>NC_060126.1:74434933-75747933 GCF_021461395.2 Schistocerca americana | reverse complement strand
GACAACGGGCCCGCGCGCCTCCGTGCTGCGCTTATATGCCCTCGGTTGCGCGTGGTGGGGGGAGGGCGGGCCAGAGTCTATATAGGGGGGCGGCGGGCGCGCTGGGCGCAGACCACGCACGCACAGGACGCACGCACAACCCATTCGCGCGAGAGATGTCGAAGCGAACGGAGCTACGTACTGCGAAGGGTGTGGCAGATCGCCGTCCGGCGGAGCTTGCTACGTCGGCGGCCCCATCTGGCCCCCCACTTATGACGGACCACGCAACGAATGAGGACATGATGGATATCGCTATGGATGCGCTTACAGTTCCGCTTCCGGAGTCGGAAGAAGACGAGCCGTCGGGCGTACCACCGCCTCGTCGGCAATCCGGCAAAAGCAGAAGAGAAGAAGATACAGCCCCTACCGGCGGGCGCAGCTCCCCGGTTGAGAAGCGATCGAAACAAACGCCTGCTGACGATGCTGACGGATTCACTCGCCCGAAGCGACGGCATACAGCGCGACGGCGGGTGCTGTCCACCCACGAGCCGGCATCCACTGCCAACACTTTTGCGGCCCTTGAGGATGCCCCTGAGGACCCGCCGCGCCCTTCCACGGCGCCAAGGAGGGATGCGCCACTTCCGCCGATCGTTCTGAAATACGAAGGGACCTTCCGGCAGCTGCAGCAGCTTCTCAATAGCTGGACGACGGCAGTCTACAATGTGAAGGTCGCCGGACGAGACATGTACAAGATTACGCTGCGCTCAGCAGACGACTACCGACGCGTAACGCAGGAGGCGTCTGAAAGGGCAATCCCTTTCTTCACTCACGCCACCACACCGGACCGCGTCCTGAAGATTGTCATCCGGCATCTGCCCTTCAACATGGAGCCGGATCACATTAAAGAAGAACTCGAAGAGCTCGACTTCAGTGTCAGAACTGTGGTCAAGATGAAGCAGCCCAAATCACGTGACTACATGCCCCTGTTTCTCGTCATCGCAACCGATACAATCGAGAACAGGAAGCTCTACCAGCTCACCCGACTCGCCAACGTCTCGGTGACCACAGAAGACTTGCGCGCCAAGAGAGGCCCTGTTCAGTGCTACCGGTGCCAGGGCATCAACCATGTCGCCCGGCATTGCTCCATGCCTGAAAAATGTGTGAAATGCGCCGGTGCACACCCAGCGAAGGACTGCCCCATCCCTCGGAAGCAGCAGCCAACGTGCGCTCTCTGTGGGGGCGCTCACGTTGCCAGCTACCGCGGCTGTGAAGCTTGGAGACGCGCCAGTGCTCGTCAGCGCGGCCAGCCAGTCGCCGCGAAACAGAAGAAGTCTGCCAAGGCTGAACCTACAATCTCCCACGCCACGGTTGTCGCCAGAGGACTGGCGCCCCGCCGACCCAACAGCGATGACGCCGCCCATGCAGGCCCTCAGGCACGTCGCCGCAATGGCGACTCACACACCCGAGATGTTTTTGAAGACGCAGGGGCATGCCATCCACTACTAAACTGCGCCACTCCACCTGCGCAGAATTCGTCGGACCCGGAACCGGGCCCCTCCTCTGCTGCCCTCCCCGTGACGTCTGATGCACGCCCCCAACGCCGCGGCGGCCGGCGCAAGACGGGGGGTCGCACAACCAACGCTCCAGAAGAAGCCACATACAATGGCGAAGAGGTGGCCACTTCCGTCGGCGCCAGAGACGATACGGCTCCTGCCGCCTCCGCCACGGACATCGCCAGTCTGATTACTCAACTCACCGCGCTTGTGGCGAGCACGACAAAACTGCTTGATGTCCTCACGCAGCACCTGACCGCTGCACAGAAGATTGCCGCTCCGGCAGCCACCAGACGCTCCTCCATTACTCATTATGGGAAGTGTTAGAGGACTCACGGTCGTCGCGTGGAACACCCTCTGTCTACGCACACAAGCTGGCGAATTTCGTCAATTTCTTCGCGATGAAGCCGTGGACATCTGTCTGCTCAGCGAAACCCGCCTTAAACCAGGCATTGCAGTCAAAGCGCCGAACTACTCCTGTTACCGTGCTGACAGGCCAACTGCCGGCGGAGGTATGGCCATCTACATACGGAATGGGATCCGTCACCACCAGATTCAACTGCCGCCGCTCGTGACTCTGGAGGCGACTGGAGTTGTCGCGCACACGTCAGCGGGAGCCATAACCTTCATTGCTATCTACAAACCACCGTCGCATCCATGGGTAGATGCGGACTTAGAATCTCTTCTCTCCATCGGAGGCAAGCTGTTCATCGCTGGAGACTATAACTCCAAGCACGTCGCTTGGCGTTCACGACTCACCAACAGAGACGGACGCCGCGTCCTCCGAATCGTGGATCGCAATGACGCCGTGGTAGTGGGTCCCTATGATCCCACCATCTTCCCCGCTAATGGACAACCGGACATCGTCGACTTTGCGGTCGTGAAAGGCATTCCGCACCGCATCCTCGCCTCGACACGGAATGTTCTCTCCTCTGACCACGTGCCAGTTGTTTTTGACGTCGACCTCGACCCACTGCAGTTACCCAGGCGTGGGGTGTCACTCTCTGGAGTCAACTGGGATCTCTTTCGCCACACCCTGACCGAGTCCCTAGCTGGGATGCCTCCTGCCGACGACGCAGAAGCTGAAGATTCCCTCCTCCACTTCACGGACGCCGCCCTCGCCGCAGTCAATGAAGCGGCTCCGCCCAGACGCGAGCGCCAGGACCACTCTCGACAGCTGCCCCCCGATCTCCTTGCACAAATTGCCGAGAAGAACAGAGTGTACCGCGAATGGCAGCGTACACGGAACCCCGCCACCAAACGGCAACTCAACCGTATGCGGCGCGAAATCACGGTGGCTGTGGACAATCACCGCAACCGGGAGTGGGCTAGCCGTATGGCGACTCTTCAGCTTGACGACGGGTCTGCCTGGAGGACCACGAAACACTTCCTACGGCGAACGCAGCGTATGCCGCCTCTCCGAACTGCAACCGGAACTGTCTGCGAACCGAACGCGAAGGCTGATGCCCTCGCCGATGTTTTCGAAGAGAACTTCAAGCCTGTAGAGGATCCACTGGACGCAGAACATGAAGAGATGGTCGCTGCCCGGCTCCCTCGCTATCTGGAAACGGAGGGCGATGATGACATAGAGGCCACAACTCCTGAAGAAGTCTCGGCGGCTCTGAAGGCCCTCAATCCAAAGAGAGCTGCAGGCCCTGACGACGTCTCCACTGCCATGCTGAAACAACTGCCTGAGGACGCCTCTACTCGCCTGGCTGCAATCTTCAACAAGATCTTTCGCACCGGCCACTTTCCCCTGCAGTGGAAGCATGCTGAGATTGTGGCTATTCCTAAGATGGGAAAAGATCTCCGCCAGCCGAAGAGCTATCGCCCAATTAGTCTGCTGCCTGCCATCTCGAAAGTTTTCGAGCGCATCTACCTGAAGAGGCTACAGCAACACGTCACCGCCGAAGCTCTACTCCCAGATGCCCAGTTCGGCTTCCGTACGGGCCACTCTACGGAGCACCAACTTCTCCGACTCGTGGAGGAAGCCTTCGATTCCCTGGAGAGGCGCGAATACTTCGGAGCAGTCTTCCTTGATGTCTCGCGCGCTTTTGACAGCGTCTGGCACGATGGGCTGCTCTTCAAACTTCTCGAAATGGGGGTCCCTGGATCCCACATCCGTCTGCTACGGTCCTTCCTTGATGGACGGACTTTTCATGTCCGTGCAGAAACTGGCCTGTCAACAGTCCGTCCCATCAGAGCAGGCGTGCCACAGGGGTCGGTCTTGGGGCCGATTCTGTACACGCTCTACACGGCTGATACGCCGACGGTCCCTCGTGTGCACCTAGCACTGTACGCCGACGACACTGCGCTCTACTCACGAAGTATGCGCGCGGACACACTTCGCCAGAGGTTGCAGCACGCTGTCGACACCCTAGCCGATTGGGCCGTCAAGTGGAAACTCCAGTTCAACGGCGCCAAGACGCAATTTTTCATTGCAACCCGTCGTGTCATCCCAGCCGCTCTGCCCCCACTCGTCGTTGGAGGCAGTCCTGTCAACTGGCGACCGACAGCGCAGTATCTTGGGGTCACCATAGATCGCCGCCTCACCTGGGGCCCACACGTGAAGGGCGTCGTAAACAAAGCAAGGGGTCGACTTCTCCAGCTCTACCCCCTGCTCAACCCGACGTCGACTCTTCCTCCGCGACTGGGCGTCACGTTGTACAGGGCGCTAATCCGCCCTGTCTTCGATTACGCGGCTGTCGTCTGGGGGAATGCGGCAGACGACCATCTGAAGAAACTACAATCTCTGCAGAACAGGGCTCTCCGCCTCGCGCTGCACCTGCCGCGGGACTTCCCATCTGGACCACTGCACGACCTCGCTGAGGTCCGCAAAGTCAAGGACCACATCCGTACGGTTGCCCGCCGCTTCTACGAAAAGGCGCGGCAATCCGAGAACCGGTACATACGCTCTCTGGGGCAGAAGATACGGCGCAATGCCAATACACGCTGGCCCCAGCTCCTTACGGCATAGGCTGTCACTGAAGAAGAATAAAGAGTGGAACCAACCAGAAGCCAATCCCCTCTAGAAGACGCACCACCAGAATTAATGGGAGGCAAAACATGTATATGTTGTGAACTCCGCTTTACTCGAAGACTGAAGTTTCTTCGTGAAGGAGCCACGCAGTGCTGGGCGCAGACCGTAGCCGACTCGCCAGCCGCTGCAGCTGCTGTTTGTGCACGTTTTGCTTTGCCCGAGGAAGGAAGGATGACAGGCCGCGGCAAGGGAGGAAAGGGGCTCGGCAAGGGTGGCGCCAAGCGGCACCGCAAGGTGTTGCGCGACAACATCCAGGGCATCACGAAGCCCGCCATCCGCCGCCTGGCTCGCAGGGGCGGCGTGAAGCGCATCTCTGGTCTGATCTACGAGGAGACCCGCGGGGTGCTGAAGGTGTTCCTGGAGAACGTGATCCGCGACGCGGTGACGTACACTGAGCACGCCAAGCGCAAGACTGTGACGGCCATGGACGTGGTGTACGCCCTGAAGAGGCAGGGGCGCACCCTGTACGGTTTCGGCGGTTAGGCTGCGTCGCAGCGGGCGCTGGCCTTCCCGCGGCCGTGCTTGTGGGTGGGAGAGACTAGAAAACGGCCCTTTTCAGGGCCACCACACTGTTCGGAAGTTGAAAAGTGCGAAAGAGTCTGTGTTGTTGTTGCTGCGTGTGTGCGCTGTGTTGTTTGTTTCTTTCCGTTTGAGCGACGTGATGTGGCTGGGAGGGGAGAAGGAAAGGAAACGTGTCATGTGGCTGGCTGGCTGTGTGTGTGTGTGTGTGTGTGTGTGTGTGAGAGTGGAGCTGCTTCGTTTGTGTGTTTGTTATTGTGTGTCTTTGTATCGATCGCGATGGAGATGGCGGGCTGTGTGTTGTTGTGCGAGAGGCGGTGATTATTTGCTTGCGTGGTTTGGCTCTGTGTGTTAGGCGTGTGGGCATAGGCGGCCGGATCAGCTGTTTCGTTCGTGTCGACGGCCGTTGCGGCGCGCGGGAGTGGAGGGCGGTGTGTCGACACGCCTCCCTTTAACAATGGTCATTATTGCTGCCGTTGTCGTTTGGAAGGCGACTGCGACCGTGCAAAATGTGTGTGTGTGTGTGTGTGTGTGTGTGTGTGTGTGTGTGTTGGGCCACACGGGCTGTGTGGACGACAAGATGGCGGACGTGCGCCGGCGGCGGCTGTGCTGTGAAAGTGCAAAGTTAAAAACAAAACAAGGTGCGGCGAGGACGACTGAAATTTTGCTTTGGACGTAGGTTTGTGTGGTGGCCCTGAAAAGGGCCGATTGTTGTGGGCCGAGCCGAGCCGGCAAAGCGCGTTGCGTGCAGGGGAGCACGCGGCGCTGCGATTGCCTGGCCTCCTTTAGGCCTTCTTCTCGGTCTTCTTTGGCAGCAGGACGGCCTGGATGTTGGGCAGGACACCACCCTGTGCGATGGTGACGCCCGACAGGAGCTTGTTGAGCTCCTCGTCGTTGCGGATGGCAAGCTGCAGGTGGCGTGGGATGATGCGCGTCTTCTTGTTGTCGCGGGCCGCGTTTCCGGCCAGCTCGAGCACCTCAGCCGCGAGGTACTCCATGACGGCGGCGAGGTAGACGGGCGCCCCGGCGCCGACGCGCTCTGCGTAGTTTCCCTTGCGCAGGAGGCGGTGGATTCTGCCGACCGGGAACTGGAGCCCAGCCCTGCTTGAGCGGGACTTTGACTTGCCCTTGACTTTGCCTCCCTTTCCGCGTCCGGACATGGCGATTGGGCTAGCGACGGTGCACACGAAACGGAAACGAAAACGACCGGTGCGAGCGGCAGCGAGTCGAGCAGCGGAGTGCGTGCCGGCGCAGCAGGGGTGGGGGTGCTTTATGGGCTCGGGTGCGGCGGCCGGTTGCGCGCGCGCCCCATTGGTCGGCGGCCGCAACAGGGCGAGCTGGTAAAGGTGCGGCGGCGGCTGGCGGCGGGTGCCACTGTGTGGGGAGACGCTGACTAGAGCGGAGCGCTTGCTACTGGTGTTGCTGCTGCCGTACGTTCGTTCGAGATGCCGCCCAAGACTAGCGGGAAGGCCGCCAAGAAGGCTGGCAAGGCGCAGAAGAACATTTCGAAGGGCGACAAGAAGAAGAAGCGCAAGAGGAAGGAGAGCTATGCCATCTACATCTACAAGGTGCTGAAGCAGGTGCACCCTGACACGGGCATCTCGTCGAAGGCGATGAGCATCATGAACAGCTTCGTGAACGACATTTTCGAGCGCATTGCGGCCGAGGCTTCTCGCCTGGCGCACTACAACAAGCGCTCGACCATCACGTCCCGCGAGATCCAGACCGCTGTGCGGCTGTTGCTGCCTGGCGAGCTGGCCAAGCACGCCGTGAGCGAGGGCACGAAGGCGGTGACCAAGTACACGAGCTCCAAGTAAGGAGGTGGCTCTGGAATGGAAGGATGGAGAAGGCTCCTCCGTTGCGAGAGCGGCAAAACGGCCCTTTTCAGGGCCACCAACTTGCCTTTTGCGGGAAGGGCGGAATTGTTGTTGTTGTTTGTGTGGACGGCTGTGATGTATGTGTGCATTTTGATTGTGGGTGGGGGGGGGGGGGGCGCGTCAAAGCGTGTTGCGGGGTACGGCCACGAGGTTGGTCGCCGTGGCGTGGAATGGTGGCACGCCTCGTTGGAGTGGTTTTTGACCCATTGGTGTTGGGGTGTGTGTGTGTGTGTGTTACCTGTCTGCGAGGGGGGACAGTGCGATCGGCGACTTTTGTGTCGCCGTAACGACGGCCGTTTGCGGGTTTGTTTTTTGCACATCATACATGGCGAGGGTGAAATGTGAAATGTTTTTGTTTGGTTGTTTTTGCCGCCCACTATTCCCTTTGCTGTACGCCGAGTTTGACAATGGTGCGACGCAACTGCAGCGTGGAGGTGTGTGAGTGACGTTGAAATGAACGTGCCATTAAGACGCATTGTTGTTGTATTGTACTGTACGTGTACGGCGACACGCACGATGATGTACCATTCGACTCTGATTTTTGATAGCCGTGTCTGACTGATTGCGTACGACGCACGCACACCGATGTCGTCATTCAAGATGCACGCGTGTCCAGTGCAGTACAGTAAGCGCGACGCTAGACGACGACGACGGCGGCGGCGGTCGTCGTTTGTTTGGCGAATGTCTGTACACGTGTTTGTCTGTGTCCATCCGGTATGTATGTATTTGTTTGTTTGAAAGTGTTTTGTGTGTCGGTGACGTGGTCCGATCCGTCGCCCCCTGAGTAACTGTCGATCGGCGCGATAGACCGGCGTCACGCAACTGAACCGAAGTCTTGGGCACACCCGTCATACTGTTGTACACCGTCGCGCTGAGAACGGTAACGAAAGGTTGACTTTGATCGGTCGAATGTCTGGGCAGAACGAGAGGAATGAGGCAAGAGTGCAAGGAGGAAAGGACAGAGGGGGGGCAAAAGAGAGAGGAAGGGAAAAAGGGGAGAAACGCATTCGTAGAGCAACGGAACGTTCCCGCGTCGGAGGCGTATTGGAGCCGCACTGAAATGCGTTTAACGGCGGCGCGGCTGCAAGTGTCTGCCGTGGTGAACGTTACCTTTGACGGCTGCATTGGGCTTTGCCTTTGCTTTCGCTTTCGCTTTCGCTTTCGCTTTCGCTTTCGCTTTCCCGGATGTACGTAACGTTTGTTGATATGGTTCTGAGGAAGAGTGTATGACAGTGCCGTGCCGTCCATGTTCGTGTGCCCTCCCATTGTGTGTATGCTATTGTCTGTGTACTTGAATGATGTATGTAGGTGTTGGTGGACATGTTGTACCAGTGGGGGGAAATGGATCGTCGATAGTTGCCGTCACTCTGTCACGGTCGAGATGACGCACCCTCCGTACAGAAAGGTGTCGAGAAAGTGTGTGTGTGTGTGCGTCCGTGAATTGGCAGTGTTTGGAGGTGGGCGTGCCCTGCATGTGGCCCGGAAGGC
Organism: Schistocerca americana; assembly: GCF_021461395.2. Taxonomy (NCBI): domain Eukaryota; kingdom Metazoa; phylum Arthropoda; class Insecta; order Orthoptera; family Acrididae; genus Schistocerca; species Schistocerca americana. The sequence goes on along the minus strand of NC_060126.1, from coordinate 75,739,477 downwards.
TGTTCGTTTGGCGGTAGTGTTGTGTGGACAGGGGAGGGGCATGCGTAACGCTGCTGGCATGGCATTTCGGGAGATGGGAGGGGGCAAACGAGGAAACGAGGAGCGGCGGCCAAAGACGGGACGGGGAGGGGCGCGGTGTGGGTGGCTTGCGCCTGTGCTCGGCGTTGTGGTTTGTGCAAAAGAGGAGGAGAAAAACAATGAGTTGCCAGGGAGGGGAGCGGTGTTGTGGTGTAGCCGCAGACGCGGCTGTCAGTGAACGTGGCGAGACGGACGGATATGCGCGGAGGGGCGGGGGCGGCGCATTTCGCCGGTGCCGTGCCGTGCCTGAAAGCCGCGTGGTCGCTGTGTTGTTGGTGGCGTGGGGGCGAGGAGAGTACCGTACGGGTGTGCTTGTGCGCCGGAAATGGCACACTGCGCCTGCCCGTCTTGGAGGCTGATGGCTGTGGTGTGGAAATGGGGCGCGGTGATGTTGAAGCAGTTGAAGAACAGAAAAGAAACCAAGAAAACGGAAGGCGTGATGCGGCGGTGGTGGTGAGAGCGGGAAAAACAAAACAAAAAAAAACAACAAAAAAAAAAAGAAGGAAAAACAACAAGAAACAAAAAAGAACACAAAACGTCTATCAATATTAAAATGTAAATGGAAATGGAAATGGACCCAGGTATAACCTCCCTGCACAAATAGCAGAGAGTCCGATGATAATAAAAATGTGCCAGAAGAATGTTAACGTCCCTACAAAACAAACCCAACGATAAGATTAATGAAAGAATGAACCGTATGTAACATTGCAACAGACATAATGAAACGTGATAAATTGTATAAGGGCAGCAGCGTTGACCTTTGGCCCTGTATTCAGAATAAAAAGAGCCAAAGATCGTTACCCCAATGAAAAAGACACTGAAACACGTATGTAATGTAACATAGCAGCGATGGCGAGACATTGTAGCATCTGTGACCAGAGAGTTTGCGCTGGACCGCGCGAGTGTTGCGAGCGGTTCTCAGTCAGTCAGTCAGTCAGTCGTTGCGAGTCTGTAGCTCTGTCTAGTTGAGGGCTGTACTCTGTCAGTAGTCGTCGCGTGCAGTACGCTAATAGTCGTCATGCAGAGCGGTCGGTCAGTAGTAGCAGCCGAGTGCGGTTGTGTGATGTAGGCGGTCGGCAACACTGGTCAAGATGGTGAATAAGGTATACTGTTAATTAATATAATCATTAGATAATGAAGAATTTTATTTATTGTAATTATTCTCCAACAAGTTCCCCAATAATAATTTCTATTTCAAAAGCATTTTTCAAACATTTAATTTTTTTATTGAACTAAAGAGTTCGTTGCACTTCACATTTCATTCCACTTCTTTGAAGAAAAATTTCACTAGAATCACAAAAAAAAGAGAATATTATTATTTGCAATGCAGTTCCTCCAAGCGCTGCGCAACAACAAGAGCAGAAATGTGACATCCATTTATTCTGAGGTAAGACTTTAATTCTGATTGTTTTGCACAGGGCCAAAGACCGATATTTCGGTTTAATTGAAGTTTCCTGTCGCTGAACGGACTTTAAATGTTGTGAAGAATTTATATTTGAGTCAGATTGCGAATGTCACATTTTTGTTGCCATTTTCAATACCTCTCATTGTGGGCGAGGTTACAATTAGCGCAATGTCCATTAGCGTCCGTAAATAACATTGTCCATTAGTTTAAATTTTGCGGGGAGGTTACAACACACACAAAAAAAAAAAAAAAAAAAAAAAAAAAAAAAAAAAAAAAAAATTGCATTTATATCCGCCCCTCAATTGTAGATACCCCTTACACAGCTGTGTGCAATGAATGAGTGCTGGCTGGTAATTAATTGCACTCCTTGGAGGGAAATGCCATAGGAAGTAGTCTTTAAAAAGTGAATGTTTTTCGTTAAAAGACAAGAGTTACTTTAGAAAAAAGTAATAGTGGGGCTTTTGTTGTTGAACAAAATAAGTACAATGAACATACGTTATCAGATTTGCGCAATGCAGCTTCACACTACCTTTTGATTATAACACAATATACTATACATCGTCCCGAACCGTGACCAGAGTCGCGAGACGAGCAGAGCACGCCGCCGACGCCCGCTCAGTACAACCGTCCACCCGCTACTACTGTCGACCGACTACTACCTCTCCCGACTCGCGCTACAATATATATAACAACTGTTCCTGGCGACCCGGTGCGTGCCACTACTGTCGTCTGGCGCGGTCCAAGCGCCGACTAGCAACGATAAATAACTCTCTGGTCAGACAGAGATGCTGTCATGCCTCGCCATCGCTCTGGTAATGAATACGTACGTGTTGCAGCGTGCGTACCACCGGAACACGCAGTGGCGGAGCCAAAGACTGTGTTGTCGAGGTCGAGTGCGAGCGGGAAGAGAGGCAGCGCCGGCACGGAGATGCAAGCGAGCGCGAGACGCACGGGGGCTGCGGCGTGGCGCGTTTGCGGTCGGCGCCTTTGGTGGCAACGGCCGGGACAAGCAGCGGTGTATGGTGTGGTGCGGGGCGGACAGGGGCGGCGGTGGACGGGGAGGAGGCGGCGCGACGACGGCATGGGGGCGAAAACGGGACGGGGGACGGCGGATGTTGAGAGGCGTCACGCGCGGACAGGACACAGAGACACACAGATTGGAAAGGGAGGGTGCGCGGTAGTAGTTGGGAATGTGCGTACCGTGCGGGATGGGAGTGGGCGAGGAACACGGTCGTGGCCCCTGTTTTGGGTGCGTGTGGTGACGTCGGTGTGTTGTGGGAAGGGAAGGTGCTGTGGCGGCGGCGCGTAATGGGCGTAGGCCGAAAAGAGAAAGGAACGTGGGCAGTGTGTTGGCAAGCGTCGGTTCGACTGCGACGTTGATGGGCAGGGCAGGGCAAGGTTAATGGTGGTAGGAGTAGGCTTGTGGGCGCAAAAAATCTGCCGCTGCAGGCGGTGCCGTAACCGCCATGGCGGGAAGGAGAGAGGGCCAAAGAAAGAAAGAAAGAAAGAAAGAAAGAAAGGAAGAAAGAAGAAAACAAAAAAAAACAAAAAAAAGGAGGGGGGGGGGCGAAAGTGGAGAGGCGGTGGTGTGAGAAGGGCGGGGGCGGAAGGAAGGCAGGAAGGACAAGAGGCGAGGCGACGGCTTGCTTTGTGTACCGGTCGGTCTCTGGCTATGCTTCGTTTTCTGCAGCAGGGTCGGTGCGCGGCGTGGCTCGCGGCAGTGGGAACGCCTGGCGGCTGGACGGCCAGCAATGCGGTTGGATGGGCGGCCACAGCACCGCACCTGTGCCCGAGGAGGAGACGCTGGCGGCGGGCCCTGAGGTGAGGCCGGCTCGGCTGGGGCTGTGGATGTGTAGGTGTGCGCCGCTGCTGCAACAACGAGTAAAAACGCGAGAAGAAGGGGTGGCGGTAGAGAGGAAAAAAAAAAAAAGGTCGTGTTGTGTTGATGCGCAGGCAGACGCGTACAGAGAGACGAGCCCGGTCTGCAGCAGGGTGTGGCCGTGCCGAGTGCAGAGCAGCGGCGGCCCGGTTCGGTTCGGTTCGGCCCGGCCCGGCGGGCCGCGCTGTTGTCGCGGACGTGAGCGCCCCCTGGCGGGTGGCCGGAGGCGGCGCGGCGTGTTGGACGTGTGGCTGGTGGCAGTGCACAATTTGCGAGTGGCTGGCGGTGTGGTATGGCGGTTGGCGCGTCGGGCGGCGGAGAGAGAGAGGGAGGAGAGGTATGTGTTGCGGGCGCCCTTTGCTGCGCTGCGTCGTTGCGTGTGCCGTACAGGGCGGGCGCTTGTCGACTGTGTGGGCGGTGTGGCGAATTGGCGTGAAACGGCTGCCGAGAGGTGTGTGGTAGCGAGCCGGTCGGTGTCAGTGCGAAGGGGAATGTGCGTGCGTTTGGCGGTTTCGGTGTGCTTTTTGCGGCGTGAGAGTGGGAATTAGTGGGGCCGGCTGTTGTGTTGGTTCCTTGTGTCTTGTGTCGCGTAGCTTGATGGCAACGTGGAAGGACGCCGGTTTCGTTTCGAGCCGTGCGTGTGGTTGTCGACGTTGACTGGTTGGCGTGTGCCGATGCACGTGCATGTGTGGGTCGCGAGTGCGTTTTTGGCTGGCTGTGTGTGTGTGTGTGTGTGTGTGTGTGTGTGTGTGTGTGTGTTTTGGGGGGGAAGGGGGAGGCGGTGGTGGAAGTGCAGTCGTTGCCACGGGCGTCGTCGGGTGGGGCTGGGGCTGTGCGTCGTGGCGGAAAGGTGGTAGGTTGCGGGAAGCGAGCCCGTCGTTGACGGTGTCGCGTGAGTTGTGAATCGAGTGGGGCGCGGGGCGCGGGACAGGAGCAGCGTGCCGCTGCGTCGTGGTCGTCAGCAGAGGCTGTGCGTGTGCTTGTCCTTTTTGTGGGCGGTTCGTGCGAGGCGTTTTTGTTTTGTGTTGCCCTAGTTGTTAGTTTATTTTGTTTGTGTTTGTTATTTTGAGACGACGACTGGTTGGTGGCGTGCGCGCGAAGTGGCGGTGTGCGCTTCCCGTGTCGTTTGTGTTGTTTTGTTTTTGTTGTGTTTTTTTGTTTTTGTGTGTTTTTTTTTTTTGCACTGGGCCCCGGGGGGGTGGGTGGGTGGGTGGGTGGGTGCGTGTGTGTCGATTGCCGGCTGGCGAAAGGTGCGCCATCGGCGGGGTGGGTCGCCGGCACAAGTAGAGGCGGCGGCGTTGTTGCTGTTGTTGTGTGGTGTTTGTTTTGTTCGGCTGTGTCGGCGAGCTGTGTTGCGGTGCGTGTGAATGGTGGTGCAAAAGTGCTGGCGTTGGGGCTGCGGCTGCGACGGCGGCGAGCCGCGGGCGCGCATGATAGTGATGTTGTGAACAGCGGCTGTGTACGGTAGTGGTGTTGTTGTAGCACGACGTGCATCCGGGCCGGCGCGGAAAGCGCAGTTGCGGGCGGTTGCCCTTCGGTGCCAGCCATGTCGCGTGAGCGGCGGGTTGCTCTGGTGTCGACACGTGGTGCTCTGGGTTGTTGTGTGGTGCCCTTTGGCCGGTGGGGGTGGTTCGCGTGTGTCTCGTTCGCGCTCGGTATCTGGTCGTGGTCGTGCTGCTCCCCCGTCTGTCGGCGGTTTTCGACGTCGTCTGTACGTTTTTGTTCGTTTGCGGCGTGCCTGCCGACGTCGTCCCGTCGCGACCTTTCAACCGAAAGTGTGGCGCCCGAAGGTGAACGAACGTAACCCTGACCTCTGCGCTTTACGCTGAGCCGAGCGAACCGAACCTAACCCGTGGTGTGGCGAGGTGAGCTCAGCCTGTGAGCCCCTAACGTCTACGTAAGGTAAGCTGTCCGGCTCACGCCTCACGTTTGAACGCTTTTTTTTTTTTTTAACCTACGTTTGACGCTTCTTAACCTAGCACTGACCCCTTAACCTAACGTGTAACCTAACCTAACCTAACCTAACCTAGCCTGTGACGCCTGACGTGTTTGAATGCTTAACCTAAGTTTGACGCTTAACCTAACCCAAGTCCCCTTAACCTAACCCACGTCCACCTAACCTAACCTAACCTAACCTAACCTAACCTAGACGTGTAAACGTAATGTGTAACGCGTAACGTGTAAGGTCGGCTGTCGTGTGTGCTGACGGCAGATTGGGTTGGTCTGTAGATTCGGATTGCGGTTTGCCTCGGTCGAGGGGTTGGGTCGGAAGCGGCGAGGGGCGGCGGCGCCTGTTGCGCAGGCGGCGTCCGTTTGCGGCGGGCAATTGTTGAGAAACGGCTGTGAATGTTGGCGGGCGAGAGGAGGAGGACGGCGCGCGATGTGGCCCGACGGCTGCGGGCCGATCGGGAAACGGCGGGAGGGCGACGGAAGGCGATGGGGCGGCGGAGGCGCGTTTGCACGGCCGTCATCGCCGCACGCCTCGGCTTGTGTGGCTGTGGCGCCGGCCGCGCTGGCCGGGCTGCCGCGGCGACGGTGTGGGAGTTTTGCCGAAGGTTTGGCCATTGTGGCGGGTCGTCGGCTGGGGCTGTGGGGGCGGCATTTGGGCGGGGGCGGCGATTCTCGGCGGGCCGACCCAGGCTGTAGCGCGCGGTAGCTGCAGTTTGGCCGTGGTTTGCGGCGCTGCCGTGGCGACTGGTTGGCGACTGTGGTGTGGCTGTGTGTAGCCCCATCCTCGGTGGTTTGAAAGGCGCGGGCGGTTGTGGCGCAGGTTTGGGGCTGCTCCGCACAGGCTGTCGGACGTTGGGCGGTAGCAAGCGCCCATCCGCCAGTCGTATGTCCCAATAAGAGGAGAATAACACAGGATTTACCTGACGGCATTGCCTGCATTCGTCAGAGGAGAGAGATTGGGTTGAACTTCTTTATTTGTGGTATGGCAGCAGGGTATGCGGGATTATAAAAAGTGAATCATAGGGACGGAGCTGCAAGCAGCGTCCGCTTAGGGCACTCCCGGTGTCTCATCTGTCGAGGAGTGCAACAGGCCGCTGATAGCGGTCGCGAACATCTTGAGGAGCACCAATGTCTCGAATGAGGGGATTGGCAGAGGCATGCGACCATCGGTAAAAACGGTCGGCAGTCTGCTGGATGCGGAGCATCACGTCCAATTCATCAGCTGCTTGGTGTAGGTAGCCATGCGGGAACTGCGGGTGGACATGGAAGACCCGCCGAAGAATCTTATTCTGTTGCGCCTGTAGACGCTGGATATGCGTGGGGGCTGCATTGCCCCAAGCCTCACATGCATAGTCAACAATCGGCCGAATAAATAATCGGAAGATGAGGAGGCCATTCCGGATGGAGAGGTCAGACCCCTCATTAAGGAAAGGGTACAGTGCGCCCATCCGCTGGTGGACTTTGGCTCGGACGGCGTCGATATGCGGCTTCCAGAGTAGGCGATCGTCCATGATGACGCCCAGGTACCGGACAGTCTTCTGCCAGGGGAGAGCGGTCCCGTAAAGGTGAAGTGGCGGGGCCGGCATCGTTGTCTTCCTCGTAAAGACGATGGCCTGTGTCTTCAGGGGGTTGAACCGGATGCGCCAGCGAGCTGCCCAGATCTCCAGATCGTCGCACGCCCTCTGCAACCGGGAATGCATGGCTGCATGCCACCGGCTCCTGGTGTAGAGCATAGTATCATCGGCGTAGACGGCTTTCTCCACACGGGGCGACGTCGGAAGGTCCGATGTAAAGATAGTGTAAAGGACGGGGCCCAGGACAGAGCCCTGCGGCACCCCAGCGACGATGGGCCTGGCAGTGGAGAGGGCTGCTTCAACGCGGACAGCGAAAGTGCGGTGCCGCAGGTACGATGCAATGAGGCGCACGTATGCCCGGGGAAACCCAAGGTGGGCCATCTTCCAAAGAAGGCCAGTGTGCCAAACACTGTCAAATGCCTTGGTGACATCAAGAAGAACCGCTCCACAGTATTCCCGGTTATTGAAGGCGCGAGTGATGTACTCCACAACACGTACAATCTGCTGGGTCGTGGAGTGGCCGCGGCGGAAGCCGAACTGTTCCGGGGGGAGGATTTCCCGAAGATCCAGGATGGCCCGGAGTCGCTGAAGAAGTAGCCGCTCAAACAACTTGCTGAGGTGTGGAAGCAAACTGATAGGCCGGTAGGATTTTGGGTCTTTCCGATCCTTGCCCGGCTTGGGAACAGCAATAACGATGGAGTGCTTCCACGCTGCAGGGTAGGTGCGAGTCCGCAGAACCCAATTGAAGATGGCAGTGAGACGAACAACTGCCAGGAGCGGCAGGTTCTTAAGGACCCGGCCAGTAATGTTATCAACACCGGGAGCCTTGGACGCCGGGAGAGCCCTGATGCCCGCACGGACTTCAGCCACGGAAATAGGCGGGATGTCGTCGTGGTCCTCCTCCTCGTCCCCATGGAGGATGGTCTGCACCTCGGTGTCAACCTGGGCGACGTGCAACTGGTCCACACCATCTTGAAGGGGTGTAAAATTCTCCTGAAAGATGTCCGCAAGGAGATTCGCCTTATCCGCATGTAGATAGGCCGTCCCAGTCGGTGTTGCAAGAGGGGGTATCCGTGTCCTGCGTTTCGTAAAAAAGCGGACCGCATTCCAGTGCATGGGGTCGGGGGTGAACGCCTGCAATTTGGGCAGCCCAGCGTCGATTCTTATGCTGGACAATCGCCGCCTTGATGTCACGGCGCAGGCTGTTGATTTGGCGCTTCAGCTGTGGGTCCCGGGTCACACGCCAATCCTTGCAGAGGCGGTTACGAGTGCGGATGTCCTGGAGGATTTCCGCCGGGAGAGCGGAAGATGCGAATGTGCTGGGGCGCTGGCGGGGTGTCGCTCCCTCCAGAGCGGCGGTGAGAGTATCAGCGAACTGGTCGACAGAGGCCTCGTGAACGCCGACGCCATCCACTTGTCGCTGCAGGGCTGCAGTAACTCGTCGCTGGAAGCAGGGCCAATCCGTGTGGTTGAAATTGAGGTGGCCCTGACTCTGCGCCGGGGCGACGTCCAGTTGAAAGAGAACGGGCAGATGGTCGGAGTTCAGTTCGTGAAGGACTTCAGCAGTCAGGAACTGATTAAGTCCCCGAGTAATGGCGATGTCAAGAATGTCGGGCCTCCCTCTGCTAGGATAACACGTCGGCTCCACGGGCCCACAGACATACGCGTTCACCTCTTCAGTGGCCTGGAGTAGAAGGCGCCCATTACGATTGGTGACCAATGAATTCCAGGCCGCATGTTTGCAATTAAGGTCACCTGCGATGAAATATTTGCCTGGAGTCCGCAGAAGGAGACGGGCATCATCGATGAGGAGCTGGCGGCGAGGGCTCCGGTAGACAGCCATAAACGTGACCGGTCCAGTGGCTGTTTCAACCTGGACAGCAGTGACTTCTATAGACCCGATGGCAGGCGGTTGAATTTCACAATGCGGGATGGAGGAGCGGATGAAGATCGCCGTGCCACCCCCTTGCGTCGGTCTGTCGGTCCGAAAGCAGCGGTAATTTGCGATGTTGGAGCGGATGCCTGGTTTGAGAAACGTCTCATTCACCAGGCATATGTCCACGTCATGTTCAAACAAGAACTGCCGGAGCTCCTCAAGGTCGTAGGTGAGGTTGGCGGCGTTATAAGCCACGATGCGGAAATCATCCAAGCGGCGGCGTCTAGGCATGCTGGGCTACTGAAGTGTCTGCAGTAGGAGCCGGAAGGCTGCGTGAGATCGTCGCCTCCACCGTGGCGGCGATGGTTGCAGGCAGGTTGACGATGGCATTGGTCAACTCGGTCACCATCGTGGTCAGATGCTGCAGCAGCTGGAAAACGTCGTGGAGCCCAACAGTAGGCACCGCAGTGGGTGAAGGAGAAGCTGGCAGGCGGTCCTGGCGCGGAAGAGGCGGCGGGACGCTTGGCACCTCGGCAGCTGCAGTAGCCCGTGGGTGGGAGACGCCCTTCAGTGCATCGGCCACTGTGACACCGGGCTGGATCCTCGCGGACCGGCGTTCCATGAGGGAGGGCCACGTACGGTTGTCATTGGCCGGCCGTGTGGGCGGCGGTTGGCGCCGCCGGCGGGTATCAGCACGTCGGGAAGGCGGGACGGGAGGAAGACCCCGCTGCCGACGGCTAGCCTCCTTATGCTTCGCGCAGGAACGAAAATTGGCAGGATGACTGCCTCCACACAGGCCACAGATGGGCGGCTCATCCTTGCTTCGTGGACAAAGGCGGCTGTCGTGGCCAGCACCACACTTGACGCACATAGGCGGCATAGTGCAGTGACGGGCCACGTGGTTGAACCCTTGGCACCGGAAGCATTGGACCGGGCCACGGGACTTCCGCAGACGTTCCACAGTGACGGAGAGGTCGTAAATCCTGGTTAGCTGGAATATTTCCCGATGCCGAGGAGTGTCCTGCAGGACGACGACGCGGTGGCCAGTAAGCTGATTGGTCCCGGGCATACGATGGTAATCCACCACCGTCGCGACGAAGCCGAGGTCCTCCAGTTCTTCCTTCAGTTCGTCATGGGTGAGAGACGCCGGAATGTGCTTCAACAGCGCCTTCAGAGTCGGCGGACGGACCGCTGGATAGGTATACATGGGGATACCCTCTCGCCCAACCATATCCATTACAGTCACATAATCCTCAGTACAGGAGAGGTTGAGTTTGAGGGTATCACCCCCTGTCTGCTTGGCAGTAAACGACTGCTTACAATGGTCCTTTAACCACGTGTGCAGTTGCTTGTAGGAGTTCTTAAACTGCAACACAATGGGCGGCACCTTCCGCTGCAGCTGAGGCTGGGACGGTTGCTGCTGCGCCCCCTGCTGTTGCTGTTGCTGCTGGGGCGGTGGAACGTCGTCCGCGCCGTCTTGGATGACGTCGTAGCGGTTAGACGTTGGCACCGCGTCCGTGTCAGGCCGCCGCTGCGGCTGCTTCGAGACCTTCTTCTTTGGTGGCTTCCGGAAACCGTCATCTGCCCCGGTGGCGGCGTCGCCGGTACGCTTACGACTATGCTGCTGGTGGCCGTCGTCATCTTCACCCGAAGAGTCATGAGTGCAATCCATACCGAGATCCAAAGTCCTTGCACAGGTCGTCAACAGATCGTTTTCACGGAGGCGTTGCCTGGTCATCATAGGTGGGGGGCCGGATGAGGCCGCCGACGAAGTATTCTCCGCCGGACGGCGATCCGCCACACCCTCAGCCGGAGTAGCGTCCGTAGACATAACGAGCTCTCGCGCGACACGTCCGCTCTCGTCGGAAGACTAACTCCGAATGGGTAGCAAGCGCGGGAGGCGCGGCGCGGCGGCGCGCAGAGTGGCGGCCGCTCTCTCGGCCGTCCGCGCCCGCCCGCGACACTGGCTGGGCCTTGTGATTCTCTGCTCTGCTGCTGTGCTGTGCTTGCGTGCCTGCCTGCCGTCCCGCTCGCTCTCGCTCTCGCTGTGTGTTACGCGCGTCGTCGAAATGGCAGATCAGGCGGCTACGAACGAGACTGCTGCGGCACCCGCCGCCACCGGCACTACGAAGAAGGCCAAGTCTGCGTCGTCTGCGAAGAAGCCGCGCGCCAAGCCTGCGCACCCGCGCACCTCTGAGATGGTGACGGCCGCCATCAAGAGTCTGAAGGAGCGCGGCGGGTCGTCGCTGCAGGCGATCAAGAAGTACATAGCTGCGCACTACAAGCTGGACGCGGAGAAGCTGGCGCCGTTTATCAAGAAGTACCTCAAGTCGGCCGTCGTGGCGGGCGAGCTGGTGCAGACGAAGGGGAAGGGCGCGTCCGGCTCGTTCAAGCTTGCCGGCGCCGGCGGCGGGGGGGCGGCCGAGGGCGGCAAGGCTCGTGCTGGCGGTGCCAAGAAGAAGCGCGCCGCTCCGGCCAGCAAGGAGAAGAAGGGCGCCCGTGCGGCCGGCGCAAAGAAGGCTGGTGGCGTGAAGGCGGCGACCGGTCGGAAGGCGGGCGCCGCCAAGAAGGCGTCTGCGGCGTCGGCCGCTCCCGCGGGTGCGAAGAAGGCGGCTGCGGCCAAGCCGGCCAAGGCCAAGTCGCCGTCGAAGGCGAAGAAGGCCGCCAAGGTTCCGACGAAGAAGCCGAAGGCGCCGCGCCCGAAGAAGGCGACGACGCCGTCTAAGGCGAAGGCTTCGCCCAAGAAGAAGAAGTAGAGTAGAGGAGAAAGAGATGGGAGAAAGGAAGGGTTTGGCGCTTGACTCCGTCGTCCCCACCCCCCGTCGTCGTCTAGTGGCGCGCAAGAGACGCGCGGCCCAAAACGGCCCTTCTCAGGGCCATCAAAGCACGTCGGGGAAGGTTTTGATTGTCGTGTTGCGTCTGGTGTGGGTGTCCGTCTGTCTGGCGTTTCTGTATGCCCGTGGGGATGCTGTTTGCGTGCCGTGGTGGTTGGATTGCGGGGGTCGGTGGCGGGTGTGGGCGGCGGTAGCGGTAAGCGGTGTTGTTGTTGTTGTTGTCGTGGTTGATTGTCGCCGTGTTTGTGGCGGCGGCCGACGGTTGGTTTTCTGTCACGTTGTTTTGTTTGAATACGTTGGTTGGCTTGCCTGCGTTCGTTCTTCTCGGATGTCTGTCTTGTCGAGTCGTGTCTGGTCTTTGTTTTGTTTCTTTGTGTGTGTGTGTGTGTGTTATGTTTTGCAACGGGGGGCACGTTGAGATGTGGAAGGAGTCGGCGGGGGATTTCGGTGGCGTGTAGAGCGAGCGAGCGCGCCTGCCTGGCCGTTGGCCGTCGGAGTTGGAGTGCGGGTTTTTTTGTTTTCGAAACGAAAGCGGCGGCCGGCCAGCCACCCACCCGTGCGGTGTGACGTCGGCCGTTGGGTATTGTGCGCTTTGAGCGCCGGGGAGGGATGATGTGTGATTGTTGCGCGCTGCTAGCAGGCAGGCAGAGTGAGCGGGTGTGGCGGACGGACGGGAAGTGGTGGTTTTTGTTTTTGGGTTGCGGGGCGAGAGGCAGGCGACCGACAAAGTTTGCTCGCGACGGAGAGATGTTAGTGGCCCTGAAAAGGGCCGTTTTTGTTTGTGCGGTGCGGTGCCGCGGCGCGGTTTAGGCGCGCTCGCCGCGGATGCGGCGCGCGAGCTGGATGTCCTTGGGCATGATGGTGACGCGCTTGGCGTGGATTGCGCACAGGTTGGTGTCTTCGAAGAGGCCGACGAGGTAGGCCTCGCTGGCCTCCTGCAGGGCCATGACTGCGGAGCTCTGGAAGCGCAGGTCGGTCTTGAAGTCCTGGGCGATCTCGCGCACTAGGCGCTGGAATGGCAGCTTGCGGATGAGCAGCTCTGTGCTCTTCTGGTAGCGCCTGATTTCTCGCAGGGCGACGGTGCCCGGCCTGTAGCGGTGGGGCTTCTTGACGCCTCCGGTGGCGGGCGCGCTCTTCCTCGCCGCCTTGGTGGCGAGCTGTTTGCGCGGCGCCTTTCCGCCGGTGGACTTGCGGGCCGTTTGCTTTGTGCGGGCCATAGCGGTAGCGGTAGCGGAGCGGCGTGCGTGGAGGTTAGGTGCGGCGCGGCGTCCGGTGCTGCCTTGACAACGGGCCCGCGCGCCTCCGTGCTGCGCTTATATGCCCTCGGTTGCGCGTGGTGGGGGGAGGGCGGGCCAGAGTCTATATAGGGGGGCGGCGGGCGCGCTGGGCGCAGACCGTAGCCGACTCGCCAGCCGCTGCAGCTGCTGTTTGTGCACGTTTTGCTTTGCCCGAGGAAGGAAGGATGACAGGCCGCGGCAAGGGAGGAAAGGGGCTCGGCAAGGGTGGCGCCAAGCGGCACCGCAAGGTGTTGCGCGACAACATCCAGGGCATCACGAAGCCCGCCATCCGCCGCCTGGCTCGCAGGGGCGGCGTGAAGCGCATCTCTGGTCTGATCTACGAGGAGACCCGCGGGGTGCTGAAGGTGTTCCTGGAGAACGTGATCCGCGACGCGGTGACGTACACTGAGCACGCCAAGCGCAAGACTGTGACGGCCATGGACGTGGTGTACGCCCTGAAGAGGCAGGGGCGCACCCTGTACGGTTTCGGCGGTTAGGCTGCGTCGCAGCGGGCGCTGGCCTTCCCGCGGCCGTGCTTGTGGGTGGGAGAGACTAGAAAACGGCCCTTTTCAGGGCCACCACACTGTTCGGAAGTTGAAAAGTGCGAAAGAGTCTGTGTTGTTGCTGCGTGTGTGCGCTGTGTTGTTTGTTTCTTTCCGTTTGAGCGACGTGATGTGGCTGGGAGGGGAGAAGGAAAGGAAACGTGTCTTGTGGCTGGCTGGCTGTGTGTGTGTGTGTGTGTGTGTGTGAGAGTGGAGCTGCTTCGTTTGTGTGTTTGTTATTGTGTGTCTTTGTATCGATCGCGATGGAGATGGCGGGCTGTGTGTTGTTGTGCGAGAGGCGGTGATTATTTGCTTGCGTGGTTTGGCTCTGTGTGTTAGGCGTGTGGGCATAGGCGGCCGGATCAGCTGTTTCGTTCGTGTCGACGGCCGTTGCGGCGCGCGGGAGTGGAGGGCGGTGTGTCGACACGCCTCCCTTTAACAATGGTCATTATTGCTGCCGTTGTCGTTTGGAAGGCGACTGCGACCGTGCAAAATGTGTGTGTGTGTGTGTGTGTGTGTGTGTGTGTGTGTGTGTTGGGCCACACGGGCTGTGTGGACGACAAGATGGCGGACGTGCGCCGGCGGCGGCTGTGCTGTGAAAGTGCAAAGTTAAAAACAAAACAAGGTGCGGCGAGGACGACTGAAATTTTGCTTTGGACGTAGGTTTGTGTGGTGGCCCTGAAAAGGGCCGATTGTTGTGGGCCGAGCCGAGCCGGCAAAGCGCGTTGCGTGCAGGGGAGCACGCGGCGCTGCGATTGCCTGGCCTCCTTTAGGCCTTCTTCTCGGTCTTCTTTGGCAGCAGGACGGCCTGGATGTTGGGCAGGACACCACCCTGTGCGATGGTGACGCCCGACAGGAGCTTGTTGAGCTCCTCGTCGTTGCGGATGGCAAGCTGCAGGTGGCGCGGGATGATGCGCGTCTTCTTGTTGTCGCGGGCCGCGTTTCCGGCCAGCTCGAGCACCTCAGCCGCGAGGTACTCCATGACGGCGGCGAGGTAGACGGGCGCCCCGGCGCCGACGCGCTCTGCGTAGTTTCCCTTGCGCAGGAGGCGGTGGATTCTGCCGACCGGGAACTGGAGCCCAGCCCTGCTTGAGCGGGACTTTGACTTGCCCTTGACTTTGCCTCCCTTTCCGCGTCCGGACATGGCGATTGGGCTAGCGACGGTGCACACGAAACGGAAACGAAAACGACCGGTGCGAGCGGCAGCGAGTCGAGCAGCGGAGTGCGTGCCGGCGCGCGCGCGGCCTCCTTTCATCTGGACTGGGTGTGGAACATCCCAGGCTATCGTGAATGTAGGGTTTACCGAGAGGCATTTCCTACCAAGGCTGCAGGGTGTGGTTGGCGGTGGTCAGCGCGTATGATAACTGGAAATCGCTGAGAGGAAGAAGTGGTGGTGAGTCTTCTGGGCTGACCTGATTATTCGATCAGGGCAACGGGCCGCCTGTAGTGGTCGTGATGGTCATTATGTCGTCCTAACCTCCGGACGAGGGGATTGTCTGAAGTGCGGGTGGCATTATAAAACCGGCGCGCTGCGTCTTGAAATCTCTCCCGGACGAGGGGTTCCTCAGCCGCCTGATGGAGGGGGCGATGAGGGAAATCACGCGGAACATGGTAAACTCGGCGCAAGAGCTTGTTTTGTAGTTGCTGGAGCCTCTGAATGTGGGAGGGGGCAGCATTGCCCCAGACTTCACAGGCATAGTCCATGACCGGACGAATGCACGTACGATAGATATGCAGTCCGTTGGCGACAGGGAGCGAGGAAGTTTCGTTGAGCATGGGGTACAATGCCCCAGCCCTCTGAGATGTCTTCCGGTGTACAGCGGTGACGTGAGCCTTCCATGTCAGGGTGCGATCGAGAATGACCCCGAGGTAGGTGGCAGTCGTGGTCCAGGTGATGGCCTGATTACAAAGCACCAGTGGTGGCACTTCAGGTGGGAGACGGCGAGTGAGGAGCATCGCCTGAGATTTGGTGGCGTTGAAGCCGATCCGCCAGTCGGCGGCCCAGCGCTCGAGGTCCTGCAGAGCAGCTTGCAGACGTCGGAGGACGGCGTCGATGTTGCGATGGCGCGAGAAGAGGGCCGTGTCATCAGCATAGATGGCACGACCAACCCTCGGGGAAATCGGCAGGTCAGAGGTGTAGACAGCATACAATATCGGGCCCAGAACGCTCCCTTGGGGCACTCCAGCAAGGACTGGGCGAACAGAGGAAGACGTGCTGCCAACTCGGACGACAAAAGTACGGCCCTCAAGGTAGTTGCCGAGTAGGCGGACGAAGCACGAAGGGATGCCGAGATGGAACAACTTGAAGAGCAGGCCGTGGTGCCAGACGGTGTCAAAGGCCTTGGACACATCGAGCAGGACAAGGCCGCAAAACTCCCGATTGTTGAACGCCAGTGTCGCCTCCTCGACGACGCGGAGCAACTGTTGAGTGGTGGAGTGGTGCTGGCGGAAGCCAAACTGTTCCCGAGGAATGATATTGTCCTGGTGGAGCAGCCGGCCGAACCTAGAGAGGAGGATTCTCTCGAAAACTTTACTCAACGTCGGGAGGAGACTGATGGGGCGATAATGCTCTGGTACTGTCCTGTTTTTGCCCGGCTTCGGGACCGCCACAACGACAGCCTTCTTCCAAGCGTCTGGGTACTGCAGCTGGTGAAAGATGGCGTTGAAGAGAGCGACCACATACAGGATGGCAATCCTGGGCAGCATGCGGAGGACTCTCCCGTCAACGTTGTCGTGCCCCGGGGCCTTCGTCTGGGGAAGTCGGCGAAGATGGTCAGTGACCTCCCTTTCCGATGTTGGGACAATGGTGGCGTCACCGTGATCGCCGTGGAGGAAGGCAGCAAGTCTGGTCTCCACTGTGCGGACGTTCTCGTTGTCGACCGGCGCCGCAAGGGGCCGGAAGTTGGCCTCAAAAGTCGACGCCAGGGCCTCGGCTTTAGCGGCGGGCGTGTAAGCAGGTCCATCGGTAGTGGTGAGCGGCGGCATGTGTGGGCGGTGCCGTGTGAGGGAACGGACCAACTCCCACGTGTCGGCCCCAGGATCAACTGAGGCAAGCTTCTCCTCCCACCGGCGGATACGGTGAGCAGCAAGGGCAGCCTTGATGACGCGGCGGAGATGATTGATGCGCCGCTTCAGCACGGGCTGGCGTGTTTCATGCCAAACTCTGTTCAGACGGTTTCGTTCTCGGATAAGGTCCCGTAAGTCTGCAGGGAGTGCTGGAGCTGCCACTGAA
Organism: Schistocerca americana; assembly: GCF_021461395.2. Classification (NCBI taxonomy): domain Eukaryota; kingdom Metazoa; phylum Arthropoda; class Insecta; order Orthoptera; family Acrididae; genus Schistocerca; species Schistocerca americana. Next base: position 75,722,830 of record NC_060126.1, on the reverse strand, counting down.
GAAACCCGTGGAGGCGTAGTGGAGTCAGCAACAGCCGTGGTGAGAGCCGCAGTCAGCGTGTGAAGAGAAGCATTGACATCCGTGTCCAGTGGAGGTGGCTCATCCGGGAGGCGTTGCAGAACAAGCTGCCGGAAGCGCGGCCAGTCGGTCTTCCGGGTGTCGAGCTTCGCCGCTGGTGGAAGCGGAGTGACATATAGTCGAAAGAGCACCGGCAAGTGGTCGGAGCTCAAGGCGTGGAGAACGTCGGGGGTGACGAACCAGTCGACACCCTTGACGAGACAAATATCCAAAACGTCGGGAGCAGAGCCGTTCGAAGGGTAGTGCGTCGGCTCAGCAGGTCCATACACAGAAGCTCGTGCCCTCTCTGCAGCATGATAGAGCCGCCTCCCACTGACGTTCAGCGTCCGAGAATTCCAGAGCTGGTGCTTGGCATTCAGGTCGCCAGCGAGGAAGAGCTTGACCCCAGCACGAAGGAGAGTGTCAGCATCATGGACGGTGAGGTGGCCTCGTGGCGGCCGGTACACCGAGAGAAAGATGACCGTTCCAAGGGACGTCTCCACTGCGACGGCCGTAGCTTCACAGGAGTCCAACCTCGGCAGAGGGACACGATAGTGCCGGAGTGTCCGCTTGACATAGATGGCTGTCCCACCGCCAGCCGTCAGCCTGTCGTCGCGATAGCAGACGTAATTCGGGGCGTTCGCTCGAAGTCCAGGTTTGAGGTGCGTCTCGGTAAGGAGACACACATCCACGCTGTAATCGCGTGCCGGCGCAGCAGGGGTGGGGGTGCTTTATGGGCTCGGGTGCGGCGGCCGGTTGCGCGCGCGCCCCATTGGTCGGCGGCCGCAACAGGGCGAGCTGGTAAAGGTGCGGCGGCGGCTGGCGGCGGGTGCCACTGTGTGGGGAGACGCTGACTAGAGCGGAGCGCTTGCTACTGGTGTTGCTGCTGCCGTACGTTCGTTCGAGATGCCGCCCAAGACTAGCGGGAAGGCCGCCAAGAAGGCTGGCAAGGCGCAGAAGAACATTTCGAAGGGCGACAAGAAGAAGAAGCGCAAGAGGAAGGAGAGCTATGCCATCTACATCTACAAGGTGCTGAAGCAGGTGCACCCTGACACGGGCATCTCGTCGAAGGCGATGAGCATCATGAACAGCTTCGTGAACGACATTTTCGAGCGCATTGCGGCCGAGGCTTCTCGCCTGGCGCACTACAACAAGCGCTCGACCATCACGTCCCGCGAGATCCAGACCGCTGTGCGGCTGTTGCTGCCTGGCGAGCTGGCCAAGCACGCCGTGAGCGAGGGCACGAAGGCGGTGACCAAGTACACGAGCTCCAAGTAAGGAGGTGGCTCTGGAATGGAAGGATGGAGAAGGCTCCTCCGTTGCGAGAGCGGCAAAACGGCCCTTTTCAGGGCCACCAACTTGCCTTTTGCGGGAAGGGCGGAATTGTTGTTGTTGTTTGTGTGGACGGCTGTGATGTATGTGTGCATTTTGATTGTGGGTGGGGGGGGGGGGCGCGTCAAAGCGTGTTGCGGGGTACGGCCACGAGGTTGGTCGCCGTGGCGTGGAATGGTGGCACGCCTCGTTGGAGTGGTTTTTGACCCATTGGTGTTGGGGTGTGTGTGTGTGTGTGTGTTACCTGTCTGCGAGGGGGGACAGTGCGATCGGCGACTTTTGTGTCGCCGTAACGACGGCCGTTTGCGGGTTTGTTTTTTGCACATCATACATGGCGAGGGTGAAATGTGAAATGTTTTTGTTTGGTTGTTTTTGCCGCCCACTATTCCCTTTGCTGTACGCCGAGTTTGACAATGGTGCGACGCAACTGCAGCGTGGAGGTGTGTGAGTGACGTTGAAATGAACGTGCCATTAAGACGCATTGTTGTTGTATTGTACTGTACGTGTACGGCGACACGCACGATGATGTACCATTCGACTCTGATTTTTGATAGCCGTGTCTGACTGATTGCGTACGACGCACGCACACCGATGTCGTCATTCAAGATGCACGCGTGTCCAGTGCAGTACAGTAAGCGCGACGCTAGACGACGACGACGGCGGCGGCGGTCGTCGTTTGTTTGGCGAATGTCTGTACACGTGTTTGTCTGTGTCCATCCGGTATGTATGTATTTGTTTGTTTGAAAGTGTTTTGTGTGTCGGTGACGTGGTCCGATCCGTCGCCCCCTGAGTAACTGTCGATCGGCGCGATAGACCGGCGTCACGCAACTGAACCGAAGTCTTGGGCACACCCGTCATACTGTTGTACACCGTCGCGCTGAGAACGGTAACGAAAGGTTGACTTTGATCGGTCGAATGTCTGGGCAGAACGTGAGGAATGAGGCAAGAGTGCAAGGAGGAAAGGACAGAGGGGGGGCAAAAGAGAGAGGAAGGGAAAAAGGGGAGAAACGCATTCGTAGAGCAACGGAACGTTCCCGCGTCGGAGGCGTATTGGAGCCGCACTGAAATGCGTTTAACGGCGGCGCGGCTGCAAGTGTCTGCCGTGGTGAACGTTACCTTTGACGGCTGCATTGGGCTTTGCCTTTGCTTTCGCTTTCGCTTTCGCTTTCGCTTTCCCGGATGTACGTAACGTTTGTTGATATGGTTCTGAGGAAGAGTGTATGACAGTGCCGTGCCGTCCATGTTCGTGTGCCCTCCCATTGTGTGTATGCTATTGTCTGTGTACTTGAATGATGTATGTAGGTGTTGGTGGACATGTTGTACCAGTGGGGGGAAATGGATCGTCGATAGTTGCCGTCACTCTGTCACGGTCGAGATGACGCACCCTCCGTACAGAAAGGTGTCGAGAAAGTGTGTGTGTGTGTGCGTCCGTGAATTGGCAGTGTTTGGAGGTGGGCGTGCCCTGCATGTGGCCCGGAAGGCTGTTCGTTTGGCGGTAGTGTTGTGTGGACAGGGGAGGGGCATGCGTAACGCTGCTGGCATGGCATTTCGGGAGATGGGAGGGGGCAAACGAGGAAACGAGGAGCGGCGGCCAAAGACGGGACGGGGAGGGGCGCGGTGTGGGTGGCTTGCGCCTGTGCTCGGCGTTGTGGTTTGTGCAAAAGAGGAGGAGAAAAACAATGAGTTGCCAGGGAGGGGAGCGGTGTTGTGGTGTAGCCGCAGACGCGGCTGTCAGTGAACGTGGCGAGACGGACGGATATGCGCGGAGGGGCGGGGGCGGCGCATTTCGCCGGTGCCGTGCCGTGCCTGAAAGCCGCGTGGTCGCTGTGTTGTTGGTGGCGTGGGGGCGAGGAGAGTACCGTACGGGTGTGCTTGTGCGCCGGAAATGGCACACTGCGCCTGCCCGTCTTGGAGGCTGATGGCTGTGGTGTGGAAATGGGGCGCGGTGATGTTGAAGCAGTTGAAGAACAGAAAAGAAACCAAGAAAACGGAAGGCGTGATGCGGCGGTGGTGGTGAGAGCGGGAAAAACAAAACAAAAAAAAAAACAACAAAAAAAAAAGAAGGAAAAACAACAAGAAACAAAAAAGAACACAAAACGTCTATCAATATTAAAATGTAAATGGAAATGGAAATGGACCCAGGTATAACCTCCCTGCACAAATAGCAGAGAGTCCGATGATAATAAAAATGTGCCAGAAGAATGTTAACGTCCCTACAAAACAAACCCAACGATAAGATTAATGAAAGAATGAACCGTATGTAACATTGCAACAGACATAATGAAATGTGATAAATTGTATAAGGGCAGCAGCGTTGACCTTTGGCCCTGTATTCAGAATAAAAAGAGCCAAAGATCGTTACCCCAATGAAAAAGACACTGAAACACGTATGTAATGTAACATAGCAGCGATGGCGAGACATTGTAGCATCTGTGACCAGAGAGTTTGCGCTGGACCGCGCGAGTGTTGCGAGCGGTTCTCAGTCAGTCAGTCAGTCAGTCAGTCAGTCGTTGCGAGTCTGTAGCTCTGTCTAGTTGAGGGCTGTACTCTGTCAGTAGTCGTCGCGTGCAGTACGCTAATAGTCGTCATGCAGAGCGGTCGGTCAGTAGTAGCAGCCGAGTGCGGTTGTGTGATGTAGGCGGTCGCCAACACTGGTCAAGATGGTGAATAAGGTATACTGTTAATTAATATAATCATTAGATAATGAAGAATTTTATTTATTGTAATTATTCTCCAACAAGTTCCCCAATAATAATTTCTATTTCAAAAGCATTTTTCAAACATTTAATTTTTTTATTGAACTAAAGAGTTCGTTGCACTTCACATTTCATTCCACTTCTTTGAAGAAAAATTTCACTAGAATCACAAAAAAAAGAGAATATTATTATTTGCAATGCAGTTCCTCCAAGCGCTGCGCAACAACAAGAGCAGAAATGTGACATCCATTTATTCTGAGGTAAGACTTTAATTCTGATTGTTTTGCACAGGGCCAAAGACCGATATTTCGGTTTAATTGAAGTTTCCTGTCGCTGAACGGACTTTAAATGTTGTGAAGAATTTATATTTGAGTCAGATTGCGAATGTCACATTTTTGTTGCCATTTTCAATACCTCTCATTGTGGGCGAGGTTACAATTAGCGCAATGTCCATTAGCGTCCGTAAATAACATTGTCCATTAGTTTAAATTTTGCGGGGAGGTTACAACACACACAAAAAAAAAAAAAAAAAAAAAAAAAACAAAACAAAAAAAAAATTGCATTTATATCCGCCCCTCAATTGTAGATACCCCTTACACAGCTGTGTGCAATGAATGAGTGCTGGCTGGTAATTAATTGCACTCCTTGGAGGGAAATGCCATAGGAAGTAGTCTTTAAAAAGTGAATGTTTTTCGTTAAAAGACAAGAGTTACTTTAGAAAAAAGTAATAGTGGGGCTTTTGTTGTTGAACAAAATAAGTACAATGAACATACGTTATCAGATTTGCGCAATGCAGCTTCACACTACCTTTTGATTATAACACAATATACTATACATCGTCCCGAACCGTGACCAGAGTCGCGAGACGAGCAGAGCACGCCGCCGACGCCCGCTCAGTACAACCGTCCACCCGCTACTACTGTCGACCGACTACTACCTCTCCCGACTCGCGCTACAATATATATAACAACTGTTCCTGGCGACCCGGTGCGTGCCACTACTGTCGTCTGGCGCGGTCCAAGCGCCGACTAGCAACGATAAATAACTCTCTGGTCAGACAGAGATGCTGTCATGCCTCGCCATCGCTCTGGTAATGAATACGTACGTGTTGCAGCGTGCGTACCACCGGAACACGCAGTGGCGGAGCCAAAGACTGTGTTGTCGAGGTCGAGTGCGAGCGGGAAGAGAGGCAGCGCCGGCACGGAGATGCAAGCGAGCGCGAGACGCACGGGGGCTGCGGCGTGGCGCGCTTGCGGTCGGCGCCTTTGGTGGCAACGGCCGGGACAAGCAGCGGTGTATGGTGTGGTGCGGGGCGGACAGGGGCGGCGGTGGACGGGGAGGAGGCGGCGCGACGACGGCATGGGGGCGAAAACGGGACGGGGGACGGCGGATGTTGAGAGGCGTCACGCGCGGACAGGACACAGAGACACACAGATTGGAAAGGGAGGGTGCGCGGTAGTAGTTGGGAATGTGCGTACCGTGCGGGATGGGAGTGGGCGAGGAACACGGTCGTGGCCCCTGTTTTGGGTGCGTGTGGTGACGTCGGTGTGTTGTGGGAAGGGAAGGTGCTGTGGCGGCGGCGCGTAATGGGCGTCGGCCGAAAAGAGAAAGGAACGTGGGCAGTGTGTTGGCAAGCGTCGGTTCGACTGCGACGTTGATGGGCAGGGCAGGGCAAGGTTAATGGTGGTAGGAGTAGGCTTGTGGGCGCAAAAAATCTGCCGCTGCAGGCGGTGCCGTAACCGCCATGGCGGGAAGGAGAGAGGGCCAAAACAAGAAAGAAAGAAAGAAAGAAAGAAAGGAAGAAAGAAGAAAACAAAAAAAACAAAAAAAAGGAGGGGGGGGGCGAAAGTGGAGAGGCGGTGGTGTGAGAAGGGCGGGGGCGGAAGGAAGGCAGGAAGGACAAGAGGCGAGGCGACGGCTTGCTTTGTGTACCGGTCGGTCTCTGGCTATGCTTCGTTTTCTGCAGCAGGGTCGGTGCGCGGCGTGGCTCGCGGCAGTGGGAACGCCTGGCGGCTGGACGGCCAGCAATGCGGTTGGATGGGCGGCCACAGCACCGCACCTGTGCCCGAGGAGGAGACACTGGCGGCGGGCCCTGAGGTGAGGCCGGCTCGGCTGGGGCTGTGGATGTGTAGGTGTGCGCCGCTGCTGCAACAACGAGTAAAAACGCGAGAAGAAGGGGTGGCGGTAGAGAGGAAAAAAAAAAAAAAGGTCGTGTTGTGTTGATGCGCAGGCAGACGCGTACAGAGAGACGAGCCCGGTCTGCAGCAGGGTGTGGCCGTGCCGAGTGCAGAGCAGCGGCGGCCCGGTTCGGTTCGGTTCGGCCCGGCCCGGCGGGCCGCGCTGTTGTCGCGGACGTGAGCGCCCCCTGGCGGGTGGCCGGAGGCGGCGCGGCGTGTTGGACGTGTGGCTGGTGGCAGTGCACAATTTGCGAGTGGCTGGCGGTGTGGTGTGGCGGTTGGCGCGTCGGGCGGCGGAGAGAGAGAGGGAGGAGAGGTATGTGTTGCGGGCGCCCTTTGCTGCGCTGCGTCGTTGCGTGTGCCGTACAGGGCGGGCGCTTGTCGACTGTGTGGGCGGTGTGGCGAATTGGCGTGAAACGGCTGCCGAGAGGTGTGTGGTAGCGAGCCGGTCGGTGTCAGTGCGAAGGGGAATGTGCGTGCGTTTGGCGGTTTCGGTGTGCTTTTTGCGGCGTGAGAGTGGGAATTAGTGGGGCCGGCTGTTGTGTTGGTTCCTTGTGTCTTGTGTCGCGTAGCTTGATGGCAACGTGGAAGGACGCCGGTTTCGTTTCGAGCCGTGCGTGTGGTTGTCGACGTTGACTGGTTGGCGTGTGCCGATGCACGTGCATGTGTGGGTCGCGAGTGCGTTTTTGGCTGGCTGTGTGTGTGTGTGTGTGTGTGTGTGTGTGTGTGTGTGTGTGTGTTTTGGGGGGGAAGGGGGAGGCGGTGGTGGAAGTGCAGTCGTTGCCACGGGCGTCGTCGGGTGGGGCTGGGGCTGTGCGTCGTGGCGGAAAGGTGGTAGGTTGCGGGAAGCGAGCCCGTCGTTGACGGTGTCGCGTGAGTTGTGAATCGAGTGGGGCGCGGGGCGCGGGACAGGAGCAGCGTGCCGCTGCGTCGTGGTCGTCAGCAGAGGCTGTGCGTGTGCTTGTCCTTTTTGTGGGCGGTTCGTGCGAGGCGTTTTTGTTTTGTGTTGCCCTAGTTGTTAGTTTATTTTGTTTGTGTTTGTTATTTTGAGACGACGACTGGTTGGTGGCGTGCGCGCGAAGTGGCGGTGTGCGCTTCCCGTGTCGTTTGTGTTGTTTTGTTTTTGTTGTGTTTTTTTGTTTTTGTGTGTTTTTTTTTTTTTTGCACTGGGCCCCGGGGGGGTGGGTGGGTGGGTGGGTGGGTGCGTGTGTGTCGATTGCCGGCTGGCGAAAGGTGCGCCATCGGCGGGGTGGGTCGCCGGCACAAGTAGAGGCGGCGGCGTTGTTGCTGTTGTTGTGTGGTGTTTGTTTTGTTCGGCTGTGTCGGCGAGCTGTGTTGCGGTGCGTGTGAATGGTGGTGCAAAAGTGCTGGCGTTGGGGCTGCGGCTGCGACGGCGGCGAGCCGCGGGCGCGCATGATAGTGATGTTGTGAACAGCGGCTGTGTACGGTAGTGGTGTTGTTGTAGCACGACGTGCATCCGGGCCGGCGCGGAAAGCGCAGTTGCGGGCGGTTGCCCTTCGGTGCCAGCCATGTCGCGTGAGCGGCGGGTTGCTCTGGTGTCGACACGTGGTGCTCTGGGTTGTTGTGTGGTGCCCTTTGGGGTGGTTCGCGTGTGTCTCGTTCGCGCTCGGTATCTGGTCGTGGTCGTGCTGCTCCCCCGTCTGTCGGCGGTTTTCGACGTCGTCTGTACGTTTTTGTTCGTTTGCGGCGTGCCTGCCGACGTCGTCCCGTCGCGACCTTTCAACCGAAAGTGTGGCGCCCGAAGGTGAACGAACGTAACCCTGACCTCGGCGCTTTACGCTGAGCCGAGCGAACCGAACCTAACCCGTGGTGTGGCGAGGTGAGCTCAGCCTGTGAGCCCCTAACGTCTACGTAAGGTAAGCTGTCCGGCTCACGCCTCACGTTTGAACGCTTTTTTTTTTTTTAACCTACGTTTGACGCTTCTTAACCTAGCACTGACCCCTTAACCTAACGTGTAACCTAACCTAACCTAACCTAACCTAGCCTGTGACGCCTGACGTGTTTGAATGCTTAACCTAAGTTTGACGCTTAACCTAACCCAAGTCCCCTTAACCTAACCCACGTCCACCTAACCTAACCTAACCTAACCTAACCTAACCTAGACGTGTAAACGTAATGTGTAACGCGTAACGTGTAAGGTCGGCTATCGTGTGTGCTGACGGCAGATTGGGTTGGTCTGTAGATTCGGATTGCGGTTTGCCTCGGTCGAGGGGTTGGGTCGGAAGCGGCGAGGGGCGGCGGCGCCTGTTGCGCAGGCGGCGTCCGTTTGCGGCGGGCAATTGTTGAGAAACGGCTGTGAATGTTGGCGGGCGAGAGGAGGAGGACGGCGCGCGATGTGGCCCGACGGCTGCGGGCCGATCGGGAAACGGCGGGAGGGCGACGGAAGGCGATGGGGCGGCGGAGGCGCGTTTGCACGGCCGTCATCGCCGCACGCCTCGGCTTGTGTGGCTGTGGCGCCGGCCGCGCTGGCCGGGCTGCCGCGGCGACGGTGTGGGAGTTTTGCCGAAGGTTTGGCCATTGTGGCGGGTCGTCGGCTGGGGCTGTGGGGGCGGCATTTGGGCGGGGGCGGCGATTCTCGGCGGGCCGACCCAGGCTGTAGCGCGCGGTAGCTGCAGTTTGGCCGTGGTTTGCGGCGCTGCCGTGGCGACTGGTTGGCGACTGTGGTGTGGCTGTGTGTAGCCCCATCCTCGGTGGTTTGAAAGGCGCGGGCGGTTGTGGCGCAGGTTTGGGGCTGCTCCGCACAGGCTGTCGGACGTTGGGCGGTAGCAGGCGCGGGAGGCGCGGCGCGGCGGCGCGCAGAGTGGCGGCCGCTCTCTCGGCCGTCCGCGCCCGCCCGCGACACTGGCTGGGCCTTGTGATTCTCTGCTCTGCTGCTGTGCTGTGCTTGCGTGCCTGCCTGCCGTCCCGCTCGCTCTCGCTCTCGCTGTGTGTTACGCGCGTCGTCGAAATGGCAGATCAGGCGGCTACGAACGAGACTGCTGCGGCACCCGCCGCCACCGGCACTACGAAGAAGGCCAAGTCTGCGTCGTCTGCGAAGAAGCCGCGCGCCAAGCCTGCGCACCCGCGCACCTCTGAGATGGTGACGGCCGCCATCAAGAGTCTGAAGGAGCGCGGCGGGTCGTCGCTGCAGGCGATCAAGAAGTACATAGCCGCGCACTACAAGCTGGACGCGGAGAAGCTGGCGCCGTTTATCAAGAAGTACCTCAAGTCGGCCGTCGTGGCGGGCGAGCTGGTGCAGACGAAGGGGAAGGGCGCGTCCGGCTCGTTCAAGCTTGCCGGCGCCGGCGGCGGGGGGGCGGCCGAGGGCGGCAAGGCTCGTGCTGGCGGTGCCAAGAAGAAGCGCGCCGCTCCGGCCAGCAAGGAGAAGAAGGGCGCCCGTGCGGCCGGCGCAAAGAAGGCTGGTGGCGTGAAGGCGGCGACCGGTCGGAAGGCGGGCGCCGCCAAGAAGGCGTCTGCGGCGTCGGCCGCTCCCGCGGGTGCGAAGAAGGCGGCTGCGGCCAAGCCGGCCAAGGCCAAGTCGCCGTCGAAGGCGAAGAAGGCCGCCAAGGTTCCGACGAAGAAGCCGAAGGCGCCGCGCCCGAAGAAGGCGACGACGCCGTCTAAGGCGAAGGCTTCGCCCAAGAAGAAGAAGTAGAGTAGAGGAGAAAGAGATGGGAGAAAGGAAGGGTTTGGCGCTTGACTCCGTCGTCCCCACCCCCCGTCGTCGTCTAGTGGCGCGCAAGAGACGCGCGGCCCAAAACGGCCCTTCTCAGGGCCATCAAAGCACGTCGGGGAAGGTTTTGATTGTCGTGTTGCGTCTGGTGTGGGTGTCTGTCTGTCTGGCGTTTCTGTATGCCCGTGGGGATGCTGTTTGCGTGCCGTGGTGGTTGGATTGCGGGGGTCGGTGGCGGGTGTGGGCGGCGGTAGCGGTAAGCGGTGTTGTTGTTGTTGTTGTCGTGGTTGATTGTCGCCGTGTTTGTGGCGGCGGCCGACGGTTGGTTTTCTGTCACGTTGTTTTGTTTGAATACGTTGGTTGGCTTGCCTGCGTTCGTTCTTCTCGGATGTCTGTCTTGTCGAGTCGTGTCTGGTCTTTGTTTTGTTTCTTTGTGTGTGTGTGTGTGTTATGTTTTGCAACGGGGGGCACGTTGAGATGTGGAAGGAGTCGGCGGGGGATTTCGGTGGCGTGTAGAGCGAGCGAGCGCGCCTGCCTGGCCGTTGGCCGTCGGAGTTGGAGTGCGGGTTTTTTTGTTTTCGAAACGAAAGCGGCGGCCGGCCAGCCACCCACCCGTGCGGTGTGACGTCGGCCGTTGGGTATTGTGCGCTTTGAGCGCCGGGGAGGGATGATGTGTGATTGTTGCGCGCTGCTAGCAGGCAGGCAGAGTGAGCGGGTGTGGCGGACGGACGGGAAGTGGTGGTTTTTGTTTTTGGGTTGCGGGGCGAGAGGCAGGCGACCGACAAAGTTTGCTCGCGACGGAGAGATGTTAGTGGCCCTGAAAAGGGCCGTTTTTGTTTGTGCGGTGCGGTGCCGCGGCGCGGTTTAGGCGCGCTCGCCGCGGATGCGGCGCGCGAGCTGGATGTCCTTGGGCATGATGGTGACGCGCTTGGCGTGGATTGCGCACAGGTTGGTGTCTTCGAAGAGGCCGACGAGGTAGGCCTCGCTGGCCTCCTGCAGGGCCATGACTGCGGAGCTCTGGAAGCGCAGGTCGGTCTTGAAGTCCTGGGCGATCTCGCGCACTAGGCGCTGGAATGGCAGCTTGCGGATGAGCAGCTCTGTGCTCTTCTGGTAGCGCCTGATTTCTCGCAGGGCGACGGTGCCCGGCCTGTAGCGGTGGGGCTTCTTGACGCCTCCGGTGGCGGGCGCGCTCTTCCTCGCCGCCTTGGTTACGAGCTGTTTGCGCGGCGCCTTTCCGCCGGTGGACTTGCGGGCCGTTTGCTTTGTGCGGGCCATAGCGGTAGCGGTAGCGGAGCGGCGTGCGTGGAGGTTAGGTGCGGCGCGGCGTCCGGTGCTGCCTTGACAACGGGCCCGCGCGACGACGACGACGACGCACATGATGGAGGGTTGAACCCTCAGCCGGGAACGAAGTTCTAGCGCGTTTAAAGCGCTTCTCCTTCTTCATTGATGAGGTGAAAATGTGGTTGTGACATGACGCGTGGTATTGTCCTTGACTGTTGTGCTGGTTTTTTTTTTTTTTTTTTTTTTTTTTTTTTTTTTTTTAATAAAAGAAAGATGAAAGGATAGTAAGAGAGACAGTGAGAGAAATGGAAAACGAAGGGCCGAAGTGACTGGCCGGTGGTTTAAGCTGATGGCTCCGCTACTGCTGTAATGTCCGCACGTGGTGTCCATTACTGAAGCTGGCGATGTTTACTGTCAATGTCCATGGCTTCCATAGCTTCCATAGCTTCGCTGTCCATCTTCCGCCGACCAGACCGGTACTCTTCCTTCAGGAATACATCGATAACGTCGACTAAGGCATCCCATTGAGAGGGGGTGAAGATGGGGTGCGAATTGAGCAGGGCTATTTCCTTCTTCGTGAGCACTTCCATAAACGCGTCACGGTATCGGTAGGTGCGCATGTGGAGCGGCCGATGGGGAAGGGAAGGGATGGGCTGGTCTGGCGGAGTGAAGGGATATGGTTGGTCGGCATAGGGGTAGGACCCATTCTTCAGTGCCGCGGCAATGTCCTTCAGGACGACCTGCACGTTGGTCACGTCAGGAAAAGGTAGGCGAATCCTCCTCTTCTTCGTTGGCTTCTCGGCTTGCGAGGAGACAGGAGGCGCCTTAGCGCCCTTGCTGGCGGCTGCCACCGCGGAGGGGGGCAGCCTAGGCGGCACATCATCCGTGTCCATGGGCGCCACCTCCTGCATTGCTGCGGGAGGGGGAGCGGCTGCCGTTTGCGTGGCCACGTCGACCACCACTGGACGACTCACAGCGGCGGGTGTTTGCTCGGCCACGGCGACCCCCACCGGACGATTCACAGCGGGGGCGGCGGCGGGAACTGGCGGCTTCTTCTTGAGAACCCGCAGCTCATCGCGCAGCTGTTGGAGCTGGCGATGGACAGCTGCGAGCTCCTCCTTCAGTGCGGCCCGTTCGGCCGTAAAGGCGGCCTGGAAGCCGGCCAGAGCGTCATCGGTGGCGGCCTCACGGCGGCGTGGCAAGCACCCCTCGCCGGAGCGGGGTGGCAGGGCGGCCGTCGTGGCGCTCGACGCCGCCGCAGGACGTGGTGCGGCGGACAGACGGCGGAAGTCCCGAAGGTAGGCGCAGCTACGCGAGTTTGCGGCGTGGGACCCGCCACAGTTCGCGCATCTGCTGGCCATACCACGAGGCTTTGTACAACTGCGGGTGTCGTGAGCCGCCGCGCACTTCAAGCACGCGACGGCGTTCGTGCACTCCCGCGCGGCATGCCCCAGCTGCTGGCAATTGTAGCACTGGAGGCCCTTCCGGCGCTGCTGCGTTTGCCTGCGCTTTGGCGGACGTGGACGGCGGCCGGTGAACCCCATCGCGTGGATGAGAGCTTCGAGTGCGGCGGCAAACTGCTTCACAGCCATAGCGATACGTGCGCGGTGACAAGAGCAAATGTGTCGCAGCGAGTCGAGCAGCGAATACTAACTCGGAATGGGCGGGCCCGCGCGCCTCCGTGCTGCGCTTATATGCCCTCGGTTGCGCGTGGTGGGGGGAGGGCGGGCCAGAGTCTATATAGGGGGGCGGCGGGCGCGCTGGGCGCAGACCGTAGCCGACTCGCCAGCCGCTGCAGCTGCTGTTTGTGCACGTTTTGCTTTGCCCGAGGAAGGAAGGATGACAGGCCGCGGCAATGGAGGAAAGGGGCTCGGCAAGGGTGGCGCCAAGCGGCACCGCAAGGTGTTGCGCGACAACATCCAGGGCATCACGAAGCCCGCCATCCGCCGCCTGGCTCGCAGGGGCGGCGTGAAGCGCATCTCTGGTCTGATCTACGAGGAGACCCGCGGGGTGCTGAAGGTGTTCCTGGAGAACGTGATCCGCGACGCGGTGACGTACACTGAGCACGCCAAGCGCAAGACTGTGACGGCCATGGACGTGGTGTACGCCCTGAAGAGGCAGGGGCGCACCCTGTACGGTTTCGGCGGTTAGGCTGCGTCGCAGCGGGCGCTGGCCTTCCCGCGGCCGTGCTTGTGGGTGGGAGAGACTAGAAAACGGCCCTTTTCAGGGCCACCACACTGTTCGGAAGTTGAAAAGTGCGAAAGAGTCTGTGTTGTTGTTGCTGCGTGTGTGCGCTGTGTTGTTTGTTTCTTTCCGTTTGAGCGACGTGATGTGGCTGGGAGGGGAGAAGGAAAGGAAACGTGTCATGTGGCTGGCTGGCTGTGTGTGTGTGTGTGTGTGTGTGAGAGTGGAGCTGCTTCGTTTGTGTGTTTGTTATTGTGTGTCTTTGTATCGATCGCGATGGAGATGGCGGGCTGTGTGTTGTTGTGCGAGAGGCGGTGATTATTTGCTTGCGTGGTTTGGCTCTGTGTGTTAGGCGTGTGGGCATAGGCGGCCGGATCAGCTGTTTCGTTCGTGTCGACGGCCGTTGCGGCGCGCGGGAGTGGAGGGCGGTGTGTCGACACGCCTCCCTTTAACAATGGTCATTATTGCTGCCGTTGTCGTTTGGAAGGCGACTGCGACCGTGCAAAATGTGTGTGTGTGTGTGTGTGTGTGTGTGTGTGTGTGTGTGTTGGGCCACACGGGCTGTGTGGACGACAAGATGGCGGACGTGCGCCGGCGGCGGCTGTGCTGTGAAAGTGCAAAGTTAAAAACAAAACAAGGTGCGGCGAGGACGACTGAAATTTTGCTTTGGACGTAGGTTTGTGTGGTGGCCCTGAAAAGGGCCGATTGTTGTGGGCCGAGCCGAGCCGGCAAAGCGCGTTGCGTGCAGGGGAGCACGCGGCGCTGCGATTGCCTGGCCTCCTTTAGGCCTTCTTCTCGGTCTTCTTTGGCAGCAGGACGGCCTGGATGTTGGGCAGGACACCACCCTGTGCGATGGTGACGCCCGACAGGAGCTTGTTGAGCTCCTCGTCGTTGCGGATGGCAAGCTGCAGGTGGCGCGGGATGATGCGCGTCTTCTTGTTGTCGCGGGCCGCGTTTCCGGCCAGCTCGAGCACCTCAGCCGCGAGGTACTCCATGACGGCGGCGAGGTAGACGGGCGCCCCGGCGCCGACGCGCTCTGCGTAGTTTCCCTTGCGCAGGAGGCGGTGGATTCTGCCGACCGGGAACTGGAGCCCAGCCCTGCTTGAGCGGGACTTTGACTTGCCCTTGACTTTGCCTCCCTTTCCGCGTCCGGACATGGCGATTGGGCTAGCGACGGTGCACACGAAACGGAAACGAAAACGACCGGTGCGAGCGGCAGCGAGTCGAGCAGCGGAGTGCGTGCCGGCGCAGCAGGGGTGGGGGTGCTTTATGGGCTCGGGTGCGGCGGCCGGTTGCGCGCGCGCCCCATTGGTCGGCGGCCGCAACAGGGCGAGCTGGTAAAGGTGCGGCGGCGGCTGGCGGCGGGTGCCACTGTGTGGGGAGACGCTGACTAGAGCGGAGCGCTTGCTACTGGTGTTGCTGCTGCCGTACGTTCGTTCGAGATGCCGCCCAAGACTAGCGGGAAGGCCGCCAAGAAGGCTGGCAAGGCGCAGAAGAACATTTCGAAGGGCGACAAGAAGAAGAAGCGCAAGAGGAAGGAGAGCTATGCCATCTACATCTACAAGGTGCTGAAGCAGGTGCACCCTGACACGGGCATCTCGTCGAAGGCGATGAGCATCATGAACAGCTTCGTGAACGACATTTTCGAGCGCATTGCGGCCGAGGCTTCTCGCCTGGCGCACTACAACAAGCGCTCGACCATCACGTCCCGCGAGATCCAGACCGCTGTGCGGCTGTTGCTGCCTGGCGAGCTGGCCAAGCACGCCGTGAGCGAGGGCACGAAGGCGGTGACCAAGTACACGAGCTCCAAGTAAGGAGGTGGCTCTGGAATGGAAGGATGGAGAAGGCTCCTCCGTTGCGAGAGCGGCAAAACGGCCCTTTTCAGGGCCACCAACTTGCCTTTTGCGGGAAGGGCGGAATTGTTGTTGTTGTTTGTGTGGACGGCTGTGATGTATGTGTGCATTTTGATTGTGGGTGGGGGGGGGGGGCGCGTCAAAGCGTGTTGCGGGGTACGGCCACGAGGTTGGTCGCCGTGGCGTGGAATGGTGGCACGCCTCGTTGGAGTGGTTTTTGACCCATTGGTGTTGGGGTGTGTGTGTGTGTTACCTGTCTGCGAGGGGGGACAGTGCGATCGGCGACTTTTGTGTCGCCGTAACGACGGCCGTTTGCGGGTTTGTTTTTTGCACATCATACATGGCGAGGGTGAAATGTGAAATGTTTTTGTTTGGTTGTTTTTGCCGCCCACTATTCCCTTTGCTGTACGCCGAGTTTGACAATGGTGCGACGCAACTGCAGCGTGGAGGTGTGTGAGTGACGTTGAAATGAACGTGCCATTAAGACGCATTGTTGTTGTATTGTACTGTACGTGTACGGCGACACGCACGATGATGTACCATTCGACTCTGATTTTTGATAGCCGTGTCTGACTGATTGCGTACGACGCACGCACACCGATGTCGTCATTCAAGATGCACGCGTGTCCAGTGCAGTACAGTAAGCGCGACGCTAGACGACGACGACGGCGGCGGCGGTCGTCGTTTGTTTGGCGAATGTCTGTACACGTGTTTGTCTGTGTCCATCCGGTATGTATGTATTTGTTTGTTTGAAAGTGTTTTGTGTGTCGGTGACGTGGTCCGATCCGTCGCCCCCTGAGTAACTGTCGATCGGCGCGATAGACCGGCGTCACGCAACTGAACCGAAGTCTTGGGCACACCCGTCATACTGTTGTACACCGTCGCGCTGAGAACGGTAACGAAAGGTTGACTTTGATCGGTCGAATGTCTGGGCAGAACGTGAGGAATGAGGCAAGAGTGCAAGGAGGAAAGGACAGAGGGGGGGCAAAAGAGAGAGGAAGGGAAAAAGGGGAGAAACGCATTCGTAGAGCAACGGAACGTTCCCGCGTCGGAGGCGTATTGGAGCCGCACTGAAATGCGTTTAACGGCGGCGCGGCTGCAAGTGTCTGCCGTGGTGAACGTTACCTTTGACGGCTGCATTGGGCTTTGCCTTTGCTTTCGCTTTCGCTTTCGCTTTCGCTTTCCCGGATGTACGTAACGTTTGTTGATATGGTTCTGAGGAAGAGTGTATGACAGTGCCGTGCCGTCCATGTTCGTGTGCCCTCCCATTGTGTGTATGCTATTGTCTGTGTACTTGAATGATGTATGTAGGTGTTGGTGGACATGTTGTACCAGTGGGGGGAAATGGATCGTCGATAGTTGCCGTCACTCTGTCACGGTCGAGATGACGCACCCTCCGTACAGAAAGGTGTCGAGAAAGTGTGTGTGTGTGTGCGTCCGTGAATTGGCAGTGTTTGGAGGTGGGCGTGCCCTGCATGTGGCCCGGAAGGCTGTTCGTTTGGCGGTAGTGTTGTGTGGACAGGGGAGGGGCATGCGTAACGCTGCTGGCATGGCATTTCGGGAGATGGGAGGGGGCAAACGAGGAAACGAGGAGCGGCGGCCAAAGACGGGACGGGGAGGGGCGCGGTGTGGGTGGCTTGCGCCTGTGCTCGGCGTTGTGGTTTGTGCAAAAGAGGAGGAGAAAAACAATGAGTTGCCAGGGAGGGGAGCGGTGTTGTGGTGTAGCCGCAGACGCGGCTGTCAGTGAACGTGGCGAGACGGACGGATATGCGCGGAGGGGCGGGGGCGGCGCATTTCGCCGGTGCCGTGCCGTGCCTGAAAGCCGCGTGGTCGCTGTGTTGTTGGTGGCGTGGGGGCGAGGAGAGTACCGTACGGGTGTGCTTGTGCGCCGGAAATGGCACACTGCGCCTGCCCGTCTTGGAGGCTGATGGCTGTGGTGTGGAAATGGGGCGCGGTGATGTTGAAGCAGTTGAAGAACAGAAAAGAAACCAAGAAAACGGAACGCGTGATGCGGCGGTGGTGGTGAGAGCGGGAAAAACAAAACAAAAAAAAAACAACAAAAAAAAAGAAGGAAAAACAACAAGAAACAAAAAAGAACACAAAACGTCTATCAATATTAAAATGTAAATGGAAATGGAAATGGACCCAGGTATAACCTCCCTGCACAAATAGCAGAGAGTCCGATGATAATAAAAATGTGCCAGAAGAATGTTAACGTCCCTACAAAACAAACCCAACGATAAGATTAATGAAAGAATGAACCGTATGTAACATTGCAACAGACATAATGAAACGTGATAAATTGTATAAGGGCAGCAGCGTTGACCTTTGGCCCTGTATTCAGAATAAAAAGAGCCAAAGATCGTTACCCCAATGAAAAAGACACTGAAACACGTATGTAATGTAACATAGCAGCGATGGCGAGACATTGTAGCATCTGTGACCAGAGAGTTTGCGCTGGACCGCGCGAGTGTTGCGAGCGGTTCTCAGTCAGTCAGTCAGTCAGTCAGTCAGTCGTTGCGAGTCTGTAGCTCTGTCTAGTTGAGGGCTGTACTCTGTCAGTAGTCGTCGCGTGCAGTACGCTAATAGTCGTCATGCAGAGCGGTCGGTCAGTAGTAGCAGCCGAGTGCGGTTGTGTGATGTAGGCGGTCGGCAACACTGGTCAAGATGGTGAATAAGGTATACTGTTAATTAATATAATCATTAGATAATGAAGAATTTTATTTATTGTAATTATTCTCCAACAAGTTCCCCAATAATAATTTCTATTTCAAAAGCATTTTTCAAACATTTAATTTTTTTATTGAACTAAAGAGTTCGTTGCACTTCACATTTCATTCCACTTCTTTGAAGAAAAATTTCACTAGAATCACAAAAAAAAGAGAATATTATTATTTGCAATGCAGTTCCTCCAAGCGCTGCGCAACAACAAGAGCAGAAATGTGACATCCATTTATTCTGAGGTAAGACTTTAATTCTGATTGTTTTGCACAGGGCCAAAGACCGATATTTCGGTTTAATTGAAGTTTCCTGTCGCTGAACGGACTTTAAATGTTGTGAAGAATTTATATTTGAGTCAGATTGCGAATGTCACATTTTTGTTGCCATTTTCAATACCTCTCATTGTTGGCGAGGTTACAATTAGCGCAATGTCCACTAGCGTCCGTAAATAACATTGTCCATTAGTTTAAATTTTGCGGGGAGGTTACAACACACACAAAAAAAAAAAAAAAAAAAAAAAAAAAACAAAACAAAAAAAAATTGCATTTATATCCGCCCCTCAATTGTAGATACCCCTTACACAGCTGTGTGCAATGAATGAGTGCTGGCTGGTAATTAATTGCACTCCTTGGAGGGAAATGCCATAGGAAGTAGTCTTTAAAAAGTGAATGTTTTTCGTTAAAAGACAAGAGTTACTTTAGAAAAAAGTAATAGTGGGGCTTTTGTTGTTGAACAAAATAAGTACAATGAACATACGTTATCAGATTTGCGCAATGCAGCTTCACACTACCTTTTGATTATAACACAATATACTATACATCGTCCCGAACCGTGACCAGAGTCGCGAGACGAGCAGAGCACGCCGCCGACGCCCGCTCAGTACAACCGTCCACCCGCTACTACTGTCGACCGACTACTACCTCTCCCGACTCGCGCTACAATATATATAACAACTGTTCCTGGCGACCCGGTGCGTGCCACTACTGTCGTCTGGCGCGGTCCAAGCGCCGACTAGCAACGATAAATAACTCTCTGGTCAGACAGAGATGCTGTCATGCCTCGCCATCGCTCTGGTAATGAATACGTACGTGTTGCAGCGTGCGTACCACCGGAACACGCAGTGGCGGAGCCAAAGACTGTGTTGTCGAGGTCGAGTGCGAGCGGGAAGAGAGGCAGCGCCGGCACGGAGATGCAAGCGAGCGCGAGACGCACGGGGGCTGCGGCGTGGCGCGTTTGCGGTCGGCGCCTTTGGTGGCAACGGCCGGGACAAGCAGCGGTGTATGGTGTGGTGCGGGGCGGACAGGGGCGGCGGTGGACGGGGAGGAGGCGGCGCGACGACGGCATGGGGGCGAAAACGGGACGGGGGACGGCGGATGTTGAGAGGCGTCACGCGCGGACAGGACACAGAGACACACAGATTGGAAAGGGAGGGTGCGCGGTAGTAGTTGGGAATGTGCGTACCGTGCGGGATGGGAGTGGGCGAGGAACACGGTCGTGGCCCCTGTTTTGGGTGCGTGTGGTGACGTCGGTGTGTTGTGGGAAGGGAAGGTGCTGTGGCGGCGGCGCGTAATGGGCGTAGGCCGAAAAGAGAAAGGAACGTGGGCAGTGTGTTGGCAAGCGTCGGTTCGACTGCGACGTTGATGGGCAGGGCAGGGCAAGGTTAATGGTGGTAGGAGTAGGCTTGTGGGCGCAAAAAATCTGCCGCTGCAGGCGGTGCCGTAACCGCCATGGCGGGAAGGAGAGAGGGCCAAAGAAAGAAAGAAAGAAAGAAAGAAAGAAAGGAAGAAAGAAGAAAACAAAAAAACAAAAAAAAGGAGGGGGGGGGCGAAAGTGGAGAGGCGGTGGTGTGAGAAGGGCGGGGGCGGAAGGAAGGCAGGAAGGACAAGAGGCGAGGCGACGGCTTGCTTTGTGTACCGGTCGGTCTCTGGCTATGCTTCGTTTTCTGCAGCAGGGTCGGTGCGCGGCGTGGCTCGCGGCAGTGGGAACGCCTGGCGGCTGGACGGCCAGCAATGCGGTTGGATGGGCGGCCACAGCACCGCACCTGTGCCCGAGGAGGAGACGCTGGCGGCGGGCCCTGAGGTGAGGCCGGCTCGGCTGGGGCTGTGGATGTGTAGGTGTGCGCCGCTGCTGCAACAACGAGTAAAAACGCGAGAAGAAGGGGTGGCGGTAGAGAGGAAAAAAAAAAAAAAGGTCGTGTTGTGTTGATGCGCAGGCAGACGCGTACAGAGAGACGAGCCCGGTCTGCAGCAGGGTGTGGCCGTGCCGAGTGCAGAGCAGCGGCGGCCCGGTTCGGTTCGGTTCGGCCCGGCCCGGCGGGCCGCGCTGTTGTCGCGGACGTGAGCGCCCCCTGGCGGGTGGCCGGAGGCGGCGCGGCGTGTTGGACGTGTGGCTGGTGGCAGTGCACAATTTGCGAGTGGCTGGCGGTGTGGTGTGGCGGTTGGCGCGTCGGGCGGCGGAGAGAGAGAGGGAGGAGAGGTATGTGTTGCGGGCGCCCTTTGCTGCGCTGCGTCGTTGCGTGTGCCGTACAGGGCGGGCGCTTGTCGACTGTGTGGGCGGTGTGGCGAATTGGCGTGAAACGGCTGCCGAGAGGTGTGTGGTAGCGAGCCGGTCGGTGTCAGTGCGAAGGGGAATGTGCGTGCGTTTGGCGGTTTCGGTGTGCTTTTTGCGGCGTGAGAGTGGGAATTAGTGGGGCCGGCTGTTGTGTTGGTTCCTTGTGTCTTGTGTCGCGTAGCTTGATGGCAACGTGGAAGGACGCCGGTTTCGTTTCGAGCCGTGCGTGTGGTTGTCGACGTTGACTGGTTGGCGTGTGCCGATGCACGTGCATGTGTGGGTCGCGAGTGCGTTTTTGGCTGGCTGTGTGTGTGTGTGTGTGTGTGTGTGTGTGTGTGTGTTTTGGGGGGGAAGGGGGAGGCGGTGGTGGAAGTGCAGTCGTTGCCACGGGCGTCGTCGGGTGGGGCTGGGGCTGTGCGTCGTGGCGGAAAGGTGGTAGGTTGCGGGAAGCGAGCCCGTCGTTGACGGTGTCGCGTGAGTTGTGAATCGAGTGGGGCGCGGGGCGCGGGACAGGAGCAGCGTGCCGCTGCGTCGTGGTCGTCAGCAGAGGCTGTGCGTGTGCTTGTCCTTTTTGTGGGCGGTTCGTGCGAGGCGTTTTTGTTTTGTGTTGCCCTAGTTGTTAGTTTATTTTGTTTGTGTTTGTTATTTTGAGACGACGACTGGTTGGTGGCGTGCGCGCGAAGTGGCGGTGTGCGCTTCCCGTGTCGTTTGTGTTGTTTTGTTTTTGTTGTGTTTTTTTGTTTTTGTGTGTTTTTTTTTTTTTTGCACTGGGCCCCGGGGGGGTGGGTGGGTGGGTGGGTGGGTGCGTGTGTGTCGATTGCCGGCTGGCGAAAGGTGCGCCATCGGCGGGGTGGGTCGCCGGCACAAGTAGAGGCGGCGGCGTTGTTGCTGTTGTTGTGTGGTGTTTGTTTTGTTCGGCTGTGTCGGCGAGCTGTGTTGCGGTGCGTGTGAATGGTGGTGCAAAAGTGCTGGCGTTGGGGCTGCGGCTGCGACGGCGGCGAGCCGCGGGCGCGCATGATAGTGATGTTGTGAACAGCGGCTGTGTACGGTAGTGGTGTTGTTGTAGCACGACGTGCATCCGGGCCGGCGCGGAAAGCGCAGTTGCGGGCGGTTGCCCTTCGGTGCCAGCCATGTCGCGTGAGCGGCGGGTTGCTCTGGTGTCGACACGTGGTGCTCTGGGTTGTTGTGTGGTGCCCTTTGGCCGGTGGGGGTGGTTCGCGTGTGTCTCGTTCGCGCTCGGTATCTGGTCGTGGTCGTGCTGCTCCCCCGTCTGTCGGCGGTTTTCGACGTCGTCTGTACGTTTTTGTTCGTTTGCGGCGTGCCTGCCGACGTCGTCCCGTCGCGACCTTTCAACCGAAAGTGTGGCGCCCGAAGGTGAACGAACGTAACCCTGACCTCGGCGCTTTACGCTGAGCCGAGCGAACCGAACCTAACCCGTGGTGTGGCGAGGTGAGCTCAGCCTGTGAGCCCCTAACGTCTACGTAAGGTAAGCTGTCCGGCTCACGCCTCACGTTTGAACGCTTTTTTTTTTTTTTAACCTACGTTTGACGCTTCTTAACCTAGCACTGACCCCTTAACCTAACGTGTAACCTAACCTAACCTAACCTAACCTAGCCTGTGACGCCTGACGTGTTTGAATGCTTAACCTAAGTTTGACGCTTAACCTAACCCAAGTCCCCTTAACCTAACCCACGTCCACCTAACCTAACCTAACCTAACCTAACCTAACCTAGACGTGTAAACGTAATGTGTAACGCGTAACGTGTAAGGTCGGCTGTCGTGTGTGCTGACGGCAGATTGGGTTGGTCTGTAGATTCGGATTGCGGTTTGCCTCGGTCGAGGGGTTGGGTCGGAAGCGGCGAGGGGCGGCGGCGCCTGTTGCGCAGGCGGCGTCCGTTTGCGGCGGGCAATTGTTGAGAAACGGCTGTGAATGTTGGCGGGCGAGAGGAGGAGGACGGCGCGCGATGTGGCCCGACGGCTGCGGGCCGATCGGGAAACGGCGGGAGGGCGACGGAAGGCGATGGGGCGGCGGAGGCGCGTTTGCACGGCCGTCATCGCCGCACGCCTCGGCTTGTGTGGCTGTGGCGCCGGCCGCGCTGGCCGGGCTGCCGCGGCGACGGTGTGGGAGTTTTGCCGAAGGTTTGGCCATTGTGGCGGGTCGTCGGCTGGGGCTGTGGGGGCGGCATTTGGGCGGGGGCGGCGATTCTCGGCGGGCCGACCCAGGCTGTAGCGCGCGGTAGCTGCAGTTTGGCCGTGGTTTGCGGCGCTGCCGTGGCGACTGGTTGGCGACTGTGGTGTGGCTGTGTGTAGCCCCATCCTCGGTGGTTTGAAAGGCGCGGGCGGTTGTGGCGCAGGTTTGGGGCTGCTCCGCACAGGCTGTCGGACGTTGGGCGGTAGCAAGCGCGGGAGGCGCGGCGCGGCGGCGCGCAGAGTGGCGGCCGCTCTCTCGGCCGTCCGCGCCCGCCCGCGACACTGGCTGGGCCTTGTGATTCTCTGCGCATCGGACTCCGAGCAGCTTGTGCTGTGTGTCGATCACCTAGGGGCGGCGTTTTTACTTCGCACCTGGTGATCGGAGCGCAAAATTGTCGTGCCGTCAGGGTGTTAGGGCGAGATAGGTGGCAGGAGAACGTGCCCGGACTAGCTGGGACTAGTAATGAGTAGTACAGGGAAAGATGAAGACCCAGGGCCTCAGACGCGGGGGCCCGACCGGGAGCAGGCCGGCCCCCCGCGCGCTGTACGTCCGCGGCCTTCGAGGCAAAGATTTAGTAGTAGGGCCGAGGCCGAGCTCGCGGGTAGGTCTGAGCCTAACTCCAACACCACACAAGATACAGACGTAGAACTAGCAATACGACAGCAGATTCAAAAATTACAAGCACAACAAGACAGAAACATGGAGACACTTCGAAATGATCAACCAGCCAATCACGACGCACCACGTTCGGACACTGACAAAAATTCAACAAATGAAGACACCAACCAAACATATGACGACGATAACTGCTCACAATATTACCGCTCATCCGACTCTGAAATTTCTGAAACAGAAGACATGGAACAGGACGATGGGGTAGGGGAATTCCAAACCCCTCCCCCACGTAAAACAGCGAAGAGGAAAAACACAGAAGATGACACCGTACCACACAAACAATTTTCCATCCAAACTGAAAATAGATTTGAACCTCTTTCACCTCAGCGAAGCAATAGCAATGTAAATCCAGTACCGGCACCCCATCCAACTCCATCATCATCAACTGCTCCACAAGCTACCGCCAGAAAACCAAGAATCCCGCCTATCACAATTCAGTACAAGGGACATTACTTAACGCTCAATGCCGCACTCAAGAAACATATGGACGGACCAATACAGGCGATCTACAAAGGAGACACAATCAAGTACCATTTCGATTCATTGAAGGACCAAAGAACAGCACTCGACTTTTTCCAGCACCACAACATTTCCAACTTCACGCACCAACCACAGCACGAAAGACAGTTAAAAGTAGTAATCAAAGGTCTACCTGAAACAGTGACAGAAGCTGAAGTAGATAAAGACTTACGAGACCTCAACTTTATGCCGCGCAACGTCCACCAATACAAGAAGAGAGATAATAACACGAAACAACTCAGACCCATGGATGTATTCTGTGTAACGCTTGACCGGAAACCAGAAAACGATGCCATCTACCATGTCCGATACATCCTTGATACGAAAGTAACAGTCGAATCATACCAGAACAAAGATGGTCCTCCGCAATGCAAAAAGTGCCAGGGATTTTTCCACACTGCAAATTACTGCTCCATGCCCACTCGCTGTGTCCGCTGCGGTGGCGCACATAGAGCACGAGACTGTAACCTTCCAGTTAATGCCACCTCACACTGCGTTAATTGCAAACAAGACGGCCACCCCGCATCTTTTCGCGGCTGCGAAGAATTTCAGAAAGCAATCCGGATATACAACGCACAACGACCAATAACCACCAATCCCACAGTAGCGACAATCCAACCAACCATTAAACACACACCAATGCCAACTCCAGCCGAAGCCAGCCGCAGAGGACGGAAAACATGGACAAATATTCAGACAACCCAGGAATCACCTTCAACCACCCAGGCTCACCAGACAACAACCTCAACCTCAAACCAATCAACTGGACCTGCTTCCTTCCTCGATTTCCTAAATCATATGACAAATTTCTGGAAGAATTCACAGTGGACGAACTTCATTTCAATCATTACCACCACATTTCAAAATTTCATGACTGCACCAGACTTAGTATCTAAAGTAATGGCAATTGTCGGCGGAATCATGAAATTCTTTGCAACCGACAATGGAAATTAGACCAACTAAGAGCCAAAACCTCCGTTTTTGTAATTTTAATGCGTCAGGGATTCACAACAAAGCAGACTTACTAAATGAATTTATTGAAGACAATAAGATTGACATACTATTTGCCACGGAAACTCATTTACGTCCATCACAGTCATTTAAACTTCGCAATATGATATGCCACCGAACAGACAGGACTAATCGACGGGGAGGCGGAACAGCCATCTTCATTCGATCTCATATTCGACACAACCCGGAAATCACGCCACAGATGACATCTCTAGAAGCCACAATCGTAAAAATTGAAACAACACAAGGGAAAGTAACCCTGGTGGCTGCATACCTCAGCCCCAGAGTTACACTCGAAGAAAACGACCTACTCCAAATATTTGACAATAACAATAAAATTTTACTGGCCGGTGATTTAAATGCTAAAAACACTACCTGGAACTCGCGAAGGAACAATGCACGTGGAAACACACTTTATAACTTACAAGGAAGACTGAACGCCGTAATTTCCGCTCCTCAAGACATCACCTACATTCCATTCAATCACCGCCAGCAACCCGACGTCCTGGATATCTGTATAACCAAGAACCTCGATCCTGATTTACATCTCCGAACCCTTCAAGACCTCACTTCTGACCACCTACCAGTAATCGGCCACATCGGAAATGCAATAGAACCGCCTCACCCACGACACAAAACCATTATCAATTGGGACCAGTTTCAGAGAAGGCTGAATAACAACATTCGTCCCACATTGGACCTAACTACCACACAAAAAATAGAAGAAGCTATCGGATTGTTAACAGACAAAATTAAAACAGCATATAAAAAAGCTTCTGCAACTACAATATTTCCGGAATCAAACACTCACAATCTGCCACCACTCATACAAGATCTAAAATACCTGAAAAATGCAGCTAGACGCCGATGGCTCCACACTCGAAACCCGGACGACAGAAGACAGTTAAACAGACTAAAAAAGCAAATCCATCACCGAGTACAGGAATGGAGAGCAGAAGTCTGGGAAGACCGCATGAGTACACTACAACTTCGTAATACAAATGACTGGAAACTCATCAAGAACCTCCGTCGTACGAAAACACACAAACCGGCTTTACTTCATAATAATAATCTCATATTCGATGCTCTTAGCCAGGCAGAACTTTTCGCAGCCACATATGAACAGCAAAACACCATAGAACCACTTGGAAACCTACAACCCGACATCATACAATATCAACAACATGTCACAACTACAGCACAGAATGTCCGTCAGACACCTCCGCGCGATCTACCAGAACTTACCACTCCAGCCGAATTAAAAACAATCATCAACCGACTTGGAAAAAACTCCGCTCCTGGACCGGACCTCATATCCAACATTCATCTCCAGAACCTGCCAAGGAAACCTCTCGTCCTGCTCACCAGAATCATCAATGCCTGCCTAATCAACCAATACTTTCCTCAAGCATGGAAGATTTCTAAAATAGTACCGATACCTAAACCTGGAAAAGACCTGAAGAAACCACAGAACTATAGACCGATAAGCCTTCTCCCTACGATGTCCAAGCTCCTGGAACGTATCCTGCTCCCAAGAATCCGACAACCTTTACTCGATGGCCACATTATCCGACAAGAACAATTTGCATTTCAAGAGAAACTATCAGCCGAACTCCAGATCTTCCGTATTACAGAACACATCACCAAAAACATGAACCTCTCACGATATACAGCCGCAGTTTTTCTAGACGTTGAAAAAGCATATGACAAAGTGTGGAAGGACAACCTACTAACTAAATTAAAAGACCAGACAGACATACCCGAATGTTACATTAAAATCATTGACAGTTTTCTACAGGACCGAAGATGTTTTGTTCAAATTGATAACAAACACTCAGCTCGAAAAACATTACAAGAAGGAATACCGCAGGGTTCGGTGCTCTCGCCGACCCTATTCACAGTATACGTCAATGACATACCAAAAACTGAAACTTCGACAATAGCCCAATTTGCAGACGACACGGCACTCCTCGAGACGCACCGACGGTTAGCAACGACAATAACTAGACTGCAACAACAAGTGGACCTTACAGAAAAATGGGCCAAAAGAAACAGGATTAAACTAAACCCGGAGAAGACAGTTGCCATACTATTTACACGCCGGCGCCCACAGATTCACGGCCAAATTGAACTAAATGGAACGCAATTACCATGGAAAACATCCGTCAAATACCTCGGTGTAACAGTAGACAACAAAATGCTCTTCAAGCAGCATATTGAACAAAAACGTCTACGTATTTCAAGAACCATTCACGCCATTTACCCTCTTTTGGCTAGCAAGGAAATGTTCCAAAAAACGAAATTAAACATATACAAAGCAATAGCAATTCCCATGATACTCTACGGCTGCTCGTCGTGGGGCATAACCAGCAGAACAAATCGGAAACCACTCCAAACACTGCAAAATAGATGTCAAAAACTTATCCTGAATGCACCATGGTGGACGAGGACTACTCGCATACATGAAGAACTTAACATGCCGACCGTCGACAGTCAAATCATCACCACAACAAGAAGACTAATCGAAAAGATTGAAAGGCTCAGACCTACCACGCAGCAATTACAGGACCTAGCAACTACAGAACCAGCCCAATGGCAAAAAATAAGAGTTCCACTCTCCATCCTTCAAGACAACTAAGAGAGGAAAAATCAATAAAACAGCTCCATCAGAACAACGAACCTTCAGCAAAATATAAAAATACCAAGAACGTGAGCCTAAAGGACCAACATAATGTGCCCAAAGGCTCTCCAAAGCAAACAAGGTGTCCCATTTTTGTAAAATAAATGGTGTCCCCAATAAGCAATCCTTACCCCGCACACTTGAGGGGCCAACCTCCTCCGGAGGTAGTACCCTTGCCGACGCACAACACACCAAAAAAAAAAAAAAAAAAAAAAAAAAAAAAAAAAAAAAAAAAAAAAAAAGTGATTCTCTGCTCTGCTGCTGTGCTGTGCTTGCGTGCCTGCCTGCCGTCCCGCTCGCTCTCGCTCTCGCTGTGTGTTACGCGCGTCGTCGAAATGGCAGATCAGGCGGCTACGAACGAGACTGCTGCGGCACCCGCCGCCACCGGCACTACGAAGAAGGCCAAGTCTGCGTCGTCTGCGAAGAAGCCGCGCGCCAAGCCTGCGCACCCGCGCACCTCTGAGATGGTGACGGCCGCCATCAAGAGTCTGAAGGAGCGCGGCGGGTCGTCGCTGCAGGCGATCAAGTAGTACATAGCCGCGCACTACAAGCTGGACGCGGAGAAGCTGGCGCCGTTTATCAAGAAGTACCTCAAGTCGGCCGTCGTGGCGGGCGAGCTGGTGCAGACGAAGGGGAAGGGCGCGTCCGGCTCGTTCAAGCTTGCCGGCGCCGGCGGCGGGGGGGCGGCCGAGGGCGGCAAGGCTCGTGCTGGCGGTGCCAAGAAGAAGCGCGCCGCTCCGGCCAGCAAGGAGAAGAAGGGCGCCCGTGCGGCCGGCGCAAAGAAGGCTGGTGGCGTGAAGGCGGCGACCGGTCGGAAGGCGGGCGCCGCCAAGAAGGCGTCTGCGGCGTCGGCCGCTCCCGCGGGTGCGAAGAAGGCGGCTGCGGCCAAGCCGGCCAAGGCCAAGTCGCCGTCGAAGGCGAAGAAGGCCGCCAAGGTTCCGACGAAGAAGCCGAAGGCGCCGCGCCCGAAGAAGGCGACGACGCCGTCTAAGGCGAAGGCTTCGCCCAAGAAGAAGAAGTAGAGTAGAGGAGAAAGAGATGGGAGAAAGGAAGGGTTTGGCGCTTGACTCCGTCGTCCCCACCCCCCGTCGTCGTCTAGTGGCGCGCAAGAGACGCGCGGCCCAAAACGGCCCTTCTCAGGGCCATCAAAGCACGTCGGGGAAGGTTTTGATTGTCGTGTTGCGTCTGGTGTGGGTGTCTGTCTGTCTGGCGTTTCTGTATGCCCGTGGGGATGCTGTTTGCGTGCCGTGGTGGTTGGATTGCGGGGGTCGGTGGCGGGTGTGGGCGGCGGTAGCGGTAAGCGGTGTTGTTGTTGTTGTTGTCGTGGTTGATTGTCGCCGTGTTTGTGGCGGCGGCCGACGGTTGGTTTTCTGTCACGTTGTTTTGTTTGAATACGTTGGTTGGCTTGCCTGCGTTCGTTCTTCTCGGATGTCTGTCTTGTCGAGTCGTGTCTGGTCTTTGTTTTGTTTCTTTGTGTGTGTGTGTGTGTGTTATGTTTTGCAACGGGGGGCACGTTGAGATGTGGAAGGAGTCGGCGGGGGATTTCGGTGGCGTGTAGAGCGAGCGAGCGCGCCTGCCTGGCCGTTGGCCGTCGGAGTTGGAGTGCGGGTTTTTTTGTTTTCGAAACGAAAGCGGCGGCCGGCCAGCCACCCACCCGTGCGGTGTGACGTCGGCCGTTGGGTATTGTGCGCTTTGAGCGCCGGGGAGGGATGATGTGTGATTGTTGCGCGCTGCTAGCAGGCAGGCAGAGTGAGCGGGTGTGGCGGACGGACGGGAAGTGGTGGTTTTTGTTTTTGGGTTGCGGGGCGAGAGGCAGGCGACCGACAAAGTTTGCTCGCGACGGAGAGATGTTAGTGGCCCTGAAAAGGGCCGTTTTTGTTTGTGCGGTGCGGTGCCGCGGCGCGGTTTAGGCGCGCTCGCCGCGGATGCGGCGCGCGAGCTGGATGTCCTTGGGCATGATGGTGACGCGCTTGGCGTGGATTGCGCACAGGTTGGTGTCTTCGAAGAGGCCGACGAGGTAGGCCTCGCTGGCCTCCTGCAGGGCCATGACTGCGGAGCTCTGGAAGCGCAGGTCGGTCTTGAAGTCCTGGGCGATCTCGCGCACTAGGCGCTGGAATGGCAGCTTGCGGATGAGCAGCTCTGTGCTCTTCTGGTAGCGCCTGATTTCTCGCAGGGCGACGGTGCCCGGCCTGTAGCGGTGGGGCTTCTTGACGCCTCCGGTGGCGGGCGCGCTCTTCCTCGCCGCCTTGGTGGCGAGCTGTTTGCGCGGCGCCTTTCCGCCGGTGGACTTGCGGGCCGTTTGCTTTGTGCGGGCCATAGCGGTAGCGGTAGCGGAGCGGCGTGCGTGGAGGTTAGGTGCGGCGCGGCGTCCGGTGCTGCCTTGACAACGGGCCCGCGCGCCTCCGTGCTGCGCTTATATGCCCTCGGTTGCGCGTGGTGGGGGGAGGGCGGGCCAGAGTCTATACAGGGGGGCGGCGGGCGCGCTGGGCGCAGACCGTAGCCGACTCGCCAGCCGCTGCAGCTGCTGTTTGTGCACGTTTTGCTTTGCCCGAGGAAGGAAGGATGACAGGCCGCGGCAAGGGAGGAAAGGGGCTCGGCAAGGGTGGCGCCAAGCGGCACCGCAAGGTGTTGCGCGACAACATCCAGGGCATCACGAAGCCCGCCATCCGCCGCCTGGCTCACAGGGGCGGCGTGAAGCGCATCTCTGGTCTGATCTACGAGGAGACCCGCGGGGTGCTGAAGGTGTTCCTGGAGAACGTGATCCGCGACGCGGTGACGTACACTGAGCACGCCAAGCGCAAGACTGTGACGGCCATGGACGTGGTGTACGCCCTGAAGAGGCAGGGGCGCACCCTGTACGGTTTCGGCGGTTAGGCTGCGTCGCAGCGGGCGCTGGCCTTCCCGCGGCCGTGCTTGTGGGTGGGAGAGACTAGAAAACGGCCCTTTTCAGGGCCACCACACTGTTCGGAAGTTGAAAAGTGCGAAAGAGTCTGTGTTGTTGTTGCTGCGTGTGTGCGCTGTGTTGTTTGTTTCTTTCTGTTTGAGCGACGTGATGTGGCTGGGAGGGGAGAAGGAAAGGAAACGTGTCATGTGGCTGGCTGGCTGTGTGTGTGTGTGTGTGTGTGTGTGAGAGTGGAGCTGCTTCGTTTGTGTGTTTGTTATTGTGTGTCTTTGTATCGATCGCGATGGAGATGGCGGGCTGTGTGTTGTTGTGCGAGAGGCGGTGATTATTTGCTTGCGTGGTTTGGCTCTGTGTGTTAGGCGTGTGGGCATAGGCGGCCGGATCAGCTGTTTCGTTCGTGTCGACGGCCGTTGCGGCGCGCGGGAGTGGAGGGCGGTGTGTCGACACGCCTCCCTTTAACAATGGTCATTATTGCTGCCGTTGTCGTTTGGAAGGCGACTGCGACCGTGCAAAATGTGTGTGTGTGTGTGTGTGTGTGTGTGTGTGTGTGTGTGTTGGGCCACACGGGCTGTGTGGACGACAAGATGGCGGACGTGCGCCGGCGGCGGCTGTGCTGTGAAAGTGCAAAGTTAAAAACAAAACAAGGTGCGGCGAGGACGACTGAAATTTTGCTTTGGACGTAGGTTTGTGTGGTGGCCCTGAAAAGGGCCGATTGTTGTGGGCCGAGCCGAGCCGGCAAAGCGCGTTGCGTGCAGGGGAGCACGCGGCGCTGCGATTGCCTGGCCTCCTTTAGGCCTTCTTCTCGGTCTTCTTTGGCAGCAGGACGGCCTGGATGTTGGGCAGGACACCACCCTGTGCGATGGTGACGCCCGACAGGAGCTTGTTGAGCTCCTCGTCGTTGCGGATGGCAAGCTGCAGGTGGCGCGGGATGATGCGCGTCTTCTTGTTGTCGCGGGCCGCGTTTCCGGCCAGCTCGAGCACCTCAGCCGCGAGGTACTCCATGACGGCGGCGAGGTAGACGGGCGCCCCGGCGCCGACGCGCTCTGCGTAGTTTCCCTTGCGCAGGAGGCGGTGGATTCTGCCGACCGGGAACTGGAGCCCAGCCCTGCTTGAGCGGGACTTTGACTTGCCCTTGACTTTGCCTCCCTTTCCGCGTCCGGACATGGCGATTGGGCTAGCGACGGTGCACACGAAACGGAAACGAAAACGACCGGTGCGAGCGGCAGCGAGTCGAGCAGCGGAGTGCGTGCCGGCGCAGCAGGGGTGGGGGTGCTTTATGGGCTCGGGTGCGGCGGCCGGTTGCGCGCGCGCCCCATTGGTCGGCGGCCGCAACAGGGCGAGCTGGTAAAGGTGCGGCGGCGGCTGGCGGCGGGTGCCACTGTGTGGGGAGACGCTGACTAGAGCGGAGCGCTTGCTACTGGTGTTGCTGCTGCCGTACGTTCGTTCGAGATGCCGCCCAAGACTAGCGGGAAGGCCGCCAAGAAGGCTGGCAAGGCGCAGAAGAACATTTCGAAGGGCGACAAGAAGAAGAAGCGCAAGAGGAAGGAGAGCTATGCCATCTACATCTACAAGGTGCTGAAGCAGGTGCACCCTGACACGGGCATCTCGTCGAAGGCGATGAGCATCATGAACAGCTTCGTGAACGACATTTTCGAGCGCATTGCGGCCGAGGCTTCTCGCCTGGCGCACTACAACAAGCGCTCGACCATCACGTCCCGCGAGATCCAGACCGCTGTGCGGCTGTTGCTGCCTGGCGAGCTGGCCAAGCACGCCGTGAGCGAGGGCACGAAGGCGGTGACCAAGTACACGAGCTCCAAGTAAGGAGGTGGCTCTGGAATGGAAGGATGGAGAAGGCTCCTCCGTTGCGAGAGCGGCAAAACGGCCCTTTTCAGGGCCACCAACTTGCCTTTTGCGGGAAGGGCGGAATTGTTGTTGTTGTTTGTGTGGACGGCTGTGATGTATGTGTGCATTTTGATTGTGGGTGGGGGGGGGGGGGGGCGCGTCAAAGCGTGTTGCGGGGTACGGCCACGAGGTTGGTCGCCGTGGCGTGGAATGGTGGCACGCCTCGTTGGAGTGGTTTTTGACCCATTGGTGTTGGGGTGTGTGTGTGTGTTACCTGTCTGCGAGGGGGGACAGTGCGATCGGCGACTTTTGTGTCGCCGTAACGACGGCCGTTTGCGGGTTTGTTTTTTGCACATCATACATGGCGAGGGTGAAATGTGAAATGTTTTTGTTTGGTTGTTTTTGCCGCCCACTATTCCCTTTGCTGTACGCCGAGTTTGACAATGGTGCGACGCAACTGCAGCGTGGAGGTGTGTGAGTGACGTTGAAATGAACGTGCCATTAAGACGCATTGTTGTTGTATTGTACTGTACGTGTACGGCGACACGCACGATGATGTACCATTCGACTCTGATTTTTGATAGCCGTGTCTGACTGATTGCGTACGACGCACGCACACCGATGTCGTCATTCAAGATGCACGCGTGTCCAGTGCAGTACAGTAAGCGCGACGCTAGACGACGACGACGGCGGCGGCGGTCGTCGTTTGTTTGGCGAATGTCTGTACACGTGTTTGTCTGTGTCCATCCGGTATGTATGTATTTGTTTGTTTGAAAGTGTTTTGTGTGTCGGTGACGTGGTCCGATCCGTCGCCCCCTGAGTAACTGTCGATCGGCGCGATAGACCGGCGTCACGCAACTGAACCGAAGTCTTGGGCACACCCGTCATACTGTTGTACACCGTCGCGCTGAGAACGGTAACGAAAGGTTGACTTTGATCGGTCGAATGTCTGGGCAGAACGTGAGGAATGAGGCAAGAGTGCAAGGAGGAAAGGACAGAGGGGGGGCAAAAGAGAGAGGAAGGGAAAAAGGGGAGAAACGCATTCGTAGAGCAACGGAACGTTCCCGCGTCGGAGGCGTATTGGAGCCGCACTGAAATGCGTTTAACGGCGGCGCGGCTGCAAGTGTCTGCCGTGGTGAACGTTACCTTTGACGGCTGCATTGGGCTTTGCCTTTGCTTTCGCTTTCGCTTTCGCTTTCGCTTTCGCTTTCCCGGATGTACGTAACGTTTGTTGATATGGTTCTGAGGAAGAGTGTATGACAGTGCCGTGCCGTCCATGTTCGTGTGCCCTCCCATTGTGTGTATGCTATTGTCTGTGTACTTGAATGATGTATGTAGGTGTTGGTGGACATGTTGTACCAGTGGGGGGAAATGGATCGTCGATAGTTGCCGTCACTCTGTCACGGTCGAGATGACGCACCCTCCGTACAGAAAGGTGTCGAGAAAGTGTGTGTGTGTGTGCGTCCGTGAATTGGCAGTGTTTGGAGGTGGGCGTGCCCTGCATGTGGCCCGGAAGGCTGTTCGTTTGGCGGTAGTGTTGTGTGGACAGGGGAGGGGCATGCGTAACGCTGCTGGCATGGCATTTCGGGAGATGGGAGGGGGCAAACGAGGAAACGAGGAGCGGCGGCCAAAGACGGGACGGGGAGGGGCGCGGTGTGGGTGGCTTGCGCCTGTGCTCGGCGTTGTGGTTTGTGCAAAAGAGGAGGAGAAAAACAATGAGTTGCCAGGGAGGGGAGCGGTGTTGTGGTGTAGCCGCAGACGCGGCTGTCAGTGAACGTGGTGAGACGGACGGATATGCGCGGAGGGGCGGGGGCGGCGCATTTCGCCGGTGCCGTGCCGTGCCTGAAAGCCGCGTGGTCGCTGTGTTGTTGGTGGCGTGGGGGCGAGGAGAGTACCGTACGGGTGTGCTTGTGCGCCGGAAATGGCACACTGCGCCTGCCCGTCTTGGAGGCTGATGGCTGTGGTGTGGAAATGGGGCGCGGTGATGTTGAAGCAGTTGAAGAACAGAAAAGAAA
The DNA here is from genome assembly GCF_021461395.2 of Schistocerca americana. Taxonomy (NCBI): domain Eukaryota; kingdom Metazoa; phylum Arthropoda; class Insecta; order Orthoptera; family Acrididae; genus Schistocerca; species Schistocerca americana. The sequence continues at coordinate 75,688,471 of NC_060126.1, read as the reverse complement.
CCAAGAAAACGGAAGGCGTGATGCGGCGGTGGTGGTGAGAGCGGGAAAAACAAAACAAAAAAAAAACAACAAAAAAAAAGAAGGAAAAACAACAAGAAACAAAAAAGAACACAAAACGTCTATCAATATTAAAATGTAAATGGAAATGGAAATGGACCCAGGTATAACCTCCCTGCACAAATAGCAGAGAGTCCGATGATAATAAAAATGTGCCAGAAGAATGTTAACGTCCCTACAAAACAAACCCAACGATAAGATTAATGAAAGAATGAACCGTATGTAACATTGCAACAGACATAATGAAACGTGATAAATTGTATAAGGGCAGCAGCGTTGACCTTTGGCCCTGTATTCAGAATAAAAAGAGCCAAAGATCGTTACCCCAATGAAAAAGACACTGAAACACGTATGTAATGTAACATAGCAGCGATGGCGAGACATTGTAGCATCTGTGACCAGAGAGTTTGCGCTGGACCGCGCGAGTGTTGCGAGCGGTTCTCAGTCAGTCAGTCAGTCAGTCGTTGCGAGTCTGTAGCTCTGTCTAGTTGAGGGCTGTACTCTGTCAGTAGTCGTCGCGTGCAGTACGCTAATAGTCGTCATGCAGAGCGGTCGGTCAGTAGTAGCAGCCGAGTGCGGTTGTGTGATGTAGGCGGTCGGCAACACTGGTCAAGATGGTGAATAAGGTATACTGTTAATTAATATAATCATTAGATAATGAAGAATTTTATTTATTGTAATTATTCTCCAACAAGTTCCCCAATAATAATTTCTATTTCAAAAGCATTTTTCAAACATTTAATTTTTTTATTGAACTAAAGAGTTCGTTGCACTTCACATTTCATTCCACTTCTTTGAAGAAAAATTTCACTAGAATCACAAAAAAAAGAGAATATTATTATTTGCAATGCAGTTCCTCCAAGCGCTGCGCAACAACAAGAGCAGAAATGTGACATCCATTTATTCTGAGGTAAGACTTTAATTCTGATTGTTTTGCACAGGGCCAAAGACCGATATTTCGGTTTAATTGAAGTTTCCTGTCGCTGAACGGACTTTAAATGTTGTGAAGAATTTATATTTGAGTCAGATTGCGAATGTCACATTTTTGTTGCCATTTTCAATACCTCTCATTGTGGGCGAGGTTACAATTAGCGCAATGTCCATTAGCGTCCGTAAATAACATTGTCCATTAGTTTAAATTTTGCGGGGAGGTTACAACACACACAAAAAAAAAAAAAAAAAAAAAAAACAAAACAAAAAAAAAATTGCATTTATATCCGCCCCTCAATTGTAGATACCCCTTACACAGCTGTGTGCAATGAATGAGTGCTGGCTGGTAATTAATTGCACTCCTTGGAGGGAAATGCCATAGGAAGTAGTCTTTAAAAAGTGAATGTTTTTCGTTAAAAGACAAGAGTTACTTTAGAAAAAAGTAATAGTGGGGCTTTTGTTGTTGAACAAAATAAGTACAATGAACATACGTTATCAGATTTGCGCAATGCAGCTTCACACTACCTTTTGATTATAACACAATATACTATACATCGTCCCGAACCGTGACCAGAGTCGCGAGACGAGCAGAGCACGCCGCCGACGCCCGCTCAGTACAACCGTCCACCCGCTACTACTGTCGACCGACTACTACCTCTCCCGACTCGCGCTACAATATATATAACAACTGTTCCTGGCGACCCGGTGCGTGCCACTACTGTCGTCTGGCGCGGTCCAAGCGCCGACTAGCAACGATAAATAACTCTCTGGTCAGACAGAGATGCTGTCATGCCTCGCCATCGCTCTGGTAATGAATACGTACGTGTTGCAGCGTGCGTACCACCGGAACACGCAGTGGCGGAGCCAAAGACTGTGTTGTCGAGGTCGAGTGCGAGCGGGAAGAGAGGCAGCGCCGGCACGGAGATGCAAGCGAGCGCGAGACGCACGGGGGCTGCGGCGTGGCGCGTTTGCGGTCGGCGCCTTTGGTGGCAACGGCCGGGACAAGCAGCGGTGTATGGTGTGGTGCGGGGCGGACAGGGGCGGCGGTGGACGGGGAGGAGGCGGCGCGACGACGGCATGGGGGCGAAAACGGGACGGGGGACGGCGGATGTTGAGAGGCGTCACGCGCGGACAGGACACAGAGACACACAGATTGGAAAGGGAGGGTGCGCGGTAGTAGTTGGGAATGTGCGTACCGTGCGGGATGGGAGTGGGCGAGGAACACGGTCGTGGCCCCTGTTTTGGGTGCGTGTGGTGACGTCGGTGTGTTGTGGGAAGGGAAGGTGCTGTGGCGGCGGCGCGTAATGGGCGTAGGCCGAAAAGAGAAAGGAACGTGGGCAGTGTGTTGGCAAGCGTCGGTTCGACTGCGACGTTGATGGGCAGGGCAGGGCAAGGTTAATGGTGGTAGGAGTAGGCTTGTGGGCGCAAAAAATCTGCCGCTGCAGGCGGTGCCGTAACCGCCATGGCGGGAAGGAGAGAGGGCCAAAGAAAGAAAGAAAGAAAGAAAGAAAGAAAGGAAGAAAGAAGAAAACAAAAAAAACAAAAAAAAGGAGGGGGGGGGGCGAAAGTGGAGAGGCGGTGGTGTGAGAAGGGCGGGGGCGGAAGGAAGGCAGGAAGGACAAGAGGCGAGGCGACGGCTTGCTTTGTGTACCGGTCGGTCTCTGGCTATGCTTCGTTTTCTGCAGCAGGGTCGGTGCGCGGCGTGGCTCGCGGCAGTGGGAACGCCTGGCGGCTGGACGGCCAGCAATGCGGTTGGATGGGCGGCCACAGCACCGCACCTGTGCCCGAGGAGGAGACGCTGGCGGCGGGCCCTGAGGTGAGGCCGGCTCGGCTGGGGCTGTGGATGTGTAGGTGTGCGCCGCTGCTGCAACAACGAGTAAAAACGCGAGAAGAAGGGGTGGCGGTAGAGAGGAAAAAAAAAAAAAAGGTCGTGTTGTGTTGATGCGCAGGCAGACGCGTACAGAGAGACGAGCCCGGTCTGCAGCAGGGTGTGGCCGTGCCGAGTGCAGAGCAGCGGCGGCCCGGTTCGGTTCGGTTCGGCCCGGCCCGGCGGGCCGCGCTGTTGTCGCGGACGTGAGCGCCCCCTGGCGGGTGGCCGGAGGCGGCGCGGCGTGTTGGACGTGTGGCTGGTGGCAGTGCACAATTTGCGAGTGGCTGGCGGTGTGGTGTGGCGGTTGGCGCGTCGGGCGGCGGAGAGAGAGAGGGAGGAGAGGTATGTGTTGCGGGCGCCCTTTGCTGCGCTGCGTCGTTGCGTGTGCCGTACAGGGCGGGCGCTTGTCGACTGTGTGGGCGGTGTGGCGAATTGGCGTGAAACGGCTGCCGAGAGGTGTGTGGTAGCGAGCCGGTCGGTGTCAGTGCGAAGGGGAATGTGCGTGCGTTTGGCGGTTTCGGTGTGCTTTTTGCGGCGTGAGAGTGGGAATTAGTGGGGCCGGCTGTTGTGTTGGTTCCTTGTGTCTTGTGTCGCGTAGCTTGATGGCAACGTGGAAGGACGCCGGTTTCGTTTCGAGCCGTGCGTGTGGTTGTCGACGTTGACTGGTTGGCGTGTGCCGATGCACGTGCATGTGTGGGTCGCGAGTGCGTTTTTGGCTGTGTGTGTGTGTGTGTGTGTGTGTGTGTGTGTGTGTGTGTGTTTTGGGGGGGAAGGGGGAGGCGGTGGTGGAAGTGCAGTCGTTGCCACGGGCGTCGTCGGGTGGGGCTGGGGCTGTGCGTCGTGGCGGAAAGGTGGTAGGTTGCGGGAAGCGAGCCCGTCGTTGACGGTGTCGCGTGAGTTGTGAATCGAGTGGGGCGCGGGGCGCGGGACAGGAGCAGCGTGCCGCTGCGTCGTGGTCGTCAGCAGAGGCTGTGCGTGTGCTTGTCCTTTTTGTGGGCAGTTCGTGCGAGGCGTTTTTGTTTTGTGTTGCCCTAGTTGTTAGTTTATTTTGTTTGTGTTTGTTATTTTGAGACGACGACTGGTTGGTGGCGTGCGCGCGAAGTGGCGGTGTGCGCTTCCCGTGTCGTTTGTGTTGTTTTGTTTTTGTTGTGTTTTTTTGTTTTTGTGTGTTTTTTTTTTTTTTGCACTGGGCCCCGGGGGGGTGGGTGGGTGGGTGGGTGGGTGCGTGTGTGTCGATTGCCGGCTGGCGAAAGGTGCGCCATCGGCGGGGTGGGTCGCCGGCACAAGTAGAGGCGGCGGCGTTGTTGCTGTTGTTGTGTGGTGTTTGTTTTGTTCGGCTGTGTCGGCGAGCTGTGTTGCGGTGCGTGTGAATGGTGGTGCAAAAGTGCTGGCGTTGGGGCTGCGGCTGCGACGGCGGCGAGCCGCGGGCGCGCATGATAGTGATGTTGTGAACAGCGGCTGTGTACGGTAGTGGTGTTGTTGTAGCACGACGTGCATCCGGGCCGGCGCGGAAAGCGCAGTTGCGGGCGGTTGCCCTTCGGTGCCAGCCATGTCGCGTGAGCGGCGGGTTGCTCTGGTGTCGACACGTGGTGCTCTGGGTTGTTGTGTGGTGCCCTTTGGCCGGTGGGGGTGGTTCGCGTGTGTCTCGTTCGCGCTCGGTATCTGGTCGTGGTCGTGCTGCTCCCCCGTCTGTCGGCGGTTTTCGACGTCGTCTGTACGTTTTTGTTCGTTTGCGGCGTGCCTGCCGACGTCGTCCCGTCGCGACCTTTCAACCGAAAGTGTGGCGCCCGAAGGTGAACGAACGTAACCCTGACCTCGGCGCTTTACGCTGAGCCGAGCGAACCGAACCTAACCCGTGGTGTGGCGAGGTGAGCTCAGCCTGTGAGCCCCTAACGTCTACGTAAGGTAAGCTGTCCGGCTCACGCCTCACGTTTGAACGCTTTTTTTTTTTTTAACCTACGTTTGACGCTTCTTAACCTAGCACTGACCCCTTAACCTAACGTGTAACCTAACCTAACCTAACCTAACCTAGCCTGTGACGCCTGACGTGTTTGAATGCTTAACCTAAGTTTGACGCTTAACCTAACCCAAGTCCCCTTAACCTAACCCACGTCCACCTAACCTAACCTAACCTAACCTAACCTAACCTAGACGTGTAAACGTAATGTGTAACGCGTAACGTGTAAGGTCGGCTGTCGTGTGTGCTGACGGCAGATTGGGTTGGTCTGTAGATTCGGATTGCGGTTTGCCTCGGTCGAGGGGTTGGGTCGGAAGCGGCGAGGGGCGGCGGCGCCTGTTGCGCAGGCGGCGTCCGTTTGCGGCGGGCAATTGTTGAGAAACGGCTGTGAATGTTGGCGGGCGAGAGGAGGAGGACGGCGCGCGATGTGGCCCGACGGCTGCGGGCCGATCGGGAAACGGCGGGAGGGCGACGGAAGGCGATGGGGCGGCGGAGGCGCGTTTGCACGGCCGTCATCGCCGCACGCCTCGGCTTGTGTGGCTGTGGCGCCGGCCGCGCTGGCCGGGCTGCCGCGGCGACGGTGTGGGAGTTTTGCCGAAGGTTTGGCCATTGTGGCGGGTCGTCGGCTGGGGCTGTGGGGGCGGCATTTGGGCGGGGGCGGCGATTCTCGGCGGGCCGACCCAGGCTGTAGCGCGCGGTAGCTGCAGTTTGGCCGTGGTTTGCGGCGCTGCCGTGGCGACTGGTTGGCGACTGTGGTGTGGCTGTGTGTAGCCCCATCCTCGGTGGTTTGAAAGGCGCGGGCGGTTGTGGCGCAGGTTTGGGGCTGCTCCGCACAGGCTGTCGGACGTTGGGCGGTAGCAAGCGCGGGAGGCGCGGCGCGGCGGCGCGCAGAGTGGCGGCCGCTCTCTCGGCCGTCCGCGCCCGCCCGCGACACTGGCTGGGCCTTGTGATTCTCTGCTCTGCTGCTGTGCTGTGCTTGCGTGCCTGCCTGCCGTCCCGCTCGCTCTCGCTCTCGCTGTGTGTTACGCGCGTCGTCGAAATGGCAGATCAGGCGGCTACGAACGAGACTGCTGCGGCACCCGCCGCCACCGGCACTACGAAGAAGGCCAAGTCTGCGTCGTCTGCGAAGAAGCCGCGCGCCAAGCCTGCGCACCCGCGCACCTCTGAGATGGTGACGGCCGCCATCAAGAGTCTGAAGGAGCGCGGCGGGTCGTCGCTGCAGGCGATCAAGTAGTACATAGCCGCGCACTACAAGCTGGACGCGGAGAAGCTGGCGCCGTTTATCAAGAAGTACCTCAAGTCGGCCGTCGTGGCGGGCGAGCTGGTGCAGACGAAGGGGAAGGGCGCGTCCGGCTCGTTCAAGCTTGCCGGCGCCGGCGGCGGGGGGGCGGCCGAGGGCGGCAAGGCTCGTGCTGGCGGTGCCAAGAAGAAGCGCGCCGCTCCGGCCAGCAAGGAGAAGAAGGGCGCCCGTGCGGCCGGCGCAAAGAAGGCTGGTGGCGTGAAGGCGGCGACCGGTCGGAAGGCGGGCGCCGCCAAGAAGGCGTCTGCGGCGTCGGCCGCTCCCGCGGGTGCGAAGAAGGCGGCTGCGGCCAAGCCGGCCAAGGCCAAGTCGCCGTCGAAGGCGAAGAAGGCCGCCAAGGTTCCGACGAAGAAGCCGAAGGCGCCGCGCCCGAAGAAGGCGACGACGCCGTCTAAGGCGAAGGCTTCGCCCAAGAAGAAGAAGTAGAGTAGAGGAGAAAGAGATGGGAGAAAGGAAGGGTTTGGCGCTTGACTCCGTCGTCCCCACCCCCCGTCGTCGTCTAGTGGCGCGCAAGAGACGCGCGGCCCAAAACGGCCCTTCTCAGGGCCATCAAAGCACGTCGGGGAAGGTTTTGATTGTCGTGTTGCGTCTGGTGTGGGTGTCTGTCTGTCTGGCGTTTCTGTATGCCCGTGGGGATGCTGTTTGCGTGCCGTGGTGGTTGGATTGCGGGGGTCGGTGGCGGGTGTGGGCGGCGGTAGCGGTAAGCGGTGTTGTTGTTGTTGTTGTCGTGGTTGATTGTCGCCGTGTTTGTGGCGGCGGCCGACGGTTGGTTTTCTGTCACGTTGTTTTGTTTGAATACGTTGGTTGGCTTGCCTGCGTTCGTTCTTCTCGGATGTCTGTCTTGTCGAGTCGTGTCTGGTCTTTGTTTTGTTTCTTTGTGTGTGTGTGTGTGTGTGTTATGTTTTGCAACGGGGGGCACGTTGAGATGTGGAAGGAGTCGGCGGGGGATTTCGGTGGCGTGTAGAGCGAGCGAGCGCGCCTGCCTGGCCGTTGGCCGTCGGAGTTGGAGTGCGGGTTTTTTTGTTTTCGAAACGAAAGCGGCGGCCGGCCAGCCACCCACCCGTGCGGTGTGACGTCGGCCGTTGGGTATTGTGCGCTTTGAGCGCCGGGGAGGGATGATGTGTGATTGTTGCGCGCTGCTAGCAGGCAGGCAGAGTGAGCGGGTGTGGCGGACGGACGGGAAGTGGTGGTTTTTGTTTTTGGGTTGCGGGGCGAGAGGCAGGCGACCGACAAAGTTTGCTCGCGACGGAGAGATGTTAGTGGCCCTGAAAAGGGCCGTTTTTGTTTGTGCGGTGCGGTGCCGCGGCGCGGTTTAGGCGCGCTCGCCGCGGATGCGGCGCGCGAGCTGGATGTCCTTGGGCATGATGGTGACGCGCTTGGCGTGGATTGCGCACAGGTTGGTGTCTTCGAAGAGGCCGACGAGGTAGGCCTCGCTGGCCTCCTGCAGGGCCATGACTGCGGAGCTCTGGAAGCGCAGGTCGGTCTTGAAGTCCTGGGCGATCTCGCGCACTAGGCGCTGGAATGGCAGCTTGCGGATGAGCAGCTCTGTGCTCTTCTGGTAGCGCCTGATTTCTCGCAGGGCGACGGTGCCCGGCCTGTAGCGGTGGGGCTTCTTGACGCCTCCGGTGGCGGGCGCGCTCTTCCTCGCCGCCTTGGTGGCGAGCTGTTTGCGCGGCGCCTTTCCGCCGGTGGACTTGCGGGCCGTTTGCTTTGTGCGGGCCATAGCGGTAGCGGTAGCGGAGCGGCGTGCGTGGAGGTTAGGTGCGGCGCGGCGTCCGGTGCTGCCTTGACAACGGGCCCGCGCGCCTCCGTGCTGCGCTTATATGCCCTCGGTTGCGCGTGGTGGGGGGAGGGCGGGCCAGAGTCTATATAGGGGGGCGGCGGGCGCGCTGGGCGCAGACCGTAGCCGACTCGCCAGCCGCTGCAGCTGCTGTTTGTGCACGTTTTGCTTTGCCCGAGGAAGGAAGGATGACAGGCCGCGGCAAGGGAGGAAAGGGGCTCGGCAAGGGTGGCGCCAAGCGGCACCGCAAGGTGTTGCGCGACAACATCCAGGGCATCACGAAGCCCGCCATCCGCCGCCTGGCTCGCAGGGGCGGCGTGAAGCGCATCTCTGGTCTGATCTACGAGGAGACCCGCGGGGTGCTGAAGGTGTTCCTGGAGAACGTGATCCGCGACGCGGTGACGTACACTGAGCACGCCAAGCGCAAGACTGTGACGGCCATGGACGTGGTGTACGCCCTGAAGAGGCAGGGGCGCACCCTGTACGGTTTCGGCGGTTAGGCTGCGTCGCAGCGGGCGCTGGCCTTCCCGCGGCCGTGCTTGTGGGTGGGAGAGACTAGAAAACGGCCCTTTTCAGGGCCACCACACTGTTCGGAAGTTGAAAAGTGCGAAAGAGTCTGTGTTGTTGTTGCTGCGTGTGTGCGCTGTGTTGTTTGTTTCTTTCCGTTTGAGCGACGTGATGTGGCTGGGAGGGGAGAAGGAAAGGAAACGTGTCATGTGGCTGGCTGGCTGTGTGTGTGTGTGTGTGTGTGTGTGTGTGTGTGAGAGTGGAGCTGCTTCGTTTGTGTGTTTGTTATTGTGTGTCTTTGTATCGATCGCGATGGAGATGGCGGGCTGTGTGTTGTTGTGCGAGAGGCGGTGATTATTTGCTTGCGTGGTTTGGCTCTGTGTGTTAGGCGTGTGGGCATAGGCGGCCGGATCAGCTGTTTCGTTCGTGTCGACGGCCGTTGCGGCGCGCGGGAGTGGAGGGCGGTGTGTCGACACGCCTCCCTTTAACAATGGTCATTATTGCTGCCGTTGTCGTTTGGAAGGCGACTGCGACCGTGCAAAATGTGTGTGTGTGTGTGTGTGTGTGTGTGTGTGTGTGTGTTGGGCCACACGGGCTGTGTGGACGACAAGATGGCGGACGTGCGCCGGCGGCGGCTGTGCTGTGAAAGTGCAAAGTTAAAAACAAAACAAGGTGCGGCGAGGACGACTGAAATTTTGCTTTGGACGTAGGTTTGTGTGGTGGCCCTGAAAAGGGCCGATTGTTGTGGGCCGAGCCGAGCCGGCAAAGCGCGTTGCGTGCAGGGGAGCACGCGGCGCTGCGATTGCCTGGCCTCCTTTAGGCCTTCTTCTCGGTCTTCTTTGGCAGCAGGACGGCCTGGATGTTGGGCAGGACACCACCCTGTGCGATGGTGACGCCCGACAGGAGCTTGTTGAGCTCCTCGTCGTTGCGGATGGCAAGCTGCAGGTGGCGCGGGATGATGCGCGTCTTCTTGTTGTCGCGGGCCGCGTTTCCGGCCAGCTCGAGCACCTCAGCCGCGAGGTACTCCATGACGGCGGCGAGGTAGACGGGCGCCCCGGCGCCGACGCGCTCTGCGTAGTTTCCCTTGCGCAGGAGGCGGTGGATTCTGCCGACCGGGAACTGGAGCCCAGCCCTGCTTGAGCGGGACTTTGACTTGCCCTTGACTTTGCCTCCCTTTCCGCGTCCGGACATGGCGATTGGGCTAGCGACGGTGCACACGAAACGGAAACGAAAACGACCGGTGCGAGCGGCAGCGAGTCGAGCAGCGGAGTGCGTGCCGGCGCACACAGTCTCGCACAGTCTTGGAGTTCACGGACTTCCTCGGTCCGGTGGTGACGGAGGCTAAGCAGCGATGCTGCTGTTCCTCCTTAAACTGCTCAGGTGTTGTCAGGATGGCCTCTCGATGGGGTGGGCCTCTTGCTACTTCGCAGGTTTGACTGGCGAAGTAGACGGTTTCTGGCATAATACGTGCATGAAGTCTGGATTCTGTTCAATGAATCGGTTCATTCCTTCCATAGTGAAGTTCTTCTCGAGCTCTTGGAATTGCTGGTATGCTGGATGCTGTTGTATTTCTGGGCGAACATCCCCAGCCGCCGCGCCCCAGGCTGAGACCACAAAGATGTGTTCCCAGTCCGCGGGCGTGAAGACAGGGTGTTGATTGATGATGGCCAGGTCCTTCCTCGATACCAGTCCTCTAAGACCCTTGTTGTTCCTCACTGGTCCGTAAGGCTGGTGAGGAAGGGCCGGTTTCGTCCTGTCGGGTGGAGTAAATGGGTAGGGGTTGTCAAGGTGTGGGTATGTCCCGTCACGAAGAGACGCGGCGATCTTCTGCAGCACAGGCCGAACGCTGTGCTCCGTAGGGAGCGGCAGGCATTCAGTTACCGTCGCGGCAAGTGGTGCTGTCACAGTGTGCGTCTCCTCGTCGTGTGCCCGCGGCTCGACCTCCCCGTCGGGAGGGAGAGCAGGCTGCTCCACTTCAATGTCCATGGGTGCTTCCGGTCCGCCCGTCACGTTGACTGGCGGCGCTGGTGGCTCCGTTTGAGTGGAGGCGTCAACCCCCGCTGACCGACTCGCAGTGGAGCTGGCGGTGGGAGTAGCCGTCTTCCTAAGGACCCGCAGCTCCTCACGCAGCTGTTGCAGCTGGCGGTGAACAGCCGCGAGTTCCTCCCTCATGGCGGCCCTCTCGGCCGCGAGCGCGGTGTGGAAGGCGGCTAGGGCGTCGTCCGTGGCGGCTTCGCGGCGGCACGATCCACCACCCTCGCGGGAGCGGGGGGGTGGGGCGTCCGTCTCGACGCCACGTGCCGTTGCGGGTGGGGGTGCTTTATGGGCTCGGGTGCGGCGGCCGGTTGCGCGCGCGCCCCATTGGTCGGCGGCCGCAACAGGGCGAGCTGGTAAAGGTGCGGCGGCGGCTGGCGGCGGGTGCCACTGTGTGGGGAGACGCTGACTAGAGCGGAGCGCTTGCTACTGGTGTTGCTGCTGCCGTACGTTGGTTCGAGATGCCGCCCAAGACTAGCGGGAAGGCCGCCAAGAAGGCTGGCAAGGCGCAGAAGAACATTTCGAAGGGCGACAAGAAGAAGAAGCGCAAGAGGAAGGAGAGCTATGCCATCTACATCTACAGGGTGCTGAAGCAGGTGCACCCTGACACGGGCATCTCGTCGAAGGCGATGAGCATCATGAACAGCTTCGTGAACGACATTTTCGAGCGCATTGCGGCCGAGGCTTCTCGCCTGGCGCACTACAACAAGCGCTCGACCATCACGTCCCGCGAGATCCAGACCGCTGTGCGGCTGTTGCTGCCTGGCGAGCTGGCCAAGCACGCCGTGAGCGAGGGCACGAAGGCGGTGACCAAGTACACGAGCTCCAAGTAAGGAGGTGGCTCTGGAATGGAAGGAAGGATGGAGAAGGCTCCTCCGTTGCGAGAGCGGCAAAACGGCCCTTTTCAGGGCCACCAACTTGCCTTTTGCGGGAAGGGCGGAATTGTTGTTGTTGTTTGTGTGGACGGCTGTGATGTATGTGTGCATTTTGATTGTGGGTGGGGGGGGGGCGCGTCAAAGCGTGTTGCGGGGTACGGCCACGAGGTTGGTCGCCGTGGCGTGGAATGGTGGCACGCCTCGTTGGAGTGGTTTTTGACCCATTGGTGTTGGGGTGTGTGTGTGTGTTACCTGTCTGCGAGGGGGGACAGTGCGATCGGCGACTTTTGTGTCGCCGTAACGACGGCCGTTTGCGGGTTTGTTTTTTGCACATCATACATGGCGAGGGTGAAATGTGAAATGTTTTTGTTTGGTTGTTTTTGCCGCCCACTATTCCCTTTGCTGTACGCCGAGTTTGACAATGGTGCGACGCAACTGCAGCGTGGAGGTGTGTGAGTGACGTTGAAATGAACGTGCCATTAAGACGCATTGTTGTTGTATTGTACTGTACGTGTACGGCGACACGCACGATGATGTACCATTCGACTCTGATTTTTGATAGCCGTGTCTGACTGATTGCGTACGACGCACGCACACCGATGTCGTCATTCAAGATGCACGCGTGTCCAGTGCAGTACAGTAAGCGCGACGCTAGACGACGACGACGGCGGCGGCGGTCGTCGTTTGTTTGGCGAATGTCTGTACACGTGTTTGTCTGTGTCCATCCGGTATGTATGTATTTGTTTGTTTGAAAGTGTTTTGTGTGTCGGTGACGTGGTCCGATCCGTCGCCCCCTGAGTAACTGTCGATCGGCGCGATAGACCGGCGTCACGCAACTGAACCGAAGTCTTGGGCACACCCGTCATACTGTTGTACACCGTCGCGCTGAGAACGGTAACGAAAGGTTGACTTTGATCGGTCGAATGTCTGGGCAGAACGTGAGGAATGAGGCAAGAGTGCAAGGAGGAAAGGACAGAGGGGGGGCAAAAGAGAGAGGAAGGGAAAAAGGGGAGAAACGCATTCGTAGAGCAACGGAACGTTCCCGCGTCGGAGGCGTATTGGAGCCGCACTGAAATGCGTTTAACGGCGGCGCGGCTGCAAGTGTCTGCCGTGGTGAACGTTACCTTTGACGGCTGCATTGGGCTTTGCCTTTGCTTTCGCTTTCGCTTTCGCTTTCCCTTTCGCTTTCGCTTTCCCGGATGTACGTAACGTTTGTTGATATGGTTCTGAGGAAGAGTGTATGACAGTGCCGTGCCGTCCATGTTCGTGTGCCCTCCCATTGTGTGTATGCTATTGTCTGTGTACTTGAATGATGTATGTAGGTGTTGGTGGACATGTTGTACCAGTGGGGGGAAATGGATCGTCGATAGTTGCCGTCACTCTGTCACGGTCGAGATGACGCACCCTCCGTACAGAAAGGTGTCGAGAAAGTGTGTGTGTGTGTGCGTCCGTGAATTGGCAGTGTTTGGAGGTGGGCGTGCCCTGCATGTGGCCCGGAAGGCTGTTCGTTTGGCGGTAGTGTTGTGTGGACAGGGGAGGGGCATGCGTAACGCTGCTGGCATGGCATTTCGGGAGATGGGAGGGGGCAAACGAGGAAACGAGGAGCGGCGGCCAAAGACGGGACGGGGAGGGGCGCGGTGTGGGTGGCTTGCGCCTGTGCTCGGCGTTGTGGTTTGTGCAAAAGAGGAGGAGAAAAACAATGAGTTGCCAGGGAGGGGAGCGGTGTTGTGGTGTAGCCGCAGACGCGGCGAGACGGACGGATATGCGCGGAGGGGCGGGGGCGGCGCATTTCGCCGGTGCCGTGCCGTGCCTGAAAGCCGCGTGGTCGCTGTGTTGTTGGTGGCGTGGGGGCGAGGAGAGTACCGTACGGGTGTGCTTGTGCGCCGGAAATGGCACACTGCGCCTGCCCGTCTTGGAGGCTGATGGCTGTGGTGTGGAAATGGGGCGCGGTGATGTTGAAGCAGTTGAAGAACAGAAAAGAAACCAAGAAAACGGAAGGCGTGATGCGGCGGTGGTGGTGAGAGCGGGAAAAACAAAACAAAAAAAAAACAACAAAAAAAAAAGAAGGAAAAACAACAAGAAACAAAAAAGAACACAAAACGTCTATCAATATTAAAATGTAAATGGAAATGGAAATGGACCCAGGTATAACCTCCCTGCACAAATAGCAGAGAGTCCGATGATAATAAAAATGTGCCAGAAGAATGTTAACGTCCCTACAAAACAAACCCAACGATAAGATTAATGAAAGAATGAACCGTATGTAACATTGCAACAGACATAATGAAACGTGATAAATTGTATAAGGGCAGCAGCGTTGACCTTTGGCCCTGTATTCAGAATAAAAAGAGCCAAAGATCGTTACCCCAATGAAAAAGACACTGAAACACGTATGTAATGTAACATAGCAGCGATGGCGAGACATTGTAGCATCTGTGACCAGAGAGTTTGCGCTGGACCGCGCGAGTGTTGCGAGCGGTTCTCAGTCAGTCAGTCAGTCAGTCGTTGCGAGTCTGTAGCTCTGTCTAGTTGAGGGCTGTACTCTGTCAGTAGTCGTCGCGTGCAGTACGCTAATAGTCGTCATGCAGAGCGGTCGGTCAGTAGTAGCAGCCGAGTGCGGTTGTGTGATGTAGGCGGTCGCCAACACTGGTCAAGATGGTGAATAAGGTATACTGTTAATTAATATAATCATTAGATAATGAAGAATTTTATTTATTGTAATTATTCTCCAACAAGTTCCCCAATAATAATTTCTATTTCAAAAGCATTTTTCAAACATTTAATTTTTTTATTGAACTAAAGAGTTCGTTGCACTTCACATTTCATTCCACTTCTTTGAAGAAAAATTTCACTAGAATCACAAAAAAAAGAGAATATTATTATTTGCAATGCAGTTCCTCCAAGCGCTGCGCAACAACAAGAGCAGAAATGTGACATCCATTTATTCTGAGGTAAGACTTTAATTCTGATTGTTTTGCACAGGGCCAAAGACCGATATTTCGGTTTAATTGAAGTTTCCTGTCGCTGAACGGACTTTAAATGTTGTGAAGAATTTATATTTGAGTCAGATTGCGAATGTCACATTTTTGTTGCCATTTTCAATACCTCTCATTGTGGGCGAGGTTACAATTAGCGCAATGTCCATTAGCGTCCGTAAATAACATTGTCCATTAGTTTAAATTTTGCGGGGAGGTTACAACACACACAAAAAAAAAAAAAAAAAACAAAACAAAACAAAAAAAAAATTGCATTTATATCCGCCCCTCAATTGTAGATACCCCTTACACAGCTGTGTGCAATGAATGAGTGCTGGCTGGTAATTAATTGCACTCCTTGGAGGGAAATGCCATAGGAAGTAGTCTTTAAAAAGTGAATGTTTTTCGTTAAAAGACAAGAGTTACTTTAGAAAAAAGTAATAGTGGGGCTTTTGTTGTTGAACAAAATAAGTACAATGAACATACGTTATCAGATTTGCGCAATGCAGCTTCACACTACCTTTTGATTATAACACAATATACTATACATCGTCCCGAACCGTGACCAGAGTCGCGAGACGAGCAGATCACGCCGCCGACGCCCGCTCAGTACAACCGTCCACCCGCTACTACTGTCGACCGACTACTACCTCTCCCGACTCGCGCTACAATATATATAACAACTGTTCCTGGCGACCCGGTGCGTGCCACTACTGTCGTCTGGCGCGGTCCAAGCGCCGACTAGCAACGATAAATAACTCTCTGGTCAGACAGAGATGCTGTCATGCCTCGCCATCGCTCTGGTAATGAATACGTACGTGTTGCAGCGTGCGTACCACCGGAACACGCAGTGGCGGAGCCAAAGACTGTGTTGTCGAGGTCGAGTGCGAGCGGGAAGAGAGGCAGCGCCGGCACGGAGATGCAAGCGAGCGCGAGACGCACGGGGGCTGCGGCGTGGCGCGTTTGCGGTCGGCGCCTTTGGTGGCAACGGCCGGGACAAGCAGCGGTGTATGGTGTGGTGCGGGGCGGACAGGGGCGGCGGTGGACGGGGAGGAGGCGGCGCGACGACGGCATGGGGGCGAAAACGGGATGGGGGGCGGCGGATGTTGAGAGGCGTCACGCGCGGACAGGACACAGAGACACACAGATTGGAAAGGGAGGGTGCGCGGTAGTAGTTGGGAATGTGCGTACCGTGCGGGATGGGAGTGGGCGAGGAACACGGTCGTGGCCCCTGTTTTGGGTGCGTGTGGTGACGTCGGTGTGTTGTGGGAAGGGAAGGTGCTGTGGCGGCGGCGCGTAATGGGCGTAGGCCGAAAAGAGAAAGGAACGTGGGCAGTGTGTTGGCAAGCGTCGGTTCGACTGCGACGTTGATGGGCAGGGCAGGGCAAGGTTAATGGTGGTAGGAGTAGGCTTGTGGGCGCAAAAAATCTGCCGCTGCAGGCGGTGCCGTAACCGCCATGGCGGGAAGGAGAGAGGGCCAAAGAAAGAAAGAAAGAAAGAAAGAAAGAAAGGAAGAAAGAAGAAAACAAAAAAAACAAAAAAAAGGAGGGGGGGGGCGAAAGTGGAGAGGCGGTGGTGTGAGAAGGGCGGGGGCGGAAGGAAGGCAGGAAGGACAAGAGGCGAGGCGACGGCTTGCTTTGTGTACCGGTCGGTCTCTGGCTATGCTTCGTTTTCTGCAGCAGGGTCGGTGCGCGGCGTGGCTCGCGGCAGTGGGAACGCCTGGCGGCTGGACGGCCAGCAATGCGGTTGGATGGGCGGCCACAGCACCGCACCTGTGCCCGAGGAGGAGACGCTGGCGGCGGGCCCTGAGGTGAGGCCGGCTCGGCTGGGGCTGTGGATGTGTAGGTGTGCGCCGCTGCTGCAACAACGAGTAAAAACGCGAGAAGAAGGGGTGGCGGTAGAGAGGAAAAAAAAAAAAAGGTCGTGTTGTGTTGATGCGCAGGCAGACGCGTACAGAGAGACGAGCCCGGTCTGCAGCAGGGTGTGGCCGTGCCGAGTGCAGAGCAGCGGCGGCCCGGTTCGGTTCGGTTCGGCCCGGCCCGGCGGGCCGCGCTGTTGTCGCGGACGTGAGCGCCCCCTGGCGGGTGGCCGGAGGCGGCGCGGCGTGTTGGACGTGTGGCTGGTGGCAGTGCACAATTTGCGAGTGGCTGGCGGTGTGGTGTGGCGGTTGGCGCGTCGGGCGGCGGAGAGAGAGAGGGAGGAGAGGTATGTGTTGCGGGCGCCCTTTGCTGCGCTGCGTCGTTGCGTGTGCCGTACAGGGCGGGCGCTTGTCGACTGTGTGGGCGGTGTGGCGAATTGGCGTGAAACGGCTGCCGAGAGGTGTGTGGTAGCGAGCCGGTCGGTGTCAGTGCGAAGGGGAATGTGCGTGCGTTTGGCGGTTTCGGTGTGCTTTTTGCGGCGTGAGAGTGGGAATTAGTGGGGCCGGCTGTTGTGTTGGTTCCTTGTGTCTTGTGTCGCGTAGCTTGATGGCAACGTGGAAGGACGCCGGTTTCGTTTCGAGCCGTGCGTGTGGTTGTCGACGTTGACTGGTTGGCGTGTGCCGATGCACGTGCATGTGTGGGTCGCGAGTGCGTTTTTGGCTGGCTGTGTGTGTGTGTGTGTGTGTGTGTGTGTGTGTGTGTGTGTGTTTTGGGGGGGAAGGGGGAGGCGGTGGTGGAAGTGCAGTCGTTGCCACGGGCGTCGTCGGGTGGGGCTGGGGCTGTGCGTCGTGGCGGAAAGGTGGTAGGTTGCGGGAAGCGAGCCCGTCGTTGACGGTGTCGCGTGAGTTGTGAATCGAGTGGGGCGCGGGGCGCGGGACAGGAGCAGCGTGCCGCTGCGTCGTGGTCGTCAGCAGAGGCTGTGCGTGTGCTTGTCCTTTTTGTGGGCGGTTCGTGCGAGGCGTTTTTGTTTTGTGTTGCCCTAGTTGTTAGTTTATTTTGTTTGTGTTTGTTATTTTGAGACGACGACTGGTTGGTGGCGTGCGCGCGAAGTGGCGGTGTGCGCTTCCCGTGTCGTTTGTGTTGTTTTGTTTTTGTTGTGTTTTTTTGTTTTTGTGTGTTTTTTTTTTTTTTGCACTGGGCCCCGGGGGGGTGGGTGGGTGGGTGGGTGGGTGCGTGTGTGTCGATTGCCGGCTGGCGAAAGGTGCGCCATCGGCGGGGTGGGTCGCCGGCACAAGTAGAGGCGGCGGCGTTGTTGCTGTTGTTGTGTGGTGTTTGTTTTGTTCGGCTGTGTCGGCGAGCTGTGTTGCGGTGCGTGTGAATGGTGGTGCAAAAGTGCTGGCGTTGGGGCTGCGGCTGCGACGGCGGCGAGCCGCGGGCGCGCATGATAGTGATGTTGTGAACAGCGGCTGTGTACGGTAGTGGTGTTGTTGTAGCACGACGTGCATCCGGGCCGGCGCGGAAAGCGCAGTTGCGGGCGGTTGCCCTTCGGTGCCAGCCATGTCGCGTGAGCGGCGGGTTGCTCTGGTGTCGACACGTGGTGCTCTGGGTTGTTGTGTGGTGCCCTTTGGCCGGTGGGGGTGGTTCGCGTGTGTCTCGTTCGCGCTCGGTATCTGGTCGTGGTCGTGCTGCTCCCCCGTCTGTCGGCGGTTTTCGACGTCGTCTGTACGTTTTTGTTCGTTTGCGGCGTGCCTGCCGACGTCGTCCCGTCGCGACCTTTCAACCGAAAGTGTGGCGCCCGAAGGTGAACGAACGTAACCCTGACCTCGGCGCTTTACGCTGAGCCGAGCGAACCGAACCTAACCCGTGGTGTGGCGAGGTGAGCTCAGCCTGTGAGCCCCTAACGTCTACGTAAGGTAAGCTGTCCGGCTCACGCCTCACGTTTGAACGCTTTTTTTTTTTTTAACCTACGTTTGACGCTTCTTAACCTAGCACTGACCCCTTAACCTAACGTGTAACCTAACCTAACCTAACCTAACCTAGCCTGTGACGCCTGACGTGTTTGAATGCTTAACCTAAGTTTGACGCTTAACCTAACCCAAGTCCCCTTAACCTAACCCACGTCCACCTAACCTAACCTAACCTAACCTAACCTAACCTAGACGTGTAAACGTAATGTGTAACGCGTAACGTGTAAGGTCGGCTGTCGTGTGTGCTGACGGCAGATTGGGTTGGTCTGTAGATTCGGATTGCGGTTTGCCTCGGTCGAGGGGTTGGGTCGGAAGCGGCGAGGGGCGGCGGCGCCTGTTGCGCAGGCGGCGTCCGTTTGCGGCGGGCAATTGTTGAGAAACGGCTGTGAATGTTGGCGGGCGAGAGGAGGAGGACGGCGCGCGATGTGGCCCGACGGCTGCGGGCCGATCGGGAAACGGCGGGAGGGCGACGGAAGGCGATGGGGCGGCGGAGGCGCGTTTGCACGGCCGTCATCGCCGCACGCCTCGGCTTGTGTGGCTGTGGCGCCGGCCGCGCTGGCCGGGCTGCCGCGGCGACGGTGTGGGAGTTTTGCCGAAGGTTTGGCCATTGTGGCGGGTCGTCGGCTGGGGCTGTGGGGGCGGCATTTGGGCGGGGGCGGCGATTCTCGGCGGGCCGACCCAGGCTGTAGCGCGCGGTAGCTGCAGTTTGGCCGTGGTTTGCGGCGCTGCCGTGGCGACTGGTTGGCGACTGTGGTGTGGCTGTGTGTAGCCCCATCCTCGGTGGTTTGAAAGGCGCGGGCGGTTGTGGCGCAGGTTTGGGGCTGCTCCGCACAGGCTGTCGGACGTTGGGCGGTAGCAAGCGCTCCAGTCCACTATCATCTAACTTCATCAAGTGTGAGAAATGTAGCATTTACCCGAAGGCATTTACTACACCTTCTGAGGAACGGAAAATAGAAACATCAGGATTTTCTTTATTGTCATCTAAGGATGTGGCGTTGGGAACATACTATCTGGGGGGAACTGAAGGTTCTAAAAGTTGCAACTGCTGTCGTTAGCGACTTAGCAGCGCAACGGGCCTCTGATAGAGGTCACGGTCATCCAGAGGCGCCCCAAGGGCCCTGATGAGGGGATTATCCGAAGCAGCAGCTTTATCATACATCTTCTGGGAGATGGCTTGGAAGCGAGCGAGTACTTATTGTTCTTGCGCAGCTTCATGTAGATATCGGGCCGGAAACTGTGGATGGACGTGGAAAATCCGGCGAAGAGCCTTATTCTGCTGCGCCTGCAGGCGATGAAGGTGTCGGTGCGCCGCATTTCCCCATGCAGCACAGGCATAGTCCATAACAGGACGCACAAACATCCGGTAGATGAGGAGTCCATTATCGACAGAGAGCGCTGAGTGCTCGTTCAGCAGCGGATAAAGCGCCCCCAGCCGCTGCTCAACCTTCCGGCGAACTTCCAGCACCTGCTGCTGCCAGATGAGTTGGCGGTCCAGGACAACCCCAAGGTAGGTGGCTGTCGGCGTCCAGGGGATGACCTCGCCGAATAACTGGAGCGGCTGATCGTGTGGCGGGGTCCTCTTGCGCGTGAAGACCACGGCTTGGCTCTTCTGAGCGTTGAACCGGACACGCCAAAGAGTCGCCCATGCTTCGAGGGCGGCGCACGCATCCTGGAGACGGCGATACATGGCTTGAGGCCACCGGCTGCGGGTGAAGATCGCTGTGTCATCGGCGTACATCGCGCGCTCCACCCGTGGAGAGGTAGGAAGATCGGCCGTATACAAGGAGTACAGGGGCGGACCGAGGACCGAGCCCTGCGGCACGCCGGCGGCAATAGGTCGGAGCGTCGAAGTCGAGTCATCAATGCGGACCACAAAGGTGCGGCCCCGCAGATAGCTGTCCATCAGGCGGATGAGGGACCGCGGAAAGCCATGCATATGGAGCTTCCACAGCAGCCCGGAGTGCCACACACTGTCGAAGGCTTTTGTGACATCTAGGAAAATGGCGCCACAATACTCCTGGTTGTTGAAGGCCGTGGTAATCGCCTCAACAACGCGGACGAGCTGCTGCGTAGAGGAGTGGCCTCCCCGGAAGCCAAACTGCTCCGGAGGCAACAGACGACGACGGTCCATGATAATCTTCAGTCGGTGAAGGAGGAGCCGTTCGAAAATCTTGCTGAGCTGCAGAAGCAAGCTGATGGGCCGATAGTTGTTGGGATTCTTCCTGTCCTTACCCGGCTTGGGTATGGCGACAACAACAGCGTGCTTCCAGGCAGCCGGATAGGTGTGCGTCACCAGGATGGCAGTGAATAGGCGGGCCAGATAAGTATAAGCTGCAGGAGGCAGTTCCTTGAGCGCCTTCCCAGGAACGTCGTCAGCACCAGGAGCCTTGTTAGAGGCCATCGCCCGGATGCAGGTGGTCACCTCGTCGGTGGTGAAAACCGGAAGCTGATCGTCGTCGCGGCGGTCGGCAGAGAGGTAGGCCTCGAGGCCATGGTCCACATCTTGAACGAACTGAGCGTCCACAGGGTCTTCAAGAGGGACGAAGTTCGCCTGAAAGACATCAGCAAGGGCATTCGCCTTATCCACTGGAGTGTAGGCGACACCATTCGGCGAGTCCAGAGGGGGCAGAGCGTGCTTCCGCCTGGTAAAGAAACGCACCGCGTCCCAAGCGTCGGGCTCCGGAGTAAACGACGCCAGCTTCTGCGCCCATTGCTCGTTCTTGTGAGCGCTAATGGCGGCCTTAATATCCCGGCGGAGAAGGTTGACGCGCCGCTTCAGAAGGGGGTCGCGGGTAAGGCGCCATTCCTTGCTGAGACGATTCCTCACACGGATCAGATCCAAAATGTCAGCCGGGAGTCCTGGGCGCCGGGGAAGCGTGCGCCGGGACGGCGGTGTGGATCGCAGCAGGGCTGAGTGGACGTCATCAGCGAAGGCAGAGACTTCAGCATCGACGTCGCGGACGTCGGCTTCAAGACGGGGCCGCACACGGGCGAGGACATCTGCACGATAAGCAATCCAATCAGTGCGCCGAAGATTAAGACGCGGCGAGGTGAAGGCGGGATCAACAGCAAGATTGAAGAGGACCGGCAGATGGTTGGAGTTTAGCTCATGAATGACATCAGCTGTCATGAACTGATGCAGGCCTTTGGTGACGGCGAAGTCAAGGACATCCGGCGTGCCGCGGGAGGGGTAGCAGGTCGGCTCCTCAGGCCCGCAAGCGTAAGCACCAACCCTGTCGATGACTTGATGAAACTGGCGGCCGCTGTGGGTGGTGTGCAGGGAATTCCACGCCGCATGCTTGGCGTTGAAGTCGCCGGCCAAAAAGAGCTTCCCCGGCAGACGGAGCAGTGCATAGGCGTCGTCGATGTCCAGCAGGTAGCGAGGAGGACGATAGACGGAGACGAAGGTGACCACCCCCGCTGAGGTCACCACAGCCACGGCCGTCGCCTCCATCTGCCGCAACGGCGGCGTAGGTACGACATAGTGGCGGATGTTCCGCTTGACGTAGATCGCGGCGCCGCCTCCACGGGTGGGGCGGTCGTAGCGGTAGCACTTGTAGTTGGAGATGTTGGCCCGGAGACCTGCCTTCAGGTGCGTCTCCGTCACGAGAAAGATGTCGATGTTGTGAGCTTCAAGGAAGTGCTTAACTTCCAGGAGATCACGGAAGAGGCCGTCGGCGTTGTACGTTGAAATACGAAGTTCCTCGAAGCGGCGCACCCTATCCATGATGTGGGGTAGCAGCACTGCTGGTGTTAAGAACGCTTCGTATCGTGGATTCCACGGTGGCTGCCAAGGTAGCGGGCAACGCCTGGATGGCGCGGCTCATTTCGGCGACCGCCGTCATCATGGTTTGGAGTAAGGTGAAGAGGTCGTGGGAGGCGACACTCGGCTGCTGGCCGTCCTGCGGAGTGTGGTCGACGGGACGTCGGCGCTGCAACGGCGGAAAGGCGGCGGGGCCTTCTGGAACGTCCGTCGGAACGGCAGAGGACGCAGGGGCGTCTCTGCGGATGACATACGGTGCAGCAAGTGGACGTTGCCAGGCGTTAGGAGGGCGAGACTGCGAGAGTGAGGCCCGTCCCTGCTGCTGGGCCCCCGCGTGGCGGAAGCTGGCAGGAGTGCTGCTGACGACAGCGGTCCTTCGGCGGCGATCCCTGGCGGTGAGCGGGGGAAGCCCCCGTTGCCGTCGACTGGCCTCCTTATGTTTAGGACACGACCTGAAGTTGGCAGGGTGTCGGCCGCCACACAGGCCACACTTCGCCGGTTCTTCTCGAGGTACCTGGCATTGCCGGCTGTCATGGGCGCCGCCACACTTGACACAAACAAAAGGCATCGTACAACCACGGGCAACATGATTGAAGCCTTGGCATCGGAAGCATTGCGTCACCCCACGTGACTTGCGGAGTGTTTCGGCAGACATCACAAGCCCGCAAAGGCGGGTGACGTTGAAAATCTTCCGATGATCGGGCGTATCAGGCAGGATCACAATTCGGAGGCCTGACCGACGGTTGGTGCCCGGGATTTTGTGGTAGTCCACAATCGTGGCGGCGAAGCCGAGGTCTTCGAGTTCTTCTTTGACCCAGTCGTTAGGGAGGGACTCGAGAATCCCCCGAAGAACCACCTTCAAGGTCGGCGGCCGAACGACCGGAAACGTATAATTCGGAATGCCTTGTGCACCAAGGTAGTCCATAACGGTGGAGTAATCATCGAGGGTGGTGACAGAAAGCTTCAGCTTGTCGCCGCCAGTCTGGCGCGCGGTGAAGGGCTGCTTCAAGTGCTGCTTCAGCCACTCGTAAAATTCCTTGTAGGACGAGGGCAGCTGCAGCACGATCGGCGGAATGCGCTTCTGCGGCTGCGGCGGCGGCTGCTGCTGCTGCGCCTGATGCTGGAGACTGGGCTGAGCCGCATCGGCAGCGTCCTCAGGAATGTCATCGAATCGGTTGTGCACCGGAATATCCGCCGCCTGCGGCTGAACTTGCGCAGCACGCGCTTGACGCTTCTTCGGTGGTTTTCGGAAGCCATCATCCGTCACTTCGGCAGCGCGCGAACCACCATCAGTGCCCCTCTTCTTCCGAGAAGCCGCCGTCGACGGTGTCTGCCTCTGGACGACGTCGTCGTCGATGGAAGTATCTGAGAAATCAGCCAAATCGAGGTCCATATTCGAAGCCGGGTCCGTCATAATCTTATTCCTCTCTTCCATAGCCCTGGTCGTCATAGGTGGGGGGCCGGATGGGGCCGCCGACGGGGCAAGCCCCGCCGGACGGCGATCCGCCACACCCTTCGCTCCGCGCACGTCTGTCTGCTGCGACATTTCGCACTCGAATGGTGGTAGCAAGCGCGGGAGGCGCGGCGCGGCGGCGCGCAGAGTGGCGGCCGCTCTCTCGGCCGTCCGCGCCCGCCCGCGACACTGGCTGGGCCTTGTGATTCTCTGCTCTGCTGCTGTGCTGTGCTTGCGTGCCTGCCTGCCGTCCCGCTCGCTCTCGCTCTCGCTGTGTGTTACGCGCGTCGTCGAAATGGCAGATCAGGCGGCTACGAACGAGACTGCTGCGGCACCCGCCGCCACCGGCACTACGAAGAAGGCCAAGTCTGCGTCGTCTGCGAAGAAGCCGCGCGCCAAGCCTGCGCACCCGCGCACCTCTGAGATGGTGACGGCCGCCATCAAGAGTCTGAAGGAGCGCGGCGGGTCGTCGCTGCAGGCGATCAAGAAGTACATAGCCGCGCACTACAAGCTGGACGCGGAGAAGCTGGCGCCGTTTATCAAGAAGTACCTCAAGTCGGCCGTCGTGGCGGGCGAGCTGGTGCAGACGAAGGGGAAGGGCGCGTCCGGCTCGTTCAAGCTTGCCGGCGCCGGCGGCGGGGGGGCGGCCGAGGGCGGCAAGGCTCGTGCTGGCGGTGCCAAGAAGAAGCGCGCCGCTCCGGCCAGCAAGGAGAAGAAGGGCGCCCGTGCGGCCGGCGCAAAGAAGGCTGGTGGCGTGAAGGCGGCGACCGGTCGGAAGGCGGGCGCCGCCAAGAAGGCGTCTGCGGCGTCGGCCGCTCCCGCGGGTGCGAAGAAGGCGGCTGCGGCCAAGCCGGCCAAGGCCAAGTCGCCGTCGAAGGCGAAGAAGGCCGCCAAGGTTCCGACGAAGAAGCCGAAGGCGCCGCGCCCGAAGAAGGCGACGACGCCGTCTAAGGCGAAGGCTTCGCCCAAGAAGAAGAAGTAGAGTAGAGGAGAAAGAGATGGGAGAAAGGAAGGGTTTGGCGCTTGACTCCGTCGTCCCCACCCCCCGTCGTCGTCTAGTGGCACGCAAGAGACGCGCGGCCCAAAACGGCCCTTCTCAGGGCCATCAAAGCACGTCGGGGAAGGTTTTGATTGTCGTGTTGCGTCTGGTGTGGGTGTCTGTCTGTCTGGCGTTTCTGTATGCCCGTGGGGATGCTGTTTGCGTGCCGTGGTGGTTGGATTGCGGGGGTCGGTGGCGGGTGTGGGCGGCGGTAGCGGTAAGCGGTGTTGTTGTTGTTGTTGTCGTGGTTGATTGTCGCCGTGTTTGTGGCGGCGGCCGACGGTTGGTTTTCTGTCACGTTGTTTTGTTTGAATACGTTGGTTGGCTTGCCTGCGTTCGTTCTTCTCGGATGTCTGTCTTGTCGAGTCGTGTCTGGTCTTTGTTTTGTTTCTTTGTGTGTGTGTGTGTGTGTTATGTTTTGCAACGGGGGGCACGTTGAGATGTGGAAGGAGTCGGCGGGGGATTTCGGTGGCGTGTAGAGCGAGCGAGCGCGCCTGCCTGGCCGTTGGCCGTCGGAGTTGGAGTGCGGGTTTTTTTGTTTTCGAAACGAAAGCGGCGGCCGGCCAGCCACCCACCCGTGCGGTGTGACGTCGGCCGTTGGGTATTGTGCGCTTTGAGCGCCGGGGAGGGATGATGTGTGATTGTTGCGCGCTGCTAGCAGGCAGGCAGAGTGAGCGGGTGTGGCGGACGGACGGGAAGTGGTGGTTTTTGTTTTTGGCTTGCGGGGCGAGAGGCAGGCGACCGACAAAGTTTGCTCGCGATGGAGAGATGTTAGTGGCCCTGAAAAGGGCCGTTTTTGTTTGTGCGGTGCGGTGCCGCGGCGCGGTTTAGGCGCGCTCGCCGCGGATGCGGCGCGCGAGCTGGATGTCCTTGGGCATGATGGTGACGCGCTTGGCGTGGATTGCGCACAGGTTGGTGTCTTCGAAGAGGCCGACGAGGTAGGCCTCGCTGGCCTCCTGCAGGGCCATGACTGCGGAGCTCTGGAAGCGCAGGTCGGTCTTGAAGTCCTGGGCGATCTCGCGCACTAGGCGCTGGAATGGCAGCTTGCGGATGAGCAGCTCTGTGCTCTTCTGGTAGCGCCTGATTTCTCGCAGGGCGACGGTGCCCGGCCTGTAGCGGTGGGGCTTCTTGACGCCTCCGGTGGCGGGCGCGCTCTTCCTCGCCGCCTTGGTGGCGAGCTGTTTGCGCGGCGCCTTTCCGCCGGTGGACTTGCGGGCCGTTTGCTTTGTGCGGGCCATAGCGGTAGCGGTAGCGGAGCGGCGTGCGTGGAGGTTAGGTGCGGCGCGGCGTCCGGTGCTGCCTTGACAACGGGCCCGCGCGCCTCCGTGCTGCGCTTATATGCCCTCGGTTGCGCGTGGTGGGGGGAGGGCGGGCCAGAGTCTATATAGGGGGGCGGCGGGCGCGCTGGGCGCAGACCGTAGCCGACTCGCCAGCCGCTGCAGCTGCTGCTTGTGCACGTTTTGCTTTGCCCGAGGAAGGAAGGATGACAGGCCGCGGCAAGGGAGGAAAGGGGCTCGGCAAGGGTGGCGCCAAGCGGCACCGCAAGGTGTTGCGCGACAACATCCAGGGCATCACGAAGCCCGCCATCCGCCGCCTGGCTCGCAGGGGCGGCGTGAAGCGCATCTCTGGTCTGATCTACGAGGAGACCCGCGGGGTGCTGAAGGTGTTCCTGGAGAACGTGATCCGCGACGCGGTGACGTACACTGAGCACGCCAAGCGCAAGACTGTGACGGCCATGGACGTGGTGTACGCCCTGAAGAGGCAGGGGCGCACCCTGTACGGTTTCGGCGGTTAGGCTGCGTCGCAGCGGGCGCTGGCCTTCCCGCGGCCGTGCTTGTGGGTGGGAGAGACTAGAAAACGGCCCTTTTCAGGGCCACCACACTGTTCGGAAGTTGAAAAGTGCGAAAGAGTCTGTGTTGTTGTTGCTGCGTGTGTGCGCTGTGTTGTTTGTTTCTTTCCGTTTGAGCGACGTGATGTGGCTGGGAGGGGAGAAGGAAAGGAAACGTGTCATGTGGCTGGCTGGCTGTGTGTGTGTGTGTGTGTGTGTGTGTGTGAGAGTGGAGCTGCTTCGTTTGTGTGTTTGTTATTGTGTGTCTTTGTATCGATCGCGATGGAGATGGCGGGCTGTGTGTTGTTGTGCGAGAGGCGGTGATTATTTGCTTGCGTGGTTTGGCTCTGTGTGTTAGGCGTGTGGGCATAGGCGGCCGGATCAGCTGTTTCGTTCGTGTCGACGGCCGTTGCGGCGCGCGGGAGTGGAGGGCGGTGTGTCGACACGCCTCCCTTTAACAATGGTCATTATTGCTGCCGTTGTCGTTTGGAAGGCGACTGCGACCGTGCAAAATGTGTGTGTGTGTGTGTGTGTGTGTGTGTGTGTTGGGCCACACGGGCTGTGTGGACGACAAGATGGCGGACGTGCGCCGGCGGCGGCTGTGCTGTGAAAGTGCAAAGTTAAAAACAAAACAAGGTGCGGCGAGGACGACTGAAATTTTGCTTTGGACGTAGGTTTGTGTGGTGGCCCTGAAAAGGGCCGATTGTTGTGGGCCGAGCCGAGCCGGCAAAGCGCGTTGCGTGCAGGGGAGCACGCGGCGCTGCGATTGCCTGGCCTCCTTTAGGCCTTCTTCTCGGTCTTCTTTGGCAGCAGGACGGCCTGGATGTTGGGCAGGACACCACCCTGTGCGATGGTGACGCCCGACAGGAGCTTGTTGAGCTCCTCGTCGTTGCGGATGGCAAGCTGCAGGTGGCGCGGGATGATGCGCGTCTTCTTGTTGTCGCGGGCCGCGTTTCCGGCCAGCTCGAGCACCTCAGCCGCGAGGTACTCCATGACGGCGGCGAGGTAGACGGGCGCCCCGGCGCCGACGCGCTCTGCGTAGTTTCCCTTGCGCAGGAGGCGGTGGATTCTGCCGACCGGGAACTGGAGCCCAGCCCTGCTTGAGCGGGACTTTGACTTGCCCTTGACTTTGCCTCCCTTTCCGCGTCCGGACATGGCGATTGGGCTAGCGACGGTGCACACGAAACGGAAACGAAAACGACCGGTGCGAGCGGCAGCGAGTCGAGCAGCGGAGTGCGTGCCGGCGCAGCTCTCTCTGCTCTCTTTTTATTCCTCTACCGTTAGAGGGGGGAGTTGGTGGAGGTTTTTGTCTCCTTTGGACATTTCCTCCTCTTTTCTGTGTGTTGTTTCTGTTACTGTGCTGTTGTGAGTTGCTGTTTGTTGAGAGTCATTGTGTGTTCTGGTTGTGTTACTGCTGGAGTAGCGACTTGGGTCTTGCATATCTGCCCCTGTGGTTTTCGTATTGCCCAAGGGTGTTTATCAAGTCGTTTTCTGAATTCCGCGCCTTGGCATAGAACGCTTCTGCCAGGGCACGGAATCTTGTTGTGAGTGGCTCTATATCTGCGGCTTCATGCAGGTCTGCCGTGGGGAAGCGCGTGGGGACGTGTAAGGCCCGTCGTAGCGCTCTGTTTTGGACCTTCTGCAAGCGATCTATCGTCGATCTGGCTGCATAGCCCCATACAGGGCACGCATATTCCAGTATCGGTCGAATTAGACTTCGATAGATCGCTACTCCTGTTGCGGGGTCGAGGGAACTGGTGCTGTTCAAGACAGGGTACAGAATCTGCATCCTGCCGTGAGCCTTTCTGCGAAGTTCCTCTATGTGACACTTCCATGTCAGGCGTCTGTCAAGTGTGACGCCGAGGTACTTCGCAGAATTTCTCCATGGGAAGTTCTGCCCCTGCAATCGCAGCAGTTGGTATGGTCTTCTTGGGGGACGGCGTTTCCCATGACGTCTGGTGAGCAGCATGGCTTGTGTTTTCTCTGAATTTATTGAGATGCGCCACTGCTTGGCCCAGTTTTCCGTCCTGTTTAGGGCGGTTTGCAGACGCCTAGTAACCAGGTTCCTGTTTGTCGAGCAGGAGAAGAATGCAGTGTCGTCTGCGTATTGTGCAGTGTGTACATGCTGAGTCGTAGGGATGTCAGCAGTGTAGACACTGTAGAGGACGGGTCCCAGGACCGAGCCCTGGGGCACGCCTGCACTGATTCTTCTCCTGGTCGACAGGGATCCATCGATCTTGACTGAGAAAGTCCTACCGGAGAGATAGTTTTTAACGATTTTGACGATCTTTCCGGGGAAGCCTAGGGTGTACATCTTGTGTAATATCCCAGTGTGCCAGACTGAGTCGAAGGCTTTTGCTACGTCTAACAAGACAAGCCCGCAGTAGCCCTTTCGGTTGAAGCTGTCTGTGGCTGCTTCAACCACCCTCATGATTTGCTGGGGGGCGGAGTGTCTTTGCCTAAATCCGAATTGGAATTTCGGCAGAATCTGCTCTCTTGTGATATAGTCCTGTATGGGGGTTAGTAGGAGGCGCTCGTAAAGTTTACTGAGGGTAGGCAGTAGACTAATTGGTCTATAGTGTTGCGGGAACACCGGGTCTTTTCCTGGTTTCGCGATCGCAATAACTTCTGCGTGCTTCCACTGCGCCGGGAATTTTTGTGATCGCGTCAGTTCATTAACTATATCGGTCAGGTGGGTGATTGCCAGAGGCGGGAGGAGTTTCAGCAATTCATTTGTGACCTGGTCGTGACCCGGGGTTTTCCTGGTGGGCAGGGACTTGATGCAGCGCGCCACATCTTCAGTACTGAAGAGTGGCGTGTAGTCATCTTCGTCGTCTGCTTCCAGGAACACGGCCAGTTCTCTGCGGACTGTTGCGACGTGTTCTCTGTCCTGTACTTCTGCTGGTCTGAACTGTTTTTCGAACACGTCGGCTAGTGCGTTAGCTTTGTCGATGGGGCTGAACTGCAGTCCGCGTTCGCCATGCAGTGGTGGCATTTTTGCGCGTCTTCTCGTGTACTGTTTGGTGGCTTGCCATAAACTATTGTCTTCTAGTTTGAGAGCTGAGAGCCTTGCCGACCATTGTTGGTTGCGGTACTCATTGAGATCTGCTTTCAGCTCTCTCTGTAGCCTATTGAGTAGCCTCCGTGTATTCTTGTTTCTGGTGAGCTTCCACTCTTTGGCGATCCTGTTTTTGTGCCGTATTTGCGCAAGCAAGTGCGGGGGGAGTTGCCTGAAGCGGGGGGGCCCCGCAGGAGGCGGTGTGGCTCCCTCAGCAGCTTGTAGGATCGCTCTTGTGAGGTCGTCTAGTGCCTGTTCTGCTGTCTCTGCAGTTGGAGGCGGGGTCTGGGCAAGTTCAGCTGCTACTGCGTTGCTGAATTGCTCCTTATTGATGCGCTTGTATGTCGCATGCAGTTGTGGGATAGAGAGCCATTCTCCCATATCGACCTCAAAAATCACGGGATTGTGGTCCGACGACATTCTGTTTACCGATGTCGCGGATACAAAGCCCACCAGATTCTTTGTGATGGCTATGTCGAGGACGTCCGGTCTTCCTCCGTTCTTTGGGAAGTGTGTCGGTTCCTCTGGGCCCCATATTTGTAACTGGTGTGTGCGCGCAAGTCGTTGCAGTTGTTGACCAGCTTGATTTCGGTGTCTCGAGTTCCAGTCCGCGTGTTTGGCATTTAGGTCCCCTGCTATTAGTAGTTTGCCTCTAATACGGCTTAGTGCAGCTATGTCGTCCTCTTCTAGTCTTTGGGAAGGGGGGCGATACACTGCAACGACTGTTAGGGGGCCAGTTACTGTGGCCACTTCGATTGCCGCCGTTTCTATTTCGGCTGTGTTGGGGGGGTATATTTGGTGGTGTCTGATTCCTTTTTTGACATATACCGCGACCCCGCCTCCGTGAGTGGGTCGGTCGTTTCTGTAACAAATGTAGTTTGGTACAGAAACTCTTAGTCCTGGTTTGAGGAATGTTTCTCCCACTAGGCATATGTCAACGTTTTCTTCCTGTACGAATTCTCTGAACTCCATGGGTTGTCGAGTAAGGTTGTCTGCGTTAAACGCGCATATTTTGAGACCTTGTATATTAGGTCTCCTATCCATGGTGGGGGACGGTTTTTCCTGAGGTGGTCGCTGCTACAGGCGACTGCTGTGCTGCCGATCTGAGATCGGCGGGGAGCTGCGTCAGTGTAGCCAGAATGCCTACTAGCTGAGTCATTTGTGCCTGTAGCAGTCGGATGGACGACGCGAGTTGCTGGATTGCAACAGACTCGACTGCTTCTCGCGGACTGGTTTGTGGTTCGCATGGGGGACAGACTTCCCTAGGACTTTCGTCAGCTTGAGAAACCTGTTTACTGCTGTGTTGTGGTGGTGGTACATGGTTCGGCGGGTCAGGTGGGTCACCGGCAAGTGCACGGGAATACGTGGTAGATGCGAAGACCTGCGTTCTTACTGTTCTCTGGGGGGGTGGGGGGGGTGGCCTTGGTGCTGGAATGCTTTTGTTGTGACTCGGGGTTGTACTGGTGTTTTTGCCCCTCTGTCTGTTTCTTGCAGCTCTGTACTCAGGGCATCCTAAGTAGCTGGCCGGGTGCGCCCCTTTGCAGTTGGCGCACTTTTCTTTTCCCTCCCCCCTCGGTAGTTTGCACTGGTCGTAGGTGTGCTCTTCAGTGCATCTAACGCACACCACTGGCATCGTGCAGTCTCGCGCGATGTGCCCTAGGGCCTGGCAGTTATAGCAGCGCCCTGGGCCCGATTTCTTTTTTAACTTCTCGGGCGTGACCGATAGCGCCAGTATTCTTTTGACCTCCCAGATCTTTCGATTTTGGGCAGAGTCTGGGAGGGTGACCGTATGTAGAGGCCAGGGTCGGTTCGGTCGCGTCAACACCACTGAGCTGACCTCAAACCCTTCCTCCAGCAGGAACTTTTTTATGTCCGCGGTGTCGGTGGTGTGTGGTACACCGCGAAACACCAGTCTAATCGGCCTCCTCGCTGCTAGTGGGAAGGTGTAGAAATGAAATTTCCTCTCCTCTAGCACCTTCCTCACTGCCTTGTAGTCGTCGACATTTTTTGTCGTAATTTTGACTTTGTCACCGCCGGTTATTTTGGCGGTGAACCTACTTTCCCCTACCGTGTTTGATATTACGTCGTACAGTGCCTTGTAGTTCTCAAACTGTACTACTATTGGTGGGATCCTGATGCTCTGTCGTTGTTCGATTTCCTCAGAGTCCTCCGCCTGTTGCGATTCTCCCGCAGGTTCTCCCATCACATCGAACCTGTTGGCGGTGTGAATTGGGGTTGGTGTGACTAAGGCGGGGGATTGTCTGGCGGTTTTTCGTGCCAGCTGGAAACCTTCCTCATCTATTTCCTGCGTGGCGGTTCCTGCGCTGCTTCCGGATCGCTCGCTCCCCTCAGCGCACGCTTCGTCCACGCTCCGGGGCTCCTCCGCTCTGGCATTCTGTCGCGGCGGCGAGCCCGCGCCGACGGCATCGGTTTCATTCTGCCGCCCGCGCGCGCCCGCCTCCGCGCCTCCGTGCTTTTGCGCATTCACCCCGGCACGCGGCCGCGCGGGCGCCTCGGGGCGCGCGCTAGCCGTCGCAGCGCTGGCGCTTTGTTCGGCCGCTACCTGGCCCTGCTGGCCGCCGCTACACGTGGCCCGGTCGGCCTTTGTGTTGGCAGGCGCGGTCGGGTCAGGCGCGGCTGACCCGGCCGCGTCCGCCACTTCCTGCCGCCGCGCAGCGACGGGTTTGCGCGAGGTGGTCTTACGTTTCTTTGCCGGTGACCCAGTGACTTTCTTGCTTCTTTTAGGTGACTTCTTTGCCTTCGCCTTAATTAGGCGGGCGTTTGGTGGTGTTTTGTCACCCTTGGGGAGTATGCGCGGCTGTTTCCAAGCTCTTTCGAGCTTCTTCTCGTATTTCCGCCTATCCCTACCAGTGAGACCCGCGATTGCGTTCAGCAACAGCAACCGCGAGCTCGGGCTCATCCCGCCCTGGCTGCCCGTTAGGTCCGTCCTGTTAACCTCGTAACAGCCAGGGGCGTTTTCTTTCTCCGTTACTGTCAGTTTGACTGGGGTGTCCATGTCCAGACTTGGAAGGATGGCTGCCAGGGGGTGTCGGTGTCTGCTTTTGGTTGGCACCGTTAGGTTTCAGGCAGATCGGTCCGACCCTAACAGTTCTGACACGCGCGGGTATCTGGCCGTTGACCAGGCCCTGGCGTGCAATTTCCCTACTCTTAGGGGGGAGCAGAGCTAGTCTCTGCGGCAGCAGGAGTACCTGTCGCAGCCGAAGTGCTCGAGCCGGCCGAAAAAGCGAACCGCGGCAGCAAGAAGACGCGCACCAAGACGCGCCAACCCACAGCTCGCAACCCGCAACGACAATTTGCTCACAAGCTGCCGACAATCCAGCTGCTCGCCCCGCAATCTTCTTGCAACTCTGCTCCCGATTTTAAAAAATCAGGAGCTCGGAAGCCTTAGTGCCGAACCGTCCAGCTAGAGCGCTAGGACAATCAGCGACTAAACCCGCAAGCAGGTTCCTATGGCTGAGTAGCAACGAAGAGGGAGAGTACTAGCGCAGCCCCGCACACGCGTCCGCACTCTCCAGAAGCTACTCAGCGAATGCCGGCGCAGCAGGGGTGGGGGTGCTTTATGGGCTCGGGTGCGGCGGCCGGTTGCGCGCGCGCCCCATTGGTCGGCGGCCGCAACAGGGCGAGCTGGTAAAGGTGCGGCGGCGGCTGGCGGCGGGTGCCACTGTGTGGGGAGACGCTGACTAGAGCGGAGCGCTTGCTACTGGTGTTGCTGCTGCCGTACGTTCGTTCGAGATGCCGCCCAAGACTAGCGGGAAGGCCGCCAAGAAGGCTGGCAAGGCGCAGAAGAACATTTCGAAGGGCGACAAGAAGAAGAAGCGCAAGAGGAAGGAGAGCTATGCCATCTACATCTACAAGGTGCTGAAGCAGGTGCACCCTGACACGGGCATCTCGTCGAAGGCGATGAGCATCATGAACAGCTTCGTGAACGACATTTTCGAGCGCATTGCGGCCGAGGCTTCTCGCCTGGCGCACTACAACAAGCGCTCGACCATCACGTCCCGCGAGATCCAGACCGCTGTGCGGCTGTTGCTGCCTGGCGAGCTGGCCAAGCACGCCGTGAGCGAGGGCACGAAGGCGGTGACCAAGTACACGAGCTCCAAGTAAGGAGGTGGCTCTGGAATGGAAGGATGGAGAAGGCTCCTCCGTTGCGAGAGCGGCAAAACGGCCCTTTTCAGGGCCACCAACTTGCCTTTTGCGGGAAGGGCGGAATTGTTGTTGTTGTTTGTGTGGACGGCTGTGATGTATGTGTGCATTTTGATTGTGGGTGGGGGGGGGGGGGCGCGTCAAAGCGTGTTGCGGGGTACGGCCACGAGGTTGGTCGCCGTGGCGTGGAATGGTGGCACGCCTCGTTGGAGTGGTTTTTGACCCATTGGTGTTGGGGTGTGTGTGTGTGTTACCTGTCTGCGAGGGGGGACAGTGCGATCGGCGACTTTTGTGTCGCCGTAACGACGGCCGTTTGCGGGTTTGTTTTTTGCACATCATACATGGCGAGGGTGAAATGTGAAATGTTTTTGTTTGGTTGTTTTTGCCGCCCACTATTCCCTTTGCTGTACGCCGAGTTTGACAATGGTGCGACGCAACTGCAGCGTGGAGGTGTGTGAGTGACGTTGAAATGAACGTGCCATTAAGACGCATTGTTGTTGTATTGTACTGTACGTGTACGGCGACACGCACGATGATGTACCATTCGACTCTGATTTTTGATAGCCGTGTCTGACTGATTGCGTACGACGCACGCACACCGATGTCGTCATTTAAGATGCACGCGTGTCCAGTGCAGTACAGTAAGCGCGACGCTAGACGACGACGACGGCGGCGGCGGTCGTCGTTTGTTTGGCGAATGTCTGTACACGTGTTTGTCTGTGTCCATCCGGTATGTATGTATTTGTTTGTTTGAAAGTGTTTTGTGTGTCGGTGACGT
The DNA here is from genome assembly GCF_021461395.2 of Schistocerca americana. Classification (NCBI taxonomy): domain Eukaryota; kingdom Metazoa; phylum Arthropoda; class Insecta; order Orthoptera; family Acrididae; genus Schistocerca; species Schistocerca americana. The sequence goes on along the minus strand of NC_060126.1, from coordinate 75,654,277 downwards.
GGTCCGATCCGTCGCCCCCTGAGTAACTGTCGATCGGCGCGATAGACCGGCGTCACGCAACTGAACCGAAGTCTTGGGCACACCCGTCATACTGTTGTACACCGTCGCGCTGAGAACGGTAACGAAAGGTTGACTTTGATCGGTCGAATGTCTGGGCAGAACGTGAGGAATGAGGCAAGAGTGCAAGGAGGAAAGGACAGAGGGGGGGCAAAAGAGAGAGGAAGGGAAAAAGGGGAGAAACGCATTCGTAGAGCAACGGAACGTTCCCGCGTCGGAGGCGTATTGGAGCCGCACTGAAATGCGTTTAACGGCGGCGCGGCTGCAAGTGTCTGCCGTGGTGAACGTTACCTTTGACGGCTGCATTGGGCTTTGCCTTTGCTTTCGCTTTCGCTTTCGCTTTCGCTTTCGCTTTCGCTTTCCCGGATGTACGTAACGTTTGTTGATATGGTTCTGAGGAAGAGTGTATGACAGTGCCGTGCCGTCCATGTTCGTGTGCCCTCCCATTGTGTGTATGCTATTGTCTGTGTACTTGAATGATGTATGTAGGTGTTGGTGGACATGTTGTACCAGTGGGGGGAAATGGATCGTCGATAGTTGCCGTCACTCTGTCACGGTCGAGATGACGCACCCTCCGTACAGAAAGGTGTCGAGAAAGTGTGTGTGTGTGTGCGTCCGTGAATTGGCAGTGTTTGGAGGTGGGCGTGCCCTGCATGTGGCCCGGAAGGCTGTTCGTTTGGCGGTAGTGTTGTGTGGACAGGGGAGGGGCATGCGTAACGCTGCTGGCATGGCATTTCGGGAGATGGGAGGGGGCAAACGAGGAAACGAGGAGCGGCGGCCAAAGACGGGACGGGGAGGGGCGCGGTGTGGGTGGCTTGCGCCTGTGCTCGGCGTTGTGGTTTGTGCAAAAGAGGAGGAGAAAAACAATGAGTTGCCAGGGAGGGGAGCGGTGTTGTGGTGTAGCCGCAGACGCGGCTGTCAGTGAACGTGGCGAGACGGACGGATATGCGCGGAGGGGCGGGGGCGGCGCATTTCGCCGGTGCCGTGCCGTGCCTGAAAGCCGCGTGGTCGCTGTGTTGTTGGTGGCGTGGGGGCGAGGAGAGTACCGTACGGGTGTGCTTGTGCGCCGGAAATGGCACACTGCGCCTGCCCGTCTTGGAGGCTGATGGCTGTGGTGTGGAAATGGGGCGCGGTGATGTTGAAGCAGTTGAAGAACAGAAAAGAAACCAAGAAAACGGAACGCGTGATGCGGCGGTGGTGGTGAGAGCGGGAAAAACAAAACAAAAAAAAAACAACAAAAAAAAAGAAGGAAAAACAACAAGAAACAAAAAAGAACACAAAACGTCTATCAATATTAAAATGTAAATGGAAATGGAAATGGACCCAGGTATAACCTCCCTGCACAAATAGCAGAGAGTCCGATGATAATAAAAATGTGCCAGAAGAATGTTAACGTCCCTACAAAACAAACCCAACGATAAGATTAATGAAAGAATGAACCGTATGTAACATTGCAACAGACATAATGAAACGTGATAAATTGTATAAGGGCAGCAGCGTTGACCTTTGGCCCTGTATTCAGAATAAAAAGAGCCAAAGATCGTTACCCCAATGAAAAAGACACTGAAACACGTATGTAATGTAACATAGCAGCGATGGCGAGACATTGTAGCATCTGTGACCAGAGAGTTTGCGCTGGACCGCGCGAGTGTTGCGAGCGGTTCTCAGTCAGTCAGTCAGTCAGTCAGTCAGTCGTTGCGAGTCTGTAGCTCTGTCTAGTTGAGGGCTGTACTCTGTCAGTAGTCGTCGCGTGCAGTACGCTAATAGTCGTCATGCAGAGCGGTCGGTCAGTAGTAGCAGCCGAGTGCGGTTGTGTGATGTAGGCGGTCGGCAACACTGGTCAAGATGGTGAATAAGGTATACTGTTAATTAATATAATCATTAGATAATGAAGAATTTTATTTATTGTAATTATTCTCCAACAAGTTCCCCAATAATAATTTCTATTTCAAAAGCATTTTTCAAACATTTAATTTTTTTATTGAACTAAAGAGTTCGTTGCACTTCACATTTCATTCCACTTCTTTGAAGAAAAATTTCACTAGAATCACAAAAAAAAGAGAATATTATTATTTGCAATGCAGTTCCTCCAAGCGCTGCGCAACAACAAGAGCAGAAATGTGACATCCATTTATTCTGAGGTAAGACTTTAATTCTGATTGTTTTGCACAGGGCCAAAGACCGATATTTCGGTTTAATTGAAGTTTCCTGTCGCTGAACGGACTTTAAATGTTGTGAAGAATTTATATTTGAGTCAGATTGCGAATGTCACATTTTTGTTGCCATTTTCAATACCTCTCATTGTGGGCGAGGTTACAATTAGCGCAATGTCCATTAGCGTCCGTAAATAACATTGTCCATTAGTTTAAATTTTGCGGGGAGGTTACAACACACACACAAAAAAAAAAAAAAAAAAAAAAAAAAAAAAAAAAAAAAAAAAAACAAAAAAAAATTGCATTTATATCCGCCCCTCAATTGTAGATACCCCTTACACAGCTGTGTGCAATGAATGAGTGCTGGCTGGTAATTAATTGCACTCCTTGGAGGGAAATGCCATAGGAAGTAGTCTTTAAAAAGTGAATGTTTTTCGTTAAAAGACAAGAGTTACTTTAGAAAAAAGTAATAGTGGGGCTTTTGTTGTTGAACAAAATAAGTACAATGAACATACGTTATCAGATTTGCGCAATGCAGCTTCACACTACCTTTTGATTATAACACAATATACTATACATCGTCCCGAACCGTGACCAGAGTCGCGAGACGAGCAGATCACGCCGCCGACGCCCGCTCAGTACAACCGTCCACCCGCTACTACTGTCGACCGACTACTACCTCTCCCGACTCGCGCTACAATATATATAACAACTGTTCCTGGCGACCCGGTGCGTGCCACTACTGTCGTCTGGCGCGGTCCAAGCGCCGACTAGCAACGATAAATAACTCTCTGGTCAGACAGAGATGCTGTCATGCCTCGCCATCGCTCTGGTAATGAATACGTACGTGTTGCAGCGTGCGTACCACCGGAACACGCAGTGGCGGAGCCAAAGACTGTGTTGTCGAGGTCGAGTGCGAGCGGGAAGAGAGGCAGCGCCGGCACGGAGATGCAAGCGAGCGCGAGACGCACGGGGGCTGCGGCGTGGCGTGTTTGCGGTCGGCGCCTTTGGTGGCAACGGCCGGGACAAGCAGCGGTGTATGGTGTGGTGCGGGGCGGACAGGGGCGGCGGTGGACGGGGAGGAGGCGGCGCGACGACGGCATGGGGGCGAAAACGGGACGGGGGACGGCGGATGTTGAGAGGCGTCACGCGCGGACAGGACACAGAGACACACAGATTGGAAAGGGAGGGTGCGCGGTAGTAGTTGGGAATGTGCGTACCGTGCGGGATGGGAGTGGGCGAGGAACACGGTCGTGGCCCCTGTTTTGGGTGCGTGTGGTGACGTCGGTGTGTTGTGGGAAGGGAAGGTGCTGTGGCGGCGGCGCGTAATGGGCGTAGGCCGAAAAGAGAAAGGAACGTGGGCAGTGTGTTGGCAAGCGTCGGTTCGACTGCGACGTTGATGGGCAGGGCAGGGCAAGGTTAATGGTGGTAGGAGTAGGCTTGTGGGCGCAAAAAATCTGCCGCTGCAGGCGGTGCCGTAACCGCCATGGCGGGAAGGAGAGAGGGCCAAAGAAAGAAAGAAAGAAAGAAAGAAAGAAAGGAAGAAAGAAGAAAACAAAAAAAACAAAAAAAAGGAGGGGGGGGGGCGAAAGTGGAGAGGCGGTGGTGTGAGAAGGGCGGGGGCGGAAGGAAGGCAGGAAGGACAAGAGGCGAGGCGACGGCTTGCTTTGTGTACCGGTCGGTCTCTGGCTATGCTTCGTTTTCTGCAGCAGGGTCGGTGCGCGGCGTGGCTCGCGGCAGTGGGAACGCCTGGCGGCTGGACGGCCAGCAATGCGGTTGGATGGGCGGCCACAGCACCGCACCTGTGCCCGAGGAGGAGACGCTGGCGGCGGGCCCTGAGGTGAGGCCGGCTCGGCTGGGGCTGTGGATGTGTAGGTGTGCGCCGCTGCTGCAACAACGAGTAAAAACGCGAGAAGAAGGGGTGGCGGTAGAGAGGAAAAAAAAAAAAAAGGTCGTGTTGTGTTGATGCGCAGGCAGACGCGTACAGAGAGACGAGCCCGGTCTGCAGCAGGGTGTGGCCGTGCCGAGTGCAGAGCAGCGGCGGCCCGGTTCGGTTCGGTTCGGCCCGGCCCGGCGGGCCGCGCTGTTGTCGCGGACGTGAGCGCCCCCTGGCGGGTGGCCGGAGGCGGCGCGGCGTGTTGGACGTGTGGCTGGTGGCAGTGCACAATTTGCGAGTGGCTGGCGGTGTGGTGTGGCGGTTGGCGCGTCGGGCGGCGGAGAGAGAGAGGGAGGAGAGGTATGTGTTGCGGGCGCCCTTTGCTGCGCTGCGTCGTTGCGTGTGCCGTACAGGGCGGGCGCTTGTCGACTGTGTGGGCGGTGTGGCGAATTGGCGTGAAACGGCTGCCGAGAGGTGTGTGGTAGCGAGCCGGTCGGTGTCAGTGCGAAGGGGAATGTGCGTGCGTTTGGCGGTTTCGGTGTGCTTTTTGCGGCGTGAGAGTGGGAATTAGTGGGGCCGGCTGTTGTGTTGGTTCCTTGTGTCTTGTGTCGCGTAGCTTGATGGCAACGTGGAAGGACGCCGGTTTCGTTTCGAGCCGTGCGTGTGGTTGTCGACGTTGACTGGTTGGCGTGTGCCGATGCACGTGCATGTGTGGGTCGCGAGTGCGTTTTTGGCTGGCTGTGTGTGTGTGTGTGTGTGTGTGTGTGTGTGTGTGTGTTTTGGGGGGGAAGGGGGAGGCGGTGGTGGAAGTGCAGTCGTTGCCACGGGCGTCGTCGGGTGGGGCTGGGGCTGTGCGTCGTGGCGGAAAGGTGGTAGGTTGCGGGAAGCGAGCCCGTCGTTGACGGTGTCGCGTGAGTTGTGAATCGAGTGGGGCGCGGGGCGCGGGACAGGAGCAGCGTGCCGCTGCGTCGTGGTCGTCAGCAGAGGCTGTGCGTGTGCTTGTCCTTTTTGTGGGCGGTTCGTGCGAGGCGTTTTTGTTTTGTGTTGCCCTAGTTGTTAGTTTATTTTGTTTGTGTTTGTTATTTTGAGACGACGACTGGTTGGTGGCGTGCGCGCGAAGTGGCGGTGTGCGCTTCCCGTGTCGTTTGTGTTGTTTTGTTTTTGTTGTGTTTTTTTGTTTTTGTGTGTTTTTTTTTTTTTGCACTGGGCCCCGGGGGGGTGGGTGGGTGGGTGGGTGGGTGCGTGTGTGTCGATTGCCGGCTGGCGAAAGGTGCGCCATCGGCGGGGTGGGTCGCCGGCACAAGTAGAGGCGGCGGCGTTGTTGCTGTTGTTGTGTGGTGTTTGTTTTGTTCGGCTGTGTCGGCGAGCTGTGTTGCGGTGCGTGTGAATGGTGGTGCAAAAGTGCTGGCGTTGGGGCTGCGGCTGCGACGGCGGCGAGCCGCGGGCGCGCATGATAGTGATGTTGTGAACAGCGGCTGTGTACGGTAGTGGTGTTGTTGTAGCACGACGTGCATCCGGGCCGGCGCGGAAAGCGCAGTTGCGGGCGGTTGCCCTTCGGTGCCAGCCATGTCGCGTGAGCGGCGGGTTGCTCTGGTGTCGACACGTGGTGCTCTGGGTTGTTGTGTGGTGCCCTTTGGCCGGTGGGGGTGGTTCGCGTGTGTCTCGTTCGCGCTCGGTATCTGGTCGTGGTCGTGCTGCTCCCCCGTCTGTCGGCGGTTTTCGACGTCGTCTGTACGTTTTTGTTCGTTTGCGGCGTGCCTGCCGACGTCGTCCCGTCGCGACCTTTCAACCGAAAGTGTGGCGCCCGAAGGTGAACGAACGTAACCCTGACCTCGGCGCTTTACGCTGAGCCGAGCGAACCGAACCTAACCCGTGGTGTGGCGAGGTGAGCTCAGCCTGTGAGCCCCTAACGTCTACGTAAGGTAAGCTGTCCGGCTCACGCCTCACGTTTGAACGCTTTTTTTTTTTTTAACCTACGTTTGACGCTTCTTAACCTAGCACTGACCCCTTAACCTAACGTGTAACCTAACCTAACCTAACCTAACCTAGCCTGTGACGCCTGACGTGTTTGAATGCTTAACCTAAGTTTGACGCTTAACCTAACCCAAGTCCCCTTAACCTAACCCACGTCCACCTAACCTAACCTAACCTAACCTAACCTAACCTAGACGTGTAAACGTAATGTGTAACGCGTAACGTGTAAGGTCGGCTGTCGTGTGTGCTGACGGCAGATTGGGTTGGTCTGTAGATTCGGATTGCGGTTTGCCTCGGTCGAGGGGTTGGGTCGGAAGCGGCGAGGGGCGGCGGCGCCTGTTGCGCAGGCGGCGTCCGTTTGCGGCGGGCAATTGTTGAGAAACGGCTGTGAATGTTGGCGGGCGAGAGGAGGAGGACGGCGCGCGATGTGGCCCGACGGCTGCGGGCCGATCGGGAAACGGCGGGAGGGCGACGGAAGGCGATGGGGCGGCGGAGGCGCGTTTGCACGGCCGTCATCGCCGCACGCCTCGGCTTGTGTGGCTGTGGCGCCGGCCGCGCTGGCCGGGCTGCCGCGGCGACGGTGTGGGAGTTTTGCCGAAGGTTTGGCCATTGTGGCGGGTCGTCGGCTGGGGCTGTGGGGGCGGCATTTGGGCGGGGGCGGCGATTCTCGGCGGGCCGACCCAGGCTGTAGCGCGCGGTAGCTGCAGTTTGGCCGTGGTTTGCGGCGCTGCCGTGGCGACTGGTTGGCGACTGTGGTGTGGCTGTGTGTAGCCCCATCCTCGGTGGTTTGAAAGGCGCGGGCGGTTGTGGCGCAGGTTTGGGGCTGCTCCGCACAGGCTGTCGGACGTTGGGCGGTAGCAAGCGCGGGAGGCGCGGCGCGGCGGCGCGCAGAGTGGCGGCCGCTCTCTCGGCCGTCCGCGCCCGCCCGCGACACTGGCTGGGCCTTGTGATTCTCTGCTCTGCTGCTGTGCTGTGCTTGCGTGCCTGCCTGCCGTCCCGCTCGCTCTCGCTCTCGCTGTGTGTTACGTGCGTCGTCGAAATGGCAGATCAGGCGGCTACGAACGAGACTGCTGCGGCACCCGCCGCCACCGGCACTACGAAGAAGGCCAAGTCTGCGTCGTCTGCGAAGAAGCCGCGCGCCAAGCCTGCGCACCCGCGAGAGTCTGAAGGAGCGCGGCGGGTCGTCGCTGCAGGCGATCAAGAAGTACATAGCCGCGCACTACAAGCTGGACGCGGAGAAGCTGGCGCCGTTTATCAAGAAGTACCTCAAGTCGGCCGTCGTGGCGGGCGAGCTGGTGCAGACGAAGGGGAAGGGCGCGTCCGGCTCGTTCAAGCTTGCCGGCGCCGGCGGCGGGGGGGCGGCCGAGGGCGGCAAGGCTCGTGCTGGCGGTGCCAAGAAGAAGCGCGCCGCTCCGGCCAGCAAGGAGAAGAAGGGCGCCCGTGCGGCCGGCGCAAAGAAGGCTGGTGGCGTGAAGGCGGCGACCGGTCGGAAGGCGGGCGCCGCCAAGAAGGCGTCTGCGGCGTCGGCCGCTCCCGCGGGTGCGAAGAAGGCGGCTGCGGCCAAGCCGGCCAAGGCCAAGTCGCCGTCGAAGGCGAAGAAGGCCGCCAAGGTTCCGACGAAGAAGCCGAAGGCGCCGCGCCCGAAGAAGGCGACGACGCCGTCTAAGGCGAAGGCTTCGCCCAAGAAGAAGAAGTAGAGTAGAGGAGAAAGAGATGGGAGAAAGGAAGGGTTTGGCGCTTGACTCCGTCGTCCCCACCCCCCGTCGTCGTCTAGTGGCGCGCAAGAGACGCGCGGCCCAAAACGGCCCTTCTCAGGGCCATCAAAGCACGTCGGGGAAGGTTTTGATTGTCGTGTTGCGTCTGGTGTGGGTGTCTGTCTGTCTGGCGTTTCTGTATGCCCGTGGGGATGCTGTTTGCGTGCCGTGGTGGTTGGATTGCGGGGGTCGGTGGCGGGTGTGGGCGGCGGTAGCGGTAAGCGGTGTTGTTGTTGTTGTTGTCGTGGTTGATTGTCGCCGTGTTTGTGGCGGCGGCCGACGGTTGGTTTTCTGTCACGTTGTTTTGTTTGAATACGTTGGTTGGCTTGCCTGCGTTCGTTCTTCTCGGATGTCTGTCTTGTCGAGTCGTGTCTGGTCTTTGTTTTGTTTCTTTGTGTGTGTGTGTGTGTGTGTTATGTTTTGCAACGGGGGGCACGTTGAGATGTGGAAGGAGTCGGCGGGGGATTTCGGTGGCGTGTAGAGCGAGCGAGCGCGCCTGCCTGGCCGTTGGCCGTCGGAGTTGGAGTGCGGGTTTTTTTGTTTTCGAAACGAAAGCGGCGGCCGGCCAGCCACCCACCCGTGCGGTGTGACGTCGGCCGTTGGGTATTGTGCGCTTTGAGCGCCGGGGAGGGATGATGTGTGATTGTTGCGCGCTGCTAGCAGGCAGGCAGAGTGAGCGGGTGTGGCGGACGGACGGGAAGTGGTGGTTTTTGTTTTTGGGTTGCGGGGCGAGAGGCAGGCGACCGACAAAGTTTGCTCGCGACGGAGAGATGTTAGTGGCCCTGAAAAGGGCCGTTTTTGTTTGTGCGGTGCGGTGCCGCGGCGCGGTTTAGGCGCGCTCGCCGCGGATGCGGCGCGCGAGCTGGATGTCCTTGGGCATGATGGTGACGCGCTTGGCGTGGATTGCGCACAGGTTGGTGTCTTCGAAGAGGCCGACGAGGTAGGCCTCGCTGGCCTCCTGCAGGGCCATGACTGCGGAGCTCTGGAAGCGCAGGTCGGTCTTGAAGTCCTGGGCGATCTCGCGCACTAGGCGCTGGAATGGCAGCTTGCGGATGAGCAGCTCTGTGCTCTTCTGGTAGCGCCTGATTTCTCGCAGGGCGACGGTGCCCGGCCTGTAGCGGTGGGGCTTCTTGACGCCTCCGGTGGCGGGCGCGCTCTTCCTCGCCGCCTTGGTGGCGAGCTGTTTGCGCGGCGCCTTTCCGCCGGTGGACTTGCGGGCCGTTTGCTTTGTGCGGGCCATAGCGGTAGCGGTAGCGGAGCGGCGTGCGTGGAGGTTAGGTGCGGCGCGGCGTCCGGTGCTGCCTTGACAACGGGCCCGCGCGCCTCCGTGCTGCGCTTATATGCCCTCGGTTGCGCGTGGTGGGGGGATTTTTTTTTTTTTTTTTTTAACAAGAGGTGGAGCCCCTCCACGGCCACACCGGCATGATGGCCAACACAAAAGGGCTACTGCCATCTCTGCATAAGGGTTAGTATTCACTAAAGTGAGGTGTCGCAGGATGTGGGTACTGCGATGTTTGCGTACGTCTGGTTAGGATTAACCATTAATACGCGCTCATCTGGAGATAGATTGGTCGAAATCTGACGAAGGGTAGCGGTTTGAAGGGCAGAGGAAAAAAGGTGCCAAGGCAAGAGCCAAGGGAAAAAAACCTCTGCGAAAGTTAGGTCGGGCGGCAAGAGCAGTAGCGGTTGTCTTGCTGCCTGCGATAGGTTGTGCAAGGATAGGCTTTGTTAGTAGTGGGTATCATGCATGTCGATACCTTGACGTTGTGCGTTTGTGCTGCTCGGCGGCTGGCGCTGGGTGCTGGTACAGAGTCCTCGTTCAGCGTCCTGCGACCTGCAACAGTTATGTTTGTTATCGGTCTTGTGTCCGATAGGTCATATACCGGAGGCACAGTGTGGGGGAGTGTTGGGAGATTGTTCGTGCGTCTGTGGGCGAGCTCGTCGGTGTCCCTGCTGTGGCCTGTTGGTCGGCTCTAATAGCAGCTGGTAGTTGCCAGTCAGTATTGCTGTTATGCAGGGGCTTACCGACGTTTGTCGCTGTTTGCGTATGTTAGTTTACCATAGGTGGTTATGCCCTAGCTAGCAGTATCTTTGGTCGCTTGTGTTTCCACCTGTGGTTGTGATCGTAGTTTCCCAGAGTGAGGATGAAAGGATTGTTCGAGTGTCTCGAGTTCCTGTATAGTCGTGTAGCGTGTTTCTTGAATACTTCCTTGAGGGTATCAAGGCGGTATTCATGGTGAAGATCCACGGTGCGTGTGTAGCGTGGAGCATTGCTAATGATTCGTAGCACTTTGTTCTGTATGATCTGCAGGCGGCGCAGTCGTGTGGGAGCTGCATATCCCCAGACGGGAGCTGCGTACGTCATCAGAGGTCTAATCAGTGTAGTGTATAAGGACCTCGACACCCTCCTATTCAGTGTGCTTTCCCTGTTGAGCATTGGGTAGAGCTGTTTGAGCCTCGCGTGCGCTCGGTTGGCAACGTATTCGATGTGGTCCCCCCATGTAAGTTTCCGGTCCAGCCAGACACCAAGGTATCTGACTTTCTCTCGGAAACGTATTGGGCGTGTATGTAGTGTTATCGGTCTACAGTGTTGGTGTTTGCGCAGTAGTTTCGGTCTGCGTGTGAACAGAACTGCTTCGCACTTGTCGACGTTTACTTTAATACGCCATCGCTCCAGCCAAGGCTCAGCTGTTCTGAGTGCTGTCTGTATTCGTGAGTTGATGTTCGACGGTTTCCAGTCTTGCGCGAGGATGGCTGTGTCATCCGCGTAGACGGCTAACGTCGTGTTTCGTGTCGCTGGGTAGTCATTAATGTACAGGTTAAACAAGATGGGCCCCAGAATGCTTCCTTGGGGTACTCCAGCTTGGATACCGTGTTGTGTTGATTGTTTATCCTGCACGTTAGTGTTGAAACATCTGTTCGTGAGATATGAGTGTATGAGACGTACGAGTCCGTCTGGGAAACCAGCTTCGCTTAGTTTGCGTATGAGTCCGTTGTGCCAGAGACGATCGAAAGCCTTTTCGATGTCTAGGAACACGGCCCCTGTGGCTTTGTTCATGTTGTAGCCGTGTGTTATATGTTCGACTACGCGGAGGAGTTGTTGTGTTGTCGAGTGGTGATTCCTAAAGCCGAATTGCTCCGGTCTTAGGGTGTCGTTGGCGATGCAATGCCTAGTGATACGTTTTAGTATTACCTTCTCAACAATCTTGCTGAGCGAGCACAGCAGACTGATGGGACGGTAATTTTGTGGGAGGGAGTGGTCTTTCCCTGGCTTCCTGAACATCAGGACCTTGGCCGCCTTCCAAAAGTCAGGGAAGTGTTGGTGTGTCAGGATGGCATTCGTTAGGTGTGTGAGGTATTCTACGGCTTTATCCGTGAACTCCTGGAGGACACGGTTTTGAATGCCATCAGGCCCAGGGGCTTTTCTAGCGTTGGTGTGCTTGATAGCCCATGTGACTTCATTTGTGCTAGCACGTCTGATTACGTCGCGCGAGGGCTGGGCTACAAGTCGTGTAACCTCCTGGTCCGTTTCAAGTGTGAATGCTGGGTCTGAAGGAACCAGATTCGGCATGAAGGACGCTGCAAGTGTTGTGGCCATAAGCTCTGCCTTCTCCGTCGCGGAGTAGGCTGGGCCGTCTGGTCCTTGTAACGTGGGAATGTAATGTTTCTCCCTGGTGAAGTGTCTGGCCAGCTGCCACACGCCAGGACGTGTGGTATCCAGCCGAGCGAGTCTCTGTCCCCATTGTTCGTTTCTGAATGTTTGGATTTTATTCCGTATTATGCCCTGGAGTCTGTTGACGTGCAGTTTATAGAACGGACGCCTGGTACGCTGCCAGTATCTCCTGAGGCGGTTCCTCATTGAGATAAGGCCCAGGATTTCCTGGGGCAGGGCCGTCGAGTGTTGTCTTGGTGTTGTAAATGGAATGGCGTCAGTCATTGCGTCTTGGACGGCAGTTGTGAGAGCCTCCACAGCCTCATCGATTTGCTGTGTGTTGTTAATTTCGTGAGTGTCAGGAATGCGACTATCAAGCGTTTCCTTGAACAGTGTCCAGTTCGCACGTTTGTAGTTAAGCATCCTGCGTGGTTCAATGTCCTGCAGTGTCTCTTCCATGTGCAGTATTACAGGCATGTGGTCTGAGTCCAGATCGTTTTCAACCGTTAGGTTGAGTGTGCATGTGATGCCCTTTATGAGGGCTATGTCTAACACGTCTGGCCTATGTCGGGCCTGTGTAGGCACGAACGTCGGAACGTCCGGCCCAAGTATAATGTAGTTTCGGCCTAGTGCGTGTTCGTACAGTTTCTTGCCGTTGGAGGTTCGTATTCGTGAGTTCCAATCGGGGTGTTTTGCGTTGAGGTCTCCAGCGGCTATTACCCGCGGTGCCATGTTGAGTACTGTGCTGATATCGCGTGTTACTATGTTTTTAGGAGGATTGTATAGCGATACCAGTGTGGTGTTGGCTCCGTTGAACTTGACCCTAACGGCCGTAGCCTCCAGTCTTTCAAGTGCTGGGAGCTCGATGTTCGTGTGGTCTATGTCTCTGTGTATAATGATTGCCGTGCCGCCTCCCCTCCTGCCATCCGCTCGGTCGGTACGATAGACGCAATAACCTGGGAGGTTTAGTTGTTTGCGAGGCGTAAGCAGTGTTTCGTTCACAAGAGCGATTCGGATACCCTTTCGCTCCATGAACGCGGCCATCTCGGCTTTTTTGTTTGCGATCCCGTTGGCATTCCAAAACAGGATCTGTGTGACTGTGTTTAAGTCTGCGTTTCGGGGCTGGTGTGGTGTATTATCCATGTAGTAGTGTAAAGAGCGGTGTGATAGTGGCTTGGAAGCTAGTCCAGTTGAGCGTACCCGACATGAACTGCATAAAGAGTTGTGAGACACACCCCATAATCTTCGTGACTATTTCGGTGGTCGTGCGTCCGGGGAATAATGTTTCCATTATTCTCTGGAATGTTGTTGTGATGTTGGTCATGTCGGCCTGGGAGTTGTTGGTCGTGTTAGCGGCCGCTTGTTCCAGTGTTGGCGTTTGGTGAGGGCTGGCCTGCGAGTCGGTTGTTCGTGTGGCAGTTGTGGGCGGCTGTGTATTTTCTGAGGTGAGTGGGTGTGTTATGTGGGTTGTTGAGTTGGTGTCCGGGATGTGTTCGTGGGTGTTGGTGTTCTGTTGCCTGTGTAATTGTTGTGGTGCGGTCGTGTTCCTCGTGCTGCGGCTGTTTCTCCTTCTCCTCCTCCTCTGGCGCTGTGGTTGTCCCTGTGTGTGTGCGTTTTCTGTAGCCTGTGGTGGGCTGCAGTTCGCGATCTCAGGGGGTAGGGTGGTGTTGTTGCTTGTCTCGTGCGGTGTGCCCGGTGCGGGTGTGGTGTCATTTGTTGTGCATGTCTGTTGTGTGCCTGTTGCTGGGGGTGTTTGCTGAGCGTGTTCTGAGCTCTGGGGCTCCTCTGACCGTCCCGCGCTGCTGGGGCTGCCAGCGACCGCTCCAGCGAAGGATAAACCACTTCTTACTGGGCGCGGGGGCGGTTTTGGAACTGTGATGGCGGTTGGTTTCGCATGTTTGGCGATTTTGCGCCTCAGAGCTGCTTTGTATGCAATGCACCCTCTGTAGTTTGCCGGATGGGCAGCACCACAGTTGGCGCACTTGCGAGGTGCTGTATTGGGGAGTTTGCAGCGTTGGGTTGTGTGACCGCCGGCGCAAATGCGGCAGCGGGGTGCGAGACCGCATCTGATACCCGCGTGCGCATAGCGCTGGCAGTTGTGGCATTGTTGGGGGGTGCGCGGCGTGTTGTACACCTCTACATTAACGACCATGTGAAGAAATAATTTTAACTTCAGCAGGTCGCGGGATTTGGCCGTGTCGGCCAGCTCCGCCATGTAGTTATGTGACGGTCTCGCTGTGCCGAACTCTGACATCCGGTTTACCCGAATGCACTCCCACCCGAGAGCAGAGAGTTCGTTGTGTACCGTGTCGGTCGGGGTTCGTGAGTCTATCCCCTTAATCACGTACTGTTGTGTTTTTTCCAAGACTGTCCTGTACGTGAAGTGTTCTACCTTCCTTTCTTTGAGAAAGTCCAGTAGATTCGTGTAGTCTGTCTTGTTCGCCACGTACAGTGCGGCGTGTTCCCCGGTGAGCTTGGAGTAGTATGTTGTGGGGCTGTGCTTATTGTTAAATTCTCTGTTTAGGAGACTTAGGTCTCCATAGTTGTGAATGATGACCGGTGGGAAGCTGGTCGCGGTGTTGTTAGTGTTCTGCGTAGCTGCGTGTATGTTTGTGGTTGCTGCAGTCGCAGGGTTGTTTGTGTTGGTCCCTGTGTTGTTATTGTTTGTTCGCGGCGTGGATGGTGTTGGCAGCAGCGCTTGGCCGTTGCCTCGTGAGTTTGTGGGCTCACATGTTTGTGTAGTTGGCTGCTGTTTGCGCCTTGGGCCGACCTGCTGCCATGGCCCGTCTTCATCAGTGTTTGTTGTGTCCTCTGTCGGCTCTGGAACCGGTTCCGTCGGTGCCTGGGCCGCCAGAGGTGATATAGGGGGCATGTCCTTCGGTTGTTCAGCAGGTGCCTGTGTGTGTGGTGTGGGTGTTTCTGTTCGTGTGTTTTCGCTGCCCATCAGCTCTGCGATCAGCTCCAGCTGTTCCGCGATCTGCTGGTCCTTCAGGGCAACCTGCTCCTGGAAGGTGGACAGCGGGACGGAAATGATGGCGGGAGTAGCCGGCATTACCGCCTCTTGTGCTGCAGCTTTGCTGCGGGTGAGTGGTGGGGAAGCACAGGAAAGATCGGACATCTTCGCTGTTTCAGGAGTAATTATTTATTTGGATAGGGAAGGATGGAACACGACAATTTTGCTCTTTTTAAGGAGCGACAATAATGCTTTTTAGCGATAGCGCTGTGTATCCTGTTCCTACAGAAGAGGGGGGTCCCTACGACCTATCTGCGCGGAGTGCAATGCGCGGCGCAAGAGAGCGCGGGTTGAAGAGAGCGGCCTACAGTGCGCGGGGTTATCCGACGTGAACGGGCCCCTGACACTGAGATTACCCTACCAAAGAACGGGAGAGTCCCGCTGGGGAGGTTTGCAACCGAAGTTGCAGGAAGTGGAGCCGAAGCTCTTGCCACTTAGCGCCCGAAAGCGTTAAGCAGCTTGCGCGAGTTCGTGCCGCTCAGAAGAGCGTCACTGGCAGCTACGCCAGTTGTAGCTTATTGGGGACCACTCCAAGGAGCTATCCGCGGGCAGCTACGCCAGGTGCAGAGAGCAGCGTTCCGCTCGGGTCGGCTGCTCGACTGCGAGTGGTGGGGGGAGGGCGGGCCAGAGTCTATATAGGGGGGCGGCGGGCGCGCTGGGCGCAGACCGTAGCCGACTCGCCAGCCGCTGCAGCTGCTGTTTGTGCACGTTTTGCTTTGCCCGAGGAAGGAAGGATGACAGGCCGCGGCAAGGGAGGAAAGGGGCTCGGCAAGGGTGGCGCCAAGCGGCACCGCAAGGTGTTGCGCGACAACATCCAGGGCATCACGAAGCCCGCCATCCGCCGCCTGGCTCGCAGGGGCGGCGTGAAGCGCATCTCTGGTCTGATCTACGAGGAGACCCGCGGGGTGCTGAAGGTGTTCCTGGAGAACGTGATCCGCGACGCGGTGACGTACACTGAGCACGCCAAGCGCAAGACTGTGACGGCCATGGACGTGGTGTACGCCCTGAAGAGGCAGGGGCGCACCCTGTACGGTTTCGGCGGTTAGGCTGCGTCGCAGCGGGCGCTGGCCTTCCCGCGGCCGTGCTTGTGGGTGGGAGAGACTAGAAAACGGCCCTTTTCAGGGCCACCACACTGTTCGGAAGTTGAAAAGTGCGAAAGAGTCTGTGTTGTTGTTGCTGCGTGTGTGCGCTGTGTTGTTTGTTTCTTTCCGTTTGAGCGACGTGATGTGGCTGGGAGGGGAGAAGGAAAGGAAACGTGTCATGTGGCTGGCTGGCTGTGTGTGTGTGTGTGTGTGTGTGAGAGTGGAGCTGCTTCGTTTGTGTGTTTGTTATTGTGTGTCTTTGTATCGATCGCGATGGAGATGGCGGGCTGTGTGTTGTTGTGCGAGAGGCGGTGATTATTTGCTTGCGTGGTTTGGCTCTGTGTGTTAGGCGTGTGGGCATAGGCGGCCGGATCAGCTGTTTCGTTCGTGTCGACGGCCGTTGCGGCGCGCGGGAGTGGAGGGCGGTGTGTCGACACGCCTCCCTTTAACAATGGTCATTATTGCTGCCGTTGTCGTTTGGAAGGCGACTGCGACCGTGCAAAATGTGTGTGTGGGTGTGTGTGTGTGTGTGTGTGTGTTGGGCCACACGGGCTGTGTGGACGACAAGATGGCGGACGTGCGCCGGCGGCGGCTGTGCTGTGAAAGTGCAAAGTTAAAAACAAAACAAGGTGCGGCGAGGACGACTGAAATTTTGCTTTGGACGTAGGTTTGTGTGGTGGCCCTGAAAAGGGCCGATTGTTGTGGGCCGAGCCGAGCCGGCAAAGCGCGTTGCGTGCAGGGGAGCACGCGGCGCTGCGATTGCCTGGCCTCCTTTAGGCCTTCTTCTCGGTCTTCTTTGGCAGCAGGACGGCCTGGATGTTGGGCAGGACACCACCCTGTGCGATGGTGACGCCCGACAGGAGCTTGTTGAGCTCCTCGTCGTTGCGGATGGCAAGCTGCAGGTGGCGCGGGATGATGCGCGTCTTCTTGTTGTCGCGGGCCGCGTTTCCGGCCAGCTCGAGCACCTCAGCCGCGAGGTACTCCATGACGGCGGCGAGGTAGACGGGCGCACCGGCGCCGACGCGCTCTGCGTAGTTTCCCTTGCGCAGGAGGCGGTGGATTCTGCCGACCGGGAACTGGAGCCCAGCCCTGCTTGAGCGGGACTTTGACTTGCCCTTGACTTTGCCTCCCTTTCCGCGTCCGGACATGGCGATTGGGCTAGCGACGGTGCACACGAAACGGAAACGAAAACGACCGGTGCGAGCGGCAGCGAGTCGAGCAGCGGAGTGCGTGCCGGCGCAGCAGGGGTGGGGGTGCTTTATGGGCTCGGGTGCGGCGGCCGGTTGCGCGCGCGCCCCATTGGTCGGCGGCCGCAACAGGGCGAGCTGGTAAAGGTGCGGCGGCGGCTGGCGGCGGGTGCCACTGTGTGGGGAGACGCTGACTAGAGCGGAGCGCTTGCTACTGGTGTTGCTGCTGCCGTACGTTCGTTCGAGATGCCGCCCAAGACTAGCGGGAAGGCCGCCAAGAAGGCTGGCAAGGCGCAGAAGAACATTTCGAAGGGCGACAAGAAGAAGAAGCGCAAGAGGAAGGAGAGCTATGCCATCTACATCTACAAGGTGCTGAAGCAGGTGCACCCTGACACGGGCATCTCGTCGAAGGCGATGAGCATCATGAACAGCTTCGTGAACGACATTTTCGAGCGCATTGCGGCCGAGGCTTCTCGCCTGGCGCACTACAACAAGCGCTCGACCATCACGTCCCGCGAGATCCAGACCGCTGTGCGGCTGTTGCTGCCTGGCGAGCTGGCCAAGCACGCCGTGAGCGAGGGCACGAAGGCGGTGACCAAGTACACGAGCTCCAAGTAAGGAGGTGGCTCTGGAATGGAAGGATGGAGAAGGCTCCTCCGTTGCGAGAGCGGCAAAACGGCCCTTTTCAGGGCCACCAACTTGCCTTTTGCGGGAAGGGCGGAATTGTTGTTGTTGTTTGTGTGGACGGCTGTGATGTATGTGTGCATTTTGATTGTGGGTGGGGGGGGGGGGGCGCGTCAAAGCGTGTTGCGGGGTACGGCCACGAGGTTGGTCGCCGTGGCGTGGAATGGTGGCACGCCTCGTTGGAGTGGTTTTTGACCCATTGGTGTTGGGGTGTGTGTGTGTGTTACCTGTCTGCGAGGGGGGACAGTGCGATCGGCGACTTTTGTGTCGCCGTAACGACGGCCGTTTGCGGGTTTGTTTTTTGCACATCATACATGGCGAGGGTGAAATGTGAAATGTTTTTGTTTGGTTGTTTTTGCCGCCCACTATTCCCTTTGCTGTACGCCGAGTTTGACAATGGTGCGACGCAACTGCAGCGTGGAGGTGTGTGAGTGACGTTGAAATGAACGTGCCATTAAGACGCATTGTTGTTGTATTGTACTGTACGTGTACGGCGACACGCACGATGATGTACCATTCGACTCTGATTTTTGATAGCCGTGTCTGACTGATTGCGTACGACGCACGCACACCGATATCGTCATTCAAGATGCACGCGTGTCCAGTGCAGTACAGTAAGCGCGACGCTAGACGACGACGACGGCGGCGGCGGTCGTCGTTTGTTTGGCGAATGTCTGTACATGTGTTTGTCTGTGTCCATCCGGTATGTATGTATTTGTTTGTTTGAAAGTGTTTTGTGTGTCGGTGACGTGGTCCGATCCGTCGCCCCCTGAGTAACTGTCGATCGGCGCGATAGACCGGCGTCACGCAACTGAACCGAAGTCTTGGGCACACCCGTCATACTGTTGTACACCGTCGCGCTGAGAACGGTAACGAAAGGTTGACTTTGATCGGTCGAATGTCTGGGCAGAACGTGAGGAATGAGGCAAGAGTGCAAGGAGGAAAGGACAGAGGGGGGGCAAAAGAGAGAGGAAGGGAAAAAGGGGAGAAACGCATTCGTAGAGCAACGGAACGTTCCCGCGTCGGAGGCGTATTGGAGCCGCACTGAAATGCGTTTAACGGCGGCGCGGCTGCAAGTGTCTGCCGTGGTGAACGTTACCTTTGACGGCTGCATTGGGCTTTGCCTTTGCTTTCGCTTTCGCTTTCGCTTTCGCTTTCGCTTTCCCGGATGTACGTAACGTTTGTTGATATGGTTCTGAGGAAGAGTGTATGACAGTGCCGTGCCGTCCATGTTCGTGTGCCCTCCCATTGTGTGTATGCTATTGTCTGTGTACTTGAATGATGTATGTAGGTGTTGGTGGACATGTTGTACCAGTGGGGGGAAATGGATCGTCGATAGTTGCCGTCACTCTGTCACGGTCGAGATGACGCACCCTCCGTACAGAAAGGTGTCGAGAAAGTGTGTGTGTGTGTGCGTCCGTGAATTGGCAGTGTTTGGAGGTGGGCGTGCCCTGCATGTGGCCCGGAAGGCTGTTCGTTTGGCGGTAGTGTTGTGTGGACAGGGGAGGGGCATGCGTAACGCTGCTGGCATGGCATTTCGGGAGATGGGAGGGGGCAAACGAGGAAACGAGGAGCGGCGGCCAAAGACGGGACGGGGAGGGGCGCGGTGTGGGTGGCTTGCGCCTGTGCTCGGCGTTGTGGTTTGTGCAAAAGAGGAGGAGAAAAACAATGAGTTGCCAGGGAGGGGAGCGGTGTTGTGGTGTAGCCGCAGACGCGGCTGTCAGTGAACGTGGCGAGACGGACGGATATGCGCGGAGGGGCGGGGGCGGCGCATTTCGCCGGTGCCGTGCCGTGCCTGAAAGCCGCGTGGTCGCTGTGTTGTTGGTGGCGTGGGGGCGAGGAGAGTACCGTACGGGTGTGCTTGTGCGCCGGAAATGGCACACTGCGCCTGCCCGTCTTGGAGGCTGATGGCTGTGGTGTGGAAATGGGGCGCGGTGATGTTGAAGCAGTTGAAGAACAGAAAAGAAACCAAGAAAACGGAAGGCGTGATGCGGCGGTGGTGGTGAGAGCGGGAAAAACAAAACAAAAAAAAAACAACAAAAAAAAAAGAAGGAAAAACAACAAGAAACAAAAAAGAACACAAAACGTCTATCAATATTAAAATGTAAATGGAAATGGAAATGGACCCAGGTATAACCTCCCTGCACAAATAGCAGAGAGTCCGATGATAATAAAAATGTGCCAGAAGAATGTTAACGTCCCTACAAAACAAACCCAACGATAAGATTAATGAAAGAATGAACCGTATGTAACATTGCAACAGACATAATGAAACGTGATAAATTGTATAAGGGCAGCAGCGTTGACCTTTGGCCCTGTATTCAGAATAAAAAGAGCCAAAGATCGTTACCCCAATGAAAAAGACACTGAAACACGTATGTAATGTAACATAGCAGCGATGGCGAGACATTGTAGCATCTGTGACCAGAGAGTTTGCGCTGGACCGCGCGAGTGTTGCGAGCGGTTCTCAGTCAGTCAGTCAGTCAGTCAGTCAGTCGTTGCGAGTCTGTAGCTCTGTCTAGTTGAGGGCTGTACTCTGTCAGTAGTCGTCGCGTGCAGTACGCTAATAGTCGTCATGCAGAGCGGTCGGTCAGTAGTAGCAGCCGAGTGCGGTTGTGTGATGTAGGCGGTCGGCAACACTGGTCAAGATGGTGAATAAGGTATACTGTTAATTAATATAATCATTAGATAATGAAGAATTTTATTTATTGTAATTATTCTCCAACAAGTTCCCCAATAATAATTTCTATTTCAAAAGCATTTTTCAAACATTTAATTTTTTTATTGAACTAAAGAGTTCGTTGCACTTCACATTTCATTCCACTTCTTTGAAGAAAAATTTCACTAGAATCACAAAAAAAAGAGAATATTATTATTTGCAATGCAGTTCCTCCAAGCGCTGCGCAACAACAAGAGCAGAAATGTGACATCCATTTATTCTGAGGTAAGACTTTAATTCTGATTGTTTTGCACAGGGCCAAAGACCGATATTTCGGTTTAATTGAAGTTTCCTGTCGCTGAACGGACTTTAAATGTTGTGAAGAATTTATATTTGAGTCAGATTGCGAATGTCACATTTTTGTTGCCATTTTCAATACCTCTCATTGTGGGCGAGGTTACAATTAGCGCAATGTCCATTAGCGTCCGTAAATAACATTGTCCATTAGTTTAAATTTTGCGGGGAGGTTACAACACACACAAAAAAAAAAAAAAAAAAAAAACAAAACAAAAAAAAAATTGCATTTATATCCGCCCCTCAATTGTAGATACCCCTTACACAGCTGTGTGCAATGAATGAGTGCTGGCTGGTAATTAATTGCACTCCTTGGAGGGAAATGCCATAGGAAGTAGTCTTTAAAAAGTGAATGTTTTTCGTTAAAAGACAAGAGTTACTTTAGAAAAAAGTAATAGTGGGGCTTTTGTTGTTGAACAAAATAAGTACAATGAACATACGTTATCAGATTTGCGCAATGCAGCTTCACACTACCTTTTGATTATAACACAATATACTATACATCGTCCCGAACCGTGACCAGAGTCGCGAGACGAGCAGAGCACGCCGCCGACGCCCGCTCAGTACAACCGTCCACCCGCTACTACTGTCGACCGACTACTACCTCTCCCGACTCGCGCTACAATATATATAACAACTGTTCCTGGCGACCCGGTGCGTGCCACTACTGTCGTCTGGCGCGGTCCAAGCGCCGACTAGCAACGATAAATAACTCTCTGGTCAGACAGAGATGCTGTCATGCCTCGCCATCGCTCTGGTAATGAATACGTACGTGTTGCAGCGTGCGTACCACCGGAACACGCAGTGGCGGAGCCAAAGACTGTGTTGTCGAGGTCGAGTGCGAGCGGGAAGAGAGGCAGCGCCGGCACGGAGATGCAAGCGAGCGCGAGACGCACGGGGGCTGCGGCGTGGCGCGTTTGCGGTCGGCGCCTTTGGTGGCAACGGCCGGGACAAGCAGCGGTGTATGGTGTGGTGCGGGGCGGACAGGGGCGGCGGTGGACGGGGAGGAGGCGGCGCGACGACGGCATGGGGGCGAAAACGGGACGGGGGACGGCGGATGTTGAGAGGCGTCACGCGCGGACAGGACACAGAGACACACAGATTGGAAAGGGAGGGTGCGCGGTAGTAGTTGGGAATGTGCGTACTGTGCGGGATGGGAGTGGGCGAGGAACACGGTCGTGGCCCCTGTTTTGGGTGCGTGTGGTGACGTCGGTGTGTTGTGGGAAGGGAAGGTGCTGTGGCGGCGGCGCGTAATGGGCGTAGGCCGAAAAGAGAAAGGAACGTGGGCAGTGTGTTGGCAAGCGTCGGTTCGACTGCGACGTTGATGGGCAGGGCAGGGCAAGGTTAATGGTGGTAGGAGTAGGCTTGTGGGCGCAAAAAATCTGCCGCTGCAGGCGGTGCCGTAACCGCCATGGCGGGAAGGAGAGAGGGCCAAAGAAAGAAAGAAAGAAAGAAAGAAAGAAAGGAAGAAAGAAGAAAACAAAAAAAACAAAAAAAAGGAGGGGGGGGGGCGAAAGTGGAGAGGCGGTGGTGTGAGAAGGGCGGGGGCGGAAGGAAGGCAGGAAGGACAAGAGGCGAGGCGACGGCTTGCTTTGTGTACCGGTCGGTCTCTGGCTATGCTTCGTTTTCTGCAGCAGGGTCGGTGCGCGGCGTGGCTCGCGGCAGTGGGAACGCCTGGCGGCTGGACGGCCAGCAATGCGGTTGGATGGGCGGCCACAGCACCGCACCTGTGCCCGAGGAGGAGACGCTGGCGGCGGGCCCTGAGGTGAGGCCGGCTCGGCTGGGGCTGTGGATGTGTAGGTGTGCGCCGCTGCTGCAACAACGAGTAAAAACGCGAGAAGAAGGGGTGGCGGTAGAGAGGAAAAAAAAAAAAAAGGTCGTGTTGTGTTGATGCGCAGGCAGACGCGTACAGAGAGACGAGCCCGGTCTGCAGCAGGGTGTGGCCGTGCCGAGTGCAGAGCAGCGGCGGCCCGGTTCGGTTCGGTTCGGCCCGGCCCGGCGGGCCGCGCTGTTGTCGCGGACGTGAGCGCCCCCTGGCGGGTGGCCGGAGGCGGCGCGGCGTGTTGGACGTGTGGCTGGTGGCAGTGCACAATTTGCGAGTGGCTGGCGGTGTGGTGTGGCGGTTGGCGCGTCGGGCGGCGGAGAGAGAGAGGGAGGAGAGGTATGTGTTGCGGGCGCCCTTTGCTGCGCTGCGTCGTTGCGTGTGCCGTACAGGGCGGGCGCTTGTCGACTGTGTGGGCGGTGTGGCGAATTGGCGTGAAACGGCTGCCGAGAGGTGTGTGGTAGCGAGCCGGTCGGTGTCAGTGCGAAGGGGAATGTGCGTGCGTTTGGCGGTTTCGGTGTGCTTTTTGCGGCGTGAGAGTGGGAATTAGTGGGGCCGGCTGTTGTGTTGGTTCCTTGTGTCTTGTGTCGCGTAGCTTGATGGCAACGTGGAAGGACGCCGGTTTCGTTTCGAGCCGTGCGTGTGGTTGTCGACGTTGACTGGTTGGCGTGTGCCGATGCACGTGCATGTGTGGGTCGCGAGTGCGTTTTTGGCTGGCTGTGTGTGTGTGTGTGTGTGTGTGTGTGTGTGTGTGTTTTGGGGGGGAAGGGGGAGGCGGTGGTGGAAGTGCAGTCGTTGCCACGGGCGTCGTCGGGTGGGGCTGGGGCTGTGCGTCGTGGCGGAAAGGTGGTAGGTTGCGGGAAGCGAGCCCGTCGTTGACGGTGTCGCGTGAGTTGTGAATCGAGTGGGGCGCGGGGCGCGGGACAGGAGCAGCGTGCCGCTGCGTCGTGGTCGTCAGCAGAGGCTGTGCGTGTGCTTGTCCTTTTTGTGGGCGGTTCGTGCGAGGCGTTTTTGTTTTGTGTTGCCCTAGTTGTTAGTTTATTTTGTTTGTGTTTGTTATTTTGAGACGACGACTGGTTGGTGGCGTGCGCGCGAAGTGGCGGTGTGCGCTTCCCGTGTCGTTTGTGTTGTTTTGTTTTTGTTGTGTTTTTTTGTTTTTGTGTGTTTTTTTTTTTTTTGCACTGGGCCCCGGGGAGGTGGGTGGGTGGGTGGGTGGGTGCGTGTGTGTCGATTGCCGGCTGGCGAAAGGTGCGCCATCGGCGGGGTGGGTCGCCGGCACAAGTAGAGGCGGCGGCGTTGTTGCTGTTGTTGTGTGGTGTTTGTTTTGTTCGGCTGTGTCGGCGAGCTGTGTTGCGGTGCGTGTGAATGGTGGTGCAAAAGTGCTGGCGTTGGGGCTGCGGCTGCGACGGCGGCGAGCCGCGGGCGCGCATGATAGTGATGTTGTGAACAGCGGCTGTGTATGGTAGTGGTGTTGTTGTAGCACGACGTGCATCCGGGCCGGCGCGGAAAGCGCAGTTGCGGGCGGTTGCCCTTCGGTGCCAGCCATGTCGCGTGAGCGGCGGGTTGCTCTGGTGTCGACACGTGGTGCTCTGGGTTGTTGTGTGGTGCCCTTTGGCCGGTGGGGGTGGTTCGCGTGTGTCTCGTTCGCGCTCGGTATCTGGTCGTGGTCGTGCTGCTCCCCCGTCTGTCGGCGGTTTTCGACGTCGTCTGTACGTTTTTGTTCGTTTGCGGCGTGCCTGCCGACGTCGTCCCGTCGCGACCTTTCAACCGAAAGTGTGGCGCCCGAAGGTGAACGAACGTAACCCTGACCTCGGCGCTTTACGCTGAGCCGAGCGAACCGAACCTAACCCGTGGTGTGGCGAGGTGAGCTCAGCCTGTGAGCCCCTAACGTCTACGTAAGGTAAGCTGTCCGGCTCACGCCTCACGTTTGAACGCTTTTTTTTTTTTTTAACCTACGTTTGACGCTTCTTAACCTAGCACTGACCCCTTAACCTAACGTGTAACCTAACCTAACCTAACCTAACCTAACCTAGCCTGTGACGCCTGACGTGTTTGAATGCTTAACCTAAGTTTGACGCTTAACCTAACCCAAGTCCCCTTAACCTAACCCACGTCCACCTAACCTAACCTAACCTAACCTAACCTAACCTAGACGTGTAAACGTAATGTGTAACGCGTAACGTGTAAGGTCGGCTGTCGAGTGTGCTGACGGCAGATTGGGTTGGTCTGTAGATTCGGATTGCGGTTTGCCTCGGTCGAGGGGTTGGGTCGGAAGCGGCGAGGGGCGGCGGCGCCTGTTGCGCAGGCGGCGTCCGTTTGCGGCGGGCAATTGTTGAGAAACGGCTGTGAATGTTGGCGGGCGAGAGGAGGAGGACGGCGCGCGATGTGGCCCGACGGCTGCGGGCCGATCGGGAAACGGCGGGAGGGCGACGGAAGGCGATGGGGCGGCGGAGGCGCGTTTGCACGGCCGTCATCGCCGCACGCCTCGGCTTGTGTGGCTGTGGCGCCGGCCGCGCTGGCCGGGCTGCCGCGGCGACGGTGTGGGAGTTTTGCCGAAGGTTTGGCCATTGTGGCGGGTCGTCGGCTGGGGCTGTGGGGCGGCATTTGGGCGGGGGCGGCGATTCTCGGCGGGCCGACCCAGGCTGTAGCGCGCGGTAGCTGCAGTTTGGCCGTGGTTTGCGGCGCTGCCGTGGCGACTGGTTGGCGACTGTGGTGTGGCTGTGTGTAGCCCCATCCTCGGTGGTTTGAAAGGCGCGGGCGGTTGTGGCGCAGGTTTGGGGCTGCTCCGCACAGGCTGTCGGACGTTGGGCGGTAGCAAGCGCGGGAGGCGCGGCGCGACGGCGCGCAGAGTGGCGGCCGCTCTCTCGGCCGTCCGCGCCCGCCCGCGACACTGGCTGGGCCTTGTGATTCTCTGCTCTGCTGCTGTGCTGTGCTTGCGTGCCTGCCTGCCGTCCCGCTCGCTCTCGCTCTCGCTGTGTGTTACGCGCGTCGTCGAAATGGCAGATCAGGCGGCTACGAACGAGACTGCTGCGGCACCCGCCGCCACCGGCACTACGAAGAAGGCCAAGTCTGCGTCGTCTGCGAAGAAGCCGCGCGCCAAGCCTGCGCACCCGCGCACCTCTGAGATGGTGACGGCCGCCATCAAGAGTCTGAAGGAGCGCGGCGGGTCGTCGCTGCAGGCGATCAAGAAGTACATAGCCGCGCACTACAAGCTGGACGCGGAGAAGCTGGCGCCGTTTATCAAGAAGTACCTCAAGTCGGCCGTCGTGGCGGGCGAGCTGGTGCAGACGAAGGGGAAGGGCGCGTCCGGCTCGTTCAAGCTTGCCGGCGCCGGCGGCGGGGGGGCGGCCGAGGGCGGCAAGGCTCGTGCTGGCGGTGCCAAGAAGAAGCGCGCCGCTCCGGCCAGCAAGGAGAAGAAGGGCGCCCGTGCGGCCGGCGCAAAGAAGGCTGGTGGCGTGAAGGCGGCGACCGGTCGGAAGGCGGGCGCCGCCAAGAAGGCGTCTGCGGCGTCGGCCGCTCCCGCGGGTGCGAAGAAGGCGGCTGCGGCCAAGCCGGCCAAGGCCAAGTCGCCGTCGAAGGCGAAGAAGGCCGCCAAGGTTCCGACGAAGAAGCCGAAGGCGCCGCGCCCGAAGAAGGCGACGACGCCGTCTAAGGCGAAGGCTTCGCCCAAGAAGAAGAAGTAGAGTAGAGGAGAAAGAGATGGGAGAAAGGAAGGGTTTGGCGCTTGACTCCGTCGTCCCCACCCCCCGTCGTCGTCTAGTGGCGCGCAAGAGACGCGCGGCCCAAAACGGCCCTTCTCAGGGCCATCAAAGCACGTCGGGGAAGGTTTTGATTGTCGTGTTGCGTCTGGTGTGGGTGTCTGTCTGTCTGGCGTTTCTGTATGCCCGTGGGGATGCTGTTTGCGTGCCGTGGTGGTTGGATTGCGGGGGTCGGTGGCGGGTGTGGGCGGCGGTAGCGGTAAGCGGTGTTGTTGTTGTTGTTGTCGTGGTTGATTGTCGCCGTGTTTGTGGCGGCGGCCGACGGTTGGTTTTCTGTCACGTTGTTTTGTTTGAATACGTTGGTTGGCTTGCCTGCGTTCGTTCTTCTCGGATGTCTGTCTTGTCGAGTCGTGTCTGGTCTTTGTTTTGTTTCTTTGTGTGTGTGTGTGTGTTATGTTTTGCAACGGGGGGCACGTTGAGATGTGGAAGGAGTCGGCGGGGGATTTCGGTGGCGTGTAGAGCGAGCGAGCGCGCCTGCCTGGCCGTTGGCCGTCGGAGTTGGAGTGCGGGTTTTTTTGTTTTCGAAACGAAAGCGGCGGCCGGCCAGCCACCCACCCGTGCGGTGTGACGTCGGCCGTTGGGTATTGTGCGCTTTGAGCGCCGGGGAGGGATGATGTGTGATTGTTGCGCGCTGCTAGCAGGCAGGCAGAGTGAGCGGGTGTGGCGGACGGACGGGAAGTGGTGGTTTTTGTTTTTGGGTTGCGGGGCGAGAGGCAGGCGACCGACAAAGTTTGCTCGCGACGGAGAGATGTTAGTGGCCCTGAAAAGGGCCGTTTTTGTTTGTGCGGTGCGGTGCCGCGGCGCGGTTTAGGCGCGCTCGCCGCGGATGCGGCGCGCGAGCTGGATGTCCTTGGGCATGATGGTGACGCGCTTGGCGTGGATTGCGCACAGGTTGGTGTCTTCGAAGAGGCCGACGAGGTAGGCCTCGCTGGCCTCCTGCAGGGCCATGACTGCGGAGCTCTGGAAGCGCAGGTCGGTCTTGAAGTCCTGGGCGATCTCGCGCACTAGGCGCTGGAATGGCAGCTTGCGGATGAGCAGCTCTGTGCTCTTCTGGTAGCGCCTGATTTCTCGCAGGGCGACGGTGCCCGGCCTGTAGCGGTGGGGCTTCTTGACGCCTCCGGTGGCGGGCGCGCTCTTCCTCGCCGCCTTGGTGGCGAGCTGTTTGCGCGGCGCCTTTCCGCCGGTGGACTTGCGGGCCGTTTGCTTTGTGCGGGCCATAGCGGTAGCGGTAGCGGAGCGGCGTGCGTGGAGGTTAGGTGCGGCGCGGCGTCCGGTGCTGCCTTGACAACGGGCCCGCGCGCCTCCGTGCTGCGCTTATATGCCCTCGGTTGCGCGTGGTGGGGGGAGGGCGGGCCAGAGTCTATATAGGGGGGCGGCGGGCGCGCTGGGCGCAGACCGTAGCCGACTCGCCAGCCGCTGCAGCTGCTGTTTGTGCACGTTTTGCTTTGCCCGAGGAAGGAAGGATGACAGGCCGCGGCAAGGGAGGAAAGGGGCTCGGCAAGGGTGGCGCCAAGCGGCACCGCAAGGTGTTGCGCGACAACATCCAGGGCATCACGAAGCCCGCCATCCGCCGCCTGGCTCGCAGGGGCGGCGTGAAGCGCATCTCTGGTCTGATCTACGAGGAGACCCGCGGGGTGCTGAAGGTGTTCCTGGAGAACGTGATCCGCGACGCGGTGACGTACACTGAGCACGCCAAGCGCAAGACTGTGACGGCCATGGACGTGGTGTACGCCCTGAAGAGGCAGGGGCGCACCCTGTACGGTTTCGGCGGTTAGGCTGCGTCGCAGCGGGCGCTGGCCTTCCCGCGGCCGTGCTTGTGGGTGGGAGAGACTAGAAAACGGCCCTTTTCAGGGCCACCACACTGTTCGGAAGTTGAAAAGTGCGAAAGAGTCTGTGTTGTTGTTGCTGCGTGTGTGCGCTGTGTTGTTTGTTTCTTTCCGTTTGAGCGACGTGATGTGGCTGGGAGGGGAGAAGGAAAGGAAACGTGTCATGTGGCTGGCTGGCTGTGTGTGTGTGTGTGTGTGTGTGAGAG
Organism: Schistocerca americana; assembly: GCF_021461395.2. Classification (NCBI taxonomy): domain Eukaryota; kingdom Metazoa; phylum Arthropoda; class Insecta; order Orthoptera; family Acrididae; genus Schistocerca; species Schistocerca americana. The sequence continues at coordinate 75,626,220 of NC_060126.1, read as the reverse complement.
TGGAGCTGCTTCGTTTGTGTGTTTGTTATTGTGTGTCTTTGTATCGATCGCGATGGAGATGGCGGGCTGTGTGTTGTTGTGCGAGAGGCGGTGATTATTTGCTTGCGTGGTTTGGCTCTGTGTGTTAGGCGTGTGGGCATAGGCGGCCGGATCAGCTGTTTCGTTCGTGTCGACGGCCGTTGCGGCGCGCGAGAGTGGAGGGCGGTGTGTCGACACGCCTCCCTTTAACAATGGTCATTATTGCTGCCGTTGTCGTTTGGAAGGCGACTGCGACCGTGCAAAATGTGTGTGTGTGTGTGTGTGTTGGGCCACACGGGCTGTGTGGACGACAAGATGGCGGACGTGCGCCGGCGGCGGCTGTGCTGTGAAAGTGCAAAGTTAAAAACAAAACAAGGTGCGGCGAGGACGACTGAAATTTTGCTTTGGACGTAGGTTTGTGTGGTGGCCCTGAAAAGGGCCGATTGTTGTGGGCCGAGCCGAGCCGGCAAAGCGCGTTGCGTGCAGGGGAGCACGCGGCGCTGCGATTGCCTGGCCTCCTTTAGGCCTTCTTCTCGGTCTTCTTTGGCAGCAGGACGGCCTGGATGTTGGGCAGGACACCACCCTGTGCGATGGTGACGCCCGACAGGAGCTTGTTGAGCTCCTCGTCGTTGCGGATGGCAAGCTGCAGGTGGCGCGGGATGATGCGCGTCTTCTTGTTGTCGCGGGCCGCGTTTCCGGCCAGCTCGAGCACCTCAGCCGCGAGGTACTCCATGACGGCGGCGAGGTAGACGGGCGCCCCGGCGCCGACGCGCTCTGCGTAGTTTCCCTTGCGCAGGAGGCGGTGGATTCTGCCGACCGGGAACTGGAGCCCAGCCCTGCTTGAGCGGGACTTTGACTTGCCCTTGACTTTGCCTCCCTTTCCGCGTCCGGACATGGCGATTGGGCTAGCGACGGTGCACACGAAACGGAAACGAAAACGACCGGTGCGAGCGGCAGCGAGTCGAGCAGCGGAGTGCGTGCCGGCGCGCGCGCGCGGCCTCCTTTCATCTGGACTGGGGGTGGAACATCCCAGGCTATCGTGAATGTAGGGTTTACCGAGAGGCATTTCCTACCAAGGCTGCAGGGTGTGGTTGGCGGTGGTCAGCGCGTATGATAACTGGAAATCGCTGAGAGGAAGAAGTGGTGGTGAGTCTTCTGGGCTGACCTGATTATTCGATCAGGGCAACGGGCCGCCTGTAGTGGTCGTGATGGTCATTATGTCGTCCTAACCTCCGGACGAGGGGATTGTCTGAAGTGCGGGTGGCATTATAAAACCGGCGCGCTGCGTCTTGAAATCTCTCCCGGACGAGGGGTTCCTCAGCCGCCTGATGGAGGGGGCGATGCGGGAAATCACGCGGAACATGGTAAACTCGGCGCAAGAGCTTGTTTTGTAGTTGCTGGAGCCTCTGAATGTGGGAGGGGGCAGCATTGCCCCAGACTTCACAGGCATAGGCCATGACCGGACGAATGCACGTACGATAGATATGCAGTCCGTTGGCGACAGGGAGCGAGGAAGTTTCGTTGAGCATGGGGTACAATGCCCCAGCCCTCTGAGATGTCTTCCGGTGTACAGCGGTGACGTGAGCCTTCCATGTCAGGGTGCGATCGAGAATGACCCCGAGGTAGGTGGCAGTCGTGGTCCAGGTGATGGCCTGATTACAAAGCACCAGTGGTGGCACTTCGGGTGGGAGACGGCGAGTGAGGAGCATCGCCTGAGATTTGGCGGCGTTGAAGCCGATCCGCCAGTCGGCGGCCCAGCGCTCGAGGTCCTGCAGAGCAGCTTGCAGACGTCGGAGGACGGCGTCGATGTTGCGATGGCGCGAGAAGAGGGCCGTGTCATCAGCATAGATGGCACGACCAACCCTCGGGGAAATCGGCAGGTCAGAGGTGTAGACAGCATACAATATCGGGCCCAGAACGCTCCCTTGGGGCACTCCAGCAAGGACTGGGCGAACAGAGGAAGACGTGCTGCCAACTCGGACGACAAAAGTACGGCCCTCAAGGTAGTTGCCGAGTAGGCGGACGAAGCACGAAGGGATGCCGAGATGGAACAACTTGAAGAGCAGGCCGTGGTGCCAGACGGTGTCAAAGGCCTTGGACACATCGAGCAGGACAAGGCCGCAAAACTCCCGATTGTTGAACGCCAGTGTCGCCTCCTCGACGACGCGGAGCAACTGTTGAGTGGTGGAGTGGTGCTGGCGGAAGCCAAACTGTTCCCGAGGAATGATATTGTCCTGGTGGAGCAGCCGGCCGAACCTAGAGAGGAGGATTCTCTCGAAAACTTTACTCAACGTCGGGAGGAGACTGATGGGGCGATAATGCTCTGGTACTGTCCTGTTTTTGCCCGGCTTCGGGACCGCCACGACGACAGCCTTCTTCCAAGCGTCTGGGTACTGCAGCTGGTGAAAGATGGCGTTGAAGAGAGCGACCACATACAGGATGGCAATCCTGGGCAGCATGCGGAGGACTCTCCCGTCAACGTTGTCGTGCCCCGGGGCCTTCGTCTGGGGAAGTCGGCGAAGATGGTCAGTGACCTCCCTTTCCGATGTTGGGACAATGGTGGCGTCACCGTGATCGCCGTGGAGGAAGGCAGCAAGTCTGGTCTCCACTGTGCGGACGTTCTCGTTGTCGACCGGCGCCGCAAGGGGCCGGAAGTTGGCCTCAAAAGTCGACGCCAGGGCCTCGGCTTTAGCGGCGGGCGTGTAAGCAGGTCCATCGGTAGTTGTGAGCGGCGGCATGTGTGGGCGGTGCCGTGTGAGGGAACGGACCAACTCCCACGTGTCGGCCCCAGGATCAACTGAGGCAAGCTTCTCCTCCCACCGGCGGATACGGTGAGCAGCAAGGGCAGCCTTGATGACGCGGCGGAGATGATTGATGCGCCGCTTCAGCACGGGCTGGCGTGTTTCATGCCAAACTCTGTTCAGACGGTTTCGTTCTCGGATAAGGTCCCGTAAGTCTGCAGGGAGTGCTGGAGCTGCCACTGAAGAAACCCGTGGAGGCGTAGTGGAGTCAGCAACAGCCGTGGTGAGAGCCGCAGTCAGCGTGTGAAGAGCAGCATTGACATCCGTGTCCAGTGGAGGTGGCGCATCCGGGAGGCGTTGCAGAACAAGCTGCCGGAAGCGCGGCCAGTCGGTCTTCCGGGTGTCGAGCTTCGCCGCTGGTGGAAGCGGAGTGACATGTAGTCGAAAGAGCACCGGCAAGTGGTCGGAGCTCAAGGCGTGGAGAACGTCCGGGGTGACAAACCAGTCGACACCCTTGACGAGACAAATGTCCAAAACGTCGGGAGCAGAGCCGTTCGAAGGGTAGTGCGTCGGCTCAGCAGGTCCATACACAGAAGCTCGTGCCCTCTCTGCAGCATGATAGAGCCGCCTCCCACTGACGTTCAGCGTCCGAGAATTCCAGAGCTGGTGCTTGGCATTCAGGTCTCCAGCGAGGAAGAGCTTGACCCCAGCACGAAGGAGAGTGTCAGCATCATGGACGGTGAGGTGGCCTCGTGGCGGCCGGTACACGGAGAGAAAGATGACCGTTCCAAGGGACGTCTCCACTGCGACGGCCGTAGCTTCACAGGAGTCCAACCTCGGCAGAGGGACACGATAGTGCCGGAGTGTCCGCTTGACATAGATGGCTGTCCCACCGCCAGCCGTCAGCCTGTCGTCGCGATAGCAGACGTAATTCGGGGCGTTCGCTCGAAGTCCAGGTTTGAGGTGCGTCTCGGTAAGGAGACACACATCCACGCTGTAATCCTGGAGGAACTGCCGGAATTCGAGAAGCGCAGGGAAGAGGCCATTCGCGTTCCACGTTACAGCCGTGAAGGTCTGGTGGCGCCTAAGGTTGTGAGCCATGGCCAGCGGATGCGATCGCCGTGGCAGCGGGGAAACTTCGGAGGGCTGCATGGACTGCAGCAGTGATGGCGGTCGGCAGCTGGGCCAGAGCGGCAGAGACAGCCACGAGGGTGGCCTGGACTTCTTGCAAGACCGCGATGAAATCAGCAGCTGCAGCAGGTGGAGCAGGCCCATCTTCAGAGCGTCGCAGAGGCTGGACAGCAGGGGCAGAAGGAGGCGTCGTCCGGCCCTGGAGGACGTCGGCGTAACCAAGGTCCGCCTGAGCAGCAAGCAGGCGCCACTGGGCGGGTTGTCGCGGAGGAGTAGCAGGTGGAGCAGGTGGTGGCGCAGCTCGGCGCCGCTGCTGTTGGCCATCGGAGCGGGACGTCTGCCGCAAGGGAGGTAGTCCACGCTGGCGGCGGCTGGCTGCCTTGTGGACAGCGCAACCGCGGTAGCTCGCAGGATGAGCCCGCTTGCACAGGGCACAGGTGGCTGGTTCGTCCCGGGACCGGGTACACTGCTGGCTGAGGTGACCCTCGCCACACTTGACACATCGTGGCCTCATGCGACAGAGGCGGGAAGTGTGGCCCGGCTCCTGACAATTGTAGCATTGGACGAGGCCCTTCCGTGCGCGTAACTTCTCGACTGTCACCGAGAGGTCATAAAACCTGGTGACTTGGTAGATTTGCCTGTTATCAGGCGTATCAGGCAACACGATCTCCATCAAAGGGATGGGGCGCTGGGTACCAGGCATCTTCATCCGGGTGACTGCAGTGGGCGCGAAACCCATAGTGATGAGGCCGTCCTTAAAGGCGTCCGCCTTCATCTTCAGCGGTATGCCTCGCATGGCAACCTTGAGAACTTTGGGTCGTACAGTGGGGAAGGTGTAGTTTGGGATCCCACGTGCACCAACCATGTCCATGACAGCCACGTAATCTTCAGTAGTGGCGACTGTCAGCTTCAGGCGGTCTTCGCCGCAGTGTTTGGCGGTAAAAGCGTTCTTGAGGTTGGCCTGGAGCCAGTCCCGAAGCGTCAGATAATCGTCAGGGTAGTCGATAACAATCGGCGGCAGCTTAGGGCCGGAGCGAGGTGTAGCATCGTCGGCGGCCGCCGGTGGAGGCTCGTCAGGATCTTCAGAGTCGGCGCCATCCTGTAGGGCGTCGTACTGATTGGCAGTAGCCACAGGGACAACGGCCGGGCGCCGTCGTGGAGCCGCCCTCTTCTTAGGTGGCGGTTTCTTGAATCCAGCGTCACTCGTACCAGAAGTGTGTGGGTCGTCACTGGCGGACGTGACAGCCGATCGCTTGCGCTGAAGCACCCTCTGCGGGGCGCCGGCAGCGCAGTCCTCACGGGGAGGGTCGGTAGAGTAGTCCATCTCATCGTCCTGGTCGCGCGTAGTCGTCATATACTCTTGGTCCTCCTGGGGTTGCCGGGTCGTCATAAGTGGAGCGTCCGATGGGGCCGCCGACGGCGCAGGCGCCGCCGGACGGCGATCAGACAGCTCCGGCGCGGCGGCGGCAGCTGCCGCGACCGCGCGCGCGTCACAAACGTCTTGCTCGCTCGCCATCTCGAACACGAGTGCGTGCGCGTTGCGTGCGTGCGTGCGTGCGTGCGTGCGTGCGTGCCGGCGCAGCAGGGGTGGGGGTGCTTTATGGGCTCGGGTGCGGCGGCCGGTTGCGCGCGCGCCCCATTGGTCGGCGGCCGCAACAGGGCGAGCTGGTAAAGGTGCGGCGGCGGCTGGCGGCGGGTGCCATTTCGAGCCCGCACTCCGCGCCGACCGGAGCTTCCTGCTACCTGGCGCGCGTGTGCTTGCCGCCGCCTTTGTCCGCTCGCTGCCTTTGTTCGGACTGCGGTCTCGAACAAAGACGGACGGACTCTGAGAGTTTAACTAGGTGTTCTGCTGCGCGCTCGTATACGTGCGTGAAGCAGAAAGCAAAATTGTCAGTGTTCTCGAGGCTGTTCATGATGCTGGCCCCTGGCTAGCTCGCAAAGTTGTCGTGTTACTCCTGCCACCAGTATAACACGCAGCAGAGCTCCCACTCTGCATCCACCGAGCATAGGGACTACTCCAAGTCAGGGCCCGTGGCGTTGCCCGGTGTCCCGCGCTTGTGTATGCTAGGGTCAGCACTGCACTGGCAACCTTGCGGTGTTAACCAAGGTGTAACTGACATTCCCCGCGTGGAGGCTGGTGGACTTTCCCAAGGCCAAACGTCTGAGCAAACCGCCCCTGGGCAGGACACAAATACACTCCGCTGTGGCAGCCCACTGGGCTACCACAGCCAGGACATGTCGACTACACAGATAAACCCGCGTAAACAGGCGCGACCACTAAATGAGCCAGGTGATGGTCCTGACAGCCAGGCTAAACGTCAGGCCACAGAGGACCTAACAGCAGCTGCTGAAACACCCTTACCTCAAGACTGTGAGGATATAAACATGGAGGTCACTGTTCCTACCGCTAATCGATACGAAGCACTTACCCGTGATGCGGAAGATGCTCCCCGCCCAAGCACCTCAAAACCAGTGGAAAGAAAATACAAAGTACCCCCACTCATCTGCTACATGACGAGGGGGTACTTAGACCTTGTAACAGAGCTCAAACCTGGACTCAAAAGCAAAATCCTGTGTGCTTACAGGAAAGATAGTATAAAAATTCAACTAGACAATATTGATGACTACCAGTACGTAGAAAAAAGCCTAAAGATTAGAAACATCCAATATCACACGTACGACCTGGACCCTAAACAGTTCGTGAAAGTTATCGTAAGAGACCTCCCGATAGAAGCTGAAGAAGTCCAGGTCAAGGACGCGATACAGGAGCTAGACTATGAAGTCCACAACATTGTGGCATACAAAAAAGTTGAGGAAGTCGATGGAACGCGGCAGATCGGTAAAATGCCGATCTTCTGCGTCACCATCTCAAGGAGCCCAAACTGGGACTCCATTTATAAGATCAAACGCCTCCTCGACTTTAAGTGCAGGATTGAATCGTTCAAAAAATCAGATGGCCCTACCCAGTGCTTCAGGTGCCAGAGATTTAACCATGGGTCACGGAATTGTCATGCAAACCCCCGCTGCGTCAAGTGCGGCGGTGACCACTTCAGCAATCTGTGCACTAAACCGCGAACGACACCGGCAAAGTGCGTCCACTGCCAGGGGGCGCACCCAGCGAACTACAGAAAGTGCACAGCTTGGCTTTCCATGATCCAGCAAATGAGTGCTAACACCACTCGAAAAGCAAACACAGTAGCACCTAAACCAACCCCAGATCTCACACTAAACCAATTCCCAATACTACGGCAGAACCGTCGTCAGCAACCCCAGGCTGCACAACAGCCAGCTGCTGCCCCTACCACCACTTCTACCGCCACTCCCAAGACTGTCGGGCGCGCTGCACCTGCACCACCACGCAGGTCAGCTTGGAACATCCCTACACCTCCACAAACCAACCAAATGGACATGCTCGCACAAATCATGAGTCTCCTAGGAAACTGTGACGTGTCCAGGCTATTCCAAACGGTAAAAACTACCCTAGAGCAACTGGCAAATGCCCCCAACAATTTCAGTAAAATCATGATAATAGCTCAGGGTGTCATGTCTTACTTCAATGGACCGTAGGGCCCAAAGAAGTTTAACTATTTCAATCTGGAATGCCGATGGTATTCTGAACCAAAAACAAACTCTAGAACTATTCCTAGATGACTGTGGCATAGATGTTGCCCTCATTAACGAGACACATCTATCCCCACGGGACAACCTTAACATTAGGAACTATGTAGTATATAGAAACGATAGGATAAATCGCCAAGGGGGCGGAACACTAGTTTTAGTCAAAAATAGGATAGTACATAGGCAATTAGTAATCCCTCCACTAGAAAGAGTAGAAGCAACAGCCATAGAGCTGAAAGTAGGACAACACCCACTAGTTCTAGTCGCTACCTATAATCCTCCTGGCAGGAACATCCCAGAAGGGGACTTAGACATAATACTAGGTTTAGGTGAAAGGCTCGTCATTGGTGGAGACTTAAACTCAAAAGACAGATCATGGGGTTGCAGAACTATAAACGCCAGTGGGAGATTCCTGAGGAACTACCTCCTGAGAAGAGATGATGTCACAGTGGTAGCACCAGAGGAGCCAACCCACTTTCCAAGGGTAGCACAACATAGGCCAGACATCTTGGACATCTTCCTAGTCAAGAATTTCCCCTGGCTATACAACCCCACAGTTATAAACCAGCTCGACTCCGACCACAATCCAGTAACAGCTGAACTAGCTGGGGCTGGGCATGATGGAGACAGTGGATCCTACTACACCTATGAAACCGACTGGGAGAGGTATTCAGAACTTGTTGGTCTGCACACAGAAGTAGTTCCGCAGCTACACACAAAACGCCAAGTTGATGAGGCGGTAACTCACTTCTCAAACATAATAAACGAATGTTGTAAGCAGACCACAACAAGAACTCGTCACGAGAGGAGGCGACAGGACCTGCCAGAGGAGCTCCGTGTACTTATAAGTACAAAAAGGAGATACAGGAAGCGCTGGCAGGACTATCGCGATCCGATCGATCGACGAATAATGCACAGCCTAGCTGAAGAGCTAAGAGTGAAACTAGCGGAGTACAGAAGTACCCGCTGGGAAAGCACCCTAAGAGACACGAAAGGCAACCCCCAGAAATTCTGGCGGATTGTCAAGTCAAGAAGAGAGAAACCGAGGAGTTTGCAACCACTCCACGGAGAAAATGGCCTCGTATACGACACCCAAGACAAGACAGAGGCCATGGCCAACTCACTGGAACTCCAATTCCAGGAACACATCGTCGACGACGAAGAGGCTGACAACCAGGAAGATATAGTCGAGAGGGAGGTCCCAAGGATACTGTGGAGAGTGCCGACTACGTCTTTCGCACCTGTCACTTGCCAAACAGTCTGCTCAGTCATAAAAGGGCTCGGCAATGCTAAATCACCCGGTCCCGACGGCGTAAAGCCCCTGCAGCTCAAAAACTTACCTCCCCCAGCTCTCCTCTACCTCACAACGATATTCAACTCCTGCCTGAAACTGATGTACTTCCCTTCCTGCTGGAAAACAGCCAAAGTAATCACCATCCCTAAACCAAACAAAAATCCCCTCTTTCCTCAAAACTATCGTCCTATCTCACTCCTAAGTTTCCAAGCTAAAATTCTTGAACGCCTAATCCTAAAATCACTCCAATCCTTCCTCACCGACAAAAACATCACCATTCCAGAGCAATTCGGTTTCCGTGCTGGGCATGGCACAATATCCCAAGCCACCCGAGTAATTGAGCAGGTCTGTAAGGCAAGGGCAGATGGAAACAGCATGGGAGCAGTGTTCCTGGATATTGAAAAAGCCTTTGACCGAGTCTGGCATAATGGGCTCATCTATAAGCTCCACCAATACGAATGCCCACTTCACATTACCAAAATCATAGCTTCTTTCCTAGTTAATAGAAAATTCTACGTAAGTTTAGCAAAATGTAAAAGTAGGCTTAAGACTATAGAAGCAGGTGTCCCCCAAGGCTCAGTGTTAGGACCAATCCTCTATAGTATATATACAAATGACATCCCTAAACGTCCCAACACTCAAATAGCTCTATTTGCAGACGACACTGCCGTCTACTCTACTCACCCGAACCTCAATTACATAACAATAAATCTAAATAGGCACCTTGAGGTGATAACTCAATGGTGCAACATTTGGAAAATTAAAGTAAATGCGGACAAATGTAATGCAATTATGTTTACAACCAGAAGGAGACCACCAAACCGCCAAGTCTCCATAGATGGGAGAAACCTTCCCTGGTGTAACGATGTAAATTACCTCGGCCTAAAATTTGATTCCAAACTGCTGTGGAATGCACACATCACAGATGTGTGTAATCGAGGTTCGGGTAGTATTTATAAACTATACCCATTACTAAAGGGTAATGGATTAACCACCAAAACTAAACTACTTATATGGAAGATGGTGGTTCTTCCATCACTACTGTATGGCTGTGAGATCTGGGGTATGGCTGCAGACACCCACTTAAAAAAGATTCAGATCCTGCAGAACAAGGCTCTCAGGATTATCACCGCCGCTCCATGGTTCGCCTCCAACAGAGTCATCCACCACAACACAAACATGCCCACCATAACACAATCCATACAACAAAAAACACAAGCTTTCTACGCTTCTTCTGAAACCTCGCCCCATCTACTCATCTCTACCCTGGGCTCTGACCCGCTACATGAAAATTACAAACATCCCAAGAACACACTAACTCGCCATTTTCGAGTATAAGAACATGCACACAAATAACAGACACACAGCACACACACAACATAACACAAGGACTAACAACAACATTTCAAAACACCCTAGCTCTGACAGAAGGCATAATGGGTAAGTCCACTGACCCTTCAAAAATTACATGGGCAACTGCCCACCATGTTAACGGCAACGGCAACGGCAACGGCGGGTGCCACTGTGTGGGGAGACGCTGACTAGAGCGGAGCGCTTGCTACTGGTGTTGCTGCTGCCGTACGTTCGTTCGAGATGCCGCCCAAGACTAGCGGGAAGGCCGCCAAGAAGGCTGGCAAGGCGCAGAAGAACATTTCGAAGGGCGACAAGAAGAAGAAGCGCAAGAGGAAGGAGAGCTATGCCATCTACATCTACAAGGTGCTGAAGCAGGTGCACCCTGACACGGGCATCTCGTCGAAGGCGATGAGCATCATGAACAGCTTCGTGAACGACATTTTCGAGCGCATTGCGGCCGAGGCTTCTCGCCTGGCGCACTACAACAAGCGCTCGACCATCACGTCCCGCGAGATCCAGACCGCTGTGCGGCTGTTGCTGCCTGGCGAGCTGGCCAAGCACGCCGTGAGCGAGGGCACGAAGGCGGTGACCAAGTACACGAGCTCCAAGTAAGGAGGTGGCTCTGGAATGGAAGGATGGAGAAGGCTCCTCCGTTGCGAGAGCGGCAAAACGGCCCTTTTCAGGGCCACCAACTTGCCTTTTGCGGGAAGGGCGGAATTGTTGTTGTTGTTTGTGTGGACGGCTGTGATGTATGTGTGCATTTTGATTGTGGGTGGGGGGGGGGGGGGCGCGTCAAAGCGTGTTGCGGGGTACGGCCACGAGGTTGGTCGCCGTGGCGTGGAATGGTGGCACGCCTCGTTGGAGTGGTTTTTGACCCATTGGTGTTGGGGTGTGTGTGTGTGTTACCTGTCTGCGAGGGGGGACAGTGCGATCGGCGACTTTTGTGTCGCCGTAACGACGGCCGTTTGCGGGTTTGTTTTTTGCACATCATACATGGCGAGGGTGAAATGTGAAATGTTTTTGTTTGGTTGTTTTTGCCGCCCACTATTCCCTTTGCTGTACGCCGAGTTTGACAATGGTGCGACGCAACTGCAGCGTGGAGGTGTGTGAGTGACGTTGAAATGAACGTGCCATTAAGACGCATTGTTGTTGTATTGTACTGTACGTGTACGGCGACACGCACGATGATGTACCATTCGACTCTGATTTTTGATAGCCGTGTCTGACTGATTGCGTACGACGCACGCACACCGATGTCGTCATTCAAGATGCACGCGTGTCCAGTGCAGTACAGTAAGCGCGACGCTAGACGACGACGACGGCGGCGGCGGTCGTCGTTTGTTTGGCGAATGTCTGTACACGTGTTTGTCTGTGTCCATCCGGTATGTATGTATTTGTTTGTTTGAAAGTGTTTTGTGTGTCGGTGACGTGGTCCGATCCGTCGCCCCCTGAGTAACTGTCGATCGGCGCGATAGACCGGCGTCACGCAACTGAACCGAAGTCTTGGGCACACCCGTCATACTGTTGTACACCGTCGCGCTGAGAACGGTAACGAAAGGTTGACTTTGATCGGTCGAATGTCTGGGCAGAACGTGAGGAATGAGGCAAGAGTGCAAGGAGGAAAGGACAGAGGGGGGGGCAAAAGAGAGAGGAAGGGAAAAAGGGGAGAAACGCATTCGTAGAGCAACGGAACGTTCCCGCGTCGGAGGCGTATTGGAGCCGCACTGAAATGCGTTTAACGGCGGCGCGGCTGCTAGTGTCTGCCGTGGTGAACGTTACCTTTGACGGCTGCATTGGGCTTTGCCTTTGCTTTCGCTTTCGCTTTCGCTTTCGCTTTCGCTTTCCCGGATGTACGTAACGTTTGTTGATATGGTTCTGAGGAAGAGTGTATGACAGTGCCGTGCCGTCCATGTTCGTGTGCCCTCCCATTGTGTGTATGCTATTGTCTGTGTACTTGAATGATGTATGTAGGTGTTGGTGGACATGTTGTACCAGTGGGGGGAAATGGATCGTCGATAGTTGCCGTCACTCTGTCACGGTCGAGATGACGCACCCTCCGTACAGAAAGGTGTCGAGAAAGTGTGTGTGTGTGTGCGTCCGTGAATTGGCAGTGTTTGGAGGTGGGCGTGCCCTGCATGTGGCCCGGAAGGCTGTTCGTTTGGCGGTAGTGTTGTGTGGACAGGGGAGGGGCATGCGTAACGCTGCTGGCATGGCATTTCGGGAGATGGGAGGGGGCAAACGAGGAAACGAGGAGCGGCGGCCAAAGACGGGACGGGGAGGGGCGCGGTGTGGGTGGCTTGCGCCTGTGCTCGGCGTTGTGGTTTGTGCAAAAGAGGAGGAGAAAAACAATGAGTTGCCAGGGAGGGGAGCGGTGTTGTGGTGTAGCCGCAGACGCGGCTGTCAGTGAACGTGGCGAGACGGACGGATATGCGCGGAGGGGCGGGGGCGGCGCATTTCGCCGGTGCCGTGCCGTGCCTGAAAGCCGCGTGGTCGCTGTGTTGTTGGTGGCGTGGGGGCGAGGAGAGTACCGTACGGGTGTGCTTGTGCGCCGGAAATGGCACACTGCGCCTGCCCGTCTTGGAGGCTGATGGCTGTGGTGTGGAAATGGGGCGCGGTGATGTTGAAGCAGTTGAAGAACAGAAAAGAAACCAAGAAAACGGAAGGCGTGATGCGGCGGTGGTGGTGAGAGCGGGAAAAACAAAACAAAAAAAAACAACAAAAAAAAAAGAAGGAAAAACAACAAGAAACAAAAAAGAACACAAAACGTCTATCAATATTAAAATGTAAATGGAAATGGAAATGGACCCAGGTATAACCTCCCTGCACAAATAGCAGAGAGTCCGATGATAATAAAAATGTGCCAGAAGAATGTTAACGTCCCTACAAAACAAACCCAACGATAAGATTAATGAAAGAATGAACCGTATGTAACATTGCAACAGACATAATGAAACGTGATAAATTGTATAAGGGCAGCAGCGTTGACCTTTGGCCCTGTATTCAGAATAAAAAGAGCCAAAGATCGTTACCCCAATGAAAAAGACACTGAAACACGTATGTAATGTAACATAGCAGCGATGGCGAGACATTGTAGCATCTGTGACCAGAGAGTTTGCGCTGGACCGCGCGAGTGTTGCGAGCGGTTCTCAGTCAGTCAGTCAGTCAGTCAGTCAGTCGTTGCGAGTCTGTAGCTCTGTCTAGTTGAGGGCTGTACTCTGTCAGTAGTCGTCGCGTGCAGTACGCTAATAGTCGTCATGCAGAGCGGTCGGTCAGTAGTAGCAGCCGAGTGCGGTTGTGTGATGTAGGCGGTCGGCAACACTGGTCAAGATGGTGAATAAGGTATACTGTTAATTAATATAATCATTAGATAATGAAGAATTTTATTTATTGTAATTATTCTCCAACAAGTTCCCCAATAATAATTTCTATTTCAAAAGCATTTTTCAAACATTTAATTTTTTTATTGAACTAAAGAGTTCGTTGCACTTCACATTTCATTCCACTTCTTTGAAGAAAAATTTCACTAGAATCACAAAAAAAAGAGAATATTATTATTTGCAATGCAGTTCCTCCAAGCGCTGCGCAACAACAAGAGCAGAAATGTGACATCCATTTATTCTGAGGTAAGACTTTAATTCTGATTGTTTTGCACAGGGCCAAAGACCGATATTTCGGTTTAATTGAAGTTTCCTGTCGCTGAACGGACTTTAAATGTTGTGAAGAATTTATATTTGAGTCAGATTGCGAATGTCACATTTTTGTTGCCATTTTCAATACCTCTCATTGTGGGCGAGGTTACAATTAGCGCAATGTCCATTAGCGTCCGTAAATAACATTGTCCATTAGTTTAAATTTTGCGGGGAGGTTACAACACACACAAAAAAAAAAAAAAAAAAAAACAAAACAAAAAAAAAATTGCATTTATATCCGCCCCTCAATTGTAGATACCCCTTACACAGCTGTGTGCAATGAATGAGTGCTGGCTGGTAATTAATTGCACTCCTTGGAGGGAAATGCCATAGGAAGTAGTCTTTAAAAAGTGAATGTTTTTCGTTAAAAGACAAGAGTTACTTTAGAAAAAAGTAATAGTGGGGCTTTTGTTGTTGAACAAAATAAGTACAATGAACATACGTTATCAGATTTGCGCAATGCAGCTTCACACTACCTTTTGATTATAACACAATATACTATACATCGTCCCGAACCGTGACCAGAGTCGCGAGACGAGCAGAGCACGCCGCCGACGCCCGCTCAGTACAACCGTCCACCCGCTACTACTGTCGACCGACTACTACCTCTCCCGACTCGCGCTACAATATATATAACAACTGTTCCTGGCGACCCGGTGCGTGCCACTACTGTCGTCTGGCGCGGTCCAAGCGCCGACTAGCAACGATAAATAACTCTCTGGTCAGACAGAGATGCTGTCATGCCTCGCCATCGCTCTGGTAATGAATACGTACGTGTTGCAGCGTGCGTACCACCGGAACACGCAGTGGCGGAGCCAAAGACTGTGTTGTCGAGGTCGAGTGCGAGCGGGAAGAGAGGCAGCGCCGGCACGGAGATGCAAGCGAGCGCGAGACGCACGGGGGCTGCGGCGTGGCGCGTTTGCGGTCGGCGCCTTTGGTGGCAACGGCCGGGACAAGCAGCGGTGTATGGTGCGGTGCGGGGCGGACAGGGGCGGCGGTGGACGGGGAGGAGGCGGCGCGACGACGGCATGGGGGCGAAAACGGGACGGGGGACGGCGGATGTTGAGAGGCGTCACGCGCGGACAGGACACAGAGACACACAGATTGGAAAGGGAGGGTGCGCGGTAGTAGTTGGGAATGTGCGTACCGTGCGGGATGGGAGTGGGCGAGGAACACGGTCGTGGCCCCTGTTTTGGGTGCGTGTGGTGACGTCGGTGTGTTGTGGGAAGGGAAGGTGCTGTGGCGGCGGCGCGTAATGGGCGTAGGCCGAAAAGAGAAAGGAACGTGGGCAGTGTGTTGGCAAGCGTCGGTTCGACTGCGACGTTGATGGGCAGGGCAGGGCAAGGTTAATGGTGGTAGGAGTAGGCTTGTGGGCGCAAAAAATCTGCCGCTGCAGGCGGTGCCGTAACCGCCATGGCGGGAAGGAGAGAGGGCCAAAGAAAGAAAGAAAGAAAGAAAGAAAGAAAGGAAGAAAGAAGAAAACAAAAAAAACAAAAAAAAGGAGGGGGGGGGCGAAAGTGGAGAGGCGGTGGTGTGAGAAGGGCGGGGGCGGAAGGAAGGCAGGAAGGACAAGAGGCGAGGCGACGGCTTGCTTTGTGTACCGGTCGGTCTCTGGCTATGCTTCGTTTTCTGCAGCAGGGTCGGTGCGCGGCGTGGCTCGCGGCAGTGGGAACGCCTGGCGGCTGGACGGCCAGCAATGCGGTTGGATGGGCGGCCACAGCACCGCACCTGTGCCCGAGGAGGAGACGCTGGCGGCGGACCCTGAGGTGAGGCCGGCTCGGCTGGGGCTGTGGATGTGTAGGTGTGCGCCGCTGCTGCAACAACGAGTAAAAACGCGAGAAGAAGGGGTGGCGGTAGAGAGGAAAAAAAAAAAAAAGGTCGTGTTGTGTTGATGCGCAGGCAGACGCGTACAGAGAGACGAGCCCGGTCTGCAGCAGGGTGTGGCCGTGCCGAGTGCAGAGCAGCGGCGGCCCGGTTCGGTTCGGTTCGGCCCGGCCCGGCGGGCCGCGCTGTTGTCGCGGACGTGAGCGCCCCCTGGCGGGTGGCCGGAGGCGGCGCGGCGTGTTGGACGTGTGGCTGGTGGCAGTGCACAATTTGCGAGTGGCTGGCGGTGTGGTGTGGCGGTTGGCGCGTCGGGCGGCGGAGAGAGAGAGGGAGGAGAGGTATGTGTTGCGGGCGCCCTTTGCTGCGCTGCGTCGTTGCGTGTGCCGTACAGGGCGGGCGCTTGTCGACTGTGTGGGCGGTGTGGCGAATTGGCGTGAAACGGCTGCCGAGAGGTGTGTGGTAGCGAGCCGGTCGGTGTCAGTGCGAAGGGGAATGTGCGTGCGTTTGGCGGTTTCGGTGTGCTTTTTGCGGCGTGAGAGTGGGAATTAGTGGGGCCGGCTGTTGTGTTGGTTCCTTGTGTCTTGTGTCGCGTAGCTTGATGGCAACGTGGAAGGACGCCGGTTTCGTTTCGAGCCGTGCGTGTGGTTGTCGACGTTGACTGGTTGGCGTGTGCCGATGCACGTGCATGTGTGGGTCGCGAGTGCGTTTTTGGCTGGCTGTGTGTGTGTGTGTGTGTGTGTGTGTGTGTGTGTGTGTGTTTTGGGGGGGAAGGGGGAGGCGGTGGTGGAAGTGCAGTCGTTGCCACGGGCGTCGTCGGGTGGGGCTGGGGCTGTGCGTCGTGGCGGAAAGGTGGTAGGTTGCGGGAAGCGAGCCCGTCGTTGACGGTGTCGCGTGAGTTGTGAATCGAGTGGGGCGCGGGGCGCGGGACAGGAGCAGCGTGCCGCTGCGTCGTGGTCGTCAGCAGAGGCTGTGCGTGTGCTTGTCCTTTTTGTGGGCGGTTCGTGCGAGGCGTTTTTGTTTTGTGTTGCCCTAGTTGTTAGTTTATTTTGTTTGTGTTTGTTATTTTGAGACGACGACTGGTTGGTGGCGTGCGCGCGAAGTGGCGGTGTGCGCTTCCCGTGTCGTTTGTGTTGTTTTGTTTTTGTTGTGTTTTTTTGTTTTTGTGTGTTTTTTTTTTTTTTTGCACTGGGCCCCGGGGGGGTGGGTGGGTGGGTGGGTGGGTGCGTGTGTGTCGATTGCCGGCTGGCGAAAGGTGCGCCATCGGCGGGGTGGGTCGCCGGCACAAGTAGAGGCGGCGGCGTTGTTGCTGTTGTGTGGTGTTTGTTTTGTTCGGCTGTGTCGGCGAGCTGTGTTGCGGTGCGTGTGAATGGTGGTGCAAAAGTGCTGGCGTTGGGGCTGCGGCTGCGACGGCGGCGAGCCGCGGGCGCGCATGATAGTGATGTTGTGAACAGCGGCTGTGTACGGTAGTGGTGTTGTTGTAGCACGACGTGCATCCGGGCCGGCGCGGAAAGCGCAGTTGCGGGCGGTTGCCCTTCGGTGCCAGCCATGTCGCGTGAGCGGCGGGTTGCTCTGGTGTCGACACGTGGTGCTCTGGGTTGTTGTGTGGTGCCCTTTGGCCGGTGGGGGTGGTTCGCGTGTGTCTCGTTCGCGCTCGGTATCTGGTCGTGGTCGTGCTGCTCCCCCGTCTGTCGGCGGTTTTCGACGTCGTCTGTACGTTTTTGTTCGTTTGCGGCGTGCCTGCCGACGTCGTCCCGTCGCGACCTTTCAACCGAAAGTGTGGCGCCCGAAGGTGAACGAACGTAACCCTGACCTCGGCGCTTTACGCTGAGCCGAGCGAACCGAACCTAACCCGTGGTGTGGCGAGGTGAGCTCAGCCTGTGAGCCCCTAACGTCTACGTAAGGTAAGCTGTCCGGCTCACGCCTCACGTTTGAACGCTTTTTTTTTTTTTTAACCTACGTTTGACGCTTCTTAACCTAGCACTGACCCCTTAACCTAACCTAACGTGTAACCTAACCTAACCTAACCTAACCTAACGTAACCTAACCTAAGCTCTGACGCCTGACGTGTTTGAATGCTTAACCTAAGTTTGACGCTTAACCTAACCCAAGTCCCCTTAACGTAACCCACGTCCACCTAACCTAACCTAACCTAACCTAGACGTGTAAACGTAATGTGTAACGCGTAACGTGTAAGGTCGGCTGTCGTGTGTGCTGACGGCAGATTGGGTTGGTCTGTAGATTCGGATTGCGGTTTGCCTCGGTCGAGGGGTTGGGTCGGAAGCGGCGAGGGGCGGCGGCGCCTGTTGCGCAGGCGGCGTCCGTTTGCGGCGGGCAATTGTTGAGAAACGGCTGTGAATGTTGGCGGGCGAGAGGAGGAGGACGGCGCGCGATGTGGCCCGACGGCTGCGGGCCGATCGGGAAACGGCGGGAGGGCGACGGAAGGCGATGGGGCGGCGGAGGCGCGTTTGCACGGCCGTCATCGCCGCACGCCTCGGCTTGTGTGGCTGTGGCGCCGGCCGCGCTGGCCGGGCTGCCGCGGCGACGGTGTGGGAGTTTTGCCGAAGGTTTGGCCATTGTGGCGGGTCGTCGGCTGGGGCTGTGGGGGCGGCATTTGGGCGGGGGCGGCGATTCTCGGCGGGCCGACCCAGGCTGTAGCGCGCGGTAGCTGCAGTTTGGCCGTGGTTTGCGGCGCTGCCGTGGCGACTGGTTGGCGACTGTGGTGTGGCTGTGTGTAGCCCCATCCTCGGTGGTTTGAAAGGCGCGGGCGGTTGTGGCGCAGGTTTGGGGCTGCTCCGCACAGGCTGTCGGACGTTGGGCGGTAGCAAGCGCGGGAGGCGCGGCGCGGCGGCGCGCAGAGTGGCGGCCGCTCTCTCGGCCGTCCGCGCCCGCCCGCGACACTGGCTGGGCCTTGTGATTCTCTGCTCTGCTGCTGTGCTGTGCTTGCGTGCCTGCCTGCCGTCCCGCTCGCTCTCGCTCTCGCTGTGTGTTACGCGCGTCGTCGAAATGGCAGATCAGGCGGCTACGAACGAGACTGCTGCGGCACCCGCCGCCACCGGCACTACGAAGAAGGCCAAGTCTGCGTCGTCTGCGAAGAAGCCGCGCGCCAAGCCTGCGCACCCGCGCACCTCTGAGATGGTGACGGCCGCCATCAAGAGTCTGAAGGAGCGCGGCGGGTCGTCGCTGCAGGCGATCAAGAAGTACATAGCCGCGCACTACAAGCTGGACGCGGAGAAGCTGGCGCCGTTTATCAAGAAGTACCTCAAGTCGGCCGTCGTGGCGGGCGAGCTGGTGCAGACGAAGGGGAAGGGCGCGTCCGGCTCGTTCAAGCTTGCCGGCGCCGGCGGCGGGGGGGCGGCCGAGGGCGGCAAGGCTCGTGCTGGCGGTGCCAAGAAGAAGCGCGCCGCTCCGGCCAGCAAGGAGAAGAAGGGCGCCCGTGCGGCCGGCGCAAAGAAGGCTGGTGGCGTGAAGGCGGCGACCGGTCGGAAGGCGGGCGCCGCCAAGAAGGCGTCTGCGGCGTCGGCCGCTCCCGCGGGTGCGAAGAAGGCGGCTGCGGCCAAGCCGGCCAAGGCCAAGTCGCCGTCGAAGGCGAAGAAGGCCGCCAAGGTTCCGACGAAGAAGCCGAAGGCGCCGCGCCCGAAGAAGGCGACGACGCCGTCTAAGGCGAAGGCTTCGCCCAAGAAGAAGAAGTAGAGTAGAGGAGAAAGAGATGGGAGAAAGGAAGGGTTTGGCGCTTGACTCCGTCGTCCCCACCCCCCGTCGTCGTCTAGTGGCGCGCAAGAGACGCGCGGCCCAAAACGGCCCTTCTCAGGGCCATCAAAGCACGTCGGGGAAGGTTTTGATTGTCGTGTTGCGTCTGGTGTGGGTGTCTGTCTGTCTGGCGTTTCTGTATGCCCGTGGGGATGCTGTTTGCGTGCCGTGGTGGTTGGATTGCGGGGGTCGGTGGCGGGTGTGGGCGGCGGTAGCGGTAAGCGGTGTTGTTGTTGTTGTTGTCGTGGTTGATTGTCGCCGTGTTTGTGGCGGCGGCCGACGGTTGGTTTTCTGTCACGTTGTTTTGTTTGAATACGTTGGTTGGCTTGCCTGCGTTCGTTCTTCTCGGATGTCTGTCTTGTCGAGTCGTGTCTGGTCTTTGTTTTGTTTCTTTGTGTGTGTGTGTGTGTTATGTTTTGCAACGGGGGGCACGTTGAGATGTGGAAGGAGTCGGCGGGGGATTTCGGTGGCGTGTAGAGCGAGCGAGCGCGCCTGCCTGGCCGTTGGCCGTCGGAGTTGGAGTGCGGGTTTTTTTGTTTTCGAAACGAAAGCGGCGGCCGGCCAGCCACCCACCCGTGCGGTGTGACGTCGGCCGTTGGGTATTGTGCGCTTTGAGCGCCGGGGAGGGATGATGTGTGATTGTTGCGCGCTGCTAGCAGGCAGGCAGAGTGAGCGGGTGTGGCGGACGGACGGGAAGTGGTGGTTTTTGTTTTTGGGTTGCGGGGCGAGAGGCAGGCGACCGACAAAGTTTGCTCGCGACGGAGAGATGTTAGTGGCCCTGAAAAGGGCCGTTTTTGTTTGTGCGGTGCGGTGCCGCGGCGCGGTTTAGGCGCGCTCGCCGCGGATGCGGCGCGCGAGCTGGATGTCCTTGGGCATGATGGTGACGCGCTTGGCGTGGATTGCGCACAGGTTGGTGTCTTCGAAGAGGCCGACGAGGTAGGCCTCGCTGGCCTCCTGCAGGGCCATGACTGCGGAGCTCTGGAAGCGCAGGTCGGTCTTGAAGTCCTGGGCGATCTCGCGCACTAGGCGCTGGAATGGCAGCTTGCGGATGAGCAGCTCTGTGCTCTTCTGGTAGCGCCTGATTTCTCGCAGGGCGACGGTGCCCGGCCTGTAGCGGTGGGGCTTCTTGACGCCTCCGGTGGCGGGCGCGCTCTTCCTCGCCGCCTTGGTGGCGAGCTGTTTGCGCGGCGCCTTTCCGCCGGTGGACTTGCGGGCCGTTTGCTTTGTGCGGGCCATAGCGGTAGCGGTAGCGGAGCGGCGTGCGTGGAGGTTAGGTGCGGCGCGGCGTCCGGTGCTGCCTTGACAACGGGCCCGCGCGCCGCGAACCTGCACAATGGACTGAGGAAGATATCCTCGACTGAGGGCGAAGTACTAGCGCAACAAGGCGCTTCACCTTCTGGCATGACGGTTTGGCTTTCGAAATGTCATGGCGTTATTGTTCTGCTTGATTCTTTGTGCAATATTTTTTTTTTTTTTTTTTTTTTTTTTTTTTTGTTTTTAATTAAAAGAAAGAGGAAAGGATAGTAAGAGAGACAGTGAGAGAAAAGGAAAACGAACGGCCCAATTGACTGGCCGGGAATTACGATTAGTTACAGAAGAAAGGACAGAAGGAGGAATAGTGAGAGTGAGTGAAAGCGAACGGCCATTATCCTGGCCTCTTCTGCTTCGTAGCGGCGACGCGATGGCGGCGGCAGGCATTCTTGACATGGCGAATTGGGGGGAGGGGGAAAGAGAAAGAAGTCAGAGGGTGACAGTTGAAGAAGTGGAAAAAAGAAGGGCCTATCATGATTAGGCCAACATTGGGGGTAGTGTGGGGGGAAGGGGGAGGCGTGTTGGGGGAGCGAATGACATGGCATGTGGGGGGGGAATAATCTATGACGTGAGGGAGGTAGTCGGCATGAGATGAGGGGCCTGGTGCAGGCGAGGTCACGGGGGGCGAAATAAAAGGTCGGGCCATCGAGTGGTGGCTAGTCGGTGAACACGGGTGCCCAGGGAAAGGATTAAGGGATTAGGAGAGTGACGAGTTTTGTGGTAAAAGGAGTGGGCGGCGGAGAGGATGCGGGTACGAAGGAGCGGCACTTCAGCTAGGAGGTGGAGCTCGCGGGTTGGGAAGTCGAAGGGGAGGCGGAGGGCACGCCGGAGAGCCCGGTTCTGGACGGTTTGGAGTCGGCGGAGGTGGGTGGGGGCAGCATTGCCCCACACCACCACCGCGTATTCAAGGATGGGGCGAACAAGGGAGGTGTACAGTCTAACAGCAAGGTGCGTGGGGAGGGAAGAGGTTGGGTTGATGAGAGGGTAGAGCAGGCATAGCCGCCCCATTGCCTTACGACGCACCTCGTCGATGTGGGGGCGCCAGGTTAGGCGTTGGTCCAGGGTAACACCCAAGTACTTTGCAGTACGAGTCCAGGGGACTGGGGTACCAAGGACCGCCACCTGAGGGAGCCGAACGGGAATACGGCGTCGGCAGATGATAAGGGCTTGGGTCTTGGAGGGATTAAATGCCAGACGCCAGGTCCTAGCCCAGTCGGTTAGGGAATCTGTAGCCCCCTGGAGCCGCTGTTGAAGAACTGCCGCACTCCGAGAACGAGAGAAGAGTGCAGTGTCATCTGCGTAGAGAGCTAAATGTACCCTCGGCGCAGAGGGCAGATCAGCTGTGAAGAGGGAGTAGAGTAGCGGCCCAAGTACGCTGCCCTGTGGTACTCCTGCCCTGATGCGTCGTCGCGTGGATTTCCCGTCAGGGATCCTAACATGGAAGGTGCGACCTTCCAGGTATGTGGCTATTAGCCGTACATGGGACACTGGGAAGCCAAGGGAGAATAATTTGTAGAGCAGCCCTTCGTGCCAGACCGAGTCAAACGCCCTGGACACGTCGAGGAGTATGGCCCCGAAGTACTCCCTACGTTCAATGGCGTCCAGTGCCTCTTCTACTAGGCGCAGGAGTTGGTGAGTGGTGGCGTGGCCCCGCCTGAAGCCAAACTGCTCATCAGGGAGGACTCGTTCTCGGGCAATGTGGATGAGCAGTCGTTTAAGGTACAGCCTCTCGAACACCTTGGAGATGGCGGGCAAGAGGCTGATGGGGCGGTAGCTGGCAGGGGAACGAAGATCCTTCCCAGCCTTGGGTATGGCGACCACTTCAGCGTGTTTCCAGGCAGAGGGATATTGCCTGGTTGTGAGGATGTTGTTGAATGTGGCCGTCAGGATGGGAATAGAAGCTGGGGGTAATTGCTTGAGGAGGGCATTCGTCAGCTTATCGGGGCCGCCAGCTTTCTTGGATTTGAGGTACCGCAATTGCAGTGCAACCTCCTCTTCGTTAATGGGGGTGATTTCATCCTCAGGGTCCTGGACGGCAAGGAATTGAGGGAGGCGTGCCGTGACCAGGCGAATATGGTCGGGGTCAATGGGGTCATTGACCGGGGTGAAGTTGCGCGCGAAGACATCAGCCAAGGCGTTAGCCTTGGCGTCTGGTTCGGACACAAAGTCATTGCCGACCTGTAGGGGGGGGATCCGTTGCCCTCGTCTCAAAAGGCTTTTTGTGAGCCGCCAAGCAGACGGGTCACGCAGGTCAATGGCAGAGATTTTGTTCTCCCAAGCCTGATTGCGGTGGTCTTGTACCGCAGCCTTGATTTGGCGCTGTAATCTATTGATGAGGCGCTTGGTTGCCGGATTCCGAGTGAGCTGCCATTCACGGGTGGTCCGGTTTTTCTCTGTGATGAGAGCAAGGATGTGGGGGGGGAGCGGACGCAGATGATCCGGGGGCCGGTGCGGACGGGGAGGGGTCGCTGCTGTTGCAGCATCTAGCACAACGGTGGTGAGGTGGATGAGGGTACGATCTGCGTCCGTGTGATCGGCAGCAGGTAGTGTGGGTAGGGCTGCTTCGACCCGTCTCTGGTAGGACTGCCAGTCAATACCGCGGATGTCTAGGCCTTCCCTCGGCACGGTCGATGTTCCAGCGAGATCGATGGAACAGATGACCGGTCGGTGATCGGAGGCTAGAGCGATGCGGGTGGCTGCAGTGATGGGGTGGGGTAGACCTTTCACCACTGCGATGTCTAGGACATCTGGGGCACGTCCACCAGAAGGGTAAATGGTGGGGTCGTGCGGGCCGATGGTGCGGGCATGATGCCGCTCTGCGACCCGGAGGCCCGCGCGCCTCCGTGCTGCGCTTATATGCCCTCGGTTGCGCGTGGTGGGGGGAGGGCGGGCCAGAGTCTATATAGGGGGCGGCGGGCGCGCTGGGCGCAGACCGTAGCCGACTCGCCAGCCGCTGCAGCTGCTGTTTGTGCACGTTTTGCTTTGCCCGAGGAAGGAAGGATGACAGGCCGCGGCAAGGGAGGAAAGGGGCTCGGCAAGGGTGGCGCCAAGCGGCACCGCAAGGTGTTGCGCGACAACATCCAGGGCATCACGAAGCCCGCCATCCGCCGCCTGGCTCGCAGGGGCGGCGTGAAGCGCATCTCTGGTCTGATCTACGAGGAGACCCGCGGGGTGCTGAAGGTGTTCCTGGAGAACGTGATCCGCGACGCGGTGACGTACACTGAGCACGCCAAGCGCAAGACTGTGACGGCCATGGACGTGGTGTACGCCCTGAAGAGGCAGGGGCGCACCCTGTACGGTTTCGGCGGTTAGGCTGCGTCGCAGCGGGCGCTGGCCTTCCCGCGGCCGTGCTTGTGGGTGGGAGAGACTAGAAAACGGCCCTTTTCAGGGCCACCACACTGTTCGGAAGTTGAAAAGTGCGAAAGAGTCTGTGTTGTTGTTGCTGCGTGTGTGCGCTGTGTTGTTTGTTTCTTTCCGTTTGAGCGACGTGATGTGGCTGGGAGGGGAGAAGGAAAGGAAACGTGTCATGTGGCTGGCTGGCTGTGTGTGTGTGTGTGTGTGTGTGAGAGTGGAGCTGCTTCGTTTGTGTGTTTGTTATTGTGTGTCTTTGTATCGATCGCGATGGAGATGGCGGGCTGTGTGTTGTTGTGCGAGAGGCGGTGATTATTTGCTTGCGTGGTTTGGCTCTGTGCGTTAGGCGTGTGGGCATAGGCGGCCGGATCAGCTGTTTCGTTCGTGTCGACGGCCGTTGCGGCGCGCGGGAGTGGAGGGCGGTGTGTCGACACGCCTCCCTTTAACAATGGTCATTATTGCTGCCGTTGTCGTTTGGAAGGCGACTGCGACCGTGCAAAATGTGTGTGTGTGTGTGTGTGTGTTGGGCCACACGGGCTGTGTGGACGACAAGATGGCGGACGTGCGCCGGCGGCGGCTGTGCTGTGAAAGTGCAAAGTTAAAAACAAAACAAGGTGCGGCGAGGACGACTGAAATTTTGCTTTGGACGTAGGTTTGTGTGGTGGCCCTGAAAAGGGCCGATTGTTGTGGGCCGAGCCGAGCCGGCAAAGCGCGTTGCGTTCAGGGGAGCACGCGGCGCTGCGATTGCCTGGCCTCCTTTAGGCCTTCTTCTCGGTCTTCTTTGGCAGCAGGACGGCCTGGATGTTGGGCAGGACACCACCCTGTGCGATGGTGACGCCCGACAGGAGCTTGTTGAGCTCCTCGTCGTTGCGGATGGCAAGCTGCAGGTGGCGCGGGATGATGCGCGTCTTCTTGTTGTCGCGGGCCGCGTTTCCGGCCAGCTCGAGCACCTCAGCCGCGAGGTACTCCATGACGGCGGCGAGGTAGACGGGCGCCCCGGCGCCGACGCGCTCTGCGTAGTTTCCCTTGCGCAGGAGGCGGTGGATTCTGCCGACCGGGAACTGGAGCCCAGCCCTGCTTGAGCGGGACTTTGACTTGCCCTTGACTTTGCCTCCCTTTCCGCGTCCGGACATGGCGATTGGGCTAGCGACGGTGCACACGAAACGGAAACGAAAACGACCGGTGCGAGCGGCAGCGAGTCGAGCAGCGGAGTGCGTGCCGGCGCAGCTGCTGCTTCTCTCTTTTATTCCTCTACCTTTAGAGGGTGTGCTGGTGGAGGTTGTTGTCACATTAGGACATTTCCTCCTCTTTTCTTTTGTGTTGTTTTTGTTTGTTTGCTTTTGTTGGTTGCTGTTCGTTGAGAGTTTTCTTTAGTTGTTCTTTTTCTGCTACTGCAGGAGTAGCGACTTGGGTCTGTTATATCTCTGCCTATGGGGTTCGTATTGCCCAAGGGTGTTGATTAATTCGTTTTCTGACTTCCGCGCCGTGGCGTAGAACACTTCTGCCAGGGCGCGGAATCTTGTGGTGATTGGCTCTATGTCTGCGGCTTCGTGCAAATCTGCCGTGGGGAAGCGCGTGGGGACGTGTAGGGCTCGTCTTAACGCTCTGTTTTGAGTCTTTTGTAAGCGATCTATCGTCGATCTGGCTGCGTAGCCCCATACAGGGCACGCATATTCCAGTATCGGTCGAATTAGACTTCGATAGATCGCTACTCCTGTTGCGGGGTCGAGGGAACTGGTGCTGTTCAAGACAGGGTACAGAATCTGCATCCTGGCGTGAGCCTTTCTGCGAAGCTCCTCTATGTGGCACTTCCATGTCAGGCGTCTGTCAAGTGTGACACCGAGGTACTTCGCAGAATTTCTCCATGGCAAATTCTGCCCCTGCAATCTCAGCAGTTGGTATGGTCTTCTTGGGGGTCGGCGTTTCCCATAGCGTCTGGTGAGCAGCATGGCTTGTGTTTTCTCAGAGTTAATTGAGATGCGCCACTGCTTTGCCCAGTTTTCCGTCCTGTTTAGGGCGGTTTGCAGACGCCTTGTAACCAGGTTCCTGTTTGTCGAGCAGGAGAAGAATGCAGTGTCGTCTGCGTACTGTGCAGTGTTTACATGCTGAGTCGTAGGGATGTCAGCAGTGTAGACACTGTAGAGGACGGGTCCCAGGACTGAGCCCTGGGGCACGCCTGCACTGATTCTTCTCCTGGTCGACAGGGATCCATCGATCTTGACTGAGAAAGTCCTACCGGAGAGATAGTTTTTAACGATTTTGACTATCTTTCCGGGGAAGCCTAGGGTGTACATCTTGTGTAGTATCATAGTGTGCCAGACTGAGTCAAAGGCTTTTGCTACGTCTAATAAGACAAGCCCGCAGTAGCCCTTTCGGTTGAAGCTGTCCGTGGCTGCTTCAACCACCCTCATGATTTGCTGTGGGGCGGAGTGTCTTTGCCTAAATCCGAACTGGAATTTCGGCAGGATCTGCTCTCTTGTGATATAGTCCTGTATGGGGGTTAGTAGGAGGCGCTCGTAAAGTTTACTGAGGGTAGGCAGTAGACTAATTGGTCTGTAATGTTGCGGGAGCACCGGGTCTTTTCCTGGTTTCGCGATCGCAATGACAGCCGGCGCAGCAGGGGTGGGGGTGCTTTATGGGCTCGGGTGCGGCGGCCGGTTGCGCGCGCGCCCCATTGGTCGGCGGCCGCAACAGGGCGAGCTGGTAAAGGTGCGGCGGCGGCTGGCGGCGGGTGCCACTGTGTGGGGAGACGCTGACTAGAGCGGAGCGCTTGCTACTGGTGTTGCTGCTGCCGTACGTTCGTTCGAGATGCCGCCCAAGACTAGCGGGAAGGCCGCCAAGAAGGCTGGCAAGGCGCAGAAGAACATTTCGAAGGGCGACAAGAAGAAGAAGCGCAAGAGGAAGGAGAGCTATGCCATCTACATCTACAAGGTGCTGAAGCAGGTGCACCCTGACACGGGCATCTCGTCGAAGGCGATGAGCATCATGAACAGCTTCGTGAACGACATTTTCGAGCGCATTGCGGCCGAGGCTTCTCGCCTGGCGCACTACAACAAGCGCTCGACCATCACGTCCCGCGAGATCCAGACCGCTGTGCGGCTGTTGCTGCCTGGCGAGCTGGCCAAGCACGCCGTGAGCGAGGGCACGAAGGCGGTGACCAAGTACACGAGCTCCAAGTAAGGAGGTGGCTCTGGAATGGAAGGATGGAGAAGGCTCCTCCGTTGCGAGAGCGGCAAAACGGCCCTTTTCAGGGCCACCAACTTGCCTTTTGCGGGAAGGGCGGAATTGTTGTTGTTGTTTGTGTGGACGGCTGTGATGTATGTGTGCATTTTGATTGTGGGTGGGGGGGGGGGGGGGGGGGGCGCGTCAAAGCGTGTTGCGGGGTACGGCCACGAGGTTGGTCGCCGTGGCGTGGAATGGTGGCACGCCTCGTTGGAGTGGTTTTTGACCCATTGGTGTTGGGGTGTGTGTGTGTGTTACCTGTCTGCGAGGGGGGACAGTGCGATCGGCGACTTTTGTGTCGCCGTAACGACGGCCGTTTGCGGGTTTGTTTTTTGCACATCATACATGGCGAGGGTGAAATGTGAAATGTTTTTGTTTGGTTGTTTTTGCCGCCCACTATTCCCTTTGCTGTACGCCGAGTTTGACAATGGTGCGACGCAACTGCAGCGTGGAGGTGTGTGAGTGACGTTGAAATGAACGTGCCATTAAGACGCATTCTTGTTGTTTTGTACTGTACGTGTACGGCGACACGCACGATGATGTACCATTCGACTCTGATTTTTGATAGCCGTGTCTGACTGATTGCGTACGACGCACGCACACCGATGTCGTCATTCAAGATGCACGCGTGTCCAGTGCAGTACAGTAAGCGCGACGCTAGACGACGACGACGGCGGCGGCGGTCGTCGTTTGTTTGGCGAATGTCTGTACACGTGTTTGTCTGTGTCCATCCGGTATGTATGTATTTGTTTGTTTGAAAGTGTTTTGTGTGTCGGTGACGTGGTCCGATCCGTCGCCCCCTGAGTAACTGTCGATCGGCGCGATAGACCGGCGTCACGCAACTGAACCGAAGTCTTGGGCACACCCGTCATACTGTTGTACACCGTCGCGCTGAGAACGGTAACGAAAGGTTGACTTTGATCGGTCGAATGTCTGGGCAGAACGTGAGGAATGAGGCAAGAGTGCAAGGAGGAAAGGACAGAGGGGGGGCAAAAGAGAGAGGAAGGGAAAAAGGGGAGAAACGCATTCGTAGAGCAACGGAACGTTCCCGCGTCGGAGGCGTATTGGAGCCGCACTGAAATGCGTTTAACGGCGGCGCGGCTGCAAGTGTCTGCCGTGGTGAACGTTACCTTTGACGGCTGCATTGGGCTTTGCCTTTGCTTTCGCTTTCGCTTTCGCTTTCGCTTTCGCTTTCGCTTTCCCGGATGTACGTAACGTTTGTTGATATGGTTCTGAGGAAGAGTGTATGACAGTGCCGTGCCGTCCATGTTCGTGTGCCCTCCCATTGTGTGTATGCTATTGTCTGTGTACTTGAATGATGTATGTAGGTGTTGGTGGACATGTTGTACCAGTGGGGGGAAATGGATCGTCGATAGTTGCCGTCACTCTGTCACGGTCGAGATGACGCACCCTCCGTACAGAAAGGTGTCGAGAAAGTGTGTGTGTGTGTGCGTCCGTGAATTGGCAGTGTTTGGAGGTGGGCGTGCCCTGCATGTGGCCCGGAAGGCTGTTCGTTTGGCGGTAGTGTTGTGTGGACAGGGGAGGGGCATGCGTAACGCTGCTGGCATGGCATTTCGGGAGATGGGAGGGGGCAAACGAGGAAACGAGGAGCGGCGGCCAAAGACGGGACGGGGAGGGGCGCGGTGTGGGTGGCTTGCGCCTGTGCTCGGCGTTGTGGTTTGTGCAAAAGAGGAGGAGAAAAACAATGAGTTGCCAGGGAGGGGAGCGGTGTTGTGGTGTAGCCGCAGACGCGGCTGTCAGTGAACGTGGCGAGACGGACGGATATGCGCGGAGGGGCGGGGGCGGCGCATTTCGCCGGTGCCGTGCCGTGCCTGAAAGCCGCGTGGTCGCTGTGTTGTTGGTGGCGTGGGGGCGAGGAGAGTACCGTACGGGTGTGCTTGTGCGCCGGAAATGGCACACTGCGCCTGCCCGTCTTGGAGGCTGATGGCTGTGGTGTGGAAATGGGGCGCGGTGATGTTGAAGCAGTTGAAGAACAGAAAAGAAACCAAGAAAACGGAAGGCGTGATGCGGCGGTGGTGGTGAGAGCGGGAAAAACAAAACAAAAAAAAAACAACAAAAAAAAAAGAAGGAAAAACAACAAGAAACAAAAAAGAACACAAAACGTCTATCAATATTAAAATGTAAATGGAAATGGAAATGGACCCAGGTATAACCTCCCTGCACAAATAGCAGAGAGTCCGATGATAATAAAAATGTGCCAGAAGAATGTTAACGTCCCTACAAAACAAACCCAACGATAAGATTAATGAAAGAATGAACCGTATGTAACATTGCAACAGACATAATGAAACGTGATAAATTGTATAAGGGCAGCAGCGTTGACCTTTGGCCCTGTATTCAGAATAAAAAGAGCCAAAGATCGTTACCCCAATGAAAAAGACACTGAAACACGTATGTAATGTAACATAGCAGCGATGGCGAGACATTGTAGCATCTGTGACCAGAGAGTTTGCGCTGGACCGCGCGAGTGTTGCGAGCGGTTCTCAGTCAGTCAGTCAGTCAGTCAGTCAGTCGTTGCGAGTCTGTAGCTCTGTCTAGTTGAGGGCTGTACTCTGTCAGTAGTCGTCGCGTGCAGTACGCTAATAGTCGTCATGCAGAGCGGTCGGTCAGTAGTAGCAGCCGAGTGCGGTTGTGTGATGTAGGCGGTCGGCAACACTGGTCAAGATGGTGAATAAGGTATACTGTTAATTAATATAATCATTAGATAATGAAGAATTTTATTTATTGTAATTATTCTCCAACAAGTTCCCCAATAATAATTTCTATTTCAAAAGCATTTTTCAAACATTTAATTTTTTTATTGAACTAAAGAGTTCGTTGCACTTCACATTTCATTCCACTTCTTTGAAGAAAAATTTCACTAGAATCACAAAAAAAAGAGAATATTATTATTTGCAATGCAGTTCCTCCAAGCGCTGCGCAACAACAAGAGCAGAAATGTGACATCCATTTATTCTGAGGTAAGACTTTAATTCTGATTGTTTTGCACAGGGCCAAAGACCGATATTTCGGTTTAATTGAAGTTTCCTGTCGCTGAACGGACTTTAAATGTTGTGAAGAATTTATATTTGAGTCAGATTGCGAATGTCACATTTTTGTTGCCATTTTCAATACCTCTCATTGTGGGCGAGGTTACAATTAGCGCAATGTCCATTAGCGTCCGTAAATAACATTGTCCATTAGTTTAAATTTAGCGGGGAGGTTACAACACACACAAAAAAAAAAAAAAAAAAAAAAAACAAAACAAAAAAAAAATTGCATTTATATCCGCCCCTCAATTGTAGATACCCCTTACACAGCTGTGTGCAATGAATGAGTGCTGGCTGGTAATTAATTGCACTCCTTGGAGGGAAATGCCATAGGAAGTAGTCTTTAAAAAGTGAATGTTTTTCGTTAAAAGACAAGAGTTACTTTAGAAAAAAGTAATAGTGGGGCTTTTGTTGTTGAACAAAATAAGTACAATGAACATACGTTATCAGATTTGCGCAATGCAGCTTCACACTACCTTTTGATTATAACACAATATACTATACATCGTCCCGAACCGTGACCAGAGTCGCGAGACGAGCAGAGCACGCCGCCGACGCCCGCTCAGTACAACCGTCCACCCGCTACTACTGTCGACCGACTACTACCTCTCCCGACTCGCGCTACAATATATATAACAACTGTTCCTGGCGACCCGGTGCGTGCCACTACTGTCGTCTGGCGCGGTCCAAGCGCCGACTAGCAACGATAAATAACTCTCTGGTCAGACAGAGATGCTGTCATGCCTCGCCATCGCTCTGGTAATGAATACGTACGTGTTGCAGCGTGCGTACCACCGGAACACGCAGTGGCGGAGCCAAAGACTGTGTTGTCGAGGTCGAGTGCGAGCGGGAAGAGAGGCAGCGCCGGCACGGAGATGCAAGCGAGCGCGAGACGCACGGGGGCTGCGGCGTGGCGCGTTTGCGGTCGGCGCCTTTGGTGGCAACGGCCGGGACAAGCAGCGGTGTATGGTGTGGTGCGGGGCGGACAGGGGCGGCGGTGGACGGGGAGGAGGCGGCGCGACGACGGCATGGGGGCGAAAACGGGACGGGGGACGGCGGATGTTGAGAGGCGTCACGCGCGGACAGGACACAGAGACACACAGATTGGAAAGGGAGGGTGCGCGGTAGTAGTTGGGAATGTGCGTACCGTGCGGGATGGGAGTGGGCGAGGAACACGGTCGTGGCCCCTGTTTTGGGTGCGTGTGGTGACGTCGGTGTGTTGTGGGAAGGGAAGGTGCTGTGGCGGCGGCGCGTAATGGGCGTAGGCCGAAAAGAGAAAGGAACGTGGGCAGTGTGTTGGCAAGCGTCGGTTCGACTGCGACGTTGATGGGCAGGGCAGGGCAAGGTTAATGGTGGTAGGAGTAGGCTTGTGGGCGCAAAAAATCTGCCGCTGCAGGCGGTGCCGTAACCGCCATGGCGGGAAGGAGAGAGGGCCAAAGAAAGAAAGAAAGAAAGAAAGAAAGAAAGGAAGAAAGAAGAAAACAAAAAAAACAAAGAAAAGGAGGGGGGGGCGAAAGTGGAGAGGCGGTGGTGTGAGAAGGGCGGGGGCGGAAGGAAGGCAGGAAGGACAAGAGGCGAGGCGACGGCTTGCTTTGTGTACCGGTCGGTCTCTGGCTATGCTTCGTTTTCTGCAGCAGGGTCGGTGCGCGGCGTGGCTCGCGGCAGTGGGAACGCCTGGCGGCTGGACGGCCAGCAATGCGGTTGGATGGGCGGCCACAGCACCGCACCTGTGCCCGAGGAGGAGACGCTGGCGGCGGGCCCTGAGGTGAGGCCGGCTCGGCTGGGGCTGTGGATGTGTAGGTGTGCGCCGCTGCTGCAACAACGAGTAAAAACGCGAGAAGAAGGGGTGGCGGTAGAGAGGAAAAAAAAAAAAAGGTCGTGTTGTGTTGATGCGCAGGCAGACGCGTACAGAGAGACGAGCCCGGTCTGCAGCAGGGTGTGGCCGTGCCGAGTGCAGAGCAGCGGCGGCCCGGTTCGGTTCGGTTCGGCCCGGCCCGGCGGGCCGCGCTGTTGTCGCGGACGTGAGCGCCCCCTGGCGGGTGGCCGGAGGCGGCGCGGCGTGTTGGACGTGTGGCTGGTGGCAGTGCACAATTTGCGAGTGGCTGGCGGTGTGGTGTGGCGGTTGGCGCGTCGGGCGGCGGAGAGAGAGAGGGAGGAGAGGTATGTGTTGCGGGCGCCCTTTGCTGCGCTGCGTCGTTGCGTGTGCCGTACAGGGCGGGCGCTTGTCGACTGTGTGGGCGGTGTGGCGAATTGGCGTGAAACGGCTGCCGAGAGGTGTGTGGTAGCGAGCCGGTCGGTGTCAGTGCGAAGGGGAATGTGCGTGCGTTTGGCGGTTTCGGTGTGCTTTTTGCGGCGTGAGAGTGGGAATTAGTGGGGCCGGCTGTTGTGTTGGTTCCTTGTGTCTTGTGTCGCGTAGCTTGATGGCAACGTGGAAGGACGCCGGTTTCGTTTCGAGCCGTGCGTGTGGTTGTCGACGTTGACTGGTTGGCGTGTGCCGATGCACGTGCATGTGTGGGTCGCGAGTGCGTTTTTGGCTGGCTGTGTGTGTGTGTGTGTGTGTGTGTGTGTGTGTGTGTGTGTTTTGGGGGGGAAGGGGGAGGCGGTGGTGGAAGTGCAGTCGTTGCCACGGGCGTCGTCGGGTGGGGCTGGGGCTGTGCGTCGTGGCGGAAAGGTGGTAGGTTGCGGGAAGCGAGCCCGTCGTTGACGGTGTCGCGTGAGTTGTGAATCGAGTGGGGCGCGGGGCGCGGGACAGGAGCAGCGTGCCGCTGCGTCGTGGTCGTCAGCAGAGGCTGTGCGTGTGCTTGTCCTTTTTGTGGGCGGTTCGTGCGAGGCGTTTTTGTTTTGTGTTGCCCTAGTTGTTAGTTTATTTTGTTTGTGTTTGTTATTTTGAGACGACGACTGGTTGGTGGCGTGCGCGCGAAGTGGCGGTGTGCGCTTCCCGTGTCGTTTGTGTTGTTTTGTTTTTGTTGTGTTTTTTTGTTTTTGTGTGTTTTTTTTTTTTTTGCACTGGGCCCCGGGGGGGTGGGTGGGTGGGTGGGTGGGTGCGTGTGTGTCGATTGCCGGCTGGCGAAAGGTGCGCCATCGGCGGGGTGGGTCGCCGGCACAAGTAGAGGCGGCGGCGTTGTTGCTGTTGTTGTGTGGTGTTTGTTTTGTTCGGCTGTGTCGGCGAGCTGTGTTGCGGTGCGTGTGAATGGTGGTGCAAAAGTGCTGGCGTTGGGGCTGCGGCTGCGACGGCGGCGAGCCGCGGGCGCGCATGATAGTGATGTTGTGAACAGCGGCTGTGTACGGTAGTGGTGTTGTTGTAGCACGACGTGCATCCGGGCCGGCGCGGAAAGCGCAGTTGCGGGCGGTTGCCCTTCGGTGCCAGCCATGTCGCGTGAGCGGCGGGTTGCTCTGGTGTCGACACGTGGTGCTCTGGGTTGTTGTGTGGTGCCCTTTGGCCGGTGGGGGTGGTTCGCGTGTGTCTCGTTCGCGCTCGGTATCTGGTCGTGGTCGTGCTGCTCCCCCGTCTGTCGGCGGTTTTCGACGTCGTCTGTACGTTTTTGTTCGTTTGCGGCGTGCCTGCCGACGTCGTCCCGTCGCGACCTTTCAACCGAAAGTGTGGCGCCCGAAGGTGAACGAACGTAACCCTGACCTCGGCGCTTTACGCTGAGCCGAGCGAACCGAACCTAACCCGTGGTGTGGCGAGGTGAGCTCAGCCTGTGAGCCCCTAACGTCTACGTAAGGTAAGCTGTCCGGCTCACGCCTCACGTTTGAACGCTTTTTTTTTTTTTTAACCTACGTTTGACGCTTCTTAACCTAGCACTGACCCCTTAACCTAACGTGTAACCTAACCTAACCTAACCTAACCTAGCCTGTGACGCCTGACGTGTTTGAATGCTTAACCTAAGTTTGACGCTTAACCTAACCCAAGTCCCCTTAACCTAACCCACGTCCACCTAACCTAACCTAACCTAACCTAACCTAACCTAGACGTGTAAACGTAATGTGTAACGCGTAACGTGTAAGGTCGGCTGTCGTGTGTGCTGACGGCAGATTGGGTTGGTCTGTAGATTCGGATTGCGGTTTGCCTCGGTCGAGGGGTTGGGTCGGAAGCGGCGAGGGGCGGCGGCGCCTGTTGCGCAGGCGGCGTCCGTTTGCGGCGGGCAATTGTTGAGAAACGGCTGTGAATGTTGGCGGGCGAGAGGAGGAGGACGGCGCGCGATGTGGCCCGACGGCTGCGGGCCGATCGGGAAACGGCGGGAGGGCGACGGAAGGCGATGGGGCGGCGGAGGCGCGTTTGCACGGCCGTCATCGCCGCACGCCTCGGCTTGTGTGGCTGTGGCGCCGGCCGCGCTGGCCGGGCTGCCGCGGCGACGGTGTGGGAGTTTTGCCGAAGGTTTGGCCATTGTGGCGGGTCGTCGGCTGGGGCTGTGGGGGCGGCATTTGGGCGGGGGCGGCGATTCTCGGCGGGCCGACCCAGGCTGTAGCGCGCGGTAGCTGCAGTTTGGCCGTGGTTTGCGGCGCTGCCGTGGCGACTGGTTGGCGACTGTGGTGTGGCTGTGTGTAGCCCCATCCTCGGTGGTTTGAAAGGCGCGGGCGGTTGTGGCGCAGGTTTGGGGCTGCTCCGCACAGGCTGTCGGACGTTGGGCGGTAGCAAGCGCGGGAGGCGCGGCGCGGCGGCGCGCAGAGTGGCGGCCGCTCTCTCGGCCGTCCGCGCCCGCCCGCGACACTGGCTGGGCCTTGTGATTCTCTGCTCTGCTGCTGTGCTGTGCTTGCGTGCCTGCCTGCCGTCCCGCTCGCTCTCGCTCTCGCTGTGTGTTACGCGCGTCGTCGAAATGGCAGATCAGGCGGCTACGAACGAGACTGCTGCGGCACCCGCCGCCACCGGCACTACGAAGAAGGCCAAGTCTGCGTCGTCTGCGAAGAAGCCGCGCGCCAAGCCTGCGCACCCGCGCACCTCTGAGATGGTGACGGCCGCCATCAAGAGTCTGAAGGAGCGCGGCGGGTCGTCGCTGCAGGCGATCAAGAAGTACATAGCCGCGCACTACAAGCTGGACGCGGAGAAGCTGGCGCCGTTTATCAAGAAGTACCTCAAGTCGGCCGTCGTGGCGGGCGAGCTGGTGCAGACGAAGGGGAAGGGCGCGTCCGGCTCGTTCAAGCTTGCCGGCGCCGGCGGCGGGGGGGCGGCCGAGGGCGGCAAGGCTCGTGCTGGCGGTGCCAAGAAGAAGCGCGCCGCTCCGGCCAGCAAGGAGAAGAAGGGCGCCCGTGCGGCCGGCGCAAAGAAGGCTGGTGGCGTGAAGGCGGCGACCGGTCGGAAGGCGGGCGCCGCCAAGAAGGCGTCTGCGGCGTCGGCCGCTCCCGCGGGTGCGAAGAAGGCGGCTGCGGCCAAGCCGGCCAAGGCCAAGTCGCCGTCGAAGGCGAAGAAGGCCGCCAAGGTTCCGACGAAGAAGCCGAAGGCGCCGCGCCCGAAGAAGGCGACGACGCCGTCTAAGGCGAAGGCTTCGCCCAAGAAGAAGAAGTAGAGTAGAGGAGAAAGAGATGGGAGAAAGGAAGGGTTTGGCGCTTGACTCCGTCGTCCCCACCCCCCGTCGTCGTCTAGTGGCGCGCAAGAGACGCGCGGCCCAAAACGGCCCTTCTCAGGGCCATCAAAGCACGTCGGGGAAGGTTTTGATTGTCGTGTTGCGTCTGGTGTGGGTGTCTGTCTGTCTGGCGTTTCTGTATGCCCGTGGGGATGCTGTTTGCGTGCCGTGGTGGTTGGATTGCGGGGGTCGGTGGCGGGTGTGGGCGGCGGTAGCGGTAAGCGGTGTTGTTGTTGTTGTTGTCGTGGTTGATTGTCGCCGTGTTTGTGGCGGCGGCCGACGGTTGGTTTTCTGTCACGTTGTTTTGTTTGAATACGTTGGTTGGCTTGCCTGCGTTCGTTCTTCTCGGATGTCTGTCTTGTCGAGTCGTGTCTGGTCTTTGTTTTGTTTCTTTGTGTGTGTGTGTGTGTTATGTTTTGCAACGGGGGGCACGTTGAGATGTGGAAGGAGTCGGCGGGGGATTTCGGTGGCGTGTAGAGCGAGCGAGCGCGCCTGCCTGGCCGTTGGCCGTCGGAGTTGGAGTGCGGGTTTTTTTGTTTTCGAAACGAAAGCGGCGGCCGGCCAGCCACCCACCCGTGCGGTGTGACGTCGGCCGTTGGGTATTGTGCGCTTTGAGCGCCGGGGAGGGATGATGTGTGATTGTTGCGCGCTGCTAGCAGGCAGGCAGAGTGAGCGGGTGTGGCGGACGGACGGGAAGTGGTGGTTTTTGTTTTTGGGTTGCGGGGCGAGAGGCAGGCGACCGACAAAGTTTGCTCGCGACGGAGAGATGTTAGTGGCCCTGAAAAGGGCCGTTTTTGTTTGTGCGGTGCGGTGCCGCGGCGCGGTTTAGGCGCGCTCGCCGCGGATGCGGCGCGCGAGCTGGATGTCCTTGGGCATGATGGTGACGCGCTTGGCGTGGATTGCGCACAGGTTGGTGTCTTCGAAGAGGCCGACGAGGTAGGCCTCGCTGGCCTCCTGCAGGGCCATGACTGCGGAGCTCTGGAAGCGCAGGTCGGTCTTGAAGTCCTGGGCGATCTCGCGCACTAGGCGCTGGAATGGCAGCTTGCGGATGAGCAGCTCTGTGCTCTTCTGGTAGCGCCTGATTTCTCGCAGGGCGACGGTGCCCGGCCTGTAGCGGTGGGGCTTCTTGACGCCTCCGGTGGCGGGCGCGCTCTTCCTCGCCGCCTTGGTGGCGAGCTGTTTGCGCGGCGCCTTTCCGCCGGTGGACTTGCGGGCCGTTTGCTTTGTGCGGGCCATAGCGGTAGCGGTAGCGGAGCGGCGTGCGTGGAGGTTAGGTGCGGCGCGGCGTCCGGTGCTGCCTTGACAACGGGCCCGCGCGCCTCCGTGCTGCGCTTATATGCCCTCGGTTGCGCGTGGTGGGGGGAGGGCGGGCCAGAGTCTATATAGGGGGGCGGCGGGCGCGCTGGGCGCCCCCCAAATCAGAGGAACTCGCAAAGCAAGAGAACAAAACCGAGCCTTACCACGGAAAAAGCATGTCTCTGACAGTGCAAAATCTTGCAGCAGAAGAAACCCAAAAATCATTTTGCTATGCACTAAAGGCGTTAAACGTGGCACAGTACATAACCGACGTAGTGGTACATCGAAACAGGTCCGCCACTATACATAGCACACACCAAGATATTAAAAACAGAATCGATAAGTTCCTGTCTCACCACCGCCCAGAAGCCAGCTGCACTATCAGAGAATACCGCACGCCGAAAGGCCAAAAGGCCAACTCTAAACCATGCATGTGCGTGGTAATTAAAAACATTGACTTCGATGTTACCACGGCGGAGATCGAAGAAGAACTCACCTCAATGGGGTACAGTTTCGAGCGCGCGGTTCGCATAAGATCACGAAACACGTCGGAGCTCACACCCAACATTAGGGTACTGACCAGGGAGCAAAATACGGTGGACAAACTTCTGAGCGAGCACTTTAGAATTCATATGCGATCGTATAAAGTAGAACCGCCACACCTGCCTCCTCCACAACCAGCTCACTGTGCTAAGTGTTTCAGCTATGAACACACAGCCGACAAATGCAACCAGTCGCCAAAGTGCGCCAGATGCGCTGGGGCGCATTTCGCAAGCGAATGCAACTCGAAAGAGGAAAGGGTTAAATGCGCGAACTGCGAAGGCGACCATCACCCCATGGACCTCAAATGCCCGAAAAGGCCAGCAGCACCCACAACCCTAGAAACTACTCTAACAATAAAGTGCATAGACAAACCGGCACAAGAGGAGTTGCAAACACCCACGAACGACCAGTACGTCAAAACAGACGACCTAATAAGGGCGATCACAACAGCAATGATCAACATCGTACCGGACAGGAAATCAAAGGTAGTGGAAGCAATGAAAGAGGTGTCTAAAACTTTCTTTGGCAGAAAGCTCGAAACAGTCCCAGTAGGAAACAAAATACACTTCCATCTGCAGCCCACGAAGACGACAACAGATTCCCGCCACAACGGGCCAGTTGAAGAGGCGCCAAGCACATCTACACAAAGTAGAACACAACCACCTGCAATAAGGGAAGCCACGACTCCAGCCACTCGCAATAGTGAACCAACAACGCAAGAACATACAACACGCAGCTCAGACAGCCAACAAACGTCTCTTTCCGTGCAGGATGCGCCAGCGCACAAACCAAGGCCGTCACAATTGTAACCAGGGCACACACTAGACAGAAGACACACTCAGGATGGAGGACATACACGAAGACGACATAAACATTGGCTTCGTCAACGCCAATGGCTTCAGGACGAAGCACCCAATGTTGGAAATGCTAGCCACCAAGGAGAAACTAGCCATCCTAGGTGTCCTTGAAACGAGGACAACGAGCTACCCGCTACGCATACTTGACTTCGTCACACACGAACTGAAAGCCATTCCCGTACCCAGAAGCACTCCCAAAGGCGGCGTGGCAGTTTTCCACAACAAGAAAACCCCAGCTATAAGGGTCGAATTACCGCCACAGTTCTCCCATGTCCAAGCTATCCACCTAAAGCTACAAACACGTGCAAGGAAATTCCTACACTTAATTACCGTATATATCCCACCTGGCGACGAAATCCCTACTGAATTCCTTCTATACATCAGAAACTTAGGCGACTTCGTAATCATGGGGGATTTCAACGCAAGGTCGGAAGCATTTGGAGACACCAACAACAACAGGAACGGAAGAGCATTAACAACGCACCTGGAAGATATCGAAAACGGGGTAAGACTGCCCTACAACAAACCAACATTTATCAACCACCAGGGAACTTCCATTCCTGACCACTTCATTTGCGCAAAATCCATATATACGCACTTCAGCCCTCCATGGGCAGGGGACAGCACGGGGTCAGATCATCTGCCGCTAATAACACGAACGCACCTAATGCACTCACCACTTAACAACAAAAACAGAAAAACCATAATCGACATTAAACAGCTAAACGTTCAAAAATACGAAAAGGAACTCAAGGAGAGCCTACCACCAGCTAAAGAAATCGCAAGCGTTGAAGAGCTGGAACAATATAACAACAACATCATACAGGCAATCACGAATGCGACAACAAACAACGCGCCGATCAAAGTCATTAAAC
Source organism: Schistocerca americana (assembly GCF_021461395.2). NCBI lineage: Eukaryota > Metazoa > Arthropoda > Insecta > Orthoptera > Acrididae > Schistocerca > Schistocerca americana. The sequence continues at coordinate 75,586,739 of NC_060126.1, read as the reverse complement.
CCAACGCAGACAGAATACCGCAGAGAATACTAAGCACAATTAAAGAAAAAAGACGCATCTACAAGCTCTTCAAACAAACAGCTGACTGCGAATATAAACGGGAATGGAACAGATTAAACAATTTGGTCAGGCAGCAGCTAAAAGAGTTCAGAGCAGACAAGTGGGCAGAAATAAGCAAGAACCTAGATCACAGGCAAACAAATAGATACTGGCAAGCCTTTAGAAAAGTAACAGGAATCCACCACAAATCAGATCCACCCCTTTACCATGAAGGAAATATTATAACAGACGATAAACAAAAAGCTAATATATTTAGAGAAGTTCTAGACGAAGTACACAGTTTCCCAACCGACCCAAAATTCGACCTAAGACACGAAAGAGAGATCACCCTCGAATTAGATAAACTGCAAAAAACCGTCATTACACCGACAGAAGCCGAAGCAGCGCTAACGGCAGAGATTTCAGACTCAGAAGTGGAGGAAGCCATCCTGAAAGGAAAAAACAGCGCCCCAGGAAAAGATGGCATCAAAAGACTCCAGATACGATTGGCCCCAAGAGAAAAGATAATAACCTGTCTAAAGACCTTATACAATGCGACGTTGAAAATAGGCAACATCCCATTACACTGGAAACAAGCGAAAATAGTAATGCTCCCTAAACCAGGGAAACCACCCAATGACCCAAGATCTTATCGGCCCATCACCCTACTTCCTGTAATAGGAAAAGCTTTCGAGACAATAATCAAGAACAGACTAATCGCCTTTACGGATACAAACCACCTAATACCTGACTGCCAATCAGGATTCAGAAAGAATCACGCCACCATAGACCCAATAGTACAGCTATGTAGCGGCGTCACAAGAGGCCTAAACCTCCTGGACTGTGCGGCTGCCATATTTCTAGACATTGAAAGGGCGTTCGACAAAGTGTGGCACAAGGGCCTATACTACAAGCTCCTGAAAATGGGAGTACCAGTGAAAATCACCACACTCTTGTCGAACATCCTCGAAAATCGCCCATCCAAATTCGTCGTCAACGATGCAGAGTCAGACCCATTTACGCCAAAAGCGGGAGTCCCACAGGGAGCCATCATATCTCCCCTGCTATATACACTGTACACGGCAGACATCCCACTACCCAACAAGTGGAACGAGGGTCTGACACTGTACGCTGACGACACAGCATACTGGTGCCATACACCAACAACACAAGATAGCAACAGACAAACTCAAAACTACCTATCCCTTCTAGAAAGCTGGCTCAGCCAATGGAAAATTAAGCCTAACGCAAATAAGACACAACTTATTCTGTTCAAACACAAACGAAACCACACGCGCAAACAGAACCAAGAAGACTGCAGGTTACAACTATGGGGACAAACTATAAAAGCGAAAGACACCGCAAGATACCTGGGCATTACACTCGACAAATATATGTCATGGGAGGCACACTCAAGAGACATCACGATAAAAGCTAAAACAAGACTCAACCTACTCCGCCTACTCAGAGGCAGAACAAACGGAGCCAAAAGGGATACAATGATATACACCTACAAAGCTTTTATCCGCCCCATACTGGAATATGCCGCTCCGGTATGGATGGCGAACAAAACAGTGACTCGGAGATTAATGGCAACAGAAAGGAAAATATTAAGGACAACAGGCCAGATGAACTCCAGGACACGAAACGAAGTAGTATACAGGAACGCACAAGTGTACCCCCTAAGGAAGAGATGGCTAGAATTAACCGCTAAAATCGGCACCAACAGATTACGCAATAGAACAGCCACAACAGACATTCTCATAAGAAATTACCCCGTTTTTAGATACCCACAAACAAAATACCCCTATCCGCCAACAGTAATCAAAACAAGCATTAAGACAATTGATCCGAATTCAGCAACAAACTTCACTGATGACGACATACAACAGGACATGATAAAACACCTACAAGACGAAGAATCAGAAGAGGAAGACAACACATAAAAAGAGCACGAAAATCACGACCACACACTAACAAGACAACAAAGAAGAGAAAACAACAAATCACAAGAAAGAGAACTTTCAACAGATCCTTGCTGAGGTTTTAGGGAGGTTTCCCTCAGCACACGGGCAAATGCCAGGATCTCAATACCCTCCCACGCGACAGAAAGCGATAGCTTATGACACGAGAGAGTCAGAACTAGATTAGGAACCCCAAACCCCAAATCTCAAAATAAAAAGTGCCACCACAGCATACCTTAAGTTAACATAAGGCACCAAAGAGCAATAGGCTCTCCATGTGCCCGCCTCACTCCCTCAGGGTGAGGAATGAAAGATGAAAAAAAAAAAAAAAAAAAAAAAAAAAAAAAAAAAAAAAAAAACCGTAGCCGACTCGCCAGCCGCTGCAGCTGCTGTTTGTGCACGTTTTGCTTTGCCCGAGGAAGGAAGGATGACAGGCCGCGGCAAGGGAGGAAAGGGGCTCGGCAAGGGTGGCGCCAAGCGGCACCGCAAGGTGTTGCGCGACAACATCCAGGGCATCACGAAGCCCGCCATCCGCCGCCTGGCTCGCAGGGGCGGCGTGAAGCGCATCTCTGGTCTGATCTACGAGGAGACCCGCGGGGTGCTGAAGGTGTTCCTGGAGAACGTGATCCGCGACGCGGTGACGTACACTGAGCACGCCAAGCGCAAGACTGTGACGGCCATGGACGTGGTGTACGCCCTGAAGAGGCAGGGGCGCACCCTGTACGGTTTCGGCGGTTAGGCTGCGTCGCAGCGGGCGCTGGCCTTCCCGCGGCCGTGCTTGTGGGTGGGAGAGACTAGAAAACGGCCCTTTTCAGGGCCACCACACTGTTCGGAAGTTGAAAAGTGCGAAAGAGTCTGTGTTGTTGTTGCTGCGTGTGTGCGCTGTGTTGTTTGTTTCTTTCCGTTTGAGCGACGTGATGTGGCTGGGAGGGGAGAAGGAAAGGAAACGTGTCATGTGGCTGGCTGGCTGTGTGTGTGTGTGTGTGTGTGTGTGAGAGTGGAGCTGCTTCGTTTGTGTGTTTGTTATTGTGTGTCTTTGTATCGATCGCGATGGAGATGGCGGGCTGTGCGTTGTTGTGCGAGAGGCGGTGATTATTTGCTTGCGTGGTTTGGCTCTGTGTGTTAGGCGTGTGGGCATAGGCGGCCGGATCAGCTGTTTCGTTCGTGTCGACGGCCGTTGCGGCGCGCGGGAGTGGAGGGCGGTGTGTCGACACGCCTCCCTTTAACAATGGTCATTATTGCTGCCGTTGTCGTTTGGAAGGCGACTGCGACCGTGCAAAATGTGTGTGTGTGTGTGTGTGTGTTGGGCCACACGGGCTGTGTGGACGACAAGATGGCGGACGTGCGCCGGCGGCGGCTGTGCTGTGAAAGTGCAAAGTTAAAAACAAAACAAGGTGCGGCGAGGACGACTGAAATTTTGCTTTGGACGTAGGTTTGTGTGGTGGCCCTGAAAAGGGCCGATTGTTGTGGGCCGAGCCGAGCCGGCAAAGCGCGTTGCGTGCAGGGGAGCACGCGGCGCTGCGATTGCCTGGCCTCCTTTAGGCCTTCTTCTCGGTCTTCTTTGGCAGCAGGACGGCCTGGATGTTGGGCAGGACACCACCCTGTGCGATGGTGACGCCCGACAGGAGCTTGTTGAGCTCCTCGTCGTTGCGGATGGCAAGCTGCAGGTGGCGCGGGATGATGCGCGTCTTCTTGTTGTCGCGGGCCGCGTTTCCGGCCAGCTTGAGCACCTCAGCCGCGAGGTACTCCATGACGGCGGCGAGGTAGACGGGCGCCCCGGCGCCGACGCGCTCTGCGTAGTTTCCCTTGCGCAGGAGGCGGTGGATTCTGCCGACCGGGAACTGGAGCCCAGCCCTGCTTGAGCGGGACTTTGACTTGCCCTTGACTTTGCCTCCCTTTCCGCGTCCGGACATGGCGATTGGGCTAGCGACGGTGCACACGAAACGGAAACGAAAACGACCGGTGCGAGCGGCAGCGAGTCGAGCAGCGGAGTGCGTGCCGGCGCAGCAGGGGTGGGGGTGCTTTATGGGCTCGGGTGCGGCGGCCGGTTGCGCGCGCGCCCCATTGGTCGGCGGCCGCAACAGGGCGAGCTGGTAAAGGTGCGGCGGCGGCTGGCGGCGGGTGCCACTGTGTGGGGAGACGCTGACTAGAGCGGAGCGCTTGCTACTGGTGTTGCTGCTGCCGTACGTTCGTTCGAGATGCCGCCCAAGACTAGCGGGAAGGCCGCCAAGAAGGCTGGCAAGGCGCAGAAGAACATTTCGAAGGGCGACAAGAAGAAGAAGCGCAAGAGGAAGGAGAGCTATGCCATCTACATCTACAAGGTGCTGAAGCAGGTGCACCCTGACACGGGCATCTCGTCGAAGGCGATGAGCATCATGAACAGCTTCGTGAACGACATTTTCGAGCGCATTGCGGCCGAGGCTTCTCGCCTGGCGCACTACAACAAGCGCTCGACCATCACGTCCCGCGAGATCCAGACCGCTGTGCGGCTGTTGCTGCCTGGCGAGCTGGCCAAGCACGCCGTGAGCGAGGGCACGAAGGCGGTGACCAAGTACACGAGCTCCAAGTAAGGAGGTGGCTCTGGAATGGAAGGATGGAGAAGGCTCCTCCGTTGCGAGAGCGGCAAAACGGCCCTTTTCAGGGCCACCAACTTGCCTTTTGCGGGAAGGGCGGAATTGTTGTTGTTGTTTGTGTGGACGGCTGTGATGTATGTGTGCATTTTGATTGTGGGTGGGGGGGGGGGGCGCGTCAAAGCGTGTTGCGGGGTACGGCCACGAGGTTGGTCGCCGTGGCGTGGAATGGTGGCACGCCTCGTTGGAGTGGTTTTTGACCCATTGGTGTTGGGGTGTGTGTGTGTGTTACCTGTCTGCGAGGGGGGACAGTGCGATCGGCGACTTTTGTGTCGCCGTAACGACGGCCGTTTGCGGGTTTGTTTTTTGCACATCATACATGGCGAGGGTGAAATGTGAAATGTTTTTGTTTGGTTGTTTTTGCCGCCCACTATTCCCTTTGCTGTACGCCGAGTTTGACAATGGTGCGACGCAACTGCAGCGTGGAGGTGTGTGAGTGACGTTGAAATGAACGTGCCATTAAGACGCATTGTTGTTGTATTGTACTGTACGTGTACGGCGACGCGCACGATGATGTACCATTCGACTCTGATTTTTGATAGCCGTGTCTGACTGATTGCGTACGACGCACGCACACCGATGTCGTCATTCAAGATGCACGCGTGTCCAGTGCAGTACAGTAAGCGCGACGCTAGACGACGACGACGGCGGCGGCGGTCGTCGTTTGTTTGGCGAATGTCTGTACACGTGTTTGTCTGTGTCCATCCGGTATGTATGTATTTGTTTGTTTGAAAGTGTTTTGTGTGTCGGTGACGTGGTCCGATCCGTCGCCCCCTGAGTAACTGTCGATCGGCGCGATAGACCGGCGTCACGCAACTGAACCGAAGTCTTGGGCACACCCGTCATACTGTTGTACACCGTCGCGCTGAGAACGGTAACGAAAGGTTGACTTTGATCGGTCGAATGTCTGGGCAGAACGTGAGGAATGAGGCAAGAGTGCAAGGAGGAAAGGACAGAGGGGGGGCAAAAGAGAGAGGAAGGGAAAAAGGGGAGAAACGCATTCGTAGAGCAACGGAACGTTCCCGCGTCGGAGGCGTATTGGAGCCGCACTGAAATGCGTTTAACGGCGGCGCGGCTGCAAGTGTCTGCCGTGGTGAACGTTACCTTTGACGGCTGCATTGGGCTTTGCCTTTGCTTTCGCTTTCGCTTTCGCTTTCGCTTTCGCTTTCCCGGATGTACGTAACGTTTGTTGATATGGTTCTGAGGAAGAGTGTATGACAGTGCCGTGCCGTCCATGTTCGTGTGCCCTCCCATTGTGTGTATGCTATTGTCTGTGTACTTGAATGATGTATGTAGGTGTTGGTGGACATGTTGTACCAGTGGGGGGAAATGGATCGTCGATAGTTGCCGTCACTCTGTCACGGTCGAGATGACGCACCCTCCGTACAGAAAGGTGTCGAGAAAGTGTGTGTGTGTGTGCATCCGTGAATTGGCAGTGTTTGGAGGTGGGCGTGCCCTGCATGTGGCCCGGAAGGCTGTTCGTTTGGCGGTAGTGTTGTGTGGACAGGGGAGGGGCATGCGTAACGCTGCTGGCATGGCATTTCGGGAGATGGGAGGGGGCAAACGAGGAAACGAGGAGCGGCGGCCAAAGACGGGACGGGGAGGGGCGCGGTGTGGGTGGCTTGCGCCTGTGCTCGGCGTTGTGGTTTGTGCAAAAGAGGAGGAGAAAAACAATGAGTTGCCAGGGAGGGGAGCGGTGTTGTGGTGTAGCCGCAGACGCGGCTGTCAGTGAACGTGGCGAGACGGACGGATATGCGCGGAGGGGCGGGGGCGGCGCATTTCGCCGGTGCCGTGCCGTGCCTGAAAGCCGCGTGGTCGCTGTGTTGTTGGTGGCGTGGGGGCGAGGAGAGTACCGTACGGGTGTGCTTGTGCGCCGGAAATGGCACACTGCGCCTGCCCGTCTTGGAGGCTGATGGCTGTGGTGTGGAAATGGGGCGCGGTGATGTTGAAGCAGTTGAAGAACAGAAAAGAAACCAAGAAAACGGAAGGCGTGATGCGGCGGTGGTGGTGAGAGCGGGAAAAACAAAACAAAAAAAAAACAACAAAAAAAAAAAGAAGGAAAAACAACAAGAAACAAAAAAGAACACAAAACGTCAATCAATATTAAAATGTAAATGGAAATGGAAATGGACCCAGGTATAACCTCCCTGCACAAATAGCAGAGAGTCCGATGATAATAAAAATGTGCCAGAAGAATGTTAACGTCCCTACAAAACAAACCCAACGATAAGATTAATGAAAGAATGAACCGTATGTAACATTGCAACAGACATAATGAAACGTGATAAATTGTATAAGGGCAGCAGCGTTGACCTTTGGCCCTGTATTCAGAATAAAAAGAGCCAAAGATCGTTACCCCAATGAAAAAGACACTGAAACACGTATGTAATGTAACATAGCAGCGATGGCGAGACATTGTAGCATCTGTGACCAGAGAGTTTGCGCTGGACCGCGCGAGTGTTGCGAGCGGTTCTCAGTCAGTCAGTCAGTCAGTCAGTCAGTCGTTGCGAGTCTGTAGCTCTGTCTAGTTGAGGGCTGTACTCTGTCAGTAGTCGTCGCGTGCAGTACGCTAATAGTCGTCATGCAGAGCGGTCGGTCAGTAGTAGCAGCCGAGTGCGGTTGTGTGATGTAGGCGGTCGGCAACACTGGTCAAGATGGTGAATAAGGTATACTGTTAATTAATATAATCATTAGATAATGAAGAATTTTATTTATTGTAATTATTCTCCAACAAGTTCCCCAATAATAATTTCTATTTCAAAAGCATTTTTCAAACATTTAATTTTTTTATTGAACTAAAGAGTTCGTTGCACTTCACATTTCATTCCACTTCTTTGAAGAAAAATTTCACTAGAATCACAAAAAAAAGAGAATATTATTATTTGCAATGCAGTTCCTCCAAGCGCTGCGCAACAACAAGAGCAGAAATGTGACATCCATTTATTCTGAGGTAAGACTTTAATTCTGATTGTTTTGCACAGGGCCAAAGACCGATATTTCGGTTTAATTGAAGTTTCCTGTCGCTGAACGGACTTTAAATGTTGTGAAGAATTTATATTTGAGTCAGATTGCGAATGTCACATTTTTGTTGCCATTTTCAATACCTCTCATTGTGGGCGAGGTTACAATTAGCGCAATGTCCATTAGCGTCCGTAAATAACATTGTCCATTAGTTTAAATTTTGCGGGGAGGTTACAACACACACAAAAAAAAAAAAAAAAAAAAAAAAAAAACAAAACAAAAAAAAAATTGCATTTATATCCGCCCCTCAATTGTAGATACCCCTTACACAGCTGTGTGCAATGAATGAGTGCTGGCTGGTAATTAATTGCACTCCTTGGAGGGAAATGCCATAGGAAGTAGTCTTTAAAAAGTGAATGTTTTTCGTTAAAAGACAAGAGTTACTTTAGAAAAAAGTAATAGTGGGGCTTTTGTTGTTGAACAAAATAAGTACAATGAACATACGTTATCAGATTTGCGCAATGCAGCTTCACACTACCTTTTGATTATAACACAATATACTATACATCGTCCCGAACCGTGACCAGAGTCGCGAGACGAGCAGAGCACGCCGCCGACGCCCGCTCAGTACAACCGTCCACCCGCTACTACTGTCGACCGACTACTACCTCTCCCGACTCGCGCTACAATATATATAACAACTGTTCCTGGCGACCCGGTGCGTGCCACTACTGTCGTCTGGCGCGGTCCAAGCGCCGACTAGCAACGATAAATAACTCTCTGGTCAGACAGAGATGCTGTCATGCCTCGCCATCGCTCTGGTAATGAATACGTACGTGTTGCAGCGTGCGTACCACCGGAACACGCAGTGGCGGAGCCAAAGACTGTGTTGTCGAGGTCGAGTGCGAGCGGGAAGAGAGGCAGCGCCGGCACGGAGATGCAAGCGAGCGCGAGACGCACGGGGGCTGCGGCGTGGCGCGTTTGCGGTCGGCGCCTTTGGTGGCAACGGCCGGGACAAGCAGCGGTGTATGGTGTGGTGCGGGGCGGACAGGGGCGGCGGTGGACGGGGAGGAGGCGGCGCGACGACGGCATGGGGGCGAAAACGGGACGGGGGACGGCGGATGTTGAGAGGCGTCACGCGCGGACAGGACACAGAGACACACGGATTGGAAAGGGAGGGTGCGCGGTAGTAGTTGGGAATGTGCGTACCGTGCGGGATGGGAGTGGGCGAGGAAGGGCGGGGGCGGAAGGAAGGCAGGAAGGACAAGAGGCGAGGCGACGGCTTGCTTTGTGTACCGGTCGGTCTCTGGCTATGCTTCGTTTTCTGCAGCAGGGTCGGTGCGCGGCGTGGCTCGCGGCAGTGGGAACGCCTGGCGGCTGGACGGCCAGCAATGCGGTTGGATGGGCGGCCACAGCACCGCACCTGTGCCCGAGGAGGAGACGCTGGCGGCGGGCCCTGAGGTGAGGCCGGCTCGGCTGGGGCTGTGGATGTGTAGGTGTGCGCCGCTGCTGCAACAACGAGTAAAAACGCGAGAAGAAGGGGTGGCGGTAGAGAGGAAAAAAAAAAAAAAGGTCGTGTTGTGTTGATGCGCAGGCAGACGCGTACAGAGAGACGAGCCCGGTCTGCAGCAGGGTGTGGCCGTGCCGAGTGCAGAGCAGCGGCGGCCCGATTCGGTTCGGTTCGGCCCGGCCCGGCGGGCCGCGCTGTTGTCGCGGACGTGAGCGCCCCCTGGCGGGTGGCCGGAGGCGGCGCGGCGTGTTGGACGTGTGGCTGGTGGCAGTGCACAATTTGCGAGTGGCTGGCGGTGTGGTGTGGCGGTTGGCGCGTCGGGCGGCGGAGAGAGAGAGGGAGGAGAGGTATGTGTTGCGGGCGCCCTTTGCTGCGCTGCGTCGTTGCGTGTGCCGTACAGGGCGGGCGCTTGTCGACTGTGTGGGCGGTGTGGCGAATTGGCGTGAAACGGCTGCCGAGAGGTGTGTGGTAGCGAGCCGGTCGGTGTCAGTGCGAAGGGGAATGTGCGTGCGTTTGGCGGTTTCGGTGTGCTTTTTGCGGCGTGAGAGTGGGAATTAGTGGGGCCGGCTGTTGTGTTGGTTCCTTGTGTCTTGTGTCGCGTAGCTTGATGGCAACGTGGAAGGACGCCGGTTTCGTTTCGAGCCGTGCGTGTGGTTGTCGACGTTGACTGGTTGGCGTGTGCCGATGCACGTGCATGTGTGGGTCGCGAGTGCGTTTTTGGCTGGCTGTGTGTGTGTGTGTGTGTGTGTGTGTGTGTGTGTGTTTTGGGGGGGAAGGGGGAGGCGGTGGTGGAAGTGCAGTCGTTGCCACGGGCGTCGTCGGGTGGGGCTGGGGCTGTGCGTCGTGGCGGAAAGGTGGTAGGTTGCGGGAAGCGAGCCCGTCGTTGACGGTGTCGCGTGAGTTGTGAATCGAGTGGGGCGCGGGGCGCGGGACAGGAGCAGCGTGCCGCTGCGTCGTGGTCGTCAGCAGAGGCTGTGCGTGTGCTTGTCCTTTTTGTGGGCGGTTCGTGCGAGGCGTTTTTGTTTTGTGTTGCCCTAGTTGTTAGTTTATTTTGTTTGTGTTTGTTATTTTGAGACGACGACTGGTTGGTGGCGTGCGCGCGAAGTGGCGGTGTGCGCTTCCCGTGTCGTTTGTGTTGTTTTGTTTTTGTTGTGTTTTTTTGTTTTTGTGTGTTTTTTTTTTTTGCACTGGGCCCCGGGGGGGTGGGTGGGTGGGTGGGTGAGTGCGTGTGTGTCGATTGCCGGCTGGCGAAAGGTGCGCCATCGGCGGGGTGGGTCGCCGGCACAAGTAGAGGCGGCGGCGTTGTTGCTGTTGTTGTGTGGTGTTTGTTTTGTTCGGCTGTGTCGGCGAGCTGTGTTGCGGTGCGTGTGAATGGTGGTGCAAAAGTGCTGGCGTTGGGGCTGCGGCTGCGACGGCGGCGAGCTGCGGGCGCGCATGATAGTGATGTTGTGAACAGCGGCTGTGTACGGTAGTGGTGTTGTTGTAGCACGACGTGCATCCGGGCCGGCGCGGAAAGCGCAGTTGCGGGCGGTTGCCCTTCGGTGCCAGCCATGTCGCGTGAGCGGCGGGTTGCTCTGGTGTCGACACGTGGTGCTCTGGGTTGTTGTGTGGTGCCCTTTGGCCGGTGGGGGTGGTTCGCGTGTGTCTCGTTCGCGCTCGGTATCTGGTCGTGGTCGTGCTGCTCCCCCGTCTGTCGGCGGTTTTCGACGTCGTCTGTACGTTTTTGTTCGTTTGCGGCGTCCCTGCCGACGTCGTCCCGTCGCGACCTTTCAACCGAAAGTGTGGCGCCCGAAGGTGAACGAACGTAACCCTGACCTCGGCGCTTTACGCTGAGCCGAGCGAACCGAACCTAACCCGTGGTGTGGCGAGGTGAGCTCAGCCTGTGAGCCCCTAACGTCTACGTAAGGTAAGCTGTCCGGCTCACGCCTCACGTTTGAACGCTTTTTTTTTTTTTTAACCTACGTTTGACGCTTCTTAACCTAGCACTGACCCCTTAACCTAACGTGTAACCTAACCTAACCTAACCTAACCTAGCCTGTGACGCCTGACGTGTTTGAATGCTTAACCTAAGTTTGACGCTTAACCTAACCCAAGTCCCCTTAACCTAACCCACGTCCACCTAACCTAACCTAACCTAACCTAACCTAACCTAGACGTGTAAACGTAATGTGTAACGCGTAACGTGTAAGGTCGGCTGTCGTGTGTGCTGACGGCAGATTGGGTTGGTCTGTAGATTCGGATTGCGGTTTGCCTCGGTCGAGGGGTTGGGTCGGAAGCGGCGAGGGGCGGCGGCGCCTGTTGCGCAGGCGGCGTCCGTTTGCGGCGGGCAATTGTTGAGAAACGGCTGTGAATGTTGGCGGGCGAGAGGAGGAGGACGGCGCGCGATGTGGCCCGACGGCTGCGGGCCGATCGGGAAACGGCGGGAGGGCGACGGAAGGCGATGGGGCGGCGGAGGCGCGTTTGAACGGCCGTCATCGCCGCTCGCCTCGGCTTGTGTGGCTGTGGCGCCGGCCGCGCTGGCCGGGCTGCCGCGGCGACGGTGTGGGAGTTTTGCCGAAGGTTTGGCCATTGTGGCGGGTCGTCGGCTGGGGCTGTGGGGGCGGCATTTGGGCGGGGGCGGCGATTCTCGGCGGGCCGACCCAGGCTGTAGCGCGCGGTAGCTGCAGTTTGGCCGTGGTTTGCGGCGCTGCCGTGGCGACTGGTTGGCGACTGTGGTGTGGCTGTGTGTAGCCCCATCCTCGGTGGTTTGAAAGGCGCGGGCGGTTGTGGCGCAGGTTTGGGGCTGCTCCGCACAGGCTGTCGGACGTTGGGCGGTAGCAAGCGCGGGAGGCGCGGCGCGGCGGCGCGCAGAGTGGCGGCCGCTCTCTCGGCCGTCCGCGCCCGCCCGCGACACTGGCTGGGCCTTGTGATTCTCTGCTCTTATGATCATCAAGGGCGCTCGCCTGCACGTCACGGCCGGTACGCGGCCAAAGATGTCCTCCGACCACGTACCGGTCATATTTGACCTCGACGCCGACGCTCTCCCAAGACAGCGGAGAGGGCTCGACATACGAGACATTAGCTGGGACGAGTTCCGCAACGCCGTCGCCGATTCCCTTGAGGCCACACCGGACGCGGCGGAACAAGGAGCAGACGCAGCACTTCAACACATCAGGCAGTCGATAGTTGACGCCGCGGCAGCGGCCACGCCTGTCAGAGACGACGCCAACATCGACTGCCGGCCACACCCTCTGCCACGACACATCCGGGAGGCTATAGCGCAAAAGAACCGACTACAGCGCGAGTGGCAGAGGACAAGAAATCGAGCCACAAAGCGAGAATTAAATAGATTGTGCCGGCATATCAAGGCTGATGTCGACACGCACCGCAATCAGGAGTGGGCGCGCAAGGTGGCGCAACTAAACATCGAAGACGGCTCGGCGTGGAAAGCCGTAAAATGCTACCTGCGCCGTATGCAACGGATTCCGCCGCTGCAAGTGGGAGCCGAATTCGTGAGCGAGCCGAACGCGAAGGCAGAAGCCCTAGCGGACGCGTTCGCCGCGAATTTCACTCCGGTCGACGACCCGATAGACGCCGCCCACATCCAGATGGTAGAAGAACGCCTCCCCGTCTTCCTCGATGCGGAGTATGACGAGGTAGAAGACGCCATTCCGCCGATAACAGCAGACGAAGTCAAGCTGCAACTTCGCCACCTAAATGCTAAAAAAGCAGGTGGACCAGATGACGTAACGAACTTAATGCTGAAGCAGCTACCAGACACGGCAGCCGACGTCCTCGCGTCAACCTTCAACCAGGTGCTGCTCAGCAAACAGTTCCCGTCGTGCTGGAAGCATGCTGAAATAGTAGCCCTCCCCAAGCCAGGGAAGGACATTCGAAGGGCGAAAAACTACAGGCCAATCAGCCTGCTTCCGGCACTTTCGAAAATATTCGAACGCCTGTATCTGGTCCGCCTGCGGGCGCTCATCGAGGCAGAACAACTCCTACCAAAAGAACAGTTTGGCTTCAGGAGTCAACACGCCACGACACACCAGCTGCTGCGCCTAACAGAGGAGGCGTTCGGTGCCATCGACCGACGCGAGTATTTCGGCGCTCTCCTGCTCGACGTGTCGCGTGCCTTCGACTCCGTGTGGCATCGGGGCCTCCTGTTCAAACTATTTGACCTGGGCGTCCCGGTGTCGCACGTGAAGCTCTTACAGAGCTACCTCGAGGGCAGAACGTTCCACGTCAGAGCAGATAGTGGAATCTCCACGGAGCGTCGTATACTCGCGGGTGTACCTCAAGGCTCGGTCGTTGGGCCGACGCTCTACTCTCTGTACACGGCCGACCCACCGCGCACAGCCCACGTCAACCTGGCGCTGTATGCGGACGACACAGCTGTGTACAGCCGCAGCAGATGCGTCGAGGCGTTGCAGCGGAAACTTCAGACGGCCACCGACGCCCTCACTGACTGGGCGAAAAAATGGCGCCTGGCCTACAATGGGGAGAAGTCCCAGGCCATCATCATTGCGACGAGACACGTCAAGGACGACGCGCCCACAGTCTCGGTCCGAGGCGTCCCGGTCCCGTGGAACGGTACTGCGAAGTACCTGGGCGTCACACTGGACCGGCGCCTCACCTGGAGGCCACACGTGGAGAGCATCAGGGGCAAAGCACTGGGTAGACTAAGACTCCTCTACCCACTGCTAAACCCCACTACGACGCTGCCTACCTGCGTCGGCCTCACGCTATATAAGTCCGTAATTCGACCTCTCCTCGAATACGCGGCGGTAGTGTGGGGCAACACGGCGCAAACTAACCTGGAGCGGCTGCAAAAACTGCAGAACAGGGCTCTCAGGTTAGCTCTTCACCTCCCAAGGGACTTCCCGACGGAGGACACTCACGTGGTCGCAGACATCGTACCGCTACGCAGGCGGTTCGAAGAAGCGGCCACAAACTTCTAAAACAAAGCGGGTACATCCACCAACCCGCTGATAAGGAATCTGGGACAACGTCCACACTGGCGACGCACACTCCGCTGGCCGGACCTGCTGAGACGGCCAGCAGACGTTGCCGCCCTACCAGATTAGAAGACATTGCTACGTAACAAGTAGCGCCTAGCCACATCTGCTGCGGAAAAAAAAAAAAAAAAAAAAAAAAAAAAAAAAAAAAAAAAAAAAAACCGCAGCAAGCATCAATTATCAAATTGCCCACGAAGCAGGGCAGCATAGACACCCAAAAGCTTCTCTCTAAGAAAAACCTGGAAGGACACTGATGTCCCACTTGTTGAAGGAAGGGTAGAGCGATTCTACCAGAACTTCACCCACACACCAGTAGTGTCAACCTAGAGGACACTACACCATGATGCGACAGCCATTCTCTGCTCTGCTGCTGTGCTGTGCTTGCGTGCCTGCCTGCCGTCCCGCTCGCTCTCGCTCTCGCTGTGTGTTACGCGCGTCGTCGAAATGGCAGATCAGGCGGCTACGAACGAGACTGCTGCGGCACCCGCCGCCACCGGCACTACGAAGAAGGCCAAGTCTGCGTCGTCTGCGAAGAAGCCGCGCGCCAAGCCTGCGCACCCGCGCACCTCTGAGATGGTGACGGCCGCCATCAAGAGTCTGAAGGAGCGCGGCGGGTCGTCGCTGCAGGCGATCAAGAAGTACATAGCCGCGCACTACAAGCTGGACGCGGAGAAGCTGGCGCCGTTTATCAAGAAGTACCTCAAGTCGGCCGTCGTGGCGGGCGAGCTGGTGCAGACGAAGGGGAAGGGCGCGTCCGGCTCGTTCAAGCTTGCCGGCGCCGGCGGCGGGGGGGCGGCCGAGGGCGGCAAGGCTCGTGCTGGCGGTGCCAAGAAGAAGCGCGCCGCTCCGGCCAGCAAGGAGAAGAAGGGCGCCCGTGCGGCCGGCGCAAAGAAGGCTGGTGGCGTGAAGGCGGCGACCGGTCGGAAGGCGGGCGCTGCCAAGAAGGCGTCTGCGGCGTCGGCCGCTCCCGCGGGTGCGAAGAAGGCGGCTGCGGCCAAGCCGGCCAAGGCCAAGTCGCCGTCGAAGGCGAAGAAGGCCGCCAAGGTTCCGACGAAGAAGCCGAAGGCGCCGCGCCCGAAGAAGGCGACGACGCCGTCTAAGGCGAAGGCTTCGCCCAAGAAGAAGAAGTAGAGTAGAGGAGAAAGAGATGGGAGAAAGGAAGGGTTTGGCGCTTGACTCCGTCGTCCCCACCCCCCGTCGTCGTCTAGTGGCGCGCAAGAGACGCGCGGCCCAAAACGGCCCTTCTCAGGGCCATCAAAGCACGTCGGGGAAGGTTTTGATTGTCGTGTTGCGTCTGGTGTGGGTGTCTGTCTGTCTGGCGTTTCTGTATGCCCGTGGGGATGCTGTTTGCGTGCCGTGGTGGTTGGATTGCGGGGGTCGGTGGCGGGTGTGGGCGGCGGTAGCGGTAAGCGGTGTTGTTGTTGTTGTTGTCGTGGTTGATTGTCGCCGTGTTTGTGGCGGCGGCCGACGGTTGGTTTTCTGTCACGTTGTTTTGTTTGAATACGTTGGTTGGCTTGCCTGCGTTCGTTCTTCTCGGATGTCTGTCTTGTCGAGTCGTGTCTGGTCTTTGTTTTGTTTCTTTGTGTGTGTGTGTGTGTTATGTTTTGCAACGGGGGGCACGTTGAGATGTGGAAGGAGTCGGCGGGGGATTTCGGTGGCGTGTAGAGCGAGCGAGCGCGCCTGCCTGGCCGTTGGCCGTCGGAGTTGGAGTGCGGGTTTTTTTGTTTTCGAAACGAAAGCGGCGGCCGGCCAGCCACCCACCCGTGCGGTGTGACGTCGGCCGTTGGGTATTGTGCGCTTTGAGCGCCGGGGAGGGATGATGTGTGATTGTTGCGCGCTGCTAGCAGGCAGGCAGAGTGAGCGGGTGTGGCGGACGGACGGGAAGTGGTGGTTTTTGTTTTTGGGTTGCGGGGCGAGAGGCAGGCGACCGACAAAGTTTGCTCGCGACGGAGAGATGTTAGTGGCCCTGAAAAGGGCCGTTTTTGTTTGTGCGGTGCGGTGCCGCGGCGCGGTTTAGGCGCGCTCGCCGCGGATGCGGCGCGCGAGCTGGATGTCCTTGGGCATGATGGTGACGCGCTTGGCGTGGATTGCGCACAGGTTGGTGTCTTCGAAGAGGCCGACGAGGTAGGCCTCGCTGGCCTCCTGCAGGGCCATGACTGCGGAGCTCTGGAAGCGCAGGTCGGTCTTGAAGTCCTGGGCGATCTCGCGCACTAGGCGCTGGAATGGCAGCTTGCGGATGAGCAGCTCTGTGCTCTTCTGGTAGCGCCTGATTTCTCGCAGGGCGACGGTGCCCGGCCTGTAGCGGTGGGGCTTCTTGACGCCTCCGGTGGCGGGCGCGCTCTTCCTCGCCGCCTTGGTGGCGAGCTGTTTGCGCGGCGCCTTTCCGCCGGTGGACTTGCGGGCCGTTTGCTTTGTGCGGGCCATAGCGGTAGCGGTAGCGGAGCGGCGTGCGTGGAGGTTAGGTGCGGCGCGGCGTCCGGTGCTGCCTTGACAACGGGCCCGCGCGCCTCCGTGCTGCGCTTATATGCCCTCGGTTGCGCGTGGTGGGGGGAGGGCGGGCCAGAGTCTATATAGGGGGGCGGCGGGCGCGCTGGGCGCAGACCGTAGCCGACTCGCCAGCCGCTGCAGCTGCTGTTTGTGCACGTTTTGCTTTGCCCGAGGAAGGAAGGATGACAGGCCGCGGCAAGGGAGGAAAGGGGCTCGGCAAGGGTGGCGCCAAGCGGCACCGCAAGGTGTTGCGCGACAACATCCAGGGCATCACGAAGCCCGCCATCCGCCGCCTGGCTCGCAGGGGCGGCGTGAAGCGCATCTCTGGTCTGATCTACGAGGAGACCCGCGGGGTGCTGAAGGTGTTCCTGGAGAACGTGATCCGCGACGCGGTGACGTACACTGAGCACGCCAAGCGCAAGACTGTGACGGCCATGGACGTGGTGTACGCCCTGAAGAGGCAGGGGCGCACCCTGTACGGTTTCGGCGGTTAGGCTGCGTCGCAGCGGGCGCTGGCCTTCCCGCGGCCGTGCTTGTGGGTGGGAGAGACTAGAAAACGGCCCTTTTCAGGGCCACCACACTGTTCGGAAGTTGAAAAGTGCGAAAGAGTCTGTGTTGTTGTTGCTGCGTGTGTGCGCTGTGTTGTTTGTTTCTTTCCGTTTGAGCGACGTGATGTGGCTGGGAGGGGAGAAGGAAAGGAAACGTGTCATGTGGCTGGCTGGCTGTGTGTGTGTGTGTGTGTGTGTGTGAGAGTGGAGCTGCTTCGTTTGTGTGTTTGTTATTGTGTGTCTTTGTATCGATCGCGATGGAGATGGCGGGCTGTGTGTTGTTGTGCGAGAGGCGGTGATTATTTGCTTGCGTGGTTTGGCTCTGTGTGTTAGGCGTGTGGGCATAGGCGGCCGGATCAGCTGTTTCGTTCGTGTCGACGGCCGTTGCGGCGCGCGGGAGTGGAGGGCGGTGTGTCGACACGCCTCCCTTTAACAATGGTCATTATTGCTGCCGTTGTCGTTTGGAAGGCGACTGCGACCGTGCAAAATGTGTGTGTGTGTGTGTGTGTTGGGCCACACGGGCTGTGTGGACGACAAGATGGCGGACGTGCGCCGGCGGCGGCTGTGCTGTGAAAGTGCAAAGTTAAAAACAAAACAAGGTGCGGCGAGGACGACTGAAATTTTGCTTTGGACGTAGGTTTGTGTGGTGGCCCTGAAAAGGGCCGATTGTTGTGGGCCGAGCCGAGCCGGCAAAGCGTGTTGCGTGCAGGGGAGCACGCGGCGCTGCGATTGCCTGGCCTCCTTTAGGCCTTCTTCTCGGTCTTCTTTGGCAGCAGGACGGCCTGGATGTTGGGCAGGACACCACCCTGTGCGATGGTGACGCCCGACAGGAGCTTGTTGAGCTCCTCGTCGTTGCGGATGGCAAGCTGCAGGTGGCGCGGGATGATGCGCGTCTTCTTGTTGTCGCGGGCCGCGTTTCCGGCCAGCTCGAGCACCTCAGCCGCGAGGTACTCCATGACGGCGGCGAGGTAGACGGGCGCCCCGGCGCCGACGCGCTCTGCGTAGTTTCCCTTGCGCAGGAGGCGGTGGATTCTGCCGACCGGGAACTGGAGCCCAGCCCTGCTTGAGCGGGACTTTGACTTGCCCTTGACTTTGCCTCCCTTTCCGCGTCCGGACATGGCGATTGGGCTAGCGACGGTGCACACGAAACGGAAACGAAAACGACCGGTGCGAGCGGCAGCGAGTCGAGCAGCGGAGTGCGTGCCGGCGCAGCACGCGCGCTCGCACCTTTTGTACCCTGGCCTTCAGGGTGACTAGTGGTGAAGTTTTTGTCCTTGGACATTTACTTCGAATTGGGAATGTGTGATTGTTGTGTTGTGTCTTAACTTTTGCGGTATGTCTTGTGTGTTTATGTGCGTATTTGCTACTTAACTTGTACTGCCTGATCTATGGCGGTTTTTGGGTGATGATGTTGGCGAGTTGATGGGGGCTGAGAGAGGGTGATGTGATGGTGGGCGAGTGTGTGTTCAGTCAAAGAATATTGACCTGGGAGTTTTGTGACGCTTGATGGTGGGGTCATATTGACCCAGTGAATTGATGAGGGGGTTTGTTGACCTGCTGGCTGTTTCGTAGAACGCTTTAGCCAGGTCAGCAAAGCGCTGTTGTAGTCGAATTACGTCCGCAGACGCGTGTAGGTCGTCTGTGGGGAATCGGGAGGGGAGGTGTAAGGCTCGTTTGAGGGCCCTATTTTGAACCCTTTGGAGTTTGAGTATGTGCGTCTTGGCCGCATAGCCCCATACTGGGCACGCGTATTCCATTATGGGGCGTATGAGGGTGCAGTAGACGCGTACTCCTAGGTCTGCTGTTAGCGCACTACTGGTATTAAGGACTGGGTATAGTACGCTCAAGCGAGCGCTGGCTCGGCGGCGCAGGTCATCGATGTGCGCCTGCCATGTCAGCCTCTTATCTAAGGTCACCCCTAGATACTTTGCGGTGTTTCGCCAAGGGAGTTCTTGGCCGTTTAATCTTAGATTTAAGGGTGGTCGCCTGCGTGGTCCTCGCGGTCCTAATCGGCGCGTAATCACAATTGCCTGCGTTTTCCCGCTGTTTATTGTGATGCGCCACCTTTTGGACCATTCCTCTGTGGCGTTGAGAACTCTTTGGAGGCGTCTTGTGACCAGATCCCTGTTTGGGTTGCGGGTGAAAAATGCTGTGTCATCTGCATATTGTGCAGTGTGCACCAGGGGTGAGGTGGGTGTGTCTGCCGTGTACAGGCTGTACAGGACAGGCCCTAGCACCGATCCCTGGGGCACCCCTGCACGTATGCGTCTTTTTGTTGACAGGGAGTTGTCAACCCTGACGGAAAATGTCCTATTCGAGAGATAGCTTTTCAGCAGCTTTACTATCGTCCCGGGGAAGCCTTGTGTGTATAGTTTGTACAATAACCCATTGTGCCATACGGAATCGAAGGCCTTGGCTACATCAAGTAGCACTATCCCACAGTAGCTTCTGCGGTTGAAGGCCTCGGTGGCTGCTTCAACAACTCTCATGATCTGTTGGGGGGCGGAGTGTTTCTGCCTGAATCCAAACTGGAAATCAGGCAGAACTTGCTCTCTGGAGATGTGTTGCTCAATAGGTGTGATTAGGAGGCGCTCGTAGATTTTACTGAGAGTGGGCAGAAGACTAATCGGTCTGTAGTGCTGTGGGAATAATGGGTCCTTACCGGGTTTAGCTATCGCGACCACCTCCGCGTGTTTCCAGCACGCTGGAAACTCGCGGGATCGAGTAATCTCGTTGAAGACGTTCGCGATGTGTGTGATTGCCAGTGGCGGGAGGTTCTTAACTAACTGGTTTGTGAGCCGGTCGTGGCCTGGGGCCTTTTTGTTGGGCAGGGACCTAATGACTTTTGCCACGTCTTCTGGGGCGAAAAGTGGAGTGTGTTCATTCTCGTCGTCTTCAGCTGCAAGGAATACTGCAAGCTGCTGACGGACTATGATTTCGTGGTCCTCGTCCTGCGCCTCTGCTGGTTGAAACTGTTGTTCGAACGAGTCGGCGAGCGCGTTGGCCTTGTCGACAGGGCTGAAGACAAGGCTTCCACGCTCGCCGTGCAGAGGTGGCATACGCGCGCGTGTACGTGTGAATTGCTTGGTAGCTTGCCATAGGCTGTTGTCGTCTACTTTGAGGGCTGATAGGCGGGCAGACCATTGCTGGTTGCGGTGCTCATTGAGTGCTACTTTCAACTCTCTCTGTAGACGGTTGAGCAGCCTCCTAGTTGCCGGATTTCTTGTTATTTTCCATTCTTTTGCGACCCTGTTTTTGTGCCTAATTTGCGCAAGCAGGTGCTCCGGGAGTTGTATTTGAGGAGGAGGGCCTTCCCGCTGCCGGGGTGTGGCCTCCTCAGCAGCCTGCAGGATCGTGTTGGTAAGGTCTTTAAGCGCCTGTTCTGCAGTATCTGCAGTTGGAGGCGGGGCGCGAGCTATTTCAGAAGCGACATTTACCTGAAAGTGCTCCCAGTTCGTGTGCTTATACGACACCTGGTGTTGTGGGAGAGCTACCCTTTCTCCCACGTCGACCTCGATTATAACTGGGTTGTGATCGGAGGACATTCTATTTATTGTTCTCGCAGTCACGAAGCCTGTTATTCTCCTTGTGAGAGCTATGTCAAGGACGTCTGGCCGGCCTCCGTTTTTAGGGAAGTGTGTCGGCTCTTCTGGGCCCCAGACGTCGAACTGGTGGTCTCGCGCGAGTCGCTGCAGTTGACGACCGGCTCTGGTCGTGAGTCTAGAATGCCAGTCTGCGTGTTTTGCATTGAGGTCTCCTCCTATTAGGAGCTTGCCTCTGATTTGTGCTAGTGCGGGAATGTCGTCCTCATCTAAGGTTGGGGTCGGTTGGCGGTAAGCTGCAACGACTGTGAGGGGGCCTGTAACTGTGGCTATTTCCACAGCTACCGTTTCTAACGAGCGGGTAGCTGGGGGGAATATCTGGTGATGGGGGATCCCTCTCTTTGCGTATATGGCCACCCCGCCTCCTGCGGTTGGCCTGTCTCGTCTGTAACTGTTATAGTTTGGGACTGCCGCTTTTACTCCCGGTTTTAGGTGTGTTTCTGACATCATGCAAACGTCGATATTAAGCTCCTTCATGAGCTCTCGGAACTCCATGACTTGGTTGAAGATGCCGTCTGCGTTAAAGACGCACATTTTCAGACCTTGGATATGGGGGCGTCTATCCATGTTTGGCTGTTGTTGTTGCTTGGGAAGTCGCTGAGGGATGCGACTGCTTAACTGCTGCTTGTAGGGCGGCGAGGATCTGTGCATTTTGCTGCTGAATCTCCCGCATCATCTGCGCGAGGAGATTCAGAGTTTGGGACATGACTCCCAGCACAGGATCGTCTGTGGAGGGCGAGGGCGCAGCTTCGCTCAGACTTTGAGTGACAGGATGTCTGCCAGCGGTCTGACGGTCCGCGCCCTCTGCCCGCCGCAGACTGGTCTTTGGGGCAGGGGTTAGGACTTCCCTAGGGCATTCTCCGTCGTCAGGGATCTGGTCAAGGAGAGGAGTGTCCTGGGTTGTTTCCGGGGAGCGTCGGCCGCAAGATTCCGGTCCCATCTCGGCCGGCAGAGGGGCGCTACTGCGCGCCTCAGTGTCGGCCGCGATGTTTGCGAACGTCGCGGCGGCCGTCACCTCACGCGATTTGCCTCTGTAGGGCGGCCTATCTCGTCTTGTGATTTCAGGTCGGTTTGGGGGTTTAGCTTGGGGTTTGTTTGGGGGTGCATTCGAGCCTCGCCAGCGTTGGGCGTAGTTCTTATGAACCCTGCATCCCAGGTAGCTGGCGGTGTGCCCTTCGCCGCATAGCGCACACTTTATTCTTGGGTCTTCTATTTTAATTTGACAGGTCCTGGAGTCGTGTCCCTCCGCACACTTCCTGCATCGTACAGGCATGTCGCAGTGTGAGGCCACGTGTCCCAGTCCCTGGCACCTAAAGCATTGTTGAGACCGATTTTTCTTTTTTAGCAGCTCGGTGGTTATGGGTATCTGCAGGACACTCCTCATAGGCTTTTTGTTTATCGGTATGTCTGGCATTACGGCGAGGTAGAGGGGCCACTTGTTATTTGAACCGGGTGGTTTCATTTGTGTGACTGTCTTAACATCGAAATTTTGGCGGATCAGGTCTTCCTTTATCGCTGAGGGCGATAGTTTGCGCGGTAGGTCGCGGATAACTATATTTAGGTTCCTGATCCTTTCGGTCGGGAAAGTGTAGTGCGGTATTTTCTTATCTCTCAGGAGTTGTTTTACCGCCATGTATTCATCCATGGAGTGGAGGGTGAGCTTTATTTTATCGCCCCCTGCCGGTTTGGCTTCGAATCTATCACCTACTGAGCTCTTCACTAGATCATAGAGCTCCTTGTAATCCTTGTCAAATTCAGCGACGATTGGGGGGAGGTATGCTCGTTTCTGCGAGCCCACTGGTTGTTGGGGTGGCGCTTCATTGGTCGTGGGTTCGTCGTCTATGGCGGAAAAACGGTTAGATGTTGGTGCAGCCTCCGTGGCCGGCGGGGGTGTGGGTTGGCGGATGGTTTTTCTGGCTAGTTGGAAGCCGTCACCTTCACCGCTAGTAGCGGTTTCCCCTATCTCGTTTTCCTGCTCCTGCCTGGACTCATCGATAACCAGAGGGCTATCTGATTCGGAATCGTGTTCCTTTTGTTTGTTCTCAGCTTCCGGAGATTGGCTGGAAGCTTTGAGTCGCTTTACGAGGTTTTTACGCCTGCCTCGGTTCTTTTTCTGGGTCCTGGAAAGTTTAACTTTAGGGGACGGTGGGAGGGTGGATTTGAGGTTGGGAGTGGTTTTGCGGGCAGGTTTGGGTTGGGCTTTGGAAGAGGGTTTCGGGAGAATTTTTACTGGGAGACGATTCCCTTTTTCACGCCTGCGGGACGCAAGATAAGGGAGGAGGTTATTCTGTGCGTTTTCTAGTAGTAGTCTGTCAACGTCTGGATTTGGGGAATTAGTGGCGCTGCTCATACTGACAATGAAAGACGTAGTGCTGGTTTGTTGTTTGATGGCGTTAGGCGCCCTATTGATCTCGTTGGGGGCGGAAGTGGAAGCAAAGTCGAGGGCTGCCTTGGGTATGCCAGACGCCGCCTTCGTTGCCGACACCGTTAGGTTTCCGGCGGCTGTGCTTGGCCCTAACAAACTGGCAGGCGCGGGACACTGGCCAGTGACCAGGCCCTGACCTGCAGAGTCCCTAACACTCGGGGGAGCAGAGCATGGCTCTGCGGCAGCAGAAGTACCCGAACCGCCCGGAAAAGCGGCCCGCGACATCGAGGAGACGACATCGACGCCGCCAGCAGCGAGCTGCTGGGACCCCGAATCGTCACCGCAGATTGAAACCGCACACGACAATTTGCTCATCGTGCAGCCTGACCGTGCTGCGCTTCGACGTGTGCACCCGTCAACGCTTTAATAAAAGCGAAGCCGAAGAAGCACCTGGATTGTCACCCGTGCAAGCGGGGGCCTATGGCTTTGCGTAACAGACGCACGGAGACTAGCTCAACGTTCGACTGCCGCTCGGCGAGTGCCGGCGCAGCAGGGGTGGGGGTGCTTTATGGGCTCGGGTGCGGCGGCCGGTTGCGCGCGCGCCCCATTGGTCGGCGGCCGCAACAGGGCGAGCTGGTAAAGGTGCGGCGGCGGCTGGCGGCGGGTGCCACTGTGTGGGGAGACGCTGACTAGAGCGGAGCGCTTGCTACTGGTGTTGCTGCTGCCGTACGTTCGTTCGAGATGCCGCCCAAGACTAGCGGGAAGGCCGCCAAGAAGGCTGGCAAGGCGCAGAAGAACATTTCGAAGGGCGACAAGAAGAAGAAGCGCAAGAGGAAGGAGAGCTATGCCATCTACATCTACAAGGTGCTGAAGCAGGTGCACCCTGACACGGGCATCTCGTCGAAGGCGATGAGCATCATGAACAGCTTCGTGAACGACATTTTCGAGCGCATTGCGGCCGAGGCTTCTCGCCTGGCGCACTACAACAAGCGCTCGACCATCACGTCCCGCGAGATCCAGACCGCTGTGCGGCTGTTGCTGCCTGGCGAGCTGGCCAAGCACGCCGTGAGCGAGGGCACGAAGGCGGTGACCAAGTACACGAGCTCCAAGTAAGGAGGTGGCTCTGGAATGGAAGGATGGAGAAGGCTCCTCCGTTGCGAGAGCGGCAAAACGGCCCTTTTCAGGGCCACCAACTTGCCTTTTGCGGGAAGGGCGGAATTGTTGTTGTTGTTTGTGTGGACGGCTGTGATGTATGTGTGCATTTTGATTGTGGGTGGGGGGGGGGGGGGCGCGTCAAAGCGTGTTGCGGGGTACGGCCACGAGGTTGGTCGCCGTGGCGTGGAATGGTGGCACGCCTCGTTTGAGTGGTTTTTGACCCATTGGTGTTGGGGTGTGTGTGTGTGTTACCTGTCTGCGAGGGGGGACAGTGCGATCGGCGACTTTTGTGTCGCCGTAACGACGGCCGTTTGCGGGTTTGTTTTTTGCACATCATACATGGCGAGGGTGAAATGTGAAATGTTTTTGTTTGGTTGTTTTTGCCGCCCACTATTCCCTTTGCTGTACGCCGAGTTTGACAATGGTGCGACGCAACTGCAGCGTGGAGGTGTGTGAGTGACGTTGAAATGAACGTGCCATTAAGACGCATTGTTGTTGTATTGTACTGTACGTGTACGGCGACACGCACGATGATGTACCATTCGACTCTGATTTTTGATAGCCGTGTCTGACTGATTGCGTACGACGCACGCACACCGATGTCGTCATTCAAGATGCACGCGTGTCCAGTGCAGTATAGTAAGCGCGACGCTAGACGACGACGACGGCGGCGGCGGTCGTCGTTTGTTTGGCGAATGTCTGTACACGTGTTTGTCTGTGTCCATCCGGTATGTATGTATTTGTTTGTTTGAAAGTGTTTTGTGTGTCGGTGACGTGGTCCGATCCGTCGCCCCCTGAGTAACTGTCGATCGGCGCGATAGACCGGCGTCACGCAACTGAACCGAAGTCTTGGGCACACCCGTCATACTGTTGTACACCGTCGCGCTGAGAACGGTAACGAAAGGTTGACTTTGATCGGTCGAATGTCTGGGCAGAACGTGAGGAATGAGGCAAGAGTGCAAGGAGGAAAGGACAGAGGGGGGGCAAAAGAGAGAGGAAGGGAAAAAGGGGAGAAACGCATTCGTAGAGCAACGGAACGTTCCCGCGTCGGAGGCGTATTGGAGCCGCACTGAAATGCGTTTAACGGCGGCGCGGCTGCAAGTGTCTGCCGTGGTGAACGTTACCTTTGACGGCTGCATTGGGCTTTGCCTTTGCTTTCGCTTTCGCTTTCGCTTTCGCTTTCGCTTTCGCTTTCCCGGATGTACGTAACGTTTGTTGATATGGTTCTGAGGAAGAGTGTATGACAGTGCCGTGCCGTCCATGTTCGTGTGCCCTCCCATTGTGTGTATGCTATTGTCTGTGTACTTGAATGATGTATGTAGGTGTTGGTGGACATGTTGTACCAGTGGGGGGAAATGGATCGTCGATAGTTGCCGTCACTCTGTCACGGTCGAGATGACGCACCCTCCGTACAGAAAGGTGTCGAGAAAGTGTGTGTGTGTGTGCGTCCGTGAATTGGCAGTGTTTGGAGGTGGGCGTGCCCTGCATGTGGCCCGGAAGGCTGTTCGTTTGGCGGTAGTGTTGTGTGGACAGGGGAGGGGCATGCGTAACGCTGCTGGCATGGCATTTCGGGAGATGGGAGGGGGCAAACGAGGAAACGAGGAGCGGCGGCCAAAGACGGGACGGGGAGGGGCGCGGTGTGGGTGGCTTGCGCCTGTGCTCGGCGTTGTGGTTTGTGCAAAAGAGGAGGAGAAAAACAATGAGTTGCCAGGGAGGGGAGCGGTGTTGTGGTGTAGCCGCAGACGCGGCTGTCAGTGAACGTGGCGAGACGGACGGATATGCGCGGAGGGGCGGGGGCGGCGCATTTCGCCGGTGCCGTGCCGTGCCTGAAAGCCGCGTGGTCGCTGTGTTGTTGGTGGCGTGGGGGCGAGGAGAGTACCGTACGGGTGTGCTTGTGCGCCGGAAATGGCACACTGCGCCTGCCCGTCTTGGAGGCTGATGGCTGTGGTGTGGAAATGGGGCGCGGTGATGTTGAAGCAGTTGAAGAACAGAAAAGAAACCAAGAAAACGGAAGGCGTGATGCGGCGGTGGTGGTGAGAGCGGGAAAAACAAAACAAAAAAAAAACAACAAAAAAAAAAAGAAGGAAAAACAACAAGAAACAAAAAAGAACACAAAACGTCTATCAATATTAAAATGTAAATGGAAATGGAAATGGACCCAGGTATAACCTCCCTGCACAAATAGCAGAGAGTCCGATGATAATAAAAATGTGCCAGAAGAATGTTAACGTCCCTACAAAACAAACCCAACGATAAGATTAATGAAAGAATGAACCGTATGTAACATTGCAACAGACATAATGAAACGTGATAAATTGTATAAGGGCAGCAGCGTTGACCTTTGGCCCTGTATTCAGAATAAAAAGAGCCAAAGATCGTTACCCCAATGAAAAAGACACTGAAACACGTATGTAATGTAACATAGCAGCGATGGCGAGACATTGTAGCATCTGTGACCAGAGAGTTTGCGCTGGACCGCGCGAGTGTTGCGAGCGGTTCTCAGTCAGTCAGTCAGTCAGTCAGTCAGTCGTTGCGAGTCTGTAGCTCTGTCTAGTTGAGGGCTGTACTCTGTCAGTAGTCGTCGCGTGCAGTACGCTAATAGTCGTCATGCAGAGCGGTCGGTCAGTAGTAGCAGCCGAGTGCGGTTGTGTGATGTAGGCGGTCGGCAACACTGGTCAAGATGGTGAATAAGGTATACTGTTAATTAATATAATCATTAGATAATGAAGAATTTTATTTATTGTAATTATTCTCCAACAAGTTCCCCAATAATAATTTCTATTTCAAAAGCATTTTTCAAACATTTAATTTTTTTATTGAACTAAAGAGTTCGTTGCACTTCACATTTCATTCCACTTCTTTGAAGAAAAATTTCACTAGAATCACAAAAAAAAGAGAATATTATTATTTGCAATGCAGTTCCTCCAAGCGCTGCGCAACAACAAGAGCAGAAATGTGACATCCATTTATTCTGAGGTAAGACTTTAATTCTGATTGTTTTGCACAGGGCCAAAGACCGATATTTCGGTTTAATTGAAGTTTCCTGTCGCTGAACGGACTTTAAATGTTGTGAAGAATTTATATTTGAGTCAGATTGCGAATGTCACATTTTTGTTGCCATTTTCAATACCTCTCATTGTGGGCGAGGTTACAATTAGCGCAATGTCCATTAGCGTCCGTAAATAACATTGTCCATTAGTTTAAATTTTGCGGGGAGGTTACAACACACACAAAAAAAAAAAAAAAAAAAAAAAAAAACAAAACAAAAAAAAAATTGCATTTATATCCGCCCCTCAATTGTAGATACCCCTTACACAGCTGTGTGCAATGAATGAGTGCTGGCTGGTAATTAATTGCACTCCTTGGAGGGAAATGCCATAGGAAGTAGTCTTTAAAAAGTGAATGTTTTTCGTTAAAAGACAAGAGTTACTTTAGAAAAAAGTAATAGTGGGGCTTTTGTTGTTGAACAAAATAAGTACAATGAACATACGTTATCAGATTTGCGCAATGCAGCTTCACACTACCTTTTGATTATAACACAATATACTATACATCGTCCCGAACCGTGACCAGAGTCGCGAGACGAGCAGAGCACGCCGCCGACGCCCGCTCAGTACAACCGTCCACCCGCTACTACTGTCGACCGACTACTACCTCTCCCGACTCGCGCTACAATATATATAACAACTGTTCCTGGCGACCCGGTGCGTGCCACTACTGTCGTCTGGCGCGGTCCAAGCGCCGACTAGCAACGATAAATAACTCTCTGGTCAGACAGAGATGCTGTCATGCCTCGCCATCGCTCTGGTAATGAATACGTACGTGTTGCAGCGTGCGTACCACCGGAACACGCAGTGGCGGAGCCAAAGACTGTGTTGTCGAGGTCGAGTGCGAGCGGGAAGAGAGGCAGCGCCGGCACGGAGATGCAAGCGAGCGCGAGACGCACGGGGGCTGCGGCGTGGCGCGTTTGCGGTCGGCGCCTTTGGTGGCAACGGCCGGGACAAGCAGCGGTGTATGGTGTGGTGCGGGGCGGACAGGGGCGGCGGTGGACGGGGAGGAGGCGGCGCGACGACGGCATGGGGGCGAAAACGGGACGGGGGACGGCGGATGTTGAGAGGCGTCACGCGCGGACAGGACACAGAGACACACAGATTGGAAAGGGAGGGTGCGCGGTAGTAGTTGGGAATGTGCGTACCGTGCGGGATGGGAGTGGGCGAGGAACACGGTCGTGGCCCCTGTTTTGGGTGCGTGTGGTGACGTCGGTGTGTTGTGGGAAGGGAAGGTGCTGTGGCGGCGGCGCGTAATGGGCGTAGGCCGAAAAGAGAAAGGAACGTGGGCAGTGTGTTGGCAAGCGTCGGTTCGACTGCGACGTTGATGGGCAGGGCAGGGCAAGGTTAATGGTGGTAGGAGTAGGCTTGTGGGCGCAAAAAATCTGCCGCTGCAGGCGGTGCCGTAACCGCCATGGCGGGAAGGAGAGAGGGCCAAAGAAAGAAAGAAAGAAAGAAAGAAAGAAAGGAAGAAAGAAGAAAACAAAAAAAAAAAAAAAAGGAGGGGGGGGCGAAAGTGGAGAGGCGGTGGTGTGAGAAGGGCGGGGGCGGAAGGAAGGCAGGAAGGACAAGAGGCGAGGCGACGGCTTGCTTTGTGTACCGGTCGGTCTCTGGCTATGCTTCGTTTTCTGCAGCAGGGTCGGTGCGCGGCGTGGCTCGCGGCAGTGGGAACGCCTGGCGGCTGGACGGCCAGCAATGCGGTTGGATGGGCGGCCACAGCACCGCACCTGTGCCCGAGGAGGAGACGCTGGCGGCGGGCCCTGAGGTGAGGCCGGCTCGGCTGGGGCTGTGGATGTGTAGGTGTGCGCCGCTGCTGCAACAACGAGTAAAAACGCGAGAAGAAGGGGTGGCGGTAGAGAGGAAAAAAAAAAAAAAGGTCGTGTTGTGTTGATGCGCAGGCAGACGCGTACAGAGAGACGAGCCCGGTCTGCAGCAGGGTGTGGCCGTGCCGAGTGCAGAGCAGCGGCGGCCCGGTTCGGTTCGGTTCGGCCCGGCCCGGCGGGCCGCGCTGTTGTCGCGGACGTGAGCGCCCCCTGGCGGGTGGCCGGAGGCGGCGCGGCGTGTTGGACGTGTGGCTGGTGGCAGTGCACAATTTGCGAGTGGCTGGCGGTGTGGTGTGGCGGTTGGCGCGTCGGGCGGCGGAGAGAGAGAGGGAGGAGAGGTATGTGTTGCGGGCGCCCTTTGCTGCGCTGCGTCGTTGCGTGTGCCGTACAGGGCGGGCGCTTGTCGACTGTGTGGGCGGTGTGGCGAATTGGCGTGAAACGGCTGCCGAGAGGTGTGTGGTAGCGAGCCGGTCGGTGTCAGTGCGAAGGGGAATGTGCGTGCGTTTGGCGGTTTCGGTGTGCTTTTTGCGGCGTGAGAGTGGGAATTAGTGGGGCCGGCTGTTGTGTTGGTTCCTTGTGTCTTGTGTCGCGTAGCTTGATGGCAACGTGGAAGGACGCCGGTTTCGTTTCGAGCCGTGCGTGTGGTTGTCGACGTTGACTGGTTGGCGTGTGCCGATGCACGTGCATGTGTGGGTCGCGAGTGCGTTTTTGGCTGGCTGTGTGTGTGTGTGTGTGTGTGTGTGTGTGTGTGTTTTGGGGGGGAAGGGGGAGGCGGTGGTGGAAGTGCAGTCGTTGCCACGGGCGTCGTCGGGTGGGGCTGGGGCTGTGCGTCGTGGCGGAAAGGTGGTAGGTTGCGGGAAGCGAGCCCGTCGTTGACGGTGTCGCGTGAGTTGTGAATCGAGTGGGGCGCGGGGCGCGGGACAGGAGCAGCGTGCCGCTGCGTCGTGGTCGTCAGCAGAGGCTGTGCGTGTGCTTGTCCTTTTTGTGGGCGGTTCGTGCGAGGCGTTTTTGTTTTGTGTTGCCCTAGTTGTTAGTTTATTTTGTTTGTGTTTGTTATTTTGAGACGACGACTGGTTGGTGGCGTGCGCGCGAAGTGGCGGTGTGCGCTTCCCGTGTCGTTTGTGTTGTTTTGTTTTTGTTGTGTTTTTTTGTTTTTGTGTGTTTTTTTTTTTTTTTGCACTGGGCCCCGGGGGGGTGGGTGGGTGGGTGGGTGGGTGCCTGTGTGTCGATTGCCGGCTGGCGAAAGGTGCGCCATCGGCGGGGTGGGTCGCCGGCACAAGTAGAGGCGGCGGCGTTGTTGCTGTTGTTGTGTGGTGTTTGTTTTGTTCGGCTGTGTCGGCGAGCTGTGTTGCGGTGCGTGTGAATGGTGGTGCAAAAGTGCTGGCGTTGGGGCTGCGGCTGCGACGGCGGCGAGCCGCGGGCGCGCATGATAGTGATGTTGTGAACAGCGGCTGTGTACGGTAGTGGTGTTGTTGTAGCACGACGTGCATCCGGGCCGGCGCGGAAAGCGCAGTTGCGGGCGGTTGCCCTTCGGTGCCAGCCATGTCGCGTGAGCGGCGGGTTGCTCTGGTGTCGACACGTGGTGCTCTGGGTTGTTGTGTGGTGCCCTTTGGCCGGTGGGGGTGGTTCGCGTGTGTCTCGTTCGCGCTCGGTATCTGGTCGTGGTCGTGCTGCTCCCCCGTCTGTCGGCGGTTTTCGACGTCGTCTGTACGTTTTTGTTCGTTTGCGGCGTGCCTGCCGACGTCGTCCCGTCGCGACCTTTCAACCGAAAGTGTGGCGCCCGAAGGTGAACGAACGTAACCCTGACCTCGGCGCTTTACGCTGAGCCGAGCGAACCGAACCTAACCCGTGGTGTGGCGAGGTGAGCTCAGCCTGTGAGCCCCTAACGTCTACGTAAGGTAAGCTGTCCGGCTCACGCCTCACGTTTGAACGCTTTTTTTTTTTTTAACCTACGTTTGACGCTTCTTAACCTAGCACTGACCCCTTAACCTAACGTGTAACCTAACCTAACCTAACCTAACCTAGCCTGTGACGCCTGACGTGTTTGAATGCTTAACCTAAGTTTGACGCTTAACCTAACCCAAGTCCCCTTAACCTAACCCACGTCCACCTAACCTAACCTAACCTAACCTAACCTAACCTAGACGTGTAAACGTAATGTGTAACGCGTAACGTGTAAGGTCGGCTGTCGTGTGTGCTGACGGCAGATTGGGTTGGTCTGTAGATTCGGATTGCGGTTTGCCTCGGTCGAGGGGTTGGGTCGGAAGCGGCGAGGGGCGGCGGCGCCTGTTGCGCAGGCGGCGTCCGTTTGCGGCGGGCAATTGTTGAGAAACGGCTGTGAATGTTGGCGGGCGAGAGGAGGAGGACGGCGCGCGATGTGGCCCGACGGCTGCGGGCCGATCGGGAAACGGCGGGAGGGCGACGGAAGGCGATGGGGCGGCGGAGGCGCGTTTGCACGGCCGTCATCGCCGCACGCCTCGGCTTGTGTGGCTGTGGCGCCGGCCGCGCTGGCCGGGCTGCCGCGGCGACGGTGTGGGAGTTTTGCCGAAGGTTTGGCCATTGTGGCGGGTCGTCGGCTGGGGCTGTGGGGGCGGCATTTGGGCGGGGGCGGCGATTCTCGGCGGGCCGACCCAGGCTGTAGCGCGCGGTAGCTGCAGTTTGGCCGTGGTTTGCGGCGCTGCCGTGGCGACTGGTTGGCGACTGTGGTGTGGCTGTGTGTAGCCCCATCCTCGGTGGTTTGAAAGGCGCGGGCGGTTGTGGCGCAGGTTTGGGGCTGCTCCGCACAGGCTGTCGGACGTTGGGCGGTAGCAAGCGCGCCCATCCGCCAGTCGTATGTCCCAATAAGAGGAGAATAACACAGGATTTACCTGACGGCATTGCCTGCATTCGTCAGAGGAGAGAGATTGGGTTGAACTTCTTTATTTGTGGTATGGCAGCAGGGTATGCGGGATTATAAAAAGTGAATCATAGGGACGGAGCTGCAAGCAGCGTCCGCTTAGGGCACTCCCGGTGTCTCATCTGTCGAGGAGTGCAACAGGCCGCTGATAGCGGTCGCGAACATCTTGAGGAGCACCAATGTCTCGAATGAGGGGATTGGCAGAGGCATGCGACCGTCGGTAAAAACGGTCGGCAGTCTGCTGGATGCGGAGCATCACGTCCAATTCATCAGCTGCTTGGTGTAGGTAGCCATGCGGGAACTGCGGGTGGACATGGAAGACCCGCCGAAGAATCTTATTCTGTTGCGCCTGTAGACGCTGGATATGCGTGGGGGCTGCATTGCCCCAAGCCTCACATGCATAGTCAACAATCGGCCGAATAAATAATCGGAAGATGAGGAGGCCATTCCGGATGGAGAGGTCAGACCCCTCATTAAGGAAAGGGTACAGTGCGCCCATCCGCTGGTGGACTTTGGCTCGGACGGCGTCGATATGCGGCTGCCAGAGTAGGCGATCGTCCATGATGACGCCCAGGTACCGGACAGTCTTCTGCCAGGGGAGAGCGGTCCCGTAAAGGTGAAGTGGCGGGGCCGGCATCGTTGTCTTCCTCGTAAAGACGATGGCCTGTGTCTTCAGGGGGTTGAACCGGATGCGCCAGCGAGCTGCCCAGATCTCCAGATCGTCGCACGCCCTCTGCAACCGGGAATGCATGGCTGCATGCCACCGGCTCCTGGTGTAGAGCATAGTATCATCGGCGTAGACGGCTTTCTCCACACGGGGCGACGTCGGAAGGTCCGATGTAAAGATAGTGTAAAGGACGGGGCCCAGGACAGAGCCCTGCGGCACCCCAGCGACGATGGGCCTGGCAGTGGAGAGGGCTGCTTCAACGCGGACAGCGAAAGTGCGGTGCCGCAGATACGATGCAATGAGGCGCACGTATGCCCGGGGAAACCCAAGGTGGGCCATCTTCCAAAGAAGGCCAGTGTGCCAAACACTGTCAAATGCCTTGGTGACATCAAGAAGAACCGCTCCACAGTATTCCCGGTTATTGAAGGCGCGAGTGATGTACTCCACAACACGTACAATCTGCTGGGTCGTGGAGTGGCCGCGGCGGAAGCCGAACTGTTCCGGGGGGAGGATTTCCCGAAGATCCAGGATGGCCCGGAGTCGCTGAAGAAGTAGCCGCTCAAACAACTTGCTGAGGTGTGGAAGCAAACTGATAGGCCGGTAGGATTTTGGGTCTTTCCGATCCTTGCCCGGCTTGGGAACAGCAATAACGATGGAGTGCTTCCACGCTGCAGGGTAGGTGCGAGTCCGCAGAACCCAATTGAAGATGGCAGTGAGACGAACAACTGCCAGGAGCGGCAGGTTCTTAAGGACCCGGCCAGTAATGTTATCAACACCGGGAGCCTTGGACGCCGGGAGAGCCCTGATGCCCGCACGGACTTCAGCCACGGAAATAGGCGGGATGTCGTCGTGGTCCTCCTCCTCGTCCCCATGGAGGATGGTCTGCACCTCGGTGTCAACCTGGGCGACGTGCAACTGGTCCACACCATCTTGAAGGGGTGTAAAATTCTCCTGAAAGATGTCCGCAAGGAGATTCGCCTTATCCGCATGTAGATAGGCCGTCCCAGTCGGTGTTGCAAGAGGGGGTATCCGTGTCCTGCGTTTCGTAAAAAAGCGGACCGCATTCCAGTGCATGGGGTCGGGGGTGAACGCCTGCAATTTCGCAGCCCAGCGTCGATTCTTATGCTGGACAATCGCCGCCTTGATGTCACGGCGCAGGCTGTTGATTTGGCGCTTCAGCTGTGGGTCCCGGGTCACACGCCAATCCTTGCAGAGGCGGTTACGAGTGCGGATGTCCTGGAGGATTTCCGCCGGGAGAGCGGAAGATGCGAATGTGCTGGGGCGCTGGCGGGGTGTCGCTCCCTCCAGAGCGGCGGTGAGAGTATCAGCGAACTGGTCGACAGAGGCCTCGTGAACGCCGACGCCATCCACTTGTCGCTGCAGGGCTGCAGTAACTCGTCGCTGGAAGCAGGGCCAATCCGTGTGGTTGAAATTGAGGTGGCCCTGACTCTGCGCCGGGGCG
Source organism: Schistocerca americana (assembly GCF_021461395.2). Taxonomy (NCBI): domain Eukaryota; kingdom Metazoa; phylum Arthropoda; class Insecta; order Orthoptera; family Acrididae; genus Schistocerca; species Schistocerca americana. The sequence goes on along the minus strand of NC_060126.1, from coordinate 75,552,586 downwards.
ACGTCCAGTTGAAAGAGAACGGGCAGATGGTCGGAGTTCAGTTCGTGAAGGACTTCAGCAGTCAGGAACTGATTAAGTCCCCGAGTAATGGCGATGTCAAGAATGTCGGGCCTCCCTCTGCTAGGATAACACGTCGGCTCCACGGGCCCACAGACATACGCGTTCACCTCTTCAGTGGCCTGGAGTAGAAGGCGCCCATTACGATTGGTGACCAATGAATTCCAGGCCGCATGTTTGCAATTAAGGTCACCTGCGATGAAATATTTGCCTGGAGTCCGCAGAAGGAGACGGGCATCATCGATGAGGAGCTGGCGGCGAGGGCTCCGGTAGACAGCCATAAACGTGACCGGTCCAGTGGCTGTTTCAACCTGGACAGCAGTGACTTCTATAGACCCGATGGCAGGCGGTTGAATTTCACAATGCGGGATGGAGGAGCGGATGAAGATCGCCGTGCCACCCCCTTGCGTCGGTCTGTCGGTCCGAAAGCAGCGGTAATTTGCGATGTTGGAGCGGATGCCTGGTTTGAGAAACGTCTCATTCACCAGGCATATGTCCACGTCATGTTCAAACAAGAACTGCCGGAGCTCCTCAAGGTCGTAGGTGAGGTTGGCGGCGTTATAAGCCACGATGCGGAAATCATCCAAGCGGCGGCGTCTAGGCATGCTGGGCTACTGAAGTGTCTGCAGTAGGAGCCGGAAGGCTGCGTGAGATCGTCGCCTCCACCGTGGCGGCGATGGTTGCAGGCAGGTTGACGATGGCATTGGTCAACTCGGTCACCATCGTGGTCAGATGCTGCAGCAGCTGGAAAACGTCGTGGAGCCCAACAGTAGGCACCGCAGTGGGTGAAGGAGAAGCTGGCAGGCGGTCCTGGCGCGGAAGAGGCGGCGGGACGCTTGGCACCTCGGCAGCTGCAGTAGCCCGTGGGTGGGAGACGCCCTTCAGTGCATCGGCCACTGTGACACCGGGCTGGATCCTCGCGGACCGGCGTTCCATGAGGGAGGGCCACGTACGGTTGTCATTGGCCGGCCGTGTGGGCGGCGGTTGGCGCCGCCGGCGGGTATCAGCACGTCGGGAAGGCGGGACGGGAGGAAGACCCCGCTGCCGACGGCTAGCCTCCTTATGCTTCGCGCAGGAACGAAAATTGGCAGGATGACTGCCTCCACACAGGCCACAGATGGGCGGCTCATCCTTGCTTCGTGGACAAAGGCGGCTGTCGTGGCCAGCACCACACTTGACGCACATAGGCGGCATAGTGCAGTGACGGGCCACGTGGTTGAACCCTTGGCACCGGAAGCATTGGACCGGGCCACGGGACTTCCGCAGACGTTCCACAGTGACGGAGAGGTCGTAAATCCTGGTTAGCTGGAATATTTCCCGATGCCGAGGAGTGTCCTGCAGGACGACGACGCGGTGGCCAGTAAGCTGATTGGTCCCGGGCATACGATGGTAATCCACCACCGTCGCGACGAAGCCGAGGTCCTCCAGTTCTTCCTTCAGTTCGTCATGGGTGAGAGACGCCGGAATGTGCTTCAACAGCGCCTTCAGAGTCGGCGGACGGACCGCTGGATAGGTATACATGGGGATACCCTCTCGCCCAACCATATCCATTACAGTCACATAATCCTCAGTACAGGAGAGGTTGAGTTTGAGGGTATCACCCCCTGTCTGCTTGGCAGTAAACGACTGCTTACAATGGTCCTTTAACCACGTGTGCAGTTGCTTGTAGGAGTTCTTAAACTGCAACACAATGGGCGGCACCTTCCGCTGCAGCTGAGGCTGGGACGGTTGCTGCTGCGCCCCCTGCTGTTGCTGTTGCTGCTGGGGCGGTGGAACGTCGTCCGCGCCGTCTTGGATGACGTCGTAGCGGTTAGACGTTGGCACCGCGTCCGTGTCAGGCCGCCGCTGCGGCTGCTTCGAGACCTTCTTCTTTGGTGGCTTCCGGAAACCGTCATCTGCCCCGGTGGCGGCGTCGCCGGTACGCTTACGACTATGCTGCTGGTGGCCGTCGTCATCTTCACCCGAAGAGTCATGAGTGCAATCCATACCGAGATCCAAAGTCCTTGCACAGGTCGTCAACAGATCGTTTTCACGGAGGCGTTGCCTGGTCATCATAGGTGGGGGGCCGGATGAGGCCGCCGACGAAGTATTCTCCGCCGGACGGCGATCCGCCACACCCTCAGCCGGAGTAGCGTCCGTAGACATAACGAGCTCTCGCGCGACACGTCCGCTCTCGTCGGAAGACTAACTCCGAATGGGTAGCAAGCGCGGGAGGCGCGGCGCGGCGGCGCGCAGAGTGGCGGCCGCTCTCTCGGCCGTCCGCGCCCGCCCGCGACACTGGCTGGGCCTTGTGATTCTCTGCTCTGCTGCTGTGCTGTGCTTGCGTGCCCTCCTGCCGTCCCGCTCGCTCTCGCTCTCGCTGTGTGTTACGCGCGTCGTCGAAATGGCAGATCAGGCGGCTACGAACGAGACTGCTGCGGCACCCGCCGCCACCGGCACTACGAAGAAGGCCAAGTCTGCGTCGTCTGCGAAGAAGCCGCGCGCCAAGCCTGCGCACCCGCGCACCTCTGAGATGGTGACGGCCGCCATCAAGAGTCTGAAGGAGCGCGGCGGGTCGTCGCTGCAGGCGATCAAGAAGTACATAGCCGCGCACTACAAGCTGGACGCGGAGAAGCTGGCGCCGTTTATCAAGAAGTACCTCAAGTCGGCCGTCGTGGCGGGCGAGCTGGTGCAGACGAAGGGGAAGGGCGCGTCCGGCTCGTTCAAGCTTGCCGGCGCCGGCGGCGGGGGGGCGGCCGAGGGCGGCAAGGCTCGTGCTGGCGGTGCCAAGAAGAAGCGCGCCGCTCCGGCCAGCAAGGAGAAGAAGGGCGCCCGTGCGGCCGGCGCAAAGAAGGCTGGTGGCGTGAAGGCGGCGACCGGTCGGAAGGCGGGCGCCGCCAAGAAGGCGTCTGCGGCGTCGGCCGCTCCCGCGGGTGCGAAGAAGGCGGCTGCGGCCAAGCCGGCCAAGGCCAAGTCGCCGTCGAAGGCGAAGAAGGCCGCCAAGGTTCCGACGAAGAAGCCGAAGGCGCCGCGCCCGAAGAAGGCGACGACGCCGTCTAAGGCGAAGGCTTCGCCCAAGAAGAAGAAGTAGAGTAGAGGAGAAAGAGATGGGAGAAAGGAAGGGTTTGGCGCTTGACTCCGTCGTCCCCACCCCCCGTCGTCGTCTAGTGGCGCGCAAGAGACGCGCGGCCCAAAACGGCCCTTCTCAGGGCCATCAAAGCACGTCGGGGAAGGTTTTGATTGTCGTGTTGCGTCTGGTGTGGGTGTCTGTCTGTCTGGCGTTTCTGTATGCCCGTGGGGATGCTGTTTGCGTGCCGTGGTGGTTGGATTGCGGGGGTCGGTGGCGGGTGTGGGCGGCGGTAGCGGTAAGCGGTGTTGTTGTTGTTGTTGTCGTGGTTGATTGTCGCCGTGTTTGTGGCGGCGGCCGACGGTTGGTTTTCTGTCACGTTGTTTTGTTTGAATACGTTGGTTGGCTTGCCTGCGTTCGTTCTTCTCGGATGTCTGTCTTGTCGAGTCGTGTCTGGTCTTTGTTTTGTTTCTTTGTGTGTGTGTGTGTGTTATGTTTTGCAACGGGGGGCACGTTGAGATGTGGAAGGAGTCGGCGGGGGATTTCGGTGGCGTGTAGAGCGAGCGAGCGCGCCTGCCTGGCCGTTGGCCGTCGGAGTTGGAGTGCGGGTTTTTTTGTTTTCGAAACGAAAGCGGCGGCCGGCCAGCCACCCACCCGTGCGGTGTGACGTCGGCCGTTGGGTATTGTGCGCTTTGAGCGCCGGGGAGGGATGATGTGTGATTGTTGCGCGCTGCTAGCAGGCAGGCAGAGTGAGCGGGTGTGGCGGACGGACGGGAAGTGGTGGTTTTTGTTTTTGGGTTGCGGGGCGAGAGGCAGGCGACCGACAAAGTTTGATCGCGACGGAGAGATGTTAGTGGCCCTGAAAAGGGCCGTTTTTGTTTGTGCGGTGCGGTGCCGCGGCGCGGTTTAGGCGCGCTCGCCGCGGATGCGGCGCGCGAGCTGGATGTCCTTGGGCATGATGGTGACGCGCTTGGCGTGGATTGCGCACAGGTTGGTGTCTTCGAAGAGGCCGACGAGGTAGGCCTCGCTGGCCTCCTGCAGGGCCATGACTGCGGAGCTCTGGAAGCGCAGGTCGGTCTTGAAGTCCTGGGCGATCTCGCGCACTAGGCGCTGGAATGGCAGCTTGCGGATGAGCAGCTCTGTGCTCTTCTGGTAGCGCCTGATTTCTCGCAGGGCGACGGTGCCCGGCCTGTAGCGGTGGGGCTTCTTGACGCCTCCGGTGGCGGGCGCGCTCTTCCTCGCCGCCTTGGTGGCGAGCTGTTTGCGCGGCGCCTTTCCGCCGGTGGACTTGCGGGCCGTTTGCTTTGTGCGGGCCATAGCGGTAGCGGTAGCGGAGCGGCGTGCGTGGAGGTTAGGTGCGGCGCGGCGTCCGGTGCTGCCTTGACAACGGGCCCGCGCGCCTCCGTGCTGCGCTTATATGCCCTCGGTTGCGCGTGGTGGGGGGAGGGCGGGCCAGAGTCTATATAGGGGGGCGGCGGGCGCGCTGGGCGCAGACCGTAGCCGACTCGCCAGCCGCTGCAGCTGCTGTTTGTGCACGTTTTGCTTTGCCCGAGGAAGGAAGGATGACAGGCCGCGGCAAGGGAGGAAAGGGGCTCGGCAAGGGTGGCGCCAAGCGGCACCGCAAGGTGTTGCGCGACAACATCCAGGGCATCACGAAGCCCGCCATCCGCCGCCTGGCTCGCAGGGGCGGCGTGAAGCGCATCTCTGGTCTGATCTACGAGGAGACCCGCGGGGTGCTGAAGGTGTTCCTGGAGAACGTGATCCGCGACGCGGTGACGTACACTGAGCACGCCAAGCGCAAGACTGTGACGGCCATGGACGTGGTGTACGCCCTGAAGAGGCAGGGGCGCACCCTGTACGGTTTCGGCGGTTAGGCTGCGTCGCAGCGGGCGCTGGCCTTCCCGCGGCCGTGCTTGTGGGTGGGAGAGACTAGAAAACGGCCCTTTTCAGGGCCACCACACTGTTCGGAAGTTGAAAAGTGCGAAAGAGTCTGTGTTGTTGTTGCTGCGTGTGTGCGCTGTGTTGTTTGTTTCTTTCCGTTTGAGCGACGTGATGTGGCTGGGAGGGGAGAAGGAAAGGAAACGTGTCATGTGGCTGGCTGGCTGTGTGTGTGTGTGTGTGTGTGTGTGAGAGTGGAGCTGCTTCGTTTGTGTGTTTGTTATTGTGTGTCTTTGTATCGATCGCGATGGAGATGGCGGGCTGTGTGTTGTTGTGCGAGAGGCGGTGATTATTTGCTTGCGTGGTTTGGCTCTGTGTGTTAGGCGTGTGGGCATAGGCGGCCGGATCAGCTGTTTCGTTCGTGTCGACGGCCGTTGCGGCGCGCGGGAGTGGAGGGCGGTGTGTCGACACGCCTCCCTTTAACAATGGTCATTATTGCTGCCGTTGTCGTTTGGAAGGCGACTGCGACCGTGCAAAATGTGTGTGTGTGTGTGTGTGTTGGGCCACACGGGCTGTGTGGACGACAAGATGGCGGACGTGCGCCGGCGGCGGCTGTGCTGTGAAAGTGCAAAGTTAAAAACAAAACAAGGTGCGGCGAGGACGACTGAAATTTTGCTTTGGACGTAGGTTTGTGTGGTGGCCCTGAAAAGGGCCGATTGTTGTGGGCCGAGCCGAGCCGGCAAAGCGCGTTGCGTGCAGGGGAGCACGCGGCGCTGCGATTGCCTGGCCTCCTTTAGGCCTTCTTCTCGGTCTTCTTTGGCAGCAGGACGGCCTGGATGTTGGGCAGGACACCACCCTGTGCGATGGTGACGCCCGACAGGAGCTTGTTGAGCTCCTCGTCGTTGCGGATGGCAAGCTGCAGGTGGCGCGGGATGATGCGCGTCTTCTTGTTGTCGCGGGCCGCGTTTCCGGCCAGCTCGAGCACCTCAGCCGCGAGGTACTCCATGACGGCGGCGAGGTAGACGGGCGCCCCGGCGCCGACGCGCTCTGCGTAGTTTCCCTTGCGCAGGAGGCGGTGGATTCTGCCGACCGGGAACTGGAGCCCAGCCCTGCTTGAGCGGGACTTTGACTTGCCCTTGACTTTGCCTCCCTTTCCGCGTCCGGACATGGCGATTGGGCTAGCGACGGTGCACACGAAACGGAAACGAAAACGACCGGTGCGAGCGGCAGCGAGTCGAGCAGCGGAGTGCGTGCCGGCGCAGCAGCCGCCTACTGCATTTGAGCTTCCTCACTTTTAAGGAGAGCGTATGTAATGGAGGGTGTTGTCCTTCTGGACATTTCCTCCTCTGTGCTGTGTGGGTAGATGGTCGATGTAGTTTGGTATGTCTTTTTTTGGTGCAGTGTGTTTTGTGATTCAGTGCTGCCTTTTAGGCTGTTTTAATTTATTGTCATAGTCATAGGTCGTCTGTGTCTGTCCAGTGATGTGTCGTATTGTCCCAGGTTTTTGATGAGTCTGTTGTCTGATCTGGCCGAGTTCTCGTAGAAGCTTTCGGCCAGTTCTTTGAAACGCTCATGGAGCGTTGGAATTCCCGCTGCTTCGTGTAGGTCAGCAGTGGGGAAGCGGAAGGAAAGGTGTAGCGCCCTTTTGAGTGCACGGTTTTGCACTGACTGGAGTTTGCGGAGGTGCCAGTGCGCCGCATACCCCCAGACTGGGCAAGCGTACTCCATTATCGGTCGTATTAACGAGCAGTATGTTCTAACTCCTATGTCAGCCGCTAGGGTGCTGTGGGTGTTTAGGATAGGATACAACATCTGCATCCTACCACTAGCTTTCCGGCGCAAGTCCTCGATGTGAGCCCTCCAGGTGAGCCTGGTGTCAAGAGTGACTCCAAGGTACCTGGCGGTACGTCGCCATGGAAGTTCTTGGCCGTTCAGCTTGAGCAGTAGCGGCTGACGTGCGGGAGCCCGCTTGCCCAGTTTCCGGGTGATCATAATGGCTTGGGTTTTTGTTTCATTGAGAGTGATGCGCCACTTTTTAGCCCAGCGGCCGGTCTCGTCCAGCGCAGTTTGCAATCTTCGCGTAACCCTGTCTCTGTTCGGGTTACGCGTGAAGAACGCTGTGTCGTCGGCGTACTGGGCAGTGTGCACCAGCGGTACGGTCGGGAGGTCGGCAGTGTACAGGTTGTACAGTACCGGGCCCAGTACCGACCCCTGGGGCACGCCTGCCCTGATGCGCCGCTTTGTGGAGAGCGACGACTCGATCCTAACGGAGAAAGTCCTTTTGGAGAGATAGCTCGCGAGTAGCTTCACTATCGGACCTGGGAAGCCTTGGGAGTATAGCTTGTAGAGAAGCCCGGTGTGCCAGACAGAGTCAAAGGCAGCGGCTACGTCAAGTAGCACTACCCCGCAGTAACTTTTGCGATTGAAGCTTTCGGTAGCTGCTTCGACGACCCTCATTAGTTGCTGGGGCGCGGAGTGTTCCTGCCGGAAACCGAACTGAAAGTCCGGCAGGATTTGTTGTGTGCTGACGTGGTCGAGAATGGGGATGAGTAGCAGGCGTTCGTAAATTTTGCTAAGGGTTGGCAAAAGGCTGATAGGTCGGTGGTTCTGCGGGATAACCGGGTCTTTACCGGGTTTCGCGATCGCGACGACTTCTGCGTGTTTCCAGCACCTTGGAAACTTGCGAGAACGCGTGATCTCATTGAAGATATTTGCGATGTGGGCTACGGCAGGGGGTGGGAGGTGTTTCACTACTACGTTGTTGAGCTGGTCGTGGCCTGGGGCTCTTTTGTTGGGTAGGGACCTGATTACTCTGTTCACGTCGTCGGGTGTGAAGAGCGGTGTGTTTTCTTCGTCGTCGTCGGCATCGTCCGCCGCGAGGAATGTGGCGAGCTGACGTCGAACGACGGCTTCATGGTCCCTGTCCTGCGCCTCTGCGGGGCGGAACTGTTTTTCAAAGGCATCTGCCAGGGCATTTGCCTTATCTGCGGTGCTAAAGACAAGTCCGCGCTCGCCGTGCAGAGGTGGCAGTCTGGCGCGTCTTTTGGTGATCTGCTTGGTCGCCTGCCAGAGGCTATTGTCGTCCACGCGTAGGGCCGAAAGTCGCGCCGACCATTGCTGGTTGCGGTGCTCAGTGAGTGCGACCTTGAGCTCTCTTTGTAGGCGGTTCAGTAGCCTCCTAGTTACGGGGTTCTTTGTGAGCTTCCACTCTTTGGCGATCCTGTTTTTGTTTCTAATTTGGGCAAGCAGGTGCGGCGGGAGTTGCTTAACTGGGGGAGGGCCGTCCGGAGGCCGTGGTGTGGCCTCCTTTGCTGCTTGCAGGATCGTGCTGGTGAGATCTTTAAGCGCCTGTTCTGCAGAATCTGCAGTTGGAGGCGGGGCCTGGGCAATTACTGAAGTTACGTCAACTTTGAATTGCTCCCAGTTAGTGCGCTTGTATGAGGTGTGTTGTTGCTGGAGAGGTACCCAGTCTCCTATGTCGACCTCGAGAATCACGGGATTGTGATCGGAAGACATTCGGTTAACCGATTGCGCGGTCACAAATCCCGTTATTCTTTTGGTGAGCGCTATGTCGAGGACGTCCGCCCTTCCCCCGTTTCTGGGGAAGTGGGTGGGCTCCTCTGGACCCCATATGTGAAAGTGGTGGGTGCGCGCGAGTCGTTGCAGTTGACGACCAGCTCTGTTTGAGTTTCGCGAGTGCCAGTCTGCGTGCTTGGCGTTCAGGTCGCCGCCAATGAAGAGTTTTCCTCTGATTTCTCCTAGGGCTGCTATGTCGTCCTCTTCCAGAGTGTAGGAGGGAGGGCGATATGCTGCAACGACAGTGAGGGGCCCTGTGACAGTGGCAATCTCTATTGCCGCTGTTTCTATTTGCCTAGTTGCTGGTGGGTGGACCTGATGATGGGGGATTCCTCGTTTGACGTATGTTGCTACCCCGCCTCCAGCGGTGGGCCGGTCGGTCCTATAGCAGTTGTAGTTGGGTACCGACACCCTTACACCCGGTTTTAGGTGTGTCTCGGCCACCATACATACGTCTATGTTTTCATCGCGTAGGAACTCGCGGAACTCGTTGTTTTGTCCGACGATACCGTTTGCGTTGAAGACGCACATTCTGAGTCCTTGGATGTGGGGTCGTCTATCCATCACTTGGGGGAGGATTTCTCTGCTGTAGTCGCATTGTTATGCGACCCTTGGAGCACCAAATTGATGGCGGTTAGAATTTGGGCGTTCTGTTGCCTGATTTCGTGGAGCAGTTGCGTTAGGAGGCCTAACGTTTGCTCCACAACTCCTGACGGCCGTAGGGCATTTGCACTCTCTTCAGAAGTGCTGGGCTGAGGGCCTTGTGACGAGCACTCAGCTGCCGCTACTGGCTGCAGACTGGACTTACGAGTTTTAGGGGAGGAGGCTTCCCTGGACGTTTCTCCGTTAGCGGGGATCGGCTGCTGGGCTAAATGTATTGTGGGAGTCGTTTGTTGACTCCTGTCAGTACCTGCCACTGTCGCGTAGCTTGCGCTACCTCGCGGTCTCGAACGGGTAGTTGTTGGTCGCGTATGTGGATTGGCCGGCGCTCTCGAGTGCGTAGGTGGATTGGCCGGCGCTCTCGAGTTCGTAGGACCGCCGCCACGGTTGGTTTTCTGTGAGGCGGGGGGCTTGGTGCCTTGTGCGCGTAGGCGGTACTCTTTTTGTACACGGCAGCCTTGGTAGAAGGCGCCGTGTCCAGATTCGCCGCATAGGGCGCACTTGCTTTTCGGATCGCCTCTCTCTAAGGAGCACTCGGATGTGGGGTGCCCTTCTGCGCATTTCATGCACCGAGTTGGCATGTCGCAGTGCTTGGCAACGTGCCCTAATCCTTGGCAGTTGTAGCACTGCACGTTGCCACTTTTCCTGCGTAGTGGTTCGACTGTGACAGGCACTGACAGGACGTGTGTAATGTGTTTCTGCCTGTTTTGAGGGGTGTCAGGTAAATTGGTTTGATACAGTGGCCATTTGTTACCACTGTATACTTCCCTCATGTGGGTGACGCTATTAACTTCGAAGCCCTGCCTCTGCAGGTCCTTCTTAATAGCGTCAGTGCCAACTTTGCGGGGTAAGTCCCTTATTACCAGCTTCATCAGTCGCTGCTTGGCTGTGGGGAAGGTGTAGTGGGGGACTTTATGTTCAGAGAGCAGGGCCTTCACAGCAGTGTAATCGTCCAGCTCTCTGAACATGAGTTTGATTTTGTCCCCTCCGGCGGACTTAGCAGTAAACTGCTTCTCGCCTAAGCAGTTACTGACGAGGGAGTGAAGCTCCTCGTAGTTGTTGCTGAATTCGGCGATTATGGGGGGGAGTCTGTGTCTTTGTGTGTGTGTGGGTTGTGGCGCATCACCACTCGCGGTCGCGGGTACCGCTTCGTCCTCGTCAGACAGCGGCAGGAACTTATTGCTTGTGGAAGCAATGCCTCTCGCCTGCTGAGTGACGGGTAAGCGGGCGGTTTTCCGCGCTTTCTGAAAACCATCGCCATCGGTGCCTGATGTTTGGGGCTCGGTAGTGTCTGCGGAGGTGGTCGCGCGGGATTCGTCGATGACGAGGGGGCAGTCTGACTCGTCTCCGCTCCCTGAGGGGGAGGGAGTACGTGCCTTGGTGGTGGGCGGTGGAATTGATGACGCTTTTTTGGTTTGTTTGCGCCTGACAGTGGTTTTGTGCTTTCTGGCACTTTTTACCACGTCTTTGATGCGCTTGGGTGGGGCAGATGGGTGTTGGGACGTGGTTTGATCAGGAGGAGAGGGTTTAGGAGCGGGAGCGGTCTTTTTGGGTAGGGCTATGGGGTTTGGTTTAGGGAGGATACTGACCGGTAGGTGTTTCCTTTGCGCAGGGGTGAGGTGCTGCGCCAGCGCTTGTGCCTGCCCTGTGCTGATCATCAGGGTGGCCATAGACATCCTACCGCTGGTGGGTGGAAGAGAAGAACTTCTTTTTGATGTATATTCCCCGTTTGCATGTCGCACGCAAGTAAGGGAAGCAAAGTCGATGGCTGCCGTGGGACTACCAGTCGCCGCCTTTGTTGCCGTCACCGTTAGGTTTCCGGCGGCAGAACTTGGTCCTATCTCACTAACAGGCGCGGGACACTGGCCAGAGGCCAGGCCCTGACCTGTGAATGCCCTAACGCTCGGGGGAGCAGAGCTATTCTCTGCGGCAGCTGAAGCGCTCGAGCCAACCGGAAAAGCGACCGGCGGAAACGAAGAGACGGCGTCGTTGCCACCAGCAGCAGGCTGCTGGGGCCCCAAGGCGCCACTGCAACTTGGCATCGCAATCGAAGAATCGCTCGACATCGGCAATCTGCTGTGAGTGCTCGTTTACGCCTTAATAAAGGCGCATCCGAAAGACACCCCTGGTTTGTCACCCGTACAAGCGGGGGCCTATGGCTTCGCGTAACAGACTGACGGAGACTTGCTCAACGCCCGACTGCCGCTCGGGTGTTGCTGCTGCCGTACGTTCGTTCGAGATGCCGCCCAAGACTAGCGGGAAGGCCGCCAAGAAGGCTGGCAAGGCGCAGAAGAACATTTCGAAGGGCGACAAGAAGAAGAAGCGCAAGAGGAAGGAGAGCTATGCCATCTACATCTACAAGGTGCTGAAGCAGGTGCACCCTGACACGGGCATCTCGTCGAAGGCGATGAGCATCATGAACAGCTTCGTGAACGACATTTTCGAGCGCATTGCGGCCGAGGCTTCTCGCCTGGCGCACTACAACAAGCGCTCGACCATCACGTCCCGCGAGATCCAGACCGCTGTGCGGCTGTTGCTGCCTGGCGAGCTGGCCAAGCACGCCGTGAGCGAGGGCACGAAGGCGGTGACCAAGTACACGAGCTCCAAGTAAGGAGGTGGCTCTGGAATGGAAGGATGGAGAAGGCTCCTCCGTTGCGAGAGCGGCAAAACGGCCCTTTTCAGGGCCACCAACTTGCCTTTTGCGGGAAGGGCGGAATTGTTGTTGTTGTTTGTGTGGACGGCTGTGATGTATGTGTGCATTTTGATTGTGGGTGGGGGGGGGGGCGCGTCAAAGCGTGTTGCGGGGTACGGCCACGAGGTTGGTCGCCGTGGCGTGGAATGGTGGCACGCCTCGTTGGAGTGGTTTTTGACCCATTGGTGTTGGGGTGTGTGTGTGTGTTACCTGTCTGCGAGGGGGGACAGTGCGATCGGCGACTTTTGTGTCGCCGTAACGACGGCCGTTTGCGGGTTTGTTTTTTGCACATCATACATGGCGAGGGTGAAATGTGAAATGTTTTTGTTTGGTTGTTTTTGCCGCCCACTATTCCCTTTGCTGTACGCCGAGTTTGACAATGGTGCGACGCAACTGCAGCGTGGAGGTGTGTGAGTGACGTTGAAATGAACGTGCCATTAAGACGCATTGTTGTTGTATTGTACTGTACGTGTACGGCGACACGCACGATGATGTACCATTCGACTCTGATTTTTGATAGCCGTGTCTGACTGATTGCGTACGACGCACGCACACCGATGTCGTCATTCAAGATGCACGCGTGTCCAGTGCAGTACAGTAAGCGCGACGCTAGACGACGACGACGGCGGCGGCGGCGGCGGTCGTCGTTTGTTTGGCGAATGTCTGTACACGTGTTTGTCTGTGTCCATCCGGTATGTATTTGTTTGTTTGAAAGTGTTTTGTGTGTCGGTGACGTGGTCCGATCCGTCGCCCCCTGAGTAACTGTCGATCGGCGCGATAGACCGGCGTCACGCAACTGAACCGAAGTCTTGGGCACACCCGTCATACTGTTGTACACCGTCGCGCTGAGAACGGTAACGAAAGGTTGACTTTGATCGGTCGAATGTCTGGGCAGAACGTGAGGAATGAGGCAAGAGTGCAAGGAGGAAAGGACAGAGGGGGGGCAAAAGAGAGAGGAAGGGAAAAAGGGGAGAAACGCATTCGTAGAGCAACGGAACGTTCCCGTGTCGGAGGCGTATTGGAGCCGCACTGAAATGCGTTTAACGGCGGCGCGGCTGCAAGTGTCTGCCGTGGTGAACGTTACCTTTGACGGCTGCATTGGGCTTTGCCTTTGCTTTCGCTTTCGCTTTCGCTTTCGCTTTCGCTTTCGCTTTCCCGGATGTACGTAACGTTTGTTGATATGGTTCTGAGGAAGAGTGTATGACAGTGCCGTGCCGTCCATGTTCGTGTGCCCTCCCATTGTGTGTATGCTATTGTCTGTGTACTTGAATGATGTATGTAGGTGTTGGTGGACATGTTGTACCAGTGGGGGGAAATGGATCGTCGATAGTTGCCGTCACTCTGTCACGGTCGAGATGACGCACCCTCCGTACAGAAAGGTGTCGAGAAAGTGTGTGTGTGTGTGTGCGTCCGTGAATTGGCAGTGTTTGGAGGTGGGCGTGCCCTGCATGTGGCCCGGAAGGCTGTTCGTTTGGCGGTAGTGTTGTGTGGACAGGGGAGGGGCATGCGTAACGCTGCTGGCATGGCATTTCGGGAGATGGGAGGGGGCAAACGAGGAAACGAGGAGCGGCGGCCAAAGACGGGACGGGGAGGGGCGCGGTGTGGGTGGCTTGCGCCTGTGCTCGGCGTTGTGGTTTGTGCAAAAGAGGAGGAGAAAAACAATGAGTTGCCAGGGAGGGGAGCGGTGTTGTGGTGTAGCCGCAGACGCGGCTGTCAGTGAACGTGGCGAGACGGACGGATATGCGCGGAGGGGCGGGCTCGGCGCATTTCGCCGGTGCCGTGCCGTGCCTGAAAGCCGCGTGGTCGCTGTGTTGTTGGTGGCGTGGGGGCGAGGAGAGTACCGTACGGGTGTGCTTGTGCGCCGGAAATGGCACACTGCGCCTGCCCGTCTTGGAGGCTGATGGCTGTGGTGTGGAAATGGGGCGCGGTGATGTTGAAGCAGTTGAAGAACAGAAAAGAAACCAAGAAAACGGAAGGCGTGATGCGGCGGTGGTGGTGAGAGCGGGAAAAACAAAACAAAAAAAAAAACAACAAAAAAAAAAGAAGGAAAAACAACAAGAAACAAAAAAGAACACAAAACGTCTATCAATATTAAAATGTAAATGGAAATGGAAATGGACCCAGGTATAACCTCCCTGCACAAATAGCAGAGAGTCCGATGATAATAAAAATGTGCCAGAAGAATGTTAACGTCCCTACAAAACAAACCCAACGATAAGATTAATGAAAGAATGAACCGTATGTAACATTGCAACAGACATAATGAAACGTGATAAATTGTATAAGGGCAGCAGCGTTGACCTTTGGCCCTGTATTCAGAATAAAAAGAGCCAAAGATCGTTACCCCAATGAAAAAGACACTGAAACACGTATGTAATGTAACATAGCAGCGATGGCGAGACATTGTAGCATCTGTGACCAGAGAGTTTGCGCTGGACCGCGCGAGTGTTGCGAGCGGTTCTCAGTCAGTCAGTCAGTCAGTCAGTCAGTCGTTGCGAGTCTGTAGCTCTGTCTAGTTGAGGGCTGTACTCTGTCAGTAGTCGTCGCGTGCAGTACGCTAATAGTCGTCATGCAGAGCGGTCGGTCAGTAGTAGCAGCCGAGTGCGGTTGTGTGATGTAGGCGGTCGGCAACACTGGTCAAGATGGTGAATAAGGTATACTGTTAATTAATATAATCATTAGATAATGAAGAATTTTATTTATTGTAATTATTCTCCAACAAGTTCCCCAATAATAATTTCTATTTCAAAAGCATTTTTCAAACATTTAATTTTTTTATTGAACTAAAGAGTTCGTTGCACTTCACATTTCATTCCACTTCTTTGAAGAAAAATTTCACTAGAATCACAAAAAAAAGAGAATATTATTATTTGCAATGCAGTTCCTCCAAGCGCTGCGCAACAACAAGAGCAGAAATGTGACATCCATTTATTCTGAGGTAAGACTTTAATTCTGATTGTTTTGCACAGGGCCAAAGACCGATATTTCGGTTTAATTGAAGTTTCCTGTCGCTGAACGGACTTTAAATGTTGTGAAGAATTTATATTTGAGTCAGATTGCGAATGTCACATTTTTGTTGCCATTTTCAATACCTCTCATTGTGGGCGAGGTTACAATTAGCGCAATGTCCATTAGCGTCCGTAAATAACATTGTCCATTAGTTTAAATTTTGCGGGGAGGTTACAACACACACAAAAAAAAAAAAAAAAAAAAAAAAACAAAACAAAAAAAAAATTGCATTTATATCCGCCCCTCAATTGTAGATACCCCTTACACAGCTGTGTGCAATGAATGAGTGCTGGCTGGTAATTAATTGCACTCCTTGGAGGGAAATGCCATAGGAAGTAGTCTTTAAAAAGTGAATGTTTTTCGTTAAAAGACAAGAGTTACTTTAGAAAAAAGTAATAGTGGGGCTTTTGTTGTTGAACAAAATAAGTACAATGAACATACGTTATCAGATTTGCGCAATGCAGCTTCACACTACCTTTTGATTATAACACAATATACTATACATCGTCCCGAACCGTGACCAGAGTCGCGAGACGAGCAGAGCACGCCGCCGACGCCCGCTCAGTACAACCGTCCACCCGCTACTACTGTCGACCGACTACTACCTCTCCCGACTCGCGCTACAATATATATAACAACTGTTCCTGGCGACCCGGTGCGTGCCACTACTGTCGTCTGGCGCGGTCCAAGCGCCGACTAGCAACGATAAATAACTCTCTGGTCAGACAGAGATGCTGTCATGCCTCGCCATCGCTCTGGTAATGAATACGTACGTGTTGCAGCGTGCGTACCACCGGAACACGCAGTGGCGGAGCCAAAGACTGTGTTGTCGAGGTCGAGTGCGAGCGGGAAGAGAGGCAGCGCCGGCACGGAGATGCAAGCGAGCGCGAGACGCACGGGGGCTGCGGCGTGGCGCGTTTGCGGTCGGCGCCTTTGGTGGCAACGGCCGGGACAAGCAGCGGTGTATGGTGTGGTGCGGGGCGGACAGGGGCGGCGGTGGACGGGGAGGAGGCGGCGCGACGACGGCATGGGGGCGAAAACGGGACGGGGGACGGCGGATGTTGAGAGGCGTCACGCGCGGACAGGACACAGAGACACACAGATTGGAAAGGGAGGGTGCGCGGTAGTAGTTGGGAATGTGCGTACCGTGCGGGATGGGAGTGGGCGAGGAACACGGTCGTGGCCCCTGTTTTGGGTGCGTGTGGTGACGTCGGTGTGTTGTGGGAAGGGAAGGTGCTGTGGCGGCGGCGCGTAATGGGCGTAGGCCGAAAAGAGAAAGGAACGTGGGCAGTGTGTTGGCAAGCGTCGGTTCGACTGCGACGTTGATGGGCAGGGCAGGGCAAGGTTAATGGTGGTAGGAGTAGGCTTGTGGGCGCAAAAAATCTGCCGCTGCAGGCGGTGCCGTAACCGCCATGGCGGGAAGGAGAGAGGGCCAAAGAAAGAAAGAAAGAAAGAAAGAAAGAAAGGAAGAAAGAAGAAAACAAAAAAAACAAAAAAAAGGAGGGGGGGGGGCGAAAGTGGAGAGGCGGTGGTGTGAGAAGGGCGGGGGCGGAAGGAAGGCAGGAAGGACAAGAGGCGAGGCGACGGCTTGCTTTGTGTACCGGTCGGTCTCTGGCTATGCTTCGTTTTCTGCAGCAGGGTCGGTGCGCGGCGTGGCTCGCGGCAGTGGGAACGCCTGGCGGCTGGACGGCCAGCAATGCGGTTGGATGGGCGGCCACAGCACCGCACCTGTGCCCGAGGAGGAGACGCTGGCGGCGGGCCCTGAGGTGAGGCCGGCTCGGCTGGGGCTGTGGATGTGTAGGTGTGCGCCGCTGCTGCAACAACGAGTAAAAACGCGAGAAGAAGGGGTGGCGGTAGAGAGGAAAAAAAAAAAAAGGTCGTGTTGTGTTGATGCGCAGGCAGACGCGTACAGAGAGACGAGCCCGGTCTGCAGCAGGGTGTGGCCGTGCCGAGTGCAGAGCAGCGGCGGCCCGGTTCGGTTCGGTTCGGCCCGGCCCGGCGGGCCGCGCTGTTGTCGCGGACGTGAGCGCCCCCTGGCGGGTGGCCGGAGGCGGCGCGGCGTGTTGGACGTGTGGCTGGTGGCAGTGCACAATTTGCGAGTGGCTGGCGGTGTGGTGTGGCGGTTGGCGCGTCGGGCGGCGGAGAGAGAGAGGGAGGAGAGGTATGTGTTGCGGGCGCCCTTTGCTGCGCTGCGTCGTTGCGTGTGCCGTACAGGGCGGGCGCTTGTCGACTGTGTGGGCGGTGTGGCGAATTGGCGTGAAACGGCTGCCGAGAGGTGTGTGGTAGCGAGCCGGTCGGTGTCAGTGCGAAGGGGAATGTGCGTGCGTTTGGCGGTTTCGGTGTGCTTTTTGCGGCGTGAGAGTGGGAATTAGTGGGGCCGGCTGTTGTGTTGGTTCCTTGTGTCTTGTGTCGCGTAGCTTGATGGCAACGTGGAAGGACGCCGGTTTCGTTTCGAGCCGTGCGTGTGGTTGTCGACGTTGACTGGTTGGCGTGTGCCGATGCACGTGCATGTGTGGGTCGCGAGTGCGTTTTTGGCTGGCTGTGTGTGTGTGTGTGTGTGTGTGTGTGTGTGTGTTTTGGGGGGGAAGGGGGAGGCGGTGGTGGAAGTGCAGTCGTTGCCACGGGCGTCGTCGGGTGGGGCTGGGGCTGTGCGTCGTGGCGGAAAGGTGGTAGGTTGCGGGAAGCGAGCCCGTCGTTGACGGTGTCGCGTGAGTTGTGAATCGAGTGGGGCGCGGGGCGCGGGACAGGAGCAGCGTGCCGCTGCGTCGTGGTCGTCAGCAGAGGCTGTGCGTGTGCTTGTCCTTTTTGTGGGCGGTTCGTGCGAGGCGTTTTTGTTTTGTGTTGCCCTAGTTGTTAGTTTATTTTGTTTGTGTTTGTTATTTTGAGACGACGACTGGTTGGTGGCGTGCGCGCGAAGTGGCGGTGTGCGCTTTCCGTGTCGTTTGTGTTGTTTTGTTTTTGTTGTGTTTTTTTGTTTTTGTGTGTTTTTTTTTTTTTTTGCACTGGGCCCCGGGGGGGTGGGTGGGTGGGTGGGTGGGTGCCTGTGTGTCGATTGCCGGCTGGCGAAAGGTGCGCCATCGGCGGGGTGGGTCGCCGGCACAAGTAGAGGCGGCGGCGTTGTTGCTGTTGTTGTGTGGTGTTTGTTTTGTTTGGCTGTGTCGGCGAGCTGTGTTGCGGTGCGTGTGAATGGTGGTGCAAAAGTGCTGGCGTTGGGGCTGCGGCTGCGACGGCGGCGAGCCGCGGGCGCGCATGATAGTGATGTTGTGAACAGCGGCTGTGTACGGTAGTGGTGGTGTTGTAGCACGACGTGCATCCGGGCCGGCGCGGAAAGCGCAGTTGCGGGCGGTTGCCCTTCGGTGCCAGCCATGTCGCGTGAGCGGCGGGTTGCTCTGGTGTCGACACGTGGTGCTCTGGGTTGTTGTGTGGTGCCCTTTGGCCGGTGGGGGTGGTTCGCGTGTGTCTCGTTCGCGCTCGGTATCTGGTCGTGGTCGTGCTGCTCCCCCGTCTGTCGGCGGTTTTCGACGTCGTCTGTACGTTTTTGTTCGTTTGCGGCGTGCCTGCCGACGTCGTCCCGTCGCGACCTTTCAACCGAAAGTGTGGCGCCCGAAGGTGAACGAACGTAACCCTGACCTCGGCGCTTTACGCTGAGCCGAGCGAACCGAACCTAACCCGTGGTGTGGCGAGGTGAGCTCAGCCTGTGAGCCCCTAACGTCTACGTAAGGTAAGCTGTCCGGCTCACGCCTCACGTTTGAACGCTTTTTTTTTTTTAACCTACGTTTGACGCTTCTTAACCTAGCACTGACCCCTTAACCTAACGTGTAACCTAACCTAACCTAACCTAACCTAGCCTGTGACGCCTGACGTGTTTGAATGCTTAACCTAAGTTTGACGCTTAACCTAACCCAAGTCCCCTTAACCTAACCCACGTCCACCTAACCTAACCTAACCTAACCTAACCTAACCTAGACGTGTAAACGTAATGTGTAACGCGTAACGTGTAAGGTCGGCTGTCGTGTGTGCTGACGGCAGATTGGGTTGGTCTGTAGATTCGGATTGCGGTTTGCCTCGGTCGAGGGGTTGGGTCGGAAGCGGCGAGGGGCGGCGGCGCCTGTTGCGCAGGCGGCGTCCGTTTGCGGCGGGCAATTGTTGAGAAACGGCTGTGAATGTTGGCGGGCGAGAGGAGGAGGACGGCGCGCGATGTGGCCCGACGGCTGCGGGCCGATCGGGAAACGGCGGGAGGGCGACGGAAGGCGATGGGGCGGCGGAGGCGCGTTTGCACGGCCGTCATCGCCGCACGCCTCGGCTTGTGTGGCTGTGGCGCCGGCCGCGCTGGCCGGGCTGCCGCGGCGACGGTGTGGGAGTTTTGCCGAAGGTTTGGCCATTGTGGCGGGTCGTCGGCTGGGGCTGTGGGGGCGGCATTTGGGCGGGGGCGGCGATTCTCGGCGGGCCGACCCAGGCTGTAGCGCGCGGTAGCTGCAGTTTGGCCGTGGTTTGCGGCGCTGCCGTGGCGACTGGTTGGCGACTGTGGTGTGGCTGTGTGTAGCCCCATCCTCGGTGGTTTGAAAGGCGCGGGCGGTTGTGGCGCAGGTTTGGGGCTGCTCCGCACAGGCTGTCGGACGTTGGGCGGTAGCAAGCGCGGGAGGCGCGGCGCGGCGGCGCGCAGAGTGGCGGCCGCTCTCTCGGCCGTCCGCGCCCGCCCGCGACACTGGCTGGGCCTTGTGATTCTCTGCTCTGCTGCTGTGCTGTGCTTGCGTGCCTGCCTGCCGTCCCGCTCGCTCTCGCTCTCGCTGTGTGTTACGCGCGTCGTCGAAATGGCAGATCAGGCGGCTACGAACGAGACTGCTGCGGCACCCGCCGCCACCGGCACTACGAAGAAGGCCAAGTCTGCGTCGTCTGCGAAGAAGCCGCGCGCCAAGCCTGCGCACCCGCGCACCTCTGAGATGGTGACGGCCGCCATCAAGAGTCTGAAGGAGCGCGGCGGGTCGTCGCTGCAGGCGATCAAGAAGTACATAGCCGCGCACTACAAGCTGGACGCGGAGAAGCTGGCGCCGTTTATCAAGAAGTACCTCAAGTCGGCCGTCGTGGCGGGCGAGCTGGTGCAGACGAAGGGGAAGGGCGCGTCCGGCTCGTTCAAGCTTGCCGGCGCCGGCGGCGGGGGGGCGGCCGAGGGCGGCAAGGCTCGTGCTGGCGGTGCCAAGAAGAAGCGCGCCGCTCCGGCCAGCAAGGAGAAGAAGGGCGCCCGTGCGGCCGGCGCAAAGAAGGCTGGTGGCGTGAAGGCGGCGACCGGTCGGAAGGCGGGCGCCGCCAAGAAGGCGTCTGCGGCGTCGGCCGCTCCCGCGGGTGCGAAGAAGGCGGCTGCGGCCAAGCCGGCCAAGGCCAAGTCGCCGTCGAAGGCGAAGAAGGCCGCCAAGGTTCCGACGAAGAAGCCGAAGGCGCCGCGCCCGAAGAAGGCGACGACGCCGTCTAAGGCGAAGGCTTCGCCCAAGAAGAAGAAGTAGAGTAGAGGAGAAAGAGATGGGAGAAAGGAAGGGTTTGGCGCTTGACTCCGTCGTCCCCACCCCCCGTCGTCGTCTAGTGGCGCGCAAGAGACGCGCGGCCCAAAACGGCCCTTCTCAGGGCCATCAAAGCACGTCGGGGAAGGTTTTGATTGTCGTGTTGCGTCTGGTGTGGGTGTCTGTCTGTCTGGCGTTTCTGTATGCCCGTGGGGATGCTGTTTGCGTGCCGTGGTGGTTGGATTGCGGGGGTCGGTGGCGGGTGTGGGCGGCGGTAGCGGTAAGCGGTGTTGTTGTTGTTGTTGTCGTGGTTGATTGTCGCCGTGTTTGTGGCGGCGGCCGACGGTTGGTTTTCTGTCACGTTGTTTTGTTTGAATACGTTGGTTGGCTTGCCTGCGTTCGTTCTTCTCGGATGTCTGTCTTGTCGAGTCGTGTCTGGTCTTTGTTTTGTTTCTTTGTGTGTGTGTGTGTGTTATGTTTTGCAACGGGGGGCACGTTGAGATGTGGAAGGAGTCGGCGGGGGATTTCGGTGGCGTGTAGAGCGAGCGAGCGCGCCTGCCTGGCCGTTGGCCGTCGGAGTTGGAGTGCGGGTTTTTTTGTTTTCGAAACGAAAGCGGCGGCCGGCCAGCCACCCACCCGTGCGGTGTGACGTCGGCCGTTGGGTATTGTGCGCTTTGAGCGCCGGGGAGGGATGATGTGTGATTGTTGCGCGCTGCTAGCAGGCAGGCAGAGTGAGCGGGTGTGGCGGACGGACGGGAAGTGGTGGTTTTTGTTTTTGGGTTGCGGGGCGAGAGGCAGGCGACCGACAAAGTTTGCTCGCGACGGAGAGATGTTAGTGGCCCTGAAAAGGGCCGTTTTTGTTTGTGCGGTGCGGTGCCGCGGCGCGGTTTAGGCGCGCTCGCCGCGGATGCGGCGCGCGAGCTGGATGTCCTTGGGCATGATGGTGACGCGCTTGGCGTGGATTGCGCACAGGTTTTTGTCTTCGAAGAGGCCGACGAGGTAGGCCTCGCTGGCCTCCTGCAGGGCCATGACTGCGGAGCTCTGGAAGCGCAGGTCGGTCTTGAAGTCCTGGGCGATCTCGCGCACTAGGCGCTGGAATGGCAGCTTGCGGATGAGCAGCTCTGTGCTCTTCTGGTAGCGCCTGATTTCTCGCAGGGCGACGGTGCCCGGCCTGTAGCGGTGGGGCTTCTTGACGCCTCCGGTGGCGGGCGCGCTCTTCCTCGCCGCCTTGGTGGCGAGCTGTTTGCGCGGCGCCTTTCCGCCGGTGGACTTGCGGGCCGTTTGCTTTGTGCGGGCCATAGCGGTAGCGGTAGCGGAGCGGCGTGCGTGGAGGTTAGGTGCGGCGCGGCGTCCGGTGCTGCCTTGACAACGGGCCCGCGCGTTTTTTTTTTTTTTTTTTTTTTTTTTTTTTTTTTTTTTTTTTTTTTTTTTTTTGGCACATTTCATTCCCTCCCTGAAGGAGAGGGCGGGCCTTTTTAGAGCTTGCTCTTGCTCTTTTTCGGCCGATGGTGTTCGATACAATTTTTTGCTTTTTAGAGTGTCAATTGCTTGCAATTGTGCCAAACATTGTTATTCCGGTAAAATATAGAGTTTACATTGTTATTTTTGAACAATATTGGGTTTAAATTATTTTGACATTCAAGAGACATTTATGCAGTTATCATGTAAGACATATAGTAAGAACTTAGAAATAAAATTAGAACATAATGAGAACAATTAATTTTGGGAAAAACATATAAATTTAAGGAGAACATATAATTTTAGAAGATCATATAAAAGCATATAATTTTTAAATAAATAATTTTGTGTAGGCATATATTTGAGGTGGCGATATGTGATTAAGAGGGAAGTGTATCTGCTCAGATTTTCGTGTTATTGCTTATTTGTGTATGTGGTCGTTGCGTGCGTTGTGTGTGATTGTGTGTGTGTGTGTGTGTGTGTGTGTGTGTGTGTGTGTAGGGCCGTTGCCTACCTCCTGGCGTCGAGATGGGGGGGAGTGTGGGTGCCGCTTACGAGTGGGGTCATGGTGGGAGCAAGGTCGGGGAAATGGGCGGTCGTGTTTTGTGCCACTGTACGCGCTGGATGGATGTATTTGTATTTAGGGCGCCTCCTTTCCCGGATTTCAGAGGTCAATAAGTCTTCCATATCTGGTCGTTTCGTCAGTATGTGTCTGCCGTAGTTGGCGCGTAGTTTCGTTAGTCGAGTTTGTAGTGGTTCTATGTTTGTGATGTCATATACGTCGTTGCTCGGGGTCTGGGGGGGGAGTTTCGTGATGCTGCGAAGTAGTCTTCTTTCAGTTCTGTAGAGTCTGTCCGCCTGGCTCTTCGCCAGACCAGCCAGGGGTGCAGCTGCATACTCCATGACCGGCCTGACGAAGGTCTTGTATGTATGCAGGGCCGTCTCCAGGCGGCAGCCATGGAGGCGACCCTGCACCTGTCGAATGAGTCCTTGTCTTTTTCTTGTTCTGTTGAGGAGGTAGTTGATGTGCGTCTGCCAGTTTAAATGCTTGTCTAGGAACACGCCTAAGTATTTCGCGGAGTTAGTAAGCGTCAGTGGCGTGTTCCATAGTGTTAGTTGTAAGTCGCCAGTGTTTTGATTTCTGTTCTTGGTTCGGTGTCTGTGTTGGAAGAATATGGTCTGTGTTTTGGTCGGGTTGGGTCGGATGGCCCGCGCGCCTCCGTGCTGCGCTTATATGCCCTCGGTTGCGCGTGGTGGGGGGAGGGCGGGCCAGAGTCTATATAGGGGGGCGGCGGGCGCGCTGGGCGCAGACCGTAGCCGACTCGCCAGCCGCTGCAGCTGCTGTTTGTGCACGTTTTGCTTTGCCCGAGGAAGGAAGGATGACAGGCCGCGGCAAGGGAGGAAAGGGGCTCGGCAAGGGTGGCGCCAAGCGGCACCGCAAGGTGTTGCGCGACAACATCGAGGGCATCACGAAGCCCGCCATCCGCCGCCTGGCTCGCAGGGGCGGCGTGAAGCGCATCTCTGGTCTGATCTACGAGGAGACCCGCGGGGTGCTGAAGGTGTTCCTGGAGAACGTGATCCGCGACGCGGTGACGTACACTGAGCACGCCAAGCGCAAGACTGTGACGGCCATGGACGTGGTGTACGCCCTGAAGAGGCAGGGGCGCACCCTGTACGGTTTCGGCGGTTAGGCTGCGTCGCAGCGGGCGCTGGCCTTCCCGCGGCCGTGCTTGTGGGTGGGAGAGACTAGAAAACGGCCCTTTTCAGGGCCACCACACTGTTCGGAAGTTGAAAAGTGCGAAAGAGTCTGTGTTGTTGTTGCTGCGTGTGTGCGCTGTGTTGTTTGTTTCTTTCCGTTTGAGCGACGTGATGTGGCTGGGAGGGGAGAAGGAAAGGAAACGTGTCATGTGGCTGGCTGGCTGTGTGTGTGTGTGTGTGTGTGTGTGAGAGTGGAGCTGCTTCGTTTGTGTGTTTGTTATTGTGTGTCTTTGTATCGATCGCGATGGAGATGGCGGGCTGTGTGTTGTTGTGCGAGAGGCGGTGATTATTTGCTTGCGTGGTTTGGCTCTGTGTGTTAGGCGTGTGGGCATAGGCGGCCGGATCAGCTGTTTCGTTCGTGTCGACGGCCGTTGCGGCGCGCGGGAGTGGAGGGCGGTGTGTCGACACGCCTCCCTTTAACAATGGTCATTATTGCTGCCGTTGTCGTTTGGAAGGCGACTGCGACCGTGCAAAATGTGTGTGTGTGTGTGTGTGTGTGTGTGTGTGTTGGGCCACACGGGCTGTGTGGACGACAAGATGGCGGACGTGCGCCGGCGGCGGCTGTGCTGTGAAAGTGCAAAGTTAAAAACAAAACAAGGTGCGGCGAGGACGACTGAAATTTTGCTTTGGACGTAGGTTTGTGTGGTGGCCCTGAAAAGGGCCGATTGTTGTGGGCCGAGCCGAGCCGGCAAAGCGCGTTGCGTGCAGGGGAGCACGCGGCGCTGCGATTGCCTGGCCTCCTTTAGGCCTTCTTCTCGGTCTTCTTTGGCAGCAGGACGGCCTGGATGTTGGGCAGGACACCACCCTGTGCGATGGTGACGCCCGACAGGAGCTTGTTGAGCTCCTCGTCGTTGCGGATGGCAAGCTGCAGGTGGCGCGGGATGATGCGCGTCTTCTTGTTGTCGCGGGCCGCGTTTCCGGCCAGCTCGAGCACCTCAGCCGCGAGGTACTCCATGACGGCGGCGAGGTAGACGGGCGCCCCGGCGCCGACGCGCTCTGCGTAGTTTCCCTTGCGCAGGAGGCGGTGGATTCTGCCGACCGGGAACTGGAGCCCAGCCCTGCTTGAGCGGGACTTTGACTTGCCCTTGACTTTGCCTCCCTTTCCGCGTCCGGACATGGCGATTGGGCTAGCGACGGTGCACACGAAACGGAAACGAAAACGACCGGTGCGAGCGGCAGCGAGTCGAGCAGCGGAGTGCGTGCCGGCGCAGCAGGGGTGGGGGTGGTTTATGGGCTCGGGTGCGGCGGCCGGTTGCGCGCGCGCCCCATTGGTCGGCGGCCGCAACAGGGCGAGCTGGTAAAGGTGCGGCGGCGGCTGGCGGCGGGTGCCACTGTGTGGGGAGACGCTGACTAGAGCGGAGCGCTTGCTACTGGTGTTGCTGCTGCCGTACGTTCGTTCGAGATGCCGCCCAAGACTAGCGGGAAGGCCGCCAAGAAGGCTGGCAAGGCGCAGAAGAACATTTCGAAGGGCGACAAGAAGAAGAAGCGCAAGAGGAAGGAGAGCTATGCCATCTACATCTACAAGGTGCTGAAGCAGGTGCACCCTGACACGGGCATCTCGTCGAAGGCGATGAGCATCATGAACAGCTTCGTGAACGACATTTTCGAGCGCATTGCGGCCGAGGCTTCTCGCCTGGCGCACTACAACAAGCGCTCGACCATCACGTCCCGCGAGATCCAGACCGCTGTGCGGCTGTTGCTGCCTGGCGAGCTGGCCAAGCACGCCGTGAGCGAGGGCACGAAGGCGGTGACCAAGTACACGAGCTCCAAGTAAGGAGGTGGCTCTGGAATGGAAGGATGGAGAAGGCTCCTCCGTTGCGAGAGCGGCAAAACGGCCCTTTTCAGGGCCACCAACTTGCCTTTTGCGGGAAGGGCGGAATTGTTGTTGTTGTTTGTGTGGACGGCTGTGATGTATGCGTGCATTTTGATTGTGGGTGGGGGGGGGGGGGGGCGCGTCAAAGCGTGTTGCGGGGTACGGCCACGAGGTTGGTCGCCGTGGCGTGGAATGGTGGCACGCCTCGTTGGAGTGGTTTTTGACCCATTGGTGTTGGGGTGTGTGTGTGTGTTACCTGTCTGCGAGGGGGGACAGTGCGATCGGCGACTTTTGTGTCGCCGTAACGACGGCCGTTTGCGGGTTTGTTTTTTGCACATCATACATGGCGAGGGTGAAATGTGAAATGTTTTTGTTTGGTTGTTTTTGCCGCCCACTATTCCCTTTGCTGTACGCCGAGTTTGACAATGGTGCGACGCAACTGCAGCGTGGAGGTGTGTGAGTGACGTTGAAATGAACGTGCCATTAAGACGCATTGTTGTTGTATTGTACTGTACGTGTACGGCGACACGCACGATGATGTACCATTCGACTCTGATTTTTGATAGCCGTGTCTGACTGATTGCGTACGACGCACGCACACCGATGTCGTCATTCAAGATGCACGCGTGTCCAGTGCAGTACAGTAAGCGCGACGCTAGACGACGACGACGGCGGCGGCGGTCGTCGTTTGTTTGGCGAATGTCTGTACACGTGTTTGTCTGTGTCCATCCGGTATGTATGTATTTGTTTGTTTGAAAGTGTTTTGTGTGTCGGTGACGTGGTCCGATCCGTCGCCCCCTGAGTAACTGTCGATCGGCGCGATAGACCGGCGTCACGCAACTGAACCGAAGTCTTGGGCACACCCGTCATACTGTTGTACACCGTCGCGCTGAGAACGGTAACGAAAGGTTGACTTTGATCGGTCGAATGTCTGGGCAGAACGTGAGGAATGAGGCAAGAGTGCAAGGAGGAAAGGACAGAGGGGGGGCAAAAGAGAGAGGAAGGGAAAAAGGGGAGAAACGCATTCGTAGAGCAACGGAACGTTCCCGCGTCGGAGGCGTATTGGAGCCGCACTGAAATGCGTTTAACGGCGGCGCGGCTGCAAGTGTCTGCCGTGGTGAACGTTACCTTTGACGGCTGCATTGGGCTTTGCCTTTGCTTTCGCTTTCGCTTTCGCTTTCGCTTTCGCTTTCCCGGATGTACGTAACGTTTGTTGATATGGTTCTGAGGAAGAGTGTATGACAGTGCCGTGCCGTCCATGTTCGTGTGCCCTCCCATTGTGTGTATGCTATTGTCTGTGTACTTGAATGATGTATGTAGGTGTTGGTGGACATGTTGTACCAGTGGGGGGAAATGGATCGTCGATAGTTGCCGTCACTCTGTCACGGTCGAGATGACGCACCCTCCGTACAGAAAGGTGTCGAGAAAGTGTGTGTGTGTGTGCGTCCGTGAATTGGCAGTGTTTGGAGGTGGGCGTGCCCTGCATGTGGCCCGGAAGGCTGTTCGTTTGGCGGTAGTGTTGTGTGGACAGGGGAGGGGCATGCGTAACGCTGCTGGCATGGCATTTCGGGAGATGGGAGGGGGCAAACGAGGAAACGAGGAGCGGCGGCCAAAGACGGGACGGGGAGGGGCGCGGTGTGGGTGGCTTGCGCCTGTGCTCGGCGTTGTGGTTTGTGCAAAAGAGGAGGAGAAAAACAATGAGTTGCCAGGGAGGGGAGCGGTGTTGTGGTGTAGCCGCAGACGCGGCTGTCAGTGAACGTGGCGAGACGGACGGATATGCGCGGAGGGGCGGGGGCGGCGCATTTCGCCGGTGCCGTGCCGTGCCTGAAAGCCGCGTGGTCGCTGTGTTGTTGGTGGCGTGGGGGCGAGGAGAGTACCGTACGGGTGTGCTTGTGCGCCGGAAATGGCACACTGCGCCTGCCCGTCTTGGAGGCTGATGGCTGTGGTGTGGAAATGGGGCGCGGTGATGTTGAAGCAGTTGAAGAACAGAAAAGAAACCAAGAAAACGGAAGGCGTGATGCGGCGGTGGTGGTGAGAGCGGGAAAAACAAAACAAAAAAAAAACAACAAAAAAAAAAGAAGGAAAAACAACAAGAAACAAAAAAGAACACAAAACGTCTATCAATATTAAAATGTAAATGGAAATGGAAATGGACCCAGGTATAACCTCCCTGCACAAATAGCAGAGAGTCCGATGATAATAAAAATGTGCCAGAAGAATGTTAACGTCCCTACAAAACAAACCCAACGATAAGATTAATGAAAGAATGAACCGTATGTAACATTGCAACAGACATAATGAAACGTGATAAATTGTATAAGGGCAGCAGCGTTGACCTTTGGCCCTGTATTCAGAATAAAAAGAGCCAAAGATCGTTACCCCAATGAAAAAGACACTGAAACACGTATGTAATGTAACATAGCAGCGATGGCGAGACATTGTAGCATCTGTGACCAGAGAGTTTGCGCTGGACCGCGCGAGTGTTGCGAGCGGTTCTCAGTCAGTCAGTCAGTCAGTCAGTCAGTCGTTGCGAGTCTGTAGCTCTGTCTAGTTGAGGGCTGTACTCTGTCAGTAGTCGTCGCGTGCAGTACGCTAATAGTCGTCATGCAGAGCGGTCGGTCAGTAGTAGCAGCCGAGTGCGGTTGTGTGATGTAGGCGGTCGGCAACACTGGTCAAGATGGTGAATAAGGTATACTGTTAATTAATATAATCATTAGATAATGAAGAATTTTATTTATTGTAATTATTCTCCAACAAGTTCCCCAATAATAATTTCTATTTCAAAAGCATTTTTCAAACATTTAATTTTTTTATTGAACTAAAGAGTTCGTTGCACTTCACATTTCATTCCACTTCTTTGAAGAAAAATTTCACTAGAATCACAAAAAAAAGAGAATATTATTATTTGCAATGCAGTTCCTCCAAGCGCTGCGCAACAACAAGAGCAGAAATGTGACATCCATTTATTCTGAGGTAAGACTTTAATTCTGATTGTTTTGCACAGGGCCAAAGACCGATATTTCGGTTTAATTGAAGTTTCCTGTCGCTGAACGGACTTTAAATGTTGTGAAGAATTTATATTTGAGTCAGATTGCGAATGTCACATTTTTGTTGCCATTTTCAATACCTCTCATTGTGGGCGAGGTTACAATTAGCGCAATGTCCATTAGCGTCCGTAAATAACATTGTCCATTAGTTTAAATTTTGCGGGGAGGTTACAACACACACAAAAAAAAAAAAAAAAAAAAAAAAAAAAACAAAACAAAAAAAAATTGCATTTATATCCGCCCCTCAATTGTAGATACCCCTTACACAGCTGTGTGCAATGAATGAGTGCTGGCTGGTAATTAATTGCACTCCTTGGAGGGAAATGCCATAGGAAGTAGTCTTTAAAAAGTGAATGTTTTTCGTTAAAAGACAAGAGTTACTTTAGAAAAAAGTAATAGTGGGGCTTTTGTTGTTGAACAAAATAAGTACAATGAACATACGTTATCAGATTTGCGCAATGCAGCTTCACACTACCTTTTGATTATAACACAATATACTATACATCGTCCCGAACCGTGACCAGAGTCGCGAGACGAGCAGAGCACGCCGCCGACGCCCGCTCAGTACAACCGTCCACCCGCTACTACTGTCGACCGACTACTACCTCTCCCGACTCGCGCTACAATATATATAACAACTGTTCCTGGCGACCCGGTGCGTGCCACTACTGTCGTCTGGCGCGGTCCAAGCGCCGACTAGCAACGATAAATAACTCTCTGGTCAGACAGAGATGCTGTCATGCCTCGCCATCGCTCTGGTAATGAATACGTACGTGTTGCAGCGTGCGTACCACCGGAACACGCAGTGGCGGAGCCAAAGACTGTGTTGTCGAGGTCGAGTGCGAGCGGGAAGAGAGGCAGCGCCGGCACGGAGATGCAAGCGAGCGCGAGACGCACGGGGGCTGCGGCGTGGCGCGTTTGCGGTCGGCGCCTTTGGTGGCAACGGCCGGGACAAGCAGCGGTGTATGGTGTGGTGCGGGGCGGACAGGGGCGGCGGTGGACGGGGAGGAGGCGGCGCGACGACGGCATGGGGGCGAAAACGGGACGGGGGACGGCGGATGTTGAGAGGCGTCACGCGCGGACAGGACACAGAGACACACAGATTGGAAAGGGAGGGTGCGCGGTAGTAGTTGGGAATGTGCGTACCGTGCGGGATGGGAGTGGGCGAGGAACACGGTCGTGGCCCCTGTTTTGGGTGCGTGTGGTGACGTCGGTGTGTTGTGGGAAGGGAAGGTGCTGTGGCGGCGGCGCGTAATGGGCGTAGGCCGAAAAGAGAAAGGAACGTGGGCAGTGTGTTGGCAAGCGTCGGTTCGACTGCGACGTTGATGGGCAGGGCAGGGCAACGTTAATGGTGGTAGGAGTAGGCTTGTGGGCGCAAAAAATCTGCCGCTGCAGGCGGTGCCGTAACCGCCATGGCGGGAAGGAGAGAGGGCCAAAGAAAGAAAGAAAGAAAGAAAGAAAGAAAGGAAGAAAGAAGAAAACAAAAAAAACAAAAAAATGGAGGGGGGGGGCGAAAGTGGAGAGGCGGTGGTGTGAGAAGGGCGGGGGCGGAAGGAAGGCAGGAAGGACAAGAGGCGAGGCGACGGCTTGCTTTGTGTACCGGTCGGTCTCTGGCTATGCTTCGTTTTCTGCAGCAGGGTCGGTGCGCGGCGTGGCTCGCGGCAGTGGGAACGCCTGGCGGCTGGACGGCCAGCAATGCGGTTGGATGGGCGGCCACAGCACCGCACCTGTGCCCGAGGAGGAGACGCTGGCGGCGGGCCCTGAGGTGAGGCCGGCTCGGCTGGGGCTGTGGATGTGTAGGTGTGCGCCGCTGCTGCAACAACGAGTAAAAACGCGAGAAGAAGGGGTGGCGGTAGAGAGGAAAAAAAAAAAAAAGGTCGTGTTGTGTTGATGCGCAGGCAGACGCGTACAGAGAGACGAGCCCGGTCTGCAGCAGGGTGTGGCCGTGCCGAGTGCAGAGCAGCGGCGGCCCGGTTCGGTTCGGTTCGGCCCGGCCCGGCGGGCCGCGCTGTTGTCGCGGACGTGAGCGCCCCCTGGCGGGTGGCCGGAGGCGGCGCGGCGTGTTGGACGTGTGGCTGGTGGCAGTGCACAATTTGCGAGTGGCTGGCGGTGTGGTGTGGCGGTTGGCGCGTCGGGCGGCGGAGAGAGAGAGGGAGGAGAGGTATGTGTTGCGGGCGCCCTTTGCTGCGCTGCGTCGTTGCGTGTGCCGTACAGGGCGGGCGCTTGTCGACTGTGTGGGCGGTGTGGCGAATTGGCGTGAAACGGCTGCCGAGAGGTGTGTGGTAGCGAGCCGGTCGGTGTCAGTGCGAAGGGGAATGTGCGTGCGTTTGGCGGTTTCGGTGTGCTTTTTGCGGCGTGAGAGTGGGAATTAGTGGGGCCGGCTGTTGTGTTGGTTCCTTGTGTCTTGTGTCGCGTAGCTTGATGGCAACGTGGAAGGACGCCGGTTTCGTTTCGAGCCGTGCGTGTGGTTGTCGACGTTGACTGGTTGGCGTGTGCCGATGCACGTGCATGTGTGGGTCGCGAGTGCGTTTTTGGCTGGCTGTGTGTGTGTGTGTGTGTGTGTGTGTGTGTGTGTTTTGGGGGGGAAGGGGGAGGCGGTGGTGGAAGTGCAGTCGTTGCCACGGGCGTCGTCGGGTGGGGCTGGGGCTGTGCGTCGTGGCGGAAAGGTGGTAGGTTGCGGGAAGCGAGCCCGTCGTTGACGGTGTCGCGTGAGTTGTGAATCGAGTGGGGCGCGGGGCGCGGGACAGGAGCAGCGTGCCGCTGCGTCGTGGTCGTCAGCAGAGGCTGTGCGTGTGCTTGTCCTTTTTGTGGGCGGTTCGTGCGAGGCGTTTTTGTTTTGTGTTGCCCTAGTTGTTAGTTTATTTTGTTTGTGTTTGTTATTTTGAGACGACGACTGGTTGGTGGCGTGCGCGCGAAGTGGCGGTGTGCGCTTCCCGTGTCGTTTGTGTTGTTTTGTTTTTGTTGTGTTTTTTTGTTTTTGTGTGTTTTTTTTTTTTTTTGCACTGGGCCCCGGGGGGGTGGGTGGGTGGGTGCGTGTGTGTCGATTGCCGGCTGGCGAAAGGTGCGCCATCGGCGGGGTGGGTCGCCGGCACAAGTAGAGGCGGCGGCGTTGTTGCTGTTGTTGTGTGGTGTTTGTTTTGTTCGGCTGTGTCGGCGAGCTGTGTTGCGGTGCGTGTGAATGGTGGTGCAAAAGTGCTGGCGTTGGGGCTGCGGCTGCGACGGCGGCGAGCCGCGGGCGCGCATGATAGTGATGTTGTGAACAGCGGCTGTGTACGGTAGTGGTGTTGTTGTAGCACGACGTGCATCCGGGCCGGCGCGGAAAGCGCAGTTGCGGGCGGTTGCCCTTCGGTGCCAGCCATGTCGCGTGAGCGGCGGGTTGCTCTGGTGTCGACACGTGGTGCTCTGGGTTGTTGTGTGGTGCCCTTTGGCCGGTGGGGGTGGTTCGCGTGTGTCTCGTTCGCGCTCGGTATCTGGTCGTGGTCGTGCTGCTCCCCCGTCTGTCGGCGGTTTTCGACGTCGTCTGTACGTTTTTGTTCGTTTGCGGCGTGCCTGCCGACGTCGTCCCGTCGCGAACTTTCAACCGAAAGTGTGGCGCCCGAAGGTGAACGAACGTAACCCTGACCTCGGCGCTTTACGCTGAGCCGAGCGAACCGAACCTAACCCGTGGTGTGGCGAGGTGAGCTCAGCCTGTGAGCCCCTAACGTCTACGTAAGGTAAGCTGTCCGGCTCACGCCTCACGTTTGAACGCTTTTTTTTTTTTTTAACCTACGTTTGACGCTTCTTAACCTAGCACTGACCCCTTAACCTAACGTGTAACCTAACCTAACCTAACCTAACCTAGCCTGTGACGCCTGACGTGTTTGAATGCTTAACCTAAGTTTGACGCTTAACCTAACCCAAGTCCCCTTAACCTAACCCACGTCCACCTAACCTAACCTAACCTAACCTAACCTAACCTAGACGTGTAAACGTAATGTGTAACGCGTAACGTGTAAGGTCGGCTGTCGTGTGTGCTGACGGCAGATTGGGTTGGTCTGTAGATTCGGATTGCGGTTTGCCTCGGTCGAGGGGTTGGGTCGGAAGCGGCGAGGGGCCGCGGCGCCTGTTGCGCAGGCGGCGTCCGTTTGCGGCGGGCAATTGTTGAGAAACGGCTGTGAATGTTGGCGGGCGAGAGGAGGAGGACGGCGCGCGATGTGGCCCGACGGCTGCGGGCCGATCGGGAAACGGCGGGAGGGCGACGGAAGGCGATGGGGCGGCGGAGGCGCGTTTGCACGGCCGTCATCGCCGCACGCCTCGGCTTGTGTGGCTGTGGCGCCGGCCGCGCTGGCCGGGCTGCCGCGGCGACGGTGTGGGAGTTTTGCCGAAGGTTTGGCCATTGTGGCGGGTCGTCGGCTGGGGCTGTGGGGGCGGCATTTGGGCGGGGGCGGCGATTCTCGGCGGGCCGACCCAGGCTGTAGCGCGCGGTAGCTGCAGTTTGGCCGTGGTTTGCGGCGCTGCCGTGGCGACTGGTTGGCGACTGTGGTGTGGCTGTGTGTAGCCCCATCCTCGGTGGTTTGAAAGGCGCGGGCGGTTGTGGCGCAGGTTTGGGGCTGCTCCGCACAGGCTGTCGGACGTTGGGCGGTAGCAAGCGCCCATCCGCCAGTCGTTATGTCCCAAGAAGAGGAGAGCAACACAGGATTTACCGGACGGCATTGCCTGCATTCGTCAGAGGAGAAAGGGTGTGTTGAACTTCTTTATTTGGTGTATGGCATCGGGGTATGCGGGATCATAAAAGAAAATCATAGGGACGGAGCTGCAAGCAGCGTCCGTTTGGTGCACTCCCGAGTCTCAGCGGTCGAGGAGTGCAACAGGCCGCTGATAGCGGTCACGAACATCTTGAGGTGCGCCAACGTCTCGAATGAGGGGATTGGCAGAGGCGCGCGACCGTCGGTAAAAACGGCTGGCATTCTGCTGGATGCGGGGCATCACTTCCAGTTCATCAGCTGCATGGTGGAGGTATTGATGCGGAAACTGCGGGTGTACATGGAAGACCCGCCGGAGGATCTTATTCTGTTGCGCCTGAAGACGCTGAATATGCGTGGGGGCCGCATTGCCCCAGGCCTCACACGCATAGTCCACAATTGGTCGTATAAATAAGCGGAAGATGAGGAGGCCATTCCGGATGGAGAGGTCAGACCCTTCATTAAGGAATGGGTACAGCGCACCCATCCGCTGGTGGACTTTGGCACGCACGGCGTCGATGTGTGGCTTCCACAGTAGGCGATCGTCCATGATAACGCCCAGGTACCGGACGGTCTTCTGCCAGGGGAGGGCGGTCCCATAGAGTCGAAGTGGCGGGGCCGGCATCGTCGTCTTCCTCGTAAAGACGATGGCCTGCGTCTTCAGGGGGTTGAACCGGATGCGCCAGCGAGCTGCCCAGATCTCGAGGTCGTCGCATGCCTGCTGCAACCGGGAATGCATGGCGGCATGCCACCGGCTCCTGGTGTAGAGCATCGTATCGTCGGCGTAGACGGCTTTCTCCACTCGGGGCGACGTCGGAAGGTCCGAGGTAAATATAGTATAAAGGACGGGGCCCAGGACGGAGCCCTGCGGCACCCCGGCGACGATAGGTCTGGCAGTGGAGAGAGCCGCATCAACGCGGACAGCGAAAGTACGGTGCTGCAGGTACGACGCAATGAGGCGCACGTACGCTCGGGGAAACCCAAGGTGGTCCATCTTCCAGAGAAGTCCAGCATGCCAAACACTGTCAAAGGCCTTCGTGACATCTAGAAGAACCGCTCCACAGTATTCCCGGTTGTTGAAGGCGCGAGTGATGTACTCCACAACACGTACAATCTGCTGGGTCGTGGAGTGGCCGCTGCGGAATCCAAACTGTTCCGGGGGGAGGATTTCCCGAATATCCAGGATGGTCCGGAGTCGCTGAAGAAGAAGCCGCTCAAACAGCTTGCTGATGTGCGGAAGCAAACTGATAGGCCGGTAGGATTTTGGGTCCTTCCGATCCTTGCCCGGCTTAGGAACAGCAATAACGATGGAGTGCTTCCACGCTGCAGGGTAGGTGCGAGTCCGCAGAACCCAATTGAAGATGGCAGTGAGATGAACCACAGCCAGGAGCGGCAGGTTCTTCAGGACCCGGCCGGTAATGTCGTCAACACCTGGAGCCTTGGACGCCGGGAGAGCCTTGATGCTTGCACGGACTTCGGCCACTGAAATAGGTGGTATGGCGTCACGGTCCTCCTCCCCGTCCCCGTGGAGGATGGTCTGCACTGCTGCGTCAACCTGGTCGACGTGTAGCTGGTCCACATCTTCTTGAAGGGGGGTAAAATTCTCCTGAAAGATGTCCGCAAGGAGATTCGCCTTATCCTCATGTAGATAGGCCGTCCCAGTCGGTGTTGCAAGAGGGGGCATCCGGGTCCTGCGCTTCGTAAAAAAGCGGACCGCATTCCAGTGCATGGGGTCAGGGGTGAACGCCTGCAGTTTCTCAGCCCAGCGTCGATTCTTATGCTGGACAATTGCGGCCTTGATGTCACGGCGCAGGCTGTTGATGTGGCGCTTCAGCTGTGGGTCCCTGGTCACACGCCATTCCTTGCAGAGGCGATTACGTGTGCGGATGTCCTGGAGGATTTCCGCCGGGAGAGCGGAAGATGCGACTGTGCTGGTGCGCGGGCGGGGCGTCGCTCCCACCAGAGCTGCTGTGAGTGTATCAGCAAACTGGGCTGCAGAGGCCTCGTGAACGCCGACGCCATCCACCTGTCGCTGCAGGGCTGCAGTAACTCGTCGCTGGAAGCAGGGCCAATCCGTGTGGTTGAAATTGAGGTGGCCCGGACTCTGCGCCGGGGCGACGTCCAGTTGAAAGAGAACGGGCAGATGGTCGGAGTTCAGTTCGTGAAGGACTTCAGCAGTCAGGAACTGATTAAGTCCCCGAGTAATGGCGATGTCAAGAATGTCGGGCCTCCCTCTGCTAGGATAACACGTCGGCTCCACGGGCCCACAGACATACGCGTTCACCTCTTCAGTGGCCTGGAGTAGAAGGCGCCCATTACGATTGGTGACCAATGAATTCCAGGCCGCATGTTTGCAATTAAGGTCACCGGCGATGAAATATTTGCCTGGAGTCCGTAGAAGGAGACGGGCATCATCGATGAGGAGCTGGCGGCGAGGGCTCCGGTAGACAGCCATGAACGTGACTGGTCCAGTGGCTGTTTCAACCTGGACAGCAGTAACTTCAATAGACCCGATGGCAGGCGGTTGAATTTCACAATGCGGGATGGAGGAGCGGATGAAGATCGCCGTGCCACCCCCCTGCGTCGGTCTGTCGGTCCGAAAGCATCGGTAATTTGCGATGTTGGAGCGGATGCCTGGTTTGAGAAACGTCTCATTCACCAGGCATATGTCCACGTCATGTTCAAACAAGAACTGCCGGAGCTCCTCAAGGTCGTAGGTGAGGTTGGCGGCGTTATAAGCCACGATGCGGAAATCATCCAAGCGGCGGCGTCTAGGCATGCTGGGCTACTGAAGTGTCTGCAGTAGGAGCCGGAAGGCTGCGTGAGATCGTCGCCTCCACCGTGGCGGCGATGGTTGCAGGCAGGTTGACGATGGCGTTGGTCAACTCGGTCACCATCGTGGTCAGATGCTGCAGCAGCTGGAAAACGTCGTGAAGCCCAACAGTAGGCACCGCAGTGGGTGAAGGAGAAGCTGGCTGGCGGTCCTGACGCGGAAGAGGCGGCGGGACGCTTGGCACCTCGGCAGCTGCAGTAGCCCGTGGGTGGGAGATGCCCTTCAGTGCATCGGCCACTGTAACACCGGGCTGGTTCCTCGCGGACCGGCGTTCCATGAGGGAGGGCCACGTACGGTTGTCATTGGCCGGCCGTGTGGGCGGCGGTTGGCGCCGCCGGCGGGTATCAGCACGTCGGGAAGGCGGGACGGGAGGAAGACCCCGCTGCCGACGGCTAGCCTCCTTATGCTTCGCGCAGGAACGAAAATTGGCAGGATGACTGCCTCCACACAGGCCACAGACGGGCGGCTCATCCTTGCTTCGTGGACAAAGGCGGCTGTCGTGGCCAGCACCACACTTGACGCACATAGGCGGCATAGTGCAGTGACGGGCCACGTGGTTGAACCCTTGGCACCGGAAGCATTGGACCGGGCCACGGGACTTCCGCAGACGTTCCACGGTGACGGAGAGGTCGTAAATCCTGGTTAGCTGGAATATTTCCCGATGCCGAGGAGTGTCCTGCAGGACGACGACGCGGTGGCCAGTAAGCTGATTGGTCCCGGGCATACGGTGGTAATCCACCACCGTCGCGACGAAGCCGAGGTCCTCCAGTTCTTCCTTCAGTTCGTCATGGGTGAGAGACGCCGGAATGTGCTTCAACAGCGCCTTCAGAGTCGGCGGACGGACCGCTGGATAGGTATACATGGGGATACCCTCTCGCCCAACCATATCCATTACAGTCACATAATCCTCAGTACAGGAGAGGTTGAGTTTGAGGGTATCACCCCCTGTCTACTTGGCAGTAAACGACTGCTTACAATGTTCCTTTAACCACGTGTGCAGTTGCTTGTAGGAGTTCTTAAACTGCAACACAATGGGCGGCACCTTCCGCTGCAGCTGAGGCTGGGACGGTTGCTGCTGCGCCCCCTGCTGTTGCTGTTGCTGCTGGGGCGGTGAAACGTCGTCCGCGCCGTCTTGGATGACGTCGTAGCGGTTAGACGTTGGCACCGCGTCCGTGTCAGGCCGCCGCTGCGGCTGCTTCGAGACCTTCTTCTTTGGTGGCTTCCGGAAACCGTCATCGGCCCCGGTGGCGGCGTCGCCGGTACGCTTACGACTATGCTGCTGGTGGCCGTCGTCATCTTCACCCGAAGAGTCATGAGTGCAATCCATACCGAGATCCAAAGTCCTTGCACAGGTCGTCAACAGATCGTTTTCACGGAGGCGTTGCCTGGTCATCATAGGTGGGGGGCCGGATGAGGCCGCCGACGAAGTATTCTCCGCCGGACGGCGATCCGCCACACCCTCAGCCGGAGTAGCGTCCGTAGACATAACGAGCTCTCGCGCGACACGTCCGCTCTCGTCGGAAGACTAACTCCGGTAGCAAGCGCGGGAGGCGCGGCGCGGCGGCGCGCAGAGTGGCGGCCGCTCTCTCGGCCGTCCGCGCCCGCCCGCGACACTGGCTGGGCCTTGTGATTCTCTGCTTTAGTCCTCCTTTTAGTTGAGGGGCGACCTCCTTTATGATTTTCATCGTACCGTTTACGATTGTGGCAAGAATTGGGGGCACCTTTTCCCGTTTCGGCCTCGATTGCGTTTGCGCGCCCGAGGTCGAGGGACGGGTAGGCATTGTTTCGGTCATTTCCGCTCCGTCGGTGTCAATCGGAGCGAAACTATTTGATGTTGGTATATTTGCGATAACAGCTTCACCCCCTACTTCCATGTCATCACTCCCAGGTTGCTCTGTTTCCTCAGCGAGCCGGCTTGGGGCCGGACGCTTAGGCGCTGGCATTACGTCCGAGTCTTGTACGCGTGTTTTTGCTTTGCCTCCGCCAGCAGCCGCAGAGCGACTGTGCCGGGGCGAGATGCCTTTCCCTCGCTTCCCCCACCACGCGCCCCGACGGCAGCTGCCGCCTGGCCTCCCCCTCCACGTCACCAGCGCACTGAGGCGCCCGCAGCTGCCGCGCCGCCTCAGTCGGCTGCTGGCCAGCAGCCAGGGACGCCGCTCGGCGTCTTTGACGAGCTGCGCCAACTGTTTGCGGGCTTCAGCCTGACAAACATCATGTTTACAATTAGGGACACCATGGCGCGCGTGCGGGCGGCGCCTGATGGCCTAAGTAAATTCATGGCCCTCGCAGAGGGAGCAATTTCATTATTCGACGCTTTTAATGGATCCCCCTAGATCCAGGAAGTTCACCATTTTAAATTTTAACGCCAATGGCGTAAAAACACAAAATTATATCCTAGAGGAGTTTCTAGACCGGTATGCGATCGACGTTGTGTGCCTGACGGAAACCCACCTTAAGCCCAAGGACCGCTTTTCTGTGAGAAATTACTCCATCCATAGAGTAGACCGCGTAGGCCGCGAGCGCGGCGGAGTAGCGGTCCTTGTAAAAGGCAGAAGGTGTTTCCGCACAGTGGACCTACCGCAGACACCCAGCATCGAGGCAGCCGGTATAGAAATAAAAATTCAAAACATACCATACACCATCATCTCCACCTATCACCCCCCGGGCACCACCATACTGACACAGGACCTTCAGGCTCTGCTGGGTACTGGCGCTCGTGTGATTATGGGAGGGGACCTAAACTCGAAACATGCG
Organism: Schistocerca americana; assembly: GCF_021461395.2. Classification (NCBI taxonomy): domain Eukaryota; kingdom Metazoa; phylum Arthropoda; class Insecta; order Orthoptera; family Acrididae; genus Schistocerca; species Schistocerca americana. The sequence continues at coordinate 75,513,792 of NC_060126.1, read as the reverse complement.
GCCTTTGGCTGCCGCGCCGAGAACAGAAGTGGTGTGAGATTGCATGGACTCGTCGAGAGGCGTGCCGCCCTCAGCGTCATCGCACCCGACGAGCCTACGCATATCCCTGCGGACCCGACAAAAAACCCGGATATCCTGGATATTTTTGTCGTTAAAAACTTTGCTCTCGACGCGACAGTCACTGTGCACTACGAGCTGAACTCTGACCACAACCCGGTCGTTCTGGACATAGCCAGTGTCGAAGACGAAGCCGGGAGGATGGCAAAAACAGAAGTAATAACAAATTGGGACCGATACAAATACCTGGTGGGTGAGCACGTGGAGGAAATCCCACAGATGGAAACAAAAGAAGAGATAGACGAAGCAATCACCAACTTCACAGACGCCCTCCACGCCTGTGCTCGCGCTACAAGCGTCAGGCTCACCACAGAGCCTGGCGCCAGGGACCTGCCCCCTGACATCTGGGACCTCATAGTCGCCAAACGCAGGTTGCGTAAGCTGTGGCAGCGTCACCGCGACCCAGCTGACCGCCGCCGGCTGCGGCGACTGGAGGATCATGTGAAACTCCGACTGCAGGAGCACAGGAGCCGCTGCTGGGAGGAGATATTACAAACCGCCGAGACAGAGAGCAGCAAACGCAAGATCTGGCGAATAGCCCGGCAGCGGAAAACCCCCACCAGAGAGAACAGGCCACTCCACGGCGTGAACGGTCTAGTGTACGAAGATCACGATAAGGCGGAAATAATGGCACAATCACTAGAGTCACAATTCCGAACTCACGTCATCGACGATGACGAGAGTGAAAGGCAGGAAAGATTAGTCGTCGGACGAGTGACTCAGATTAGAAATACGCGCCCAAATACAGAATTCGTGCCCGTAAACGAGCCGACAATATGCGCACTTATCAAGCGTCAGGGAAACCACAAAGCTCCTGGCCCTGACCGCATCCGCAGCCCACTCCTAAAGCACCTTCCACCTCCTGCCATAACATTTCTGGCAAGCGTATTCAACGCTTGCCTAAAGCTCACCTACTTCCCCTCAGTGTGGAAAACTGCGAAAGTAATCACCCTCCCCAAACCTAATAAAAACCTGCTCCTTCCAGAAAGCTATAGACCTATCTCCCTACTAAATGGCATGAGTAAAATACTCGAGCTGCTCATCCTCTCACCCCTTCAACACTTCCTTACTGCACACAACATCCTGATGCCCGAGCAGTTTGGATTCCGCTCTGAACACTCCACAACCCAACAATGCCTGCGCTTGGTAGAGCACATTTGCCTGGCCAGGGCAAAGAGAGAATCTACAGGAGCAGTGTTCCTGGATATAGAGAAGGCATTTGACCGCGTCTGGCACGATGGCCTAATATATAAACTAGACCAAATAGGGTGCCCAGGACATCTAATACAGATCATTGATTCATTTCTTGCGGAGCGTCAATTCTTCGTAAGAAGTGGATCGAGATCGAGCCAGACACGACCGATTGCGGCCGGAGTACCGCAGGGTTCGGTCTTGGGTCCCGTTCTATACTCAGTCTACACTAACGACATACCCAAGCAGGTCGGCGGAGGGATTGCTCTCTACGCCGACGATACAGCAATCTTCAGGAGCTGTCGTAACCTTGCATTCATACGACGCAAGCTACAAGAACACCTCAACGTCATCACTCAGTGGTGCAACATTTGGAAAATCAAGGTTAACCCCGAGAAATCCCAAGCAATATACTTTACGACCAGGCTGAAACTCCCAGACCAACAACTCACCATTAGTGGTCGGGACCTAGCCTGGCGTAACCGTATTACATACTTAGGGCTCGAAATAGACAGGCGTCTTACGTGGCAACAACACGTCCACAAAACTGCCAACAAAGGCTGCGCCCTCCTGTCGCAGCTATACCCCCTCCTAAAGGGTGACGGCCTCACCCTAAGCTGCAAAATGCTTCTCTGGCGCCAGCTCATGCTACCGGCCATCTTGTATGGATCGGAAGTATGGTCGATGGCGTCAGACACCACGCTGGCACGATTACAGCGACTCCAGAACAAAACCTTCCGAGTCATCACAGGCGCTGACAGATACGTCCGAAACACACAAATTAGAGAATTTTTAGGCCACCCAACCATATACTCCCTCATAAAGGAGAAGTCCACCAAACTATATGAGAAAGCACAAACATCGCCCCACAACCTCATACAAAATTTAGGTCGCGAACACCCCGATTTTCAACATAAGCGCCCAAAACTAACACTCACCCGTCAATTTAGAGACATTTAGAGAACACTTACCCACACACAGAACAAACATTTACATAAAAACACGCACATAGCACAATACCTCACTTTCATAAATCCCCAAGCGCATAACTTGAAGTCAGACGGGCACAGCCCAGTGGAACTTCGGTACACTATAACAACCTGAGCATCTCATTCTCTGCTCTGCTGCTGTGCTGTGCTTGCGTGCCTGCCTGCCGTCCCGCTCGCTCTCGCTCTCGCTGTGTGTTACGCGCGTCGTCGAAATGGCAGATCAGGCGGCTACGAACGAGACTGCTGCGGCACCCGCCGCCACCGGCACTACGAAGAAGGCCAAGTCTGCGTCGTCTGCGAAGAAGCCGCGCGCCAAGCCTGCGCACCCGCGCACCTCTGAGATGGTGACGGCCGCCATCAAGAGTCTGAAGGAGCGCGGCGGGTCGTCGCTGCAGGCGATCAAGAAGTACATAGCCGCGCACTACAAGCTGGACGCGGAGAAGCTGGCGCCGTTTATCAAGAAGTACCTCAAGTCGGCCGTCGTGGCGGGCGAGCTGGTGCAGACGAAGGGGAAGGGCGCGTCCGGCTCGTTCAAGCTTGCCGGCGCCGGCGGCGGGGGGGCGGCCGAGGGCGGCAAGGCTCGTGCTGGCGGTGCCAAGAAGAAGCGCGCCGCTCCGGCCAGCAAGGAGAAGAAGGGCGCCCGTGCGGCCGGCGCAAAGAAGGCTGGTGGCGTGAAGGCGGCGACCGGTCGGAAGGCGGGCGCCGCCAAGAAGGCGTCTGCGGCGTCGGCCGCTCCCGCGGGTGCGAAGAAGGCGGCTGCGGCCAAGCCGGCCAAGGCCAAGTCGCCGTCGAAGGCGAAGAAGGCCGCCAAGGTTCCGACGAAGAAGCCGAAGGCGCCGCGCCCGAAGAAGGCGACGACGCCGTCTAAGGCGAAGGCTTCGCCCAAGAAGAAGAAGTAGAGTAGAGGAGAAAGAGATGGGAGAAAGGAAGGGTTTGGCGCTTGACTCCGTCGTCCCCACCCCCCGTCGTCGTCTAGTGGCGCGCAAGAGACGCGCGGCCCAAAACGGCCCTTCTCAGGGCCATCAAAGCACGTCGGGGAAGGTTTTGATTGTCGTGTTGCGTCTGGTGTGGGTGTCTGTCTGTCTGGCGTTTCTGTATGCCCGTGGGGATGCTGTTTGCGTGCCGTGGTGGTTGGATTGCGGGGGTCGGTGGCGGGTGTGGGCGGCGGTAGCGGTAAGCGGTGTTGTTGTTGTTGTTGTCGTGGTTGATTGTCGCCGTGTTTGTGGCGGCGGCCGACGGTTGGTTTTCTGTCACGTTGTTTTGTTTGAATACGTTGGTTGGCTTGCCTGCGTTCGTTCTTCTCGGATGTCTGTCTTGTCGAGTCGTGTCTGGTCTTTGTTTTGTTTCTTTGTGTGTGTGTGTGTGTTATGTTTTGCAACGGGGGGCACGTTGAGATGTGGAAGGAGTCGGCGGGGGATTTCGGTGGCGTGTAGAGCGAGCGAGCGCGCCTGCCTGGCCGTTGGCCGTCGGAGTTGGAGTGCGGGTTTTTTTGTTTTCGAAACGAAAGCGGCGGCCGGCCAGCCACCCACCCGTGCGGTGTGACGTCGGCCGTTGGGTATTGTGCGCTTTGAGCGCCGGGGGGGGATGATGTGTGATTGTTGCGCGCTGCTAGCAGGCAGGCAGAGTGAGCGGGTGTGGCGGACGGACGGGAAGTGGTGGTTTTTGTTTTTGGGTTGCGGGGCGAGAGGCAGGCGACCGACAAAGTTTGCTCGCGACGGAGAGATGTTAGTGGCCCTGAAAAGGGCCGTTTTTGTTTGTGCGGTGCGGTGCCGCGGCGCGGTTTAGGCGCGCTCGCCGCGGATGCGGCGCGCGAGCTGGATGTCCTTGGGCATGATGGTGACGCGCTTGGCGTGGATTGCGCACAGGTTGGTGTCTTCGAAGAGGCCGACGAGGTAGGCCTCGCTGGCCTCCTGCAGGGCCATGACTGCGGAGCTCTGGAAGCGCAGGTCGGTCTTGAAGTCCTGGGCGATCTCGCGCACTAGGCGCTGGAATGGCAGCTTGCGGATGAGCAGCTCTGTGCTCTTCTGGTAGCGCCTGATTTCTCGCAGGGCGACGGTGCCCGGCCTGTAGCGGTGGGGCTTCTTGACGCCTCCGGTGGCGGGCGCGCTCTTCCTCGCCGCCTTGGTGGCGAGCTGTTTGCGCGGCGCCTTTCCGCCGGTGGACTTGCGGGCCGTTTGCTTTGTGCGGGCCATAGCGGTAGCGGTAGCGGAGCGGCGTGCGTGGAGGTTAGGTGCGGCGCGGCGTCCGGTGCTGCCTTGACAACGGGCCCGCGCGCCTCCGTGCTGCGCTTATATGCCCTCGGTTGCGCGTGGTGGGGGCGCGCGCGGCCTCCTTTCGTCTGGACTGGGTGTGGAACATCCCAGGCTATCGTGAACGTAGGGTTTACCTAGAGGCATTTCCTACCAAGGCTGCAGGGTGTGGATGGCGGTGGTCAGCGCGTATGATATCTGGAAATCGCTGAGAGGAAGAAGTGGTGGTGAGTCTTCTGGGCTGACCTGATTATTCGATCAGGGCAACGGGCCGCCTGTAGTGGTCGTGATGGTCATTATGTCGTCCTAACCTCCGGACGAGGGGATTGTCTGAAGTGCGGGTGGCAGTATAAAACCGGCGCGCTGCGTCTTTAAATCTCTCCCGGACGAGGGGTTCCTCAGCCGCCTGATGGAGGGGGCGATGAGGGAAATCACGCGGCACATGGTAAACTCGGCGCAAGAGCTTGTTTTGTAGTTGCTGGAGCCTCTGAATATGGGAGGGGGCAGCATTGCCCCAGACTTCACAGGCATAGTCCATAACCGGACGAATGCACGTGCGATAGATATGCAGTCCGTTGGCGACAGGGAGCGAGGAAGTTTCGTTGAGCATGGGGTACAATGCCCCAGCCCTCTGAGATGTCTTCCGGTGTACAGCGGTGACGTGAGGCTTCCATGTCAGGGTGCGATCGAGAATGACCCCGAGGTAGGTAGCAGTCGTGGTCCAGGTGATGGCCTGATTACAAAGCACCAGGGGCGGCACGTCAGGTGGGAGACGGCGAGTGAGGAGCATCGCCTGAGATTTGGTGGCGTTGAAGCCGATCCGCCAGTCGGCGGCCCAGCGCTCGAGGTCCTGCAGAGCAGCTTGCAGACGTCGGAGGACGGCGTCGATGTTGCGATGGCGCGAGAAAAGGGCCGTGTCATCAGCATAGATGGCACGACCAACCCTCGGGGAAATCGGCAGGTCAGAGGTGTAGACAGCATACAATATCGGGCCCAGAACACTCCCTTGTGGCACTCCAGCAAGGACCGGGCGAACAGAGGAAGTCGTGCTGCCAACTCGGACGACAAATGTACGGCCCTCAAGGTAGGTGCCAAGTAGGCGGACGAAGCACGAAGGGATGCCGAGATGGAACAACTTGAAGAGCAGGCCGTGGTGCCAGACGGTGTCAAAGGCCTTGGACACATCAAGCAAGACAAGGCCGCAAAACTCCCGATTGTTGAACGCCAGTGTCGCCTCCTCGACGACGCGGAGCAACTGTTGAGTGGTGGAGTGGTGCTGGCGGAAGCCAAACTGTTCCCGAGGAATGATGTTGTCCTGGTGAAGCAGCCGGCCGAACCTAGAGAGGAGGATCCTCTCGAAAACTTTGCTCAGCGTCGGGAGGAGACTAATGGGGCGATAATGCTCCGGTACTGTCCTGTTTTTGCCCGGCTTCGGGACCGCCACAACGACAGCCTTCTTCCAAGCTTCTGGGTACTGCAGTTGGTGAAAGACGGCGTTGAAGAGAGCGACCACGTACAGGATGGCAATCCTGGGCAGCATGCGGAGGACTCTCCCGTCAACGTTGTCGTGCCCCGGGGCCTTCGTCTGGGGAAGTCGGCGAAGATGGTCAGTGACCTCCCTTTCCGATGTTGGGACAATGGTGGCGTCACCGTGATCGCCGTGGAGGAAGGCAGCAAGTCTGGTCTCCACTGTGCGGACGTTCTCGTTGACGACCGGCGCCGCAAGGGGCCGGAAGTTGGCCTCAAAAGTCGACGCCAGGGCCTCGGCTTTAGCGGCGGGCGTGTAAGCAGGTCCATCGGTAGTTGTGAGCGGCGGCATGTGTGGGCGGTGCCGTGTGAGGGAACGGACCAACTCCCACGTGTCGGCCCCAGGATCAACTGAGGCAAGCTTCTCCTCCCACCGGCGGATACGGTGAGCAGCAAGGGCAGCCTTGATGACGCGGCGGAGATGATTGATGCGCCGCTTCAGCACGGGCTGGCGTGTTTCATGCCAAACTCTGTTGAGACGGTTTCGTTCTCGGATAAGGTCCCTTAAGTCGGCAGGGAGTGCTGGAGCTGCCACTGAAGAAACCCGTGGAGGCGGAGTGGAGTCAGCAACAGCCGTGGTGAGAGCCGCAGTCAGGGTGTGAAGAGCAGCATTAACATCCGTGTCCAGTGGAGGTGACTCATCTGGGAGGCGTTGCAGAACAAGCTGCCGGAAGCGCGGCCAGTCGGTCTTCCGGGTGTCGAGCTTCGCCGCTGGTGGAAGCGGAGTGACATGTAGTCGAAAGAGCACCGGCAAGTGGTCGGAGCTCAAGGCGTGCAGAACGTCGGGGGTGACAAACCAGTCGACACCCTTGACGATACAAATGTCCAAAACGTCGGGAGCAGAGCCGTTCGAAGGGTAGTGCGTCGGCTCAGCAGGTCCATACACAGAAGCTCGTGCCCTCTCAGCAGCGTGATAGAGCCGCCTCCCACTGACGTTCAGCGTCCGAGAATTCCAGAGCTGGTGCTTGGCATTCAGGTCTCCAGCGAGGAAGAGCTTGATCCCAGCACGAAGGAGAGTGTCAGCATCATGGACGGTGAGGTGGCCTCGTGGCGGCCGGTACACGGAGAGAAAGATGACCGTTCCAAGGGACGTCTCCACTGCAACGGCCGTGGCTTCACAGGAGTCCAACCTCGGCAGAGGGACACGATAGTGTCGGAGTGTCCGCTTGACATAGATGGCTGTCCCACCGCCAGCCGTCAGCCTGTCGTCGCGATAGCAGACGTAATTAGGTGCGTTCGCTCGAAGTCCAGGCTTGAGATGGGTCTCGGTGAGGAGACACACATCCACGCTGTAATCCTGGAGGAACTGCCGGAATTCGAGAAGCGCAGGAAAGAGGCCATTCGCGTTCCACGTTACAGCCGTGAAGGTCTGGTGGCGCCTAAGGTTGTGAGCCATGGCCAGCGGATGCGATCGCCGTGGCAGTGGGGAAACTTCGGAGGGCTGCATGGACTGCAGCAGTGATGGCGGTCGGCAGCTGGGCCAGAGCGGCAGAAACAGCCACGAGGGTGGCCTGGACTTCTTGCAAGACCGCGATGAAATCAGCAGCTGCAGCAGGCGGAGCAGGCCCGTCTTCAGAGCGTCGCAGAGGCTGGACAGCAGGGGCAGGAGGAGGCGTCGTCCGGCCCTGGAGGACGTCGGCGTAGCCAAGGTCCGCCCGAGCAGCAAGCAGGCGCCGCTGGGCGGGTTGCCGCGGAGGAGTAGCAGGTGGAGCAGGCGGTGGCGCAGCTCGGCGCCGCTGCTGTTGGCCATCGGAGCGGGACGTCGGCCGCAAGGGAGGTAGTCCACGCTGGCGGCGGCTGGCTGCCTTGTGGACAGCGCAACCGCGGTAACTCGCAGGATGAGCCCGCTTGCACAGGGCACAGGTGGCTGGTTCGTCCCGGGACCGGGTACACTGCTGGCTGAGGTGACCCTCGCCACACTTGACACATCGGGGCCTCATGCGACAGAGGCGGGAAGTGTGGCCCGGCTCCTGGCAATTGTAGCATTGGACGAGGCCCTTCCGTGCGCGTAACTTCTCGACAGTCACCGAGAGGTCATAAAACCGGGTGACTTGGTAGATTTGCCTGTTATCAGGCGTATCAGGCAACACGATCTCCATCAAAGGGATGGGGCGCTGGGTACCAGGCATCTTCATCCGGGTGACTGCAGTAGGCGCGAAACCCATGGTGATGAGGCCGTCCTTAAAGGCGTCCGCCTTCATCTTCAGCGGTATGCCTCGCATGGCAACCTTGAGAACTTTGGGTCGTACGGTGGGGAAGGTGTAGTTTGGGATCCCACGTGCACCAACCATATCCATAACAGCCACGTAATCTTCAGTAGTGGCGACTGTCAGCTTCAGACGGTCTTCGCCGCAGTGTTTGGCGGTAAAAGCGTTCTTGAGGTTGGCTTGGAGCCAGTCCCGAAGCGTCAGATAATCGTCAGGGTAGTCGATAACAATCGGCGGCAGCTTAGGGCCGGAGCGATGCGTAGCATCGTCGGCGGTCGCCGGTGGAGGCTCGTCGGGATCTTCAGAGTCGGCGCCATCCTGTAGGGCGTCGTACTGATTGGCAGTAGGCACAGGGACAACGGGCGTGCGCTGTCGTGGAGCCGCCCTCTTCTTAGGTGGTGGTTTCTTGAATCCAGCGTCACTCGTACCAGAAGTGTGTTGGTCGTCACTGGCGGACGTGACAGCCGACCTCTTGCGCTGAAGCACCCTCTGCGGGGCGCCGGAAGCGCAGTCTTCACGGGGAGGGTCGGTAGAGTAGTCCATCTCATCGTCCTGGTCGCGCGTAGTCGTCATATACTCGTGGTCCTCCTGGGGTTGCCGGGTCGTCATAGGTGGAGCGTCCAATGGGGCCGCCGACGGCGCAGGCGCCGCCGGACGGCGATCAGACAGCTCCGGCGCGGCGGCGGCAGCTGCCGCGACCGCGCGCGCGTCACAAACGTCTTGCTCACTCGCCATCTCGAACACGAGTCGCGTGCGTCGCGTGGTGGGGGGAGGGCGGGCCAGAGTCTATATAGGGGGGCGGCGGGCGCGCTGGGCGCAGACCGTAGCCGACTCGCCAGCCGCTGCAGCTGCTGTTTGTGCACGTTTTGCTTTGCCCGAGGAAGGAAGGATGACAGGCCGCGGCAAGGGAGGAAAGGGGCTCGGCAAGGGTGGCGCCAAGCGGCACCGCAAGGTGTTGCGCGACAACATCCAGGGCATCACGAAGCCCGCCATCCGCCGCCTGGCTCGCAGGGGCGGCGTGAAGCGCATCTCTGGTCTGATCTACGAGGAGACCCGCGGGGTGCTGAAGGTGTTCCTGGAGAACGTGATCCGCGACGCGGTGACGTACACTGAGCACGCCAAGCGCAAGACTGTGACGGCCATGGACGTGGTGTACGCCCTGAAGAGGCAGGGGCGCACCCTGTACGGTTTCGGCGGTTAGGCTGCGTCGCAGCGGGCGCTGGCCTTCCCGCGGCCGTGCTTGTGGGTGGGAGAGACTAGAAAACGGCCCTTTTCAGGGCCACCACACTGTTCGGAAGTTGAAAAGTGCGAAAGAGTCTGTGTTGTTGTTGCTGCGTGTGTGCGCTGTGTTGTTTGTTTCTTTCCGTTTGAGCGACGTGATGTGGCTGGGAGGGGAGAAGGAAAGGAAACGTGTCATGTGGCTGGCTGGCTGTGTGTGTGTGTGTGTGTGTGTGAGAGTGGAGCTGCTTCGTTTGTGTGTTTGTTATTGTGTGTCTTTGTATCGATCGCGATGGAGATGGCGGGCTGTGTGTTGTTGTGCGAGAGGCGGTGATTATTTGCTTGCGTGGTTTGGCTCTGTGTGTTAGGCGTGTGGGCATAGGCGGCCGGATCAGCTGTTTCGTTCGTGTCGACGGCCGTTGCGGCGCGCGGGAGTGGAGGGCGGTGTGTCGACACGCCTCCCTTTAACAATGGTCATTATTGCTGCCGTTGTCGTTTGGAAGGCGACTGCGACCGTGCAAAATGTGTGTGTGTGTGTGTGTGTGTGTGTGTGTTGGGCCACACGGGCTGTGTGGACGACAAGATGGCGGACGTGCGCCGGCGGCGGCTGTGCTGTGAAAGTGCAAAGTTAAAAACAAAACAAGGTGCGGCGAGGACGACTGAAATTTTGCTTTGGACGTAGGTTTGTGTGGTGGCCCTGAAAAGGGCCGATTGTTGTGGGCCGAGCCGAGCCGGCAAAGCGCGTTGCGTGCAGGGGAGCACGCGGCGCTGCGATTGCCTGGCCTCCTTTAGGCCTTCTTCTCGGTCTTCTTTGGCAGCAGGACGGCCTGGATGTTGGGCAGGACACCACCCTGTGCGATGGTGACGCCCGACAGGAGCTTGTTGAGCTCCTCGTCGTTGCGGATGGCAAGCTGCAGGTGGCGCGGGATGATGCGCGTCTTCTTGTTGTCGCGGGCCGCGTTTCCGGCCAGCTCGAGCACCTCAGCCGCGAGGTACTCCATGACGGCGGCGAGGTAGACGGGCGCCCCGGCGCCGACGCGCTCTGCGTAGTTTCCCTTGCGCAGGAGGCGGTGGATTCTGCCGACCGGGAACTGGAGCCCAGCCCTGCTTGAGCGGGACTTTGACTTGCCCTTGACTTTGCCTCCCTTTCCGCGTCCGGACATGGCGATTGGGCTAGCGACGGTGCACACGAAACGGAAACGAAAACGACCGGTGCGAGCGGCAGCGAGTCGAGCAGCGGAGTGCGTGCCGGCGCAGCAGGGGTGGGGGTGCTTTATGGGCTCGGGTGCGGCGGCCGGTTGCGCGCGCGCCCCATTGGTCGGCGGCCGCAACAGGGCGAGCTGGTAAAGGTGCGGCGGCGGCTGGCGGCGGGTGCCACTGTGTGGGGAGACGCTGACTAGAGCGGAGCGCTTGCTACTGGTGTTGCTGCTGCCGTACGTTCGTTCGAGATGCCGCCCAAGACTAGCGGGAAGGCCGCCAAGAAGGCTGGCAAGGCGCAGAAGAACATTTCGAAGGGCGACAAGAAGAAGAAGCGCAAGAGGAAGGAGAGCTATGCCATCTACATCTACAAGGTGCTGAAGCAGGTGCACCCTGACACGGGCATCTCGTCGAAGGCGATGAGCATCATGAACAGCTTCGTGAACGACATTTTCGAGCGCATTGCGGCCGAGGCTTCTCGCCTGGCGCACTACAACAAGCGCTCGACCATCACGTCCCGCGAGATCCAGACCGCTGTGCGGCTGTTGCTGCCTGGCGAGCTGGCCAAGCACGCCGTGAGCGAGGGCACGAAGGCGGTGACCAAGTACACGAGCTCCAAGTAAGGAGGTGGCTCTGGAATGGAAGGATGGAGAAGGCTCCTCCGTTGCGAGAGCGGCAAAACGGCCCTTTTCAGGGCCACCAACTTGCCTTTTGCGGGAAGGGCGGAATTGTTGTTGTTGTTTGTGTGGACGGCTGTGATGTATGTGTGCATTTTGATTGTGGGTGGGGGGGGGGGGCGCGTCAAAGCGTGTTGCGGGGTACGGCCACGAGGTTGGTCGCCGTGGCGTGGAATGGTGGCACGCCTCGTTGGAGTGGTTTTTGACCCATTGGTGTTGGGGTGTGTGTGTGTGTTACCTGTCTGCGAGGGGGGACAGTGCGATCGGCGACTTTTGTGTCGCCGTAACGACGGCCGTTTGCGGGTTTGTTTTTTGCACATCATACATGGCGAGGGTGAAATGTGAAATGTTTTTGTTTGGTTGTTTTTGCCGCCCACTATTCCCTTTGCTGTACGCCGAGTTTGACAATGGTGCGACGCAACTGCAGCGTGGAGGTGTGTGAGTGACGTTGAAATGAACGTGCCATTAAGACGCATTGTTGTTGTATTGTACTGTACGTGTACGGCGACACGCACGATGATGTACCATTCGACTCTGATTTTTGATAGCCGTGTCTGACTGATTGCGTACGACGCACGCACACCGATGTCGTCATTCAAGATGCACGCGTGTCCAGTGCAGTACAGTAAGCGCGACGCTAGACGACGACGACGGCGGCGGCGGTCGTCGTTTGTTTGGCGAATGTCTGTACACGTGTTTGTCTGTGTCCATCCGGTATGTATGTATTTGTTTGTTTGAAAGTGTTTTGTGTGTCGGTGACGTGGTCCGATCCGTCGCCCCCTGAGTAACTGTCGATCGGCGCGATAGACCGGCGTCACGCAACTGAACCGAAGTCTTGGGCACACCCGTCATACTGTTGTACACCGTCGCGCTGAGAACGGTAACGAAAGGTTGACTTTGATCGGTCGAATGTCTGGGCAGAACGTGAGGAATGAGGCAAGAGTGCAAGGAGGAAAGGACAGAGGGGGGGCAAAAGAGAGAGGAAGGGAAAAAGGGGAGAAACGCATTCGTAGAGCAACGGAACGTTCCCGCGTCGGAGGCGTATTGGAGCCGCACTGAAATGCGTTTAACGGCGGCGCGGCTGCAAGTGTCTGCCGTGGTGAACGTTACCTTTGACGGCTGCATTGGGCTTTGCCTTTGCTTTCGCTTTCGCTTTCGCTTTCCCGGATGTACGTAACGTTTGTTGATATGGTTCTGAGGAAGAGTGTATGACAGTGCCGTGCCGTCCATGTTCGTGTGCCCTCCCATTGTGTGTATGCTATTGTCTGTGTACTTGAATGATGTATGTAGGTGTTGGTGGACATGTTGTACCAGTGGGGGGAAATGGATCGTCGATAGTTGCCGTCACTCTGTCACGGTCGAGATGACGCACCCTCCGTACAGAAAGGTGTCGAGAAAGTGTGTGTGTGTGTGCGTCCGTGAATTGGCAGTGTTTGGAGGTGGGCGTGCCCTGCATGTGGCCCGGAAGGCTGTTCGTTTGGCGGTAGTGTTGTGTGGACAGGGGAGGGGCATGCGTAACGCTGCTGGCATGGCATTTCGGGAGATGGGAGGGGGCAAACGAGGAAACGAGGAGCGGCGGCCAAAGACGGGACGGGGAGGGGCGCGGTGTGGGTGGCTTGCGCCTGTGCTCGGCGTTGTGGTTTGTGCAAAAGAGGAGGAGAAAAACAATGAGTTGCCAGGGAGGGGAGCGGTGTTGTGGTGTAGCCGCAGACGCGGCTGTCAGTGAACGTGGCGAGACGGACGGATATGCGCGGAGGGGCGGGGGCGGCGCATTTCGCCGGTGCCGTGCCGTGCCTGAAAGCCGCGTGGTCGCTGTGTTGTTGGTGGCGTGGGGGCGAGGAGAGTACCGTACGGGTGTGCTTGTGCGCCGGAAATGGCACACTGCGCCTGCCCGTCTTGGAGGCTGATGGCTGTGGTGTGGAAATGGGGCGCGGTGATGTTGAAGCAGTTGAAGAACAGAAAAGAAACCAAGAAAACGGAAGGCGTGATGCGGCGGTGGTGGTGAGAGCGGGAAAAACAAAACAAAAAAAAAACAACAAAAAAAAAAGAAGGAAAAACAACAAGAAACAAAAAAGAACACAAAACGTCTATCAATATTAAAATGTAAATGGAAATGGAAATGGACCCAGGTATAACCTCCCTGCACAAATAGCAGAGAGTCCGATGATAATAAAAATGTGCCAGAAGAATGTTAACGTCCCTACAAAACAAACCCAACGATAAGATTAATGAAAGAATGAACCGTATGTAACATTGCAACAGACATAATGAAACGTGATAAATTGTATAAGGGCAGCAGCGTTGACCTTTGGCCCTGTATTCAGAATAAAAAGAGCCAAAGATCGTTACCCCAATGAAAAAGACACTGAAACACGTATGTAATGTAACATAGCAGCGATGGCGAGACATTGTAGCATCTGTGACCAGAGAGTTTGCGCTGGACCGCGCGAGTGTTGCGAGCGGTTCTCAGTCAGTCAGTCAGTCAGTCAGTCAGTCGTTGCGAGTCTGTAGCTCTGTCTAGTTGAGGGCTGTACTCTGTCAGTAGTCGTCGCATGCAGTACGCTAATAGTCGTCATGCAGAGCGGTCGGTCAGTAGTAGCAGCCGAGTGCGGTTGTGTGATGTAGGCGGTCGGCAACACTGGTCAAGATGGTGAATAAGGTATACTGTTAATTAATATAATCATTAGATAATGAAGAATTTTATTTATTGTAATTATTCTCCAACAAGTTCCCCAATAATAATTTCTATTTCAAAAGCATTTTTCAAACATTTAATTTTTTTATTGAACTAAAGAGTTCGTTGCACTTCACATTTCATTCCACTTCTTTGAAGAAAAATTTCACTAGAATCACAAAAAAAAGAGAATATTATTATTTGCAATGCAGTTCCTCCAAGCGCTGCGCAACAACAAGAGCAGAAATGTGACATCCATTTATTCTGAGGTAAGACTTTAATTCTGATTGTTTTGCACAGGGCCAAAGACCGATATTTCGGTTTAATTGAAGTTTCCTGTCGCTGAACGGACTTTAAATGTTGTGAAGAATTTATATTTGAGTCAGATTGCGAATGTCACATTTTTGTTGCCATTTTCAATACCTCTCATTGTGGGCGAGGTTACAATTAGCGCAATGTCCATTAGCGTCCGTAAATAACATTGTCCATTAGTTTAAATTTTGCGGGGAGGTTACAACACACACAAAAAAAAAAAAAAAAAAAAAAAAAAAAAAAAAAATTGCATTTATATCCGCCCCTCAATTGTAGATACCCCTTACACAGCTGTGTGCAATGAATGAGTGCTGGCTGGTAATTAATTGCACTCCTTGGAGGGAAATGCCATAGGAAGTAGTCTTTAAAAAGTGAATGTTTTTCGTTAAAAGACAAGAGTTACTTTAGAAAAAAGTAATAGTGGGGCTTTTGTTGTTGAACAAAATAAGTACAATGAACATACGTTATCAGATTTGCGCAATGCAGCTTCACACTACCTTTTGATTATAACACAATATACTATACATCGTCCCGAACTGTGACCAGAGTCGCGAGACGAGCAGAGCACGCCGCCGACGCCCGCTCAGTACAACCGTCCACCCGCTACTACTGTCGACCGACTACTACCTCTCCCGACTCGCGCTACAATATATATAACAACTGTTCCTGGCGACCCGGTGCGTGCCACTACTGTCGTCTGGCGCGGTCCAAGCGCCGACTAGCAACGATAAATAACTCTCTGGTCAGACAGAGATGCTGTCATGCCTCGCCATCGCTCTGGTAATGAATACGTACGTGTTGCAGCGTGCGTACCACCGGAACACGCAGTGGCGGAGCCAAAGACTGTGTTGTCGAGGTCGAGTGCGAGCGGGAAGAGAGGCAGCGCCGGCACGGAGATGCAAGCGAGCGCGAGACGCACGGGGGCTGCGGCGTGGCGCGTTTGCGGTCGGCGCCTTTGGTGGCAACGGCCGGGACAAGCAGCGGTGTATGGTGTGGTGCGGGGCGGACAGGGGCGGCGGTGGACGGGGAGGAGGCGGCGCGACGACGGCATGGGGGCGAAAACGGGACGGGGGACGGCGGATGTTGAGAGGCGTCACGCGCGGACAGGACACAGAGACACACAGATTGGAAAGGGAGGGTGCGCGGTAGTAGTTGGGAATGTGCGTACCGTGCGGGATGGGAGTGGGCGAGGAACACGGTCGTGGCCCCTGTTTTGGGTGCGTGTGGTGACGTCGGTGTGTTGTGGGAAGGGAAGGTGCTGTGGCGGCGGCGCGTAATGGGCGTAGGCCGAAAAGAGAAAGGAACGTGGGCAGTGTGTTGGCAAGCGTCGGTTCGACTGCGACGTTGATGGGCAGGGCAGGGCAAGGTTAATGGTGGTAGGAGTAGGCTTGTGGGCGCAAAAAATCTGCCGCTGCAGGCGGTGCCGTAACCGCCATGGCGGGAAGGAGAGAGGGCCAAAGAAAGAAAGAAAGAAAGAAAGAAAGAAAGGAAGAAAGAAGAAAACAAAAAAAAACAAAAAAAAGGAGGGGGGGGCGAAAGTGGAGAGGCGGTGGTGTGAGAAGGGCGGGGGCGGAAGGAAGGCAGGAAGGACAAGAGGCGAGGCGACGGCTTGCTTTGTGTACCGGTCGGTCTCTGGCTATGCTTCGTTTTCTGCAGCAGGGTCGGTGCGCGGCGTGGCTCGCGGCAGTGGGAACGCCTGGCGGCTGGACGGCCAGCAATGCGGTTGGATGGGCGGCCACAGCACCGCACCTGTGCCCGAGGAGGAGACGCTGGCGGCGGGCCCTGAGGTGAGGCCGGCTCGGCTGGGGCTGTGGATGTGTAGGTGTGCGCCGCTGCTGCAACAACGAGTAAAAACGCGAGAAGAAGGGGTGGCGGTAGAGAGGAAAAAAAAAAAAAAGGTCGTGTTGTGTTGATGCGCAGGCAGACGCGTACAGAGAGACGAGCCCGGTCTGCAGCAGGGTGTGGCCGTGCCGAGTGCAGAGCAGCGGCGGCCCGGTTCGGTTCGGTTCGGCCCGGCCCGGCGGGCCGCGCTGTTGTCGCGGACGTGAGCGCCCCCTGGCGGGTGGCCGGAGGCGGCGCGGCGTGTTGGACGTGTGGCTGGTGGCAGTGCACAATTTGCGAGTGGCTGGCGGTGTGGTGTGGCGGTTGGCGCGTCGGGCGGCGGAGAGAGAGAGGGAGGAGAGGTATGTGTTGCGGGCGCCCTTTGCTGCGCTGCGTCGTTGCGTGTGCCGTACAGGGCGGGCGCTTGTCGACTGTGTGGGCGGTGTGGCGAATTGGCGTGAAACGGCTGCCGAGAGGTGTGTGGTAGCGAGCCGGTCGGTGTCAGTGCGAAGGGGAATGTGCGTGCGTTTGGCGGTTTCGGTGTGCTTTTTGCGGCGTGAGAGTGGGAATTAGTGGGGCCGGCTGTTGTGTTGGTTCCTTGTGTCTTGTGTCGCGTAGCTTGATGGCAACGTGGAAGGACGCCGGTTTCGTTTCGAGCCGTGCGTGTGGTTGTCGACGTTGACTGGTTGGCGTGTGCCGATGCACGTGCATGTGTTGGTCGCGAGTGCGTTTTTGGCTGGCTGTGTGTGTGTGTGTGTGTGTGTGTGTGTGTGTGTGTTTTGGGGGGGAAGGGGGAGGCGGTGGTGGAAGTGCAGTCGTTGCCACGGGCGTCGTCGGGTGGGGCTGGGGCTGTGCGTCGTGGCGGAAAGGTGGTAGGTTGCGGGAAGCGAGCCCGTCGTTGACGGTGTCGCGTGAGTTGTGAATCGAGTGGGGCGCGGGGCGCGGGACAGGAGCAGCGTGCCGCTGCGTCGTGGTCGTCAGCAGAGGCTGTGCGTGTGCTTGTCCTTTTTGTGGGCGGTTCGTGCGAGGCGTTTTTGTTTTGTGTTGCCCTAGTTGTTAGTTTATTTTGTTTGTGTTTGTTATTTTGAGACGACGACTGGTTGGTGGCGTGCGCGCGAAGTGGCGGTGTGCGCTTCCCGTGTCGTTTGTGTTGTTTTGTTTTTGTTGTGTTTTTTTGTTTTTGTGTGTTTTTTTTTTTTTGCACTGGGCCCCGGGGGGGTGGGTGGGTGGGTGGGTGGGTGCGTGTGTGTCGATTGCCGGCTGGCGAAAGGTGCGCCATCGGCGGGGTGGGTCGCCGGCACAAGTAGAGGCGGCGGCGTTGTTGCTGTTGTTGTGTGGTGTTTGTTTTGTTCGGCTGTGTCGGCGAGCTGTGTTGCGGTGCGTGTGAATGGTGGTGCAAAAGTGCTGGCGTTGGGGCTGCGGCTGCGACGGCGGCGAGCCGCGGGCGCGCATGATAGTGATGTTGTGAACAGCGGCTGTGTACGGTAGTGGTGTTGTTGTAGCACGACGTGCATCCGGGCCGGCGCGGAAAGCGCAGTTGCGGGCGGTTGCCCTTCGGTGCCAGCCATGTCGCGTGAGCGGCGGGTTGCTCTGGTGTCGACACGTGGTGCTCTGGGTTGTTGTGTGGTGCCCTTTGGCCGGTGGGGGTGGTTCGCGTGTGTCTCGTTCGCGCTCGGTATCTGGTCGTGGTCGTGCTGCTCCCCCGTCTGTCGGCGGTTTTCGACGTCGTCTGTACGTTTTTGTTCGTTTGCGGCGTGCCTGCCGACGTCGTCCCGTCGCGACCTTTCAACCGAAAGTGTGGCGCCCGAAGGTGAACGAACGTAACCCTGACCTCGGCGCTTTACGCTGAGCCGAGCGAACCGAACCTAACCCGTGGTGTGGCGAGGTGAGCTCAGCCTGTGAGCCCCTAACGTCTACGTAAGGTAAGCTGTCCGGCTCACGCCTCACGTTTGAACGCTTTTTTTTTTTTTAACCTACGTTTGACGCTTCTTAACCTAGCACTGACCCCTTAACCTAACGTGTAACCTAACCTAACCTAACCTAACCTAGCCTGTGACGCCTGACGTGTTTGAATGCTTAACCTAAGTTTGACGCTTAACCTAACCCAAGTCCCCTTAACCTAACCCACGTCCACCTAACCTAACCTAACCTAACCTAACCTAACCTAGACGTGTAAACGTAATGTGTAACGCGTAACGTGTAAGGTCGGCTGTCGTGTGTGCTGACGGCAGATTGGGTTGGTCTGTAGATTCGGATTGCGGTTTGCCTCGGTCGAGGGGTTGGGTCGGAAGCGGCGAGGGGCGGCGGCGCCTGTTGCGCAGGCGGCGTCCGTTTGCGGCGGGCAATTGTTGAGAAACGGCTGTGAATGTTGGCGGGCGAGAGGAGGAGGACGGCGCGCGATGTGGCCCGACGGCTGCGGGCCGATCGGGAAACGGCGGGAGGGCGACGGAAGGCGATGGGGCGGCGGAGGCGCGTTTGCACGGCCGTCATCGCCGCACGCCTCGGCTTGTGTGGCTGTGGCGCCGGCCGCGCTGGCCGGGCTGCCGCGGCGACGGTGTGGGAGTTTTGCCGAAGGTTTGGCCATTGTGGCGGGTCGTCGGCTGGGGCTGTGGGGGCGGCATTTGGGCGGGGGCGGCGATTCTCGGCGGGCCGACCCAGGCTGTAGCGCGCGGTAGCTGCAGTTTGGCCGTGGTTTGCGGCGCTGCCGTGGCGACTGGTTGGCGACTGTGGTGTGGCTGTGTGTAGCCCCATCCTCGGTGGTTTGAAAGGCGCGGGCGGTTGTGGCGCAGGTTTGGGGCTGCTCCGCACAGGCTGTCGGACGTTGGGCGGTAGCAAGCGCGGGAGGCGCGGCGCGGCGGCGCGCAGAGTGGCGGCCGCTCTCTCGGCCGTCCGCGCCCGCCCGCGACACTGGCTGGGCCTTGTGATTCTCTGCTCTGCTGCTGTGCTGTGCTTGCGTGCCTGCCTGCCGTCCCGCTCGCTCTCGCTCTCGCTGTGTGTTACGCGCGTCGTCGAAATGGCAGATCAGGCGGCTACGAACGAGACTGCTGCGGCACCCGCCGCCACCGGCACTACGAAGAAGGCCAAGTCTGCGTCGTCTGCGAAGAAGCCGCGCGCCAAGCCTGCGCACCCGCGCACCTCTGAGATGGTGACGGCCGCCATCAAGAGTCTGAAGGAGCGCGGCGGGTCGTCGCTGCAGGCGATCAAGAAGTACATAGCCGCGCACTACAAGCTGGACGCGGAGAAGCTGGCGCCGTTTATCAAGAAGTACCTCAAGTCGGCCGTCGTGGCGGGCGAGCTGGTGCAGACGAAGGGGAAGGGCGCGTCCGGCTCGTTCAAGCTTGCCGGCGCCGGCGGCGGGGGGGCGGCCGAGGGCGGCAAGGCTCGTGCTGGCGGTGCCAAGAAGAAGCGCGCCGCTCCGGCCAGCAAGGAGAAGAAGGGCGCCCGTGCGGCCGGCGCAAAGAAGGCTGGTGGCGTGAAGGCGGCGACCGGTCGGAAGGCGGGCGCCGCCAAGAAGGCGTCTGCGGCGTCGGCCGCTCCCGCGGGTGCGAAGAAGGCGGCTGCGGCCAAGCCGGCCAAGGCCAAGTCGCCGTCGAAGGCGAAGAAGGCCGCCAAGGTTCCGACGAAGAAGCCGAAGGCGCCGCGCCCGAAGAAGGCGACGACGCCGTCTAAGGCGAAGGCTTCGCCCAAGAAGAAGAAGTAGAGTAGAGGAGAAAGAGATGGGAGAAAGGAAGGGTTTGGCGCTTGACTCCGTCGTCCCCACCCCCCGTCGTCGTCTAGTGGCGCGCAAGAGACACGCGGCCCAAAACGGCCCTTCTCAGGGCCATCAAAGCACGTCGGGGAAGGTTTTGATTGTCGTGTTGCGTCTGGTGTGGGTGTCTGTCTGTCTGGCGTTTCTGTATGCCCGTGGGGATGCTGTTTGCGTGCCGTGGTGGTTGGATTGCGGGGGTCGGTGGCGGGTGTGGGCGGCGGTAGCGGTAAGCGGTGTTGTTGTTGTTGTTGTCGTGGTTGATTGTCGCCGTGTTTGTGGCGGCGGCCGACGGTTGGTTTTCTGTCACGTTGTTTTGTTTGAATACGTTGGTTGGCTTGCCTGCGTTCGTTCTTCTCGGATGTCTGTCTTGTCGAGTCGTGTCTGGTCTTTGTTTTGTTTCTTTGTGTGTGTGTGTGTGTTATGTTTTGCAACGGGGGGCACGTTGAGATGTGGAAGGAGTCGGCGGGGGATTTCGGTGGCGTGTAGAGCGAGCGAGCGCGCCTGCCTGGCCGTTGGCCGTCGGAGTTGGAGTGCGGGTTTTTTTGTTTTCGAAACGAAAGCGGCGGCCGGCCAGCCACCCACCCGTGCGGTGTGACGTCGGCCGTTGGGTATTGTGCGCTTTGAGCGCCGGGGAGGGATGATGTGTGATTGTTGCGCGCTGCTAGCAGGCAGGCAGAGTGAGCGGGTGTGGCGGACGGACGGGAAGTGGTGGTTTTTGTTTTTGGGTTGCGGGGCGAGAGGCAGGCGACCGACAAAGTTTGCTCGCGACGGAGAGATGTTAGTGGCCCTGAAAAGGGCCGTTTTTGTTTGTGCGGTGCGGTGCCGCGGCGCGGTTTAGGCGCGCTCGCCGCGGATGCGGCGCGCGAGCTGGATGTCCTTGGGCATGATGGTGACGCGCTTGGCGTGGATTGCGCACAGGTTGGTGTCTTCGAAGAGGCCGACGAGGTAGGCCTCGCCGGCCTCCTGCAGGGCCATGACTGCGGAGCTCTGGAAGCGCAGGTCGGTCTTGAAGTCCTGGGCGATCTCGCGCACTAGGCGCTGGAATGGCAGCTTGCGGATGAGCAGCTCTGTGCTCTTCTGGTAGCGCCTGATTTCTCGCAGGGCGACGGTGCCCGGCCTGTAGCGGTGGGGCTTCTTGACGCCTCCGGTGGCGGGCGCGCTCTTCCTCGCCGCCTTGGTGGCGAGCTGTTTGCGCGGCGCCTTTCCGCCGGTGGACTTGCGGGCCGTTTGCTTTGTGCGGGCCATAGCGGTAGCGGTAGCGGAGCGGCGTGCGTGGAGGTTAGGTGCGGCGCGGCGTCCGGTGCTGCCTTGACAACGGGCCCGCGCGCCTCCGTGCTGCGCTTATATGCCCTCGGTTGCGCGTGGTGGGGGGAGGGCGGGCCAGAGTCTATATAGGGGTGCGGCGGGCGCGCTGGGCGCAGACCGTAGCCGACTCGCCAGCCGCTGCAGCTGCTGTTTGTGCACGTTTTGCTTTGCCCG
Organism: Schistocerca americana; assembly: GCF_021461395.2. Taxonomy (NCBI): domain Eukaryota; kingdom Metazoa; phylum Arthropoda; class Insecta; order Orthoptera; family Acrididae; genus Schistocerca; species Schistocerca americana. The sequence continues at coordinate 75,492,386 of NC_060126.1, read as the reverse complement.
AGGAAGGAAGGATGACAGGCCGCGGCAAGGGAGGAAAGGGGCTCGGCAAGGGTGGCGCCAAGCGGCACCGCAAGGTGTTGCGCGACAACATCCAGGGCATCACGAAGCCCGCCATCCGCCGCCTGGCTCGCAGGGGCGGCGTGAAGCGCATCTCTGGTCTGATCTACGAGGAGACCCGCGGGGTGCTGAAGGTGTTCCTGGAGAACGTGATCCGCGACGCGGTGACGTACACTGAGCACGCCAAGCGCAAGACTGTGACGGCCATGGACGTGGTGTACGCCCTGAAGAGGCAGGGGCGCACCCTGTACGGTTTCGGCGGTTAGGCTGCGTCGCAGCGGGCGCTGGCCTTCCCGCGGCCGTGCTTGTGGGTGGGAGAGACTAGAAAACGGCCCTTTTCAGGGCCACCACACTGTTCGGAAGTTGAAAAGTGCGAAAGAGTCTGTGTTGTTGTTGCTGCGTGTGTGCGCTGTGTTGTTTGTTTCTTTCCGTTTGAGCGACGTGATGTGGCTGGGAGGGGAGAAGGAAAGGAAACGTGTCATGTGGCTGGCTGGCTGTGTGTGTGTGTGTGTGTGTGTGTGTGAGAGTGGAGCTGCTTCGTTTGTGTGTTTGTTATTGTGTGTCTTTGTATCGATCGCGATGGAGATGGCGGGCTGTGTGTTGTTGTGCGAGAGGCGGTGATTATTTGCTTGCGTGGTTTGGCTCTGTGTGTTAGGCGTGTGGGCATAGGCGGCCGGATCAGCTGTTTCGTTCGTGTCGACGGCCGTTGCGGCGCGCGGGAGTGGAGGGCGGTGTGTCGACACGCCTCCCTTTAACAATGGTCATTATTGCTGCCGTTGTCGTTTGGAAGGCGACTGCGACCGTGCAAAATGTGTGTGTGTGTGTGTGTGTGTGTGTGTGTTGGGCCACACGGGCTGTGTGGACGACAAGATGGCGGACGTGCGCCGGCGGCGGCTGTGCTGTGAAAGTGCAAAGTTAAAAACAAAACAAGGTGCGGCGAGGACGACTGAAATTTTGCTTTGGACGTAGGTTTGTGTGGTGGCCCTGAAAAGGGCCGATTGTTGTGGGCCGAGCCGAGCCGGCAAAGCGCGTTGCGTGCAGGGGAGCACGCGGCGCTGCGATTGCCTGGCCTCCTTTAGGCCTTCTTCTCGGTCTTCTTTGGCAGCAGGACGGCCTGGATGTTGGGCAGGACACCACCCTGTGCGATGGTGACGCCCGACAGGAGCTTGTTGAGCTCCTCGTCGTTGCGGATGGCAAGCTGCAGGTGGCGCGGGATGATGCGCGTCTTCTTGTTGTCGCGGGCCGCGTTTCCGGCCAGCTCGAGCACCTCAGCCGCGAGGTACTCCATGACGGCGGCGAGGTAGACGGGCGCCCCGGCGCCGACGCGCTCTGCGTAGTTTCCCTTGCGCAGGAGGCGGTGGATTCTGCCGACCGGGAACTGGAGCCCAGCCCTGCTTGAGCGGGACTTTGACTTGCCCTTGACTTTGCCTCCCTTTCCGCGTCCGGACATGGCGATTGGGCTAGCGACGGTGCACACGAAACGGAAACGAAAACGACCGGTGCGAGCGGCAGCGAGTCGAGCAGCGGAGTGCGTGCCGGCGCACTGCACTGCACTGCACTGCAAATCACTGGTTTCATCTACCAGGAGGAGGGACAGGCTAAGCAGCGAAGCTGCTGTTCCTGTTTGGACCTCTAGAGCTGTTGTGTGGCCTCACTGTTGGTTTGGCCTATGTGAGCGCCCGCGTGAGGGCGGACGCTGCTTTAAATGCGTCATAGCTGCTGCGGGAGAAGCTACTCCCGCAGCAGATCAGGCCAGCGCGTGGTTGGCCTGCGGTGGACTTGGTGTCCCAGTCCACGTATAAGATGACTGCCAGAGTGTCCTGCAGAGGCATAGAACACCCTGGCGGACTGCCTGATGCGATCCCGTAGCAACGGGACGCCAGCTTCCTCATGAAGCAGTCTCGTGGGGTACCGAGGCGGCTTGTGAAGTGCGAGTCGCAGCGCCCGATTTTGGACACGCTGGAGCATCGCAACGTGCGATGGAGCAGCATTCCCCCACACCACGGCGGCGTACTCGAGTACCGGCCGGACGAGGGCCAAGTACACGGTCAGGCCGTGCTGAGGGGGGAGAGTGGACGAGGGGTTCAGCAGCGGGTAGAGCGCCCGGAGACGCCCAATCGCCCGCCCCCTGATGTCGCGGATGTGCGGTAGCCAGGTGAGATGCCGGTCCAGCCGCACACCGAGGTATTGGCCTGTTGGTGACCACGGGATGGGGCCTCCCGAGATCGAGACAGGCGGCAGGGCAGGAGGCAGTCGTCTCCGAGTGAAGACGACCGCCTGGCTCTTGGCGGCGTTGAATTTGAGACGGCACTTGGTGGACCACGCCCCCAGGACGTCGCACGCAAGTTGGAGTCGGCGGCACATCGCGACCACGTTCATGCTGCGGGTGAACAGCGCAGTGTCGTCGGCGTAAAGAGCCAACTCCACGCGTGCCACCCGCGGTGCGTCGGCGGTGTACAAGGTGTACAGCAGGGGGCCGAGAACCGACCCCTGCGGTACCCCTGCACGAATCGGCCGGTCGGTGGATGTGCCGCCGGCGGCCCGGACGTGGAAGGTGCGGCCCTCTAGGTAGGACCGCAGTAGAAGTGCGTGCGACGTCGGGACCCCATGTACAAGGAGCTTGTACACGAGGCCCTCGTGCCACACGCTGTCGAACGCCTTGGAGACGTCTAGGAGTACCGCCCCAAGGTACTCCCGCGTCTCCAGCGCCCTCATCGCCTGTTCCACCAGGCGTAGGAGCTGGTGCGTGGTCGAGTGGCCCCGCCGGAATCCGAACTGCTCAGCTGGAAGGAGCCCTTCAGCGGTGACGTGGCGCCACAGCCGCTCCACGTACAATCTCTCAAAAATCTTGGAGAGAGACGGGAGCAGGCTGATCGGCCGGTAATGCTCCACCTGGCGCGGATCCTTGCCGGCCTTTGGGATAGCCACCACTTCCGCGTGTTTCCACGCGGAAGGGTAGATCCCGGAGCTGAGGACACAGTTAAAAGTGTCCGCTAGTGGCTGATAGAGTGCCGGCGGCAATAGCCGCAGGAGGTGGTTTGTGACTCCATCAGAGCCACCTGCCTTCTTCGGGTTGAGGCGGCGGAGCTGGAGTCCAACCTCTTCAGCTGTGACGGGCGTGATCACATCATCAGCGGCCCTGGCGGCGAGGAAAACTGGTAGGTGGTTTTCCACGAGTTGGACGTGTTCGGCGTCGAAAACATCCGCGACCGGTCGGAAGTTGTCGGCGAACACGTCTGCGAGTGCGTTGGCCTTGGCGTCTGGGGCGCAGACAACCTCGCCGCCGACATGGAGCGGAGGAACAGGCTGATGACGGCGGAGGAAGCGCTTGGCGGTCCGCCAGGCACTCCCATCAGTCGTGTTCAGGGTGGCCACAAGGCCAGCCCAGTCACGGTTTCGGTGTTGGTCGATGGCGGCCCGGATTTCGCGCCGTGCCCGATTGAGGCGACGCTTGGTCTCAGGCTGCCTAGTGAGTTGCCACTCGCGGAAGAGGCGGTTTTTGGCCGTTACAGCCTCCAGTATGTGCGGAGGAAGCTGCCGAGACATCTCTCGGGGCCGCCGCGGCTGTCGGGGAGATGCAGCGGCAGCAGCGCTAAGGGTGTGCCGCGTAAAAAAGGCCAGCGCAGCATCGGCCCCCTCCAGGGCAGGATCTGGGGCATCTTCAAAGCGGCCGAGCAGTTCGGCTTGGAATCTGGCTTCGTCAATTCCGCGGAAGGTGCGGCGAGCAGGCGGCAGGGAGGCGCCGACAACGTCCATATCGTAGACCACCGGAAGGTGGTCAGAAGACAGGGCGCAGCGGACGGTAGCCGACGTAAAGTGCCCGACGCCTTTCAGGACTGCGACGTCGAGCACGTCGGGCTGGCCTCTGTTGGGAAAGAATGTATGGTCAAATGGAGCCAGAACTAGAGCGCCGTGGCGTTGAGTGACGCGGAGAAGGCGTCGTCCGCTGACATTGGTGACTCGAGAATTCCATTGCGGGCTCTTGGCATTTAAGTCACCCGCAATGAAAAGTTTCCCACGCAGCGTTAGGAGGGCATCAAGGTCGGCCTCCAGGAGATGGCCCCTCGGTGGCCTGTAGACAGCGATGAAGGTAATGACACCAGCTGTGGTGGTGACAGCCACCCCAGTGGCCTCCACCGCAGCTAGAGGCGGCAGCAGGACAGCATGGTGCTTCAGTGAGTTTTTCACATATATGGCGGTGCCTCCACCATGGGTGGGCCGGTCGGTGCGGTAGCAGCGATAGTTCGCCACACCGACGGCCACGCCAGGTTTAAGAAACGTCTCACAGACGAGGCAGATGTCTATCGCCTCATCTCGGAGGAATTGACGGAATTCCCCTTGTTGGGGAACTAAGCCGCGTGCGTTAAAGCCGCACACGGTGAGCCCATGTATATGCTCATTTTCCATGGCGGTCCGCAGGAACAACGCCGGCCTGGAGGGCGGACGTGACGGCAGTGACTAACACCGGCAGCTGCTCGAGCAGCTGGCTCAACGAACGCAAAAGCGTGCGGAGCTCAGCTGCATCAGGAGCCGTGGGGACCTCTGGGGCGGCCTCCAAGGCAGGAACAGCAGGCTGCGGTGGGACCGCAGGAGGTGATGTTTGCAGCGGCACAGCCCGAGGGGCAGACCGCTGTCGCGGGGCAGCAGTGGCCGGACGTTCCGCCGCAGGGGCGGTGCGCCGCGGCCGTCGGCGGCGCCGGCGGGGGGAAGCAGCCGGTGCGGAAGGCGCGGGTGCAGGGGGAGCAGCCACATCTGACGGGGCAGGCTGCTGCAGCGCAGCGCCAACAGAGGCAGCAGGCCGCTGAGTAGAGGGGGCGGGCGCCCCCCCCTTGGCGGCATCAGCGAAGCTGGTGCCAGGCTGCACCTTGCGGGAAGGGGTAGCCCGGCCGCGATGCTGCTGGCGGCCACGTTGGAAGGCCGGACATCCCCGGTAGCTCGCAACGTGCGCGCCACTGCAGTTGCAGCACGTCGGTTTGTCCTCTCGCGGGAGTGGGCATTCCTTGCTCTGATGCTGGGCCCCGCACTTGACACAGCGGGGCGGCATCGAACAATAGCGCGACACATGGTCGAGCCGTTGGCAGGAGAAACACTGGGCCCTCCTGCCCTTGGCCCTCAGTGGCTCCACTGCGACATCGACCCGCCCAACCCGCTGCACCTGGAAAATCTTGCGATTTTCCAGGTTGTCAACAAGGACAACCAGGTACAGCGGCATTGGTCGGTGGGTGCGTGGGGAGTTCATGAGCCCCGTGTGTCGGATGCCGAAGCCCATGTCCTCCAGTTCTTCGCGTAGATAATCCGCCCCAAACTGGAGGGGGAGGCGGCGGAACACCACCTTCAGCAGTTTGAGTGGCTCCGATGGGTGCGTGTAGCAATGGAGGCCATCTTTGCAGATGACCTCCATGACTGCACGGTAGTCCTCAGCAGAAGTCGTGAGGAGCCGGTAGAGATTATTGCCAGCAGTCCTGACGCTGGCAGTTGGCGCCACCCTGGCGATCTTCTGCTCGAACAGCCGATAAGGGCCGTCCCATTGGACGACAATCGGCGGGGGGCGCGACGCAGCAGGCCGGCGTGCCACCCCGGCGTCGTCCGAGACATCATCAGGCGCGTCCTGGAAGGCGTTGGCGGTCGGCAGCGGCAGCGCAGGCTGTAGGACAGCCGCCCTTGCCGTGTGCCGCCTGGCAGGGGTAACAAAACCGTCCTCATCAGGGTGGCGCGCAGCAGCAGGCCCAGAGGAGGACCTCTGCTCCCTCGCGCACACCGTCGTCTCGACCGCCTGGGCCGCAGTGGCAGCGGCGGCGCGGGAGGCCTTAGTGGCCTTCTTCCGCGGCCGAGCAGTGTCGGAGGCTTGGGAGCGGCCGTCAGAGTCGTCCGTCGCGTCAGCCCGGCGCTTACGGAGCGCACGAGCATCGTCAGCGTCACGTCTGTCAGCGTCAGCAATGGCCTCCGCAAGATTTGCGTCTGGCAAGTCGTCGTCGTCGGTAATCATGGCGGCCTCTTGGGCTGGTTTTGCAACCGCCCGGACCGCGGTAGAGCCCTTCGCGCAGGGCGCGGCAGAAACTGGCGTGGCTACGGGTTCTTGATGTTGCAGGGCCGTAGGAGCAGCCACATGTGAACCGACCTCTCGCATAGTCGGCCCCTGTGGCGCACCCTGTGAGACCGCCGTCGCCAGAGACGCAGCCTGTGCGCCTGGCGAGGCCCCCACCGGCTCACCTGTCGCCTGTCGCCCCGTGCCCGGCAGTGTAGAAGCCTTCCATATCCTGCAGTACGCAAGAATGGCAGCTTCGTCGTCCTCACGACCGGGGTAGTCACCCCCATGTGCAAGCTTATGCATGCGCACTTCCATGCGCTCCTGGGAGCGAGAAACATCAACAAGAGAAACGTCCAAGTCATTGTCAAGTGGTCGGCGCCGGTTCGTCATAAGTGGGGGGCCGGATGGGGCCGCCGACGGGAGCAACTCAGTCGCCTGAGCTGACCCCGCCGGACAGCGATCCGCCACACCCTTCGCTCGATCGTCAAACACGTCCTCTCGCCTCGACATCTCAGCTCGGAGTACGTCGCGTCGCGTGTCGCGTGCGTGCGTGCCGGCGCATCGCATGGATCTGCACGGAGATACTTTTCCTCCGATGTGTGATGGAGTTCGCAGCAGTTAATGCTTTGCCTCCCATGCATGCTGATGTTGCGTCTTCACATGTGGGATGTCTTCTTGGGTGTCTCCGCAGCACAGTTCGGCAGAGCCAGCTACATAGCTAGCAGGTGTGGCCAGCGGGTGGTGACGCTGCGTTGCAATTTGTGGCCCAACGTCCGGATTTGGGCATTGTGCGACCGACCAGCACTGTCGTAAAAGATGCGGGCGGTCGTCTGGAAGAGGTCACGGAGTAGAGGTACTTCCGCGACGTCGTGAAGATGAGCAGTGGGAAAATCGTAAGGCAGGTGTAAGGCCAGCCGAAGGATGCGATTCTGCAGAGTCTCCAGCTTCTTCAGGTTCGTGTCGGCGGCGTTCCCCCAGACGACGGCGGCGTATTGGAGTACAGGACGGAGCAGCGCCTTGTACAGGGTGATGCCCAGCCGCGGTGGTAGTTGGGAACCAGGGTTCAGCAAAGGGTACAGGGTGCGGAGCCTGTTCCGCACTTTGGCCTTCACGTCGCGAATGTGTGGAGCCCACGTGAGTCGGCGGTCAATGGTGACGCCGAGGTAATGCGCCGTTGGGCGCCACGGGACAGGGCTTCCACCGACAGCGAGCGGCTGCAAACCTGCAGGAACGAGTCGCCTGGTGACGATCAGGAACTGAGTCTTGGCAACATTGAATAGGAGACGCCACTTGACTGCCCAGGCTGCCAGGGTGTCAACGGCGAGCTGCAGACGGCGGCGCATGACAGCGGCATTGAGGCTCCGAGTGTAGAGAGCCGTGTCATCCGCGTACAGGGCGAGCTGCACACGGTCGATCTTCGGCGCATCAGACGTGTACAGCGAGTACAGGAGTGGCCCCAAGACCGAGCCCTGCGGCACCCCGGCGTTGATGCGGCGGACGGAGGACAAGCCCTGCGCGGCCTGCACATGGAAGGTTCTATCAGCAAGATAGGAAGCGATGAGACGCACGTGCGACGTCGGGACCCCAAGTTCAAAAAGCTTGAACAAGAGGCCGCGGTGCCACACGCTGTCGAAAGCACGCGACACGTCCAGGAACACCGCGCCGAAGAACTCGCGCTGCTCGAGGGCGACGAACGCGTCTTCCACTAACCGAAGGAGTTGATGAACGGCTGAGTGGCCCCTGCGAAATCCGAACTGCTCTTCGGGCAGGAGGCCTTCCTCGTCGACGTGGCGCTGCAGCCGCCTGATGTACACCCTCTCAAAGACCTTAGAGACGGCCGGCAGGAGACTAATAGGTCTGTAGTTCACGGGCTGCCGCAGATCCTTCCCCATCTTCGGAATCGCCACGATTTCCGCATGCTTCCAGGACTGAGGAAAGCTGCAGGACCGGAGGATGACATTAAAGACGTCAGCAAGATGAGTGACAGCCACGGGCGGCAACTTCCGGAGCAGGGCGTTGGAAACTTCGTCTGGGCCGGCAGCTTTCCTGGGGTGCAGGGCACGCAGGATGGTCGACACCTCCTCCGCCGTTGTCTCTTCAATGACGTCATCGTCGTCACGCGCCTCCAGGTAGCGTGGGAGCCGGTCAGCAACCAGGTCGTCGGTGACAGCGTCAGTCGGGTCTTCGAGAGGCGTAAACGCCGCCTCAAAGACGTCAGCAAGAGCATCAGCCTTCGCAGCTGGTTCGCAGACAGCCTGACCTTGGACCAGCAGCGGGGGGATACGTTGCGTGCGGCGTAGGAAACGCTTCGTCATCTGCCAGGCTGTGCCATCTTCAAGACAAAGGGCGGCGACCTTGTTATTCCAGTCGCGATTGCGATGATCGTCAATGGCGGCCCGGATGTCCCGACGCATCCTGTTGAGGAGGCGCTTGGTGTTGGCATTTCGCGTCCTCTGCCACTCCCGGTAGACCCGGTTCTTCTCAGTGATGGCCGCAAGGATGTCCGGCGGCAGCTGTCGGGAGTAGTCAGGCGGGGGGCGTGGTCGGGGCGGCGTCGCTATGGTGGCAGCGTCGATCGTGGTTGCCGCGAAGTGCAAAAGTGCTTCGTCCGCTCCAACTTCCGCAGGGGGCGGTGCGGCGGCTAGTGAGTGCGTCACGGCTTCTTGAAACCTGTCCCAGTCGATGCCAGCAAGTGAGATACCGCGCCGGGGCTGCTGGAGGGCGTCGAGGTCGATGTCAAAAACCACAGGGACATGATCCGACGACAGTGCAGTCCGCGTCGTGGCGGTGATCTGATGAGGGATACCCTTGACGACTGCGATGTCAATTATATCTGGGAGGCCACGAGCAGGGAAAATGGTCGGGTCGTACGGCCCCACCACAAGCGCATGGTGACGTTCCGCTATCCGGAGCAGGCAACGGCCAGCGGCGTTGGTGATCCTGGAGTTCCAGGAGACATGTTTGCTATTGAAGTCCCCGGCGACGAACACTGGCCCCCTCAAGGAAAGCAGAGCATCGATGTCAGCAGGGTCCAGGGGACGAGACGGCGGCCGATAGGCCGCGACGAACGTGATGGCGCCCGCCGAGGTGTGAACAACGACACCAGTGGCCTCCAGCGTCGCCAGTGGTGGAAGTTGTATCACATGGTGACGTATGCCATTGCGGACGTAGACGGCTGTCCCCCCACCCGCCGTCAGTCGATCGGTGCGATAGCTTGAGTAGTTGGCCGCCCTGACGTCTACCCCAGGCTTCAGGTGTGTTTCATTGATAAGGCAGACGTCGACGGCTTCATCTCGGAGAAATTGGCGAAGTTCGCCAGCTTGGGTGCGGACGCCGTTGGCATTCCACGCGACGACCGTGAGCCCTCTAACGCTGCCCATGGTGCGGCTGTTGAGTGTTGGCAGCGGTTGGGGCCGGAGAGGCCATCGGCACTGCAGCGGTGAGTTGCTGCGACAGGACTTCAATCAACTTCGTAGCACTGGTCACCAGGGCTGTGAGCTGCGCGACGAGGTTGGCCAGGTCAGCGGTGGAGACAGCCGGCGCGGCCCCGGCGCAGGAAAGGGGGGGTGTGGCTGCGTCGCTGTGAGAGTCCACCTGGGGCTGCTCGACGGACGGTGCTGAGCGTTGGGTACCCACTGGGCGGTGACCCCCGCGCCGGCGGTTGGTGGGGCGCTGTCCGGCCGACGGTCCGGGAGAGGCAGTACCCGGTACCGCCACTGGCTGCGGTGGTGGAGGCGCAGGAGCCTCCGGTGTCGGTACGGCCTCGGATGCGGCGGGAGCAGGAACCGACGTAGCCGGGGCGGCGGAGGACGTCCCTGACGTTGCCGCCGCGAAAGAGACGCCTGGCCGTCTCGTTGCGAGCTTCTTCTGATGTGGCGCTGGTGTTTGGCCACGCTGGCGAGCAATGGCACGCTTCCATACCTCACACCCACGATAACTGGCCACATGAGCACCGCCACAGAGTGCACATGTAGGCATCTCGGAGGGCGGACGGGGGCACGCACTTCCTGCATGGGCGCCGGCGCATTTAACGCATCTGTCCGGCATAGAACAGTGGCGCGCGACGTGGTTGATTCCCTGGCAGCGAAAGCACTGCACAGGGCCTCTCCGGGAACGAAGATCTTCGGTCTGGACCGGAACGTCGGCGACCCGCGTCAATTGGTAGAGTTTGCGGTTCTCCACGGTGTCAGAGCAGACGACCAGGAAGAGCGGCATATCTTCGCGTGATTTTGGCGACTTCATCTTCACAACTGCCCGTATGTAGAAGCCCAGGTCTGCGAGTTCTCGATGCAGGTGATCGGCTTCCATGTTGAACGGAAGGTCGCGAAATACGATCTTCAGGACCTTGTCAGGTGCGGAGGCGTGGGTATAGAAAGGGATACCACGCTCAGACGCCTCCTGGGTGACCCGGCGATAGTCATCAGCAGTGCGGAGTGTGACCCTGTATAGGTCTCGCCCCGCAGGCTTCACGGTGTACACGGCCGTTGTCCAGCTGCGCAACAGCTTCTGCAGTTCTCCATAGGGCGGCCGAAACTGAAGAACCACCGGCGGAAGATGGGAGCCTGTCTTCGGTGCAGGATTGCTCGGCGGCGGGTCCGGCGCGTCCTCGAGCGCATCGAAGGAGTTGGCGACGGCAGTTGGTGGCGTCGTCGATGACAGCATGCGTCTTGCAGTGCGCCGGGCCGGGACGAAACCGTCAGCGTCAGGGGCGAAGTCTTGCTTGGCCCTCTTCTCGATCGGCGAGCTGCGAGCAGCAGCCGTCGCAGCTGGTGCCCTCCTCTTCTGTTTCCCGCTGCGTCCGCGTGGCCGAGGGGCGGCAGTGCTCTCATCGTCAGAATCGGGCAGCGGAGCAGACAGCGCAGTCTTCAACGTTTCCGTAGCAGTGTCCGTCAAATCCATAGCCGTAGCAGTGGTCGTCATAGGTGGGGGGCCAGATGGGGCCGTCGACAGCGCAAGCGCGGCCGAACGGCGACCTGCCACACCCTTCGCGTCGCTAGCAGGCGCAGGTACGTCCTTCTCGCGGCTGCACATCTCAGCGACTCCTGTCCGTGCCGGCGCAGCAGGGGTGGGGGTGCTTTATGGGCTCGGGTGCGGCGGCCGGTTGCGCGCGCGCCCCATTGGTCGGCGGCCGCAACAGGGCGAGCTGGTAAAGGTGCGGCGGCGGCTGGCGGCGGGTGCCACTGTGTGGGGAGACGCTGACTAGAGCGGAGCGCTTGCTACTGGTGTTGCTGCTGCCGTACGTTCGTTCGAGATGCCGCCCAAGACTAGCGGGAAGGCCGCCAAGAAGGCTGGCAAGGCGCAGAAGAACATTTCGAAGGGCGACAAGAAGAAGAAGCGCAAGAGGAAGGAGAGCTATGCCATCTACATCTACAAGGTGCTGAAGCAGGTGCACCCTGACACGGGCATCTCGTCGAAGGCGATGAGCATCATGAACAGCTTCGTGAACGACATTTTCGAGCGCATTGCGGCCGAGGCTTCTCGCCTGGCGCACTACAACAAGCGCTCGACCATCACGTCCCGCGAGATCCAGACCGCTGTGCGGCTGTTGCTGCCTGGCGAGCTGGCCAAGCACGCCGTGAGCGAGGGCACGAAGGCGGTGACCAAGTACACGAGCTCCAAGTAAGGAGGTGGCTCTGGAATGGAAGGATGGAGAAGGCTCCTCCGTTGCGAGAGCGGCAAAACGGCCCTTTTCAGGGCCACCAACTTGCCTTTTGCGGGAAGGGCGGAATTGTTGTTGTTGTTTGTGTGGACGGCTGTGATGTATGTGTGCATTTTGATTGTGGGTGGGGGGGGGGGGCGCGTCAAAGCGTGTTGCGGGGTACGGCCACGAGGTTGGTCGCCGTGGCGTGGAATGGTGGCACGCCTCGTTGGAGTGGTTTTTGACCCATTGGTGTTGGGGTGTGTGTGTGTGTTACCTGTCTGCGAGGGGGGACAGTGCGATCGGCGACTTTTGTGTCGCCGTAACGACGGCCGTTTGCGGGTTTGTTTTTTGCACATCATACATGGCGAGGGTGAAATGTGAAATGTTTTTGTTTGGTTGTTTTTGCCGCCCACTATTCCCTTTGCTGTACGCCGAGTTTGACAATGGTGCGACGCAACTGCAGCGTGGAGGTGTGTGAGTGACGTTGAAATGAACGTGCCATTAAGACGCATTGTTGTTGTATTGTACTGTACGTGTACGGCGACACGCACGATGATGTACCATTCGACTCTGATTTTTGATAGCCGTGTCTGACTGATTGCGTACGACGCACGCACACCGATGTCGTCATTCAAGATGCACGCGTGTCCAGTGCAGTACAGTAAGCGCGACGCTAGACGACGACGACGGCGGCGGCGGTCGTCGTTTGTTTGGCGAATGTCTGTACACGTGTTTGTCTGTGTCCATCCGGTATGTATGTATTTGTTTGTTTGAAAGTGTTTTGTGTGTCGGTGACGTGGTCCGATCCGTCGCCCCCTGAGTAACTGTCGATCGGCGCGATAGACCGGCGTCACGCAACTGAACCGAAGTCTTGGGCACACCCGTCATACTGTTGTACACCGTCGCGCTGAGAACGGTAACGAAAGGTTGACTTTGATCGGTCGAATGTCTGGGCAGAACGTGAGGAATGAGGCAAGAGTGCAAGGAGGAAAGGACAGAGGGGGGGCAAAAGAGAGAGGAAGGGAAAAAGGGGAGAAACGCATTCGTAGAGCAACGGAACGTTCCCGCGTCGGAGGCGTATTGGAGCCGCACTGAAATGCGTTTAACGGCGGCGCGGCTGCAAGTGTCTGCCGTGGTGAACGTTACCTTTGACGGCTGCATTGGGCTTTGCCTTTGCTTTCGCTTTCGCTTTCGCTTTCCCGGATGTACGTAACGTTTGTTGATATGGTTCTGAGGAAGAGTGTATGACAGTGCCGTGCCGTCCATGTTCGTGTGCCCTCCCATTGTGTGTATGCTATTGTCTGTGTACTTGAATGATGTATGTAGGTGTTGGTGGACATGTTGTACCAGTGGGGGGAAATGGATCGTCGATAGTTGCCGTCACTCTGTCACGGTCGAGATGACGCACCCTCCGTACAGAAAGGTGTCGAGAAAGTGTGTGTGTGTGTGCGTCCGTGAATTGGCAGTGTTTGGAGGTGGGCGTGCCCTGCATGTGGCCCGGAAGGCTGTTCGTTTGGCGGTAGTGTTGTGTGGACAGGGGAGGGGCATGCGTAACGCTGCTGGCATGGCATTTCGGGAGATGGGAGGGGGCAAACGAGGAAACGAGGAGCGGCGGCCAAAGACGGGACGGGGAGGGGCGCGGTGTGGGTGGCTTGCGCCTGTGCTCGGCGTTGTGGTTTGTGCAAAAGAGGAGGAGAAAAACAATGAGTTGCCAGGGAGGGGAGCGGTGTTGTGGTGTAGCCGCAGACGCGGCTGTCAGTGAACGTGGCGAGACGGACGGATATGCGCGGAGGGGCGGGGGCGGCGCATTTCGCCGGTGCCGTGCCGTGCCTGAAAGCCGCGTGGTCGCTGTGTTGTTGGTGGCGTGGGGGCGAGGAGAGTACCGTACGGGTGTGCTTGTGCGCCGGAAATGGCACACTGCGCCTGCCCGTCTTGGAGGCTGATGGCTGTGGTGTGGAAATGGGGCGCGGTGATGTTGAAGCAGTTGAAGAACAGAAAAGAAACCAAGAAAACGGAAGGCGTGATGCGGCGGTGGTGGTGAGAGCGGGAAAAACAAAACAAAAAAAAACAACAAAAAAAAAGAAGGAAAAACAACAAGAAACAAAAAAGAACACAAAACGTCTATCAATATTAAAATGTAAATGGAAATGGAAATGGACCCAGGTATAACCTCCCTGCACAAATAGCAGAGAGTCCGATGATAATAAAAATGTGCCAGAAGAATGTTAACGTCCCTACAAAACAAACCCAACGATAAGATTAATGAAAGAATGAACCGTATGTAACATTGCAACAGACATAATGAAACGTGATAAATTGTATAAGGGCAGCAGCGTTGACCTTTGGCCCTGTATTCAGAATAAAAAGAGCCAAAGATCGTTACCCCAATGAAAAAGACACTGAAACACGTATGTAATGTAACATAGCAGCGATGGCGAGACATTGTAGCATCTGTGACCAGAGAGTTTGCGCTGGACCGCGCGAGTGTTGCGAGCGGTTCTCAGTCAGTCAGTCAGTCAGTCAGTCAGTCGTTGCGAGTCTGTAGCTCTGTCTAGTTGAGGGCTGTACTCTGTCAGTAGTCGTCGCGTGCAGTACGCTAATAGTCGTCATGCAGAGCGGTCGGTCAGTAGTAGCAGCCGAGTGCGGTTGTGTGATGTAGGCGGTCGGCAACACTGGTCAAGATGGTGAATAAGGTATACTGTTAATTAATATAATCATTAGATAATGAAGAATTTTATTTATTGTAATTATTCTCCAACAAGTTCCCCAATAATAATTTCTATTTCAAAAGCATTTTTCAAACATTTAATTTTTTTATTGAACTAAAGAGTTCGTTGCACTTCACATTTCATTCCACTTCTTTGAAGAAAAATTTCACTAGAATCACAAAAAAAAGAGAATATTATTATTTGCAATGCAGTTCCTCCAAGCGCTGCGCAACAACAAGAGCAGAAATGTGACATCCATTTATTCTGAGGTAAGACTTTAATTCTGATTGTTTTGCACAGGGCCAAAGACCGATATTTCGGTTTAATTGAAGTTTCCTGTCGCTGAACGGACTTTAAATGTTGTGAAGAATTTATATTTGAGTCAGATTGCGAATGTCACATTTTTGTTGCCATTTTCAATACCTCTCATTGTGGGCGAGGTTACAATTAGCGCAATGTCCATTAACGTCCGTAAATAACATTGTCCATTAGTTTAAATTTTGCGGGGAGGTTACAACACACACAAAAAAAAAAAAAAAAAAAAAAACAAAACAAAAAAAAAATTGCATTTATATCCGCCCCTCAATTGTAGATACCCCTTACACAGCTGTGTGCAATGAATGAGTGCTGGCTGGTAATTAATTGCACTCCTTGGAGGGAAATGCCATAGGAAGTAGTCTTTAAAAAGTGAATGTTTTTCGTTAAAAGACAAGAGTTACTTTAGAAAAAAGTAATAGTGGGGCTTTTGTTGTTGAACAAAATAAGTACAATGAACATACGTTATCAGATTTGCGCAATGCAGCTTCACACTACCTTTTGATTATAACACAATATACTATACATCGTCCCGAACCGTGACCAGAGTCGCGAGACGAGCAGAGCACGCCGCCGACGCCCGCTCAGTACAACCGTCCACCCGCTACTACTGTCGACCGACTACTACCTCTCCCGACTCGCGCTACAATATATATAACAACTGTTCCTGGCGACCCGGTGCGTGCCACTACTGTCGTCTGGCGCGGTCCAAGCGCCGACTAGCAACGATAAATAACTCTCTGGTCAGACAGAGATGCTGTCATGCCTCGCCATCGCTCTGGTAATGAATACGTACGTGTTGCAGCGTGCGTACCACCGGAACACGCAGTGGCGGAGCCAAAGACTGTGTTGTCGAGGTCGAGTGCGAGCGGGAAGAGAGGCAGCGCCGGCACGGAGATGCAAGCGAGCGCGAGACGCACGGGGGCTGCGGCGTGGCGCGTTTGCGGTCGGCGCCTTTGGTGGCAACGGCCGGGACAAGCAGCGGTGTATGGTGTGGTGCGGGGCGGACAGGGGCGGCGGTGGACGGGGAGGAGGCGGCGCGACGACGGCATGGGGGCGAAAACGGGACGGGGGACGGCGGATGTTGAGAGGCGTCACGCGCGGACAGGACACAGAGACACACAGATTGGAAAGGGAGGGTGCGCGGTAGTAGTTGGGAATGTGCGTACCGTGCGGGATGGGAGTGGGCGAGGAACACGGTCGTGGCCCCTGTTTTGGGTGCGTGTGGTGACGTCGGTGTGTTGTGGGAAGGGAAGGTGCTGTGGCGGCGGCGCGTAATGGGCGTAGGCCGAAAAGAGAAAGGAACGTGGGCAGTGTGTTGGCAAGCGTCGGTTCGACTGCGACGTTGATGGGCAGGGCAGGGCAAGGTTAATGGTGGTAGGAGTAGGCTTGTGGGCGCAAAAAATCTGCCGCTGCAGGCGGTGCCGTAACCGCCATGGCGGGAAGGAGAGAGGGCCAAAGAAAGAAAGAAAGAAAGAAAGAAAGAAAGGAAGAAAGAAGAAAACAAAAAAAAACAAAAAAAAGGAGGGGGGGGCGAAAGTGGAGAGGCGGTGGTGTGAGAAGGGCGGGGGCGGAAGGAAGGCAGGAAGGACAAGAGGCGAGGCGACGGCTTGCTTTGTGTACCGGTCGGTCTCTGGCTATGCTTCGTTTTCTGCAGCAGGGTCGGTGCGCGGCGTGGCTCGCGGCAGTGGGAACGCCTGGCGGCTGGACGGCCAGCAATGCGGTTGGATGGGCGGCCACAGCACCGCACCTGTGCCCGAGGAGGAGACGCTGGCGGCGGGCCCTGAGGTGAGGCCGGCTCGGCTGGGGCTGTGGATGTGTAGGTGTGCGCCGCTGCTGCAACAACGAGTAAAAACGCGAGAAGAAGGGGTGGCGGTAGAGAGGAAAAAAAAAAAAAAGGTCGTGTTGTGTTGATGCGCAGGCAGACGCGTACAGAGAGACGAGCCCGGTCTGCAGCAGGGTGTGGCCGTGCCGAGTGCAGAGCAGCGGCGGCCCGGTTCGGTTCGGTTCGGCCCGGCCCGGCGGGCCGCGCTGTTGTCGCGGACGTGAGCGCCCCCTGGCGGGTGGCCGGAGGCGGCGCGGCGTGTTGGACGTGTGGCTGGTGGCAGTGCACAATTTGCGAGTGGCTGGCGGTGTGGTGTGGCGGTTGGCGCGTCGGGCGGCGGAGAGAGAGAGGGAGGAGAGGTATGTGTTGCGGGCGCCCTTTGCTGCGCTGCGTCGTTGCGTGTGCCGTACAGGGCGGGCGCTTGTCGACTGTGTGGGCGGTGTGGCGAATTGGCGTGAAACGGCTGCCGAGAGGTGTGTGGTAGCGAGCCGGTCGGTGTCAGTGCGAAGGGGAATGTGCGTGCGTTTGGCGGTTTCGGTGTGCTTTTTGCGGCGTGAGAGTGGGAATTAGTGGGGCCGGCTGTTGTGTTGGTTCCTTGTGTCTTGTGTCGCGTAGCTTGATGGCAACGTGGAAGGACGCCGGTTTCGTTTCGAGCCGTGCGTGTGGTTGTCGACGTTGACTGGTTGGCGTGTGCCGATGCACGTGCATGTGTGGGTCGCGAGTGCGTTTTTGGCTGGCTGTGTGTGTGTGTGTGTGTGTGTGTGTGTGTGTGTTTTGGGGGGGAAGGGGGAGGCGGTGGTGGAAGTGCAGTCGTTGCCACGGGCGTCGTCGGGTGGGGCTGGGGCTGTGCGTCGTGGCGGAAAGGTGGTAGGTTGCGGGAAGCGAGCCCGTCGTTGACGGTGTCGCGTGAGTTGTGAATCGAGTGGGGCGCGGGGCGCGGGACAGGAGCAGCGTGCCGCTGCGTCGTGGTCGTCAGCAGAGGCTGTGCGTGTGCTTGTCCTTTTTGTGGGCGGTTCGTGCGAGGCGTTTTTGTTTTGTGTTGCCCTAGTTGTTAGTTTATTTTGTTTGTGTTTGTTATTTTGAGACGACGACTGGTTGGTGGCGTGCGCGCGAAGTGGCGGTGTGCGCTTCCCGTGTCGTTTGTGTTGTTTTGTTTTTGTTGTGTTTTTTTGTTTTTGTGTGTTTTTTTTTTTTTTTTTGCACTGGGCCCCGGGGGGGTGGGTGGGTGGGTGGGTGGGTGCGTGTGTGTCGATTGCCGGCTGGCGAAAGGTGCGCCATCGGCGGGGTGGGTCGCCGGCACAAGTAGAGGCGGCGGCGTTGTTGCTGTTGTTGTGTGGTGTTTGTTTTGTTCGGCTGTGTCGGCGAGCTGTGTTGCGGTGCGTGTGAATGGTGGTGCAAAAGTGCTGGCGTTGGGGCTGCGGCTGCGACGGCGGCGAGCCGCGGGCGCGCATGATAGTGATGTTGTGAACAGCGGCTGTGTACGGTAGTGGTGTTGTTGTAGCACGACGTGCATCCGGGCCGGCGCGGAAAGCGCAGTTGCGGGCGGTTGCCCTTCGGTGCCAGCCATGTCGCGTGAGCGGCGGGTTGCTCTGGTGTCGACACGTGGTGCTCTGGGTTGTTGTGTGGTGCCCTTTGGCCGGTGGGGGTGGTTCGCGTGTGTCTCGTTCGCGCTCGGTATCTGGTCGTGGTCGTGCTGCTCCCCCGTCTGTCGGCGGTTTTCGACGTCGTCTGTACGTTTTTGTTCGTTTGCGGCGTGCCTGCCGACGTCGTCCCGTCGCGACCTTTCAACCGAAAGTGTGGCCCCCGAAGGTGAACGAACGTAACCCTGACCTCGGCGCTTTACGCTGAGCCGAGCGAACCGAACCTAACCCGTGGTGTGGCGAGGTGAGCTCAGCCTGTGAGCCCCTAACGTCTACGTAAGGTAAGCTGTCCGGCTCACGCCTCACGTTTGAACGCTTTTTTTTTTTTTTAACCTACGTTTGACGCTTCTTAACCTAGCACTGACCCCTTAACCTAACGTGTAACCTAACCTAACCTAACCTAACCTAGCCTGTGACGCCTGACGTGTTTGAATGCTTAACCTAAGTTTGACGCTTAACCTAACCCAAGTCCCCTTAACCTAACCCACGTCCACCTAACCTAACCTAACCTAACCTAACCTAACCTAGACGTGTAAACGTAATGTGTAACGCGTAACGTGTAAGGTCGGCTGTCGTGTGTGCTGACGGCAGATTGGGTTGGTCTGTAGATTCGGATTGCGGTTTGCCTCGGTCGAGGGGTTGGGTCGGAAGCGGCGAGGGGCGGCGGCGCCTGTTGCGCAGGCGGCGTCCGTTTGCGGCGGGCAATTGTTGAGAAACGGCTGTGAATGTTGGCGGGCGAGAGGAGGAGGACGGCGCGCGATGTGGCCCGACGGCTGCGGGCCGATCGGGAAACGGCGGGAGGGCGACGGAAGGCGATGGGGCGGCGGAGGCGCGTTTGCACGGCCGTCATCGCCGCACGCCTCGGCTTGTGTGGCTGTGGCGCCGGCCGCGCTGGCCGGGCTGCCGCGGCGACGGTGTGGGAGTTTTGCCGAAGGTTTGGCCATTGTGGCGGGTCGTCGGCTGGGGCTGTGGGGGCGGCATTTGGGCGGGGGCGGCGATTCTCGGCGGGCCGACCCAGGCTGTAGCGCGCGGTAGCTGCAGTTTCGCCGTGGTTTGCGGCGCTGCCGTGGCGACTGGTTGGCGACTGTGGTGTGGCTGTGTGTAGCCCCATCCTCGGTGGTTTGAAAGGCGCGGGCGGTTGTGGCGCAGGTTTGGGGCTGCTCCGCACAGGCTGTCGGACGTTGGGCGGTAGCAAGCGCGGGAGGCGCGGCGCGGCGGCGCGCAGAGTGGCGGCCGCTCTCTCGGCCGTCCGCGCCCGCCCGCGACACTGGCTGGGCCTTGTGATTCTCTGCTCTGCTGCTGTGCTGTGCTTGCGTGCCTGCCTGCCGTCCCGCTCGCTCTCGCTCTCGCTGTGTGTTACGCGCGTCGTCGAAATGGCAGATCAGGCGGCTACGAACGAGACTGCTGCGGCACCCGCCGCCACCGGCACTACGAAGAAGGCCAAGTCTGCGTCGTCTGCGAAGAAGCCGCGCGCCAAGCCTGCGCACCCGCGCACCTCTGAGATGGTGACGGCCGCCATCAAGAGTCTGAAGGAGCGCGGCGGGTCGTCGCTGCAGGCGATCAAGAAGTACATAGCCGCGCACTACAAGCTGGACGCGGAGAAGCTGGCGCCGTTTATCAAGAAGTACCTCAAGTCGGCCGTCGTGGCGGGCGAGCTGGTGCAGACGAAGGGGAAGGGCGCGTCCGGCTCGTTCAAGCTTGCCGGCGCCGGCGGCGGGGGGGCGGCCGAGGGCGGCAAGGCTCGTGCTGGCGGTGCCAAGAAGAAGCGCGCCGCTCCGGCCAGCAAGGAGAAGAAGGGCGCCCGTGCGGCCGGCGCAAAGAAGGCTGGTGGCGTGAAGGCGGCGACCGGTCGGAAGGCGGGCGCCGCCAAGAAGGCGTCTGCGGCGTCGGCCGCTCCCGCGGGTGCGAAGAAGGCGGCTGCGGCCAAGCCGGCCAAGGCCAAGTCGCCGTCGAAGGCGAAGAAGGCCGCCAAGGTTCCGACGAAGAAGCCGAAGGCGCCGCGCCCGAAGAAGGCGACGACGCCGTCTAAGGCGAAGGCTTCGCCCAAGAAGAAGAAGTAGAGTAGAGGAGAAAGAGATGGGAGAAAGGAAGGGTTTGGCGCTTGACTCCGTCGTCCCCACCCCTAGTCGTCGTCTAGTGGCGCGCAAGAGACGCGCGGCCCAAAACGGCCCTTCTCAGGGCCATCAAAGCACGTCGGGGAAGGTTTTGATTGTCGTGTTGCGTCTGGTGTGGGTGTCTGTCTGTCTGGCGTTTCTGTATGCCCGTGGGGATGCTGTTTGCGTGCCGTGGTGGTTGGATTGCGGGGGTCGGTGGCGGGTGTGGGCGGCGGTAGCGGTAAGCGGTGTTGTTGTTGTTGTTGTCGTGGTTGATTGTCGCCGTGTTTGTGGCGGCGGCCGACGGTTGGTTTTCTGTCACGTTGTTTTGTTTGAATACGTTGGTTGGCTTGCCTGCGTTCGTTCTTCTCGGATGTCTGTCTTGTCGAGTCGTGTCTGGTCTTTGTTTTGTTTCTTTGTGTGTGTGTGTGTGTTATGTTTTGCAACGGGGGGCACGTTGAGATGTGGAAGGAGTCGGCGGGGGATTTCGGTGGCGTGTAGAGCGAGCGAGCGCGCCTGCCTGGCCGTTGGCCGTCGGAGTTGGAGTGCGGGTTTTTTTGTTTTCGAAACGAAAGCGGCGGCCGGCCAGCCACCCACCCGTGCGGTGTGACGTCGGCCGTTGGGTATTGTGCGCTTTGAGCGCCGGGGAGGGATGATGTGTGATTGTTGCGCGCTGCTAGCAGGCAGGCAGAGTGAGCGGGTGTGGCGGACGGACGGGAAGTGGTGGTTTTTGTTTTTGGGTTGCGGGGCGAGAGGCAGGCGACCGACAAAGTTTGCTCGCGACGGAGAGATGTTAGTGGCCCTGAAAAGGGCCGTTTTTGTTTGTGCGGTGCGGTGCCGCGGCGCGGTTTAGGCGCGCTCGCCGCGGATGCGGCGCGCGAGCTGGATGTCCTTGGGCATGATGGTGACGCGCTTGGCGTGGATTGCGCACAGGTTGGTGTCTTCGAAGAGGCCGACGAGGTAGGCCTCGCTGGCCTCCTGCAGGGCCATGACTGCGGAGCTCTGGAAGCGCAGGTCGGTCTTGAAGTCCTGGGCGATCTCGCGCACTAGGCGCTGGAATGGCAGCTTGCGGATGAGCAGCTCTGTGCTCTTCTGGTAGCGCCTGATTTCTCGCAGGGCGACGGTGCCCGGCCTGTAGCGGTGGGGCTTCTTGACGCCTCCGGTGGCGGGCGCGCTCTTCCTCGCCACCTTGGTGGCGAGCTGTTTGCGCGGCGCCTTTCCGCCGGTGGACTTGCGGGCCGTTTGCTTTGTGCGGGCCATAGCGGTAGCGGTAGCGGAGCGGCGTGCGTGGAGGTTAGGTGCGGCGCGGCGTCCGGTGCTGCCTTGACAACGGGCCCGCGCGTTTTTTTTTTTTTTTTTTTTTTTTTTTTTTTTTTTTTTTTTTTTTTTTTTGGCACATTTCATTCCCTCCCTGAAGGAGAGGGCGGGCCTTTTTAGAGCTTGCTCTTGCTCTTTTTCGGCCGATGGTGTTCGATACAATTTTTTGCTTTTTAGAGTGTCAATTGCTTGCAATTGTGCCAAACATTGTTATTCCGGTAAAATATAGAGTTTACATTGTTATTTTTGAACAATATTGGGTTTAAATTATTTTGACATTCAAGAGACATTTATGCAGTTATCATGTAAGACATATAGTAAGAACTTAGAAATAAAATTAGAACATAATGAGAACAATTAATTTTGGGAAAAACATATAAATTTAAGGAGAACATATAATTTTAGAAGATCATATAAAAGCATATAATTTTTAAATAAATAATTTTGTGTAGGCATATATTTGAGGTGGCGATATGTGATTAAGAGGGAAGTGTATCTGCTCAGATTTTCGTGTTATTGCTTATTTGTGTATGTGGTCGTTGCGTGCGTTGTGTGTGATTGTGTGTGTGTGTGTGTGTGTGTGTGTGTGTGTGTGTGTAGGGCCGTTGCCTACCTCCTGGCGTCGAGATGGGGGGGAGTGTGGGTGCCGCTTACGAGTGGGGTCATGGTGGGAGCAAGGTCGGGGAAATGGGCGGTCGTGTTTTGTGCCACTGTACGCGCTGGATGGATGTATTTGTATTTAGGGCGCCTCCTTTCCCGGATTTCAGAGGTCAATAAGTCTTCCATATCTGGTCGTTTCGTCAGTATGTGTCTGCCGTAGTTGGCGCGTAGTTTCGTTAGTCGAGTTTGTAGTGGTTCTATGTTTGTGATGTCATATACGTCGTTGCTCGGGGTCTGGGGGGGGAGTTTCGTGATGCTGCGAAGTAGTCTTCTTTCAGTTCTGTAGAGTCTGTCCGCCTGGCTCTTCGCCAGACCAGCCAGGGGTGCAGCTGCATACTCCATGACCGGCCTGACGAAGGTCTTGTATGTATGCAGGGCCGTCTCCAGGCGGCAGCCATGGAGGCGACCCTGCACCTGTCGAATGAGTCCTTGTCTTTTTCTTGTTCTGTTGAGGAGGTAGTTGATGTGCGTCTGCCAGTTTAGATGCTTGTCTAGGAACACGCCTAAGTATTTCGCGGAGTTAGTAAGCGTCAGTGGCGTGTTCCATAGTGTTAGTTGTAAGTCGCCAGTGTTTTGATTTCTGTTCTTGGTTCGGTGTCTGTGTTGGAAGAATATGGTCTGTGTTTTGGTCGGGTTGGGTCGGATGGCCCGCGCGCCTCCGTGCTGCGCTTATATGCCCTCGGTTGCGCGTGGTGGGGGGAGGGCGGGCCAGAGTCTATATAGGGGGGCGGCGGGCGCGCTGGGCGCAGACCGTAGCCGACTCGCCAGCCGCTGCAGCTGCTGTTTGTGCACGTTTTGCTTTGCCCGAGGAAGGAAGGATGACAGGCCGCGGCAAGGGAGGAAAGGGGCTCGGCAAGGGTGGCGCCAAGCGGCACCGCAAGGTGTTGCGCGACAACATCGAGGGCATCACGAAGCCCGCCATCCGCCGCCTGGCTCGCAGGGGCGGCGTGAAGCGCATCTCTGGTCTGATCTACGAGGAGACCCGCGGGGTGCTGAAGGTGTTCCTGGAGAACGTGATCCGCGACGCGGTGACGTACACTGAGCACGCCAAGCGCAAGACTGTGACGGCCATGGACGTGGTGTACGCCCTGAAGAGGCAGGGGCGCACCCTGTACGGTTTCGGCGGTTAGGCTGCGTCGCAGCGGGCGCTGGCCTTCCCGCGGCCGTGCTTGTGGGTGGGAGAGACTAGAAAACGGCCCTTTTCAGGGCCACCACACTGTTCGGAAGTTGAAAAGTGCGAAAGAGTCTGTGTTGTTGTTGCTGCGTGTGTGCGCTGTGTTGTTTGTTTCTTTCCGTTTGAGCGACGTGATGTGGCTGGGAGGGGAGAAGGAAAGGAAACGTGTCATGTGGCTGGCTGGCTGTGTGTGTGTGTGTGTGTGTGTGAGAGTGGAGCTGCTTCGTTTGTGTGTTTGTTATTGTGTGTCTTTGTATCGATCGCGATGGAGATGGCGGGCTGTGTGTTGTTGTGCGAGAGGCGGTGATTATTTGCTTGCGTGGTTTGGCTCTGTGTGTTAGGCGTGTGGGCATAGGCGGCCGGATCAGCTGTTTCGTTCGTGTCGACGGCCGTTGCGGCGCGCGGGAGTGGAGGGCGGTGTGTCGACACGCCTCCCTTTAACAATGGTCATTATTGCTGCCGTTGTCGTTTGGAAGGCGACTGCGACCGTGCAAAATGTGTGTGTGTGTGTGTGTGTGTGTGTGTGTGTTGGGCCACACGGGCTGTGTGGACGACAAGATGGCGGACGTGCGCCGGCGGCGGCTGTGCTGTGAAAGTGCAAAGTTAAAAACAAAACAAGGTGCGGCGAGGACGACTGAAATTTTGCTTTGGACGTAGGTTTGTGTGGTGGCCCTGAAAAGGGCCGATTGTTGTGGGCCGAGCCGAGCCGGCAAAGCGCGTTGCGTGCAGGGGAGCACGCGGCGCTGCGATTGCCTGGCCTCCTTTAGGCCTTCTTCTCGGTCTTCTTTGGCAGCAGGACGGCCTGGATGTTGGGCAGGACACCACCCTGTGCGATGGTGACGCCCGACAGGAGCTTGTTGAGCTCCTCGTCGTTGCGGATGGCAAGCTGCAGGTGGCGCGGGATGATGCGCGTCTTCTTGTTGTCGCGGGCCGCGTTTCCGGCCAGCTCGAGCACCTCAGCCGCGAGGTACTCCATGACGGCGGCGAGGTAGACGGGCGCCCCGGCGCCGACGCGCTCTGCGTAGTTTCCCTTGCGCAGGAGGCGGTGGATTCTGCCGACCGGGAACTGGAGCCCAGCCCTGCTTGAGCGGGACTTTGACTTGCCCTTGACTTTGCCTCCCTTTCCGCGTCCGGACATGGCGATTGGGCTAGCGACGGTGCACACGAAACGGAAACGAAAACGACCGGTGCGAGCGGCAGCGAGTCGAGCAGCGGAGTGCGTGCCGGCGCGCGCGGCCTCCTTTCGTCTGGACTGGGTGTGGAACATCCCAGGCTATCGTGAACGTAGGGTTTACCTAGAGGCATTTCCTACCAAGGCTGCAGGGTGTGGTTGGCGGTGGTCAGCGCGTATGATATCTGGAAGTCGCTGAGAGGAAGAAGTGTTGGTGAGTCTTCTGGGCTGACCTGATTATTCGATCAGGGCAACGGGCCGCCTGTAGTGGTCGTGATGGTCATTATGTCGTCCTAACCTCCGGACGAGGGGATTGTCTGAAGTGCGGGTGGCAGTATAAAACCGGCGCGCTGCGTCTTTAAATCTCTCCCGGACGAGGGGTTCCTCAGCCGCCTGATGGAGGGGGCGATGAGGGAAATCACGCGGCACATGGTAAACTCGGCGCAAGAGCTTGTTCTGTAGTTGCTGGAGCCTCTGAATATGGGAGGGGGCAGCATTGCCCCAGACTTCACAGGCATAGTCCATAACCGGACGAATGCACGTGCGATAGATATGCAGTCCGTTGGCAACAGGGAGCGAGGAAGTTTCGTTGAGCATGGGGTACAATGCCCCAGCTCTCTGAGATGTCTTCCGGTGTACAGTGGTGACGTGAGGCTTCCATGTCAGGGTGCGATCGAGAATGACCCCGAGGTAGGTAGCAGTCGTGGTCCAGGTGATGGCCTGATTACAAAGCACCAGGGGCGGCACGTCAGGTGGGAGACGGCGAGTGAGGAGCATCGCCTGAGATTTGGTGGCGTTGAAGCCGATCCGCCAGTCGGCGGCCCAGCGCTCGAGGTCCTGCAGAGCAGCTTGCAGACGTCGGAGGACGGCGTCGATGTTGCGATGGCGCGAGAAAAGGGCCGTGTCATCAGCATAGATGGCACGACCAACCCTCGGGGAAATCGGCAGGTCAGAGGTGTAGACAGCATACAATATCGGGCCCAGAACACTCCCTTGTGGCACTCCAGCAAGGACCGGGCGAACAGAGGAAGTCGTGCTGCCAACTCGGACGACAAATGTACGGCCCTCAAGGTAGGTGCCAAGTAGGCGGACGAAGCACGAAGGGATGCCGAGATGGAACAACTTGAAGAGCAGGCCGTGGTGCCAGACGGTGTCAAAGGCCTTGGACACATCAAGCAAGACAAGGCCGCAAAACTCCCGATTGTTGAACGCCAGTGTCGCCTCCTCGACGACGCGGAGCAACTGTTGGGTGGTGGAGTGGTGCTGGCGGAAGCCAAACTGTTCCCGAGGAATGATGTTGTCCTGGTGAAGCAGCCGGCCGAACCTAGAGAGGAGGATCCTCTCGAAAACTTTGCTCAGCGTCGGGAGGAGACTAATGGGGCGATAATGCTCCGGTACTGTCCTGTTTTTGCCCGGCTTCGGGACCGCCACAACGACAGCCTTCTTCCAAGCTTCTGGGTACTGCAGTTGGTGAAAGACGGCGTTGAAGAGAGCGACCACGTACAGGATGGCAATCCTGGGCAACATGCGGAGGACTCTCCCGTCAACGTTGTCGTGCCCCGGGGCCTTCGTCTGGGGAAGCCGGCGAAGATGGTCAGTGACCTCCCTTTCCGACGTTGGCACAATGGTGGCGTCACCGTGGTCGCCGTGGAGGAAGGCAGCAAGTCTGGTCTCAACTGTGCGGACGTTCGCGTTGTCGACCGGCGCCGCAAGGGGCCGGAAGTTGGCCGCAAAAGTCGTCGCCAGGGCCTCGGCTTTAGCGGCGGGCGTGTAAGCAGGTCCATCGGTAGTTGTGAGCGGCGGCATGTGTGGGCGATGCCGTGTGAGGGAACGGACCAACTCCCACGTGTCGGCCCCAGGATCAACTGAGGCAAGCTTCTCCTCCCACCGGCGGATACGGTGAGCAGCAAGGGCAGCCTTGATGACGCGGCGGAGATGATTGATGCGCCGCTTCAGCACGGGCTGGCGTGTTTCATGCCAAACTCTGTTGAGACGGTTTCGTTCTCGGATAAGGTCCCTTAAGTCGGCAGGGAGTGCTGGAGCTGCCGCTGAAGAAACCCGTGGAGGCGGGGTGGAGTCAGCAACAGCCGTGGTGAGAGCCGCAGTCAGGGTGTGAAGAGCAGCATTAACATCCGTGTCCAGTGGAGGTGACTCATCTGGGAGGCGTTGCAGAACAAGCTGCCGGAAGCGCGGCCAGTCGGTCTTCCGGGTGTCGAGCTTCGCCGCTGGTGGAAGCGGAGTGACATGTAGTCGAAAGAGCACCGGCAAATGGTCGGAGCTCAAGGCGTGCAGAACGTCGGGGGTGACAAACCAGTCGACACCCTTGACGAGACAAATGTCCAAAACGTCGGGAGCAGAGCCGTTCGAAGGGTAGTGCGTCGGCTCAGCAGGTCCATACACAGAAGCTCGTGCCCTCTCAGCGGCGTGATAGAGCCGCCTCCCACTGACGTTCAGCGTCCGAGAATTCCAGAGCTGGTGCTTGGCATTCAGGTCTCCGGCAAGGAAGAGCTTGACCCCAGCACGAAGGAGAGTGTCAGCATCATGGACGGTGAGGTGGCCTCGTGGCGGCCGGTACACGGAGAGAAAGATGACCGTTCCAAGGGACGTCTCCACTGCAACGGCCGTGGCTTCACAGGAGTCCAACCTCGGCAGAGGGACACGATAGTGTCGGAGCGTCCGCTTGACATAGATGGCTGTCCCACCGCCAGCCGTCAGCCGGTCGTCGCGATAGCAGACGTAATTCGGTGCGTTCGCTCGAAGTCCAGGCTTGAGATGGGTCTCGGTGAGGAGACACACATCCACGCTGTAATCCTGGAGGAACTGCCGGAATTCGAGAAGCGCAGGAAAGAGGCCATTCGCGTTCCACGTTACAGCCGTGATGGTCTGGTGGCGCCTAAGGTTGTGAGCCATGGCCAGCGGATGCGATCGCCGTGGCAGTGGGGAAACTTCGGAGGGCTGCATGGACTGCAGCAGTGATGGCGGTCGGCAGCTGGGCCAGAGCGGCAGAAACAGCCACGAGGGTGGCCTGGACTTCTTGCAAGACCGCGATGAAATCAGCAGCTGCAGCAGGTGGAGCAGGCCCGTCTTCAGAGCGTCGCAGAGGCTGGACAGCAGGGGCAGGAGGAGGCGTCGTCCGGCCCTGGAGGACGTCGGCGTAACCAAGGTCCGCCCGAGCAGCAAGCAGGCGCCGCTGGGCGGGTTGCCGCGGAGGAGTAGCAGGTGGAGCAGGCGGTGGCGCAGCTCGGCGCCGCTGCTGTTGGCCATCGGAGCGGGACGTCGGCCGCAAGGGAGGTAGTCCACGCTGGCGGCGGCTGGCTGCCTTGTGGACAGCGCAACCGCGGTAACTCGCAGGATGAGCCCGCTTGCACAGGGCACAGGTGGCTGGTTCGTCCCGGGACCGGGTACACTGCTGGCTGAGGTGACCCTCGCCACACTTGACACATCGGGGCCTCATGCGACAGAGGCGAGAAGTGTGGCCCGGCTCCTGGCAATTGTAGCATTGGACGAGGCCCTTCCGTGCGCGTAACTTCTCGACAGTCACCGAGAGGTCATAAAACCGGGTGACTTGGTAGATTTGCCTGTTATCAGGCGTATCAGGCAACACGATCTCCATCAAAGGGATGGGGCGCTGGGTACCAGGCATCTTCATCCGGGTGACTGCAGTAGGCGCGAAACCCATGGTGATGAGGCCGTCCTTAAAGGCGTCCGCCTTCATCTTCAGCGGTATGCCTCGCATGGCAACCTTGAGAACTTTGGGTCGTACGGTGGGGAAGGTGTAGTTTGGGATCCCACGTGCACCAACCATATCCATAACAGCCACGTAATGTTCAGTAGTGGCGACTGTCAGCTTCAGACGGTCTTCGCCGCAGTGTTTGGCGGTAAAAGCGTTCTTGAGGTTGGCTTGGAGCCAGTCCCGAAGCGTCAGATAATCGTCAGGGTAGTCGATAACAATCGGCGGCAGCTTAGGGCCGGAGCGATGCGTAGCATCGTCGGCGGTCGCCGGTGGAGGCTCGTCGGGATCTTCAGAGTCGGCGCCATCCTGTAGGGCGTCGTACTGATTGGCAGTAGGCACAGGGACAACGGGCGTGCGCTGTCGTGGAGCCGCCCTCTTCTTAGGTGGTGGTTTCTTGAATCCAGCGTCACTCGTACCAGAAGTGTGTTGGTCGTCACTGGCGGACGTGACAGCCGACCTCTTGCGCTGAAGCACCCTCTGCGGGGCGCAGGAAGCGCAGTCTTCACGGGGAGGGTCGGTAGAGTAGTCCATCTCATCGTCCTGGTCGCGCGTAGTCGTCATATACTCGTGGTCCTCCTGGGGTTGCCGGGTCGTCATAGGTGGAGCGTCCAATGGGGCCGCCGACGGCGCAGGCGCCGCCGGACGGCGATCAGACAGCTCCGGCGCGGCGGCGGCAGCTGCCGCGACCGCGCGCGCGTCACAAACGTCTTGCTCGCTCGCCATCTCGAACACGAGTGCGTGCCGGCGCAGCAGGGGTGGGGGTGCTTTATGGGCTCGGGTGCGGCGGCCGGTTGCGCGCGCGCCCCATTGGTCGGCGGCCGCAACAGGGCGAGCTGGTAAAGGTGCGGCGGCGGCTGGCGGCGGGTGCCACTGTGTGGGGAGACGCTGACTAGAGCGGAGCGCTTGCTACTGGTGTTGCTGCTGCCGTACGTTCGTTCGAGATGCCGCCCAAGACTAGCGGGAAGGCCGCCAAGAAGGCTGGCAAGGCGCAGAAGAACATTTCGAAGGGCGACAAGAAGAAGAAGCGCAAGAGGAAGGAGAGCTATGCCATCTACATCTACAAGGTGCTGAAGCAGGTGCACCCTGACACGGGCATCTCGTCGAAGGCGATGAGCATCATGAACAGCTTCGTGAACGACATTTTCGAGCGCATTGCGGCCGAGGCTTCTCGCCTGGCGCACTACAACAAGCGCTCGACCATCACGTCCCGCGAGATCCAGACCGCTGTGCGGCTGTTGCTGCCTGGCGAGCTGGCCAAGCACGCCGTGAGCGAGGGCACGAAGGCGGTGACCAAGTACACGAGCTCCAAGTAAGGAGGTGGCTCTGGAATGGAAGGATGGAGAAGGCTCCTCCGTTGCGAGAGCGGCAAAACGGCCCTTTTCAGGGCCACCAACTTGCCTTTTGCGGGAAGGGCGGAATTGTTGTTGTTGTTTGTGTGGACGGCTGTGATGTATGTGTGCATTTTGATTGTGGGTGGGGGGCGGGGGCGCGTCAAAGCGTGTTGCGGGGTACGGCCACGAGGTTGGTCGCCGTGGCGTGGAATGGTGGCACGCCTCGTTGGAGTGGTTTTTGACCCATTGGTGTTGGGGTGTGTGTGTGTGTTACCTGTCTGCGAGGGGGGACAGTGCGATCGGCGACTTTTGTGTCGCCGTAACGACGGCCGTTTGCGGGTTTGTTTTTTGCACATCATACATGGCGAGGGTGAAATGTGAAATGTTTTTGTTTGGTTGTTTTTGCCGCCCACTATTCCCTTTGCTGTACGCCGAGTTTGACAATGGTGCGACGCAACTGCAGCGTGGAGGTGTGTGAGTGACGTTGAAATGAACGTGCCATTAAGACGCATTGTTGTTGTATTGTACTGTACGTGTACGGCGACACGCACGATGATGTACCATTCGACTCTGATTTTTGATAGCCGTGTCTGACTGATTGCGTACGACGCACGCACACCGATGTCGTCATTCAAGATGCACGCGTGTCCAGTGCAGTACAGTAAGCGCGACGCTAGACGACGACGACGGCGGCGGCGGTCGTCGTTTGTTTGGCGAATGTCTGTACACGTGTTTGTCTGTGTCCATCCGGTATGTATGTATTTGTTTGTTTGAAAGTGTTTTGTGTGTCGGTGACGTGGTCCGATCCGTCGCCCCCTGAGTAACTGTCGATCGGCGCGATAGACCGGCGTCACGCAACTGAACCGAAGTCTTGGGCACACCCGTCATACTGTTGTACACCGTCGCGCTGAGAACGGTAACGAAAGGTTGACTTTGATCGGTCGAATGTCTGGGCAGAACGTGAGGAATGAGGCAAGAGTGCAAGGAGGAAAGGACAGAGGGGGGGCAAAAGAGAGAGGAAGGGAAAAAGGGGAGAAACGCATTCGTAGAGCAACGGAACGTTCCCGCGTCGGAGGCGTATTGGAGCCGCACTGAAATGCGTTTAACGGCGGCGCGGCTGCAAGTGTCTGCCGTGGTGAACGTTACCTTTGACGGCTGCATTGGGCTTTGCCTTTGCTTTCGCTTTCGCTTTCGCTTTCGCTTTCGCTTTCCCGGATGTACGTAACGTTTGTTGATATGGTTCTGAGGAAGAGTGTATGACAGTGCCGTGCCGTCCATGTTCGTGTGCCCTCCCATTGTGTGTATGCTATTGTCTGTGTACTTGAATGATGTATGTAGGTGTTGGTGGACATGTTGTACCAGTGGGGGGAAATGGATCGTCGATAGTTGCCGTCACTCTGTCACGGTCGAGATGACGCACCCTCCGTACAGAAAGGTGTCGAGAAAGTGTGTGTGTGTGTGCGTCCGTGAATTGGCAGTGTTTGGAGGTGGGCGTGCCCTGCATGTGGCCCGGAAGGCTGTTCGTTTGGCGGTAGTGTTGTGTGGACAGGGGAGGGGCATGCGTAACGCTGCTGGCATGGCATTTCGGGAGATGGGAGGGGGCAAACGAGGAAACGAGGAGCGGCGGCCAAAGACGGGACGGGGAGGGGCGCGGTGTGGGTGGCTTGCGCCTGTGCTCGGCGTTGTGGTTTGTGCAAAAGAGGAGGAGAAAAACAATGAGTTGCCAGGGAGGGGAGCGGTGTTGTGGTGTAGCCGCAGACGCGGCTGTCAGTGAACGTGGCGAGACGGACGGATATGCGCGGAGGGGCGGGGGCGGCGCATTTCGCCGGTGCCGTGCCGTGCCTGAAAGCCGCGTGGTCGCTGTGTTGTTGGTGGCGTGGGGGCGAGGAGAGTACCGTACGGGTGTGCTTGTGCGCCGGAAATGGCACACTGCGCCTGCCCGTCTTGGAGGTTGATGGCTGTGGTGTGGAAATGGGGCGCGGTGATGTTGAAGCAGTTGAAGAACAGAAAAGAAACCAAGAAAACGGAAGGCGTGATGCGGCGGTGGTGGTGAGAGCGGGAAAAACAAAACAAAAAAAAACAACAAAAAAAAAGAAGGAAAAACAACAAGAAACAAAAAAGAACACAAAACGTCTATCAATATTAAAATGTAAATGGAAATGGAAATGGACCCAGGTATAACCTCCCTGCACAAATAGCAGAGAGTCCGATGATAATAAAAATGTGCCAGAAGAATGTTAACGTCCCTACAAAACAAACCCAACGATAAGATTAATGAAAGAATGAACCGTATGTAACATTGCAACAGACATAATGAAACGTGATAAATTGTATAAGGGCAGCAGCGTTGACCTTTGGCCCTGTATTCAGAATAAAAAGAGCCAAAGATCGTTACCCCAATGAAAAAGACACTGAAACACGTATGTAATGTAACATAGCAGCGATGGCGAGACATTGTAGCATCTGTGACCAGAGAGTTTGCGCTGGACCGCGCGAGTGTTGCGAGCGGTTCTCAGTCAGTCAGTCAGTCAGTCGTTGCGAGTCTGTAGCTCTGTCTAGTTGAGGGCTGTACTCTGTCAGTAGTCGTCGCGTGCAGTACGCTAATAGTCGTCATGCAGAGCGGTCGGTCAGTAGTAGCAGCCGAGTGCGGTTGTGTGATGTAGGCGGTCGGCAACACTGGTCAAGATGGTGAATAAGGTATACTGTTAATTAATATAATCATTAGATAATGAAGAATTTTATTTATTGTAATTATTCTCCAACAAGTTCCCCAATAATAATTTCTATTTCAAAAGCATTTTTCAAACATTTAATTTTTTTATTGAACTAAAGAGTTCGTTGCACTTCACATTTCATTCCACTTCTTTGAAGAAAAATTTCACTAGAATCACAAAAAAAAGAGAATATTATTATTTGCAATGCAGTTCCTCCAAGCGCTGCGCAACAACAAGAGCAGAAATGTGACATCCATTTATTCTGAGGTAAGACTTTAATTCTGATTGTTTTGCACAGGGCCAAAGACCGATATTTCGGTTTAATTGAAGTTTCCTGTCGCTGAACGGACTTTAAATGTTGTGAAGAATTTATATTTGAGTCAGATTGCGAATGTCACATTTTTGTTGCCATTTTCAATACCTCTCATTGTGGGCGAGGTTACAATTAGCGCAATGTCCATTAGCGTCCGTAAATAACATTGTCCATTAGTTTAAATTTTGCGGGGAGGTTACAACACACACACAAAAAAAAAAAAAAAAAAAAAAAAAAAAAAAAAAAAATTGCATTTATATCCGCCCCTCAATTGTAGATACCCCTTACACAGCTGTGTGCAATGAATGAGTGCTGGCTGGTAATTAATTGCACTCCTTGGAGGGAAATGCCATAGGAAGTAGTCTTTAAAAAGTGAATGTTTTTCGTTAAAAGACAAGAGTTACTTTAGAAAAAAGTAATAGTGGGGCTTTTGTTGTTGAACAAAATAAGTACAATGAACATACGTTATCAGATTTGCGCAATGCAGCTTCACACTACCTTTTGATTATAACACAATATACTATACATCGTCCCGAACCGTGACCAGAGTCGCGAGACGAGCAGAGCACGCCGCCGACGCCCGCTCAGTACAACCGTCCACCCGCTACTACTGTCGACCGACTACTACCTCTCCCGACTCGCGCTACAATATATATAACAACTGTTCCTGGCGACCCGGTGCGTGCCACTACTGTCGTCTGGCGCGGTCCAAGCGCCGACTAGCAACGATAAATAACTCTCTGGTCAGACAGAGATGCTGTCATGCCTCGCCATCGCTCTGGTAATGAATACGTACGTGTTGCAGCGTGCGTACCACCGGAACACGCAGTGGCGGAGCCAAAGACTGTGTTGTCGAGGTCGAGTGCGAGCGGGAAGAGAGGCAGCGCCGGCACGGAGATGCAAGCGAGCGCGAGACGCACGGGGGCTGCGGCGTGGCGCGTTTGCGGTCGGCGCCTTTGGTGGCAACGGCCGGGACAAGCAGCGGTGTATGGTGTGGTGCGGGGCGGACAGGGGCGGCGGTGGACGGGGAGGAGGCGGCGCGACGACGGCATGGGGGCGAAAACGGGACGGGGGACGGCGGATGTTGAGAGGCGTCACGCGCGGACAGGACACAGAGACACACAGATTGGAAAGGGAGGGTGCGCGGTAGTAGTTGGGAATGTGCGTACCGTGCGGGATGGGAGTGGGCGAGGTACACGGTCGTGGCCCCTGTTTTGAGTGCGTGTGGTGACGTCGGTGTGTTGTGGGAAGGGAAGGTGCTGTGGCGGCGGCGCGTAATGGGCGTAGGCCGAAAAGAGAAAGGAACGTGGGCAGTGTGTTGGCAAGCGTCGGTTCGACTGCGACGTTGATGGGCAGGGCAGGGCAAGGTTAATGGTGGTAGGAGTAGGCTTGTGGGCGCAAAAAATCTGCCGCTGCAGGCGGTGCCGTAACCGCCATGGCGGGAAGGAGAGAGGGCCAAAGAAAGAAAGAAAGAAAGAAAGGAAGAAAGAAGAAAACAAAAAAAACAAAAAAAAGGAGGGGGGGGGGGCGAAAGTGGAGAGGCGGTGGTGTGAGAAGGGCGGGGGCGGAAGGAAG
The DNA here is from genome assembly GCF_021461395.2 of Schistocerca americana. NCBI lineage: Eukaryota > Metazoa > Arthropoda > Insecta > Orthoptera > Acrididae > Schistocerca > Schistocerca americana. The sequence goes on along the minus strand of NC_060126.1, from coordinate 75,458,091 downwards.
GCAGGAAGGACAAGAGGCGAGGCGACGGCTTGCTTTGTGTACCGGTCGGTCTCTGGCTATGCTTCGTTTTCTGCAGCAGGGTCGGTGCGCGGCGTGGCTCGCGGCAGTGGGAACGCCTGGCGGCTGGACGGCCAGCAATGCGGTTGGATGGGCGGCCACAGCACCGCACCTGTGCCCGAGGAGGAGACGCTGGCGGCGGGCCCTGAGGTGAGGCCGGCTCGGCTGGGGCTGTGGATGTGTAGGTGTGCGCCGCTGCTGCAACAACGAGTAAAAACGCGAGAAGAAGGGGTGGCGGTAGAGAGGAAAAAAAAAAAAGGTCGTGTTGTGTTGATGCGCAGGCAGACGCGTACAGAGAGACGAGCCCGGTCTGCAGCAGGGTGTGGCCGTGCCGAGTGCAGAGCAGCGGCGGCCCGGTTCGGTTCGGTTCGGCCCGGCCCGGCGGGCCGCGCTGTTGTCGCGGACGTGAGCGCCCCCTGGCGGGTGGCCGGAGGCGGCGCGGCGTGTTGGACGTGTGGCTGGTGGCGGTGCACAATTTGCGAGTGGCTGGCGGTGTGGTGTGGCGGTTGGCGCGTCGGGCGGCGGAGAGAGAGAGGGAGGAGAGGTATGTGTTGCGGGCGCCCTTTGCTGCGCTGCGTCGTTGCGTGTGCCGTACAGGGCGGGCGCTTGTCGACTGTGTGGGCGGTGTGGCGAATTGGCGTGAAACGGCTGCCGAGAGGTGTGTGGTAGCGAGCCGGTCGGTGTCAGTGCGAAGGGGAATGTGCGTGCGTTTGGCGGTTTCGGTGTGCTTTTTGCGGCGTGAGAGTGGGAATTAGTGGGGCCGGCTGTTGTGTTGGTTCCTTGTGTCTTGTGTCGCGTAGCTTGATGGCAACGTGGAAGGACGCCGGTTTCGTTTCGAGCCGTGCGTGTGGTTGTCGACGTTGACTGGTTGGCGTGTGCCGATGCACGTGCATGTGTGGGTCGCGAGTGCGTTTTTGGCTGGCTGTGTGTGTGTGTGTGTGTGTGTGTGTGTGTGTGTTTTGGGGGGGAAGGGGGAGGCGGTGGTGGAAGTGCAGTCGTTGCCACGGGCGTCGTCGGGTGGGGCTGGGGCTGTGCGTCGTGGCGGAAAGGTGGTAGGTTGCGGGAAGCGAGCCCGTCGTTGACGGTGTCGCGTGAGTTGTGAATCGAGTGGGGCGCGGGGCGCGGGACAGGAGCAGCGTGCCGCTGCGTCGTGGTCGTCAGCAGAGGCTGTGCGTGTGCTTGTCCTTTTTGTGGGCGGTTCGTGCGAGGCGTTTTTGTTTTGTGTTGCCCTAGTTGTTAGTTTATTTTGTTTGTGTTTGTTATTTTGAGACGACGACTGGTTGGTGGCGTGCGCGCGAAGTGGCGGTGTGCGCTTCCCGTGTCGTTTGTGTTGTTTTGTTTTTGTTGTGTTTTTTTGTTTTTGTGTGTTTTTTTTTTTTTGCACTGGGCCCCGGGGGGGTGGGTGGGTGGGTGGGTGGGTGCGTGTGTGTCGATTGCCGGCTGGCGAAAGGTGCGCCATCGGCGGGGTGGGTCGCCGGCACAAGTAGAGGCGGCGGCGTTGTTGCTGTTGTTGTGTGGTGTTTGTTTTGTTCGGCTGTGTCGGCGAGCTGTGTTGCGGTGCGTGTGAATGGTGGTGCAAAAGTGCTGGCGTTGGGGCTGCGGCTGCGACGGCGGCGAGCCGCGGGCGCGCATGATAGTGATGTTGTGAACAGCGGCTGTGTACGGTAGTGGTGTTGTTGTAGCACGACGTGCATCCGGACCGGCGCGGAAAGCGCAGTTGCGGGCGGTTGCCCTTCGGTGCCAGCCATGTCGCGTGAGCGGCGGGTTGCTCTGGTGTCGACACGTGGTGCTCTGGGTTGTTGTGTGGTGCCCTTTGGCCGGTGGGGGTGGTTCGCGTGTGTCTCGTTCGCGCTCGGTATCTGGTCGTGGTCGTGCTGCTCCCCCGTCTGTCGGCGGCTTTCGACGTCGTCTGTACGTTTTTGTTCGTTTGCGGCGTGCCTGCCGACGTCGTCCCGTCGCGACCTTTCAACCGAAAGTGTGGCGCCCGAAGGTGAACGAACGTAACCCTGACCTCGGCGCTTTACGCTGAGCCGAGCGAACCGAACCTAACCCGTGGTGTGGCGAGGTGAGCTCAGCCTGTGAGCCCCTAACGTCTACGTAAGGTAAGCTGTCCGGCTCACGCCTCACGTTTGAACGCTTTTTTTTTTTTTAACCTACGTTTGACGCTTCTTAACCTAGCACTGACCCCTTAACCTAACGTGTAACCTAACCTAACCTAACCTAACCTAGCCTGTGACGCCTGACGTGTTTGAATGCTTAACCTAAGTTTGACGCTTAACCTAACCCAAGTCCCCTTAACCTAACCCACGTCCACCTAACCTAACCTAACCTAACCTAACCTAACCTAGACGTGTAAACGTAATGTGTAACGCGTAACGTGTAAGGTCGGCTGTCGTGTGTGCTGACGGCAGATTGGGTTGGTCTGTAGATTCGGATTGCGGTTTGCCTCGGTCGAGGGGTTGGGTCGGAAGCGGCGAGGGGCGGCGGCGCCTGTTGCGCAGGCGGCGTCCGTTTGCGGCGGGCAATTGTTGAGAAACGGCTGTGAATGTTGGCGGGCGAGAGGAGGAGGACGGCGCGCGATGTGGCCCGACGGCTGCGGGCCGATCGGGAAACGGCGGGAGGGCGACGGAAGGCGATGGGGCGGCGGAGGCGCGTTTGCACGGCCGTCATCGCCGCACGCCTCGGCTTGTGTGGCTGTGGCGCCGGCCGCGCTGGCCGGGCTGCCGCGGCGACGGTGTGGGAGTTTTGCCGAAGGTTTGGCCATTGTGGCGGGTCGTCGGCTGGGGCTGTGGGGGCGGCATTTGGGCGGGGGCGGCGATTCTCGGCGGGCCGACCTAGGCTGTAGCGCGCGGTAGCTGCAGTTTGGCCGTGGTTTGCGGCGCTGCCGTGGCGACTGGTTGGCGACTGTGGTGTGGCTGTGTGTAGCCCCATCCTCGGTGGTTTGAAAGGCGCGGGCGGTTGTGGCGCAGGTTTGGGGCTGCTCCGCACAGGCTGTCGGACGTTGGGCGGTAGCAAGCGCGGGAGGCGCGGCGCGGCGGCGCGCAGAGTGGCGGCCGCTCTCTCGGCCGTCCGCGCCCGCCCGCGACACTGGCTGGGCCTTGTGATTCTCTGCTCTGCTGCTGTGCTGTGCTTGCGTGCCTGCCTGCCGTCCCGCTCGCTCTCGCTCTCGCTGTGTGTTACGCGCGTCGTCGAAATGGCAGATCAGGCGGCTACGAACGAGACTGCTGCGGCACCCGCCGCCACCGGCACTACGAAGAAGGCCAAGTCTGCGTCGTCTGCGAAGAAGCCGCGCGCCAAGCCTGCGCACCCGCGCACCTCTGAGATGGTGACGGCCGCCATCAAGAGTCTGAAGGAGCGCGGCGGGTCGTCGCTGCAGGCGATCAAGAAGTACATAGCCGCGCACTACAAGCTGGACGCGGAGAAGCTGGCGCCGTTTATCAAGAAGTACCTCAAGTCGGCCGTCGTGGCGGGCGAGCTGGTGCAGACGAAGGGGAAGGGCGCGTCCGGCTCGTTCAAGCTTGCCGGCGCCGGCGGCGGGGGGGCGGCCGAGGGCGGCAAGGCTCGTGCTGGCGGTGCCAAGAAGAAGCGCGCCGCTCCGGCCAGCAAGGAGAAGAAGGGCGCCCGTGCGGCCGGCGCAAAGAAGGCTGGTGGCGTGAAGGCGGCGACCGGTCGGAAGGCGGGCGCCGCCAAGAAGGCGTCTGCGGCGTCGGCCGCTCCCGCGGGTGCGAAGAAGGCGGCTGCGGCCAAGCCGGCCAAGGCCAAGTCGCCGTCGAAGGCGAAGAAGGCCGCCAAGGTTCCGACGAAGAAGCCGAAGGCGCCGCGCCCGAAGAAGGCGACGACGCCGTCTAAGGCGAAGGCTTCGCCCAAGAAGAAGAAGTAGAGTAGAGGAGAAAGAGATGGGAGAAAGGAAGGGTTTGGCGCTTGACTCCGTCGTCCCCACCCCCCGTCGTCGTCTAGTGGCGCGCAAGAGACGCGCGGCCCAAAACGGCCCTTCTCAGGGCCATCAAAGCACGTCGGGGAAGGTTTTGATTGTCGTGTTGCGTCTGGTGTGGGTGTCTGTCTGTCTGGCGTTTCTGTATGCCCGTGGGGATGCTGTTTGCGTGCCGTGGTGGTTGGATTGCGGGGGTCGGTGGCGGGTGTGGGCGGCGGTAGCGGTAAGCGGTGTTGTTGTTGTTGTTGTCGTGGTTGATTGTCGCCGTGTTTGTGGCGGCGGCCGACGGTTGGTTTTCTGTCACGTTGTTTTGTTTGAATACGTTGGTTGGCTTGCCTGCGTTCGTTCTTCTCGGATGTCTGTCTTGTCGAGTCGTGTCTGGTCTTTGTTTTGTTTCTTTGTGTGTGTGTGTGTGTTATGTTTTGCAACGGGGGGCACGTTGAGATGTGGAAGGAGTCGGCGGGGGATTTCGGTGGCGTGTAGAGCGAGCGAGCGCGCCTGCCTGGCCGTTGGCCGTCGGAGTTGGAGTGCGGGTTTTTTTGTTTTCGAAACGAAAGCGGCGGCCGGCCAGCCACCCACCCGTGCGGTGTGACGTCGGCCGTTGGGTATTGTGCGCTTTGAGCGCCGGGGAGGGATGATGTGTGATTGTTGCGCGCTGCTAGCAGGCAGGCAGAGTGAGCGGGTGTGGCGGACGGACGGGAAGTGGTGGTTTTTGTTTTTGGGTTGCGGGGCGAGAGGCAGGCGACCGACAAAGTTTGCTCGCGACGGAGAGATGTTAGTGGCCCTGAAAAGGGCCGTTTTTGTTTGTGCGGTGCGGTGCCGCGGCGCGGTTTAGGCGCGCTCGCCGCGGATGCGGCGCGCGAGCTGGATGTCCTTGGGCATGATGGTGACGCGCTTGGCGTGGATTGCGCACAGGTTGGTGTCTTCGAAGAGGCCGACGAGGTAGGCCTCGCTGGCCTCCTGCAGGGCCATGACTGCGGAGCTCTGGAAGCGCAGGTCGGTCTTGAAGTCCTGGGCGATCTCGCGCACTAGGCGCTGGAATGGCAGCTTGCGGATGAGCAGCTCTGTGCTCTTCTGGTAGCGCCTGATTTCTCGCAGGGCGACGGTGCCCGGCCTGTAGCGGTGGGGCTTCTTGACGCCTCCGGTGGCGGGCGCGCTCTTCCTCGCCGCCTTGGTTACGAGCTGTTTGCGCGGCGCCTTTCCGCCGGTGGACTTGCGGGCCGTTTGCTTTGTGCGGGCCATAGCGGTAGCGGTAGCGGAGCGGCGTGCGTGGAGGTTAGGTGCGGCGCGGCGTCCGGTGCTGCCTTGACAACGGGCCCGCGCGCCTCCGTGCTGCGCTTATATGCCCTCGGTTGCGCGTGGTGGGGGGAGGGCGGGCCAGAGTCTATATAGGGGGGCGGCGGGCGCGCTGGGCGCAGACCGTAGCCGACTCGCCAGCCGCTGCAGCTGCTGTTTGTGCACGTTTTGCTTTGCCCGAGGAAGGAAGGATGACAGGCCGCGGCAAGGGAGGAAAGGGGCTCGGCAAGGGTGGCGCCAAGCGGCACCGCAAGGTGTTGCGCGACAACATCGAGGGCATCACGAAGCCCGCCATCCGCCGCCTGGCTCGCAGGGGCGGCGTGAAGCGCATCTCTGGTCTGATCTACGAGGAGACCCGCGGGGTGCTGAAGGTGTTCCTGGAGAACGTGATCCGCGACGCGGTGACGTACACTGAGCACGCCAAGCGCAAGACTGTGACGGCCATGGACGTGGTGTACGCCCTGAAGAGGCAGGGGCGCACCCTGTACGGTTTCGGCGGTTAGGCTGCGTCGCAGCGGGCGCTGGCCTTCCCGCGGCCGTGCTTGTGGGTGGGAGAGACTAGAAAACGGCCCTTTTCAGGGCCACCACACTGTTCGGAAGTTGAAAAGTGCGAAAGAGTCTGTGTTGTTGTTGCTGCGTGTGTGCGCTGTGTTGTTTGTTTCTTTCCGTTTGAGCGACGTGATGTGGCTGGGAGGGGAGAAGGAAAGGAAACGTGTCATGTGGCTGGCTGGCTGTGTGTGTGTGTGTGTGTGTGTGTGAGAGTGGAGCTGCTTCGTTTGTGTGTTTGTTATTGTGTGTCTTTGTATCGATCGCGATGGAGATGGCGGGCTGTGTGTTGTTGTGCGAGAGGCGGTGATTATTTGCTTGCGTGGTTTGGCTCTGTGTGTTAGGCGTGTGGGCATAGGCGGCCGGATCAGCTGTTTCGTTCGTGTCGACGGCCGTTGCGGCGCGCGGGAGTGGAGGGCGGTGTGTCGACACGCCTCCCTTTAACAATGGTCATTATTGCTGCCGTTGTCGTTTGGAAGGCGACTGCGACCGTGCAAAATGTGTGTGTGTGTGTGTGTGTGTGTGTGTGTGTTGGGCCACACGGGCTGTGTGGACGACAAGATGGCGGACGTGCGCCGGCGGCGGCTGTGCTGTGAAAGTGCAAAGTTAAAAACAAAACAAGGTGCGGCGAGGACGACTGAAATTTTGCTTTGGACGTAGGTTTGTGTGGTGGCCCTGAAAAGGGCCGATTGTTGTGGGCCGAGCCGAGCCGGCAAAGCGCGTTGCGTGCAGGGGAGCACGCGGCGCTGCGATTGCCTGGCCTCCTTTAGGCCTTCTTCTCGGTCTTCTTTGGCAGCAGGACGGCCTGGATGTTGGGCAGGACACCACCCTGTGCGATGGTGACGCCCGACAGGAGCTTGTTGAGCTCCTCGTCGTTGCGGATGGCAAGCTGCAGGTGGCGCGGGATGATGCGCGTCTTCTTGTTGTCGCGGGCCGCGTTTCCGGCCAGCTCGAGCACCTCAGCCGCGAGGTACTCCATGACGGCGGCGAGGTAGACGGGCGCCCCGGCGCCGACGCGCTCTGCGTAGTTTCCCTTGCGCAGGAGGCGGTGGATTCTGCCGACCGGGAACTGGAGCCCAGCCCTGCTTGAGCGGGACTTTGACTTGCCCTTGACTTTGCCTCCCTTTCCGCGTCCGGACATGGCGATTGGGCTAGCGACGGTGCACACGAAACGGAAACGAAAACGACCGGTGCGAGCGGCAGCGAGTCGAGCAGCGGAGTGCGTGCCGGCGCAGCTGCTGCTTCTCTCTTTTATTCCTCTACCTTTAGAGGGTGTGCTGGTGGAGGTTGTTGTCACATTAGGACATTTCCTCCTCTTTTCTTTTGTGTTGTTTTTGTTTCTTTGCTTTTGTTGGTTGCTGTTCGTTGAGAGTTTTCTTTAGTTGTTCTTTTTCTGCTACTGCAGGAGTAGCGACTTGGGTCTGTTATATCTCTGCCTATGGGGTTCGTATTGCCCAAGGGTGTTGATTAATTCGTTTTCTGACTTCCGCGCCGTGGCGTAGAACACTTCTGCCAGGGCGCGGAATCTTGTGGTGATTGGCTCTATGTCTGCGGCTTCGTGCAAATCTGCCGTGGGGAAGCGCGTGGGGACGTGTAGGGCTCGTCTTAACGCTCTGTTTTGAGTCTTTTGTAAGCGATCTATCGTCGATCTGGCTGCGTAGCCCCATACAGGGCACGCATATTCCAGTATCGGTCGAATTAGACTTCGATAGATCGCTACTCCTGTTGCGGGGTCGAGGGAACTGGTGCTGTTCAAGACAGGGTACAGAATCTGCATCCTGGCGTGAGCCTTTCTGCGAAGCTCCTCTATGTGGCACTTCCATGTCAGGCGTCTGTCAAGTGTGACACCGAGGTACTTCGCAGAATTTCTCCATGGCAAATTCTGCCCCTGCAATCTCAGCAGTTGGTATGGTCTTCTTGGGGGTCGGCGTTTCCCATAGCGTCTGGTGAGCAGCATGGCTTGTGTTTTCTCAGAGTTAATTGAGATGCGCCACTGCTTTGCCCAGTTTTCCGTCCTGTTTAGGGCGGTTTGCAGACGCCTTGTAACCAGGTTCCTGTTTGTCGAGCAGGAGAAGAATGCAGTGTCGTCTGCGTACTGTGCAGTGTTTACATGCTGAGTCGTAGGGATGTCAGCAGTGTAGACACTGTAGAGGACGGGTCCCAGGACTGAGCCCTGGGGCACGCCTGCACTGATTCTTCTCCTGGTCGACAGGGATCCATCGATCTTGACTGAGAAAGTCCTACCGGAGAGATAGTTTTTAACGATTTTGACTATCTTTCCGGGGAAGCCTAGGGTGTACATCTTGTGTAGTATCCCAGTGTGCCAGACTGAGTCAAAGGCTTTTGCTACGTCTAATAAGACAAGCCCGCAGTAGCCCTTTCGGTTGAAGCTGTCCGTGGCTGCTTCAACCACCCTCATGATTTGCTGTGGGGCGGAGTGTCTTTGCCTAAATCCGAACTGGAATTTCGGCAGGATCTGCTCTCTTGTGATATAGTCCTGTATGGGGGTTAGTAGGAGGCGCTCGTAAAGTTTACTGAGGGTAGGCAGTAGACTAATTGGTCTGTAATGTTGCGGGAGCACCGGGTCTTTTCCTGGTTTCGCGATCGCAATGACTTCTGCATGCTTCCACTGCGCCGGGAATTTTTGTGATCGCGTCAGTTCATTAACAATATCGGTCAGGTGGGTGATTGCCAGGGGCGGGAGGAGTTTCAGCAATTCATTTGTGACCTGGTCGTGACCCGGGGTTTTCCTGGTGGGCAGGGACTTGATGCAGCGCGCCACATCTTCAGTAGTGAAGAGTGGCGTGTAGTCATCTTCGTCGTCTGCTTCCAGGAACACGGCCAGTTCTCTGCGGACTGTTGCGACGTGTTCTCTGTCCTGTACTTCTGCTGGTCTGAACTGTTTTTCGAACACGTCGGCTAGTGCGTTAGCTTTGTCAATGGGGCTGAACTGCAGTCCGCGTTCGCCATGGAGTGGTGGCATTTTTGCGCGTCTTTTTGTGTACTGTTTGGTGGCTTGCCATAAACTATTGTCGTCTAGTTTGAGAGCTGAGAGCCTTGCCGACCATTGTTGGTTGCGGTACTCATTGAGATCGGCTTTCAGCTCTCTCTGTAGCCTATTGAGTAGCCTCCGTGTATCCCTATTTCTGGTGAGCTTCCACTCTTTGGCGATCCTGTTTTTGTGCCGTATTTGCGCAAGCAAGTGCGGGGGGAGTTGCCTGGAGCGGGGGGGCCCCGCAGGAGGCGGTGTGGCTCCCTCAGCAGCTTGTAGGATCGCTCTTGTGAGGTCGTCTAGTGCCTGTTCTGCTGTCTCTGCAGTTGGAGGCGGGGTCTGGGCAAGTTCAGCTGCTACTGCATTGCTGAATTGCTCCTTATTGATGCGCTTGTATGTCGCATGCCGTTGTGGGCTAGAGAGCCATTCTCCCATGTCGACCTCGAAAATCACGGGATTGTGGTCCGACGACATTCTGTTTACCGATGTCGCGGATACAAAGCCCACCAGATTCTTTGTGATGGCTATGTCGAGGACGTCCGGTCTTCCTCCGTTCTTTGGGAAGTGTGTCGGTTCCTCTGGGCCCCATATTTGTAACTGGTGTGTGCGCGCGCGAGTCGTTGCAGTTGTTGACCAGCTTGATTTCGGCGTCTCGAGTTCCAGTCCGCGTGCTTGGCATTTAGGTCCCCTGCTATTAGTAGTTTGCCTCTAATGCGACTTAGTGCAGCTATGTCGTCCTCTTCTAGTCTTTGGGAAGGGGGGCGATACACTGCAACGACTGTTAGGGGGCCAGTTACTGTAGCCACTTCGATTGCCGCTGTTTCTATTTCTGCTGTATTGGGGGGGTATATTTGATGGTGTCTGATACCTTTTTTGACATATACCGCTACCCCGCCTCCGTGAGTGGGTCGGTCGTTTCTGTAACAAATGTAGTTTGGTACAGAAACTCTTAGTCCTGGTTTGAGGAATGTTTCTCCCACTAGGCATATGTCAACTTTTTCTTCCTGTATGAATTCTCTAAACTCCGTGGGTTGGCGAGTAAGGTTGTCTGCGTTAAACGCGCATATTTTGAGACCTTGTATATTAGGTCTCCTATCCATGGTGGGGGACAATTTTTCCTGTGGCTGTCGCTGCTACAGGCGACTGCTGTGCTGCCGATCTGAGGTCGGCGGGGAGCTGCGTCAATGTTGCTAGAATGCCCACTAGCTGGGTCATCTGTGCCTGTAGCAGTCGGATGGACGACGCGAGTTGCTGGATTGCAGCAGACTCGACTGCTTCTCGCGGACTGGTTTGTGGATGGCGTGGTGGACTGACTTCCCTAGGGCTTCCATCAGCTTGAGGAACCTGTTTACTGGTGTGTGGTGGTGGTGGTAGGTGGTTCGGCGGGTCGGGTGGGTCACCGGTAAGTGCACGGGAATATTTGGTAGATGCGAAGACCTGTGTTCTTACTGTGTCCTGGTTTCTTCTCTGGGGTGGTGGGGGGGGGGTGGCCTGGGTGCTGGCATGCTCCTATTGTGATTCGGGGTTTTATTGATAGCTTTGCCCCTCTGCCTGTCCCTTGCAGCTCTGTACTCAGGACATCCTAAGTAGCTGGCTGGGTGCGCTCCCCTGCAATTGGCGCACTTTTCTTTTCCCTCCCCCCTTGGCAGTTTGCACTGCTCGTAAGTGTGGTGTTCAGTGCATCTGACGCACACCACTGGCATCGTGCAGTCTCGCGCGATGTGTCCTAGGGCCTGGCAGTTATAGCAGCGGCCTGGTCCCGATCTCTTTTTGAGCTTCTCGGGAGTGACCGTTAGCGCCAGTATCCTTTTGACCTCCCAGATCTTTCGGTTTTGGGCAGAGTCTGGGAGGGTGACCGTATGAAGGGGCCAGGGTCGGTTCGGTCGCGTCAACACCACCGAACTAACCTCGAAACCTTCCTCCTGAAGGAACTGTTTGATGTCCGCAGTGTCGGTGGTATGTGGTACACCGCGGAACACCAGTCTAATCGGCCTTCTCGCTGCTAGTGGGAAGGTGTAGAAATGAAGTTTCCGCTCCTCTAGCACCTTCCTCACTGCCTTGTAGTCGTCGACGTTTCTAAGAGTGATCTTAACTTTGTCACCGCCAGTTGTTTTGGCGGTGAATCTGTCTTGCCCTACCGTGTTCGTGATGACATCGTACAGTGCTTTATAGTCATTTTCGAATTGCACGACTATGGGCGGGATTCTGAGGGATTTGTGTTGTTCGTTTCCCTCAGTGTCATCTGCTTCTGGCGGTGCATTTTGCGCAGATTCTCCCACCGCGTCGAATCTGTTGGCGGTGTGTATTGGGGCTGGTGTGTCTAAGACGGGGGATCGTCTGGCGGTTTTACGTGCCAGCTGGAATCCCTCGTCGTCAATTTCCTGCGTGGCGATCTCTGCGCTGCTTCCGCATCGCTCGCTCCCCTCAGCGCACACCCCAGCAACGCTCCGAGGTTCCTCCGCTCCGGCATTCCCCCGCGGTGGCGAGCCCGCGCCGGCGGTATCGGTTTCCTTCCGCCGCCCGCGCGCACCCGCCTCCGCGTCTTCGTGCTTTTGCGCATTCACCTCGGGGCGCAGCCGCCCGGCCGCCTCGGGGGGCGCGCTAGCCGTCACAGCGCAGGCGCTTTGTTCCGCTGCTACCTGGCCCTGCTGGCCGCCGCTGCACGTGGCCCGGTCGGCCTTTGTGTTGGCAGGCGCGGTCGGCTCAGGCGCGGCCGACCCGGCCGCGTCCGCCACTTCCGGCCGCCGCGCAGCGACGGTTTTACGCGAGGTGGTCTTTCGCTTCTTTACCGGTGACCCTGGTTTGACTTTGTTGCGTTTCGGTGACTTCTTTGACTTCGCCTTGATTAGACGGGCACTTGGTGGTGTTCTGTCACCCTTGGGCAATATCGGTGGTTCTTTCCACGCTCTTTCGAGCTTCTTCTCATATTTACGTCTGTCCCTACCGGTGAGACCCGCGATTGCGTTGAGCAACAGCAATCGCGAGCTCGGGCTCATCCCGCCCTGGCTGCCCGTTAGGTCCGTCCTGTTGACCTCGTAGCAGCCAGGGGAATTTTCTTTCTCTATAATCGTGAGTTTCACTGGGGTGTCCATGTCCAGACTCGGAAGGATGGCTGCCAGGGGGTGTCGGTGTCTGCTTTCGGTTGGCACCGTTAGGTATCAGGCAGAACAGTCCGACCCTAACAGTTCTAACACGCGCGGGTATCTGGCCGTTGACCAGGCCCTGACGTGCAATTTCCCTACTCTTGGGGGGGAGCAGAGCTAGTCTCTGCGGCAGCAGGAGTACCTGTCGCAGCAGGGGTGGGGGTGCTTTATGGGCTCGGGTGCGGCGGCCGGTTGCGCGCGCGCCCCATTGGTCGGCGGCCGCAACAGGGCGAGCTGGTAAAGGTGCGGCGGCGGCTGGCGGCGGGTGCCACTGTGTGGGGAGACGCTGACTAGAGCGGAGCGCTTGCTACTGGTGTTGCTGCTGCCGTACGTTGGTTCGAGATGCCGCCCAAGACTAGCGGGAAGGCCGCCAAGAAGGCTGGCAAGGCGCAGAAGAACATTTCGAAGGGCGACAAGAAGAAGAAGCGCAAGAGGAAGGAGAGCTATGCCATCTACATCTACAAGGTGCTGAAGCAGGTGCACCCTGACACGGGCATCTCGTCGAAGGCGATGAGCATCATGAACAGCTTCGTGAACGACATTTTCGAGCGCATTGCGGCCGAGGCTTCTCGCCTGGCGCACTACAACAAGCGCTCGACCATCACGTCCCGCGAGATCCAGACCGCTGTGCGGCTGTTGCTGCCTGGCGAGCTGGCCAAGCACGCCGTGAGCGAGGGCACGAAGGCGGTGACCAAGTACACGAGCTCCAAGTAAGGAGGTGGCTCTGGAATGGAAGGATGGAGAAGGCTCCTCCGTTGCGAGAGCGGCAAAACGGCCCTTTTCAGGGCCACCAACTTGCCTTTTGCGGGAAGGGCGGAATTGTTGTTGTTGTTTGTGTGGACGGCTGTGATGTATGTGTGCATTTTGATTGTGGGTGGGGGGGGGGCGCGTCAAAGCGTGTTGCGGGGTACGGCCACGAGGTTGGTCGCCGTGGCGTGGAATGGTGGCACGCCTCGTTGGAGTGGTTTTTGACCCATTGGTGTTGGGGTGTGTGTGTGTGTTACCTGTCTGCGAGGGGGGACAGTGCGATCGGCGACTTTTGTGTCGCCGTAACGACGGCCGTTTGCGGGTTTGTTTTTTGCACATCATACATGGCGAGGGTGAAATGTGAAATGTTTTTGTTTGGTTGTTTTTGCCGCCCACTATTCCCTTTGCTGTACGCCGAGTTTGACAATGGTGCGACGCAACTGCAGCGTGGAGGTGTGTGAGTGACGTTGAAATGAACGTGCCATTAAGACGCATTGTTGTTGTATTGTACTGTACGTGTACGGCGACACGCACGATGATGTACCATTCGACTCTGATTTTTGATAGCCGTGTCTGACTGATTGCGTACGACGCACGCACACCGATGTCGTCATTCAAGATGCACGCGTGTCCAGTGCAGTACAGTAAGCGCGACGCTAGACGACGACGACGGCGGCGGCGGTCGTCGTTTGTTTGGCGAATGTCTGTACACGTGTTTGTCTGTGTCCATCCGGTATGTATGTATTTGTTTGTTTGAAAGTGTTTTGTGTGTCGGTGACGTGGTCCGATCCGTCGCCCCCTGAGTAACTGTCGATCGGCGCGATAGACCGGCGTCACGCAACTGAACCGAAGTCTTGGGCACACCCGTCATACTGTTGTACACAGTCGCGCTGAGAACGGTAACGAAAGGTTGACTTTGATCGGTCGAATGTCTGGGCAGAACGTGAGGAATGAGGCAAGAGTGCAAGGAGGAAAGGACAGAGGGGGGGCAAAAGAGAGAGGAAGGGAAAAAGGGGAGAAACGCATTCGTAGAGCAACGGAACGTTCCCGCGTCGGAGGCGTATTGGAGCCGCACTGAAATGCGTTTAACGGCGGCGCGGCTGCAAGTGTCTGCCGTGGTGAACGTTACCTTTGACGGCTGCATTGGGCTTTGCCTTTGCTTTCGCTTTCGCTTTCGCTTTCGCTTTCGCTTTCCCGGATGTACGTAACGTTTGTTGATATGGTTCTGAGGAAGAGTGTATGACAGTGCCGTGCCGTCCATGTTCGTGTGCCCTCCCATTGTGTGTATGCTATTGTCTGTGTACTTGAATGATGTATGTAGGTGTTGGTGGACATGTTGTACCAGTGGGGGGAAATGGATCGTCGATAGTTGCCGTCACTCTGTCACGGTCGAGATGACGCACCCTCCGTACAGAAAGGTGTCGAGAAAGTGTGTGTGTGTGTGCGTCCGTGAATTGGCAGTGTTTGGAGGTGGGCGTGCCCTGCATGTGGCCCGGAAGGCTGTTCGTTTGGCGGTAGTGTTGTGTGGACAGGTGAGGGGCATGCGTAACGCTGCTGGCATGGCATTTCGGGAGATGGGAGGGGGCAAACGAGGAAACGAGGAGCGGCGGCCAAAGACGGGACGGGGAGGGGCGCGGTGTGGGTGGCTTGCGCCTGTGCTCGGCGTTGTGGTTTGTGCAAAAGAGGAGGAGAAAAACAATGAGTTGCCAGGGAGGGGAGCGGTGTTGTGGTGTAGCCGCAGACGCGGCTGTCAGTGAACGTGGCGAGACGGACGGATATGCGCGGAGGGGCGGGGGCGGCGCATTTCGCCGGTGCCGTGCCGTGCCTGAAAGCCGCGTGGTCGCTGTGTTGTTGGTGGCGTGGGGGCGAGGAGAGTACCGTACGGGTGTGCTTGTGCGCCGGAAATGGCACACTGCGCCTGCCCGTCTTGGAGGCTGATGGCTGTGGTGTGGAAATGGGGCGCGGTGATGTTGAAGCAGTTGAAGAACAGAAAAGAAACCAAGAAAACGGAAGGCGTGATGCGGCGGTGGTGGTGAGAGCGGGAAAAACAAAACAAAAAAAAAACAACAAAAAAAAAGAAGGAAAAACAACAAGAAACAAAAAAGAACACAAAACGTCTATCAATATTAAAATGTAAATGGAAATGGAAATGGACCCAGGTATAACCTCCCTGCACAAATAGCAGAGAGTCCGATGATAATAAAAATGTGCCAGAAGAATGTTAACGTCCCTACAAAACAAACCCAACGATAAGATTAATGAAAGAATGAACCGTATGTAACATTGCAACAGACATAATGAAACGTGATAAATTGTATAAGGGCAGCAGCGTTGACCTTTGGCCCTGTATTCAGAATAAAAAGAGCCAAAGATCGTTACCCCAATGAAAAAGACACTGAAACACGTATGTAATGTAACATAGCAGCGATGGCGAGACATTGTAGCATCTGTGACCAGAGAGTTTGCGCTGGACCGCGCGAGTGTTGCGAGCGGTTCTCAGTCAGTCAGTCAGTCAGTCAGTCAGTCGTTGCGAGTCTGTAGCTCTGTCTAGTTGAGGGCTGTACTCTGTCAGTAGTCGTCGCGTGCAGTACGCTAATAGTCGTCATGCAGAGCGGTCGGTCAGTAGTAGCAGCCGAGTGCGGTTGTGTGATGTAGGCGGTCGGCAACACTGGTCAAGATGGTGAATAAGGTATACTGTTAATTAATATAATCATTAGATAATGAAGAATTTTATTTATTGTAATTATTCTCCAACAAGTTCCCCAATAATAATTTCTATTTCAAAAGCATTTTTCAAACATTTAATTTTTTTATTGAACTAAAGAGTTCGTTGCACTTCACATTTCATTCCACTTCTTTGAAGAAAAATTTCACTAGAATCACAAAAAAAAGAGAATATTATTATTTGCAATGCAGTTCCTCCAAGCGCTGCGCAACAACAAGAGCAGAAATGTGACATCCATTTATTCTGAGGTAAGACTTTAATTCTGATTGTTTTGCACAGGGCCAAAGACCGATATTTCGGTTTAATTGAAGTTTCCTGTCGCTGAACGGACTTTAAATGTTGTGAAGAATTTATATTTGAGTCAGATTGCGAATGTCACATTTTTGTTGCCATTTTCAATACCTCTCATTGTGGGCGAGGTTACAATTAGCGCAATGTCCATTAGCGTCCGTAAATAACATTGTCCATTAGTTTAAATTTTGCGGGGAGGTTACAACACACACAAAAAAAAAAAAAAAAAAAAAAAAAACAAAACAAAAAAAAATTGCATTTATATCCGCCCCTCAATTGTAGATACCCCTTACACAGCTGTGTGCAATGAATGAGTGCTGGCTGGTAATTAATTGCACTCCTTGGAGGGAAATGCCATAGGAAGTAGTCTTTAAAAAGTGAATGTTTTTCGTTAAAAGACAAGAGTTACTTTAGAAAAAAGTAATAGTGGGGCTTTTGTTGTTGAACAAAATAAGTACAATGAACATACGTTATCAGATTTGCGCAATGCAGCTTCACACTACCTTTTGATTATAACACAATATACTATACATCGTCCCGAACCGTGACCAGAGTCGCGAGACGAGCAGAGCACGCCGCCGACGCCCGCTCAGTACAACCGTCCACCCGCTACTACTGTCGACCGACTACTACCTCTCCCGACTCGCGCTACAATATATATAACAACTGTTCCTGGCGACCCGGTGCGTGCCACTACTGTCGT
Source organism: Schistocerca americana (assembly GCF_021461395.2). NCBI lineage: Eukaryota > Metazoa > Arthropoda > Insecta > Orthoptera > Acrididae > Schistocerca > Schistocerca americana. The sequence continues at coordinate 75,441,660 of NC_060126.1, read as the reverse complement.
CTGGCGCGGTCCAAGCGCCGACTAGCAACGATAAATAACTCTCTGGTCAGACAGAGATGCTGTCATGCCTCGCCATCGCTCTGGTAATGAATACGTACGTGTTGCAGCGTGCGTACCACCGGAACACGCAGTGGCGGAGCCAAAGACTGTGTTGTCGAGGTCGAGTGCGAGCGGGAAGAGAGGCAGCGCCGGCACGGAGATGCAAGCGAGCGCGAGACGCACGGGGGCTGCGGCGTGGCGCGTTTGCGGTCGGCGCCTTTGGTGGCAACGGCCGGGACAAGCAGCGGTGTATGGTGTGGTGCGGGGCGGACAGGGGCGGCGGTGGACGGGGAGGAGGCGGCGCGACGACGGCATGGGGGCGAAAACGGGACGGGGGACGGCGGATGTTGAGAGGCGTCACGCGCGGACAGGACACAGAGACACACAGATTGGAAAGGGAGGGTGCGCGGTAGTAGTTGGGAATGTGCGTACCGTGCGGGATGGGAGTGGGCGAGGAACACGGTCGTGGCCCCTGTTTTGGGTGCGTGTGGTGACGTCGGTGTGTTGTGGGAAGGGAAGGTGCTGTGGCGGCGGCGCGTAATGGGCGTAGGCCGAAAAGAGAAAGGAACGTGGGCAGTGTGTTGGCAAGCGTCGGTTCGACTGCGACGTTGATGGGCAGGGCAGGGCAAGGTTAATGGTGGTAGGAGTAGGCTTGTGGGCGCAAAAAATCTGCCGCTGCAGGCGGTGCCGTAACCGCCATGGCGGGAAGGAGAGAGGGCCAAAGAAAGAAAGAAAGAAAGAAAGAAAGAAAGGAAGAAAGAAGAAAACAAAAAAAACAAAAAAAAGGAGGGGGGGGGCGAAAGTGGAGAGGCGGTGGTGTGAGAAGGGCGGGGGCGGAAGGAAGGCAGGAAGGACAAGAGGCGAGGCGACGGCTTGCTTTGTGTACCGGTCGGTCTCTGGCTATGCTTCGTTTTCTGCAGCAGGGTCGGTGCGCGGCGTGGCTCGCGGCAGTGGGAACGCCTGGCGGCTGGACGGCCAGCAATGCGGTTGGATGGGCGGCCACAGCACCGCACCTGTGCCCGAGGAGGAGACGCTGGCGGCGGGCCCTGAGGTGAGGCCGGCTCGGCTGGGGCTGTGGATGTGTAGGTGTGCGCCGCTGCTGCAACAACGAGTAAAAACGCGAGAAGAAGGGGTGGCGGTAGAGAGGAAAAAAAAAAAAAGGTCGTGTTGTGTTGATGCGCAGGCAGACGCGTACAGAGAGACGAGCCCGGTCTGCAGCAGGGTGTGGCCGTGCCGAGTGCAGAGCAGCGGCGGCCCGGTTCGGTTCGGTTCGGCCCGGCCCGGCGGGCCGCGCTGTTGTCGCGGACGTGAGCGCCCCCTGGCGGGTGGCCGGAGGCGGCGCGGCGTGTTGGACGTGTGGCTGGTGGCAGTGCACAATTTGCGAGTGGCTGGCGGTGTGGTGTGGCGGTTGGCGCGTCGGGCGGCGGAGAGAGAGAGGGAGGAGAGGTATGTGTTGCGGGCGCCCTTTGCTGCGCTGCGTCGTTGCGTGTGCCGTACAGGGCGGGCGCTTGTCGACTGTGTGGGCGGTGTGGCGAATTGGCGTGAAACGGCTGCCGAGAGGTGTGTGGTAGCGAGCCGGTCGGTGTCAGTGCGAAGGGGAATGTGCGTGCGTTTGGCGGTTTCGGTGTGCTTTTTGCGGCGTGAGAGTGGGAATTAGTGGGGCCGGCTGTTGTGTTGGTTCCTTGTGTCTTGTGTCGCGTAGCTTGATGGCAACGTGGAAGGACGCCGGTTTCGTTTCGAGCCGTGCGTGTGGTTGTCGACGTTGACTGGTTGGCGTGTGCCGATGCACGTGCATGTGTGGGTCGCGAGTGCGTTTTTGGCTGGCTGTGTGTGTGTGTGTGTGTGTGTGTGTGTGTGTGTGTGTGTGTTTTGGGGGGGAAGGGGGAGGCGGTGGTGGAAGTGCAGTCGTTGCCACGGGCGTCGTCGGGTGGGGCTGGGGCTGTGCGTCGTGGCGGAAAGGTGGTAGGTTGCGGGAAGCGAGCCCGTCGTTGACGGTGTCGCGTGAGTTGTGAATCGAGTGGGGCGCGGGGCGCGGGACAGGAGCAGCGTGCCGCTGCGTCGTGGTCGTCAGCAGAGGCTGTGCGTGTGCTTGTCCTTTTTGTGGGCGGTTCGTGCGAGGCGTTTTTGTTTTGTGTTGCCCTAGTTGTTAGTTTATTTTGTTTGTGTTTGTTATTTTGAGACGACGACTGGTTGGTGGCGTGCGCGCGAAGTGGCGGTGTGCGCTTCCCGTGTCGTTTGTGTTGTTTTGTTTTTGTTGTGTTTTTTTGTTTTTGTGTGTTTTTTTTTTTTTTTGCACTGGGCCCCGGGGGGGGGTGGGTGGGTGGGTGGGTGGGTGCGTGTGTGTCGATTGCCGGCTGGCGAAAGGTGCGCCATCGGCGGGGTGGGTCGCCGGCACAAGTAGAGGCGGCGGCGTTGTTGCTGTTGTTGTGTGGTGTTTGTTTTGTTCGGCTGTGTCGGCGAGCTGTGTTGCGGTGCGTGTGAATGGTGGTGCAAAAGTGCTGGCGTTGGGGCTGCGGCTGCGACGGCGGCGAGCCGCGGGCGCGCATGATAGTGATGTTGTGAACAGCGGCTGTGTACGGTAGTGGTGTTGTTGTAGCACGACGTGCATCCGGGCAGGCGCGGAAAGCGCAGTTGCGGGCGGTTGCCCTTCGGTGCCAGCCATGTCGCGTGAGCGGCGGGTTGCTCTGGTGTCGACACGTGGTGCTCTGGGTTGTTGTGTGGTGCCCTTTGGCCGGTGGGGGTGGTTCGCGTGTGTCTCGTTCGCGCTCGGTATCTGGTCGTGGTCGTGCTGCTCCCCCGTCTGTCGGCGGTTTTCGACGTCGTCTGTACGTTTTTGTTCGTTTGCGGCGTGCCTGCCGACGTCGTCCCGTCGCGACCTTTCAACCGAAAGTGTGGCGCCCGAAGGTGAACGAACGTAACCCTGACCTCGGCGCTTTACGCTGAGCCGAGCGAACCGAACCTAACCCGTGGTGTGGCGAGGTGAGCTCAGCCTGTGAGCCCCTAACGTCTACGTAAGGTAAGCTGTCCGGCTCACGCCTCACGTTTGAACGCTTTTTTTTTTTTTTAACCTACGTTTGACGCTTCTTAACCTAGCACTGACCCCTTAACCTAACGTGTAACCTAACCTAACCTAACCTAACCTAGCCTGTGACGCCTGACGTGTTTGAATGGTTAACCTAAGTTTGACGCTTAACCTAACCCAAGTCCCCTTAACCTAACCCACGTCCACCTAACCTAACCTAACCTAACCTAACCTAACCTAGACGTGTAAACGTAATGTGTAACGCGTAACGTGTAAGGTCGGCTGTCGTGTGTGCTGACGGCAGATTGGGTTGGTCTGTAGATTCGGATTGCGGTTTGCCTCGGTCGAGGGGTTGGGTCGGAAGCGGCGAGGGGCGGCGGCGCCTGTTGCGCAGGCGGCGTCCGTTTGCGGCGGGCAATTGTTGAGAAACGGCTGTGAATGTTGGCGGGCGAGAGGAGGAGGACGGCGCGCGATGTGGCCCGACGGCTGCGGGCCGATCGGGAAACGGCGGGAGGGCGACGGAAGGCGATGGGGCGGCGGAGGCGCGTTTGCACGGCCGTCATCGCCGCACGCCTCGGCTTGTGTGGCTGTGGCGCCGGCCGCGCTGGCCGGGCTGCCGCGGCGACGGTGTGGGAGTTTTGCCGAAGGTTTGGCCATTGTGGCGGGTCGTCGGCTGGGGCTGTGGGGGCGGCATTTGGGCGGGGGCGGCGATTCTCGGCGGGCCGACCCAGGCTGTAGCGCGCGGTAGCTGCAGTTTGGCCGTGGTTTGCGGCGCTGCCGTGGCGACTGGTTGGCGACTGTGATGTGGCTGTGTGTAGCCCCATCCTCGGTGGTTTGAAAGGCGCGGGCGGTTGTGGCGCAGGTTTGGGGCTGCTCCGCACAGGCTGTCGGACGTTGGGCGGTAGCAAGCGCGGGAGGCGCGGCGCGGCGGCGCGCAGAGTGGCGGCCGCTCTCTCGGCCGTCCGCGCCCGCCCGCGACACTGGCTGGGCCTTGTGATTCTCTGCGCATCGGACTCCGAGCAGCTTGTGCTGTGTGTCGATCACCTAGGGGCGGCGTTATTACTTCGCACCTGGTGATCGGAGCGCAAAATTGTCGTGCCGTCAGGGTGTTAGGGCGAGATAGGTGGCAGGAGAACGTGCCCGGACTAGCTGGGACTAGTAATGAGTAGTACAGGGAAAGATGAAGACCCAGGGCCTCAGACGCGGGGGCCCGACCGGGAGCAGGCCGGCCCCCCGCGCGCTGTACGTCCGCGGCCTTCGAGGCAAAGATTTAGTAGTAGGGCCGAGGCCGAGCTCGCGGGTAGGTTTGAGCCTAACTCCAACACCACACAAGATACAGACGTAGAACTAGCAATACGACAGCAGATTCAAAAATTACAAGCACAACAAGACAACAACATGGAGACACTTCGAAATGATAAACCAGCCAATCACGACGCACCACGTTCGGACACTGACAAAAATTCAACAAATGAAGACACCAACCAAACATATGACGACGATAACTGCTCACAATATTACCGCTCATCCGACTCTGAAATTTCTGAAACAGAAGACATGGAACAGGACGATGGGGAAGGGGAATTCCAAACCCCTCCCCCACGTAAAACAGCGAAGAGGAAAAACACAGAAGATGACACCGTACCACACAAACAATTCTCCATCCAGATTGAAAACAGATTTGAACCTCTTTCACCTCCACCTCAGAGAAGCAATAGCAATGTAAATCCAGTACCGGCACCCCATCCAACTCCATCATCATCAACTGCTCCCCAAGCTACCGCCAGAAAACCAAGAATCCCGCCTATCACAATTCAGTACAAGGGACATTACTTAACGCTCAATGCCGCACTCAAGAAACATATGGACGGACCAATACAGGCGATCTACAAAGGAGACACAATCAAGTATCATTTCGATTCATTGAAGGACCAAAGAACAGCACTCGACTTTTTCCAGCACCACAACATTTCCAACTTCACGCACCAACCACAGCACGAAAGACAGTTAAAAGTAGTAATCAAAGGTCTACCTGAAACAGTGACAGAAGCTGAAGTAGATAAAGACTTACGAGACCTCAACTTTATGCCGCGCAACGTCCACCAATACAAGAAGAGAGATAATAACACGAAACAACTCAGACCCATGGATGTATTCTGTGTAACGCTTGACCGGAAACCAGAAAACGATGCCATCTACCATGTCCGATACATCCTTGATACGAAAGTAACAGTCGAATCATACCAGAACAAAGATGGTCCTCCGCAATGCAAAAAGTGCCAGGGATTCTTCCACACTGCAAATTACTGCTCCATGCCCACTCGCTGTGTCCGCTGCGGTGGCGCACATAGAGCACGAGACTGTAACCTTCCAGTTAATGCCACCTCACACTGCGTTAATTGCAAACAAGACGGCCACCCCGCATCTTTTCGCGGCTGCGAAGAATTTCAGAAAGCAATCCGGATATACAACGCACAACGACCAAGAACTACCACCCCCACAGTAGCAACAATCCAACCAGCCATTAAACACACACCAATGCCAACTCCAGCCGAAGCCAGCCGCAGAGGACGGAAAACATGGACAAATATTCAGACAACCCAGGAATCACCTTCAACCACCCAGGCTCACCAGACAACAACCTCAACCTCAAACCAATCAACTGGACCTGCTTCCTTCCTCGATTTCCTAAATCATATGACAAATTTCTGGAAGAATTCACAGTGGACGAACTTCATTTCAATCATTACCACCACATTTCAAAATTTCATGACTGCACCAGACTTAGTATCTAAAGTAATGGCAATTGTCGGCGGAATCATGAAATTCTTTGCAACCGACAATGGAAATTAGACCAACTAAGAGCCAAAACCTCCGTTTTTGTAATTTTAATGCGTCAGGGATTCACAACAAAGCAGACTTACTAAATGAATTTATTGAAGACAATAAGATTGACATACTATTTGCCACGGAAACTCATTTACGTCCATCACAGTCATTTAAACTTCGCAATATGATATGCCACCGAACAGACAGGACTAATCGACGGGGAGGCGGAACAGCCATCTTCATTCGATCTCATATTCGACACAACCCGGAAATCACGCCACAGATGACATCTCTAGAAGCCACAATCGTAAAAATTGAAACAACACAAGGGAAAGTAACCCTGGTGGCTGCATACCTCAGCCCCAGAGTTACACTCGAAGAAAACGACCTACTCCAAATATTTGACAATAACAATAAAATTTTACTGGCCGGTGATTTAAATGCTAAAAACACTACCTGGAACTCGCGAAGGAACAATGCACGTGGAAACACACTTTATAACTTACAAGGAAGACTGAACGCCGTAATTTCCGCTCCTCAAGACATCACCTACATTCCATTCAATCACCGCCAGCAACCCGACGTCCTGGATATCTGTATAACCAAGAACCTCGATCCTGATTTACATCTCCGAACCCTTCAAGACCTCACTTCTGACCACCTACCAGTAATCGGCCACATCGGAAATGCAATAGAACCGCCTCACCCACGACACAAAACCATTATCAATTGGGACCAGTTTCAGAGATGGCTGAATAACAACATTCGTCCCACATTGGACCTAACTACCACACAAAAAATAGAAGAAGCTATCGGATTGTTAACAGACAAAATTAAAACAGCATATAAAAAAGCTTCTGCAACTACAATATTTCCGGAATCAAACACTCACAATCTTCCACCACTCATACAAGATCTAAAATACCTGAAAAATGCAGCTAGACGCCGATGGCTCCACACTCGAAACCCGGACGACAGAAGACAGTTAAACAGACTAAAAAAGCAAATCCATCACCGAGTACAGGAATGGAGAGCCGAAGTCTGGGAAGACCGCATGAGTACACTACAACTTCGTAATACAAATGACTGGAAACTCATCAAGAACCTCCGTCGTACGAAAACACACAAACCGGCTTTACTTCATAATAATAATCTCATATTCGATGCTTTTAGCCAGGCAGAACTTTTCGCAGCCACATATGAACAGCAAAACACCATAGAACCACTTGGAAACCTACAACCCGACATCATACAATATCAACAACATGTCACAACTACAGCACAGAATATCCGTCAGACACCTCCGCGCGATCTACCAGAACTTACCACTCCAGCTGAATTAAAAACAATCATCAACCGACTTGGAAAAAACTCCGCTCCTGGACCGGACCTCATATCCAACATTCATCTCCAGAACCTGCCAAGGAAACCTCTCGTCCTGCTCACCAGAATCATCAATGCCTGCCTAATCAACCAATACTTTCCTCAAGCATGGAAGATTTCTAAAATAGTACCGATACCTAAACCTGGAAAAGACCTGAAGAAACCACAGAACTATAGACCGATAAGCCTTCTCCCTACGATGTCCAAGCTCCTGGAACGTATCCTGCTACCAAGAATCCGACAACCTTTACTCGATGGCCACATTATCCGACAAGAACAATTTGCATTTCAAGAGAAACTATCAGCCGAACTCCAGATCCTCCGTATTACAGAACACATCACCAAAAACATGAACCTCTCACGATATACAGCCGCAGTTTTTCTAGACGTTGAAAAAGCATATGACAAAGTGTGGAAGGACAACCTACTAACTAAATTAAAAGACCAGACAGACATACCCGAATGTTACATTAAAATCATTGACAGTTTTCTACAGGACCGAAGATGTTTTGTTCAAATTGATAACAAACACTCAGCTCGAAAAACATTACAAGAAGGAATACCGCAGGGTTCGGTGCTCTCGCCGACCCTATTCACAGTATACGTCAATGACATACCAAAAACTGAAACTTCGACAATAGCCCAATTTGCAGACGACACGGCACTCCTCGAGACGCACCGACGATTAGCAACGACAATAACTAGACTGCAACAACAAGTGGACCTTACAGAAAAATGGGCCAAAAGAAACAGGATTAAACTAAACCCGGAGAAGACAGTTGCCATACTATTTACACGCCGGCGCCCACAGATTCACGACCAAATTGAACTAAATGGAACGCAATTACCATGGAAAACATCCGTCAAATACCTCGGTGTAACAGTAGACAACAAAATGCTCTTCAAGCAGCATATTGAACAAAAACGTCTACGTATTTCAAGAACCATTCACGCCATTTACCCTCTTTTGGCTAGCAAGGAAATGTTCCAAAAAACGAAATTAAACATATACAAAGCAATAGTAATTCCCATGATACTCTACGGCTGCTCGTCGTGGGGCATAACCAGCAGAACAAATCGGAAACCATTCCAAACACTGCAAAATAGATGTCTAAAACTTATCCTGAATGCACCATGGTGGACGAGGACTACTCGCATACATGAAGAACTTAACATGCCGACCGTCGACAGTCAAATCATCACCACAACAAGAAGACTAATCGAAAAGATTGAAAGGCTCAGACCTACCACGCAGCAATTACAGGACCTAGCAACTACAGAACCAGCCCAATGGCAAAAAATAAGAGTTCCACTCTCCATCCTTCAAGACAACTAAGAGAGGAAAAATCAATAGAACAGCTCCATCAGAACAACGAAATTTCAACAAAATATAAAAATACCAAGAACGTGAGCCTAAAGGACCAACATAATGTGCCCAAAGGCTCTCCAAAGCAAACAAGGTGTCCCATTTTTGTAAAATAAATGGTGTCCCCAATAAGCAATCCTTACCCCGCACACTTGAGGGGCCAACCTCCTCCGGAGGTAGTACCCTTGCCGACGCACAACACACCAAAAAAAAAAAAAAAAAAAAAAAAAAAGTGATTCTCTGCTCTGCTGCTGTGCTGTGCTTGCGTGCCTGCCTGCCGTCCCGCTCGCTCTCGCTCTCGCTGTGTGTTACGCGCGTCGTCGAAATGGCAGATCAGGCGGCTACGAACGAGACTGCTGCGGCACCCGCCGCCACCGGCACTACGAAGAAGGCCAAGTCTGCGTCGTCTGCGAAGAAGCCGCGCGCCAAGCCTGCGCACCCGCGCACCTCTGAGATGGTGACGGCCGCCATCAAGAGTCTGAAGGAGCGCGGCGGGTCGTCGCTGCAGGCGATCAAGAAGTACATAGCCGCGCACTACAAGCTGGACGCGGAGAAGCTGGCGCCGTTTATCAAGAAGTACCTCAAGTCGGCCGTCGTGGCGGGCGAGCTGGTGCAGACGAAGGGGAAGGGCGCGTCCGGCTCGTTCAAGCTTGCCGGCGCCGGCGGCGGGGGGGCGGCCGAGGGCGGCAAGGCTCGTGCTGGCGGTGCCAAGAAGAAGCGCGCCGCTCCGGCCAGCAAGGAGAAGAAGGGCGCCCGTGCGGCCGGCGCAAAGAAGGCTGGTGGCGTGAAGGCGGCGACCGGTCGGAAGGCGGGCGCCGCCAAGAAGGCGTCTGCGGCGTCGGCCGCTCCCGCGGGTGCGAAGAAGGCGGCTGCGGCCAAGCCGGCCAAGGCCAAGTCGCCGTCGAAGGCGAAGAAGGCCGCCAAGGTTCCGACGAAGAAGCCGAAGGCGCCGCGCCCGAAGAAGGCGACGACGCCGTCTAAGGCGAAGGCTTCGCCCAAGAAGAAGAAGTAGAGTAGAGGAGAAAGAGATGGGAGAAAGGAAGGGTTTGGCGCTTGACTCCGTCGTCCCCACCCCCCGTCGTCGTCTAGTGGCGCGCAAGAGACGCGCGGCCCAAAACGGCCCTTCTCAGGGCCATCAAAGCACGTCGGGGAAGGTTTTGATTGTCGTGTTGCGTCTGGTGTGGGTGTCTGTCTGTCTGGCGTTTCTGTATGCCCGTGGGGATGCTGTTTGCGTGCCGTGGTGGTTGGATTGCGGGGGTCGGTGGCGGGTGTGGGCGGCGGTAGCGGTAAGCGGTGTTGTTGTTGTTGTTGTCGTGGTTGATTGTCGCCGTGTTTGTGGCGGCGGCCGACGGTTGGTTTTCTGTCACGTTGTTTTGTTTGAATACGTTGGTTGGCTTGCCTGCGTTCGTTCTTCTCGGATGTCTGTCTTGTCGAGTCGTGTCTGGTCTTTGTTTTGTTTCTTTGTGTGTGTGTGTGTGTTATGTTTTGCAACGGGGGGCACGTTGAGATGTGGAAGGAGTCGGCGGGGGATTTCGGTGGCGTGTAGAGCGAGCGAGCGCGCCTGCCTGGCCGTTGGCCGTCGGAGTTGGAGTGCGGGTTTTTTTGTTTTCGAAACGAAAGCGGCGGCCGGCCAGCCACCCACCCGTGCGGTGTGACGTCGGCCGTTGGGTATTGTGCGCTTTGAGCGCCGGGGAGGGATGATGTGTGATTGTTGCGCGCTGCTAGCAGGCAGGCAGAGTGAGCGGGTGTGGCGGACGGACGGGAAGTGGTGGTTTTTGTTTTTGGGTTGCGGGGCGAGAGGCAGGCGACCGACAAAGTTTGCTCGCGACGGAGAGATGTTAGTGGCCCTGAAAAGGGCCGTTTTTGTTTGTGCGGTGCGGTGCCGCGGCGCGGTTTAGGCGCGCTCGCCGCGGATGCGGCGCGCGAGCTGGATGTCCTTGGGCATGATGGTGACGCGCTTGGCGTGGATTGCGCACAGGTTGGTGTCTTCGAAGAGGCCGACGAGGTAGGCCTCGCTGGCCTCCTGCAGGGCCATGACTGCGGAGCTCTGGAAGCGCAGGTCGGTCTTGAAGTCCTGGGCGATCTCGCGCACTAGGCGCTGGAATGGCAGCTTGCGGATGAGCAGCTCTGTGCTCTTCTGGTAGCGCCTGATTTCTCGCAGGGCGACGGTGCCCGGCCTGTAGCGGTGGGGCTTCTTGACGCCTCCGGTGGCGGGCGCGCTCTTCCTCGCCGCCTTGGTGGCGAGCTGTTTGCGCGGCGCCTTTCCGCCGGTGGACTTGCGGGCCGTTTGCTTTGTGCGGGCCATAGCGGTAGCGGTAGCGGAGCGGCGTGCGTGGAGGTTAGGTGCGGCGCGGCGTCCGGTGCTGCCTTGACAACGGGCCCGCGCGCCTCCGTGCTGCGCTTATATGCCCTCGGTTGCGCGTGGTGGGGGGAGGGCGGGCCAGAGTCTATATAGGGGGGCGGCGGGCGCGCTGGGCGCAGACCGTAGCCGACTCGCCAGCCGCTGCAGCTGCTGTTTGTGCACGTTTTGCTTTGCCCGAGGAAGGAAGGATGACAGGCCGCGGCAAGGGAGGAAAGGGGCTCGGCAAGGGTGGCGCCAAGCGGCACCGCAAGGTGTTGCGCGACAACATCCAGGGCATCACGAAGCCCGCCATCCGCCGCCTGGCTCGCAGGGGCGGCGTGAAGCGCATCTCTGGTCTGATCTACGAGGAGACCCGCGGGGTGCTGAAGGTGTTCCTGGAGAACGTGATCCGCGACGCGGTGACGTACACTGAGCACGCCAAGCGCAAGACTGTGACGGCCATGGACGTGGTGTACGCCCTGAAGAGGCAGGGGCGCACCCTGTACGGTTTCGGCGGTTAGGCTGCGTCGCAGCGGGCGCTGGCCTTCCCGCGGCCGTGCTTGTGGGTGGGAGAGACTAGAAAACGGCCCTTTTCAGGGCCACCACACTGTTCGGAAGTTGAAAAGTGCGAAAGAGTCTGTGTTGTTGTTGCTGCGTGTGTGCGCTGTGTTGTTTGTTTCTTTCCGTTTGAGCGACGTGATGTGGCTGGGAGGGGAGAAGGAAAGGAAACGTGTCATGTGGCTGGCTGGCTGTGTGTGTGTGTGTGTGTGTGTGAGAGTGGAGCTGCTTCGTTTGTGTGTTTGTTATTGTGTGTCTTTGTATCGATCGCGATGGAGATGGCGGGCTGTGTGTTGTTGTGCGAGAGGCGGTGATTATTTGCTTGCGTGGTTTGGCTCTGTGTGTTAGGCGTGTGGGCATAGGCGGCCGGATCAGCTGTTTCGTTCGTGTCGACGGCCGTTGCGGCGCGCGGGAGTGGAGGGCGGTGTGTCGACACGCCTCCCTTTAACAATGGTCATTATTGCTGCCGTTGTCGTTTGGAAGGCGACTGCGACCGTGCAAAATGTGTGTGTGTGTGTGTGTGTGTGTGTGTGTTGGGCCACACGGGCTGTGTGGACGACAAGATGGCGGACGTGCGCCGGCGGCGGCTGTGCTGTGAAAGTGCAAAGTTAAAAACAAAACAAGGTGCGGCGAGGACGACTGAAATTTTGCTTTGGACGTAGGTTTGTGTGGTGGCCCTGAAAAGGGCCGATTGTTGTGGGCCGAGCCGAGCCGGCAAAGCGCGTTGCGTGCAGGGGAGCACGCGGCGCTGCGATTGCCTGGCCTCCTTTAGGCCTTCTTCTCGGTCTTCTTTGGCAGCAGGACGGCCTGGATGTTGGGCAGGACACCACCCTGTGCGATGGTGACGCCCGACAGGAGCTTGTTGAGCTCCTCGTCGTTGCGGATGGCAAGCTGCAGGTGGCGCGGGATGATGCGCGTCTTCTTGTTGTCGCGGGCCGCGTTTCCGGCCAGCTCGAGCACCTCAGCCGCGAGGTGTGCTGGTGGAGGTTGTTGTCACATTAGGACATTTCCTCCTCTTTTCTTTTGTGTTGTTTTTGTTTCTTTGCTTTTGTTGGTTGCTGTTCGTTGAGAGTTTTCTTTAGTTGTTCTTTTTCTGCTACTGCAGGAGTAGCGACTTGGGTCTGTTATATCTCTGCCTATGGGGTTCGTATTGCCCAAGGGTGTTGATTAATTCGTTTTCTGACTTCCGCGCCGTGGCGTAGAACACTTCTGCCAGGGCGCGGAATCTTGTGGTGATTGGCTCTATGTCTGCGGCTTCGTGCAAATCTGCCGTGGGGAAGCGTGTGGGGACGTGTAGGGCTCGTCTTAACGCTCTGTTTTGAGTCTTTTGTAAGCGATCTATCGTCGATCTGGCTGCGTAGCCCCATACAGGGCACGCATATTCCAGTATCGGTCGAATTAGACTTCGATAGATCGCTACTCCTGTTGCGGGGTCGAGGGAACTGGTGCTGTTCAAGACAGGGTACAGAATCTGCATCCTGGCGTGAGCCTTTCTGCGAAGCTCCTCTATGTGGCACTTCCATGTCAGGCGTCTGTCAAGTGTGACACCGAGGTACTTCGCAGAATTTCTCCATGGCAAATTCTGCCCCTGCAATCTCAGCAGTTGGTATGGTCTTCTTGGGGGTCGGCGTTTCCCATAGCGTCTGGTGAGCAGCATGGCTTGTGTTTTCTCAGAGTTAATTGAGATGCGCCACTGCTTTGCCCAGTTTTCCGTCCTGTTTAGGGCGGTTTGCAGACGCCTTGTAACCAGGTTCCTGTTTGTCGAGCAGGAGAAGAATGCAGTGTCGTCTGCGTACTGTGCAGTGTTTACATGCTGAGTCGTAGGGATGTCAGCAGTGTAGACACTGTAGAGGACGGGTCCCAGGACTGAGCCCTGGGGCACGCCTGCACTGATTCTTCTCCTGGTCGACAGGGATCCATCGATCTTGACTGAGAAAGTCCTACCGGAGAGATAGTTTTTAACGATTTTGACTATCTTTCCGGGGAAGCCTAGGGTGTACATCTTGTGTAGTATCCCAGTGTGCCAGACTGAGTCAAAGGCTTTTGCTACGTCTAATAAGACAAGCCCGCAGTAGCCCTTTCGGTTGAAGCTGTCCGTGGCTGCTTCAACCACCCTCATGATTTGCTGTGGGGCGGAGTGTCTTTGCCTAAATCCGAACTGGAATTTCGGCAGGATCTGCTCTCTTGTGATATAGTCCTGTATGGGGGTTAGTAGGAGGCGCTCGTAAAGTTTACTGAGGGTAGGCAGTAGACTAATTGGTCTGTAATGTTGCGGGAGCACCGGGTCTTTTCCTGGTTTCGCGATCGCAATGACTTCTGCATGCTTCCACTGCGCCGGGAATTTTTGTGATCGCGTCAGTTCATTAACAATATCGGTCAGGTGGGTGATTGCCAGGGGCGGGAGGAGTTTCAGCAATTCATTTGTGACCTGGTCGTGACCCGGGGTTTTCCTGGTGGGCAGGGACTTGATGCAGCGCGCCACATCTTCAGTACTGAAGAGTGGCGTGTAGTCATCTTCGTCGTCTGCTTCCAGGAACACGGCCAGTTCTCTGCGGACTGTTGCGACGTGTTCTCTGTCCTGTACTTCTGCTGGTCTGAACTGTTTTTCGAACACGTCGGCTAGTGCGTTAGCTTTGTCAATGGGGCTGAACTGCAGTCCGCGTTCGCCATGGAGTGGTGGCATTTTTGCGCGTCTTTTTGTGTACTGTTTGGTGGCTTGCCATAAACTATTGTCGTCTAGTTTGAGAGCTGAGAGCCTTGCCGACCATTGTTGGTTGCGGTACTCATTAAGATCGGCTTTCAGCTCTCTCTGTAGCCTATTGAGTAGCCTCCGTGTATCCCTATTTCTGGTGAGCTTCCACTCTTTGGCGATCCTGTTTTTGTGCCGTATTTGCGCAAGCAAGTGCGGGGGGAGTTGCCTGGAGCGGGGGGGCCCCGCAGGAGGCGGTGTGGCTCCCTCAGCAGCTTGTAGGATCGCTCTTGTGAGGTCGTCTAGTGCCTGTTCTGCTGTCTCTGCAGTTGGAGGCGGGGTCTGGGCAAGTTCAGCTGCTACTGCATTGCTGAATTGCTCCTTATTGATGCGCTTGTATGTCGCATGCCGTTGTGGGCTAGAGAGCCATTCTCCCATGTCGACCTCGAAAATCACGGGATTGTGGTCCGACGACATTCTGTTTACCGATGTCGCGGATACAAAGCCCACCAGATTCTTTGTGATGGCTATGTCGAGGACGTCCGGTCTTCCTCCGTTCTTTGGGAAGTGTGTCGGTTCCTCTGGGCCCCATATTTGTAACTGGTGTGTGCGCGCGCGAGTCGTTGCAGTTGTTGACCAGCTTGATTTCGGCGTCTCGAGTTCCAGTCCGCGTGCTTGGCATTTAGGTCCCCTGCTATTAGTAGTTTGCCTCTAATGCGACTTAGTGCAGCTATGTCGTCCTCTTCTAGTCTTTGGGAAGGGGGGCGATACACTGCAACGACTGTTAGGGGGCCAGTTACTGTAGCCACTTCGATTGCCGCTGTTTCTATTTCTGCTGTATTGGGGGGGTATATTTGATGGTGTCTGATACCTTTTTTGACATATACCGCTACCCCGCCTCCGTGAGTGGGTCGGTCGTTTCTGTAACAAATGTAGTTTGGTACAGAAACTCTTAGTCCTGGTTTGAGGAATGTTTCTCCCACTAGGCATATGTCAACTTTTTCTTCCTGTATGAATTCTCTAAACTCCGTGGGTTGGCGAGTAAGGTTGTCTGCGTTAAACGCGCATATTTTGAGACCTTGTATATTAGGTCTCCTATCCATGGTGGGGGACAATTTTTCCTGTGGCTGTCGCTGCTACAGGCGACTGCTGTGCTGCCGATCTGAGGTCGGCGGGGAGCTGCGTCAATGTTGCTAGAATGCCCACTAGCTGGGTCATCTGTGCCTGTAGCAGTCGGATGGACGACGCGAGTTGCTGGATTGCAGCAGACTCGACTGCTTCTCGCGGACTGGTTTGTGGATGGCGTGGTGGACTGACTTCCCTAGGGCTTCCATCAGCTTGAGGAACCTGTTTACTGGTGTGTGGTGGTGGTGGTAGGTGGTTCGGCGGGTCGGGTGGGTCACCGGTAAGTGCACGGGAATATTTGGTAGATGCGAAGACCTGTGTTCTTACTGTGTCCGCCGGCGCGCGCGCGGCCTCCTTTCGTCTGGACTGGGAGTGGAACATCCCAGGCTATCGTGAACGTAGGGTTTACCTAGAGGCATTTCCTACCAAGGCTGCAGGGTGTGGTTGGCGGTGGTCAGCGCGTATGATATCTGGAAGTCGCTGAGAGGAAGAAGTGGTGGTGAGTCTTCTGGGCTGACCTGATTATTCGATCAGGGCAACGGGCCGCCTGTAGTGGTCGTGATGGTCATTATGTCGTCCTAACCTCCGGACGAGGGGATTGTCTGAAGTGCGGGTGGCAGTATAAAACCGGCGCGCTGCGTCTTTAAATCTCTCCCGGACGAGGGGTTCCTCAGCCGCCTGATGGAGGGGGCGATGAGGGAAATCACGCGGCACATGGTAAACTCGGCGCAAGAGCTTGTTTTGTAGTTGCTGGAGCCTCTGAATATGGGAGGGGGCAGCATTGCCCCAGACTTCACAGGCATAGTCCATAACCGGACGAATGCACGTGCGATAGATATGCAGTCCGTTGGCGACAGGGAGCGAGGAAGTTTCGTTGAGCATGGGGTACAATGCCCCAGCCCTCTGAGATGTCTTCCGGTGTACAGCGGTGACGTGAGGCTTCCATGTCAGGGTGCGATCGAGAATGACCCCGAGGTAGGTAGCAGTCGTGGTCCAGGTGATGGCCTGATTACAAAGCACCAGGGGCGGCACGTCAGGTGGGAGACGGCGAGTGAGGAGCATCGCCTGAGATTTGGTGGCGTTGAAGCCGATCCGCCAGTCGGCGGCCCAGCGCTCGAGGTCCTGCAGAGCAGCTTGCAGACGTCAGAGGACGGCGTCGATGTTGCGATGGCGCGAGAAAAGGGCCGTGTCATCAGCATAGATGGCACGACCAACCCTCGGGGAAATCGGCAGGTCAGAGGTGTAGACAGCATACAATATCGGGCCCAGAACACTCCCTTGTGGCACTCCAGCAAGGACCGGGCGAACAGAGGAAGTCGTGCTGCCAACTCGGACGACAAATGTACGGCCCTCAAGGTAGGTGCCAAGTAGGCGGACGAAGCACGAAGGGATGCCGAGATGGAACAACTTGAAGAGCAGGCCGTGGTGCCAGACGGTGTCAAAGGCCTTGGACACATCAAGCAAGACAAGGCCGCAAAACTCCCGATTGTTGAACGCCAGTGTCGCCTCCTCGACGACACGGAGCAACTGTTGGGTGGTGGAGTGGTGCTGGCGGAAGCCAAACTGTTCCCGAGGAGTGATGTTGTCCTGGTGAAGCAGCCGGCCGAACCTAGAGAGGAGGATCCTCTCGAAAACTTTGCTCAGCGTCGGGAGGAGACTAATGGGGCGATAATGCTCCGGTACTGTCCTGTTTTTGCCCGGCTTCGGGACCGCCACAACGACAGCCTTCTTCCAAGCTTCTGGGTACTGCAGTTGGTGAAAGACGGCGTTGAAGAGAGCGACCACGTACAGGATGGCAATCCTGGGCAGCATGCGGAGGACTCTCCCGTCAACGTTGTCGTGCCCCGGGGCCTTCGTCTGGGGAAGCCGGCGAAGATGGTCAGTGACCTCCCTTTCCGACATTGGCACAATGGTGGCGTCACCGTGGTCGCCGTGGAGGAAGGCAGCAAGTCTGGTCTCAACTGTGCGGACGTTCTCGTTGTCGACCGGTGCCGCAAGGGGCCGGAAGTTGGCCGCAAAAGTCGTCGCCAGGGCCTCGGCTTTAGCGGCGGGCGTGTAAGCAGGTCCATCGGTAGTTGTGAGCGGCGGCATGTGTGGGCGATGCCGTGTGAGGGAACGGACCAACTCCCACGTGTCGGCCCCAGGATCAACTGAGGCAAGCTTCTCCTCCCACCGGCGGATACGGTGAGCAGCAAGGGCAGCCTTGATGACGCGGCGGAGATGATTGATGCGCCGCTTCAGCACGGGCTGGCGTGTTTCATGCCAAACTCTGTTGAGACGGTTTCGTTCTCGGATAAGGTCCCTTAAGTCGGCAGGGAGTGCTGGAGCGGCCACTGAAGAAACCCGTGGAGGCGGGGTGGAGTCAGCAACAGCCGTGGTGAGAGCCGCAGTCAGGGTGTGAAGAGCAGCATTAACATCCGTGTCCAGTGGAGGTGACTCATCTGGGAGGCGTTGCAGAACAAGCTGCCGGAAGCGCGGCCAGTCGGTCTTCCGGGTGTCGAGCTTCGCCGCTGGTGGAAGCGGAGTGACATGTAGTCGAAAGAGCACCGGCAAGTGGTCGGAGCTCAAGGCGTGCAGAACGTCGGGGGTGACAAACCAGTCGACACCCTTGACGAGACAAATGTCCAAAACGTCGGGAGCAGAGCCGTTCGAAGGGTAGTGCGTCGGCTCAGCAGGTCCATACACAGAAGCTCGTGCCCTCTCAGCGGCGTGATAGAGCCGCCTCCCACTGACGTTCAGCGTCCGAGAATTCCAGAGCTGGTGCTTGGCATTCAGGTCTCCGGCGAGGAAGAGCTTGACCCCAGCACGAAGGAGAGTGTCAGCATCATGGACGGTGAGGTGGCCTCGTGGCGGCCGGTACACGGAGAGAAAGATGACCGTTCCAAGGGACGTCTCCACTGCAACGGCCGTGGCTTCACAGGAGTCCAACCTCGGCAGAGGGACACGATAGTGTCGGAGTGTCCGCTTGACATAGATGGCTGTCCCGCCGCCAGCCGTCAGCCTGTCGTCGCGATAGCAGACGTAATTCGGTGCGTTCGCTCGAAGTCCAGGCTTGAGATGGGTCTCGGTGAGGAGACACACATCCACGCTGTAATCCTGTAGGAACTGCCGGAATTCGAGAAGCGCAGGAAAGAGGCCATTCGCGTTCCACGTTACAGCCGTGAAGGTCTGGTGGCGCCTAAGGTTGTGAGCCATGGCCAGCGGATGCGATCGCCGTGGCAGTGGGGAAACTTCGGAGGGCTGCATGGACTGCAGCAGTGATGGCGGTCGGCAGCTGGGCCAGAGCGGCAGAAACAGCCACGAGGGTGGCCTGGACTTCTTGCAAGACCGCGATGAAATCAGCAGCTGCAGCAGGTGGAGCAGGCCTGTCTTCAGAGCGTCGCAGAGGCTGGACAGCAGGGGCAGGAGGAGGCGTCGTCCGGCCCTGGAGGACGTCGGCGTAACCAAGGTCCGCCCGAGCAGCAAGCAGGCGCCGCTGGGCGGGTTGCCGCGGAGGAGTAGCAGGTGGAGCAGGCGGTGGCGCAGCTCGGCGCCGCTGCTGTTGGCCATCGGAGCGGGACGTCGGCCGCAAGGGAGGTAGTCCACGCTGGCGGCGGCTGGCTGCCTTGTGGACAGCGCAACCGCGGTAACTCGCAGGATGAGCCCGCTTGCACAGGGCACAGGTGGCTGGTTCGTCCCGGGACCGGGTACACTGCTGGCTGAGGTGACCCTCGCCACACTTGACACATCGGGGCCTCATGCGACAGAGGCGGGAAGTGTGGCCCGGCTCCTGGCAATTGTAGCATTGGACGAGGCCCTTCCGTGCGCGTAACTTCTCGACAGTCACCGAGAGGTCATAAAACCGGGTGACTTGGTAGATTTGCCTGTTATCAGGCGTATCAGGCAACACGATCTCCATCAAAGGGATGGGGCGCTGGGTACCAGGCATCTTCATCCGGGTGACTGCAGTAGGCGCGAAACCCATGGTGATGAGGCCGTCCTTAAAGGCGTCCGCCTTCATCTTCAGCGGTATGACTCGCATGGCAACCTTGAGAACTTTGGGTCGTACGGTGGGGAAGGTGTAGTTTGGGATCCCCCGTGCACCAACCATATCCATAACAGCCACGTAATCTTCAGTAGTGGCGACTGTCAGCTTCAGACGGTCTTCGCCGCAGTGTTTGGCGGTAAAAGCGTTCTTGAGGTTGGCTTGGAGCCAGTCCCGAAGCGTCAGATAATCGTCAGGGTAGTCGATAACAATCGGCGGCAGCTTAGGGCCGGAGCGATGCGTAGCATCGTCGGCGGTCGCCGGTGGAGGCTCGTCGGGATCTTCAGAGTCGGCGCCATCCTGTAGGGCGTCGTACTGATTGGCAGTAGGCACAGGGACAACGGGCGTGCGCTGTCGTGGAGCCGCCCTCTTCTCAGGTGGTGGTTTCTTGAATCCAGCGTCACTCGTACCAGAAGTGTGTTGGTCGTCACTGGCGGACGTGACAGCCGACCTCTTGCGCTGAAGCACCCTCTGCGGGGCGCCGGAAGCGCAGTCGTCACGGGGAGGGTCGGTAGAGTAGTCCATCTCATCGTCCTGGTCGCGCGTAGTCGTCATATACTCGTGGTCCTCCTGGAGTTGCCGGGTCGTCATAGGTGGAGCGTCCAATGGGGCCGCCGACGGCGCAGGCGCCGCCGGACGGCGATCAGACAGCTCCGGCGCGGCGGCGGCAGCTGCCGCGACCGCGCGCGCGTCACAAACGTCTTGCTCGCTCGCCATCTCGAACACGAGTCGCGTGCGTCGTCCGCCGGCGCAGCAGGGGTGGGGGTGCTTTATGGGCTCGGGTGCGGCGGCCGGTTGCGCGCGCGCCCCATTGGTCGGCGGCCGCAACAGGGCGAGCTGGTAAAGGTGCGGCGGCGGCTGGCGGCGGGTGCCACTGTGTGGGGAGACGCTGACTAGAGCGGAGCGCTTGCTACTGGTGTTGCTGCTGCCGTACGTTCGTTCGAGATGCCGCCCAAGACTAGCGGGAAGGCCGCCAAGAAGGCTGGCAAGGCGCAGAAGAACATTTCGAAGGGCGACAAGAAGAAGAAGCGCAAGAGGAAGGAGAGCTATGCCATCTACATCTACAAGGTGCTGAAGCAGGTGCACCCTGACACGGGCATCTCGTCGAAGGCGATGAGCATCATGAACAGCTTCGTGAACGACATTTTCGAGCGCATTGCGGCCGAGGCTTCTCGCCTGGCGCACTACAACAAGCGCTCGACCATCACGTCCCGCGAGATCCAGACCGCTGTGCGGCTGTTGCTGCCTGGCGAGCTGGCCAAGCACGCCGTGAGCGAGGGCACGAAGGCGGTGACCAAGTACACGAGCTCCAAGTAAGGAGGTGGCTCTGGAATGGAAGGATGGAGAAGGCTCCTCCGTTGCGAGAGCGGCAAAACGGCCCTTTTCAGGGCCACCAACTTGCCTTTTGCGGGAAGGGCGGAATTGTTGTTGTTGTTTGTGTGGACGGCTGTGATGTATGTGTGCATTTTGATTGTGGGTGGGGGGGGGGGGGGCGCGTCAAAGCGTGTTGCGGGGTACGGCCACGAGGTTGGTCGCCGTGGCGTGGAATGGTGGCACGCCTCGTTGGAGTGGTTTTTGACCCATTGGTGTTGGGGTGTGTGTGTGTGTTACCTGTCTGCGAGGGGGGACAGTGCGATCGGCGACTTTTGTGTCGCCGTAACGACGGCCGTTTGCGGGTTTGTTTTTTGCACATCATACATGGCGAGGGTGAAATGTGAAATGTTTTTGTTTGGTTGTTTTTGCCGCCCACTATTCCCTTTGCTGTACGCCGAGTTTGACAATGGTGCGACGCAACTGCAGCGTGGAGGTGTGTGAGTGACGTTGAAATGAACGTGCCATTAAGACGCATTGTTGTTGTTTTGTACTGTACGTGTACGGCGACACGCACGATGATGTACCATTCGACTCTGATTTTTGATAGCCGTGTCTGACTGATTGCGTACGACGCACGCACACCGATGTCGTCATTCAAGATGCACGCGTGTCCAGTGCAGTACAGTAAGCGCGACGCTAGACGACGACGACGGCGGCGGCGGTCGTCGTTTGTTTGGCGAATGTCTGTACACGTGTTTGTCTGTGTCCATCCGGTATGTATGTATTTGTTTGTTTGAAAGTGTTTTGTGTGACGGTGACGTGGTCCGATCCGTCGCCCCCTGAGTAACTGTCGATCGGCGCGATAGACCGGCGTCACGCAACTGAACCGAAGTCTTGGGCACACCCGTCATACTGTTGTACACCGTCGCGCTGAGAACGGTAACGAAAGGTTGACTTTGATCGGTCGAATGTCTGGGCAGAACGTGAGGAATGAGGCAAGAGTGCAAGGAGGAAAGGACAGAGGGGGGGCAAAAGAGAGAGGAAGGGAAAAAGGGGAGAAACGCATTCGTAGAGCAACGGAACGTTCCCGCGTCGGAGGCGTATTGGAGCCGCACTGAAATGCGTTTAACGGCGGCGCGGCTGCAAGTGTCTGCCGTGGTGAACGTTACCTTTGACGGCTGCATTGGGCTTTGCCTTTGCTTTCGCTTTCGCTTTCGCTTTCGCTTTCGCTTTCGCTTTCCCGGATGTACGTAACGTTTGTTGATATGGTTCTGAGGAAGAGTGTATGACAGTGCCGTGCCGTCCATGTTCGTGTGCCCTCCCATTGTGTGTATGCTATTGTCTGTGTACTTGAATGATGTATGTAGGTGTTGGTGGACATGTTGTACCAGTGGGGGGAAATGGATCGTCGATAGTTGCCGTCACTCTGTCACGGTCGAGATGACGCACCCTCCGTACAGAAAGGTGTCGAGAAAGTGTGTGTGTGTGTGCGTCCGTGAATTGGCAGTGTTTGGAGGTGGGCGTGCCCTGCATGTGGCCCGGAAGGCTGTTCGTTTGGCGGTAGTGTTGTGTGGACAGGGGAGGGGCATGCGTAACGCTGCTGGCATGGCATTTCGGGAGATGGGAGGGGGCAAACGAGGAAACGAGGAGCGGCGGCCAAAGACGGGACGGGGAGGGGCGCGGTGTGGGTGGCTTGCGCCTGTGCTCGGCGTTGTGGTTTGTGCAAAAGAGGAGGAGAAAAACAATGAGTTGCCAGGGAGGGGAGCGGTGTTGTGGTGTAGCCGCAGACGCGGCTGTCAGTGAACGTGGCGAGACGGACGGATATGCGCGGAGGGGCGGGGGCGGCGCATTTCGCCGGTGCCGTGCCGTGCCTGAAAGCCGCGTGGTCGCTGTGTTGTTGGTGGCGTGGGGGCGAGGAGAGTACCGTACGGGTGTGCTTGTGCGCCGGAAATGGCACACTGCGCCTGCCCGTCTTGGAGGCTGATGGCTGTGGTGTGGAAATGGGGCGCGGTGATGTTGAAGCAGTTGAAGAACAGAAAAGAAACCAAGAAAACGGAAGGCGTGATGCGGCGGTGGTGGTGAGAGCGGGAAAAACAAAACAAAAAAAAACAACAAAAAAAAAGAAGGAAAAACAACAAGAAACAAAAAAGAACACAAAACGTCTATCAATATTAAAATGTAAATGGAAATGGAAATGGACCCAGGTATAACCTCCCTGCACAAATAGCGGAGAGTCCGATGATAATAAAAATGTGCCAGAAGAATGTTAACGTCCCTACAAAACAAACCCAACGATAAGATTAATGAAAGAATGAACCGTATGTAACATTGCAACAGACATAATGAAACGTGATAAATTGTATAAGGGCAGCAGCGTTGACCTTTGGCCCTGTATTCAGAATAAAAAGAGCCAAAGATCGTTACCCCAATGAAAAAGACACTGAAACACGTATGTAATGTAACATAGCAGCGATGGCGAGACATTGTAGCATCTGTGACCAGAGAGTTTGCGCTGGACCGCGCGAGTGTTGCGAGCGGTTCTCAGTCAGTCAGTCAGTCAGTCAGTCAGTCGTTGCGAGTCTGTAGCTCTGTCTAGTTGAGGGCTGTACTCTGTCAGTAGTCGTCGCGTGCAGTACGCTAATAGTCGTCATGCAGAGCGGTCGGTCAGTAGTAGCAGCCGAGTGCGGTTGTGTGATGTAGGCGGTCGGCAACACTGGTCAAGATGGTGAATAAGGTATACTGTTAATTAATATAATCATTAGATAATGAAGAATTTTATTTATTGTAATTATTCTCCAACAAGTTCCCCAATAATAATTTCTATTTCAAAAGCATTTTTCAAACATTTAATTTTTTTATTGAACTAAAGAGTTCGTTGCACTTCACATTTCATTCCACTTCTTTGAAGAAAAATTTCACTAGAATCACAAAAAAAAGAGAATATTATTATTTGCAATGCAGTTCCTCCAAGCGCTGCGCAACAACAAGAGCAGAAATGTGACATCCATTTATTCTGAGGTAAGACTTTAATTCTGATTGTTTTGCACAGGGCCAAAGACCGATATTTCGGTTTAATTGAAGTTTCCTGTCGCTGAACGGACTTTAAATGTTGTGAAGAATTTATATTTGAGTCAGATTGCGAATGTCACATTTTTGTTGCCATTTTCAATACCTCTCATTGTGGGCGAGGTTACAATTAGCGCAATGTCCATTAGCGTCCGTAAATAACATTGTCCATTAGTTTAAATTTTGCGGGGAGGTTACAACACACACAAAAAAAAAAAAAAAAAAAAAAAAAAAACAAAAAAAAAATTGCATTTATATCCGCCCCTCAATTGTAGATACCCCTTACACAGCTGTGTGCAATGAATGAGTGCTGGCTGGTAATTAATTGCACTCCTTGGAGGGAAATGCCATAGGAAGTAGTCTTTAAAAAGTGAATGTTTTTCGTTAAAAGACAAGAGTTACTTTAGAAAAAAGTAATAGTGGGGCTTTTGTTGTTGAACAAAATAAGTACAATGAACATACGTTATCAGATTTGCGCAATGCAGCTTCACACTACCTTTTGATTATAACACAATATACTATACATCGTCCCGAACCGTGACCAGAGTCGCGAGACGAGCAGAGCACGCCGCCGACGCCCGCTCAGTACAACCGTCCACCCGCTACTACTGTCGACCGACTACTACCTCTCCCGACTCGCGCTACAATATATATAACAACTGTTCCTGGCGACCCGGTGCGTGCCACTACTGTCGTCTGGCGCGGTCCAAGCGCCGACTAGCAACGATAAATAACTCTCTGGTCAGACAGAGATGCTGTCATGCCTCGCCATCGCTCTGGTAATGAATACGTACGTGTTGCAGCGTGCGTACCACCGGAACACGCAGTGGCGGAGCCAAAGACTGTGTTGTCGAGGTCGAGTGCGAGCGGGAAGAGAGGCAGCGCCGGCACGGAGATGCAAGCGAGCGCGAGACGCACGGGGGCTGCGGCGTGGCGCGTTTGCGGTCGGCGCCTTTGGTGGCAACGGCCGGGACAAGCAGCGGTGTATGGTGTGGTGCGGGGCGGACAGGGGCGGCGGTGGACGGGGAGGAGGCGGCGCGACGACGGCATGGGGGCGAAAACGGGACGGGGGACGGCGGATGTTGAGAGGCGTCACGCGCGGACAGGACACAGAGACACACAGATTGGAAAGGGAGGGTGCGCGGTAGTAGTTGGGAATGTGCGTACCGTGCGGGATGGGAGTGGGCGAGGAACACGGTCGTGGCCCCTGTTTTGGGTGCGTGTGGTGACGTCGGTGTGTTGTGGGAAGGGAAGGTGCTGTGGCGGCGGCGCGTAATGGGCGTAGGCCGAAAAGAGAAAGGAACGTGGGCAGTGTGTTGGCAAGCGTCGGTTCGACTGCGACGTTGATGGGCAGGGCAGGGCAAGGTTAATGGTGGTAGGAGTAGGCTTGTGGGCGCAAAAAATCTGCCGCTGCAGGCGGTGCCGTAACCGCCATGGCGGGAAGGAGAGAGGGCCAAAGAAAGAAAGAAAGAAAGAAAGAAAGAAAGGAAGAAAGAAGAAAACAAAAAAACAAAAAAAAGGAGGGGGGGGGCGAAAGTGGAGAGGCGGTGGTGTGAGAAGGGCGGGGGCGGAAGGAAGGCAGGAAGGACAAGAGGCGAGGCGACGGCTTGCTTTGTGTACCGGTCGGTCTCTGGCTATGCTTCGTTTTCTGCAGCAGGGTCGGTGCGCGGCGTGGCTCGCGGCAGTGGGAACGCCTGGCGGCTGGACGGCCAGCAATGCGGTTGGATGGGCGGCCACAGCACCGCACCTGTGCCCGAGGAGGAGACGCTGGCGGCGGGCCCTGAGGTGAGGCCGGCTCGGCTGGGGCTGTGGATGTGTAGGTGTGCGCCGTTGCTGCAACAACGAGTAAAAACGCGAGAAGAAGGGGTGGCGGTAGAGAGGAAAAAAAAAAAAAGGTCGTGTTGTGTTGATGCGCAGGCAGACGCGTACAGAGAGACGAGCCCGGTCTGCAGCAGGGTGTGGCCGTGCCGAGTGCAGAGCAGCGGCGGCCCGGTTCGGTTCGGTTCGGCCCGGCCCGGCGGGCCGCGCTGTTGTCGCGGACGTGAGCGCCCCCTGGCGGGTGGCCGGAGGCGGCGCGGCGTGTTGGACGTGTGGCTGGTGGCAGTGCACAATTTGCGAGTGGCTGGCGGTGTGGTGTGGCGGTTGGCGCGTCGGGCGGCGGAGAGAGAGAGGGAGGAGAGGTATGTGTTGCGGGCGCCCTTTGCTGCGCTGCGTCGTTGCGTGTGCCGTACAGGGCGGGCGCTTGTCGACTGTGCGGGCGGTGTGGCGAATTGGCGTGAAACGGCTGCCGAGAGGTGTGTGGTAGCGAGCCGGTCGGTGTCAGTGCGAAGGGGAATGTGCGTGCGTTTGGCGGTTTCGGTGTGCTTTTTGCGGCGTGAGAGTGGGAATTAGTGGGGCCGGCTGTTGTGTTGGTTCCTTGTGTCTTGTGTCGCGTAGCTTGATGGCAACGTGGAAGGACGCCGGTTTCGTTTCGAGCCGTGCGTGTGGTTGTCGACGTTGACTGGTTGGCGTGTGCCGATGCACGTGCATGTGTGGGTCGCGAGTGCGTTTTTGGCTGTGTGTGTGTGTGTGTGTGTGTGTGTGTGTGTGTGTGTGTGTGTGTTTTGGGGGGGAAGGGGGAGGCGGTGGTGGAAGTGCAGTCGTTGCCACGGGCGTCGTCGGGTGGGGCTGGGGCTGTGCGTCGTGGCGGAAAGGTGGTAGGTTGCGGAAAGCGAGCCCGTCGTTGACGGTGTCGCGTGAGTTGTGAATCGAGTGGGGCGCGGGGCGCGGGACAGGAGCAGCGTGCCGCTGCGTCGTGGTCGTCAGCAGAGGCTGTGCGTGTGCTTGTCCTTTTTGTGGGCAGTTCGTGCGAGGCGTTTTTGTTTTGTGTTGCCCTAGTTGTTAGTTTATTTTGTTTGTGTTTGTTATTTTGAGACGACGACTGGTTGGTGGCGTGCGCGCGAAGTGGCGGTGTGCGCTTCCCGTGTCGTTTGTGTTGTTTTGTTTTTGTTGTGTTTTTTTGTTTTTGTGTGTTTTTTTTTTTTTGCACTGGGCCCCGGGGGGGTGGGTGGGTGGGTGGGTGGGTGCGTGTGTGTCGATTGCCGGCTGGCGAAAGGTGCGCCATCGGCGGGGTGGGTCGCCGGCACAAGTAGAGGCGGCGGCGTTGTTGCTGTTGTTGTGTGGTGTTTGTTTTGTTCGGCTGTGTCGGCGAGCTGTGTTGCGGTGCGTGTGAATGGTGGTGCAAAAGTGCTGGCGTTTGGGCTGCGGCTGCGACGGCGGCGAGCCGCGGGCGCGCATGATAGTGATGTTGTGAACAGCGGCTGTGTACGGTAGTGGTGTTGTTGTAGCACGACGTGCATCCGGGCCGGCGCGGAAAGCGCAGTTGCGGGCGGTTGCCCTTCGGTGCCAGCCATGTCGCGTGAGCGGCGGGTTGCTCTGGTGTCGACACGTGGTGCTCTGGGTTGTTGTGTGGTGCCCTTTGGCCGGTGGGGGTGGTTCGCGTGTGTCTCGTTCGCGCTCGGTATCTGGTCGTGGTCGTGCTGCTCCCCCGTCTGTCGGCGGTTTTCGACGTCGTCTGTACGTTTTTGTTCGTTTGCGGCGTGCCTGCCGACGTCGTCCCGTCGCGACCTTTCAACCGAAAGTGTGGCGCCCGAAGGTGAACGAACGTAACCCTGACCTCGGCGCTTTACGCTGAGCCGAGCGAACCGAACCTAACCCGTGGTGTGGCGAGGTGAGCTCAGCCTGTGAGCCCCTAACGTCTACGTAAGGTAAGCTGTCCGGCTCACGCCTCACGTTTGAACGCTTTTTTTTTTTTTTAACCTACGTTTGACGCTTCTTAACCTAGCACTGACCCCTTAACCTAACGTGTAACCTAACCTAACCTAACCTAACCTAGCCTGTGACGCCTGACGTGTTTGAATGCTTAACCTAAGTTTGACGCTTAACCTAACCCAAGTCCCCTTAACCTAACCCACGTCCACCTAACCTAACCTAACCTAACCTAACCTAACCTAGACGTGTAAACGTAATGTGTAACGCGTAACGTGTAAGGTCGGCTGTCGTGTGTGCTGACGGCAGATTGGGTTGGTCTGTAGATTCGGATTGCGGTTTGCCTCGGTCGAGGGGTTGGGTCGGAAGCGGCGAGGGGCGGCGGCGCCTGTTGCGCAGGCGGCGTCCGTTTGCGGCGGGCAATTGTTGAGAAACGGCTGTGAATGTTGGCGGGCGAGAGGAGGAGGACGGCGCGCGATGTGGCCCGACGGCTGCGGGCCGATCGGGAAACGGCGGGAGGGCGACGGAAGGCGATGGGGCGGCGGAGGCGCGTTTGCACGGCCGTCATCGCCGCACGCCTCGGCTTGTGTGGCTGTGGCGCCGGCCGCGCTGGCCGGGCTGCCGCGGCGACGGTGTGGGAGTTTTGCCGAAGGTTTGGCCATTGTGGCGGGTCGTCGGCTGGGGCTGTGGGGGCGGCATTTGGGCGGGGGCGGCGATTCTCGGCGGGCCGACCCAGGCTGTAGCGCGCGGTAGCTGCAGTTTGGCCGTGGTTTGCGGCGCTGCCGTGGCGACTGGTTGGCGACTGTGGTGTGGCTGTGTGTAGCCCCATCCTCGGTGGTTTGAAAGGCGCGGGCGGTTGTGGCGCAGGTTTGGGGCTGCTCCGCACAGGCTGTCGGACGTTGGGCGGTAGCAAGCGCGGGAGGCGCGGCGCGGCGGCGCGCAGAGTGGCGGCCGCTCTCTCGGCCGTCCGCGCCCGCCCGCGACACTGGCTGGGCCTTGTGATTCTCTGCTCTGCTGCTGTGCTGTGCTTGCGTGCCTGCCTGCCGTCCCGCTCGCTCTCGCTCTCGCTGTGTGTTACGCGCGTCGTCGAAATGGCAGATCAGGCGGCTACGAACGAGACTGCTGCGGCACCCGCCGCCACCGGCACTACGAAGAAGGCCAAGTCTGCGTCGTCTGCGAAGAAGCCGCGCGCCAAGCCTGCGCACCCGCGCACCTCTGAGATGGTGACGGCCGCCATCAAGAGTCTGAAGGAGCGCGGCGGGTCGTCGCTGCAGGCGATCAAGAAGTACATAGCCGCGCACTACAAGCTGGACGCGGAGAAGCTGGCGCCGTTTATCAAGAAGTACCTCAAGTCGGCCGTCGTGGCGGGCGAGCTGGTGCAGACGAAGGGGAAGGGCGCGTCCGGCTCGTTCAAGCTTGCCGGCGCCGGCGGCGGGGGGGCGGCCGAGGGCGGCAAGGCTCGTGCTGGCGGTGCCAAGAAGAAGCGCGCCGCTCCGGCCAGCAAGGAGAAGAAGGGCGCCCGTGCGGCCGGCGCAAAGAAGGCTGGTGGCGTGAAGGCGGCGACCGGTCGGAAGGCGGGCGCCGCCAAGAAGGCGTCTGCGGCGTCGGCCGCTCCCGCGGGTGCGAAGAAGGCGGCTGCGGCCAAGCCGGCCAAGGCCAAGTCGCCGTCGAAGGCGAAGAAGGCCGCCAAGGTTCCGACGAAGAAGCCGAAGGCGCCGCGCCCGAAGAAGGCGACGACGCCGTCTAAGGCGAAGGCTTCGCCCAAGAAGAAGAAGTAGAGTAGAGGAGAAAGAGATGGGAGAAAGGAAGGGTTTGGCGCTTGACTCCGTCGTCCCCACCCCCCGTCGTCGTCTAGTGGCGCGCAAGAGACGCGCGGCCCAAAACGGCCCTTCTCAGGGCCATCAAAGCACGTCGGGGAAGGTTTTGATTGTCGTGTTGCGTCTGGTGTGGGTGTCTGTCTGTCTGGCGTTTCTGTATGCCCGTGGGGATGCTGTTTGCGTGCCGTGGTGGTTGGATTGCGGGGGTCGGTGGCGGGTGTGGGCGGCGGTAGCGGTAAGCGGTGTTGTTGTTGTTGTTGTCGTGGTTGATTGTCGCCGTGTTTGTGGCGGCGGCCGACGGTTGGTTTTCTGTCACGTTGTTTTGTTTGAATACGTTGGTTGGCTTGCCTGCGTTCGTTCTTCTCGGATGTCTGTCTTGTCGAGTCGTGTCTGGTCTTTGTTTTGTTTCTTTGTGTGTGTGTGTGTGTTATGTTTTGCAACGGGGGGCACGTTGAGATGTGGAAGGAGTCGGCGGGGGATTTCGGTGGCGTGTAGAGCGAGCGAGCGCGCCTGCCTGGCCGTTGGCCGTCGGAGTTGGAGTGCGGGTTTTTTTGTTTTCGAAACGAAAGCGGCGGCCGGCCAGCCACCCACCCGTGCGGTGTGACGTCGGCCGTTGGGTATTGTGCGCTTTGAGCGCCGGGGAGGGATGATGTGTGATTGTTGCGCGCTGCTAGCAGGCAGGCAGAGTGAGCGGGTGTGGCGGACGGACGGGAAGTGGTGGTTTTTGTTTTTGGGTTGCGGGGCGAGAGGCAGGCGACCGACAAAGTTTGCTCGCGACGGAGAGATGTTAGTGGCCCTGAAAAGGGCCGTTTTTGTTTGTGCGGTGCGGTGCCGCGGCGCGGTTTAGGCGCGCTCGCCGCGGATGCGGCGCGCGAGCTGGATGTCCTTGGGCATGATGGTGACGCGCTTGGCGTGGATTGCGCACAGGTTGGTGTCTTCGAAGAGGCCGACGAGGTAGGCCTCGCTGGCCTCCTGCAGGGCCATGACTGCGGAGCTCTGGAAGCGCAGGTCGGTCTTGAAGTCCTGGGCGATCTCGCGCACTAGGCGCTGGAATGGCAGCTTGCGGATGAGCAGCTCTGTGCTCTTCTGGTAGCGCCTGATTTCTCGCAGGGCGACGGTGCCCGGCCTGTAGCGGTGGGGCTTCTTGACGCCTCCGGTGGCGGGCGCGCTCTTCCTCGCCGCCTTGGTGGCGAGCTGTTTGCGCGGCGCCTTTCCGCCGGTGGACTTGCGGGCCGTTTGCTTTGTGCGGGCCATAGCGGTAGCGGTAGCGGAGCGGCGTGCGTGGAGGTTAGGTGCGGCGCGGCGTCCGGTGCTGCCTTGACAACGGGCCCGCGCATCGCATCGCATGGATCTGCACGGAGATACTTTTCCTCCGATGTGTGATGGAGTTCGCAGCAGTTAATGCTTTGCCTCCCATGCATGCTGATGTTGCGTCTTCACATGTGGGATGTCTTCTTGGGTGTCTCCTCAGCACAGTTCGGCAGAGCCAGCTACATAGCTAGCATTTGTGGCCAGCGGGTGGTGACGCTGCGTTGCAATTTGTGGCCCAGCGTCCGGATTTGGGCGTTGTGCGACCGACCAGCACTGACGTAAAAGGTGCGGGCGGCCGTCTGGAAGAGGTCACGGAGTAGAGGTACTTCCGCGACGTCGTGAAGATGAGCAGTGGGAAAATCGTAAGGCAGGTGTAAGGCCAGCCGAAGGATGCGATTCTGCAGAGTCTCCAGCTTCTTCAGGTTCGTGTCGGCGGCGTTTCCCCAGACGACGGCGGCGTATTGGAGTACAGGACGGAGCAGCGCCTTGTACAGGGTGATGCCCAGCCGCGGTGGTAGTTGGGAACCAGGGTTCAGCAAAGGGTACAGGGTGCGGAGCCTGTTCCGCACTTTGGCCTTCACGTCGCGAATGTGTGGAGCCCACGTGAGTCGGCGGTCAATGGTGACGCCGAGGTAATGCGCCGTTGGGCGCCACGGGACAGGGCTTCCACCGACAGCGAGCGGCTGCAAACCTGCAGGAACGAGTCGCCTGGTGACGATCAGGAACTGAGTCTTGGCACCATTGAATAGGAGACGCCACTTGACTGCCCAGGCTGCCAGGGTGTCAACGGCGAGCTGCAGACGGCGGCGCATGACAGCGGCATTGAGGCTCCGAGTGTAGAGAGCCGTGTCATCCGCGTACAGGGCGAGCTGCACACGGTCGATCTTCGGCGCATCAGACGTGTACAGCGAGTACAGGAGTGGCCCCAAGACCGAGCCCTGCGGCACCCCGGCGTTGATGTGGCGGACGGAGGACAAGCCCTGCGCGGCCCGCACATGGAAGGTTCTATCAGCAAGATAGGAAGCGATGAGACGCACGTGCGACGTCGGGACCCCAAGTTCAAAAAGCTTGAACAAGAGGCCGCGGTGCCACACGCTGTCGAAAGCACGCGACACGTCCAGGAACACCGCGCCGAAGAACTCGCGCTGCTCGAGGGCGACGAACGCATCTTCCACTAACCGAAGGAGTTGATGAACGGCTGAGTGGCCCCTGCGAAACCCGAACTGCTCTTCGGGCAGGAGGCCTTCCTCGTCGACGTGGCGCTGCAGCCGCCTGATGTACACCCTCTCAAAGACCTTAGAGACGGCCGGCAGGAGACTAATAGGTCTGTAGTTCACGGGCTGCCGCAGATCCTTCCCCATCTTCGGAATCGCCACGATTTCCGCATGTTTCCAGGACTGAGGAAAGCTGCAGGACCGGAGGATGACATTAAAGACGTCAGCAAGATGAGTGACAGCCACGGGCGGCAACTTCCGGAGCAGGGCGTTGGAAACTTCGTCTGGGCCGGCAGCTTTCCTGGGGTGCAGGGCACGCAGGATGGTCGACACCTCCTCCGCCGTTGTCTCTTCAATGACGTCATCGTCGTCACGCGCCTCCAGGTAGCGTGGGAGCCGGTCAGCAACCAGGTCGTCGGTGACAGCGTCAGTCGGGTCTTCGAGAGGCGTAAACGCCGCCTCAAAGACGTCAGCAAGAGCATCAGCCTTCGCAGCTGGTTCGCAGACAGCCTGACCTTGGACCAGCAGCGGGGGGATACGTTGCGTGCGGCGTAGGAAACGCTTCGTCATCTGCCAGGCTGTGCCATCTTCAAGACAAAGGGCGGCGACCTTGTTATTCCAGTCGCGATTGCGATGATCGTCAATGGCGGCCCGGATGTCCCGACGCATCCTGTTGAGGAGGCGCTTGGTGTTGGCATTTCGCGTCCTCTGCCACTCCCGGTAGACCCGGTTCTTCTCAGTGATGGCCGCAAGGATGTCCGGCGGCAGCTGTCGGGAGTAGTCAGGCGGGGGGCGTGGTCGGGGCGGCGTCGCTATGGTGGCAGCGTCGATCGTGGTTGCCGCGAAGTGCAAAAGTGCTTCGTCCGCTCCAACTTCCGCAGGGGGCGGTGCGGCGGCTAGTGAGTGCGTCACGGCTTCTTGAAACCTGTCCCAGTCGATGCCAGCAAGTGAGATACCGCGCCTGGGCTGCTGGAGGGCGTCTAGGTCGATGTCAAAAACCACAGGGACATGATCCGACGACAGTGCAGTCCGCGTCGTGGCGGTGATCTGATGAGGGATACCCTTGACGACTGCGATGTCAATTATATCTGGGAGGCCACGAGCAGGGAAAATGGTCGGGTCGTACGGCCCCACCACAAGCGCATGTTGACGTTCCGCTATCCGGAGCAGGCAGCGGCCAGCGGCGTTGGTGATCCTGGAGTTCCAGGAGACATGTTTGCTATTGAAGTCCCCGGCGACGAACACTGGCCCCCTCAAGGAAAGCAGAGCATCGATGTCAGCAGGGTCCAGGGGACGAGACGGCGGCCGATAGGCCGCAACGAACGTGATGGCGCCCGCCGAGGTGTGAACAACGACACCAGTGGCCTCCAGCGTCGCCAGTGGTGGAAGTTGTATCACATGGTGACGTATGCCATTGCGGACGTAGACGGCTGTCCCCCCACCCGTCGTCAGTCGATCGGTGCGATAGCTTGAGTAGTTGGCCGCCCTGACGTCTACCCCAGGCTTCAGGTGCGTTTCATTGATAAGGCAGACGTCGACGGCTTCATCGCGGAGAAATTGGCGAAGTTCGCCAGCTTGGGTGCGGACGCCGTTGGCATTCCACGCGACGACCGTGAGCCCTCTAACGCTGCCCATGGTGCGGCTGTTGAATGTGGGCAGCGGTTGGGGCCGGAGAGGCCATTGGCACTGCAGCGGTGAGTTGCTGCGACAGGACTTCAATCAACTTCGTAGCACTGGTCACCAGGGCTGTGAGCTGCGCGACGAGGTTGGCCAGGTCAGCGGTGGAGACAGCCGGCGCGGCCCCGGCGCAGGAAAGGGGGGGCGTGGCTGCTTCGCTGTGAGAGTCCGCCTGGGGCTGCTCGACGGACGGTGCTGAGCGTTGGGTACCCACTGGGCGGTGACCCCCGCGCCGGCGGTTGGTGGGGCGCGATCCGGCCGACGGCCCGGGAGAGGCAGTACCCGGTACCGCCACGGGCTGCGGTGGTGGAGGCGCAGGAGCCTCCGGTGTCGGTACGGCCTCGGATGCGGCGGGAGCAGGAACCGACGTAGCCGGGGCGGCGGAGGACGTCCCTGACGTTGCCGCCGCGAAAGAGACGCCTGGCCGTCTCGTTGCGAGCTTCTTCTGATGTGGCGCTGGTGTTTGGCCACGCTGGCGAGCAATGGCACGCTTCCATACCTCACACCCACGATAACTGGCCACATGAGCACCGCCACAGAGTGCACATGTAGGCTTCTCGGAGGGCGGACGGGGGCACGCACTTCCTGCATGGGCGCCGGCGCATTTAACGCATCTGTCCGGCATAGAACAGTGGCGCGCGACGTGGTTGATTCCCTGGCAGCGAAAGCACTGCACAGGGCCTCTCTGGGAACGAAGATCTTCGGTCTGGACCGGAACGTCGGCGACCCGCGTCAATTGGTAGAGTTTGCGGTTCTCCACGGTGTCAGAGCAGACGACCAGGAAGAGCGGCATATCTTCGCGTGATTTTGGCGACTTCATCTTCACAACTGCCCGTATGTAGAAGCCCAGGTCTGCGAGTTCTCGATGCAGGTGATCGGCTTCCATGTTGAACGGAAGGTCGCGAAATACGATCTTCAGGACCTTGTCAGGTGCGGAGGCGTGGGTATAGAAAGGGATACCACGCTCAGACGCCTCCTGGGTGACCCGGCGATAGTCATCAGCAGTGCGGAGTGTGACCCTGTATAGGTCTCGCCCCGCAGGCTTCACGGTGTACACGGCCGTTGTCCAGCTGCGCAACAGCTTCTGCAGTTCTCCATAGGGCGGCCGAAACTGAAGAACCACCGGCGGAAGATGGGAGTCTGTCTTCGGCGCAGGATTGCTCGGCGGCGGGTCCGGCGCGTCCTCGAGCGCAGCGAAGGAGTTGGCGACGACAGTTGGTGGCGTCGTCGATGACAGCATGCGTCTTGCAGTGCGCCGGGCCGGGACGAAACCGTCAGCGTCAGGGGCGAAGTCTTGCTTGGCCCTCTTCTCAATCGGCGAGCTGCGAGCAGCAGCCGTCGCAGCTGGTGCCCTCCTCTTCTGTTTCCCGCTGCGTCCGCGTGGCCGAGGGGCGGCAGTGCTCTCATCGTCAGAATCTGGCAGCGGAGCAGACAGCGCAGTCTTCAACGTTTCCGTAGCAGTGTCCGTCAAATCCATAGCCGTAGCAGTGGTCGTCATAGGTGGGGGGCCAGATGGGGCCGTCGACAGCGCAAGCGCGGCCGAACGGCGATCTGCCACACCCTTCGCGTCGCTAGCAGGCGCAGGTACGTCCTTCTCGCGGCTGCACATCTCAGCGACTGTGTCGTCCGTAACGGGCCCGCGTGAACGAACGAACCTGCACAATGGACTGAGGAAGATATCCTCGACTGAGGGCGAAGTACTAGCGCAACAAGGCGCTTCACCTTCTGGCATGACGGTTTGGCTATCCAAATTTCATGGCGTTATTGTTCTGCTTGATGCTTTGTGCAATATTTTTTATTTTTTTTTTTTTTTTTTTTTTTTTTTTTTTTTTTTTTTTTATATTAAAAGAAAGAGGAAAGGATAGTAAGAGAGACAGTGAGAGAAAAGGAAAACGAACGGCCCAATTGACTGGCCGGGAATGACGATTAGTTACAGAAGAAAGGACAGAAGGAGGAATAGTGAGAGTGAGTGAAAGCGAACGGCCATTATCCTGGCCTCTTCTGCTTCGTAGCGGCGACGCGATGGCGGCGGCAGGCATTCTTGACATGGCGAATTGGGGGGAGGGGGAAAGAGAAAGAAGTCAGAGGGTGACAGTTGAAGAAGTGGAAAAAAGAAGGGCCTATCATGATTAGGCCAACATTGGGGGTAGTGTGGGGGGAAGGGGGAGGTGTGTTGGGGGAGCGAATGACATGGCATGTGGGGGGGAATAATCTATGACGTGAGGGAGGTAGTCGGCATGAGATGAGGGGCCTGGTGCAGGCGAGGTCACGGGGGGCGAAATAAAAGGTCGGGCCATCGAGTGGTGGCTAGTCGGTGAACACGGGTGCCCAGGGAAAGGATTAAGGGATTAGGAGAGTGACGAGTTTTGTGGTAAAAGGAGTGGGCGGCGGAGAGGATGCGGGTACGAAGGAGCGGCACTTCAGCCAGGAGGTGGAGCTCGCGGGTTGGGAAGTCGAAGGGGAGGCGGAGGGCACGCCGGAGAGCCCGGTTCTGGACGGTTTGGAGTCGGCGGAGGTGGGTGGGGGCAGCATTGCCCCACACCACCACCGCGTATTCAAGGATGGGGCGAACAAGGGAGGTGTACAGTCTAACAGCAAGGTGCGTGGGAAGGGAAGAGGTTGGGTTGATGAGAGGGTAGAGCAGGCATAGCCGCCCCATTGCCTTACGACGCACCTCGTCGATGTGGGGGCGCCAGGTTAGGCGTTGGTCCAGGGTAACACCCAAGTACTTTGCAGTACGAGTCCAGGGGACTGGGGTACCAAGGACCGCCACCTGAGGGAGCCGAACGGGAATACGGCGTCGGCAGATGATAAGGGCTTGGGTCTTGGAAGGATTAAATGCCAGACGCCAGGTCCTAGCCCAGTCGGTTAGGGAATCTGTAGCCCCCTGGAGCCGCTGTTGAAGAACTGCCGCACTCCGAGAACGAGAGAAGAGTGCAGTGTCATCTGCGTAGAGAGCTAAATGTACCCTCGGCGCAGAGGGCAGATCAGCTGTGAAGAGGGAGTAGAGTAGCGGCCCAAGTACGCTGCCCTGTGGTACTCCTGCCCTGATGCGTCGTCGCGTGGATTTCCCGTCAGGGATCCTAACATGGAAGGTGCGACCTTCCAGGTATGTGGCTATTAGCCGTACATGGGACACTGGGAAGCCAAGGGAGAATAATTTGTAGAGCAGCCCTTCGTGCCAGACCGAGTCAAACGCCCTGGACACGTCGAGGAGTATGGCCCCGAAGTACTCCCTACGTTCAATGGCGTCCAGTGCCTCTTCTACTAGGCGCAGGAGTTGGTGAGTGGTGGCGTGGCCCTGCCTGAAGCCAAACTGCTCATCAGGGAGGACTCGTTCTCGGGCAATGTGGATGAGCAGTCGTTTAAGGTACAGCCTCTCGAACACCTTGGAGATGGCGGGCAAGAGGCTGATGGGGCGGTAGCTGGCAGGGGAACGAAGATCCTTCCCAGCCTTGGGTATGGCGACCACTTCAGCGTGTTTCCAGGCAGAGGGATATTGCCTGGTTGTGAGGATGTTGTTGAATGTGGCCGTCAGGATGGGAATAGAAGCTGGGGGTAATTGCTTGAGGAGGGCATTCGTCAGCTTATCGGGGCCGCCAGCTTTCTTGGATTTGAGGTACCGCAATTGCAGTGCAACCTCCTCTTCGTTAATGGGGGTGATTTCATCCTCAGGGTCCTGGACGGCAAGGAATTGAGGGAGGCGTGCCGTGACCAGGCGAATATGGTCGGGGTCAATGGGGTCATTGACCGGGGTGAAGTTGCGCGCGAAGACATCAGCCAAGGCGTT
Source organism: Schistocerca americana (assembly GCF_021461395.2). NCBI lineage: Eukaryota > Metazoa > Arthropoda > Insecta > Orthoptera > Acrididae > Schistocerca > Schistocerca americana. Next base: position 75,404,348 of record NC_060126.1, on the reverse strand, counting down.
AGCCTTGGCGTCTGGTTCGGACGCAAAGTCATTGCCGACCTGTAGGGGGGGGATCCGTTGCCCTCGTCTCAAAAGGCTTTTTGTGAGCCGCCAAGCAGACGGGTCACGCAGGTCAATGGCAGAGATTTTGTTCTCCCAAGCCTGATTGCGGTGGTCTTGCACCGCAGCCTTGATTTGGCGCTGTAATCTATTGATGAGGCGCTTGGTTGCCGGATTCCGAGTGAGCTGCCATTCACGGGTGGTCCGGTTTTTCTCTGTGATGAGAGCAAGGATGTGGGGGGGGAGCGGACGCAGATGATCCGGGGGCCGGTGCGGACGGGGAGGGGTCGCTGCTGTTGCAGCATCTAGCACAACGGTGGTGAGGTGGATGAGGGTACGATCTGCGTCCGTGTGATCGGCAGCAGGTAGTGTGGGTAGGGCTGCTTCGACCCGTCTCTGGTAGGACTGCCAGTCAATACCGCGGATGTCTAGGCCTTCCCTCGGCACGGTCGATGTTCCAGCGAGATCGATGGAACAGATGACCGGTCGGTGATCGGAGGCTAGAGCGATGCGGGTGGCTGCAGTGATGGGGTGGGGTAGACCTTTCACCACTGCGATGTCTAGGACATCTGGGGCACGTCCACCAGAAGGGTAAATGGTGGGGTCGTGCGGGCCGATGGTGCGGGCATGATGCCGCTCTGCGACCCGGAGGAGTCGACGACCGGATGTGTTGGTTAACCTACTGTTCCAGGCAGCATGTTTGGCATTGAAGTCACCGCCAACGAAGACGTCGTTGCCGAGCGACAGCAATGCTTCATAGTCCGGTGTTTCGAGAAGGCCTCGTGGTGGCCTGTAGAGAGCCACGAACGTAATGGGACCCCTCACCGTGTGGACGACAATGCCAGTGGCTTCCACAGTGTGAAGTGGGGGGAGGGGAATAGGGTGGTGGCGGAGGGAGTTACGCACGTACACCGCCGTGCCACCATAGGCGGTGGGCCTGTCTGTCCGGTAGCAGGAGTAGTTTGCTACACGGACAAAAACACCGGGTTTGAGGTGCGTCTCAGCAACAAGGCAAACATCAACCCTCTCATCCAGGAGGAACTGTCGGAACTCGCCCTGTTGTTTGTGGAGACCGTTGGCATTCCAGATCATGGTTGTCAATCCGTGATGTCTAACAGCCATGACTGGTTGGAATGGGAGCGGGAGGGGCGATGGGGGACATGGATTGGGAGAGGGCGGTGGCAAGTTGGTGTGGGAGGGATTGGAGGAGGGAGGTGAAGGTGGCGGAAATGGCTGAGGTCAGTGCCTCAACAACAGTGGCGATGAGGTCACCAAGGGGGGTGGGAACAGAGGAAGGGGTGGGGACAGGGTGCTGTTGAGAGTGTACCAGGGTGGGAGAGGGGGAGGCAGTGCTTAACGCCTGCCGGGGGGATGGGGAAGGAACAGCGGAGCGTGACACCCGCTGGGAGGAGGGGGAAGCAGTGCTTGACACCTGCTGGGTGGGGAAGGGAGGGAAGGCTGTTGGAGGGGGTACGATGGGGAGGGAGAGGAGCGGGGGTGGGTAGGAGCCCAGAGGGGCGGAATGGGAACGAGACGCAAGGTGGGGGTGGGCCCGCGACGCCGAGCCGACCAGCGCACCAGAGTAACTGGTGCCCGGGCGGACCGCCGCCGATGTCCCTGCAAACCGTTTCTGGCTTGCCTTGAAAGACTTAATTCTGGGGCAGCCCATATAACTGCCAGTGTGATTCCCGCCACAGCGGGCGCAGGTGGGGGGGACGTCTCGGGGTTTAGAGCACTCCGAGGAGGCGTGACCTCCAGCACACTTTACGCAACGCACCTCGCGGGTGCAGTCACCCGCGAAGTGCGCCAATCCCTGGCAGCGGTAGCAGACCAGGGTCATCCTCCTGGAGCGCGGCTTCTCCATCGTCACGCTAACGTGATCGAGGAGCGAGAGGGTGAGGAGGGGGTGGTTCTCCGGCGTGTCAGGAGCGGAGACGAAAAAGAGAGGGGTGGGGCGTCGGGTTCGAGGGGAGATGATCCGGGATATAACTGTAGGGGTAATGTTCAAAGACGCAAGCGCCGTCCGCAGGTCATCATCAGAATACTCCATAGGGAGCCCCCTGACAACAACCCTGATGCGGCGGGCCCGTTTAGGAGGGGTGGAGAAACCGATGTTGAACTTGCTTAGGATAATAAGGGACTTAGCAAGGTCAGCGGGGGACTGTACAAACAGTCGATAGTCATCATTACCCATCCATTTTATACGGAAGGGGAAGTCAGTGTGAGTAGTGAGGAGATCTAAAAGCACCTTGAAGGGCCCCTTGTGTTGGATGGATATGGGCGGGGGGGCAGGAGGGGTGGCCGACGGTGGTGGGGGCGGGGGAGGGGGTGGGGCGTCCGCGGCACCATCAATAGCCGCGAACGCGTTGCTGACGGGCACGTCCGACAAGGACGTGGTGATCTGGCGACGAGGTGCCGTTTTGCGCGGCACCTGGAAGCCCTCCGCGTCAATAACGGCCTTCTTCTTCTTGGTGTGCCCGCGGTCAGCGGGCGGAGGGGCCTCAGAGTCCGATGAGGAGGCTAACTGCCGCTTCCGGCGCTCAGCGACCGGGCGCCGATGGTCGTCGTCGAACTCCATCCCGCCCCCGGTATCGCTGTCGGCGGCCGCGGCAGTCATGTTGGGGTAGAGGGCGGTCTGACGCCGGACAGGGTCGACCTGTTGGCCCTCTTCCTCTGCAGCGTCACGGAGAGCGGTGAGGCGTTCCTCCAGGCCCTCCGCGATGTCACTGTCATCCATGAAGCAGCCAAGGGAATCGCAGTCCGACTCCTCAGGGACATTGACCGCATCAGAAATGTCCGGCATGTCGAGGGCGGACGAGGGACGAAGGAAATCCTGACTTTGCCTCGGCGCGCGCGGGCTGGTCCCACGTGAAGGGGGCCCTGACGCGCCATGTGCCCTATCTAACCGCCTAAGGGCGGCGGTATCGATTTCTGAATCGATACCACATCGCCCTGAAGAATCTGCAGAAAAGGACGGCGTCGGCGGTAAGCCGCCCGCGGAGGAGACAGTACGTCCAGGCGGAGAATCCAAAGAATGAGCCATCTCAGGGTCCGGGTCAATTGGCCGGGTTGTCGTAGGTGGGGGGCCGGATGGGGCCGCCGACGAAGCTAGCTCCGCCAGGCGGCGATCCGCCACACCCTCAGCTCCAGAACACACAACATTCGCAAGAGACATCGCAGCTCGGAATCGGGCCCGCGCGAACGAACGAACCTGCACAATGGACTGAGGAAGATATCCTCGACTGAGGGCGAAGTACTAGCGCAACAAGGCGCTTCACCTTCTGGCATGACGGTTTGGCTATCGAAATGTCATGGTGTTATTGTTCTGCTTGATTCTTTGTGCAATATATTTTTTTTTTTTTTTTTTTTTTTTTTTTTTTTTTTTTTTTTATATTAAAAGAAAGAGGAAAGGATAGTAAGAGAGACAGTGAGAGAAAAGGAAAACGAACGGCCCAATTGACTGGCCGGGAATTACGTTTAGTTACAGAAGAAAGGACAGAAGGAGGAATAGTGAGAGTGAGTGAAAGCGAACGGCCATTATCCTGGCCTCTTCTGCTTCGTAGCGGCGACGCGATGGCGGCGGCAGGCATTCTTGTCATGGCGAATTGGGGGGAGGGGGAAAGAGAAAGAAGTCAGAGGGTGACAGTTGAAGAAGTGGAAAAAAGAAGGGCCTATCATGATTAGGCCAACATTGGGGGTAGTGTGGGGGGAAGGGGGAGGCGTGTTGGGGGAGCGAATGACATGGCATGTGGGGGGGAATAATCTATGACGTGAGGGAGGTAGTCGGCATGAGATGAGGGGCCTGGTGCAGGCGAGGTCACGGGGGGCGAAATAAAAGGTCGGGCCATCGAGTGGTGGCTAGTCGGTGAACACGGGTGCCCAGGGAAAGGATTAAGGGATTAGGAGAGTGACGAGTTTTGTGGTAAAAGGAGTGGGCGGCGGAGAGGATGCGGGTACGAAGGAGCGGCACTTCAGCCAGGAGGTGGAGCTCGCGGGTTGGGAAGTCGAAGGGGAGGCGGAGGGCACGCCGGAGAGCCCGGTTCTGGACGGTTTGGAGTCGGCGGAGGTGGGTGGGGGCAGCATTGCCCCACACCACCACCGCGTATTCAAGGATGGGGCGAACAAGGGAGGTGTACAGTCTAACAGCAAGGTGCGTGGGGAGGGAAGAGGTTGGGTTGATGAGAGGGTAGAGCAGGCATAGCCGCCCCATTGCCTTACGACGCACCTCGTCGATGTGGGGGCGCCAGGTTAGGCGTTGGTCCAGGGTAACACCCAAGTACTTTGCAGTACGAGTCCAGGGGACTGGGGTACCAAGGACCGCCACCTGAGGGAGCCGAACGGGAATACGGCGTCGGCAGATGATAAGGGCTTGGGTCTTGGAGGGATTAAATGCCAGACGCCAGGTCCTAGCCCAGTCGGTTAGGGAATCTGTAGCCCCCTGGAGCCGCTGTTGAAGAACTGCCGCACTCCGAGAACGAGAGAAGAGTGCAGTGTCATCTGCGTAGAGAGCTAAATGTACCCTCGGCGCAGAGGGCAGATCAGCTGTGAAGAGGGAGTAGAGTAGCGGCCCAAGTACGCTGCCCTGTGGTACTCCTGCCCTGATGCGTCGTCGCGTGGATTTCCCGTCAGGGATCCTAACATGGAAGGTGCGACCTTCCAGGTATGTGGCTATTAGCCGTACATGGGACACTGGGAAGCCAAGGGAGAATAATTTGTAGAGCAGCCCTTCGTGCCAGACCGAGTCAAACGCCCTGGACACGTCGAGGAGTATGGCCCCGAAGTACTCCCTACGTTCAATGGCGTCCAGTGCCTCTTCTACTAGGCGCAGGAGTTGGTGAGTGGTGGCGTGGCCCTGCCTGAAGCCAAACTGCTCATCAGGGAGGACTCGTTCTCGGGCAATGTGGATGAGCAGTCGTTTAAGGTACAGCCTCTCGAACACCTTGGAGATGGCGGGCAAGAGGCTGATGGGGCGGTAGCTGGCAGGGGAACGAAGATCCTTCCCAGCCTTGGGTATGGCGACCACTTCAGCGTGTTTCCAGGCAGAGGGATATTGCCTGGTTGTGAGGATGTTGTTGAATGTGGCCGTCAGGATGGGAATAGAAGCTGGGGGTAATTGCTTGAGGAGGGCATTCGTCAGCTTATCGGGGCCGCCAGCTTTCTTGGATTTGAGGTACCGCAATTGCAGTGCAACCTCCTCTTCGTTAATGGGGGTGATTTCATCCTCAGGGTCCTGGACGGCAAGGAATTGAGGGAGGCGTGCCGTGACCAGGCGAATATGGTCGGGGTCAACGGGGTCATTGACCGGGGTGAAGTTGCGCGCGAAGACATCAGCCAAGGCGTTAGCCTTGGCGTCTGGTTCGGACACAAAGTCATTGCCGACCTGTAGGGGGGGGATCCGTTGCCCTCGTCTCAAAAGGCTTTTTGTGAGCCGCCAAGCAGACGGGTCACGCAGGTCAATGGCAGAGATTTTGTTCTCCCAAGCCTGATTGCGGTGGTCTTGCACCGCAGCCTTGATTTGGCGCTGTAATCTATTGATGAGGCGCTTGGTTGCCGGATTCCGAGTGAGCTGCCATTCACGGGTGGTCCGGTTTTTCTCTGTGATGAGAGCAAGGATGTGGGGGGGGAGCGGACGCAGATGATCCGGGGGCCGGTGCGGACGGGGAGGGGTCGCTGCTGTTGCAGCATCTAGCACAACGGTGGTGAGGTGGATGAGGGTACGATCTGCGTCCGTGTGATCGGCAGCAGGTAGTGTGGGTAGGGCTGCTTCGACCCGTCGCTGGTAGGACTGCCAGTCAATACCGCGGATGTCTAGGCCTTCCCTCGGCACGGTCGATGTTCCAGCGAGATCGATGGAACAGATGACCGGTCGGTGATCGGAGGCTAGAGCGATGCGGGTGGCTGCAGTGATGGGGTGGGGTAGACCTTTCACCACTGCGATGTCTAGGACATCTGGGGCACGTCCACCAGAAGGGTAAATGGTGGGGTCGTGCGGGCCGATGGTGCGGGCATGATGCCGCTCTGCGACCCGGAGGAGTCGACGACCGGATGTGTTGGTTAACCTACTGTTCCAGGCAGCATGTTTGGCATTGAAGTCACCGCCAACGAAGACGTCGTTGCCGAGCGACAGCAATGCTTCATAGTCCGGTGTTTCGAGAAGGCCTCGTGGTGGCCTGTAGAGAGCCACGAACGTAATGGGACCCCTCACCGTGTGGACGACAATGCCAGTGGCTTCCACAGTGTGAAGTGGGGGGAGGGGAATAGGGTGGTGGCGGAGGGAGTTACGCACGTACACCGCCGTGCCACCATAGGCGGTGGGCCTGTCTGTCCGGTAGCAGGAGTAGTTTGCTACACGGACAAAAACACCGGGTTTGAGGTGCGTCTCAGCAACAAGGCAAACATCAACCCTCTCATCCAGGAGGAACTGTCGGAACTCGCCCTGTTGTTTGTGGAGACCGTTGGCATTCCAGATCATGGTTGTCAATCCGTGATGTCTAACAGCCATGACTGGTTGGAATGGGAGCGGGAGGGGCGATGGGGGACATGGATTGGGAGAGGGCGGTGGCAAGTTGGTGTGGGAGGGATTGGAGGAGGGAGGTGAAGGTGGCGGAAATGGCTGAGGTCAGTGCCTCAACAACAGTGGCGATGAGGTCACCAAGGGGGGTGGGAACAGAGGAAGGGGTGGGGACAGGGTGCTGTTGAGAGTGTACCGGGGTGGGAGAGGGGGAGGCAGTGCTTAACGCCTGCCGGGGGGATGGGGAAGGAACAGCGGAGCGTGACACCCGCTGGGAGGAGGGGGAAGCAGTGCTTGACACCTGCTGGGTGGGGAGGGGAGGGAAGGCTGTTGGAGGGGGTACGATGGGGAGGGAGAGGAGCGGGGGTGGGTAGGAGCCCAGAGGGGCGGGATGGGAACGAGACGCAAGGTGGGGGTGGGCCCGCGACGCCGAGCCGACCAACGCACCAGAGTAACTGGTGTCCGGGCGGACCGCCGCCGATGTCCCTGCAAACCGTTTCTGGCTTGCCTTGAAAGACTTAATTCTGGGGCAGCCCATATAACTGCCAGTGTGATTCCCGCCACAGCGGGCGCAGGTGGGGGGGACGTCTCGGGGTTTAGAGCACTCCGAGGAGGCGTGACCTCCAGCACACTTTACGCAACGCACCTCGCGGGTGCAGTCACCCGCGAAGTGCGCCAATCCCTGGCAGCGGTAGCAGACCAGGGTCATCCTCCTGGAGCGCGGCTTCTCCATCGTCACGCTAACGTGATCGAGGAGCGAGAGGGTGAGGAGGGGGTGGTTCTCCGGCGTGTCAGGAGCGGAGACGAAAAAGAGAGGGGTGGGGCGTCGGGTTCGAGGGGAGATGATCCGGGATATAACTGTAGGGGTAATGTTCAAAGACGCAAGCGCCGTCCGCAGGTCATCATCAGAATACTCCATAGGGAGCCCCCTGACAACAACCCTGATGCGGCGGGCCCGTTTAGGAGGGGTGGAGAAACCAACGTTGAACTTGCTTAGGATAATAAGGGACTTAGCAAGGTCAGCGGGGGACTGTACAAACAGGCGATAGTCATCATTACCCATCCATTTGATACGGAAGGGGAAGTCAGTGTGAGTAGTGAGGAGATCTAAAAGCACCTTGAAGGGCCCCTTGTGTTGGATGGATATGGGTGGGGGGGCAGGAGGGGTGGCCGACGGTGGTGGGGGCGGGGGAGGGGGTGGGGCGTCCGCGGCACCATCAATAGCCTCGAACGCGTTGCTGACGGGCACGTCCGACAAGGACGCGGTGATCTGGCGACGAGGTGCCGTTTTGCGCGGCACCTGGAAGCCCTCCGCGTCAATAACGGCCTTCTTCTTCTTGGTGTGCCCGCGGTCAGCGGGCGGAGGGGCCTCGGAGTCCGATGAGGAGGCTAACTGCCGCTTCCGGCGCTCAGCGACCGGGCGCCGATGGTCGTCGTCGAACTCCATCCCGCCCCCGGTATCGCTGTCGGCGGCCGCGGCAGTCATGTTGGGGTAGAGGGCGGTCTGACGCCGGACAGGGTCGACCTGGTGGCCCTCTTCCTCTGCAGCGTCACGGAGAGCGGTGAGGCGTTCCTCCAGGCCCTCCGCGATGTCACTGTCATCCATGAAGCAGCCAAGGGAATCGCAGTCCGACTCCTCAGGGACATTGACCGCATCAGAAATGTCCGGCATGTCGAGGGCGGACGAGGGACGAAGGAAATCCTGACTTTGCCTCGGCGCGCGCGGGCTGGTCCCACGTGAAGGGGGCCCTGACGCGCCATGTGCCCTATCTAACCGCCTAAGGGCGGCGGTATCGATTTCTGAATCGATACCACATCGCCCTGAAGAATCTGCAGAAAAGGACGGCGTCGGCGGTAAGCCGCCCGCGGAGGAGACAGTACTTCCAGGCGGAGAATCCAATGAATGAGCCATCTCAGGGTCCGGGTCAATTGGCCGGGTTGTCGTAGGTGGGGGGCCGGATGGGGCCGCCGACGAAGCTAGCTCCGCCAGGCGGCGATCCGCCACACCCTCAGCTCCAGAACACACAACATTCGCAAGAGACATCGCAGCTCGGAATGGGCCCGCGCGCCTCCGTGCTGCGCTTATATGCCCTCGGTTGCGCGTGGTGGGGGGAGGGCGGGCCAGAGTCTATATAGGGGGGCGGCGGGCGCGCTGGGCGCAGACCGTAGCCGACTCGCCAGCCGCTGCAGCTGCTGTTTGTGCACGTTTTGCTTTGCCCGAGGAAGGAAGGATGACAGGCCGCGGCAAGGGAGGAAAGGGGCTCGGCAAGGGTGGCGCCAAGCGGCACCGCAAGGTGTTGCGCGACAACATCCAGGGCATCACGAAGCCCGCCATCCGCCGCCTGGCTCGCAGGGGCGGCGTGAAGCGCATCTCTGGTCTGATCTACGAGGAGACCCGCGGGGTGCTGAAGGTGTTCCTGGAGAACGTGATCCGCGACGCGGTGACGTACACTGAGCACGCCAAGCGCAAGACTGTGACGGCCATGGACGTGGTGTACGCCCTGAAGAGGCAGGGGCGCACCCTGTACGGTTTCGGCGGTTAGGCTGCGTCGCAGCGGGCGCTGGCCTTCCCGCGGCCGTGCTTGTGGGTGGGAGAGACTAGAAAACGGCCCTTTTCAGGGCCACCACACTGTTCGGAAGTTGAAAAGTGCGAAAGAGTCTGTGTTGTTGTTGCTGCGTGTGTGCGCTGTGTTGTTTGTTTCTTTCCGTTTGAGCGACGTGATGTGGCTGGGAGGGGAGAAGGAAAGGAAACGTGTCATGTGGCTGGCTGGCTGTGTGTGTGTGTGTGAGAGTGGAGCTGCTTCGTTTGTGTGTTTGTTATTGTGTGTCTTTGTATCGATCGCGATGGAGATGGCGGGCTGTGTGTTGTTGTGCGAGAGGCGGTGATTATTTGCTTGCGTGGTTTGGCTCTGTGTGTTAGGCGTGTGGGCATAGGCGGCCGGATCAGCTGTTTCGTTCGTGTCGACGGCCGTTGCGGCGCGCGGGAGTGGAGGGCGGTGTGTCGACACGCCTCCCTTTAACAATGGTCATTATTGCTGCCGTTGTCGTTTGGAAGGCGACTGCGACCGTGCAAAATGTGTGTGTGTGTGTGTGTGTGTGTGTGTGTTGGGCCACACGGGCTGTGTGGACGACAAGATGGCGGACGTGCGCCGGCGGCGGCTGTGCTGTGAAAGTGCAAAGTTAAAAACAAAACAAGGTGCGGCGAGGACGACTGAAATTTTGCTTTGGACGTAGGTTTGTGTGGTGGCCCTGAAAAGGGCCGATTGTTGTGGGCCGAGCCGAGCCGGCAAAGCGCGTTGCGTGCAGGGGAGCACGCGGCGCTGCGATTGCCTGGCCTCCTTTAGGCCTTCTTCTCGGTCTTCTTTGGCAGCAGGACGGCCTGGATGTTGGGCAGGACACCACCCTGTGCGATGGTGACGCCCGACAGGAGCTTGTTGAGCTCCTCGTCGTTGCGGATGGCAAGCTGCAGGTGGCGCGGGATGATGCGCGTCTTCTTGTTGTCGCGGGCCGCGTTTCCGGCCAGCTCGAGCACCTCAGCCGCGAGGTACTCCATGACGGCGGCGAGGTAGACGGGCGCCCCGGCGCCGACGCGCTCTGCGTAGTTTCCCTTGCGCAGGAGGCGGTGGATTCTGCCGACCGGGAACTGGAGCCCAGCCCTGCTTGAGCGGGACTTTGACTTGCCCTTGACTTTGCCTCCCTTTCCGCGTCCGGACATGGCGATTGGGCTAGCGACGGTGCACACGAAACGGAAACGAAAACGACCGGTGCGAGCGGCCGCGAGTCGAGCAGCGGAGTGCGTGCCGGCGCAGCAGGGGTGGGGGTGCTTTATGGGCTCGGGTGCGGCGGCCGGTTGCGCGCGCGCCCCATTGGTCGGCGGCCGCAACAGGGCGAGCTGGTAAAGGTGCGGCGGCGGCTGCCAGGGCGAGGGCCATGTTGCGAAGTACTGCCGCAACGCGGCGCGGTGCGTCAAGTGCTCAGGTGAGCACGACAGCCGCGCCTGCGACCGCGGCAGCAACGCTCTGCCGACTTGTGTCCGGTGTGGCGGCCCGCACGTCGCCAGCTGGCGCGGTTGCGCGGCTTTCTCTAGCCGCAGCCGTGCTGGGGGCGGCGAAGCGGCCGCGGCCGCACCGACGCAGCAGCAGAAGAGAAGACGACGTCGGAAACGGCGTAGGGCGGAGAACAGCCCGGTGCAGCTGAGGGACGGCGCAGCAGCAGATCCACCTGCCAGGGGCGGGGACGGCCGCTCGGAAACGGGCCGCCAGGACGCAGCTCTCCCTCCCGCGAAGAGATGTGACCTCGAGCTCGGCATCGCCGTGAAGGAGGCCACAGCAGCCCTCAAAGCCGTAATGGCGGTGGAGAGGGCTGCCTTCGCAGCCGCCGTGGCTGCAGAGAAGGAAGAGGCCTTGAGGCAACTGCGTGCAGTCTTCGCCCAAGGCCTCAGTGCAGTCGTACCTGCGAACACTCCTGCGACCTCGCAGAAGGACGTTCGCGCGCCTGTCCCAGCGGTTGCCCCAGCAGCACCGCAGGTGAAAGGTGCAAAGAAGAAAACCGCCAGGGCAGTCTTCATCGCGCAAGCGTCGCCGCGCTGCCGCGCCGAACTTTTGTGTTACAGGGAGTAAGCCACTGCGGCCGGCCCAGGAGACAACGAGGGAGCCCAGCCGCGGCACCGGACTGACCCAGCGAACGACCACGCAGTACATAGGTAACGTTGCACGATACCTCACGCTAACCCCCCTCACCTTGCATGCTCTGTCGCAGCTAGCAAACCGCTACTGCTCTTACTTCCCGTCCTACTGTCGCAGAGGTTTTTTTCCCTTGGCGCTGGCCTTGGCACTTTTTTTCCTCTGCTCTTACAACCGCTACCCTTCGATCGCTTTCGACCACTACTATCTCCTGATGGACCATGTTAATGAGTAGCCTTACCCAGACGCATGGATAACATCACAGCCTGCATCCTGTGACGCCTTGATTCAAAACTAACATGCATACGGAGGTGACAGTAGAACTTTTGTGTTGGTCACCACGTTGGTGCGGGCGTGGAGGGGCCCCATCCTTAGTAAATTTGGCGGCGGGTGCCACTGTGTGGGGAGACGCTGACTAGAGCGGAGCGCTTGCTACTGGTGTTGCTGCTGCCGTACGTTCGTTCGAGATGCCGCCCAAGACTAGCGGGAAGGCCGCCAAGAAGGCTGGCAAGGCGCAGAAGAACATTTCGAAGGGCGACAAGAAGAAGAAGCGCAAGAGGAAGGAGAGCTATGCCATCTACATCTACAAGGTGCTGAAGCAGGTGCACCCTGACACGGGCATCTCGTCGAAGGCGATGAGCATCATGAACAGCTTCGTGAACGACATTTTCGAGCGCATTGCGGCCGAGGCTTCTCGCCTGGCGCACTACAACAAGCGCTCGACCATCACGTCCCGCGAGATCCAGACCGCTGTGCGGCTGTTGCTGCCTGGCGAGCTGGCCAAGCACGCCGTGAGCGAGGGCACGAAGGCGGTGACCAAGTACACGAGCTCCAAGTAAGGAGGTGGCTCTGGAATGGAAGGATGGAGAAGGCTCCTCCGTTGCGAGAGCGGCAAAACGGCCCTTTTCAGGGCCACCAACTTGCCTTTTGCGGGAAGGGCGGAATTGTTGTTGTTGTTTGTGTGGACGGCTGTGATGTATGTGTGCATTTTGATTGTGGGTGGGGGGGGGGGGGGGGGGCGCGTCAAAGCGTGTTGCGGGGTACGGTACGGCCACGAGGTTGGTCGCCGTGGCGTGGAATGGTGGCACGCCTCGTTGGAGTGGTTCTTGACCCATTGGTGTTGGGGTGTGTGCGTGTGTTACCTGTCTGCGAGGGGGGACAGTGCGATCGGCGACTTTTGTGTCGCCGTAACGACGGCCGTTTGCGGGTTTGTTTTTTGCACATCATACATGGCGAGGGTGAAATGTGAAATGTTTTTGTTTGGTTGTTTTTGCCGCCCACTATTCCCTTTGCTGTACGCCGAGTTTGACAATGGTGCGACGCAACTGCAGCGTGGAGGTGTGTGAGTGACGTTGAAATGAACGTGCCATTAAGACGCATTGTTGTTGTATTGTACTGTACGTGTACGGCGACACGCACGATGATGTACCATTCGACTCTGATTTTTGATAGCCGTGTCTGACTGATTGCGTACGACGCACGCACACCGATGTCGTCATTCAAGATGCACGCGTGTCCAGTGCAGTACAGTAAGCGCGACGCTAGACGACGACGACGGCGGCGGCGGTCGTCGTTTGTTTGGCGAATGTCTGTACACGTGTTTGTCTGTGTCCATCCGGTATGTATGTATTTGTTTGTTTGAAAGTGTTTTGTGTGTCGGTGACGTGGTCCGATCCGTCGCCCCCTGAGTAACTGTCGATCGGCGCGATAGACCGGCGTCACGCAACTGAACCGAAGTCTTGGGCACACCCGTCATACTGTTGTACACCGTCGCGCTGAGAACGGTAACGAAAGGTTGACTTTGATCGGTCGAATGTCTGGGCAGAACGTGAGGAATGAGGCAAGAGTGCAAGGAGGAAAGGACAGAGGGGGGGCAAAAGAGAGAGGAAGGGAAAAAGGGGAGAAACGCATTCGTAGAGCAACGGAACGTTCCCGCGTCGGAGGCGTATTGGAGCCGCACTGAAATGCGTTTAACGGCGGCGCGGCTGCAAGTGTCTGCCGTGGTGAACGTTACCTTTGACGGCTGCATTGGGCTTTGCCTTTGCTTTCGCTTTCGCTTTCGCTTTCGCTTTCGCTTTCCCGGATGTACGTAACGTTTGTTGATATGGTTCTGAGGAAGAGTGTATGACAGTGCCGTGCCGTCCATGTTCGTGTGCCCTCCCATTGTGTGTATGCTATTGTCTGTGTACTTGAATGATGTATGTAGGTGTTGGTGGACATGTTGTACCAGTGGGGGGAAATGGATCGTCGATAGTTGCCGTCACTCTGTCACGGTCGAGATGACGCACCCTCCGTACAGAAAGGTGTCGAGAAAGTGTGTGTGTGTGTGCGTCCGTGAATTGGCAGTGTTTGGAGGTGGGCGTGCCCTGCATGTGGCCCGGAAGGCTGTTCGTTTGGCGGTAGTGTTGTGTGGACAGGGGAGGGGCATGCGTAACGCTGCTGGCATGGCATTTCGGGAGATGGGAGGGGGCAAACGAGGAAACGAGGAGCGGCGGCCAAAGACGGGACGGGGAGGGGCGCGGTGTGGGTGGCTTGCGCCTGTGCTCGGCGTTGTGGTTTGTGCAAAAGAGGAGGAGAAAAACAATGAGTTGCCAGGGAGGGGAGCGGTGTTGTGGTGTAGCCGCAGACGCGGCTGTCAGTGAACGTGGCGAGACGGACGGATATGCGCGGAGGGGCGGGGGCGGCGCATTTCGCCGGTGCCGTGCCGTGCCTGAAAGCCGCGTGGTCGCTGTGTTGTTGGTGGCGTGGGGGCGAGGAGAGTACCGTACGGGTGTGCTTGTGCGCCGGAAATGGCACACTGCGCCTGCCCGTCTTGGAGGCTGATGGCTGTGGTGTGGAAATGGGGCGCGGTGATGTTGAAGCAGTTGAAGAACAGAAAAGAAACCAAGAAAACGGAAGGCGTGATGCGGCGGTGGTGATGAGAGCGGGAAAAACAAAACAAAAAAAAAACAACAAAAAAAAAAAGAAGGAAAAACAACAAGAAACAAAAAAGAACACAAAACGTCTATCAATATTAAAATGTAAATGGAAATGGAAATGGACCCAGGTATAACCTCCCTGCACAAATAGCAGAGAGTCCGATGATAATAAAAATGTGCCAGAAGAATGTTAACGTCCCTACAAAACAAACCCAACGATAAGATTAATGAAAGAATGAACCGTATGTAACATTGCAACAGACATAATGAAACGTGATAAATTGTATAAGGGCAGCAGCGTTGACCTTTGGCCCTGTATTCAGAATAAAAAGAGCCAAAGATCGTTACCCCAATGAAAAAGACACTGAAACACGTATGTAATGTAACATAGCAGCGATGGCGAGACATTGTAGCATCTGTGACCAGAGAGTTTGCGCTGGACCGCGCGAGTGTTGCGAGCGGTTCTCAGTCAGTCAGTCAGTCAGTCAGTCAGTCGTTGCGAGTCTGTAGCTCTGTCTAGTTGAGGGCTGTACTCTGTCAGTAGTCGTCGCGTGCAGTACGCTAATAGTCGTCATGCAGAGCGGTCGGTCAGTAGTAGCAGCCGAGTGCGGTTGTGTGATGTAGGCGGTCGGCAACACTGGTCAAGATGGTGAATAAGGTATACTGTTAATTAATATAATCATTAGATAATGAAGAATTTTATTTATTGTAATTATTCTCCAACAAGTTCCCCAATAATAATTTCTATTTCAAAAGCATTTTTCAAACATTTAATTTTTTTATTGAACTAAAGAGTTCGTTGCACTTCACATTTCATTCCACTTCTTTGAAGAAAAATTTCACTAGAATCACAAAAAAAAGAGAATATTATTATTTGCAATGCAGTTCCTCCAAGCGCTGCGCAACAACAAGAGCAGAAATGTGACATCCATTTATTCTGAGGTAAGACTTTAATTCTGATTGTTTTGCACAGGGCCAAAGACCGATATTTCGGTTTAATTGAAGTTTCCTGTCGCTGAACGGACTTTAAATGTTGTGAAGAATTTATATTTGAGTCAGATTGCGAATGTCACATTTTTGTTGCCATTTTCAATACCTCTCATTGTGGGCGAGGTTACAATTAGCGCAATGTCCATTAGCGTCCGTAAATAACATTGTCCATTAGTTTAAATTTTGCGGGGAGGTTACAACACACACAAAAAAAAAAAAAAAAAAAAAAAAACAAAACAAAAAAAAAATTGCATTTATATCCGCCCCTCAATTGTAGATACCCCTTACACAGCTGTGTGCAATGAATGAGTGCTGGCTGGTAATTAATTGCACTCCTTGGAGGGAAATGCCATAGGAAGTAGTCTTTAAAAAGTGAATGTTTTTCGTTAAAAGACAAGAGTTACTTTAGAAAAAAGTAATAGTGGGGCTTTTGTTGTTGAACAAAATAAGTACAATGAACATACGTTATCAGATTTGCGCAATGCAGCTTCACACTACCTTTTGATTATAACACAATATACTATACATCGTCCCGAACCGTGACCAGAGTCGCGAGACGAGCAGAGCACGCCGCCGACGCCCGCTCAGTACAACCGTCCACCCGCTACTACTGTCGACCGACTACTACCTCTCCCGACTCGCGCTACAATATATATAACAACTGTTCCTGGCGACCCGGTGCGTGCCACTACTGTCGTCTGGCGCGGTCCAAGCGCCGACTAGCAACGATAAATAACTCTCTGGTCAGACAGAGATGCTGTCATGCCTCGCCATCGCTCTGGTAATGAATACGTACGTGTTGCAGCGTGCGTACCACCGGAACACGCAGTGGCGGAGCCAAAGACTGTGTTGTCGAGGTCGAGTGCGAGCGGGAAGAGAGGCAGCGCCGGCACGGAGATGCAAGCGAGCGCGAGACGCACGGGGGCTGCGGCGTGGCGCGTTTGCGGTCGGCGCCTTTGGTGGCAACGGCCGGGACAAGCAGCGGTGTATGGTGTGGTGCGGGGCGGACAGGGGCGGCGGTGGACGGGGAGGAGGCGGCGCGACGACGGCATGGGGGCGAAAACGGGACGGGGGACGGCGGATGTTGAGAGGCGTCACGCGCGGACAGGACACAGAGACACACAGATTGGAAAGGGAGGGTGCGCGGTAGTAGTTGGGAATGTGCGTACCGTGCGGGATGGGAGTGGGCGAGGAACACGGTCGTGGCCCCTGTTTTGGGTGCGTGTGGTGACGTCGGTGTGTTGTGGGAAGGGAAGGTGCTGTGGCGGCGGCGCGTAATGGGCGTAGGCCGAAAAGAGAAAGGAACGTGGGCAGTGTGTTGGCAAGCGTCGGTTCGACTGCGACGTTGATGGGCAGGGCAGGGCAAGGTTAATGGTGGTAGGAGTAGGCTTGTGGGCGCAAAAAATCTGCCGCTGCAGGCGGTGCCGTAACCGCCATGGCGGGAAGGAGAGAGGGCCAAAGAAAGAAAGAAAGAAAGAAAGAAAGAAAGGAAGAAAGAAGAAAACAAAAAAAACAAAAAAAAGGAGGGGGGGGGGGCGAAAGTGGAGAGGCGGTGAAACACGTATGTAACGCAGCAGCGATGGCGAGGCATTGTAGCATCTGTGACCAGAGAGTATGCGCTTGACCGCGCGAGTGTTGCGAGCGGTTCTCAGTCAGTAGTAGTCTTTGCGAGTTAGTTGTCGCTATGCAGAGTAGCAGTGAGTAGTCGTTGCGAGTCTGTCAGTAGTAGTCGTCGCGAGTCTGTAGCTCTGTCTAGTTGAGAGCAGTACTCAGTCTGTAGTCGTCATGCAGAGCGGTCGGTCAGTAGTAGCAGTCCAGTGCGGTTGTGTGATGTAGGCGGTCGGCAACAATGGTCAAGATGAGGAATAAGGTATACTGTTAATTAATATAATCATTAGATAATGAAAAATTTTATTTATTGTAATTATTCTCCAACAAGTCTCCCAATAATAATTTTTTATTTCAAAAGCATTTTCTCAAAAGTTTAATTTTTTTGAACTAAAGATCTCGTTGCACTTCCCATTTCATTCCACTTCTTTTTGAAGAAAAATTTCACTAGAATTACAAAAAAAAGGAGAATATTATTATTTGCAATGTAGTTACTCCAAGTGGTGCGCAACAACAAGAGCAGATATGTGACATCCATTTATTCTGAGGTAAGACTTTAATTCTGATTGTTTTTACACAGGGCCAAAAAACCGATATTTCGGTTTAATTGAATTTTCTTGTCACTGAATGGACTTTAATTTTTTTGAAGGATTTATAATTGAGTCAGATTGCGAATTTCACATTTGTTGCCATTGTCAGTACATTTGATTGTAGGCAGGTTACGCATAGAGCCATGTCCATCAGCATTTCTAATTAGTATCGTTATTATCTTTAAAAAAATTGCGGTGGGGAGACTACACTTGGCGACACCCAGTCCAGGATCGTATTTCGTTGAGAGTCTTTTGAGCGACAGTCAGATATCTGCTCTTATTTGCTTAGATAATTAGGATTTGGCGCAACGCTTTTAATAATATTGTGACTTTCTTTCTACAGGTCAACGGCAATTTGCTGCTTTGTTGTATTTGTGTGTTGCTTTTGCATTGTGCTTATTTGCTTTGTGAAAAATTTTGACTATTGTAAAAATGCCGCGAAAGACTGTGAATAGTGTATCGCGAAGTATTGTGAATGAAATTACCGACTTAAACAACGTGACCGATAGTAATTGTGATACGCAACGTAATGATGACAATCCTGCGTTCACTAACAATCAGTGCATTCCAACAACTAGTGATGACTTTTACCCTGATAATGAACAAACGAACTCAATTGTCTCGTCTGTTAATTTGACGACAATTGATGACGCAGAACGCTCTATTGTAATGAGCGCTGCCCAGCTTAACACACCCGATTCGGAAAACTCAAGTAATGTACAGACAAATCTGTCTAATGAAAATGAACAGATCACACAAAGTAGGACAGATGTATTTAATTCCGAAACAATGACTGATAATATACATTTGACTGACAAACCTTTTTGTAAATTTCAAAATGACCAAATGGTTACAGAAAGTGAAACAATTCCAGATCCACTATTGAACAGTACAGATAATAGAAATGGTAATTTTGGCTCGGATCCAATTATGGCAATACTGCTACAACTTAGGGAAGAGAGTAAACAACGGAATGAAAATTTCAAACAACTTAGGGAACAGTACAAACAGCGGAGGGAAATGATGAATAATTTTTTCAAACAACTTAATGGAGGTTTTGACAACCATTGCAGGCAGGTAGATGAGGGTGTCGACAGCCATTACAAACAACTTAGCGAAACAATTGATAAAAGTGTCGATCTCACAAACGAAAAACAAGACGACCGTAAAGAACAGAACAAACAAGTTAGCGAACAGATTACAGCTGTTACCATACAATGTCAGGACACTAAAGTACAATTACGTGTGAATACTAAGACTTGTGCTAATAAGAGTAATGAAAAAGTTGGCACTATTGCACAAGAATTAAATAGTACACATGTAAGCACAACAGAATTACATAAAGACGAAGTTAATGCAGTCACTGAACAATGTTCAGCAAACGCAACACTGATACACGAAATTAATGCAGTCACTGAAGAATGCCCTAAAAACGAAGTACAGATTCGCGACGAAACTAATTTAGAGTCAGTAGAAGTTTCACACACTCCAAATACGGAAGCTGACGAGAAATTTGAACGTCAGAACAACCAAATTGACGAAAGTAGTAAAGTAACAGAATTAACAATTATTTCAGTCACCAATACGTCACAGAATCCGCCACGTTGCGAGCATTTATCAGAGTCACGCAGCGTGTATAATGTGAGCAATTTACAGAGACTACGCGAATTAAAATCTGAAAAGCTACGCAACTTGAAATCCGAAACGACACAGACAAACAGATTCACACACAAACCCGAACGTGTTTTCAAATTCAATGACGAGAATGTAGATTACGAGCAAATTTTATCCGCCAGAAAATGTAAAG
This sequence comes from Schistocerca americana, assembly GCF_021461395.2. Classification (NCBI taxonomy): domain Eukaryota; kingdom Metazoa; phylum Arthropoda; class Insecta; order Orthoptera; family Acrididae; genus Schistocerca; species Schistocerca americana. Next base: position 75,385,203 of record NC_060126.1, on the reverse strand, counting down.
AATTTAATAATGACAGCGTACAGGTACACGCTTTGCACTGTATACGACAATTTATCTTTGGACATTCACCGCTATTGCCTGTAATGCAGAAGCTAGCTTTGAACCAGATGCGACAATTTATTTTTGTATTTACAACAGCATTGCCTGTAATGAAGAAATTTGAATTAGCACGGATACAACAATTTGCCTTTGAAATTTTACCGCTATTGCCTGTAACACAAAAGCTAAAATTTATTTGCAGTGCGTAAATGACCTCAGGGGATTCATTACGCTTTAATGAATATGTGCCGTAGCGAGCATAGGGCCCCGAGCTGTAGTAGTGCTGTTTCATCTTTAGTTTTCTGCACTGCTGCCTTCTCTTCTACTATCCTTTATATCTATCCAAACTGCTCTTTAACTATTGCTCTTTGTAGTATTAAGAAACATGTAATGAATATCCGATGTGACAAACTTTTACCGAATGTGACAATTTTCAGTAGGCACTCCCGTAATGACAACTACCGCCGTAATTTTAATTACAGATAAAATCGTAATCATCAGTATGTGTAAAAGTAAAATTAACAGCAAACGCATTTTTTGGTAACAATAGATGTTTTTCACCACAATAGCATGAAAGTCAACCGCTTAGCATACGTAACCAACAATGCAGTCTACAAGGTCAACCAAACTTTAATGTTTCGCCGCGTGCACGTATAGTCCCAGCCCCAACAAATAGTAACGCATGGCAGCAAAGAAATAACTACGTACAGACAACACTCTATTTCAACTCGTATCACAATGCGCCGTATAGGAATGACTATTACGACAGACGTAAAAATAATGAAGACAATTTTCAGCGAACGTCTAACAACAGTCGGTCATACCAACAGCAAAATCATACGCAAGAACATATTCTCATGAATGAACCCGACAGTAGGTACCATCCAGAGCGTAACACGCCTGGAAGAAGTAATAGGACAGTTCAAATAGTCGAAATGCCACAGAATCCTCCTAATAATAATAACACGTCAGATAGAATCTGACTAGATAATGTACAGGACGCATCTTTCAATAATACAAGCACTACCTTAGACACGCAAAATGTTGTTCACGAAAATGTAATTACTTTTGACGACATCAGAGACACTCTTTTACAGGAAAGACCAGTTATTCAGAAAACCATTTCACATCCTGTTATCGAAATTAAAATTGGTTCATCGAAATTCTCAGCAGTAATTGATTCCGGATCACCTATATCAGTAATAAATGAGGAGACTTTTAATGAGTGCAACAAAGAGAATACTTATCCGACATTACCTTTAGGCAAAACAAAAGTGAAAGGAGCAGTATCGAGTAAAGGAGTAGACGTTAAATTACAGACACATTTATCATTTTGTATCGCAGGTCACACGTTTCACTCTAATTTTTGGATTGTTCCTTTATTGACAACAGACGTTATTTTAGGCACGAATTTTCTGGTACAACACGAAGCAGTCATTGATTTTCAGAATTCTTATTTAATGTTAAAGGATGAAAATGTACAACTTGCTTTAGAATTTCAGCACTCATTATCTGCGGAAGAACAAACAATTAACCGCACAGAGGTCATTTCCGCAACACGTGACATAGACTGTAATCCCACATTGTTAACGGATACGTACGTACACAACTATAATACTCCAGACGAAATGGACTACGACGTAATACAAATGATTTCCGATAAAGTTAAAGAGAGTAGTGCAATTACAGACGACGAACGAACGCAATTACACAAAATTCTTTTACAGCAAGCTCCAGTTTTTGACAACATTCCTGGTACTATGTCCGGCTTTATGTATGAATTTCAAGTCAAACCGCATGACACATTTAAAGCAAAGCATTATCCTATTCCATACATTCACAGAGAACAGGTTAAAAAAGAATTGCAGGATATGCTCGACCAAGGAATTATAGAACCAGCAGTTAGTCCGTACATAAACCCGCTACATATTGTTAAGAAAAAAGATGGCTCACTTCGCCTTGTACTTGATTCACGTCACATTAATGACATTATTATTAATGAAACAGATCGACCACAGACATTAGAGGAACTTTTACAGAAATTTCACGGTACAGCTATTTATTCCACATTAGATTTGAAATCGGGATTTTGGCAAATTCAACTTCATCCGAATTGTAGAAAATATACAGCTTTTCTCTGTTTCGGCGACTGTTATCAATTTTGCAAACTACCGTTCGGCTTAACTATTTCTTCTGCAGCTTTTATTCGCGGTTTGAACACAATACTTCCGACAGAACTTAAAGACAGAATTACGACGTATGTAGACGATATTCTTATCGCAGAAGCTAACTGGTCTGAACACAATATGATTCTTGAACAACTGTTACAAACTTTTCATGCACAAGGACTCACAGTTAACCTCAGTAAATCGCACTTTGGCAAAACTTCTATAAAATTTCTTGGACACGTAATTTCAGCAGAAGGCATTGCACCTGATCCCGAAAAACTTCAAGCTCTACGTGACATTACTGTTCCTACGACGAAGAAGCAATTACGCAGTTTTTTGGGCTTAATTAACTTTTTTCGTAAATTTATTCATCATTCTGCTTTAGACACGCCTAGACTATGCCAATTAACAGGTAAAAACAGTATTTGGTCTTGGGATAAGCAAGCACACTCTGAATTCATGAACCTGAAACATGCTTTGTTGAATGCACCACTTTTATCGCATCCAGATCTTACTAGAAATTTTTCCATTGCTACCGACAGTTCCAACACCGCTTTAGGTGTACATATTTTTCAGGAAATTGAAGAAGATGGTTCTACAGTAATTAAAAACATCGCATTTGCAAGTCGCATTTTGTCACCTGCTGAACGAAATTATTCCGTCACAGAACTTGAAACATTATGTGTTGTATGGGCTTTCACGAGATTTAGGCACTTTCTTTACGGCAGACATACCACCGTCTACACAGACCATAGAGCGATACAATTTTTACTTTCAGCTAAATTCACTCACGACAGGTTAAGCAGATGGAAACTATATTTACAGGAATTTAATTTTACAATAGTTCACATTCCCGGTACGCAAAATGTTATAGCAGACGCACTATCGCGTTCTCTCAGTAACAATCAGCAAGACGTAGCAACCAACTTCTGCAAAGCAAATTTCAGCGTCATGTACATTCAACAAGTTGCATTTGAAAATTTCATTTCGTCGTCATTACGAGACATAGTATTCTTTTTTTTCTTTCACATGCTTTGGTCAGCTGCACGAGCTAATGCTTCTGTCCGTCAGCTGTGTTGTCTTCTGCTGTCACTACCAATTTACGACACTCACAAAACACAAACAAATGTTTTTCAGCAAATGATTAATTTTGACACGTGCAAACTATTACGGATAGTAACAAAGTAGAATCGGAACACAAAAGAACATGTCCGACCTCACTACCATGTTTTTGCTACATCTTTGTCGCTGTTGAACTCACTTCAACATTTGTTACTTTCACTCCATTACGCAAAGCTACTGCTAAAACTGTTTCAAATGCATTTATAAAACATTTTCTATCTCATGTAGGGCATGTAATGAAAGTAATTTCTGATAATGGATCTCAATTTCGTAGTAGTGTATGGACACGCATGTTACGAGCTAGAAACATTTCTCCGATCTATATATCCAAGTACCACGCTTCTTCGAACCCTTGTGAAAGATTAATGAAGGAAATTGGTAAGCTGTGCAGAATATACTGCCACAAAAGACATATTGATTGGGATACACACATACTCTCATTCCAAGATGTAATTAATACCATTCCAAATGAATCCACTATGCTATCTCTGACTGTTATACTGAAAAACGTTGAACCACCGAACAAAATTAAAGAATTAATAGAATTCCCCAAAAATCGTCGCCTACGACACCACGAAATAATTGACATTGCGCTGAACAACATCAAACGTGCCGCAGAGCGCCGGAGAAGACAGCAAAAACAGGTTTGTACACGCCGCGACTTTCACGTTGGACAGAAGATATTAGTACGTACACACTATTTATCCAGCAAATTAAAAGGTAAGTGCAGTAAATTTGAACTTCTATACGCAGGTCCGTATCGGATTCGCAGTATCCCTCACCCCAATGTTGTACACGTCGAAACTTTGAGAACCAGAAAATCGAAAGGCAATCACCATATCTCAAACATTAAACCGTTTATTGAGTGAAACCACTGTATGATTCAACACACTATGATGCCATTTACTAATGCAATTAATTCACCTGACTAATTATTGATGATTATCGTATTTTTTTTCTTGGCAAGTGCCCGGCAAGGTAAGGTTAGCAGGTCGCTCTTCTTGTCGTTACACATCAGACCATGCATATTTTTCCAGATGAATTTACACATTTACGACTATTTCTGCAATTATATTTATGTGACTACTTATTGATGATTATCGTATTTTTTTTCTTGGCAAGTGCCCGGCAAGGTAAGGTTAGCAGGTCGCTCTTCTTGTCGTTACACATCAGACCGTGCATATTTTTCCAGATGAATTTACACATTTACGACTATTTCTGCAATTATATTTATGTGACTACTTATTGATGATTATCGTATTTTTTTCTTGGCAAGTGCCCGGCAAGGTAAGGTTAGCAGGTCGCTCTTCTTGTCGTTACACATCAGACCGTGCATATTTTTCCAGATGAATTTACACATTTACGACTATTTCTGCAATTATATTTATGTGACTACTTATTGATGATTATCGTATTTTTTTTTTCTTGGCAAGTGCCCGGCAAGGTAAGGTTAGCAGGTCGCTTTTCTTGTCGTTACACATCAGACCGTGCACATTTTCCATTTTTTTGTGTATATGACTGTACTCCAGTTTGTTTGTATGCACTATGAAATAGTTAAGATATAACACACACCAGTCGACTTTGACATTTTTTTTTGCCTTATGACATCTCAACATCGTGACTGTTTCACATTTTTTTTGCTACTGCATTGTATTATTCTGTGTACATTTTTTCGCATCCGAACACTGTCAATGTCTTGGACATATTACGTTTTCTGTCATGTTATGCTGTATGGTTAATTGTGTCACCATAAACCAGTCATTATTTAGTGGGTATAGGATTTAAATGCAAGACATTAATCTTTGTTCATCAATTTCAGAAAGGAATGATGATTCTAAGAAATAAATTTAACATAAATGGGAATTTCACCTACGGAATAAACGAAAGAAGATGCAATAACTTTATGAGGAAGAGTAAATGGATCAGGATTGGCAGGCATTAACAAGAATATACTATACTCATCGTAGAATAGCAGTCTTAACTAATTTTTTCTTTCAGAATACAAGGTGATTGATGCAGGCTGTCAGACTGAACTACACATCTTAGTTTTAGTGATGAAATATGCTAGAGATAAGGAATAGTTATGTAATGAGTAATGAAGTGATTTTTTGCAGATGATAATGAATACTGATGAATAATGATGAAGGATATGATGTTATGAATAATGAAGTTTTTCTTTACAGGTGATGATAATAGTGAAGTTATGATAATATGGATAATGAATAATGAAGTTTTTTTCTTTACAGATGAGGATAATGTTGAAGTTATGTATTTATGCTACGTAGTTATTTAAGTATTTGTTGCAGTTTGCTTTGACAGCAGGTGTTACATTGCATAGTAGGATGACGGAAAGTTTTGGAAAGGACAGCTATGGAGCACATTTTATACACATTTCACTACTTGTTAATTCGAAGTTCACTACTTTTCAGCATAGTGTGCGTTTCTTCTTTCAGGTCAATAATCCGTTTTTGTATTTTTTCCAGGAGAAGTTTTTCATGACACTTACTAAACCTGTTACTTATTATACCTGCTCTAGTACTTGCATTTTTATATTTTTTACCCATTTGTGTTTATCATTTATAAATGTGATCACATGTACTGCCTTGTTACATAATCTTGCTACAGCTGACTCATGACGAATGACGTTACCTATCCTCATTTGCAGCAATAGGTCAAAAGCAAAAAGTATTATGCCTCAGCAATTAATTATCGATCCCAACGCAATGCATTGCTACCAAAAAAATGTATTACCAGTCCCACATAATGTCACTAGTTTATGATAATTCTGAATAATACTGATCAACTCTGAATAGCATGTCACTCGAGTAATGACCTCTTAATGAGACTATATTCAAAATAATGCTTTGTCACTAGCTAATAACTGCCACTGTTTATTGTAATGCCTGTGATTACTAATGATTTGACTGTAATTAACTGATTTTTAATAATGACTTTGTAATGATCTGAATAATACTGAATGATGAACTATGTTTTATTCTATTCAATACTTGATGGCCACTGAGTGCCAATAATTAATGTCACTCCACGAATTGTTATTAATTATGCCATTGATTAGCTCTTGTTTCCAATGTTGATACTTTGTAATTTGAAATGAATGTGACGGTTTAATAATGCTTTGTAATTAATTAAGGCTAATAATTCTTAATATATTGAAATGACAAATGATCAATTAATTAACTGTAATTATACAAATGATTAATTAACTGTAATTAGACAAATGATTAATTAACGACAAATGATTAATTAACTGTAATTAGACAAATGATTAATTAACGACAAATGATTAATTAACTGTAATTATACAAATGATTAATTAACTGTAATTAGACAAATGATTAATTAATGACAAATGATTAATTAACTGTAATTAGGAAAAGGTTAATGATTCTTAATTATACTCTGTAACTGAAAAGAATGCGATTATTTCATAATATTTTGTAACCAGGAAAAGAAGGCTACTGATTCTATGTAAAACAATTAATGAACATTTTTCTGTAATACTACATACTTGGTACAGAAATGTTCAATAACTGGGCTATGAATGCCACGAACTATCAATGAAGATTGTAATTGTCAATATTACGTGACTTGATGTCCTTCACCTCATAAGCTGACTACCCTGAATTACTGCAATGTCCATTTGTCCTGTTTATCCCAGTGATCATGGAGCACTATATTTGGTTTTGCACTAATTCTACGTTGGTGTGCCTTGTAAGAGTGTGGTGTTGACACGACATGCTGTCCACCACCATGAGCGATGAAGACATTATTATGGTCCCACTGTTTGGTGTACCTAATGTACTGCCAAAATGAAAACATGGAACATTACTACGACAGTTCAGTGTCTTGGCTACACTGATAAATTCTGATGGGAAAAGAACTTCAAGTTGTGTCACTTGGTGTTGTACTACTGTGGAAAGATATGGACTTTCAGAGCAGCTGTGTGCAATCTAAAGTGCTACAACCATGATGCAATCCTTCCCTTTCCTATCCTGATTCTTGTCACATAAAGAAAAAATTTTTTTTGGTAACATCATTTATGTTCATAGGTTATACATTTTTCGATTCGCTAAACTCCAGTGTGAGTACACTTATGTCACTGGTCGACATGATGTTTGCCATTATGTTTATTTGTTGTGAAAATACTAAAGACATTTTTCAGTGCATGTGCACTTTGGACATGAATTTTTTTTTGCCATTATGTTTATTTGTTGTGAAAATGCTAAAGACATTTTTCAGTGCATGTACACTTCTCAACATAATATTTTTTGCCAGTCTGTTTATTTGTTCTGAATATGCTAAAGAATTTTTTCAGTGCCTGTGCACTTTGTTATCTGTCAAATAATTTGTATATACTTTTCTGATTTGCTACTATGTTTTGTACTCACATTTTGTCTTTGTCTGATATATTTTGTACTTAGTGCGTGTGCACAACATTTACTTTATGTACTACATCTAATTATTCTTGCCAGTCTGTTTATTTGTTCTGAATATGCTAAAGAATTTTTTCAGTGCCTGTGCACTTTGTTATCTGTCAAATAATTTGTATATACTTTTCTGATTTGCTACTATGTTTAGTATTCACATTTTGTCCTTGTCTGATATATTTTGTACTTAGTGCGTGTGCACAACATTTAAATATTCTGTAAGTTGTAGGATTTTGTTAATTAAAGAAAAATTTTGCCGCGCTTGGCAAGTCCAAATGACTCACCATCGCTGCCAAATTTTTGCCCCCCGAGTGGAGGGTTATGAAACACGTATGTAACGCAGCAGCGATGGCGAGGCATTGTAGCATCTGTGACCAGAGAGTATGCGCTTGACCGCGCGAGTGTTGCGAGCGGTTCTCAGTCAGTAGTAGTCTTTGCGAGTTAGTTGTCGCTATGCAGAGTAGCAGTGAGTAGTCGTTGCGAGTCTGTCAGTAGTAGTCGTCGCGAGTCTGTAGCTCTGTCTAGTTGAGAGCAGTACTCAGTCTGTAGTCGTCATGCAGAGCGGTCGGTCAGTAGTAGCAGTCCAGTGCGGTTGTGTGATGTAGGCGGTCGGCAACAATGGTCAAGATGAGGAATAAGGTATACTGTTAATTAATATAATCATTAGATAATGAAAAATTTTATTTATTGTAATTATTCTCCAACAAGTCTCCCAATAATAATTTTTTATTTCAAAAGCATTTTCTCAAAAGTTTAATTTTTTTGAACTAAAGATCTCGTTGCACTTCCCATTTCATTCCACTTCTTTTTGAAGAAAAATTTCACTAGAATTACAAAAAAAAGGAGAATATTATTATTTGCAATGTAGTTACTCCAAGTGGTGCGCAACAACAAGAGCAGATATGTGACATCCATTTATTCTGAGGTAAGACTTTAATTCTGATTGTTTTTACACAGGGCCAAAAAACCGATATTTCGGTTTAATTGAATTTTCTTGTCACTGAATGGACTTTAATTTTTTTGAAGGATTTATAATTGAGTCAGATTGCGAATTTCACATTTGTTGCCATTGTCAGTACATTTGATTGTAGGCAGGTTACGCATAGAGCCATGTCCATCAGCATTTCTAATTAGTATCGTTATTATCTTTAAAAAAATTGCGGTGGGGAGGTTACAGCGGTGGTGTGAGAAGGGCGGGGGCGGAAGGAAGGCAGGAAGGACAAGAGGCGAGGCGACGGCTTGCTTTGTGTACCGGTCGGTCTCTGGCTATGCTTCGTTTTCTGCAGCAGGGTCGGTGCGCGGCGTGGCTCGCGGCAGTGGGAACGCCTGGCGGCTGGACGGCCAGCAATGCGGTTGGATGGGCGGCCACAGCACCACACCTGTGCCCGAGGAGGAGACGCTGGCGGCGGGCCCTGAGGTGAGGCCGGCTCGGCTGGGGCTGTGGATGTGTAGGTGTGCGCCGCTGCTGCAACAACGAGTAAAAACGCGAGAAGAAGGGGTGGCGGTAGAGAGGAAAAAAAAAAAAAGGTCGTGTTGTGTTGATGCGCAGGCAGACGCGTACAGAGAGACGAGCCCGGTCTGCAGCAGGGTGTGGCCGTGCCGAGTGCAGAGCAGCGGCGGCCCGGTTCGGTTCGGTTCGGCCCGGCCCGGCGGGCCGCGCTGTTGTCGCGGACGTGAGCGCCCCCTGGCGGGTGGCCGGAGGCGGCGCGGCGTGTTGGACGTGTGGCTGGTGGCAGTGCACAATTTGCGAGTGGCTGGCGGTGTGGTGTGGCGGTTGGCGCGTCGGGCGGCGGAGAGAGAGAGGGAGGAGAGGTATGTGTTGCGGGCGCCCTTTGCTGCGCTGCGTCGTTGCGTGTGCCGTACAGGGCGGGCGCTTGTCGACTGTGTGGGCGGTGTGGCGAATTGGCGTGAAACGGCTGCCGAGAGGTGTGTGGTAGCGAGCCGGTCGGTGTCAGTGCGAAGGGGAATGTGCGTGCGTTTGGCGGTTTCGGTGTGCTTTTTGCGGCGTGAGAGTGGGAATTAGTGGGGCCGGCTGTTGTGTTGGTTCCTTGTGTCTTGTGTCGCGTAGCTTGATGGCAACGTGGAAGGACGCCGGTTTCGTTTCGAGCCGTGCGTGTGGTTGTCGACGTTGACTGGTTGGCGTGTGCCGATGCACGTGCATGTGTGGGTCGCGAGTGCGTTTTTGGCTGGCTGTGTGTGTGTGTGTGTGTGTGTGTGTGTGTGTGTTTTGGGGGGGAAGGGGGAGGCGGTGGTGGAAGTGCAGTCGTTGCCACGGGCGTCGTCGGGTGGGGCTGGGGCTGTGCGTCGTGGCGGAAAGGTGGTAGGTTGCGGGAAGCGAGCCCGTCGTTGACGGTGTCGCGTGAGTTGTGAATCGAGTGGGGCGCGGGGCGCGGGACAGGAGCAGCGTGCCGCTGCGTCGTGGTCGTCAGCAGAGGCTGTGCGTGTGCTTGTCCTTTTTGTGGGCGGTTCGTGCGAGGCGTTTTTGTTTTGTGTTGCCCTAGTTGTTAGTTTATTTTGTTTGTGTTTGTTATTTTGAGACGACGACTGGTTGGTGGCGTGCGCGCGAAGTGGCGGTGTGCGCCTCCCGTGTCGTTTGTGTTGTTTTGTTTTTGTTGTGTTTTTTTGTTTTTGTGTGTTTTTTTTTTTTTTGCACTGGGCCCCGGGGGGGTGGGTGGGTGGGTGGGTGGGTGCGTGTGTCTCGATTGCCGGCTGGCGAAAGGTGCGCCATCGGCGGGGTGGGTCGCCGGCACAAGTAGAGGCGGCGGCGTTGTTGCTGTTGTTGTGTGGTGTTTGTTTTGTTCGGCTGTGTCGGCGAGCTGTGTTGCGGTGCGTGTGAATGGTGGTGCAAAAGTGCTGGCGTTGGGGCTGCGGCTGCGACGGCGGCGAGCCGCTGGCGCGCATGATAGTGATGTTGTGAACAGCGGCTGTGTACGGTAGTGGTGTTGTTGTAGCACGACGTGCATCCGGGCCGGCGCGGAAAGCGCAGTTGCGGGCGGTTGCCCTTCGGTGCCAGCCATGTCGCGTGAGCGGCGGGTTGCTCTGGTGTCGACACGTGGTGCTCTGGGTTGTTGTGTGGTGCCCTTTGGCCGGTGGGGGTGGTTCGCGTGTGTCTCGTTCGCGCTCGGTATCTGGTCGTGGTCGTGGTCGTGCTGCTCCCCCGTCTGTCGGCGGTTTTCGACGTCGTCTGTACGTTTTTGTTCGTTTGCGGCGTGCCTGCCGACGTCGTCCCGTCGCGACCTTTCAACCGAAAGTGTGGCGCCCGAAGGTGAACGAACGTAACCCTGACCTCGGCGCTTTACGCTGAGCCGAGCGAACCGAACCTAACCCGTGGTGTGGCGAGGTGAGCTCAGCCTGTGAGCCCCTAACGTCTACGTAAGGTAAGCTGTCCGGCTCACGCCTCACGTTTGAACGCTTTTTTTTTTTTTAACCTACGTTTGACGCTTCTTAACCTAGCACTGACCCCTTAACCTAACGTGTAACCTAACCTAACCTAACCTAACCTAGCCTGTGACGCCTGACGTGTTTGAATGCTTAACCTAAGTTTGACGCTTAACCTAACCCAAGTCCCCTTAACCTAACCCACGTCCACCTAACCTAACCTAACCTAACCTAACCTAACCTAGACGTGTAAACGTAATGTGTAACGCGTAACGTGTAAGGTCGGCTGTCGTGTGTGCTGACGGCAGATTGGGTTGGTCTGTAGATTCGGATTGCGGTTTGCCTCGGTCGAGGGGTTGGGTCGGAAGCGGCGAGGGGCGGCGGCGCCTGTTGCGCAGGCGGCGTCCGTTTGCGGCGGGCAATTGTTGAGAAACGGCTGTGAATGTTGGCGGGCGAGAGGAGGAGGACGGCGCGCGATGTGGCCCGACGGCTGCGGGCCGATCGGGAAACGGCGGGAGGGCGACGGAAGGCGATGGGGCGGCGGAGGCGCGTTTGCACGGCCGTCATCGCCGCACGCCTCGGCTTGTGTGGCTGTGGCGCCGGCCGCGCTGGCCGGGCTGCCGCGGCGACGGTGTGGGAGTTTTGCCGAAGGTTTGGCCATTGTGGCGGGTCGTCGGCTGGGGCTGTGGGGGCGGCATTTGGGCGGGGGCGGCGATTCTCGGCGGGCCGACCCAGGCTGTAGCGCGCGGTAGCTGCAGTTTGGCCGTGGTTTGCGGCGCTGCCGTGGCGACTGGTTGGCGACTGTGGTGTGGCTGTGTGTAGCCCCATCCTCGGTGGTTTGAAAGGCGCGGGCGGTTGTGGCGCAGGTTTGGGGCTGCTCCGCACAGGCTGTCGGACGTTGGGCGGTAGCAAGCGCGGGAGGCGCGGCGCGGCGGCGCGCAGAGTGGCGGCCGCTCTCTCGGCCGTCCGCGCCCGCCCGCGACACTGGCTGGGCCTTGTGATTCTCTGCTCTGCTGCTGTGCTGTGCTTGCGTGCCTGCCTGCCGTCCCGCTCGCTCTCGCTCTCGCTGTGTGTTACGCGCGTCGTCGAAATGGCAGATCAGGCGGCTACGAACGAGACTGCTGCGGCACCCGCCGCCACCGGCACTACGAAGAAGGCCAAGTCTGCGTCGTCTGCGAAGAAGCCGCGCGCCAAGCCTGCGCACCCGCGCACCTCTGAGATGGTGACGGCCGCCATCAAGAGTCTGAAGGAGCGCGGCGGGTCGTCGCTGCAGGCGATCAAGAAGTACATAGCCGCGCACTACAAGCTGGACGCGGAGAAGCTGGCGCCGTTTATCAAGAAGTACCTCAAGTCGGCCGTCGTGGCGGGCGAGCTGGTGCAGACGAAGGGGAAGGGCGCGTCCGGCTCGTTCAAGCTTGCCGGCGCCGGCGGCGGGGGGGCGGCCGAGGGCGGCAAGGCTCGTGCTGGCGGTGCCAAGAAGAAGCGCGCCGCTCCGGCCAGCAAGGAGAAGAAGGGCGCCCGTGCGGCCGGCGCAAAGAAGGCTGGTGGCGTGAAGGCGGCGACCGGTCGGAAGGCGGGCGCCGCCAAGAAGGCGTCTGCGGCGTCGGCCGCTCCCGCGGGTGCGAAGAAGGCGGCTGCGGCCAAGCCGGCCAAGGCCAAGTCGCCGTCGAAGGCGAAGAAGGCCGCCAAGGTTCCGACGAAGAAGCCGAAGGCGCCGCGCCCGAAGAAGGCGACGACGCCGTCTAAGGCGAAGGCTTCGCCCAAGAAGAAGAAGTAGAGTAGAGGAGAAAGAGATGGGAGAAAGGAAGGGTTTGGCGCTTGACTCCGTCGTCCCCACCCCCCGTCGTCGTCTAGTGGCGCGCAAGAGACGCGCGGCCCAAAACGGCCCTTCTCAGGGCCATCAAAGCACGTCGGGGAAGGTTTTGATTGTCGTGTTGCGTCTGGTGTGGGTGTCTGTCTGTCTGGCGTTTCTGTATGCCCGTGGGGATGCTGTTTGCGTGCCGTGGTGGTTGGATTGCGGGGGTCGGTGGCGGGTGTGGGCGGCGGTAGCGGTAAGCGGTGTTGTTGTTGTTGTTGTCGTGGTTGATTGTCGCCGTGTTTGTGGCGGCGGCCGACGGTTGGTTTTCTGTCACGTTGTTTTGTTTGAATACGTTGGTTGGCTTGCCTGCGTTCGTTCTTCTCGGATGTCTGTCTTGTCGAGTCGTGTCTGGTCTTTGTTTTGTTTCTTTGTGTGTGTGTGTGTGTTATGTTTTGCAACGGGGGGCACGTTGAGATGTGGAAGGAGTCGGCGGGGGATTTCGGTGGCGTGTAGAGCGAGCGAGCGCGCCTGCCTGGCCGTTGGCCGTCGGAGTTGGAGTGCGGGTTTTTTTGTTTTCGAAACGAAAGCGGCGGCCGGCCAGCCACCCACCCGTGCGGTGTGACGTCGGCCGTTGGGTATTGTGCGCTTTGAGCGCCGGGGAGGGATGATGTGTGATTGTTGCGCGCTGCTAGCAGGCAGGCAGAGTGAGCGGGTGTGGCGGACGGACGGGAAGTGGTGGTTTTTGTTTTTGGGTTGCGGGGCGAGAGGCAGGCGACCGACAAAGTTTGCTCGCGACGGAGAGATGTTAGTGGCCCTGAAAAGGGCCGTTTTTGTTTGTGCGGTGCGGTGCCGCGGCGCGGTTTAGGCGCGCTCGCCGCGGATGCGGCGCGCGAGCTGGATGTCCTTGGGCATGATGGTGACGCGCTTGGCGTGGATTGCGCACAGGTTGGTGTCTTCGAAGAGGCCGACGAGGTAGGCCTCGCTGGCCTCCTGCAGGGCCATGACTGCGGAGCTCTGGAAGCGCAGGTCGGTCTTGAAGTCCTGGGCGATCTCGCGCACTAGGCGCTGGAATGGCAGCTTGCGGATGAGCAGCTCTGTGCTCTTCTGGTAGCGCCTGATTTCTCGCAGGGCGACGGTGCCCGGCCTGTAGCGGTGGGGCTTCTTGACGCCTCCGGTGGCGGGCGCGCTCTTCCTCGCCGCCTTGGTGGCGAGCTGTTTGCGCGGCGCCTTTCCGCCGGTGGACTTGCGGGCCGTTTGCTTTGTGCGGGCCATAGCGGTAGCGGAGCGGCGTGCGTGGAGGTTACGTGCGGCGCGGCGTCCGGTGCTGCCTTGACAACGGGCCCGCGCGCCTCCGTGCTGCGCTTATATGCCCTCGGTTGCGCGTGGTGGGGGGAGGGCGGGCCAGAGTCTATATAGGGGGGCGGCGGGCGCGCTGGGCGCAGACCGTAGCCGACTCGCCAGCCGCTGCAGCTGCTGTTTGTGCACGTTTTGCTTTGCCCGAGGAAGGAAGGATGACAGGCCGCGGCAAGGGAGGAAAGGGGCTCGGCAAGGGTGGCGCCAAGCGGCACCGCAAGGTGTTGCGCGACAACATCCAGGGCATCACGAAGCCCGCCATCCGCCGCCTGGCTCGCAGGGGCGGCGTGAAGCGCATCTCTGGTCTGATCTACGAGGAGACCCGCGGGGTGCTGAAGGTGTTCCTGGAGAACGTGATCCGCGACGCGGTGACGTACACTGAGCACGCCAAGCGCAAGACTGTGACGGCCATGGACGTGGTGTACGCCCTGAAGAGGCAGGGGCGCACCCTGTACGGTTTCGGCGGTTAGGCTGCGTCGCAGCGGGCGCTGGCCTTCCCGCGGCCGTGCTTGTGGGTGGGACTAGAAAACGGCCCTTTTCAGGGCCACCACACTGTTCGGAAGTTGAAAAGTGCGAAAGAGTCTGTGTTGTTGTTGCTGCGTGTGTGCGCTGTGTTGTTTGTTTCTTTCCGTTTGAGCGACGTGATGTGGCTGGGAGGGGAGAAGGAAAGGAAACGTGTCATGTGGCTGGCTGGCTGTGTGTGTGTGTGTGTGTGTGTGTGAGAGTGGAGCTGCTTCGTTTGTGTGTTTGTTATTGTGTGTCTTTGTATCGATCGCGATGGAGATGGCGGGCTGTGTGTTGTTGTGCGAGAGGCGGTGATTATTTGCTTGCGTGGTTTGGCTCTGTGTGTTAGGCGTGTGGGCATAGGCGGCCGGATCAGCTGTTTCGTTCGTGTCGACGGCCGTTGCGGCGCGCGGGAGTGGAGGGCGGTGTGTCGACACGCCTCCCTTTAACAATGGTCATTATTGCTGCCGTTGTCGTTTGGAAGGCGACTGCGACCGTGCAAAATGTGTGTGTGTGTGTGTGTGTGTGTGTGTGTGTTGGGCCACACGGGCTGTGTGGACGACAAGATGGCGGACGTGCGCCGGCGGCGGCTGTGCTGTGAAAGTGCAAAGTTAAAAACAAAACAAGGTGCGGCGAGGACGACTGAAATTTTGCTTTGGACGTAGGTTTGTGTGGTGGCCCTGAAAAGGGCCGATTGTTGTGGGCCGAGCCGAGCCGGCAAAGCGCGTTGCGTGCAGGGGAGCACGCGGCGCTGCGATTGCCTGGCCTCCTTTAGGCCTTCTTCTCGGTCTTCTTTGGCAGCAGGACGGCCTGGATGTTGGGCAGGACACCACCCTGTGCGATGGTGACGCCCGACAGGAGCTTGTTGAGCTCCTCGTCGTTGCGGATGGCAAGCTGCAGGTGGCGCGGGATGATGCGCGTCTTCTTGTTGTCGCGGGCCGCGTTTCCGGCCAGCTCGAGCACCTCAGCCGCGAGGTACTCCATGACGGCGGCGAGGTAGACGGGCGCCCCGGCGCCGACGCGCTCTGCGTAGTTTCCCTTGCGCAGGAGGCGGTGGATTCTGCCGACCGGGAACTGGAGCCCAGCCCTGCTTGAGCGGGACTTTGACTTGCCCTTGACTTTGCCTCCCTTTCTGCGTCCGGACATGGCGATTGGGCTAGCGACGGTGCACACGAAACGGAAACGAAAACGACCGGTGCGAGCGGCAGCGAGTCGAGCAGCGGAGTGCGTGCCGGCGCAGCAGGGGTGGGGGTGCTTTATGGGCTCGGGTGCGGCGGCCGGTTGCGCGTGCGCCCCATTGGTCGGCGGCCGCAACAGGGCGAGCTGGTAAAGGTGCGGCGGCGGCTGGCGGCGGGTGCCACTGTGTGGGGAGACGCTGACTAGAGCGGAGCGCTTGCTACTGGTGTTGCTGCTGCCGTACGTTCGTTCGAGATGCCGCCCAAGACTAGCGGGAAGGCCGCCAAGAAGGCTGGCAAGGCGCAGAAGAACATTTCGAAGGGCGACAAGAAGAAGAAGCGCAAGAGGAAGGAGAGCTATGCCATCTACATCTACAAGGTGCTGAAGCAGGTGCACCCTGACACGGGCATCTCGTCGAAGGCGATGAGCATCATGAACAGCTTCGTGAACGACATTTTCGAGCGCATTGCGGCCGAGGCTTCTCGCCTGGCGCACTACAACAAGCGCTCGACCATCACGTCCCGCGAGATCCAGACCGCTGTGCGGCTGTTGCTGCCTGGCGAGCTGGCCAAGCACGCCGTGAGCGAGGGCACGAAGGCGGTGACCAAGTACACGAGCTCCAAGTAAGGAGGTGGCTCTGGAATGGAAGGATGGAGAAGGCTCCTCCGTTGCGAGAGCGGCAAAACGGCCCTTTTCAGGGCCACCAACTTGCCTTTTGCGGGAAGGGCGGAATTGTTGTTGTTGTTTGTGTGGACGGCTGTGATGTATGTGTGCATTTTGATTGTGGGTGGGGGGGGGGGGCGCGTCAAAGCGTGTTGCGGGGTACGGCCACGAGGTTGGTCGCCGTGGCGTGGAATGGTGGCACGCCTCGTTGGAGTGGTTTTTGACCCATTGGTGTTGGGGTGTGTGTGTGTGTTACCTGTCTGCGAGGGGGGACAGTGCGATCGGCGACTTTTGTGTCGCCGTAACGACGGCCGTTTGCGGGTTTGTTTTTTGCACATCATACATGGCGAGGGTGAAATGTGAAATGTTTTTGTTTGGTTGTTTTTGCCGCCCACTATTCCCTTTGCTGTACGCCGAGTTTGACAATGGTGCGACGCAACTGCAGCGTGGAGGTGTGTGAGTGACGTTGAAATGAACGTGCCATTAAGACGCATTGTTGTTGTATTGTACTGTACGTGTACGGCGACACGCACGATGATGTACCATTCGACTCTGATTTTTGATAGCCGTGTCTGACTGATTGCGTACGACGCACGCACACCGATGTCGTCATTCAAGATGCACGCGTGTCCAGTGCAGTACAGTAAGCGCGACGCTAGACGACGACGACGGCGGCGGCGGTCGTCGTTTGTTTGGCGAATGTCTGTACACGTGTTTGTCTGTGTCCATCCGGTATGTATGTATTTGTTTGTTTGAAAGTGTTTTGTGTGTCGGTGACGTGGTCCGATCCGTCGCCCCCTGAGTAACTGTCGATCGGCGCGATAGACCGGCGTCACGCAACTGAACCGAAGTCTTGGGCACACCCGTCATACTGTTGTACACCGTCGCGCTGAGAACGGTAACGAAAGGTTGACTTTGATCGGTCGAATGTCTGGGCAGAACGTGAGGAATGAGGCAAGAGTGCAAGGAGGAAAGGACAGAGGGGGGGCAAAAGAGAGAGGAAGGGAAAAAGGGGAGAAACGCATTCGTAGAGCAACGGAACGTTCCCGCGTCGGAGGCGTATTGGAGCCGCACTGAAATGCGTTTAACGGCGGCGCGGCTGCAAGTGTCTGCCGTGGTGAACGTTACCTTTGACGGCTGCATTGGGCTTTGCCTTTGCTTTCGCTTTCGCTTTCGCTTTCGCTTTCGCTTTCCCGGATGTACGTAACGTTTGTTGATATGGTTCTGAGGAAGAGTGTATGACAGTGCCGTGCCGTCCATGTTCGTGTGCCCTCCCATTGTGTGTATGCTATTGTCTGTGTACTTGAATGATGTATGTAGGTGTTGGTGGACATGTTGTACCAGTGGGGGGAAATGGATCGTCGATAGTTGCCGTCACTCTGTCACGGTCGAGATGACGCACCCTCCGTACAGAAAGGTGTCGAGAAAGTGTGTGTGTGTGTGCGTCCGTGAATTGGCAGTGTTTGGAGGTGGGCGTGCCCTGCATGTGGCCCGGAAGGCTGTTCGTTTGGCGGTAGTGTTGTGTGGACAGGGGAGGGGCATGCGTAACGCTGCTGGCATGGCATTTCGGGAGATGGGAGGGGGCAAACGAGGAAACGAGGAGCGGCGGCCAAAGACGGGACGGGGAGGGGCGCGGTGTGGGTGGCTTGCGCCTGTGCTCGGCGTTGTGGTTTGTGCAAAAGAGGAGGAGAAAAACAATGAGTTGCCAGGGAGGGGAGCGGTGTTGTGGTGTAGCCGCAGACGCGGCTGTCAGTGAACGTGGCGAGACGGACGGATATGCGCGGAGGGGCGGGGGCGGCGCATTTCGCCGGTGCCGTGCCGTGCCTGAAAGCCGCGTGGTCGCTGTGTTGTTGGTGGCGTGGGGGCAAGGAGAGTACCGTACGGGTGTGCTTGTGCGCCGGAAATGGCACACTGCGCCTGCCCGTCTTGGAGGCTGATGGCTGTGGTGTGGAAATGGGGCGCGGTGATGTTGAAGCAGTTGAAGAACAGAAAAGAAACCAAGAAAACGGAAGGCGTGATGCGGCGGTGGTGGTGAGAGCGGGAAAAACAAAACAAAAAAAAAACAACAAAAAAAAAAGAAGGAAAAACAACAAGAAACAAAAAAGAACACAAAACGTCTATCAATATTAAAATGTAAATGGAAATGGAAATGGACCCAGGTATAACCTCCCTGCACAAATAGCAGAGAGTCCGATGATAATAAAAATGTGCCAGAAGAATGTTAACGTCCCTACAAAACAAACCCAACGATAAGATTAATGAAAGAATGAACCGTATGTAACATTGCAACAGACATAATGAAACGTGATAAATTGTATAAGGGCAGCAGCGTTGACCTTTGGCCCTGTATTCAGAATAAAAAGAGCCAAAGATCGTTACCCCAATGAAAAAGACACTGAAACACGTATGTAATGTAACATAGCAGCGATGGCGAGACATTGTAGCATCTGTGACCAGAGAGTTTGCGCTGGACCGCGCGAGTGTTGCGAGCGGTTCTCAGTCAGTCAGTCAGTCAGTCAGTCAGTCGTTGTGAGTCTGTAGCTCTGTCTAGTTGAGGGCTGTACTCTGTCAGTAGTCGTCGCGTGCAGTACGCTAATAGTCGTCATGCAGAGCGGTCGGTCAGTAGTAGCAGCCGAGTGCGGTTGTGTGATGTAGGCGGTCGGCAACACTGGTCAAGATGGTGAATAAGGTATACTGTTAATTAATATAATCATTAGATAATGAAGAATTTTATTTATTGTAATTATTCTCCAACAAGTTCCCCAATAATAATTTCTATTTCAAAAGCATTTTTCAAACATTTAATTTTTTTATTGAACTAAAGAGTTCGTTGCACTTCACATTTCATTCCACTTCTTTGAAGAAAAATTTCACTAGAATCACAAAAAAAAGAGAATATTATTATTTGCAATGCAGTTCCTCCAAGCGCTGCGCAACAACAAGAGCAGAAATGTGACATCCATTTATTCTGAGGTAAGACTTTAATTCTGATTGTTTTG
Source organism: Schistocerca americana (assembly GCF_021461395.2). Taxonomy (NCBI): domain Eukaryota; kingdom Metazoa; phylum Arthropoda; class Insecta; order Orthoptera; family Acrididae; genus Schistocerca; species Schistocerca americana. The sequence goes on along the minus strand of NC_060126.1, from coordinate 75,365,555 downwards.
CACAGGGCCAAAGACCGATATTTCGGTTTAATTGAAGTTTCCTGTCGCTGAACGGACTTTAAATGTTGTGAAGAATTTATATTTGAGTCAGATTGCGAATGTCACATTTTTGTTGCCATTTTCAATACCTCTCATTGTGGGCGAGGTTACAATTAGCGCAATGTCCATTAGCGTCCGTAAATAACATTGTCCATTAGTTTAAATTTTGCGGGGAGGTTACAACACACACAAAAAAAAAAAAAAAAAAAAAAAAAAACAAAACAAAAAAAAAATTGCATTTATATCCGCCCCTCAATTGTAGATACCCCTTACACAGCTGTGTGCAATGAATGAGTGCTGGCTGGTAATTAATTGCACTCCTTGGAGGGAAATGCCATAGGAAGTAGTCTTTAAAAAGTGAATGTTTTTCGTTAAAAGACAAGAGTTACTTTAGAAAAAAGTAATAGTGGGGCTTTTGTTGTTGAACAAAATAAGTACAATGAACATACGTTATCAGATTTGCGCAATGCAGCTTCACACTACCTTTTGATTATAACACAATATACTATACATCGTCCCGAACCGTGACCAGAGTCGCGAGACGAGCAGAGCACGCCGCCGACGCCCGCTCAGTACAACCGTCCACCCGCTACTACTGTCGACCGACTACTACCTCTCCCGACTCGCGCTACAATATATATAACAACTGTTCCTGGCGACCCGGTGCGTGCCACTACTGTCGTCTGGCGCGGTCCAAGCGCCGACTAGCAACGATAAATAACTCTCTGGTCAGACAGAGATGCTGTCATGCCTCGCCATCGCTCTGGTAATGAATACGTACGTGTTGCAGCGTGCGTACCACCGGAACACGCAGTGGCGGAGCCAAAGACTGTGTTGTCGAGGTCGAGTGCGAGCGGGAAGAGAGGCAGCGCCGGCACGGAGATGCAAGCGAGCGCGAGACGCACGGGGGCTGCGGCGTGGCGCGTTTGCGGTCGGCGCCTTTGGTGGCAACGGCCGGGACAAGCAGCGGTGTATGGTGTGGTGCGGGGCGGACAGGGGCGGCGGTGGACGGGGAGGAGGCGGCGCGACGACGGCATGGGGGCGAAAACGGGACGGGGGACGGCGGATGTTGAGAGGCGTCACGCGCGGACAGGACACAGAGACACACAGATTGGAAAGGGAGGGTGCGCGGTAGTAGTTGGGAATGTGCGTGCGTACCGTGCGGGATGGGAGTGGGCGAGGAACACGGTCGTGGCCCCTGTTTTGGGTGCGTGTGGTGACGTCGGTGTGTTGTGGGAAGGGAAGGTGCTGTGGCGGCGGCGCGTAATGGGCGTAGGCCGAAAAGAGAAAGGAACGTGGGCAGTGTGTTGGCAAGCGTCGGTTCGACTGCGACGTTGATGGGCAGGGCAGGGCAAGGTTAATGGTGGTAGGAGTAGGCTTGTGGGCGCAAAAAATCTGCCGCTGCAGGCGGTGCCGTAACCGCCATGGCGGGAAGGAGAGAGGGCCAAAGAAAGAAAGAAAGAAAGAAAGAAAGAAAGAAAGAAAGGAAGAAAGAAGAAAACAAAAAAAACAAAAAAAAGGAGGGGGGGGGGCGAAAGTGGAGAGGCGGTGGTGTGAGAAGGGCGGGGGCGGAAGGAAGGCAGGAAGGACAAGAGGCGAGGCGACGGCTTGCTTTGTGTACCGGTCGGTCTCTGGCTATGCTTCGTTTTCTGCAGCAGGGTCGGTGCGCGGCGTGGCTCGCGGCAGTGGGAACGCCTGGCGGCTGGACGGCCAGCAATGCGGTTGGATGGGCGGCCACAGCACCGCACCTGTGCCCGAGGAGGAGACGCTGGCGGCGGGCCCTGAGGTGAGGCCGGCTCGGCTGGGGCTGTGGATGTGTAGGTGTGCGCCGCTGCTGCAACAACGAGTAAAAACGCGAGAAGAAGGGGTGGCGGTAGAGAGGAAAAAAAAAAAAAAGGTCGTGTTGTGTTGATGCGCAGGCAGACGCGTACAGAGAGACGAGCCCGGTCTGCAGCAGGGTGTGGCCGTGCCGAGTGCAGAGCAGCGGCGGCCCGGTTCGGTTCGGTTCGGCCCGGCCCGGCGGGCCGCGCTGTTGTCGCGGACGTGAGCGCCCCCTGGCGGGTGGCCGGAGGCGGCGCGGCGTGTTGGACGTGTGGCTGGTGGCAGTGCACAATTTGCGAGTGGCTGGCGGTGTGGTGTGGCGGTTGGCGCGTCGGGCGGCGGAGAGAGAGAGGGAGGAGAGGTATGTGTTGCGGGCGCCCTTTGCTGCGCTGCGTCGTTGCGTGTGCCGTACAGGGCGGGCGCTTGTCGACTGTGTGGGCGGTGTGGCGAATTGGCGTGAAACGGCTGCCGAGAGGTGTGTGGTAGCGAGCCGGTCGGTGTCAGTGCGAAGGGGAATGTGCGTGCGTTTGGCGGTTTCGGTGTGCTTTTTGCGGCGTGAGAGTGGGAATTAGTGGGGCCGGCTGTTGTGTTGGTTCCTTGTGTCTTGTGTCGCGTAGCTTGATGGCAACGTGGAAGGACGCCGGTTTCGTTTCGAGCCGTGCGTGTGGTTGTCGACGTTGACTGGTTGGCGTGTGCCGATGCACGTGCATGTGTGGGTCGCGAGTGCGTTTTTGGCTGGCTGTGTGTGTGTGTGTGTGTGTGTGTGTGTGTGTGTGTTTTGGGGGGGAAGGGGGAGGCGGTGGTGGAAGTGCAGTCGTTGCCACGGGCGTCGTCGGGTGGGGCTGGGGCTGTGCGTCGTGGCGGAAAGGTGGTAGGTTGCGGGAAGCGAGCCCGTCGTTGACGGTGTCGCGTGAGTTGTGAATCGAGTGGGGCGCGGGGCGCGGGACAGGAGCAGCGTGCCGCTGCGTCGTGGTCGTCAGCAGAGGCTGTGCGTGTGCTTGTCCTTTTTGTGGGCGGTTCGTGCGAGGCGTTTTTGTTTTGTGTTGCCCTAGTTGTTAGTTTATTTTGTTTGTGTTTGTTATTTTGAGACGACGACTGGTTGGTGGCGTGCGCGCGAAGTGGCGGTGTGCGCCTCCCGTGTCGTTTGTGTTGTTTTGTTTTTGTTGTGTTTTTTTGTTTTTGTGTGTTTTTTTTTTTTGCACTGGGCCCCGGGGGGGTGGGTGGGTGGGTGGGTGGGAGCGTGTGTCTCGATTGCCGGCTGGCGAAAGGTGCGCCATCGGCGGGGTGGGTCGCCGGCACAAGTAGAGGCGGCGGCGTTGTTGCTGTTGTTGTGTGGTGTTTGTTTTGTTCGGCTGTGTCGGCGAGCTGTGTTGCGGTGCGTGTGAATGGTGGTGCAAAAGTGCTGGCGTTGGGGCTGCGGCTGCGACGGCGGCGAGCCGCGGGCGCGCATGATAGTGATGTTGTGAACAGCGGCTGTGTACGGTAGTGGTGTTGTTGTAGCACGACGTGCATCCGGGCCGGCGCGGAAAGCGCAGTTGCGGGCGGTTGCCCTTCGGTGCCAGCCATGTCGCGTGAGCGGCGGGTTGCTCTGGTGTCGACACGTGGTGCTCTGGGTTGTTGTGTGGTGCCCTTTGGCCGGTGGGGGTGGTTCGCGTGTGTCTCGTTCGCGCTCGGTATCTGGTCGTGGTCGTGGTCGTGCTGCTCCCCCGTCTGTCGGCGGTTTTCGACGTCGTCTGTACGTTTTTGTTCGTTTGCGGCGTGCCTGCCGACGTCGTCCCGTCGCGACCTTTCAACCGAAAGTGTGGCGCCCGAAGGTGAACGAACGTAACCCTGACCTCGGCGCTTTACGCTGAGCCGAGCGAACCGAACCTAACCCGTGGTGTGGCGAGGTGAGCTCAGCCTGTGAGCCCCTAACGTCTACGTAAGGTAAGCTGTCCGGCTCACGCCTCACGTTTGAACGCTTTTTTTTTTTTTTAACCTACGTTTGACGCTTCTTAACCTAGCACTGACCCCTTAACCTAACGTGTAACCTAACCTAACCTAACCTAACCTAGCCTGTGACGCCTGACGTGTTTGAATGCTTAACCTAAGTTTGACGCTTAACCTAACCCAAGTCCCCTTAACCTAACCCACGTCCACCTAACCTAACCTAACCTAACCTAACCTAACCTAGACGTGTAAACGTAATGTGTAACGCGTAACGTGTAAGGTCGGCTGTCGTGTGTGCTGACGGCAGATTGGGTTGGTCTGTAGATTCGGATTGCGGTTTGCCTCGGTCGAGGGGTTGGGTCGGAAGCGGCGAGGGGCGGCGGCGCCTGTTGCGCAGGCGGCGTCCGTTTGCGGCGGGCAATTGTTGAGAAACGGCTGTGAATGTTGGCGGGCGAGAGGAGGAGGACGGCGCGCGATGTGGCCCGACGGCTGCGGGCCGATCGGGAAACGGCGGGAGGGCGACGGAAGGCGATGGGGCGGCGGAGGCGCGTTTGCACGGCCGTCATCGCCGCACGCCTCGGCTTGTGTGGCTGTGGCGCCGGCCGCGCTGGCCGGGCTGCCGCGGCGACGGTGTGGGAGTTTTGCCGAAGGTTTGGCCATTGTGGCGGGTCGTCGGCTGGGGCTGTGGGGGCGGCATTTGGGCGGGGGCGGCGATTCTCGGCGGGCCGACCCAGGCTGTAGCGCGCGGTAGCTGCAGTTTGGCCGTGGTTTGCGGCGCTGCCGTGGCGACTGGTTGGCGACTGTGGTGTGGCTGTGTGTAGCCCCATCCTCGGTGGTTTGAAAGGCGCGGGCGGTTGTGGCGCAGGTTTGGGGCTGCTCCGCACAGGCTGTCGGACGTTGGGCGGTAGCAAGCGCGGGAGGCGCGGCGCGGCGGCGCGCAGAGTGGCGGCCGCTCTCTCGGCCGTCCGCGCCCGCCCGCGACACTGGCTGGGCCTTGTGATTCTCTGCTCTGCTGCTGTGCTGTGCTTGCGTGCCTGCCTGCCGTCCCGCTCGCTCTCGCTCTCGCTGTGTGTTACGCGCGTCGTCGAAATGGCAGATCAGGCGGCTACGAACGAGACTGCTGCGGCACCCGCCGCCACCGGCACTACGAAGAAGGCCAAGTCTGCGTCGTCTGCGAAGAAGCCGCGCGCCAAGCCTGCGCACCCGCGCACCTCTGAGATGGTGACGGCCGCCATCAAGAGTCTGAAGGAGCGCGGCGGGTCGTCGCTGCAGGCGATCAAGAAGTACATAGCCGCGCACTACAAGCTGGACGCGGAGAAGCTGGCGCCGTTTATCAAGAAGTACCTCAAGTCGGCCGTCGTGGCGGGCGAGCTGGTGCAGACGAAGGGGAAGGGCGCGTCCGGCTCGTTCAAGCTTGCCGGCGCCGGCGGCGGGGGGGCGGCCGAGGGCGGCAAGGCTCGTGCTGGCGGTGCCAAGAAGAAGCGCGCCGCTCCGGCCAGCAAGGAGAAGAAGGGCGCCCGTGCGGCCGGCGCAAAGAAGGCTGGTGGCGTGAAGGCGGCGACCGGTCGGAAGGCGGGCGCCGCCAAGAAGGCGTCTGCGGCGTCGGCCGCTCCCGCGGGTGCGAAGAAGGCGGCTGCGACCAAGCCGGCCAAGGCCAAGTCGCCGTCGAAGGCGAAGAAGGCCGCCAAGGTTCCGACGAAGAAGCCGAAGGCGCCGCGCCCGAAGAAGGCGACGACGCCGTCTAAGGCGAAGGCTTCGCCCAAGAAGAAGAAGTAGAGTAGAGGAGAAAGAGATGGGAGAAAGGAAGGGTTTGGCGCTTGACTCCGTCGTCCCCACCCCCCGTCGTCGTCTAGTGGCGCGCAAGAGACGCGCGGCCCAAAACGGCCCTTCTCAGGGCCATCAAAGCACGTCGGGGAAGGTTTTGATTGTCGTGTTGCGTCTGGTGTGGGTGTCTGTCTGTCTGGCGTTTCTGTATGCCCGTGGGGATGCTGTTTGCGTGCCGTGGTGGTTGGATTGCGGGGGTCGGTGGCGGGTGTGGGCGGCGGTAGCGGTAAGCGGTGTTGTTGTTGTTGTTGTCGTGGTTGATTGTCGCCGTGTTTGTGGCGGCGGCCGACGGTTGGTTTTCTGTCACGTTGTTTTGTTTGAATACGTTGGTTGGCTTGCCTGCGTTCGTTCTTCTCGGATGTCTGTCTTGTCGAGTCGTGTCTGGTCTTTGTTTTGTTTCTTTGTGTGTGTGTGTGTGTTATGTTTTGCAACGGGGGGCACGTTGAGATGTGGAAGGAGTCGGCGGGGGATTTCGGTGGCGTGTAGAGCGAGCGAGCGCGCCTGCCTGGCCGTTGGCCGTCGGAGTTGGAGTGCGGGTTTTTTTGTTTTCGAAACGAAAGCGGCGGCCGGCCAGCCACCCACCCGTGCGGTGTGACGTCGGCCGTTGGGTATTGTGCGCTTTGAGCGCCGGGGAGGGATGATGTGTGATTGTTGCGCGCTGCTAGCAGGCAGGCAGAGTGAGCGGGTGTGGCGGACGGACGGGAAGTGGTGGTTTTTGTTTTTGGGTTGCGGGGCGAGAGGCAGGCGACCGACAAAGTTTGCTCGCGACGGAGAGATGTTAGTGGCCCTGAAAAGGGCCGTTTTTGTTTGTGCGGTGCGGTGCCGCGGCGCGGTTTAGGCGCGCTCGCCGCGGATGCGGCGCGCGAGCTGGATGTCCTTGGGCATGATGGTGACGCGCTTGGCGTGGATTGCGCACAGGTTGGTGTCTTCGAAGAGGCCGACGAGGTAGGCCTCGCTGGCCTCCTGCAGGGCCATGACTGCGGAGCTCTGGAAGCGCAGGTCGGTCTTGAAGTCCTGGGCGATCTCGCGCACTAGGCGCTGGAATGGCAGCTTGCGGATGAGCAGCTCTGTGCTCTTCTGGTAGCGCCTGATTTCTCGCAGGGCGACGGTGCCCGGCCTGTAGCGGTGGGGCTTCTTGACGCCTCCGGTGGCGGGCGCGCTCTTCCTCGCCGCCTTGGTGGCGAGCTGTTTGCGCGGCGCCTTTCCGCCGGTGGACTTGCGGGCCGTTTGCTTTGTGCGGGCCATAGCGGTAGCGGAGCGGCGTGCGTGGAGGTTAGGTGCGGCGCGGCGTCCGGTGCTGCCTTGACAACGGGCCCGCGCGAACGAACCTGCACAATTGACTGAGGAAGATATCCTCGACTGAGGGCGAAGTACTAGCGCAACAAGGCGCTTCACCTTCTGGCATGACGGTTTGGCTATCCAAATTTCATGGCGTTATTGTTCTGCTTGATGCTTTGTGCAATATTTTTTTTTTTTTTTTTTTTTTTTTTTTTTTTTTTTTTTTTTTTTTTTTTTTTTTTAAAGAAAGAGGAAAGGATAGTAAGAGAGACAGTGAGAGAAAAGGAAAACGAACGGCCCAATTGACTGGTCGGGAATGACGATTAGTTACAGAAGAAAGGACAGAAGGAGGAATAGTGAGAGTGAGTGAAAGCGAACGGCCATTATCCTGGCCTCTTCTGCTTCGTAGCGGCGACGCGATGGCGGCGGCAGGCATTCTTGACATGGCGAATTGGGGGGAGGGGGAAAGAGAAAGAAGTCAGAGGGTGACAGTTGAAGAAGTGGAAAAAAGAAGGGCCAACATGATTAGGCCAACATTGGGGGTAGTGTGGGGGGAAGGGGGAGGTGTGTTGGGGGAGCGAATGACATGGCATGTGGGGGGGAATAATCTATGACGTGAGGGAGGTAGTCGGCATGAGATGAGGGGCCTGGTGCAGGCGAGGTCACGGGGGGCGAAATAAAAGGTCGGGCCATCGAGTGGTGGCTAGTCGGTGAACACGGGTGCCCAGGGAAAGGATTAAGGGATTAGGAGAGTGACGAGTTTTGTGGTAAAAGGAGTGGGCGGCGGAGAGGATGCGGGTACGAAGGAGCGGCACTTCAGCCAGGAGGTGGAGCTCGCGGGTTGGGAAGTCGAAGGGGAGGCGGAGGGCACGCCGGAGAGCCCGGTTCTGGACGGTTTGGAGTCGGCGGAGGTGGGTGGGGGCAGCATTGCCCCACACCACCACCGCGTATTCAAGGATGGGGCGAACAAGGGAGGTGTACAGTCTAACAGCAAGGTGCGTGGGGAGGGAAGAGGTTGGGTTGATGAGAGGGTAGAGCAGGCATAGCCGCCCCATTGCCTTACGACGCACCTCGTCGATGTGGGGGCGCCAGGTTAGGCGTTGGTCCAGGGTAACACCCAAGTACTTTGCAGTACGAGTCCAGGGGACTGGGGTACCAAGGACCGCCACCTGAGGGAGCCGAACGGGAATACGGCGTCGGCAGATGATAAGGGCTTGGGTCTTGGAAGGATTAAATGCCAGACGCCAGGTCCTAGCCCAGTCGGTTAGGGAATCTGTAGCCCCCTGGAGCCGCTGTTGAAGAACTGCCGCACTCCGAGAACGAGAGAAGAGTGCAGTGTCATCTGCGTAGAGAGCTAAATGTACCCTCGGCGCAGAGGGCAGATCAGCTGTGAAGAGGGAGTAGAGTAGCGGCCCAAGTACGCTGCCCTGTGGTACTCCTGCCCTGATGCGTCGTCGCGTGGATTTCCCGTCAGGGATCCTAACATGGAAGGTGCGACCTTCCAGGTATGTGGCTATTAGCCGTACATGGGACACTGGGAAGCCAAGGGAGAATAATTTGTAGAGCAGCCCTTCGTGCCAGACCGAGTCAAACGCCCTGGACACGTCGAGGAGTATGGCCCCGAAGTACTCCCTACGTTCAATGGCGTCCAGTGCCTCTTCTACTAGGCGCAGGAGTTGGTGAGTGGTGGCGTGGCCCTGCCTGAAGCCAAACTGCTCATCAGGGAGGACTCGTTCTCGGGCAATGTGGATGAGCAGTCGTTTAAGGTACAGCCTCTCGAACACCTTGGAGATGGCGGGCAAGAGGCTGATGGGGCGGAAGCTGGCAGGGGAACGAAGATCCTTCCCAGCCTTGGGTATGGCGACCACTTCAGCGTGTTTCCAGGCAGAGGGATATTGCCTGGTTGTGAGGATGTTGTTGAATGTGGCCGTCAGGATGGGAATAGAAGCTGGGGGTAATTGCTTGAGGAGGGCATTCGTCAGCTTATCGGGGCCGCCAGCTTTCTTGGATTTGAGGTACCGCAATTGCAGTGCAACCTCCTCTTCGTTAATGGGGGTGATTTCATCCTCAGGGTCCTGGACGGCAAGGAATTGAGGGAGGCGTGCCGTGACCAGGCGAATATGGTCGGGGTCAATGGGGTCATTGACCGGGGTGAAGTTGCGCGCGAAGACATCAGCCAAGGCGTTAGCCTTGGCGTCTGGTTCGGACGCAAAGTCATTGCCGACCTGTAGGGGGGGGATCCGTTGCCCTCGTCTCAAAAGGCTTTTTGTGAGCCGCCAAGCAGACGGGTCACGCAGGTCAATGGCAGAGATTTTGTTCTCCCAAGCCTGATTGCGGTGGTCTTGCACCGCAGCCTTGATTTGGCGCTGTAATCTATTGATGAGGCGCTTGGTTGCCGGATTCCGAGTGAGCTGCCATTCACGGGTGGTCCGGTTTTTCTCTGTGATGAGAGCAAGGATGTGGGGGGGGAGCGGACGCAGATGATCCGGGGGCCGGTGCGGACGGGGAGGGGTCGCTGCTGTTGCAGCATCTAGCACAACGGTGGTGAGGTGGATGAGGGTACGATCTGCGTCCGTGTGATCGGCAGCAGGTAGTGTGGGTAGGGCTGCTTCGACCTGTCTCTGGTAGGACTGCCAGTCAATACCGCGGATGTCTAGGCCTTCCCTCGGCACGGTCGATGTTCCAGCGAGATCGATGGAACAGATGACCGGTCGGTGATCGGAGGCTAGAGCGATGCGGGTGGCTGCAGTGATGGGGTGGGGTAGACCTTTCACCACTGCGATGTCTAGGACATCTGGGGCACGTCCACCAGAAGGGTAAATGGTGGGGTCGTGCGGGCCGATGGTGCGGGCATGATGCCGCTCTGCGACCCGGAGGAGTCGACGACCGGATGTGTTGGTTAACCTACTGTTCCAGGCAGCATGTTTGGCATTGAAGTCACCGCCAACGAAGACGTCGTTGCCGAGCGACAGCAATGCTTCATAGTCCGGTGTTTCGAGAAGGCCTCGTGGTGGCCTGTAGAGAGCCACGAACGTAATGGGACGGGCCCGCGCGCCTCCGTGCTGCGCTTATATGCCCTCGGTTGCGCGTGGTGGGGGGAGGGCGGGCCAGAGTCTATATAGGGGGGCGGCGGGCGCGCTGGGCGCAGACCGTAGCCGACTCGCCAGCCGCTGCAGCTGCTGTTTGTGCACGTTTTGCTTTGCCCGAGGAAGGAAGGATGACAGGCCGCGGCAAGGGAGGAAAGGGGCTCGGCAAGGGTGGCGCCAAGCGGCACCGCAAGGTGTTGCGCGACAACATCCAGGGCATCACGAAGCCCGCCATCCGCCGCCTGGCTCGCAGGGGCGGCGTGAAGCGCATCTCTGGTCTGATCTACGAGGAGACCCGCGGGGTGCTGAAGGTGTTCCTGGAGAACGTGATCCGCGACGCGGTGACGTACACTGAGCACGCCAAGCGCAAGACTGTGACGGCCATGGACGTGGTGTACGCCCTGAAGAGGCAGGGGCGCACCCTGTACGGTTTCGGCGGTTAGGCTGCGTCGCAGCGGGCGCTGGCCTTCCCGCGGCCGTGCTTGTGGGTGGGAGAGACTAGAAAACGGCCCTTTTCAGGGCCACCACACTGTTCGGAAGTTGAAAAGTGCGAAAGAGTCTGTGTTGTTGTTGCTGCGTGTGTGCGCTGTGTTGTTTGTTTCTTTCCGTTTGAGCGACGTGATGTGGCTGGGAGGGGAGAAGGAAAGGAAACGTGTCATGTGGCTGGCTGGCTGTGTGTGTGTGTGTGTGTGTGTGTGTGAGAGTGGAGCTGCTTCGTTTGTGTGTTTGTTATTGTGTGTCTTTGTATCGATCGCGATGGAGATGGCGGGCTGTGTGTTGTTGTGCGAGAGGCGGTGATTATTTGCTTGCGTGGTTTGGCTCTGTGTGTTAGGCGTGTGGGCATAGGCGGCCGGATCAGCTGTTTCGTTCGTGTCGACGGCCGTTGCGGCGCGCGGGAGTGGAGGGCGGTGTGTCGACACGCCTCCCTTTAACAATGGTCATTATTGCTGCCGTTGTCGTTTGGAAGGCGACTGCGACCGTGCAAAATGTGTGTGTGTGTGTGTGTGTGTGTGTGTGTGTGTTGGGCCACACGGGCTGTGTGGACGACAAGATGGCGGACGTGCGCCGGCGGCGGCTGTGCTGTGAAAGTGCAAAGTTAAAAACAAAACAAGGTGCGGCGAGGACGACTGAAATTTTGCTTTGGACGTAGGTTTGTGTGGTGGCCCTGAAAAGGGCCGATTGTTGTGGGCCGAGCCGAGCCGGCAAAGCGCGTTGCGTGCAGGGGAGCACGCGGCGCTGCGATTGCCTGGCCTCCTTTAGGCCTTCTTCTCGGTCTTCTTTGGCAGCAGGACGGCCTGGATGTTGGGCAGGACACCACCCTGTGCGATGGTGACGCCCGACAGGAGCTTGTTGAGCTCCTCGTCGTTGCGGATGGCAAGCTGCAGGTGGCGCGGGATGATGCGCGTCTTCTTGTTGTCGCGGGCCGCGTTTCCGGCCAGCTCGAGCACCTCAGCCGCGGGGTACTCCATGACGGCGGCGAGGTAGACGGGCGCCCCGGCGCCGACGCGCTCTGCGTAGTTTCCCTTGCGCAGGAGGCGGTGGATTCTGCCGACCGGGAACTGGAGCCCAGCCCTGCTTGAGCGGGACTTTGACTTGCCCTTGACTTTGCCTCCCTTTCCGCGTCCGGACATGGCGATTGGGCTAGCGACGGTGCACACGAAACGGAAACGAAAACGACCGGTGCGAGCGGCAGCGAGTCGAGCAGCGGAGTTTTTTTTTTTTTTTTTTCCACGTCTCTGGGATTGAGAACGTGTGGCTGTTGTTGCGCGATATAATCCGCTTTTCAGCCATGGAGGTTGGAGGATTGTAATGCTGTTTTGTCACAGTTTATTTCATTAAATGGGGATTGTTTTTTTTTCCTTTTGTTTGGGTTCACTCCATTTCAGCTTGGGTGTATTCTTTCTTTTCTGAATATTCAATACATATTTATATTTTCTTTTTTGGTGGGTATACTCGCCCTGGCATTCGCCTTACAGCTTGAGGAAAACCACCAAAACCTCAGCTAGGGCGGAACGAAAATTCAGCTATGTGATAAGTTATATTCTATTCTAGCAAGTTATTTTCTTAGCCTGGTTTACTAGCCTAGTTTACTACCGCAATTCTAACTATTTTGAGTTTTTTCTATACCTTACGGACCAAGTCTCTTATTCTATCCTATTTTACTTGACTTGTTCTACATAATTTCGTCTATAATCTGATTTTGTCTATTATCTGATTTACTAGCCTAGTGTACTATTGCAGTTCTAACTATTTTGAGTTCTCTCTTTATCTTGTGGACCAGAGTCTCTCATCCTATCCTAGTTTGTTTGTCTTATTCTACGTAAATATTGTCTGTTTGGTGCTCCTTAGGAGTATTTTGTCTTTTTTCTTTTACTTGTCTCTGATATCTAGCCTTCTATATCTTGTATGAGGTGTATGACTGGTGTGATGTGCTCTGGTATGTTTTCTTGAATACATTTGGCTATTGTGTATGCTGGGAGCGGGTATTGGAAGTGGGGGTACCTGAATTTCCAGTGTTTACTTGTTAGTATTTCTCTTATCGGTCCATCTGTTATAAGTCTTTGCGATCCATAGTTTGCTGTTTGGAAGCGGCATCTTTCTGGTATTGGGATGGTGTTTGTAATGGTATGAATGTCAGTGGAGGCGGTGTTTGGATTTAAACGCCCGGCAATGCGGAGATTGCGTCTGTCATGTGCCTGTACCCTGTTGGTTTGCGCTGTTGAGCTGAGCCAAGTAATTGCCGCGTATTCGAGTACGGGCCTAACGAAGCAGCTATATGTATGGATTAAGACCCAGGGGGGGGCGCCGTAGAATTTCCCTTTTATTAGTTTAATTAAATTCATGCGGGCGCGCGCTTTGTCAATTATGAGGGAGGTGTGCGGTTGCCAACTTAGGGTGTAGTCCAGTGTGACACCTAGATATTGGGCTGTTCTTTTCGGTGGAATTTCTTTGTGCCACAGGGTTATCTTTAGGGAGTCTGGGGTCTGGTTACGTTTTTGGCAGAGATGCCTATGACGGAAGAGGATTAGTTGGCTTTTGACGGGGTTCGGTTTTATGCGCCACTTGCACATCCAACTTTCAAGTTTGTTGATGTAGTCCTTAGCGAGGGTTTGTACGTCGGCAGTTGAGGTACCGGAGCACCAGTAGGCGGTATCGTCTGCGTAGAGGGCCAGGTCTTCGCACCAAGTCTCTGGTTTCGGAATATCGGCGGTGTATAGTTTGTATAGGGTAGGGGATAGTACTGCTCCTTGTGCCACTCCCGCTTCGGGGGTGAAGGGGTCAGATAGAGTTCCTCCTACTATTACCTGCCCCTTCCGGTTGGATAGGATATTGCTGATTAGTTTGCAGATCATGGGGGGGAATCCCTGAGTCCAGAGCTTATATATGAGCCCTCTGTGCCATACCTTGTCAAATGCCCTCTCAATGTCTAGGAACAGTGCCAGAGTGCACTCACTCCTGTTTAAGGCTTCGGTAATGTGGTCAGTTATTCTGACTATGCAGTCGGTTGTAGAATGATTCCGACGGAAGCCTGCCTGTTCCTTGGGAATTACGTTGTGTCTGTCTGTGAATTTTGTTATTCTTGCGTTGATGATGAGTTCGAAGAGTTTGCCAAGAACAGGGAGAACTGATATTGGCCGATATGAGTCCGGTCGGTTGAGTGGCTTGCCCGATTTATGTATCATTGTAATTTTTGCGTGCTTCCACTGTTGTGGCACTGTTCCTAGGTATAGCGCAGCATTGAAAAGGATGGACAGAGAGGAGAGGAGAGGAAGCACAGGTGCGTTTTTGACTTGCCTCAGCGTGATGCCGTCTATTCCTGGTGCTCCGTTTTTTCCTATTTTAATGGCTGCCGTTATCTCTGTGTCGCTGATCGGCTGGGTAAGTTCGGCCTGGTCTTTGGTGGGTGCAATTGGGGATAGGGATAGGTTATCTGTGATGTTGTTTATGTTTACAGCGTGGTGGTGGTCGAATAGAGGATCTTCGGGGTATGCGTGGATTAGCGCCAGGGAGTCGCGGAATACTTGCGCTTTCCCTGGATTGTCAGCTATAATATTGTCTTCTACCACAAGCGCAGGGCTAGAGGGAGCGTGACTTGTACCTGTTATGTCTCTGAAGGATCGCCAGAATTTTCGGGGTTCTTTTGGGTTCAGTGAGCTACACTTTTCTGCCCATATCTCAGCTCGCCAGCGCTGAAGAGCGGATCTGGCTTGTCTACTTAAACGGTTCCATTCCCGCTTTAGGGCGGGGTCGAGAGTCTGTTTGAATTGTCTGTAGGTGCGTCTCTTTTCCCTGATGATGCTGAGGATATGGGGGGGGGATTTTAATGGATCCTTCTCTGATGTTAATGAGGGGGACGCTGTCGCAGTAAGCTTTGTTGAATGCTTCTATAATTTTAGTGTTGTGGGCGTTCAGTTCAGGTTCGTCCGAAATCGGCGATTGAGGGAGTTCGTGTTCAAGGATTTCTGCAAATTTAGTCCAGTTCCCCTTGCTTTCAGCTCTAATAGTTTTTGTCATTGTGGGAGGTTTGGAGGTGCTGAAGGCGGTTGTGTTAAATAGTAACGGGAGGTGGTCGCTGCCCACACTGTCGCCTGTGGTGCAGTCAGAGCAGCGGTTGGCTATTCTTTCGGAGCAGAGGATGTGGTCGGGGATTGAGTATCCGTGGGAGTTTATGAAGGTTGGGGCTGAATTGTTGAGGCGGATGATAGGGAGGCTATCCAAAAGGTTTAGGAGTGAGACGCCCCTGGCGTTGGTGGCTGAGTCCCCAAAGGCTGTGTGGCGCGCATTGAAGTCCCCCATTAAAATGAATTCCCCTTTGGACGTCAGGTAGGTAATCAGTTCTGTAGGGAAGGGGTCTTGGGGGGAGATGTATACTGTCGCGATTTGCAGGTGACCCAAGTGGGGGCTGTTTGCCTTCAGTATTATCAGCTCGAGGTTGGCTAAGTGTGGCGGAGGGTCGACTCTGACAGCGGGGAAGTCGGTGCTGTGAAAGACCGCCACTCCTCCTCTGCTGGCTCGCGTTTGTAGTGTTCTATGTTGAGTCATTCTGGCGAGTTGTAGGGGGTTAGGGCCGGCGCGAACCTCGGCGAGGCCTAGGAGGCATATGCCGTTTGTGCTCACCAGTCGCTCCACTAGTGGCTGTTTTCTGTTGAAGCCATTGACATTGAGGAAAGCGAAGGTAGTTTTAATTTCATTTGGTCGCACTTCCATCTTGCGGGTGTTGTGTGGTCGGTTGTAGGGGGACTTGGGGGGTTAGGGATGGGGGGTCGTTGTCAGGGTTGATGGACGGGAAAAGGATTGTGGGCTGGATCGGGGGAGGGCTAGACTCTGCTTCAATTGCAAACCGCCTGTGTGGGCCGTGAGCGAGGATTGTTAGTTTGCGGTTAAAAAAGGATTTAGCGACCTCCGCCATAGCTTTACCTATTTGGTCGCGTCTGTCGGGAATTACATTCATCAAAACCATTGCGGTTGCCCTGATGTAATCCTCAACGAGCACGAATTGTTGAGTGGGGGCAACAGTGTCGCAGAGCTGGGCTGGGGGGTCAGTGCAGCGTACCTCTTGAATTTTTTCAGGTGCAAGAGGGGCTTTGGGGAAATGGGGGCATATTTTGGCCAGGGAAGGGTGATCCCCTCCGCAGTTCGCGCACCTAGGTTCTTTGTTAGGACAGTCTTTTATTGGGTGGTGGCCGGCGCACTTCGAGCATTTCAGCACGTCATTACAGTCTTCGACCGTGTGCTCGTAGCTGAAGCACTTCAGACAGGTTTTTGGGAGTGCGGTTAGGGTGCGGGAGGGTTCGACTCGGTGAAACTTGCTGAACAGGCGGAAGCCATTTTTCAGGAGCCTGTCTTGCGAGTCCTTGTCGGTGGAGAATACCCTGACCAGGTCGGTTAGCTTGCCTGTTTTTTGTTACCTCACTCTGATCACGTTGTGGAACACATGGTTTTGTTCGGACAGGCCTTCTTTCACGTCCTCAATTGTGGTATCCATCTCTACTTTGGTGATTACCACCGAGTAGGACGGGAGGCGTGGGGGGCGAGATGGTATCGGGTCCCTTTTGCTCAGTATGAGCTTGCAGGAGGCCCTGGGGTGGCAGTTGGGGAACAATTTGGTCTCTATGAGACGCTTCAACTCTGGCTCGCGCGATTCAATCACGGCGATTCCGTCCCGCCTGATGTACAGGTTAGAAATCGCCGTGTACGTGAACTGCTTGAGTTCGGTGTGAAGCGATTTCTGAGTGACTCCTGGGGATAGGTTGTGTAATTCTAGTTTGAATGGGGTGTCATTGGGAGGTAGGTTGTGGCTGAAGGCCGTGGTCGGGGTGGTGGGAGGGCTTGCCCTGTGGGGGGAGGGAGGAGGTGTGGTTGAGGGGCGAGTTGGGGAGGATACAATTTGCGAGTAGGACGGAGTTTGTTGGGGAGGGTTGACAGTGATCTCAAGAAGGGGGTGGGGCTGGCAGCTGTTAGGGCCGTTGCTTGGAGGAGGGGCGGGATGCGGTTCGTTGCTGCTGGATGGAAGGCTTTCTTGTGTCGGGTTACTTGCCGGTGCATGGGGGGGAGGGTTTGGGTCAGGGGCCTCTGGGGGCGGCTTAGAGGTTTTACGGGGTTTCCTTTGCATGTTTGTTGACTTGTCCTACACGCGGAGATTGTTCTAGCCTGTTCTGTTCCTTGGCCTCAGCAAACGCGGGCTGGTCTCTCCGCGGAGAGGGCCCTGGCTTGCAGAATCCCTGACTAACAGACCCTAGATCCGGCGCAGCAGGGGTGGGGGTGCTTTATGGGCTCGGGTGCGGCGGCCGGTTGCGCGCGCGCCCCATTGGTCGGCGGCCGCAACAGGGCGAGCTGGTAAAGGTGCGGCGGCGGCTGGCGGCGGGTGCCACTGTGTGGGGAGACGCTGACTAGAGCGGAGCGCTTGCTACTGGTGTTGCTGCTGCCGTACGTTCGTTCGAGATGCCGCCCAAGACTAGCGGGAAGGCCGCCAAGAAGGCTGGCAAGGCGCAGAAGAACATTTCGAAGGGCGACAAGAAGAAGAAGCGCAAGAGGAAGGAGAGCTATGCCATCTACATCTACAAGGTGCTGAAGCAGGTGCACCCTGACACGGGCATCTCGTCGAAGGCGATGAGCATCATGAACAGCTTCGTGAACGACATTTTCGAGCGCATTGCGGCCGAGGCTTCTCGCCTGGCGCACTACAACAAGCGCTCGACCATCACGTCCCGCGAGATCCAGACCGCTGTGCGGCTGTTGCTGCCTGGCGAGCTGGCCAAGCACGCCGTGAGCGAGGGCACGAAGGCGGTGACCAAGTACACGAGCTCCAAGTAAGGAGGTGGCTCTGGAATGGAAGGATGGAGAAGGCTCCTCCGTTGCGAGAGCGGCAAAACGGCCCTTTTCAGGGCCACCAACTTGCCTTTTGCGGGAAGGGCGGAATTGTTGTTGTTGTTTGTGTGGACGGCTGTGATGTATGTGTGCATTTTGATTGTGGGTGGGGGGGGGCGCGTCAAAGCGTGTTGCGGGGTACGGCCACGAGGTTGGTCGCCGTGGCGTGGAATGGTGGCACGCCTCGTTGGAGTGGTTTTTGACCCATTGGTGTTGGGGTGTGTGTGTGTGTTACCTGTCTGCGAGGGGGGACAGTGCGATCGGCGACTTTTGTGTCGCCGTAACGACGGCCGTTTGCGGGTTTGTTTTTTGCACATCATACATGGCGAGGGTGAAATGTGAAATGTTTTTGTTTGGTTGTTTTTGCCGCCCACTATTCCCTTTGCTGTACGCCGAGTTTGACAATGGTGCGACGCAACTGCAGCGTGGAGGTGTGTGAGTGACGTTGAAATGAACGTGCCATTAAGACGCATTGTTGTTGTATTGTACTGTACGTGTACGGCGACACGCACGATGATGTACCATTCGACTCTGATTTTTGATAGCCGTGTCTGACTGATTGCGTACGACGCACGCACACCGATGTCGTCATTCAAGATGCACGCGTGTCCAGTGCAGTACAGTAAGCGCGACGCTAGACGACGACGACGGCGGCGGCGGTCGTCGTTTGTTTGGCGAATGTCTGTACACGTGTTTGTCTGTGTCCATCCGGTATGTATGTATTTGTTTGTTTGAAAGTGTTTTGTGTGTCGGTGACGTGGTCCGATCCGTCGCCCCCTGAGTAACTGTCGATCGGCGCGATAGACCGGCGTCACGCAACTGAACCGAAGTCTTGGGCACACCCGTCATACTGTTGTACACCGTCGCGCTGAGAACGGTAACGAAAGGTTGACTTTGATCGGTCGAATGTCTGGGCAGAACGTGAGGAATGAGGCAAGAGTGCAAGGAGGAAAGGACAGAGGGGGGGCAAAAGAGAGAGGAAGGGAAAAAGGGGAGAAACGCATTCGTAGAGCAACGGAACGTTCCCGCGTCGGAGGCGTATTGGAGCCGCACTGAAATGCGTTTAACGGCGGCGCGGCTGCAAGTGTCTGCCGTGGTGAACGTTACCTTTGACGGCTGCATTGGGCTTTGCCTTTGCTTTCGCTTTCGCTTTCGCTTTCGCTTTCGCTTTCGCTTTCCCGGATGTACGTAACGTTTGTTGATATGGTTCTGAGGAAGAGTGTATGACAGTGCCGTGCCGTCCATGTTCGTGTGCCCTCCCATTGTGTGTATGCTATTGTCTGTGTACTTGAATGATGTATGTAGGTGTTGGTGGACATGTTGTACCAGTGGGGGGAAATGGATCGTCGATAGTTGCCGTCACTCTGTCACGGTCGAGATGACGCACCCTCCGTACAGAAAGGTGTCGAGAAAGTGTGTGTGTGTGTGCGTCCGTGAATTGGCAGTGTTTGGAGGTGGGCGTGCCCTGCATGTGGCCCGGAAGGCTGTTCGTTTGGCGGTAGTGTTGTGTGGACAGGGGAGGGGCATGCGTAACGCTGCTGGCATGGCATTTCGGGAGATGGGAGGGGGCAAACGAGGAAACGAGGAGCGGCGGCCAAAGACGGGACGGGGAGGGGCGCGGTGTGGGTGGCTTGCGCCTGTGCTCGGCGTTGTGGTTTGTGCAAAAGAGGAGGAGAAAAACAATGAGTTGCCAGGGAGGGGAGCGGTGTTGTGGTGTAGCCGCAGACGCGGCTGTCAGTGAACGTGGCGAGACGGACGGATATGCGCGGAGGGGCGGGGGCGGCGCATTTCGCCGGTGCCGTGCCGTGCCTGAAAGCCGCGTGGTCGCTGTGTTGTTGGTGGCGTGGGGGCGAGGAGAGTACCGTACGGGTGTGCTTGTGCGCCGGAAATGGCACACTGCGCCTGCCCGTCTTGGAGGCTGATGGCTGTGGTGTGGAAATGGGGCGCGGTGATGTTGAAGCAGTTGAAGAACAGAAAAGAAACCAAGAAAACGGAAGGCGTGATGCGGCGGTGGTGGTGAGAGCGGGAAAAACAAAACAAAAAAAAAACAACAAAAAAAAAAAAGAAGGAAAAACAACAAGAAACAAAAAAGAACACAAAACGTCTATCAATATTAAAATGTAAATGGAAATGGAAATGGACCCAGGTATAACCTCCCTGCACAAATAGCAGAGAGTCCGATGATAATAAAAATGTGCCAGAAGAATGTTAACGTCCCTACAAAACAAACCCAACGATAAGATTAATGAAAGAATGAACCGTATGTAACATTGCAACAGACATAATGAAACGTGATAAATTGTATAAGGGCAGCAGCGTTGACCTTTGGCCCTGTATTCAGAATAAAAAGAGCCAAAGATCGTTACCCCAATGAAAAAGACACTGAAACACGTATGTAATGTAACATAGCAGCGATGGCGAGACATTGTAGCATCTGTGACCAGAGAGTTTGCGCTGGACCGCGCGAGTGTTGCGAGCGGTTCTCAGTCAGTCAGTCAGTCAGTCAGTCAGTCGTTGCGAGTCTGTAGCTCTGTCTAGTTGAGGGCTGTACTCTGTCAGTAGTCGTCGCGTGCAGTACGCTAATAGTCGTCATGCAGAGCGGTCGGTCAGTAGTAGCAGCCGAGTGCGGTTGTGTGATGTAGGCGGTCGGCAACACTGGTCAAGATGGTGAATAAGGTATACTGTTAATTAATATAATCATTAGATAATGAAGAATTTTATTTATTGTAATTATTCTCCAACAAGTTCCCCAATAATAATTTCTATTTCAAAAGCATTTTTCAAACATTTAATTTTTTTATTGAACTAAAGAGTTCGTTGCACTTCACATTTCATTCCACTTCTTTGAAGAAAAATTTCACTAGAATCACAAAAAAAAGAGAATATTATTATTTGCAATGCAGTTCCTCCAAGCGCTGCGCAACAACAAGAGCAGAAATGTGACATCCATTTATTCTGAGGTAAGACTTTAATTCTGATTGTTTTGCACAGGGCCAAAGACCGATATTTCGGTTTAATTGAAGTTTCCTGTCGCTGAACGGACTTTAAATGTTGTGAAGAATTTATATTTGAGTCAGATTGCGAATGTCACATTTTTGTTGCCATTTTCAATACCTCTCATTGTGGGCGAGGTTACAATTAGCGCAATGTCCATTAGCGTCCGTAAATAACATTGTCCATTAGTTTAAATTTTGCGGGGAGGTTACAACACACACAAAAAAAAAAAAAAAAAAAAAAAAAAAAAAAAAAAATTGCATTTATATCCGCCCCTCAATTGTAGATACCCCTTACACAGCTGTGTGCAATGAATGAGTGCTGGCTGGTAATTAATTGCACTCCTTGGAGGGAAATGCCATAGGAAGTAGTCTTTAAAAAGTGAATGTTTTTCGTTAAAAGACAAGAGTTACTTTAGAAAAAAGTAATAGTGGGGCTTTTGTTGTTGAACAAAATAAGTACAATGAACATACGTTATCAGATTTGCGCAATGCAGCTTCACACTACCTTCTGATTATAACACAATATACTAAACATCGTCCCGAACCGTGACCAGAGTCGCGAGACGAGCAGAGCACGCCGCCGACGCCCGCTCAGTACAACCGTCCACCCGCTACTACTGTCGACCGACTACTACCTCTCCCGACTCGCGCTACAATATATATAACAACTGTTCCTGGCGACCCGGTGCGTGCCACTACTGTCGTCTGGCGCGGTCCAAGCGCCGACTAGCAACGATAAATAACTCTCTGGTCAGACAGAGATGCTGTCATGCCTCGCCATCGCTCTGGTAATGAATACGTACGTGTTGCAGCGTGCGTACCACCGGAACACGCAGTGGCGGAGCCAAAGACTGTGTTGTCGAGGTCGAGTGCGAGCGGGAAGAGAGGCAGCGCCGGCACGGAGATGCAAGCGAGCGCGAGACGCACGGGGGCTGCGGCGTGGCGCGTTTGCGGTCGGCGCCTTTGGTGGCAACGGCCGGGACAAGCAGCGGTGTATGGTGTGGTGCGGGGCGGACAGGGGCGGCGGTGGACGGGGAGGAGGCGGCGCGACGACGGCATGGGGGCGAAAACGGGACGGGGGACGGCGGATGTTGAGAGGCGTCACGCGCGGACAGGACACAGAGACACACAGATTGGAAAGGGAGGGTGCGCGGTAGTAGTTGGGAATGTGCGTACCGTGCGGGATGGGAGTGGGCGAGGAACACGGTCGTGGCCCCTGTTTTGGGTGCGTGTGGTGACGTCGGTGTGTTGTGGGAAGGGAAGGTGCTGTGGCGGCGGCGCGTAATGGGCGTAGGCCGAAAAGAGAAAGGAACGTGGGCAGTGTGTTGGCAAGCGTCGGTTCGACTGCGACGTTGATGGGCAGGGCAGGGCAAGGTTAATGGTGGTAGGAGTAGGCTTGTGGGCGCAAAAAATCTGCCGCTGCAGGCGGTGCCGTAACCGCCATGGCGGGAAGGAGAGAGGGCCAAAGAAAGAAAGAAAGAAAGAAAGAAAGAAAGGAAGAAAGAAGAAAACAAAAAAAACAAAAAAAAGGAGGGGGGGGGGGGGCGAAAGTGGAGAGGCGGTGGTGTGAGAAGGGCGGGGGCGGAAGGAAGGCAGGAAGGACAAGAGGCGAGGCGACGGCTTGCTTTGTGTACCGGTCGGTCTCTGGCTATGCTTCGTTTTCTGCAGCAGGGTCGGTGCGCGGCGTGGCTCGCGGCAGTGGGAACGCCTGGCGGCTGGACGGCCAGCAATGCGGTTGGATGGGCGGCCACAGCACCGCACCTGTGCCCGAGGAGGAGACGCTGGCGGCGGGCCCTGAGGTGAGGCCGGCTCGGCTGGGGCTGTGGATGTGTAGGTGTGCGCCGCTGCTGCAACAACGAGTAAAAACGCGAGAAGAAGGGGTGGCGGTAGAGAGGAAAAAAAAAAAAGGTCGTGTTGTGTTGATGCGCAGGCAGACGCGTACAGAGAGACGAGCCCGGTCTGCAGCAGGGTGTGGCCGTGCCGAGTGCAGAGCAGCGGCGGCCCGGTTCGGTTCGGTTCGGCCCGGCCCGGCGGGCCGCGCTGTTGTCGCGGACGTGAGCGCCCCCTGGCGGGTGGCCGGAGGCGGCGCGGCGTGTTGGACGTGTGGCTGGTGGCAGTGCACAATTTGCGAGTGGCTGGCGGTGTGGTGTGGCGGTTGGCGCGTCGGGCGGCGGAGAGAGAGAGGGAGGAGAGGTATGTGTTGCGGGCGCCCTTTGCTGCGCTGCGTCGTTGCGTGTGCCGTACAGGGCGGGCGCTTGTCGACTGTGTGGGCGGTGTGGCGAATTGGCGTGAAACGGCTGCCGAGAGGTGTGTGGTAGCGAGCCGGTCGGTGTCAGTGCGAAGGGGAATGTGCGTGCGTTTGGCGGTTTCGGTGTGCTTTTTGCGGCGTGAGAGTGGGAATTAGTGGGGCCGGCTGTTGTGTTGGTTCCTTGTGTCTTGTGTCGCGTAGCTTGATGGCAACGTGGAAGGACGCCGGTTTCGTTTCGAGCCGTGCGTGTGGTTGTCGACGTTGACTGGTTGGCGTGTGCCGATGCACGTGCATGTGTGGGTCGCGAGTGCGTTTTTGGCTGGCTGTGTGTGTGTGTGTGTGTGTGTGTGTGTGTGTGTGTTTTGGGGGGGAAGGGGGAGGCGGTGGTGGAAGTGCAGTCGTTGCCACGGGCGTCGTCGGGTGGGGCTGGGGCTGTGCGTCGTGGCGGAAAGGTGGTAGGTTGCGGGAAGCGAGCCCGTCGTTGACGGTGTCGCGTGAGTTGTGAATCGAGTGGGGCGCGGGGCGCGGGACAGGAGCAGCGTGCCGCTGCGTCGTGGTCGTCAGCAGAGGCTGTGCGTGTGCTTGTCCTTTTTGTGGGCGGTTCGTGCGAGGCGTTTTTGTTTTGTGTTGCCCTAGTTGTTAGTTTATTTTGTTTGTGTTTGTTATTTTGAGACGACGACTGGTTGGTGGCGTGCGCGCGAAGTGGCGGTGTGCGCTTCCCGTGTCGTTTGTGTTGTTTTGTTTTTGTTGTGTTTTTTTGTTTTTGTGTGTTTTTTTTTTTTTGCACTGGGCCCCGGGGGGGTGGGTGGGTGGGTGGGTGGGTGCGTGTGTGTCGATTGCCGGCTGGCGAAAGGTGCGCCATCGGCGGGGTGGGTCGCCGGCACAAGTAGAGGCGGCGGCGTTGTTGCTGTTGTTGTGTGGTGTTTGTTTTGTTCGGCTGTGTCGGCGAGCTGTGTTGCGGTGCGTGTGAATGGTGGTGCAAAAGTGCTGGCGTTGGGGCTGCGGCTGCGACGGCGGCGAGCCGCGGGCGCGCATGATAGTGATGTTGTGAACAGCGGCTGTGTACGGTAGTGGTGTTGTTGTAGCACGACGTGCATCCGGGCCGGCGCGGAAAGCGCAGTTGCGGGCGGTTGCCCTTCGGTGCCAGCCATGTCGCGTGAGCGGCGGGTTGCTCTGGTGTCGACACGTGGTGCTCTGGGTTGTTGTGTGGTGCCCTTTGGCCGGTGGGGGTGGTTCGCGTGTGTCTCGTTCGCGCTCGGTATCTGGTCGTGGTCGTGGTCGTGCTGCTCCCCCGTCTGTCGGCGGTTTTCGACGTCGTCTGTACGTTTTTGTTCGTTTGCGGCGTGCCTGCCGACGTCGTCCCGTCGCGACCTTTCAACCGAAAGTGTGGCGCCCGAAGGTGAACGAACGTAACCCTGACCTCGGCGCTTTACGCTGAGCCGAGCGAACCGAACCTAACCCGTGGTGTGGCGAGGTGAGCTCAGCCTGTGAGCCCCTAACGTCTACGTAAGGTAAGCTGTCCGGCTCACGCCTCACGTTTGAACGCTTTTTTTTTTTTTTAACCTACGTTTGACGCTTCTTAACCTAGCACTGACCCCTTAACCTAACGTGTAACCTAACCTAACCTAACCTAACCTAGCCTGTGACGCCTGACGTGTTTGAATGCTTAACCTAAGTTTGACGCTTAACCTAACCCAAGTCCCCTTAACCTAACCCACGTCCACCTAACCTAACCTAACCTAACCTAACCTAACCTAGACGTGTAAACGTAATGTGTAACGCGTAACGTGTAAGGTCGGCTGTCGTGTGTGCTGACGGCAGATTGGGTTGGTCTGTAGATTCGGATTGCGGTTTGCCTCGGTCGAGGGGTTGGGTCGGAAGCGGCGAGGGGCGGCGGCGCCTGTTGCGCAGGCGGCGTCCGTTTGCGGCGGGCAATTGTTGAGAAACGGCTGTGAATGTTGGCGGGCGAGAGGAGGAGGACGGCGCGCGATGTGGCCCGACGGCTGCGGGCCGATCGGGAAACGGCGGGAGGGCGACGGAAGGCGATGGGGCGGCGGAGGCGCGTTTGCACGGCCGTCATCGCCGCACGCCTCGGCTTGTGTGGCTGTGGCGCCGGCCGCGCTGGCCGGGCTGCCGCGGCGACGGTGTGGGAGTTTTGCCGAAGGTTTGGCCATTGTGGCGGGTCGTCGGCTGGGGCTGTGGGGGCGGCATTTGGGCGGGGGCGGCGATTCTCGGCGGGCCGACCCAGGCTGTAGCGCGCGGTAGCTGCAGTTTGGCCGTGGTTTGCGGCGCTGCCGTGGCGACTGGTTGGCGACTGTGGTGTGGCTGTGTGTAGCCCCATCCTCGGTGGTTTGAAAGGCGCGGGCGGTTGTGGCGCAGGTTTGGGGCTGCTCCGCACAGGCTGTCGGACGTTGGGCGGTAGCAAGCGCGCCCATCCGCCAGTCGTATGTCCCAATAAGAGGAGAATAACACAGGATTTACCTGACGGCATTGCCTGCATTCGTCAGAGGAGAGAGATTGGGTTGAACTTCTTTATTTGTGGTATGGCAGCAGGGTATGCGGGATTATAAAAAGTGAATCATAGGGACGGAGCTGCAAGCAGCGTCCGCTTAGGGCACTCCCGGTGTCTCATCTGTCGAGGAGTGCAACAGGCCGCTGATAGCGGTCGCGAACATCTTGAGGAGCACCAATGTCTCGAATGAGGGGATTGGCAGAGGCATGCGACCGTCGGTAAAAACGGTCGGCAGTCTGCTGGATGCGGAGCATCACGTCCAATTCATCAGCTGCTTGGTGTAGGTAGCCATGCGGGAACTGCGGGTGGACATGGAAGACCCGCCGAAGAATCTTATTCTGTTGCGCCTGTAGACGCTGGATATGCGTGGGGGCTGCATTGCCCCAAGCCTCACATGCATAGTCAACAATCGGCCGAATAAATAATCGGAAGATGAGGAGGCCATTCCGGATGGAGAGGTCAGACCCCTCATTAAGGAAAGGGTACAGTGCGCCCATCCGCTGGTGGACTTTGGCTCGGACGGCGTCGATATGCGGCTTCCAGAGTAGGCGATCGTCCATGATGACGCCCAGGTACCGGACAGTCTTCTGCCAGGGGAGAGCGGTCCCGTAAAGGTGAAGTGGCAGGGCCGGCATCGTTGTCTTCCTCGTAAAGACGATGGCCTGTGTCTTCAGGGGGTTGAACCGGATGCGCCAGCGAGCTGCCCAGATCTCCAGATCGTCGCACGCCCTCTGCAACCGGGAATGCATGGCTGCATGCCACCGGCTCCTGGTGTAGAGCATAGTATCATCGGCGTAGACGGCTTTCTCCACACGGGGCGACGTCGGAAGGTCCGATGTAAAGATAGTGTAAAGGACGGGGCCCAGGACAGAGCCCTGCGGCACCCCAGCGACGATGGGCCTGGCAGTGGAGAGGGCTGCTTCAACGCGGACAGCGAAAGTGCGGTGCCGCAGGTACGATGCAATGAGGCGCACGTATGCCCGGGGAAACCCAAGGTGGGCCATCTTCCAAAGAAGGCCAGTGTGCCAAACACTGTCAAATGCCTTGGTGACATCAAGAAGAACCGCTCCACAGTATTCCCGGTTATTGAAGGCGCGAGTGATGTACTCCACAACACGTACAATCTGCTGGGTCGTGGAGTGGCCGCGGCGGAAGCCGAACTGTTCCGGGGGGAGGATTTCCCGAAGATCCAGGATGGCCCGGAGTCGCTGAAGAAGTAGCCGCTCAAACAACTTGCTGAGGTGTGGAAGCAAACTGATAGGCCGGTAGGATTTTGGGTCTTTCCGATCCTTGCCCGGCTTGGGAACAGCAATAACGATGGAGTGCTTCCACGCTGCAGGGTAGGTGCGAGTCCGCAGAACCCAATTGAAGATGGCAGTGAGACGAACAACTGCCAGGAGCGGCAGGTTCTTAAGGACCCGGCCAGTAATGTTATCAACACCGGGAGCCTTGGACGCCGGGAGAGCCCTGATGCCCGCACGGACTTCAGCCACGGAAATAGGCGGGATGTCGTCGTGGTCCTCCTCCTCGTCCCCATGGAGGATGGTCTGCACCTCGGTGTCAACCTGGGCGACGTGCAACTGGTCCACACCATCTTGAAGGGGTGTAAAATTCTCCTGAAAGATGTCCGCAAGGAGATTCGCCTTATCCGCATGTAGATAGGCCGTCCCAGTCGGTGTTGCAAGAGGGGGTATCCGTGTCCTGCGTTTCGTAAAAAAGCGGACCGCATTCCAGTGCATGGGGTCGGGGGTGAACGCCTGCAATTTCGCAGCCCAGCGTCGATTCTTATGCTGGACAATCGCCGCCTTGATGTCACGGCGCAGGCTGTTGATTTGGCGCTTCAGCTGTGGGTCCCGGGTCACACGCCAATCCTTGCAGAGGCGGTTACGAGTGCGGATGTCCTGGAGGATTTCCGCCGGGAGAGCGGAAGATGCGAATGTGCTGGGGCGCTGGCGGGGTGTCGCTCCCTCCAGAGCGGCGGTGAGAGTATCAGCGAACTGGTCGACAGAGGCCTCGTGAACGCCGACGCCATCCACTTGTCGCTGCAGGGCTGCAGTAACTCGTCGCTGGAAGCAGGGCCAATCCGTGTGGTTGAAATTGAGGTGGCCCTGACTCTGCGCCGGGGCGACGTCCAGTTGAAAGAGAACGGGCAGATGGTCGGAGTTCAGTTCGTGAAGGACTTCAGCAGTCAGGAACTGATTAAGTCCCCGAGTAATGGCGATGTCAAGAATGTCGGGCCTCCCTCTGCTAGGATAACACGTCGGCTCCACGGGCCCACAGACATACGCGTTCACCTCTTCAGTGGCCTGGAGTAGAAGGCGCCCATTACGATTGGTGACCAATGAATTCCAGGCCGCATGTTTGCAATTAAGGTCACCTGCGATGAAATATTTGCCTGGAGTCCGCAGAAGGAGACGGGCATCATCGATGAGGAGCTGGCGGCGAGGGCTCCGGTAGACAGCCATAAACGTGACCGGTCCAGTGGCTGTTTCAACCTGGACAGCAGTGACTTCTATAGACCCGATGGCAGGCGGTTGAATTTCACAATGCGGGATGGAGGAGCGGATGAAGATCGCCGTGCCACCCCCTTGCGTCGGTCTGTCGGTCCGAAAGCAGCGGTAATTTGCGATGTTGGAGCGGATGCCTGGTTTGAGAAACGTCTCATTCACCAGGCATATGTCCACGTCATGTTCAAACAAGAACTGCCGGAGCTCCTCAAGGTCGTAGGTGAGGTTGGCGGCGTTATAAGCCACGATGCGGAAATCATCCAAGCGGCGGCGTCTAGGCATGCTGGGCTACTGAAGTGTCTGCAGTAGGAGCCGGAAGGCTGCGTGAGATCGTCGCCTCCACCGTGGCGGCGATGGTTGCAGGCAGGTTGACGATGGCATTGGTCAACTCGGTCACCATCGTGGTCAGATGCTGCAGCAGCTGGAAAACGTCGTGGAGCCCAACAGTAGGCACCGCAGTGGGTGAAGGAGAAGCTGGCAGGCGGTCCTGGCGCGGAAGAGGCGGCGGGACGCTTGGCACCTCGGCAGCTGCAGTAGCCCGTGGGTGGGAGACGCCCTTCAGTGCATCGGCCACTGTGACACCGGGCTGGATCCTCGCGGACCGGCGTTCCATGAGGGAGGGCCACGTACGGTTGTCATTGGCCGGCCGTGTGGGCGGCGGTTGGCGCCGCCGGCGGGTATCAGCACGTCGGGAAGGCGGGACGGGAGGAAGACCCCGCTGCCGACGGCTAGCCTCCTTATGCTTCGCGCAGGAACGAAAATTGGCAGGATGACTGCCTCCACACAGGCCACAGATGGGCGGCTCATCCTTGCTTCGTGGACAAAGGCGGCTGTCGTGGCCAGCACCACACTTGACGCACATAGGCGGCATAGTGCAGTGACGGGCCACGTGGTTGAACCCTTGGCACCGGAAGCATTGGACCGGGCCACGGGACTTCCGCAGACGTTCCACAGTGACGGAGAGGTCGTAAATCCTGGTTAGCTGGAATATTTCCCGATGCCGAGGAGTGTCCTGCAGGACGACGACGCGGTGGCCAGTAAGCTGATTGGTCCCGGGCATACGATGGTAATCCACCACCGTCGCGACGAAGCCGAGGTCCTCCAGTTCTTCCTTCAGTTCGTCATGGGTGAGAGACGCCGGAATGTGCTTCAACAGCGCCTTCAGAGTCGGCGGACGGACCGCTGGATAGGTATACATGGGGATACCCTCTCGCCCAACCATATCCATTACAGTCACATAATCCTCAGTACAGGAGAGGTTGAGTTTGAGGGTATCACCCCCTGTCTGCTTGGCAGTAAACGACTGCTTACAATGGTCCTTTAACCACGTGTGCAGTTGCTTGTAGGAGTTCTTAAACTGCAACACAATGGGCGGCACCTTCCGCTGCAGCTGAGGCTGGGACGGTTGCTGCTGCGCCCCCTGCTGTTGCTGTTGCTGCTGGGGCGGTGGAACGTCGTCCGCGCCGTCTTGGATGACGTCGTAGCGGTTAGACGTTGGCACCGCGTCCGTGTCAGGCCGCCGCTGCGGCTGCTTCGAGACCTTCTTCTTTGGTGGCTTCCGGAAACCGTCATCTGCCCCGGTGGCGGCGTCGCCGGTACGCTTACGACTATGCTGCTGGTGGCCGTCGTCATCTTCACCCGAAGAGTCATGAGTGCAATCCATACCGAGATCCAAAGTCCTTGCACAGGTCGTCAACAGATCGTTTTCACGGAGGCGTTGCCTGGTCATCATAGGTGGGGGGCCGGATGAGGCCGCCGACGAAGTATTCTCCGCCGGACGGCGATCCGCCACACCCTCAGCCGGAGTAGCGTCCGTAGACATAACGAGCTCTCGCGCGACACGTCCGCTCTCGTCGGAAGACTAACTCCGAATGGGTAGCAAGCGCGGGAGGCGCGGCGCGGCGGCGCGCAGAGTGGCGGCCGCTCTCTCGGCCGTCCGCGCCCGCCCGCGACACTGGCTGGGCCTTGTGATTCTCTGCTCTGCTGCTGTGCTGTGCTTGCGTGCCTGCCTGCCGTCCCGCTCGCTCTCGCTCTCGCTGTGTGTTACGCGCGTCGTCGAAATGGCAGATCAGGCGGCTACGAACGAGACTGCTGCGGCACCCGCCGCCACCGGCACTACGAAGAAGGCCAAGTCTGCGTCGTCTGCGAAGAAGCCGCGCGCCAAGCCTGCGCACCCGCGCACCTCTGAGATGGTGACGGCCGCCATCAAGAGTCTGAAGGAGCGCGGCGGGTCTTCGCTGCAGGCGATCAAGAAGTACATAGCCGCGCACTACAAGCTGGACGCGGAGAAGCTGGCGCCGTTTATCAAGAAGTACCTCAAGTCGGCCGTCGTGGCGGGCGAGCTGGTGCAGACGAAGGGGAAGGGCGCGTCCGGCTCGTTCAAGCTTGCCGGCGCCGGCGGCGGGGGGGCGGCCGAGGGCGGCAAGGCTCGTGCTGGCGGTGCCAAGAAGAAGCGCGCCGCTCCGGCCAGCAAGGAGAAGAAGGGCGCCCGTGCGGCCGGCGCAAAGAAGGCTGGTGGCGTGAAGGCGGCGACCGGTCGGAAGGCGGGCGCCGCCAAGAAGGCGTCTGCGGCGTCGGCCGCTCCCGCGGGTGCGAAGAAGGCGGCTGCGGCCAAGCCGGCCAAGGCCAAGTCGCCGTCGAAGGCGAAGAAGGCCGCCAAGGTTCCGACGAAGAAGCCGAAGGCGCCGCTCCCGAAGAAGGCGACGACGCCGTCTAAGGCGAAGGCTTCGCCCAAGAAGAAGAAGTAGAGTAGAGGAGAAAGAGATGGGAGAAAGGAAGGGTTTGGCGCTTGACTCCGTCGTCCCCACCCCCCGTCGTCGTCTAGTGGCGCGCAAGAGACGCGCGGCCCAAAACGGCCCTTCTCAGGGCCATCAAAGCACGTCGGGGAAGGTTTTGATTGTCGTGTTGCGTCTGGTGTGGGTGTCTGTCTGTCTGGCGTTTCTGTATGCCCGTGGGGATGCTGTTTGCGTGCCGTGGTGGTTGGATTGCGGGGGTCGGTGGCGGGTGTGGGCGGCGGTAGCGGTAAGCGGTGTTGTTGTTGTTGTTGTCGTGGTTGATTGTCGCCGTGTTTGTGGCGGCGGCCGACGGTTGGTTTTCTGTCACGTTGTTTTGTTTGAATACGTTGGTTGGCTTGCCTGCGTTCGTTCTTCTCGGATGTCTGTCTTGTCGAGTCGTGTCTGGTCTTTGTTTTGTTTCTTTGTGTGTGTGTGTGTGTTATGTTTTGCAACGGGGGGCACGTTGAGATGTGGAAGGAGTCGGCGGGGGATTTCGGTGGCGTGTAGAGCGAGCGAGCGCGCCTGCCTGGCCGTTGGCCGTCGGAGTTGGAGTGCGGGTTTTTTTGTTTTCGAAACGAAAGCGGCGGCCGGCCAGCCACCCACCCGTGCGGTGTGACGTCGGCCGTTGGGTATTGTGCGCTTTGAGCGCCGGGGAGGGATGATGTGTGATTGTTGCGCGCTGCTAGCAGGCAGGCAGAGTGAGCGGGTGTGGCGGACGGACGGGAAGTGGTGGTTTTTGTTTTTGGGTTGCGGGGCGAGAGGCAGGCGACCGACAAAGTTTGCTCGCGACGGAGAGATGTTAGTGGCCCTGAAAAGGGCCGTTTTTGTTTGTGCGGTGCGGTGCCGCGGCGCGGTTTAGGCGCGCTCGCCGCGGATGCGGCGCGCGAGCTGGATGTCCTTGGGCATGATGGTGACGCGCTTGGCGTGGATTGCGCACAGGTTGGTGTCTTCGAAGAGGCCGACGAGGTAGGCCTCGCTGGCCTCCTGCAGGGCCATGACTGCGGAGCTCTGGAAGCGCAGGTCGGTCTTGAAGTCCTGGGCGATCTCGCGCACTAGGCGCTGGAATGGCAGCTTGCGGATGAGCAGCTCTGTGCTCTTCTGGTAGCGCCTGATTTCTCGCAGGGCGACGGTGCCCGGCCTGTAGCGGTGGGGCTTCTTGACGCCTCCGGTGGCGGGCGCGCTCTTCCTCGCCGCCTTGGTGGCGAGCTGTTTGCGCGGCGCCTTTCCGCCGGTGGACTTGCGGGCCGTTTGCTTTGAGCGGGCCATAGCGGTAGCGGTAGCGGAGCGGCGTGCGTGGAGGTTAGGTGCGGCGCGGCGTCCGGTGCTGCCTTGACAACGGGCCCGCGCGCCTCCGTGCTGCGCTTATATGCCCTCGGTTGCGCGTGGTGGGGGGAGGGCGGGCCAGAGTCTATATAGGGGGGCGGCGGGCGCGCTGGGCGCAGACCGTAGCCGACTCGCCAGCCGCTGCAGCTGCTGTTTGTGCACGTTTTGCTTTGCCCGAGGAAGGAAGGATGACAGGCCGCGGCAAGGGAGGAAAGGGGCTCGGCAAGGGTGGCGCCAAGCGGCACCGCAAGGTGTTGCGCGACAACATCCAGGGCATCACGAAGCCCGCCATCCGCCGCCTGGCTCGCAGGGGCGGCGTGAAGCGCATCTCTGGTCTGATCTACGAGGAGACCCGCGGGGTGCTGAAGGTGTTCCTGGAGAACGTGATCCGCGACGCGGTGACGTACACTGAGCACGCCAAGCGCAAGACTGTGACGGCCATGGACGTGGTGTACGCCCTGAAGAGGCAGGGGCGCACCCTGTACGGTTTCGGCGGTTAGGCTGCGTCGCAGCGGGCGCTGGCCTTCCCGCGGCCGTGCTTGTGGGTGGGAGAGACTAGAAAACGGCCCTTTTCAGGGCCACCACACTGTTCGGAAGTTGAAAAGTGCGAAAGAGTCTGTGTTGTTGTTGCTGCGTGTGTGCGCTGTGTTGTTTGTTTCTTTCCGTTTGAGCGACGTGATGTGGCTGGGAGGGGAGAAGGAAAGGAAACGTGTCATGTGGCTGGCTGGCTGTGTGTGTGTGTGTGAGAGTGGAGCTGCTTCGTTTGTGTGTTTGTTATTGTGTGTCTTTGTATCGATCGCGATGGAGATGGCGGGCTGTGTGTTGTTGTGCGAGAGGCGGTGATTATTTGCTTGCGTGGTTTGGCTCTGTGTGTTAGGCGTGTGGGCATAGGCGGCCGGATCAGCTGTTTCGTTCGTGTCGACGGCCGTTGCGGCGCGCGGGAGTGGAGGGCGGTGTGTCGACACGCCTCCCTTTAACAATGGTCATTATTGCTGCCGTTGTCGTTTGGAAGGCGACTGCGACCGTGCAAAATGTGTGTGTGTGTGTGTGTGTGTGTGTGTGTTGGGCCACACGGGCTGTGTGGACGACAAGATGGCGGACGTGCGCCGGCGGCGGCTGTGCTGTGAAAGTGCAAAGTTAAAAACAAAACAAGGTGCGGCGAGGACGACTGAAATTTTGCTTTGGACGTAGGTTTGTGTGGTGGCCCTGAAAAGGGCCGATTGTTGTGGGCCGAGCCGAGCCGGCAAAGCGCGTTGCGTGCAGGGGAGCACGCGGCGCTGCGATTGCCTGGCCTCCTTTAGGCCTTCTTCTCGGTCTTCTTTGGCAGCAGGACGGCCTGGATGTTGGGCAGGACACCACCCTGTGCGATGGTGACGCCCGACAGGAGCTTGTTGAGCTCCTCGTCGTTGCGGATGGCAAGCTGCAGGTGGCGCGGGATGATGCGCGTCTTCTTGTTGTCGCGGGCCGCGTTTCCGGCCAGCTCGAGCACCTCAGCCGCGAGGTACTCCATGACGGCGGCGAGGTAGACGGGCGCCCCGGCGCCGACGCGCTCTGCGTAGTTTCCCTTGCGCAGGAGGCGGTGGATTCTGCCGACCGGGAACTGGAGCCCAGCCCTGCTTGAGCGGGACTTTGACTTGCCCTTGACTTTGCCTCCCTTTCCGCGTCCGGACATGGCGATTGGGCTAGCGACGGTGCACACGAAACGGAAACGAAAACGACCGGTGCGAGCGGCAGCGAGTCGAGCAGCGGAGTGCGTGCCGGCGCACACAGTCTCGCACAGTCTTGGAGTTCACGGACTTCCTCGGTCCGGTGGTGACGGAGGCTAAGCAGCGATGCTGCTGTTCCTCCTTAAACTGCTCAGGTGTTGTCAGGATGGCCTCTCGATGGGGTGGGCCTCTTGCTACTTCGCAGGTTTGACTGGCGAAGTAGACGGTTTCTGGCATAATACGTGCATGAAGTCTGGATTCTGTTCAATGAATCGGTTCATTCCTTCCATAGTGAAGTTCTTCTCGAGCTCTTGGAATTGCTGGTATGCTGGATGCTGTTGTATTTCTGGGCGAACATCCCCAGCCGCCGCGCCCCAGGCTGAGACCACAAAGATGTGTTCCCAGTCCGCGGGCGTGAAGACAGGGTGTTGATTGATGATGGCCAGGTCCTTCCTCGATACCAGTCCTCTAAGACCCTTGTTGTTCCTCACTGGTCCGTAAGGCTGGTGAGGAAGGGCCGGTTTCGTCCTGTCGGGTGGAGTAAATGGGTAGGGGTTGTCAAGGTGTGGGTATGTCCCGTCACGAAGAGACGCGGCGATCTTCTGCAGCACAGGCCGAACGCTGTGCTCCGTAGGGAGCGGCAGGCATTCAGTTACCGTCGCGGCAAGTGGTGCTGTCACAGTGTGCGTCTCCTCGTCGTGTGCCCGCGGCTCGACCTCCCCGTCGGGAGGGAGAGCAGGCTGCTCCACTTCAATGTCCATGGGTGCTTCCGGTCCGCCCGTCACGTTGACTGGCGGCGCTGGTGGCTCCGTTTGAGTGGAGGCGTCAACACCCGCTGACCGACTCGCAGTGGAGCTGGCGGTGGGAGTAGCCGTCTTCCTAAGGACCCGCAGCTCCTCACGCAGCTGTTGCAGCTGGCGGTGAACAGCCGCGAGTTCCTCCCTCATGGCGGCCCTCTCGGCCGCGAGCGCGGTGTGGAAGGCGGCTAGGGCGTCGTCCGTGGCGGCTTCGCGGCGGCACGATCCACCACCCTCGCGGGAGCGGGGGGGTGGGGCGTCCGTCTCGACGCCACGTGCCGTTGCGGGTGGGGGTGCTTTATGGGCTCGGGTGCGGCGGCCGGTTGCGCGCGCGCCCCATTGGTCGGCGGCCGCAACAGGGCGAGCTGGTAAAGGTGCGGCGGCGGCTGGCGGCGGGTGCCACTGTGTGGGGAGACGCTGACTAGAGCGGAGCGCTTGCTACTGGTGTTGCTGCTGCCGTACGTTGGTTCGAGATGCCGCCCAAGACTAGCGGGAAGGCCGCCAAGAAGGCTGGCAAGGCGCAGAAGAACATTTCGAAGGGCGACAAGAAGAAGAAGCGCAAGAGGAAGGAGAGCTATGCCATCTACATCTACAAGGTGCTGAAGCAGGTGCACCCTGACACGGGCATCTCGTCGAAGGCGATGAGCATCATGAACAGCTTCGTGAACGACATTTTCGAGCGCATTGCGGCCGAGGCTTCTCGCCTGGCGCACTACAACAAGCGCTCGACCATCACGTCCCGCGAGATCCAGACCGCTGTGCGGCTGTTGCTGCCTGGCGAGCTGGCCAAGCACGCCGTGAGCGAGGGCACGAAGGCGGTGACCAAGTACACGAGCTCCAAGTAAGGAGGTGGCTCTGGAATGGAAGGAAGGATGGAGAAGGCTCCTCCGTTGCGAGAGCGGCAAAACGGCCCTTTTCAGGGCCACCAACTTGCCTTTTGCGGGAAGGGCGGAATTGTTGTTGTTGTTTGTGTGGACGGCTGTGATGTATGTGTGCATTTTGATTGTGGGTGGGGCGGGGGCGCGTCAAAGCGTGTTGCGGGGTACGGCCACGAGGTTGGTCGCCGTGGCGTGGAATGGTGGCACGCCTCGTTGGAGTGGTTTTTGACCCATTGGTGTTGGGGTGTGTGTGTGTGTTACCTGTCTGCGAGGGGGGACAGTGCGATCGGCGACTTTTGTGTCGCCGTAACGACGGCCGTTTGCGGGTTTGTTTTTTGCACATCATACATGGCGAGGGTGAAATGTGAAATGTTTTTGTTTGGTTGTTTTTGCCGCCCACTATTCCCTTTGCTGTACGCCGAGTTTGACAATGGTGCGACGCAACTGCAGCGTGGAGGTGTGTGAGTGACGTTGAAATGAACGTGCCATTAAGACGCATTGTTGTTGTATTGTACTGTACGTGTACGGCGACACGCACGATGATGTACCATTCGACTCTGATTTTTGATAGCCGTGTCTGACTGATTGCGTACGACGCACGCACACCGATGTCGTCATTCAAGATGCACGCGTGTCCAGTGCAGTACAGTAAGCGCGACGCTAGACGACGACGACGGCGGCGGCGGTCGTCGTTTGTTTGGCGAATGTCTGTACACGTGTTTGTCTGTGTCCATCCGGTATGTATGTATTTGTTTGTTTGAAAGTGTTTTGTGTGTCGGTGACGTGGTCCGATCCGTCGCCCCCTGAGTAACTGTCGATCGGCGCGATAGACCGGCGTCACGCAACTGAACCGAAGTCTTGGGCACACCCGTCATACTGTTCTACACCGTCGCGCTGAGAACGGTAACGAAAGGTTGACTTTGATCGGTCGAATGTCTGGGCAGAACGTGAGGAATGAGGCAAGAGTGCAAGGAGGAAAGGACAGAGGGGGGGCAAAAGAGAGAGGAAGGGAAAAAGGGGAGAAACGCATTCGTAGAGCAACGGAACGTTCCCGCGTCGGAGGCGTATTGGAGCCGCACTGAAATGCGTTTAACGGCGGCGCGGCTGCAAGTGTCTGCCGTGGTGAACGTTACCTTTGACGGCTGCATTGGGCTTTGCCTTTGCTTTCGCTTTCGCTTTCGCTTTCGCTTTCGCTTTCCCGGATGTACGTAACGTTTGTTGATATGGTTCTGAGGAAGAGTGTATGACAGTGCCGTGCCGTCCATGTTCGTGTGCCCTCCCATTGTGTGTATGCTATTGTCTGTGTACTTGAATGATGTATGTAGGTGTTGGTGGACATGTTGTACCAGTGGGGGGAAATGGATCGTCGATAGTTGCCGTCACTCTGTCACGGTCGAGATGACGCACCCTCCGTACAGAAAGGTGTCGAGAAAGTGTGTGTGTGTGTGCGTCCGTGAATTGGCAGTGTTTGGAGGTGGGCGTGCCCTGCATGTGGCCCGGAAGGCTGTTCGTTTGGCGGTAGTGTTGTGTGGACAGGGGAGGGGCATGCGTAACGCTGCTGGCATGGCATTTCGGGAGATGGGAGGGGGCAAACGAGGAAACGAGGAGCGGCGGCCAAAGACGGGACGGGGAGGGGCGCGGTGTGGGTGGCTTGCGCCTGTGCTCGGCGTTGTGGTTTGTGCAAAAGAGGAGGAGAAAAACAATGAGTTGCCAGGGAGGGGAGCGGTGTTGTGGTGTAGCCGCAGACGCGGCGAGACGGACGGATATGCGCGGAGGGGCGGGGGCGGCGCATTTCGCCGGTGCCGTGCCGTGCCTGAAAGCCGCGTGGTCGCTGTGTTGTTGGTGGCGTGGGGGCGAGGAGAGTACCGTACGGGTGTGCTTGTGCGCCGGAAATGGCACACTGCGCCTGCCCGTCTTGGAGGCTGATGGCTGTGGTGTGGAAATGGGGCGCGGTGATGTTGAAGCAGTTGAAGAACAGAAAAGAAACCAAGAAAACGGAAGGCGTGATGCGGCGGTGGTGGTGAGAGCGGGAAAAACAAAACAAAAAAAAAACAACAAAAAAAAAAGAAGGAAAAACAACAAGAAACAAAAAAGAACACAAAACGTCTATCAATATTAAAATGTAAATGGAAATGGAAATGGACCCAGGTATAACCTCCCTGCACAAATAGCAGAGAGTCCGATGATAATAAAAATGTGCCAGAAGAATGTTAACGTCCCTACAAAACAAACCCAACGATAAGATTAATGAAAGAATGAACCGTATGTAACATTGCAACAGACATAATGAAACGTGATAAATTGTATAAGGGCAGCAGCGTTGACCTTTGGCCCTGTATTCAGAATAAAAAGAGCCAAAGATCGTTACCCCAATGAAAAAGACACTGAAACACGTATGTAATGTAACATAGCAGCGATGGCGAGACATTGTAGCATCTGTGACCAGAGAGTTTGCGCTGGACCGCGCGAGTGTTGCGAGCGGTTCTCAGTCAGTCAGTCAGTCAGTCAGTCAGTCGTTGCGAGTCTGTAGCTCTGTCTAGTTGAGGGCTGTACTCTGTCAGTAGTCGTCGCGTGCAGTACGCTAATAGTCGTCATGCAGAGCGGTCGGTCAGTAGTAGCAGCCGAGTGCGGTTGTGTGATGTAGGCGGTCGGCAACACTGGTCAAGATGGTGAATAAGGTATACTGTTAATTAATATAATCATTAGATAATGAAGAATTTTATTTATTGTAATTATTCTCCAACAAGTTCCCCAATAATAATTTCTATTTCAAAAGCATTTTTCAAACATTTAATTTTTTTATTGAACTAAAGAGTTCGTTGCACTTCACATTTCATTCCACTTCTTTGAAGAAAAATTTCACTAGAATCACAAAAAAAAGAGAATATTATTATTTGCAATGCAGTTCCTCCAAGCGCTGCGCAACAACAAGAGCAGAAATGTGACATCCATTTATTCTGAGGTAAGACTTTAATTCTGATTGTTTTGCACAGGGCCAAAGACCGATATTTCGGTTTAATTGAAGTTTCCTGTCGCTGAACGGACTTTAAATGTTGTGAAGAATTTATATTTGAGTCAGATTGCGAATGTCACATTTTTGTTGCCATTTTCAATACCTCTCATTGTGGGCGAGGTTACAATTAGCGCAATGTCCATTAGCGTCCGTAAATAACATTGTCCATTAGTTTAAATTTTGCGGGGAGGTTACAACACACACAAAAAAAAAAAAAAAAAAAAAAAAAAAAAAAAAAAAAAAAAATTGCATTTATATCCGCCCCTCAATTGTAGATACCCCTTACACAGCTGTGTGCAATGAATGAGTGCTGGCTGGTAATTAATTGCACTCCTTGGAGGGAAATGCCATAGGAAGTAGTCTTTAAAAAGTGAATGTTTTTCGTTAAAAGACAAGAGTTACTTTAGAAAAAAGTAATAGTGGGGCTTTTGTTGTTGAACAAAATAAGTACAATGAACATACGTTATCAGATTTGCGCAATGCAGCTTCACACTACCTTTTGATTATAACACAATATACTATACATCGTCCCGAACCGTGACCAGAGTCGCGAGACGAGCAGAGCACGCCGCCGACGCCCGCTCAGTACAACCGTCCACCCGCTACTACTGTCGACCGACTACTACCTCTCCCGACTCGCGCTACAATATATATAACAACTGTTCCTGGCGACCCGGTGCGTGCCACTACTGTCGTCTGGCGCGGTCCAAGCGCCGACTAGCAACGATAAATAACTCTCTGGTCAGACAGAGATGCTGTCATGCCTCGCCATCGCTCTGGTAATGAATACGTACGTGTTGCAGCGTGCGTACCACCGGAACACGCAGTGGCGGAGCCAAAGACTGTGTTGTCGAGGTCGAGTGCGAGCGGGAAGAGAGGCAGCGCCGGCACGGAGATGCAAGCGAGCGCGAGACGCACGGGGGCTGCGGCGTGGCGCGTTTGCGGTCGGCGCCTTTGGTGGCAACGGCCGGGACAAGCAGCGGTGTATGGTGTGGTGCGGGGCGGACAGGGGCGGCGGTGGACGGGGAGGAGGCGGCGCGACGACGGCATGGGGGCGAAAACGGGATGGGGGACGGCGGATGTTGAGAGGCGTCACGCGCGGACAGGACACAGAGACACACAGATTGGAAAGGGAGGGTGCGCGGTAGTAGTTGGGAATGTGCGTACCGTGCGGGATGGGAGTGGGCGAGGAACACGGTCGTGGCCCCTGTTTTGGGTGCGTGTGGTGACGTCGGTGTGTTGTGGGAAGGGAAGGTGCTGTGGCGGCGGCGCGTAATGGGCGTAGGCCGAAAAGAGAAAGGAACGTGGGCAGTGTGTTGGCAAGCGTCGGTTCGACTGCGACGTTGATGGGCAGGGCAGGGCAAGGTTAATGGTGGTAGGAGTAGGCTTGTGGGCGCAAAAAATCTGCCGCTGCAGGCGGTGCCGTAACCGCCATGGCGGGAAGGAGAGAGGGTCAAAGAAAGAAAGAAAGAAAGAAAGAAAGAAAGGAAGAAAGAAGAAAACAAAAAAAACAAAAAAAAGGAGGGGGGGGGCGAAAGTGGAGAGGCGGTGGTGTGAGAAGGGCGGGGGCGGAAGGAAGGCAGGAAGGACAAGAGGCGAGGCGACGGCTTGCTTTGTGTACCGGTCGGTCTCTGGCTATGCTTCGTTTTCTGCAGCAGGGTCGGTGCGCGGCGTGGCTCGCGGCAGTGGGAACGCCTGGCGGCTGGACGGCCAGCAATGCGGTTGGATGGGCGGCCACAGCACCGCACCTGTGCCCGAGGAGGAGACGCTGGCGGCGGGCCCTGAGGTGAGGCCGGCTCGGCTGGGGCTGTGGATGTGTAGGTGAGCGCCGCTGCTGCAACAACGAGTAAAAACGCGAGAAGAAGGGGTGGTGGTAGAGAGGAAAAAAAAAAAAAGGTCGTGTTGTGTTGATGCGCAGGCAGACGCGTACAGAGAGACGAGCCCGGTCTGCAGCAGGGTGTGGCCGTGCCGAGTGCAGAGCAGCGGCGGCCCGGTTCGGTTCGGTTCGGCCCGGCCCGGCGGGCCGCGCTGTTGTCGCGGACGTGAGCGCCCCCTGGCGGGTGGCCGGAGGCGGCGCGGCGTGTTGGACGTGTGGCTGGTGGCAGTGCACAATTTGCGAGTGGCTGGCGGTGTGGTGTGGCGGTTGGCGCGTCGGGCGGCGGAGAGAGAGAGGGAGGAGAGGTATGTGTTGCGGGTGCCCTTTGCTGCGCTGCGTCGTTGCGTGTGCCGTACAGGGCGGGCGCTTGTCGACTGTGTGGGCGGTGTGGCGAATTGGCGTGAAACGGCTGCCGAGAGGTGTGTGGTAGCGAGCCGGTCGGTGTCAGTGCGAAGGGGAATGTGCGTGCGTTTGGCGGTTTCGGTGTGCTTTTTGCGGCGTGAGAGTGGGAATTAGTGGGGCCGGCTGTTGTGTTGGTTCCTTGTGTCTTGTGTCGCGTAGCTTGATGGCAACGTGGAAGGACGCCGGTTTCGTTTCGAGCCGTGCGTGTGGTTGTCGACGTTGACTGGTTGGCGTGTGCCGATGCACGTGCATGTGTGGGTCGCGAGTGCGTTTTTGGCTGGCTGTGTGTGTGTGTGTGTGTGTGTGTGTGTGTGTGTGTTTTGGGGGGGAAGGGGGAGGCGGTGGTGGAAGTGCAGTCGTTGCCACGGGCGTCGTCGGGTGGGGCTGGGGCTGTGCGTCGTGGCGGAAAGGTGGTAGGTTGCGGGAAGCGAGCCCGTCGTTGACGGTGTCGCGTGAGTTGTGAATCGAGTGGGGCGCGGGGCGCGGGACAGGAGCAGCGTGCCGCTGCGTCGTGGTCGTCAGCAGAGGCTGTGCGTGTGCTTGTCCTTTTTGTGGGCGGTTCGTGCGAGGCGTTTTTGTTTTGTGTTGCCCTAGTTGTTAGTTTATTTTGTTTGTGTTTGTTATTTTGAGACGACGACTGGTTGGTGGCGTGCGCGCGAAGTGGCGGTGTGCGCTTCCCGTGTCGTTTGTGTTGTTTAGTTTTTGTTGTGTTTTTTTGTTTTTGTGTGGTTTTTTTTTTTTTTGCACTGGGCCCCGGGGGGGTGGGTGGGTGGGTGGGTGGGTGCGTGTGTGTCGATTGCCGGCTGGCGAAAGGTGCGCCATCGGCGGGGTGGGTCGCCGGCACAAGTAGAGGCGGCGGCGTTGTTGCTGTTGTTGTGTGGTGTTTGTTTTGTTCGGCTGTGTCGGCGAGCTGTGTTGCGGTGCGTGTGAATGGTGGTGCAAAAGTGCTGGCGTTGGGGCTGCGGCTGCGACGGCGGCGAGCCGCGGGCGCGCATGATAGTGATGTTGTGAACAGCGGCTGTGTACGGTAGTGGTGTTGTTGTAGCACGACGTGCATCCGGGCCGGCGCGGAAAGCGCAGTTGCGGGCGGTTGCCCTTCGGTGCCAGCCATGTCGCGTGAGCGGCGGGTTGCTCTGGTGTCGACATGTGGTGCTCTGGGTTGTTGTGTGGTGCCCTTTGGCCGGTGGGGGTGGTTCGCGTGTGTCTCGTTCGCGCTCGGTATCTGGTCGTGGTCGTGCTGCTCCCCCGTCTGTCGGCGGTTTTCGACGTCGTCTGTACGTTTTTGTTCGTTTGCGGCGTGCCTGCCGACGTCGTCCCGTCGCGACCTTTCAACCGAAAGTGTGGCGCCCGAAGGTGAACGAACGTAACCCTGACCTCGGCGCTTTACGCTGAGCCGAGCGAACCGAACCTAACCCGTGGTGTGGCGAGGTGAGCTCAGCCTGTGAGCCCCTAACGTCTACGTAAGGTAAGCTGTCCGGCTCACGCCTCACGTTTGAACGCTTTTTTTTTTTTTTAACCTACGTTTGACGCTTCTTAACCTAGCACTGACCCCTTAACCTAACGTGTAACCTAACCTAACCTAACCTAACCTAGCCTGTGACGCCTGACGTGTTTGAATGCTTAACCTAAGTTTGACGCTTAACCTAACCCAAGTCCCCTTAACCTAACCCACGTCCACCTAACCTAACCTAACCTAACCTAACCTAACCTAGACGTGTAAACGTAATGTGTAACGCGTAACGTGTAAGGTCGGCTGTCGTGTGTGCTGACGGCAGATTGGGTTGGTCTGTAGATTCGGATTGCGGTTTGCCTCGGTCGAGGGGTTGGGTCGGAAGCGGCGAGGGGCGGCGGCGCCTGTTGCGCAGGCGGCGTCCGTTTGCGGCGGGCAATTGTTGAGAAACGGCTGTGAATGTTGGCGGGCGAGAGGAGGAGGACGGCGCGCGATGTGGCCCGACGGCTGCGGGCCGATCGGGAAACGGCGGGAGGGCGACGGAAGGCGATGGGGCGGCGGAGGCGCGTTTGCACGGCCGTCATCGCCGCACGCCTCGGCTTGTGTGGCTGTGGCGCCGGCCGCGCTGGCCGGGCTGCCGCGGCGACGGTGTGGGAGTTTTGCCGAAGGTTTGGCCATTGTGGCGGGTCGTCGGCTGGGGCTGTGGGGGCGGCATTTGGGCGGGGGCGGCGATTCTCGGCGGGCCGACCCAGGCTGTAGCGCGCGGTAGCTGCAGTTTGGCCGTGGTTTGCGGCGCTGCCGTGGCGACTGGTTGGCGACTGTGGTGTGGCTGTGTGTAGCCCCATCCTCGGTGGTTTGAAAGGCGCGGGCGGTTGTGGCGCAGGTTTGGGGCTGCTCCGCACAGGCTGTCGGACGTTGGGCGGTAGCAAGCGCGGGAGGCGCGGCGCGGCGGCGCGCAGAGTGGCGGCCGCTCTCTCGGCCGTCCGCGCCCGCCCGCGACACTGGCTGGGCCTTG
Source organism: Schistocerca americana (assembly GCF_021461395.2). Classification (NCBI taxonomy): domain Eukaryota; kingdom Metazoa; phylum Arthropoda; class Insecta; order Orthoptera; family Acrididae; genus Schistocerca; species Schistocerca americana. Next base: position 75,322,713 of record NC_060126.1, on the reverse strand, counting down.
TGATTCTCTGCTCTGCTGCTGTGCTGTGCTTGCGTGCCTGCCTGCCGTCCCGCTCGCTCTCGCTCTCGCTGTGTGTTACGCGCGTCGTCGAAATGGCAGATCAGGCGGCTACGAACGAGACTGCTGCGGCACCCGCCGCCACCGGCACTACGAAGAAGGCCAAGTCTGCGTCGTCTGCGAAGAAGCCGCGCGCCAAGCCTGCGCACCCGCGCACCTCTGAGATGGTGACGGCCGCCATCAAGAGTCTGAAGGAGCGCGGCGGGTCGTCGCTGCAGGCGATCAAGAAGTACATAGCCGCGCACTACAAGCTGGACGCGGAGAAGCTGGCGCCGTTTATCAAGAAGTACCACAAGTCGGCCGTCGTGGCGGGCGAGCTGGTGCAGACGAAGGGGAAGGGCGCGTCCGGCTCGTTCAAGCTTGCCGGCGCCGGCGGCGGGGGGGCGGCCGAGGGCGGCAAGGCTCGTGCTGGCGGTGCCAAGAAGAAGCGCGCCGCTCCGGCCAGCAAGGAGAAGAAGGGCGCCCGTGCGGCCGGCGCAAAGAAGGCTGGTGGCGTGAAGGCGGCGACCGGTCGGAAGGCGGGCGCCGCCAAGAAGGCGTCTGCGGCGTCGGCCGCTCCCGCGGGTGCGAAGAAGGCGGCTGCGGCCAAGCCGGCCAAGGCCAAGTCGCCGTCGAAGGCGAAGAAGGCCGCCAAGGTTCCGACGAAGAAGCCGAAGGCGCCGCGCCCGAAGAAGGCGACGACGCCGTCTAAGGCGAAGGCTTCGCCCAAGAAGAAGAAGTAGAGTAGAGGAGAAAGAGATGGGAGAAAGGAAGGGTTTGGCGCTTGACTCCGTCGTCCCCACCCCCCGTCGTCGTCTAGTGGCGCGCAAGAGACGCGCGGCCCAAAACGGCCCTTCTCAGGGCCATCAAAGCACGTCGGGGAAGGTTTTGATTGTCGTGTTGCGTCTGGTGTGGGTGTCTGTCTGTCTGGCGTTTCTGTATGCCCGTGGGGATGCTGTTTGCGTGCCGTGGTGGTTGGATTGCGGGGGTCGGTGGCGGGTGTGGGCGGCGGTAGCGGTAAGCGGTGTTGTTGTTGTTGTTGTCGTGGTTGATTGTCGCCGTGTTTGTGGCGGCGGCCGACGGTTGGTTTTCTGTCACGTTGTTTTGTTTGAATACGTTGGTTGGCTTGCCTGCGTTCGTTCTTCTCGGATGTCTGTCTTGTCGAGTCGTGTCTGGTCTTTGTTTTGTTTCTTTGTGTGTGTGTGTGTGTGTTATGTTTTGCAACGGGGGGCACGTTGAGATGTGGAAGGAGTCGGCGGGGGATTTCGGTGGCGTGTAGAGCGAGCGAGCGCGCCTGCCTGGCCGTTGGCCGTCGGAGTTGGAGTGCGGGTTTTTTTGTTTTCGAAACGAAAGCGGCGGCCGGCCAGCCACCCACCCGTGCGGTGTGACGTCGGCCGTTGGGTATTGTGCGCTTTGAGCGCCGGGGAGGGATGATGTGTGATTGTTGCGCGCTGCTAGCAGGCAGGCAGAGTGAGCGGGTGTGGCGGACGGACGGGAAGTGGTGGTTTTTGTTTTTGGGTTGCGGGGCGAGAGGCAGGCGACCGACAAAGTTTGCTCGCGACGGAGAGATGTTAGTGGCCCTGAAAAGGGCCGTTTTTGTTTGTGCGGTGCGGTGCCGCGGCGCGGTTTAGGCGCGCTCGCCGCGGATGCGGCGCGCGAGCTGGATGTCCTTGGGCATGATGGTGACGCGCTTGGCGTGGATTGCGCACAGGTTGGTGTCTTCGAAGAGGCCGACGAGGTAGGCCTCGCTGGCCTCCTGCAGGGCCATGACTGCGGAGCTCTGGAAGCGCAGGTCGGTCTTGAAGTCCTGGGCGATCTCGCGCACTAGGCGCTGGAATGGCAGCTTGCGGATGAGCAGCTCTGTGCTCTTCTGGTAGCGCCTGATTTCTCGCAGGGCGACGGTGCCCGGCCTGTAGCGGTGGGGCTTCTTGACGCCTCCGGTGGCGGGCGCGCTCTTCCTCGCCGCCTTGGTGGCGAGCTGTTTGCGCGGCGCCTTTCCGCCGGTGGACTTGCGGGCCGTTTGCTTTGTGCGGGCCATAGCGGTAGCGGTAGCGGAGCGGCGTGCGTGGAGGTTAGGTGCGGCGCGGCGTCCGGTGCTGCCTTGACAACGGGCCCGCGCGCCTCCGTGCTGCGCTTATATGCCCTCGGTTGCGCGTGGTGGGGGGAGGGCGGGCCAGAGTCTATATAGGGGGGCGGCGGGCGCGCTGGGCGCAGACCGTAGCCGACTCGCCAGCCGCTGCAGCTGCTGTTTGTGCACGTTTTGCTTTGCCCGAGGAAGGAAGGATGACAGGCCGCGGCAAGGGAGGAAAGGGGCTCGGCAAGGGTGGCGCCAAGCGGCACCGCAAGGTGTTGCGCGACAACATCCAGGGCATCACGAAGCCCGCCATCGGCCGCCTGGCTCGCAGGGGCGGCGTGAAGCGCATCTCTGGTCTGATCTACGAGGAGACCCGCGGGGTGCTGAAGGTGTTCCTGGAGAACGTGATCCGCGACGCGGTGACGTACACTGAGCACGCCAAGCGCAAGACTGTGACGGCCATGGACGTGGTGTACGCCCTGAAGAGGCAGGGGCGCACCCTGTACGGTTTCGGCGGTTAGGCTGCGTCGCAGCGGGCGCTGGCCTTCCCGCGGCCGTGCTTGTGGGTGGGAGAGACTAGAAAACGGCCCTTTTCAGGGCCACCACACTGTTCGGAAGTTGAAAAGTGCGAAAGAGTCTGTGTTGTTGTTGCTGCGTGTGTGCGCTGTGTTGTTTGTTTCTTTCCGTTTGAGCGACGTGATGTGGCTGGGAGGGGAGAAGGAAAGGAAACGTGTCATGTGGCTGGCTGGCTGTGTGTGTGTGTGTGAGAGTGGAGCTGCTTCGTTTGTGTGTTTGTTATTGTGTGTCTTTGTATCGATCGCGATGGAGATGGCGGGCTGTGTGTTGTTGTGCGAGAGGCGGTGATTATTTGCTTGCGTGGTTTGGCTCTGTGTGTTAGGCGTGTGGGCATAGGCGGCCGGATCAGCTGTTTCGTTCGTGTCGACGGCCGTTGCGGCGCGCGGGAGTGGAGGGCGGTGTGTCGACACGCCTCCCTTTAACAATGGTCATTATTGCTGCCGTTGTCGTTTGGAAGGCGACTGCGACCGTGCAAAATGTGTGTGTGTGTGTGTGTGTGTGTGTGTGTGTGTGTTGGGCCACACGGGCTGTGTGGACGACAAGATGGCGGACGTGCGCCGGCGGCGGCTGTGCTGTGAAAGTGCAAAGTTAAAAACAAAACAAGGTGCGGCGAGGACGACTGAAATTTTGCTTTGGACGTAGGTTTGTGTGGTGGCCCTGAAAAGGGCCGATTGTTGTGGGCCGAGCCGAGCCGGCAAAGCGCGTTGCGTGCAGGGGAGCACGCGGCGCTGCGATTGCCTGGCCTCCTTTAGGCCTTCTTCTCGGTCTTCTTTGGCAGCAGGACGGCCTGGATGTTGGGCAGGACACCACCCTGTGCGATGGTGACGCCCGACAGGAGCTTGTTGAGCTCCTCGTCGTTGCGGATGGCAAGCTGCAGGTGGCGCGGGATGATGCGCGTCTTCTTGTTGTCGCGGGCCGCGTTTCCGGCCAGCTCGAGCACCTCAGCCGCGAGGTACTCCATGACGGCGGCGAGGTAGACGGGCGCCCCGGCGCCGACGCGCTCTGCGTAGTTTCCCTTGCGCAGGAGGCGGTGGATTCTGCCGACCGGGAACTGGAGCCCAGCCCTGCTTGAGCGGGACTTTGACTTGCCCTTGACTTTGCCTCCCTTTCCGCGTCCGGACATGGCGATTGGGCTAGCGACGGTGCACACGAAACGGAAACGAAAACGACCGGTGCGAGCGGCAGCGAGTCGAGCAGCGGAGTGCGTGCCGGCGCAGCCCCTGCCTGCTCTCCTTTTGTGACTTCCTCACTGTGAGGATGTTCTGTTGGAAGTCTGTGGCCGTTTGGCCTTTACTCCCCTGGGAATCTGGGTGGATCTTCTGTCTGTACTGGTAGGTTTCTCTGTACTGGCAAGGAGTGCCGATGACCTACTTCCTGTACTTGTCGGTGTGACGACTTTTCTTCTTTTTCTTTGCTGTTGTTGAGGGTCCTTCCTCGGTTGGGATGTCGTGCAAAATGCATCCCGCTTTATCGTACTCTCCGTTGACGAGAGCGATGATGATGCAGCGCATCTGCCACTCTGTGAAAATAGGGTAGGAGTCAATCAGATTGAACTCCTCCCTAGAAAGACCGAGTAGGCCTTCAGGATACCCGAGTGGGCGATGTGGGAGTTGTGGTTTGGGATGGTTAGGCGGAACGAAGGGATAAGGGTTATCGTGGTGGGGGTACGTACCATCGCGAAGCGATGCAGCTATCTTCTGTGTCACAGCGCTTGCGCTGTACATGTCCGGAAGCGGGAGGAATGGGACTTCTTCCCACTCGTCTTCGTGCGCTGCAGCCTCGGTGTCCGTCTTGGGTTGTGTTGCCTCCCCTTCGGCAGGCACGTCGGTCTGCGTGGCCACCGTCGCGAACTTCTTCTCTCGTGAAGGAGTTGTCTGGCTGGCGGCGTCGACTGCTGTGGCGGAAGCTGCTTTGGCTGAGCGAAGCTCCCGCGTCAGCTCAGCGATCTGACGGCGAGCCTCCCCCAGCTCCGCCAGCATGGCCGCCCTCTCTTCCGCCATGGCGGATTTGAAGGCGGGCATGGCGTCTTGTACGGCGTCATTAAGGCGCCTGACGGCGACGTCTTCTGTGCAAGTGACCACCTCTTCGTGTGTGGTGGTCACTTGCTTCTGGGTCTTGTTCTCCGCCGGTCCGCGCCAGTTCCTTCTGTAGGCGCAGGAACGGGCATTGGCCGCGTGTGCGCCGCCGCAGTTGGCGCAGGTACAGGGGGCGTCCTTCTGCTTCTTGCAGTCGCGTGTGTCGTGTGCTTGCGCACACTTCAAGCACGCGACTGCTCCGCTGCATTGCTTGGCAACGTGGCCAAGCTTTTGGCAGCGAAAGCACTGCGGTGTAGACTTCTTCTTCTTCCTGCCGGATGTTCCTGCTAGCGTGAGCAGCAACTCCGCCAAGGCAGCAGCTTTGCGTCCACTTCCGCGTCCCGACATCACGAGTAGCAACAGCGACAATGAGCTTATGCGTACCTCTCCGCGGCGTGAGCGGGAATGCCGGCGCAGCCGGGGTGGGGGTGCTTTATGGGCTCGGGTGCGGCGGCCGGTTGCGCGCGCGCCCCATTGGTCGGCGGCCGCAACAGGGCGAGCTGGTAAAGGTGCGGCGGCGGCTGGCGGCGGGTGCCACTGTGTGGGGAGACGCTGACTAGAGCGGAGCGCTTGCTACTGGTGTTGCTGCTGCCGTACGTTGGTTCGAGATGCCGCCCAAGACTAGCGGGAAGGCCGCCAAGAAGGCTGGCAAGGCGCAGAAGAACATTTCGAAGGGCGACAAGAAGAAGAAGCGCAAGAGGAAGGAGAGCTATGCCATCTACATCTACAAGGTGCTGAAGCAGGTGCACCCTGACACGGGCATCTCGTCGAAGGCGATGAGCATCATGAACAGCTTCGTGAACGACATTTTCGAGCGCATTGCGGCCGAGGCTTCTCGCCTGGCGCACTACAACAAGCGCTCGACCATCACGTCCCGCGAGATCCAGACCGCTGTGCGGCTGTTGCTGCCTGGCGAGCTGGCCAAGCACGCCGTGAGCGAGGGCACGAAGGCGGTGACCAAGTACACGAGCTCCAAGTAAGGAGGTGGCTCTGGAATGGAAGGAAGGATGGAGAAGGCTCCTCCGTTGCGAGAGCGGCAAAACGGCCCTTTTCAGGGCCACCAACTTGCCTTTTGCGGGAAGGGCGGAATTGTTGTTGTTGTTTTGTGGACGGCTGTGATGTGTGCGTTTTGATTGTGGGTGGGTGGGGGTCCGCGTCAAAGCGTTGTTGCGGGGTACGGCCACGAGGTTGGTCGCCGTGGCGTGGAATGGTGGCACGCCTCGTTGGCGTTGTGTGTCACCGTAACGACGGCCGTCTGCGGGTTTGGTTTGCACATCACACATGGCGAGGGTGAAATGTGCAATGTTTTGCCGCCCACTATTCCCTTTGCAGTACGCCGAGTTGACAATGGTGCGACGTAACTGCAGCGTGGAGGTGTGTGGAGTGACGTTGAAATGAACGTGCCATTAAGAGACGCATTGTTGTTTTGTATTGTACTGTACGTGTACGGCGACACGCACGATGATGTACCATTCGACTCTGATTTTTGATAGCCGTGTCTGACTGATTGCGTAGGACGCACGCACACCGATGTCGTCATTCGAGATGCACGCGTGTCCAGTGCAGTACAGTAAGCGCGACGCTAGACGACGACGACGGCGGCGGCGGCGGCGGCGGCGGCGGCGGCGGCGGCGGTCGTTTTTGGCGAATGTCTGTACACGTGTTTGTCTGTGTCCATCCGGTATGTATTTGTTTGTTTGACATAGTTTTGTGTAACTGTCGATCGGCGCGATAGACCGGCGTCACGCAACTGAACCGAAGTCTTTGGGCACACCCGTCATACTGTTGTACACCGTCGCGCTGAGAACGGTAACGAAAGGTTGACTTTGATCGGTCGAATGTCTGGGCAGAACGTGAGGAATGAGGCAAGAGTGCAGGAGGAAAGGACAGAGGGGGGGGGGGGGGGGGGCAAAAGAGAGAGGAAGGGAGAAACGCATTCGTAGAGCAACGGAACGTTCCCGTGTCGGAGGCGTATTGGAGCCGCACTGAAATGCGTTTAACGGCGGCGCGGCTGCAAGTGTCTGCCGTGGTGAACGTTACCTTTGACGGCTGCATTGGGCTTTGCCTTTGCTTGTGCTTTTTGCTTTCACTTTCCCGGATGTACGTAACGTTTGTTGATATGGTTCTGAGGAAGAGTGTATGACAGTGCCGTGCCGTCCATGTTCGTGTGCCCTCCCATTGTTGTGTATGCTATTGTCTGTGTACTTGAATGATGTATGTAGGTGTTTAGTGGACATGTTTTACCAGTGGGGGGAAATGGATCGTCGATAGTTGGCGTCACTCTGTCACGGTCGAGATGACGCACCCTCCCTACAGAAAGGTGTCGAGAAAGTGTGTGTGTGTGTTTAGCGAATTGCGTCCGTGAATTGGCAGTGTTTGGAGGTGGGCGTGCCCTGCATGTGGCCCGGAAGGCTGTTCGTTTGGCGGTAGTGTTGTGTGGACAGGGGAGGGGCATGCGTAACGCTGCTGGCATGGCATTCGGGAGATGGGAGGGGGCAAACGAGGAGCGGCGGCCAGAGACGGGACGGGGAGGGGCGCGGTGTGGGTGGCTTGCGCCTGTGCTTGGCGTTGTGGTTTGTGCAAAAGAGGAGGAGAAAAACAATGAGGTGCCAGGGAGGGGAGCGTTGTTGTGTTGTGGTTGTCGTGGTGTAGCCGCAGACGCGGCTGTCAGTGAACGTGGCGAGACGGACGGATGCGCGGAGGGGCGGGGGCGGCGCATTTCGCCGGTGCCGTGCCATGCCTGAAAGCCGCGTGGTCGCTGTGTTGTTGGTGGCGTGGGGGCGAGGAGAGTACCGTACGGGTGTGCTTGTGCGCCGGAAATGGCACACTGCGCCTGCCCGTCTTGGAGGCTGATGGCTGTGGTGTGGAAATGGGGCGCGGTGATGGTGAAGCAGTTGAAGAACAGAAAAAGAAACCAAAAACGTAAGGGGGAGGCCATGGCGTGATGCGGCGGTGGTGGTGAGAGCGGGAAAAACAAAACAAAAAAAAACAACAAAAAAAAGAAGGGAAAACAACAAGAAACAAAAAAGAAAACAAAAAGTCTATCAAGATTAAAATGTAAATGGAAATGGACCCAGGTATAACCTCCCCGCACAAATAGCAGAGAGTCCGATGATAATAAAAATGTGCCAGAATGTTAACGTCCCTACAAAACAAACCCAACGATAAGTAACAGTGCAACAGACATAATGAAACCTGATACATTGTATGAGGGCAGCAGCGTTGACCTTTGGCCCTGTATTCAGAATAAAAAGAGCCAAAGATCGTTACCCCAATGAAAAAGAGACACACACACACACACACACAAAAAAAACAAAAAAAAAAGTGCATTTATATCTGCTCCTCAATTGTAGATACCCCTTACACAGCTGTGTGCAATGAATGAGTGCTGGCTGGTAATTAATTTGCACTCCTTGGAGGGAAATGCCATAGGAAGTAGTCTTTAAAAAGTGAATGTTTTTCTTTAAAAAAAAAAAAAGTTACTTTAGAAAAAAAGTAATATTGGGGCATTTGTTGTTGAACAAAATAAGTACAATTAACATACGTTATCAGATTTGCGCAATGCAGCTTCACACTACCTTGTTATTGTAACACAATATACTGTACATCGTCCCGAACCGTGACCAGAGTCGCGAGACGAGCAGAGCACGCCGCCGACGCCCGCTCAGTACAACCGTCCACCCGCTACGACTGTCGACTGTCGACTGACGACTACTACCTCTCCCGACTCGCGCTACAATATATATAACAACTGTTCCTGGCGACTCGCTGCGTGCCACTACTGTCGTCTGGCGCGGTCCAAGCGCCGACTAGCAACGATAAATAACTCTCTGGTCAGACAGAGATGCTGTCATGCCTCGCCATCGCTCTGGTAATGAGTACATACGTGTTGCAGCGTGCGTACCACCGGAACACGCAGTGGCGGAGCCAAAGACTGTGTTGTCGAGGTCGAGTGCGTGCGGGAAGAGAGGCAGCGTCGGCACGGAGATGCAAGCGAGCGAGACGCACGGGGGCTGCGGCGTGGCGCGTTTGCGGTTGGCGCCTTTGGTGGCAACGGCCGGGACAAGCAGCGGTGTATGGTGTGGTGCGGGGCGGACAGGGGCGGCGGTGGACGGGGAGGAGGAGGCGGCGCGACGACGGCATGGGGGCGAAAACGGGACGGGGGACGGCGGATGTTGAGAGGCGTCACGCGCGGACAGGACACAGACACAGAGACACACAGATTGGAAAGGGAGGGTGCGCGGTAGTAGTTGGGAATGTGCGTGCGTACCGTGCGGGATGGGAGTGGGCGAGGAACACGGTCGTGGCCCCTGTTTTGGGTGCGTGTGATGACGTCGGTGTGTTGTGGGAAGGGAAGGTGCTGTGGCGGCGGCGCGTAATGGGCGTAGGCCGAAAAGAGAAAGGAACGTGGGCAGTGTGTTGTTGGCAAGCGTCGGTTCGACCGCGACGTTGATGGGCAGGGCAGGGCAGGGCAAGGTTAATGGTGGTAGGAGTAGGCGTGTGGGCGCAAAAAATCTGCCGCTGCAGGCGGTGCCGTAACCGCCATGGCGGGAAGGAGAGAGGGCCAAAGAAAGAAAGAAAGAAAGAAAGAAAGAAAGAAAGAAAGAAAGAAAGAAAGAAAGAAAGAAGAAGAAAAAAAAAAAGGAGGAGGGGGGGGGGGGCGGGCGAAAGTGGAGAGGCGGTGGTGTGAGAAGGGCGGGGGCGGAAGGAAGGCAGGAAGGACAAGAGGCGAGGCGACGGCTGGCTTTGTGTATCGGTCGGTCTCTGGCTATGCTTCGTTTTCTGCAGCAGGGTCGGTGCGCGGCGTGGCTCGCGGCAGTGGGAACGCCTGGCGGCTGGACGGCCAGCAATGCGGTTGGATGGGCGGCCACAGCACCGCACCTGTGCCCGAGGAGGAGACGCTGGCGGCGGGCCCTGAGGTGAGGCCGGCTCGGCTGGGGCTGGGGCTGTGGATGTGTAGGTGTGCGCCGCTGCTGCAACAACGAGTAAAACGCGAGAAGAAGGGATGGCGGTAGAGAGAGAAAAAAAAAAAAGGGTCGTGTTGTGTTGATGCGCAGGCAGACGCGTACAGAGAGACGAGCCCGGTCTGCAGCAGGGTGTGGCCGTGCCGAGTGCAGAGCAGCGGCGGCGGCGGCGGCTCGGTTCGGTTCGGCCCGGCCCGGCGGGCCGCGCTGTTGTCGCGGACGTGAGCGCCCCCTGGCGGGTGGCCGGAGGCGGCGCGGCGTGTTGGACGTGTGGCTGGTGGCAGTGCACAATTTGCGAGTGGCTGGCGGTGTGGTGTGGCGGTTGGCGCGTCGGGCGGCGGAGAGAGAGAGAGGAGAGGTATGTGTTGCGGGCGCCCTTTGCTGCGCTGCGTCGTTGCGTGTGCCGTACAGGGCGGGCGCTTGTCGACTGTGTGGGCGGTGTGGTGAATTGGCGGCGTTGTGCCGCGTGTGCCCGGCCGAAGGCGTCGGGAAAAACAGAAGGAAAGGAGAGAGTGTGAGTGGGTCCGGTGTGCGTAGGCCCGTGATGTCGCGTCACGCCGTGTCATGTTTGTGAAACGGCTGCCGGGAGGTGTGGTAGCGAGCCGGTCGGTGTCAGTGCGAAGGGGAATGTGCGTGCGTTTGGCGGTTTCGGTGTGCTTTTTGCGGCGTGAGAGTGGGAATTAGTGGGGCCGGCTGTTGTGTTGGTTCCTTGTGTCTTGTGTCGTGTAGCTTGATGGCAACGTGGAAGGACGCCGGTTTCGTTTCGAGCCTTGCGTGTGGTTGTCGACGTTGACTGGTTGGCGTGTGCCGATGCACGTGCATGTGTGGGTCGCGAGTGCGTTTTTGGCTGGCTGTGTGTGTGTTGGGGGGGAAGGGGGAGGCGGTGGTGAAAGTGCAGTCGTTGCCACGGGCGTCGTCGGGTGGGGCTGGGGCTGTGCGTCGTGGTGGCGGAAAGGTGGTAGGTTGCGGGAAGCGAGCCCGTCGTTGACGGTGTCGCGTGAGTTGTGAATCGAGTGGGGCGCGGGGCGCGGGACAGGAGCAGCGTGCCGCTGCGTCGTGGTCGCCAGCAGAGGCTGTGCCTGTGCGTGTGCTTGTTCGTTTTGTGGGCGGCGGTTCGTGCGAGGCGTTTTTTGTTTTGATTTGTGTTGCCCTAGTTGTTAGTTTATTTTGTTTGTTTTTTGGTTTTTGTTTGTTATTTTGAGACGACGACTGGTTGGTGGCGTGCGCCTCCCGTGTCGTTTGTGTGTGTGTGTTTTTTTTTTTTTTTTGTGTGTTTTTTTTGCACTGGGCCCTGGGGGTGGGTGGGTGCGTGTCGATTGCCGGCTGGCGAAAGGTGCGCCATCGGCGGGGTGGGTCGCCGGCACAAGTAGAGGCGGCGGCGGCGGCGGCGGCGGCGGCGGCGGCGTTGTTGTTGTTGTTGTTGTTGTGTGGTGTTTGTTTTGTTCGGCTGTGTCGGCGAGCTGTGTTGCGGTGCGTGTGAATGGTGGTGCAAAAGTGCTGGCGTTGGGGGTGCGACTGCGACGGCGGCGAGCCGCGGGCGCGCATGATAGTGATGTTGTGAACAGCGGCTGTGTACGGTAGTGGTGTAGTTGTAGCACGACGTGCATCCGGGCCGGCGCGGAAAGCGCAGTTGCGGGCGGTTGCCCTTCGGTGCCAGCCATGTCGCGTGAGCGGCGGGTTGCTCTGGTGTCGACACGTGGTGCTCTGGGTTGTTGTGTGGTGCCCTTTGGCCGGTGGGGGTGGTTCGCGTGTGTCTCGTTCGCGCTCGGTATCTGGTCGTGGTCGTGCTGCTCCCCGTCTGTCGGCGGTTTTTCGACGTCGTCTGTACGTTTTGTTTGTTTGTTTGTTTGCGGCGTGCCTGCCGACGTCGTCCCGTCGCGACCTTTCAACCGAAAGTGTGGCGCCCGAAGGTGAACGAACGTAGCCTGACCTCGGCGCTTTACGCTGAGCTGAGGTGAGCTGAGCGAACCGAACCGAACCTAACCTGTGGTGAGGTGAGCTCAGCCTGAGCCCCTAACGTCTACGTAAGGTAAGCTGTCCGGCTCACGCCTCACGTTTTTGAACGCTTTTTAACCTACGTTTGACGCTTCTTAACCTAGCACTGACCCCTTAACCTAACCTAACGTGTAACCTAACCTAACCTAACCTAACCTAACCTAACCTAACCTAAGCTCTGACGCCTGACGTGTTTGAATGCTTAACCTAAGTTTGACGCTTAACCTAACCCAAGTCCCCTTAACGTAACCCACGTCCACCTAACCTAACCTAACCTAACCTAGACGTGTAAACGTAATGTGTAACGCGTAACGTGTAAGGTCGGCTGTCGTGTGTGCTGACGGCAGATTGGGTTGGTCTGTAGATTCGGATTGCGGTTTGCCTCGGTCGAGGGGTTGGGTCGGAAGCGGCGAGGGGCGGCGGCGCCTGTTGCGCAGGCGGCGTCCGTTTGCGGCGGGCAATTGTTGAGAAACGGCTGTGAATGTTGGCGGGCGAGAGGAGGAGGACGGCGCGCGATGTGGCCCGACGGCTGCGGGCCGATCGGGAAACGGCGGGAGGGCGACGGAAGGCGATGGGGCGGCGGAGGCGCGTTTGCACGGCCGTCATCGCCGCACGCCTCGGCTTGTGTGGCTGTGGCGCCGGCCGCGCTGGCCGGGCTGCCGCGGCGACGGTGTGGGAGTTTTGCCGAAGGTTTGGCCATTGTGGCGGGTCGTCGGCTGGGGCTGTGGGGGCGGCATTTGGGCGGGGGCGGCGATTCTCGGCGGGCCGACCCAGGCTGTAGCGCGCGGTAGCTGCAGTTTGGCCGTGGTTTGCGGCGCTGCCGTGGCGACTGGTTTGCGACTGTGGTGTGGCTGTGTGTAGCCCCATCCTCGGTGGTTTGAAAGGCGCAGGCGGTTGTGGCGCAGGTTTGGGGCTGCTCCGCACAGGCTGTCGGACGTTGGGCGGTAGCAAGCGCACCGGTCCGCATCGTCTAAACTACCGGCAGTGGTTGAGGGAAGGTAGTATTTACCCGAAGGCATTGACTACTAATTCTGGGGAGGAGATATGGAACTTCAGGTGGAGGAAATTGTCATCTTTATTTGCGGATTATAGAATCAAATTCATTTGGACTTCAGTGGGTTGGACACTGCCAGGTGCATTACCTGTTGAGCAGTGCGACAGGTCTTTGGTATGTGTCCCGGACATCTGACGGGACTCCTATGTTCCTTATGAGTGGGTTTTCCGAGACCACGGCTTTGTGATACAGGCGTCTGGCTTTGTGTTGAAATCGGAGAAGGACCTCGGGTTCTTGCAGAGCTTCATGTACATAACGAGACGGGAACTGCGGGTGTACGTGGAGTACTCTTCGTAAGGCCTTATTCTCCAGCGCTTGAAGACGTTGAATGTGGCGGGTGGCAGCATTGCCCCAGGCGACGCAGGCGTAGTCCATGATCGGCCGGACGAATAGCCTGTAGATGAGGAGGCCATTTGCAACTGACAGTGAGGAGCCTTCATTAAGCAGCGGGTATAGTGCTCCCAGGCGCTGGTCCACTTTCCTGCGGGTGGCCGTGACATGCTGGTGCCAAATAAGCTGACGATCCAGCACAACCCCGAGATAAGTCGCTGAGGGCAGCCACGCGATGTCTTCGCCGAAGAACCGAATCGCCGGAACTGGCGGCGGTAGTCTTCTGGTAAAGATGACGGCTTGGCTCTTCTGAGCGTTGAAGCGAATCCTCCATTTGCGGGACCATCGTTCAAGGTCGGAACAGGCGTCCTGAAGTCGGCGGTGCATGGCCTGTGGCCAGCGGCTGCGCGTGTAGATGGCGGTGTCGTCAGCATACATAGCTTTTTCCACCCTGGGGGAGGTGGGGATGTCCGATGTAAAGATGCAGTAAAGAATCGGCCCAAGGACGGAGCCCTGAGGTACGCCAGCGGCGATGCGCCGGAGAGTCGAACAGGAGTTGGCAACTCGAACAGAGAAGGTTCGCCCTCGGAGGTATGAGGCGAGCAGCTGTACGAGGGAGCGAGGAAATCCGTGCTGCATCAATTTCCACAGGAGCCCCTGATGCCAGACGCTGTCGAACGCCTTGGAAATGTCGAGGAATACCGCCCCACAGTATTCCCGGTTGTTAAAGGCGAGGGTGATGTCTTCGACGACGCGGATCACCTGTTGTTCGGTGGAGTGGCCTCTTCTGAACCCAAATTGCTCCGGCGGGAGTATCCTCCGTCGGTCCAGTATGGTGCGGATTCTTCGTAGCAGCAGCCGTTCGAACACCTTACTGATATGAGGGAGGAGGCTGATAGGCCGATAGTTGGCCGGTTCCTTCCTGTTCTTCCCCGGTTTTGGAACGGGGATAACTGTAGCCCGTTTCCATGCCTCTGGATAGGTCAGCGTCTGAAAGATGTTGTTAAAAACTGCAGCCAGCCAGAGATAGGCTGCTGGAGGAAGTTCCTTCAGGGCTCTGTTGGGTATGTCATCTGCCCCCGGTGCCTTGGCGGTGTTCAGACCAGCGATGCATGTCCGAACTTCGTCCACCGTGACGGGCGGAATTTGGTCCTCATCAGCAGCAGCAGGTTGGTCCAGGTAGTGCTGGACTTCCGCTTCCACGCGCTGAACGTGATTGACGTCAATCGGGTCGTTCACAGGGACGAAATTAGCTTCAAATACATCGGCGATGGCGTTTGCCTTGTCCTCAGGGGTGTAGACGAGTCCAGCCGGGGCTTCCAACGGAGGAATAGTCGTCCGACGTTTAGTGAAAAATCGAACCGTGTCCCAGTGATTGGCATCCGGTGTAAAGGCCTCGAGTTTCGCGGCCCACTGCTGGTTCCTGTGGGCGACGAGGGCGGCCTTAACGTCGCGCCGAAGTTGGTTGACACGTCGCTTAAGGCCGGGATCCCTGGTGAGCCGCCAGTCTTTGCAGAGGCGATTGCGGAGACGTATAAGGTCCAGGATGTCGTGGGGTAACCCTGGACGGAGTGGCTGTCGCCGGCCGGCCTGCGGCGTGGACTGCCGGAGAGCTGTAGTAACAGCAGCGGTGAACCCCGCCGTGGCATCATCGACGGGTGCATCCGGTGGAGTGAATGCCAGCAGATGGGGGAGCCGATCCCGGTAGCCATCCCAGTGGGTACGTCGCAGATTCCACCGTGGCGTCTGCGGAGGAAGATGGACGTTCAGCTGGAAAATGACAGGCAGATGGTTAGAATTGAGAGCATGTCTCACTTCTGCCGACATGAACTGAGTCAGTCCCTTGGTTATTGCGATGTCCAGGACATCCGGATTGCCTCTGGAGGGGTAGCATGTCGGTTCCTCGGGTCCACAAGCGTGCGCATCAGCTTGCTCGAGGACGTGGAGGAGCCGCCGTCCGTCATAAGTGGTGGTGAGTGAGTTCCACGCCGCATGCTTTGCGTTAAAGTCACCGGCGAGGAACAGCTTCCCAGGAAGGCGCAGCAATGCCTTCGCATCGTCGACGTCAATGTGCGGCTTAGGTGGGCGGTAGACGGCCACAAATGTGACTGTGCCGACCGAAGTCTCGACGGCCACAGCTGTCGCTTCCATCTTCCGCAGAGGAGGCGTCGGTACAACATAGTGTGAGATTGTCCGCTTGATGTAGATGGCTGTACCGCCACCTCGAGTGGGGCGATCATTCCGATAGCAGAGATAATTGGCGATATTGGCCCTCAGGTCCGGCTTCAGATGCGTCTCACTGACCAGGCAGATGTCGACATGCTCATCTTCCAGGAATTGGCGAACCTCCAGTAGGTCGTGGTAAATGCCATCCGCATTATAGGTGGCTATACAAAGGTCTTCATAGCGTCGGGGCCTAGGCATGTTGAGGAGGCGGAACGTCGCTGGTGGCTTGAAGCGAACCACGAATGGCCGCTTCAACTGTCGTGGCAAGAACTGCCGGGAGTGCTTGAATGGCTCGGCTCATCTCGGTGACGGCTTGCATCATGGTCTGCATGAGCACCAGAAGTTGGTTGACGTCAGCTGCCGCAGCGGGCGGTTGGGGACGGCCAAAGTCGTCAGCGCGCCGGCCTCGAAGAGGTGGAAAGGACGCCGAGGCAATCTCAAATGCTGCTGTTGGGGGTGCCGCTGAAGAGGCGGTGCCCTTCAAGACATCCGCCGCTGTCGGAGACTGGAGGACGGAAGCCGCGCGCCGTTGCATCAGTGGAGCTCGCTCCTGTAGCGGTGCATCGATGTATCTGCTGCTGGCAGGTGTGCTTCTGAAGACACGGGTCCCAGCACGTCGAGTCTTGGCGTTGAGGGGCGGTAAACCCCTCTGTCGGCGACTAGCATCTTTGTGTTTCTGGCAGGAACGATAGCTGGCTGGGTGCCTGCCGCCACACAGTCCGCATTTGGCAGGTTCGTCCTTGGGGACGGGACACTGGCGGCTGTCATGAGGGCCACCACACTTCACACATATAAATGGCATTGTGCAGAGCCGCGCCACGTGGTTAAAGCCCTGACAGCGGAAGCACTGAGTCACTCCTCTTGATTTACGTAGCTTCTCGACAGAAACGGAGAGGGCACAAATTCTGTTGATTTTAAACACGTCGCGATTTTCTTGCGTGTCCGGGAGAACCACCACACGGAGACCTGATTTATGCTGCGTGCCGGGCATCCGATGGTAGTCCACGACCGTCGCCTCAAATCCCAATGCAGACAATTCTTCCTTGAGTCTGTCGTTCGGAAGAGAATCGACGATGCCTCGAAAGATCAGCTTCAGAGTGGGCGGGCGAACAGTGGGAAACGTGTAGCACGGTATTCCCTCAGTTCCCACCATGTCCATAACTTTGACGTAGTCTTCAGTGGCCGTGACAGTGAGTTTCAACTTATCGCCTCCAGCCTGCTTCGCTGAGAAAGGCTGCTTCAGATTTTGCGTCAGCCAATCGTACAATTTCAAATAGGTGTCCGGATATTGGAGCACGATCGGTGGAATTTTATGCTGCTGCTGTTGTGGTTGTTGCTGCTGCTGCGGTTGTAGGTGCTGTTGAGGCTGCTGTGGTGCCTCATGGTCCTGTGGCGCCTGCATCCCATCGTCGATGACGTCAAACCTGTTGCTGACAGGCACGACAGGCGCGTCTGCCGGCGCCTGGTTCTTGGCCTGCTTCTTTTTCGGCGGACGAATGAAGCCGTCGTCGGTGGGCGCCACACGGGGCAGTCCAGGTCCGGGATCGCTGCGTTTCCGTCGAAACTGGGACGTCGACGGGCGAGGAGCGTCGTCGGCGAACGACGCGTCAGAAGAATAATCCATTGCCATGTCCAGGGCCCTCGCTGTGGTCGTCAACAGATAATTGCCTGTACGCCTTTGCCGGGTCGTCATGGTGGGGGGGCCGGATGGGGCCGCCGACGAAGCGAGCTCCGCCGGGCGGCGATCCGCCACACCCTTCGCTGAGCTAGATACCGAACTCATGGCAGCGCACGCGTAGCACGTCTGCTCACTACGGAAGACTAACTCGAACTGGGTAGCAAGCGCGGGAGGCGCGGCGCGGCGGCGCGCAGAGTGGCGGCCGCTCTCTCGGCCGTCCGCGCCCGCCCGCGACACTGGCTGGGCCCTTGTGATTCTCTGCTCTGCTGTGCTGTGCTTGCGTGCCTGCCGTCCCGCTCGCTCTCGCTCTCGCTCTCGCTGTGTGTTACGCGCGTCGTCGAAATGGCAGATCAGGCGGCTACGAACGAGACTGCTGCGGCACCCGCCGCCACCGGCACTACGAAGAAGGCCAAGTCTGCGTCGTCTGCGAAGAAGCCGCGCGCCAAGCCTGCGCACCCGCGCACCTCTGAGATGGTGACGGCGGCCATCAAGAGTCTGAAGGAGCGCGGCGGGTCGTCGCTGCAGGCGATCAAGAAGTACATTGCCGCGCACTACAAGCTGGACGCGGAGAAGCTGGCGCCGTTTATCAAGAAGTACCTCAAGTCGGCCGTCGTGGCGGGCGAGCTGGTGCAGACGAAGGGGAAGGGCGCGTCCGGCTCGTTCAAGCTTGCCGGCGCCGGCGGCGGGGGGGCGGCCGAGGGCGGCAAGGCTCGTGCTGGCGGTGCCAAGAAGAAGCGCGCCGCTCCGGCCAGCAAGGAGAAGAAGGGCGCCCGTGCGGCCGGCGCAAAGAAGGCTGGTGGCGTGAAGGCGGCGACCGGTCGGAAGGCGGGCGCCGCCAAGAAGGCGTCTGCGGCGTCGGCCGCTCCCGCGGGTGCGAAGAAGGCGGCTGCGGCCAAGCCGGCCAAGGCCAAGTCGCCGTCGAAGGCGAAGAAGGCCGCCAAGGTTCCGACGAAGAAGCCGAAGGCGCCGCGCCCGAAGAAGGCGACGACGCCGTCTAAGGCGAAGGCTTCGCCCAAGAAGAAGAAGTAGAGTAGAGGAGAAAGAGATGGGAAAGGAAGGGTTTGGCGCTTGGCTCCGTCGTCCCCACCCCCCGTCGTCGTCTAGTGGCGCGCAAGAGACGCGCGGCCCAAAACGGCCCTTCTCAGGGCCATCAAAGCACGTCGGGGAAGGTTTTGATTGTCGTGTTGCGTTTGGTGTGGGTGTCTGTCTGTATGCCCGTGGGGATGCTGTTTGCGTGCCGTGGTGGTTGGATTGCGGGGGTCGGTGGCGGGTGTGGGCGGCGGTAGCGGTAGCGGTAGCGGTGGTGTTGTTGTCGTGGTTGAGTGTCGCCGTGCTTTTTGGCGGCGGCCGACGGTTGGTTTTCTGTCACGTTGTTTTTGAATACGTTGGTTGGCTTGCCTGCGTTCAGTTCTTCTCGGATGTCTTGTCTCGTCGTGTCCGGTCTTTGTTTGTTTCTTTGTGTGTGTTATGTTTTGCAACGGGGGGCACGTTGAGATGTGGAAGGAGTCGGCGGGGATTTCGGTGGCGTGTAGAGCGCGCGTGCCTGGCCGTTGGCCGTCGGTGCGGGTTTTGTTTTCGAAACGAAAGCGGCGGCCGGCCAGCCACCCGTGCGGTGTGACGTCGGCCGTTGGGTATTGTGCGCCTTGAGCGGCCGGGGAGGGATGATGTGCGATTGTTGCGCGCTGCTAGCAGGCAGGCAGAGTGAGCGGGTGTGGTGGACGGACGGGAAGTGGTGGTTTGTTTTTTGTTTGTTTGTGTGGTTGTGGGGCGAGAGGCAGGCGACCGACAAAGTTTGCTCGCGACGGAGAGATGTTAGTGGCCCTGAAAAGGGCCGTTTTTGTTTGTGCGGTGCGGTGCCGCGGCGCGGTTTAGGCGCGCTCGCCGCGGATGCGGCGCGCGAGCTGGATGTCCTTGGGCATGATGGTGACGCGCTTGGCGTGGATTGCGCACAGGTTGGTGTCTTCGAAGAGGCCGACGAGGTAGGCCTCGCTGGCCTCCTGCAGGGCCATGACTGCGGAGCTCTGGAAGCGCAGGTCGGTCTTGAAGTCCTGGGCGATCTCGCGCACTAGGCGCTGGAATGGCAGCTTGCGGATGAGCAGCTCTGTGCTCTTCTGGTAGCGCCTGATTTCTCGCAGGGCGACGGTGCCCGGCCTGTAGCGGTGGGGCTTCTTGACGCCTCCGGTGGCGGGCGCGCTCTTCCTCGCCGCCTTGGTGGCGAGCTGTTTGCGCGGCGCCTTTCCGCCGGTGGACTTGCGGGCCGTTTGCTTTGTGCGGGCCATGGCGGTAGCGGTAGCGGAGCGGCGTGCGTGGAGGTTAGGTGCGGCGCGGCGTCCGGTGCTGCCTCCGTGCTGCGCTTATATGCCCTCGGTTGCGCGTGGTGGGGGGAGGGCGGGCCAGAGTCTATATAGGGGGGCGGCGGGCGCGCTGGGCGCAGACCAGACCTCAGACCGACGAGGACTCGAGTTAGCGATGCCGCGTGAGACGGACGCACGCGCCGAGCGCTCCGCGCCACCGCTCGCTAATATGTCGACAGCGGACAGGGCCGCGCCCCTGCACGCATCGGGAGTCGAGTCGAGTACGTCGGGAGAGCACTCGCGGCCTTCCGATAGTACTCCTCCTCCATCGCGTAGCGTTGCCTCCGTAGGCAACGCATCAGCAGACAAGGCCGCGTCCTTGAACGCAACCAGAGTCGGTAGCAACACATCCGCTGAACCGACTGTTGAAACAGCGTGTGCTTCCTCTCAGTCCCTCGATGCAATGGATCTCCAGCGCATTAGAAAGGAGATGAGGGAGGCATGTATGGACAATGAAGGGAGCTACTACGTCCTCGATGACGAGAACGAGACTCCCGAAACCACAGCCAACACCGCACCTGCAACAACAACGCCTGCAAACCAGGAAGCAGAAATTGCGGAGGCAGCGCTGAACTCCTTGTTGGCACTCCTGCCGACGTCCAACACATCACTGGCGGCGCACGACAACAGCGCCCCAAACCAGGACAACGCCGGCGACGTCACTGAAATGGAGCACCACACCATTCAGAATAAGAGAAGACATTCTGATGGTGACGCTCCCGTGCCATCTAATGCACGGAAGTTCCGGAAGGCAGCAGGCCCTCCCGCACGGCCGAAGGCGACGGCCAAAGGTCGCAGGCGCAGCAATGGAGAGGTAGTGCAACAGCAGGCAGACGCAGACGGCTTCGAACAAGTGAAGAAACCGGCAAAGCGCGCCAATATCCCGTCCTCCACCCCGATTGCTGTGGATAACCAATATAGCGCTCTGAGCGACGACGACAGCGAAGACGATGTGCAGATGACGCCCGCACCGCCACGCCGCTCTAAACCGCCACCGCTAGTTCTGGATTACCCTGGCACATTCCGCGAGCTGCAACAACTGCTGCAGAAGGTGCTAGGGAAGAACAACTTCATAATACGAGTGTCTGGGGAGCTATTCAAAGTCCAGACGAATAGCACCACAGACTACATGATGCTCAATAAAACAGTAACAGAAAAGGGCATCAAATTCTACACGTACTCCGCAACGAGAGAGAAACCACTGCGTGTAGTATACCGAGGGTTCTCGTACAAAACGGAACCCAGCCACATCAAAGAGGAGCTGGAGGACTTGGGATATGCTGTGAGCGGCGTCTCCAAAATGAAAAATCCTGGAACGAGAAAAGACTCGCCGCTCTTCTGCGTGTACGCTCCCAACACAGAGCGCAACAGGCAGCTGTTCCAGCTCCGTCTAATAGCCAACTGCAGTGTGACACCCGAAAACCTGCGCAATAAACAACCTTATGCACAGTGCTTCAGGTGTCAGCAACTCGGCCACGTCCAGAAACACTGCAACATGGACGAGAGATGCGTGAGATGCGCAGGGGAACACGCATCTCGCGATTGTACAATCAAAGGTATACCACACAAGGACTTCACACCGAAGTGCGCCCTGTGTGGTGAAAACCACATGGCCGCGTATAGAGGCTGTGAACGGCACATAGCCTTCCTCGAGCGCGCCCAAGGCCAGCAGCTGCGCGGAGGGAAGACGGCCAGAAACGGGAAAACCGCATTCCGCGACTCGCAGAACTGGCCAGCAACCGGTCGGCCACAAAGACGACGACGCCGCCGGACACGTGGAGGTCGACGCGCCGGATACAACCCAGCGCCGCCAGGGGCCAGCACCTCCCGGCCGAGTACGCAGAGGCAGCCGCCAACAGTCGGTAAGGCAGCTCGCGACGCGACCGGCAGTGCAGTCCCAGCCACCTCCCTTACGCGCGAGTCTCAAAACTCGCCGCGAGAGGGCAGCACCTCCCGGACGCAACCGGGAAAGCCAGCCGCCGAGTACAGCTCGACGCCACCAGAGGGCAGCAGCATGCAGACGTTGCAGCCAGCAGCCGGTAAGGCAGCCGCCACGGCTACCTACAACACAATCCCGGAGGCCGCTACCACGACGGAGTCCCGCAACCCGCCGCGTGGTGGCAGCACCTCACGGACACAGCTAGCGGCAAGTGACGCCCAGAGAGGCGCGCCGCTCACAGGTGGCAGCACCGCACGGCCGCAGCCGGCACCCCGTGCTAACGCATGGGCCCGGCAGCGATCAGCTGATCTGACGGCAGCCACTGCTGCTACCGGGCGCGCGCAACGAGCGCGCACAAATAACGAAGACGCAGCCCCCGGGCGGCGCCCTCCGAGAATAGACAGCCCCGTTGACTTCCCGGAAATGCGCCAGCGCGGAAGCCGCTACCAACAGCGGCACATCGACGCGCCCCATCCTCCAAAACAACCACAGGAGGAAGACAAGGCCACCCAAATGCTGCAGCTGTTGGCAGGCCTCATAGACAGGGTCCTCCATGTGATCGAGGACCTTCCAAACAAATACGCGGCGTCTGTGGAGCAGATCACACAGACGATCACCTTGGCCATCTCCACAAAACATCATGGATAGACACGACCGTGGTGTAAAAATCGGCGTCTTTAACGCCAACGGCTTGCGTCACCAGGACGCTGAATTCAGAAGCTTCATCTGCGACGAGAACCTGGACATCTGTCTCGTCGCAGAAACACACCTGAAGCCCGGCGTGAAAGTGGGAGTGGCCAACTACCACTGCTACCGGGACGACCGGCCAACCGCGGGTGGCGGTACGGCGGTATACGTAAGGAGGACGATGCGCCACCACCGGATTCACCTGCCACAACTCGCCACAATAGAGGCCACGGGAGTAGCCGTGCAAACGGATCAAGGACCGATAAACTTCGTGGCAATATACCGACGTCCAAGGGGTCTACTGCAGCCAGATGAGTTCGCGGCGCTGATTTCCCTCCCTGGAAACACATTCCTCGGAGGCGACGTTAACGCCAAGAACATCATCTGGAACTCCAGGACCACAAACACAAGCGGCCGCCGTCTACATCGGGTGGCCGAGCAGCTCGGAGCGGCGGTGATAGGACCGCACCAGCCGACCATCTTCCCGACACGAAGAGGTGCGCAACCGGACGTCATAGACGTGGCCATCGTCCGCGGGGTGAGACACTTCATCTCCGCCACAACGAGGGCCACGATGGCGTCCGACCACGCCCCCGTGGTCTTTGAACTGAATGCGGACATCGTCCAAACGACTAAACGTGGCCACGACATCAGGGGCATCACATGGGACACGTACCAAACAGAAATGGCGGCCAAAATCGGAGACGCGCCGAACCCGACTGAACACGGTGCGGAAGCGGCGCTGCGGCACCTCACCCGAGGAGTCGCAGAAGCTGTGGCGGCAGCCACTCCAAACGGAAGAACAGAGAAGCCACACGCCCGTGAATTCCCGCAACATCTCAAAGCTGCCATCACGGAGAAGAACAGACTTCGCCGCGAATGGCAGCTAACACGGAATCCCGCAACAAAGCGGCAACTGAACAGGATGCAGCGGGAGATTAAAGCAGCCGCCGACGCCCACAGAATCGAGGAGTGGTCGCAGAAAGTCGCCTCCCTGAAGACAGAGGACGGAACAGCCTGGCACGCGGTGAAGGGATTCATCCGCCGCACCGCCAAAATACCGCCACTGCAAGTCGGGAACGTCTTCGTCAGCGAACCGGACGCAAAGGCCAACGCCCTCGCGGACGCGTTCGCTGAAAACTTCACCCCGGTGGAAGACCCCGTAGACCAGGCACACATGGCACTGGTGGAGGAACGACTTCCGGTCTTCTTGGCGGCCGAAGACAACGACACCGTCATCGAGCCGATCGAGGAAGCGGAAGTCGAGATCCAGCTGCGCAATCTCAACGGCAGGAAGGCAGGAGGCCCCGACCACGTCACAAATCAGCTGCTCAAGCAACTGCCGCCCATCGCAATCGGGCACCTCACGGGGATCTTCAATTCCATCATCCGCACTGGCGTATTTCCAGAGTGCTGGAAGCACGCCGAGATCGTGGCCCTTCCCAAGCCAGGGAAGGATCACAGGCGGGCGAACAACTACCGCCCGATCAGCCTGCTGCCAGCACTCTCGAAGGTCTTCGAGAGGTTGTACCTGCGGCGTCTTGGAAACCACATCGACGCGGAGGGCATCCTGCCCGACGAGCAGTTTGGATTCCGGAAGGGACACTCCACCACACAGCAACTACTGCGGCTGACAGAGGAAGCCTTCTGTGCCCTGGACCGACGCGAGTACTTCGGCGCGCTTCTGCTCGACGTGTCTCGTGCATTTGATTCAGTGTGGCACAATGGTCTCCTTTATAAACTATTTACATTGGGGATTCCTGGGCCACACGTGAAACTCCTGCAGAGTTACCTCGCGGGTCGCACGTTTCACGTACGGGCAGACTGTGGAATCTCCACAGAACGCCGAATACTCGCCGGAGTCCCGCAAGGTTCGGTCCTGGGTCCAGTGCTATACTCGCTGTACACTGCCGACCTACCACGCACAGATCGGGTGCAACTCGCTCTGTACGCGGACGATACGGCAGTGTACTGCCGCAGCATGCAGCCGCAACTCCTTCAAAGGCGACTGCAATCCGCAGCCAACAACTTGGAAGACTGGGCGGCAAAGTGGCGGCTGGCGTACAACGCCGCCAAATCACAGGCAATCGTCATTGCCCACCGGAACGTGCCGGCTGACCTCCAGGAGATAACATTACGAGGAAGACCGGTCCCCTGGAGCGCAACGGCAAAATATCTGGGCGTCACACTAGACAAACGTCTAACGTGGCGCCCACACATTGAAGAGACGAGGAAAAAGGCAATGGGGCGCATGAACATGCTGTACCCCATCCTAAACCCACGCTCTTCATTACCAGACCACCTAGGGGTGATCCTCTACAAATCCCTCATACGACCAGTGCTGGAATACGCCGCGGTCGTATGGGGAAACACGGCACCAACCAACTTACAACGGATCCAGGCAGTGCAGAACAGAGCACTGAAATGGGCACTCCATCTGCCGGCGGACTTCCCAACTGAGGAACTCCACCAGATAGCGGACGTCCAGAGACTCCGAAGAAGAATCGAAGAACAGGCTGTAATATTTTACACCACCGCCGAAACTTCGCAGAACGCGAAAGTACGACTACTCGGCAGCCGAGAAGAGTGGAGAGCGCACCTGCGCTGGCCACACCATCTTCGTCAAGCACGCTGACGAAGACGCAATCAATCTCGAAATTATGAAGCACCAAAACATGGACAACCGAAAAATAGGAAACTAAAGATCTCGCAATTGGAAGAAATGGAAGGAAGAGCACACTACGTGCTGAAACTTCGTGAAACCCAGAAACCCACAGAGGAGTTTCAACAAGAGGTGCACAGGCTGGGCGCAGACCGTAGCCGACTCGCCAGCCGCTGCAGCTGCTGTTTGTGCACGTTTTGCTTTGCCCGAGGAAGGAAGGATGACAGGCCGCGGCAAGGGAGGAAAGGGGCTCGGCAAGGGTGGCGCCAAGCGGCACCGCAAGGTGTTGCGCGACAACATCCAGGGCATCACGAAGCCCGCCATCCGCCGCCTGGCTCGCAGGGGCGGCGTGAAGCGCATCTCTGGTCTGATCTACGAGGAGACCCGCGGGGTGCTGAAGGTGTTCCTGGAGAACGTGATCCGCGACGCGGTGACGTACACTGAGCACGCCAAGCGCAAGACTGTGACGGCCATGGACGTGGTGTACGCCCTGAAGAGGCAGGGGCGCACCCTGTACGGTTTCGGCGGTTAGGCTGCGTCGCAGCGGGCGCTGGCCTTCCCGCGGCCGTGCTTGTGGGTGGGAGAGACTAGAAAACGGCCCTTTTCAGGGCCACCACACTGTTCGGAAGTTGAAAAGTGCGAAAGAGTCTGTGTTGTTGCTGCGTGTGTGCGCGCTGTGTTGTTTGTTTGTTTCTTTCTTTCCGTTTGAGCGACGTGATGTGACTGGGAGGGGAGAAGGAAAGGAAACGTGTCATGTGGCTGGCTGTGTGTGGAGCTGCTTCGTTTGTGTTTGTTATTGTGTGTCTTTGTATCGATCGCGATGGAGATGGCGGGCTGTGTGTTGTTGTGCGAGAGGCGGTGATTATTTGCTTGCGTGGTTTGGCTCTGTGTGTTTGCGGCGGCGTTGGGGTTTCCGAGGCAAGGCGTGTGGGCATAGGCGGCCGGATCAGCTGTTTGTTTCGTTCGTGTCGACGGCCGTTGCGCGCGGGAGTGGAGGGCGGTGTGTCGACACGCCTCCCTTTAACAATGGTCATTATTGCTGCCGTTGTCGTTTGGAAGGCGACTGCGACCGTGCAAAATGTGTGTGTGTGTGTGTGTGTGTGTGTGTGTGTGTGTGTGTGTGTTGGGCCACACGGGCTGTGTGGACGACAAGATGGCGGACGTGCGCCGGCGGCGGCTGTGCTGTGAAAGTGCAAAGTTAAAAAACAAAGCAAGGTGCGGCGAGGACGACTGAAATTTTGCTTTGGACGTAGGTTTGTGTGGTGGCCCTGAAAAGGGCCGATTGTTGTGGGCCGAGCCGGCAAAGCGCGTTGCGTGCAGGGGAGCACGCGGCGCTGCGACTGCCTGGCCTCCTTTAGGCCTTCTTCTCGGTCTTCTTTGGCAGCAGGACGGCCTGGATGTTGGGCAGGACACCACCCTGTGCGATGGTGACGCCCGACAGGAGCTTGTTGAGCTCCTCGTCGTTGCGGATGGCAAGCTGCAGGTGGCGCGGGATGATGCGCGTCTTCTTGTTGTCGCGGGCCGCGTTTCCGGCCAGCTCGAGCACCTCAGCCGCGAGGTACTCCATGACGGCGGCGAGGTAGACGGGCGCCCCGGCGCCGACGCGCTCTGCGTAGTTTCCCTTGCGCAGGAGGCGGTGGATTCTGCCGACCGGGAACTGGAGCCCAGCCCTGCTTGAGCGGGACTTTGACTTGCCCTTGACTTTGCCTCCCTTTCCGCGTCCGGACATGGCGATGGGCTAGCGACGGTGCACACGAAACGGAAACGAAAACGACCGGTGCGAGCGGCAGCGAGTCGAGCAGCGGAGTGCGTGCCGGCGCAGCCGGGGTGGGGGTGCTTTATGGGCTCGGGTGCGGCGGCCGGTTGCGCGCGCGCCCCATTGGTCGGCGGCCGCAACAGGGCGAGCTGGTAAAGGTGCGGCGGCGGCTGGCGGCGGGTGCCACTGTGTGGGGAGACGCTGACTAGAGCGGAGCGCTTGCTACTGGTGTTGCTGCTGCCGTACGTTGGTTCGAGATGCCGCCCAAGACTAGCGGGAAGGCCGCCAAGAAGGCTGGCAAGGCGCAGAAGAACATTTCGAAGGGCGACAAGAAGAAGAAGCGCAAGAGGAAGGAGAGCTATGCCATCTACATGTACAAGGTGCTGAAGCAGGTGCACCCTGACACGGGCATCTCGTCGAAGGCGATGAGCATCATGAACAGCTTCGTGAACGACATTTTCGAGCGCATTGCGGCCGAGGCTTCTCGCCTGGCGCACTACAACAAGCGCTCGACCATCACGTCCCGCGAGATCCAGACCGCTGTGCGGCTGTTGCTGCCTGGCGAGCTGGCCAAGCACGCCGTGAGCGAGGGCACGAAGGCGGTGACCAAGTACACGAGCTCCAAGTAAGGAGGTGGCTCTGGAATGGAAGGAAGGATGGAGAAGGCTCCTCCGTTGCGAGAGCGGCAAAACGGCCCTTTTCAGGGCCACCAACTTGCCTTTTGCGGGAAGGGCGGAATTGTTGTTGTTGTTTTGTGGACGGCTGTGATGTGTGCGTTTTGATTGTGGGTGGGTGGGGGTCCGCGTCAAAGCGTTGTTGCGGGGCACGGCCACGAGGTTGGTCGCCGTGGCGTGGAATGGTGGCACGCCTCGTTGGCGTTGTGTGTCACCGTAACGACGGCCGTCTGCGGGTTTGGTTTGCACATCACACATGGCGAGGGTGAAGTGTGCAATGTTTTGCCGCCCACTATTCCCTTTGCAGTACGCCGAGTTGACAATGGTGCGACGTAACTGCAGCGTGGAGGTGTGTGGAGTGACGTTGAAATGAACGTGCCATTAAGAGACGCATTGTTGTTTTGTATTGTACTGTACGTGTACGGCGACACGCACGATGATGTACCATTCGACTCTGATTTTTGATAGCCGTGTCTGACTGATTGCGTAGGACGCACGCACACCGATGTCGTCATTCGAGATGCACGCGTGTCCAGTGCAGTACAGTAAGCGCGACGCTAGACGACGACGACGGCGGCGGCGGCGGCGGCGGCGGCGGCGGCGGCGGCGGTCGTTTTTGGCGAATGTCTGTACACGTGTTTGTCTGTGTCCATCCGGTATGTATTTGTTTGTTTGACATAGTTTTGTGTAACTGTCGATCGGCGCGATAGACCGGCGTCACGCAACTGAACCGAAGTCTTTGGGCACACCCGTCATACTGTTGTACACCGTCGCGCTGAGAACGGTAACGAAAGGTTGACTTTGATCGGTCGAATGTCTGGGCAGAACGTGAGGAATGAGGCAAGAGTGCAGGAGGAAAGGACAGAGGGGGGGGGGGGGGCAAAAGAGAGAGGAAGGGAGAAACGCATTCGTAGAGCAACGGAACGTTCCCGTGTCGGAGGCGTATTGGAGCCGCACTGAAATGCGTTTAACGGCGGCGCGGCTGCAAGTGTCTGCCGTGGTGAACGTTACCTTACCTTTGACGGCTGCATTGGGCTTTGCCTTTGCTTGTGCTTTTTGCTTTCGCTTTCCCGGATGTACGTAACGTTTGTTGATATGGTTCTGAGGAAGAGTGTATGACAGTGCCGTGCCGTCCATGTTCGTGTGCCCTCCCATTGTTGTGTATGCTATTGTCTGTGTACTTGAATGATGTATGTAGGTGTTTAGTGGACATGTTTTACCAGTGGGGGGAAATGGATCGTCGATAGTTGGCGTCACTCTGTCACGGTCGAGATGACGCACCCTCCCTACAGAAAGGTGTCGAGAAAGTGTGTGTGTGTGTTTAGCGAATTGCGTCCGTGAATTGGCAGTGTTTGGAGGTGGGCGTGCCCTGCATGTGGCCCGGAAGGCTGTTCGTTTGGCGGTAGTGTTGTGTGGACAGGGGAGGGGCATGCGTAACGCTGCTGGCATGGCATTCGGGAGATGGGAGGGGGCAAACGAGGAGCGGCGGCCAGAGACGGGACGGGGAGGGGCGCGGTGTGGGTGGCTTGCGCCTGTGCTCGGCGTTGTGGTTTGTGCAAAAGAGGAGGAGAAAAACAATGAGGTGCCAGGGAGGGGAGCGTTGTTGTGTTGTGGTTGTCGTGGTGTAGCCGCAGACGCGGCTGTCAGTGAACGTGGCGAGACGGACGGATGCGCGGAGGGGCGGGGGCGGCGCATTTCGCCGGTGCCGTGCCATGCCTGAAAGCCGCGTGGTCGCTGTGTTGTTGGTGGCGTGGGGGCGAGGAGAGTACCGTACGGGTGTGCTTGTGCGCCGGAAATGGCACACTGCGCCTGCCCGTCTTGGAGGCTGATGGCTGTGGTGTGGAAATGGGGCGCGGTGATGGTGAAGCAGTTGAAGAACAGAAAAAGAAACCAAAAACGTAAGGGGGAGGCCATGGCGTGATGCGGCGGTGGTGGTGAGAGCGGGAAAAACAAAACAAAAAAAAACAACAAAAAAAAGAAGGGAAAACAACAAGAAACAAAAAAGAAAACAAAAAGTCTATCAAGATTAAAATGTAAATGGAAATGGACCCAGGTATAACCTCCCCGCACAAATAGCAGAGAGTCCGATGATAATAAAAATGTGCCAGAATGTTAACGTCCCTACAAAACAAACCCAACGATAAGTAACAGTGCAACAGACATAATGAAACCTGATACATTGTATGAGGGCAGCAGCGTTGACCTTTGGCCCTGTATTCAGAATAAAAAGAGCCAAAGATCGTTACCCCAATGAAAAAGAGACACACACACACACACACACAAAAAAAACAAAAAAAAAAAGTGCATTTATATCTGCTCCTCAATTGTAGATACCCCTTACACAGCTGTGTGCAATGAATGAGTGCTGGCTGGTAATTAATTTGCACTCCTTGGAGGGAAATGCCATAGGAAGTAGTCTTTAAAAAGTGAATGTTTTTCTTTAAAAAAAAAAAAGTTACTTTAGAAAAAAAGTAATATTGGGGCATTTGTTGTTGAACAAAATAAGTACAATTAACATACGTTATCAGATTTGCGCAACGCAGCTTCACACTACCTTGTTATTGTAACACAATATACTGTACATCGTCCCGAACCGTGACCAGAGTCGCGAGACGAGCAGAGCACGCCGCCGACGCCCGCTCAGTACAACCGTCCACCCGCTACGACTGTCGACTGTCGACTGACGACTACTACCTCTCCCGACTCGCGCTACAATATATATAACAACTGTTCCTGGCGACTCGCTGCGTGCCACTACTGTCGTCTGGCGCGGTCCAAGCGCCGACTAGCAACGATAAATAACTCTCTGGTCAGACAGAGATGCTGTCATGCCTCGCCATCGCTCTGGTAATGAGTACATACGTGTTGCAGCGTGCGTACCACCGGAACACGCAGTGGCGGAGCCAAAGACTGTGTTGTCGAGGTCGAGTGCGTGCGGGAAGAGAGGCAGCGTCGGCACGGAGATGCAAGCGAGCGAGACGCACGGGGGCTGCGGCGTGGCGCGTTTGCGGTTGGCGCCTTTGGTGGCAACGGCCGGGACAAGCAGCGGTGTATGGTGTGGTGCGGGGCGGACAGGGGCGGCGGTGGACGGGGAGGAGGAGGCGGCGCGACGACGGCATGGGGGCGAAAACGGGACGGGGGACGGCGGATGTTGAGAGGCGTCACGCGCGGACAGGACACAGACACAGAGACACACAGATTGGAAAGGGAGGGTGCGCGGTAGTAGTTGGGAATGTGCGTGCGTACCGTGCGGGATGGGAGTGGGCGAGGAACACGGTCGTGGCCCCTGTTTTGGGTGCGTGTGATGACGTCGGTGTGTTGTGGGAAGGGAAGGTGCTGTGGCGGCGGCGCGTAATGGGCGTAGGCCGAAAAGAGAAAGGAACGTGGGCAGTGTGTTGTTGGCAAGCGTCGGTTCGACCGCGACGTTGATGGGCAGGGCAGGGCAGGGCAAGGTTAATGGTGGTAGGAGTAGGCGTGTGGGCGCAAAAAATCTGCCGCTGCAGGCGGTGCCGTAACCGCCATGGCGGGAAGGAGAGAGGGCCAAAGAAAGAAAGAAAGAAAGAAAGAAAGAAAGAAAGAAAGAAAGAAAGAAGAAAAAAAAAAAAGGAGGAGGGGGGGGGGGGCGGGCGAAAGTGGAGAGGCGGTGGTGTGAGAAGGGCGGGGGCGGAAGGAAGGCAGGAAGGACAAGAGGCGAGGCGACGGCTGGCTTTGTGTATCGGTCGGTCTCTGGCTATGCTTCGTTTTCTGCAGCAGGGTCGGTGCGCGGCGTGGCTCGCGGCAGTGGGAACGCCTGGCGGCTGGACGGCCAGCAATGCGGTTGGATGGGCGGCCACAGCACCGCACCTGTGCCCGAGGAGGAGACGCTGGCGGCGGGCCCTGAGGTGAGGCCGGCTCGGCTGGGGCTGGGGCTGTGGATGTGTAGGTGTGCGCCGCTGCTGCAACAACGAGTAAAACGCGAGAAGAAGGGATGGCGGTAGAGAGAGAAAAAAAAAAAAAGGGTCGTGTTGTGTTGATGCGCAGGCAGACGCGTACAGAGAGACGAGCCCGGTCTGCAGCAGGGTGTGGCCGTGCCGAGTGCAGAGCAGCGGCGGCGGCGGCGGCTCGGTTCGGTTCGGCCCGGCCCGGCGGGCCGCGCTGTTGTCGCGGACGTGAGCGCCCCCTGGCGGGTGGCCGGAGGCGGCGCGGCGTGTTGGACGTGTGGCTGGTGGCAGTGCACAATTTGCGAGTGGCTGGCGGTGTGGTGTGGCGGTTGGCGCGTCGGGCGGCGGAGAGAGAGAGAGGAGAGGTATGTGTTGCGGGCGCCCTTTGCTGCGCTGCGTCGTTGCGTGTGCCGTACAGGGCGGGCGCTTGTCGACTGTGTGGGCGGTGTGGTGAATTGGCGGCGTTGTGCCGCGTGTGCCCGGCCGAAGGCGTCGGGAAAAACAGAAGGAAAGGAGAGAGTGTGAGTGGGTCCGGTGTGCGTAGGCCCGTGATGTCGCGTCACGCCGTGTCATGTTTGTGAAACGGCTGCCGGGAGGTGTGGTAGCGAGCCGGTCGGTGTCAGTGCGAAGGGGAATGTGCGTGCGTTTGGCGGTTTCGGTGTGCTTTTTGCGGCGTGAGAGTGGGAATTAGTGGGGCCGGCTGTTGTGTTGGTTCCTTGTGTCTTGTGTCGTGTAGCTTGATGGCAACGTGGAAGGACGCCGGTTTCGTTTCGAGCCTTGCGTGTGGTTGTCGACGTTGACTGGTTGGCGTGTGCCGATGCACGTGCATGTGTGGGTCGCGAGTGCGTTTTTGGCTGGCTGTGTGTGTGTTGGGGGGGAAGGGGGAGGCGGTGGTGAAAGTGCAGTCGTTGCCACGGGCGTCGTCGGGTGGGGCTGGGGCTGTGCGTCGTGGTGGCGGAAAGGTGGTAGGTTGCGGGAAGCGAGCCCGTCGTTGACGGTGTCGCGTGAGTTGTGAATCGAGTGGGGCGCGGGGCGCGGGACAGGAGCAGCGTGCCGCTGCGTCGTGGTCGCCAGCAGAGGCTGTGCCTGTGCGTGTGCTTGTTCGTTTTGTGGGCGGCGGTTCGTGCGAGGCGTTTTTTGTTTTGATTTGTGTTGCCCTAGTTGTTAGTTTATTTTGTTTGTTTTTTGGTTTTTGTTTGTTATTTTGAGACGACGACTGGTTGGTGGCGTGCGCCTCCCGTGTCGTTTGTGTGTGTGTGTTTTTTTTTTTGTGTGTTTTTTTTGCACTGGGCCCTGGGGGTGGGTGTGTGCGTGTCGATTGCCGGCTGGCGAAAGGTGCGCCATCGGCGGGGTGGGTCGCCGGCACAAGTAGAGGCGGCGGCGGCGGCGGCGGCGGCGTTGTTGTTGTTGTTGTTGTTGTGTGGTGTTTGTTTTGTTCGGCTGTGTCGGCGAGCTGTGTTGCGGTGAGTGTGAATGGTGGTGCAAAAGTGCTGGCGTTGGGGGTGCGACTGCGACGGCGGCGAGCCGCGGGCGCGCATGATAGTGATGTTGTGAACAGCGGCTGTGTACGGTAGTGGTGTAGTTGTAGCACGACGTGCATCCGGGCCGGCGCGGAAAGCGCAGTTGCGGGCGGTTGCCCTTCGGTGCCAGCCATGTCGCGTGAGCGGCGGGTTGCTCTGGTGTCGACACGTGGTGCTCTGGGTTGTTGTGTGGTGCCCTTTGGCCGGTGGGGGTGGTTCGCGTGTGTCTCGTTCGCGCTCGGTATCTGGTCGTGGTCGTGCTGCTCCCCGTCTGTCGGCGGTTTTTCGACGTCGTCTGTACGTTTTGTTTGTTTGTTTGTTTGCGGCGTGCCTGCCGACGTCGTCCCGTCGCGACCTTTCAACCGAAAGTGTGGCGCCCGAAGGTGAACGAACGTAGCCTGACCTCGGCGCTTTACGCTGAGCTGAGGTGAGCTGAGCGAACCGAACCGAACCTAACCTGTGGTGAGGTGAGCTCAGCCTGAGCCCCTAACGTCTACGTAAGGTAAGCTGTCCGGCTCACGCCTCACGTTTTTGAACGCTTTTTAACCTACGTTTGACGCTTCTTAACCTAGCACTGACCCCTTAACCTAACCTAACGTGTAACCTAACCTAACCTAACCTAACCTAACCTAACCTAACCTAAGCTCTGACGCCTGACGTGTTTGAATGCTTAACCTAAGTTTGACGCTTAACCTAACCCAAGTCCCCTTAACGTAACCCACGTCCACCTAACCTAACCTAACCTAACCTAGACGTGTAAACGTAATGTGTAACGCGTAACGTGTAAGGTCGGCTGTCGTGTGTGCTGACGGCAGATTGGGTTGGTCTGTAGATTCGGATTGCGGTTTGCCTCGGTCGAGGGGTTGGGTCGGAAGCGGCGAGGGGCGGCGGCGCCTGTTGCGCAGGCGGCGTCCGTTTGCGGCGGGCAATTGTTGAGAAACGGCTGTGAATGTTGGCGGGCGAGAGGAGGAGGACGGCGCGCGATGTGGCCCGACGGCTGCGGGCCGATCGGGAAACGGCGGGAGGGCGACGGAAGGCGATGGGGCGGCGGAGGCGCGTTTGCACGGCCGTCATCGCCGCACGCCTCGGCTTGTGTGGCTGTGGCGCCGGCCGCGCTGGCCGGGCTGCCGCGGCGACGGTGTGGGAGTTTTGCCGAAGGTTTGGCCATTGTGGCGGGTCGTCGGCTGGGGCTGTGGGGGCGGCATTTGGGCGGGGGCGGCGATTCTCGGCGGGCCGACCCAGGCTGTAGCGCGCGGTAGCTGCAGTTTGGCCGTGGTTTGCGGCGCTGCCGTGGCGACTGGTTGGCGACTGTGGTGTGGCTGTGTGTAGCCCCATCCTCGGTGGTTTGAAAGGCGCGGGCGGTTGTGGCGCAGGTTTGGGGCTGCTCCGCACAGGCTGTCGGACGTTGGGCGGTAGCAAGCGCGGGAGGCGCGGCGCGGCGGCGCGCAGAGTGGCGGCCGCTCTCTCGGCCGTCCGCGCCCGCCCGCGACACTGGCTGGGCCCTTGTGATTCTCTGCTCTGCTGTGCTGTGCTTGCGTGCCTGCCGTCCCGCTCGCTCTCGCTCTCGCTCTCGCTGTGTGTTACGCGCGTCGTCGAAATGGCAGATCAGGCGGCTACGAACGAGACTGCTGCGGCACCCGCCGCCACCGGCACTACGAAGAAGGCCAAGTCTGCGTCGTCTGCGAAGAAGCCGCGCGCCAAGCCTGCGCACCCGCGCACCTCTGAGATGGTGACGGCGGCCATCAAGAGTCTGAAGGAGCGCGGCGGGTCGTCGCTGCAGGCGATCAAGAAGTACATTGCCGCGCACTACAAGCTGGACGCGGAGAAGCTGGCGCCGTTTATCAAGAAGTACCTCAAGTCGGCCGTCGTGGCGGGCGAGCTGGTGCAGACGAAGGGGAAGGGCGCGTCCGGCTCGTTCAAGCTTGCCGGCGCCGGCGGCGGGGGGGCGGCCGAGGGCGGCAAGGCTCGTGCTGGCGGTGCCAAGAAGAAGCGCGCCGCTCCGGCCAGCAAGGAGAAGAAGGGCGCCCGTGCGGCCGGCGCAAAGAAGGCTGGTTGCGTGAAGGCGGCGACCGGTCGGAAGGCGGGCGCCGCCAAGAAGGCGTCTGCGGCGTCGGCCGCTCCCGCGGGTGCGAAGAAGGCGGCTGCGGCCAAGCCGGCCAAGGCCAAGTCGCCGTCGAAGGCGAAGAAGGCCGCCAAGGTTCCGACGAAGAAGCCGAAGGCGCCGCGCCCGAAGAAGGCGACGACGCCGTCTAAGGCGAAGGCTTCGCCCAAGAAGAAGAAGTAGAGTAGAGGAGAAAGAGATGGGAAAGGAAGGGTTTGGCGCTTGGCTCCGTCGTCCCCACCCCCCGTCGTCGTCTAGTGGCGCGCAAGAGACGCGCGGCCCAAAACGGCCCTTCTCAGGGCCATCAAAGCACGTCGGGGAAGGTTTTGATTGTCGTGTTGCGTTTGGTGTGGGTGTCTGTCTGTATGCCCGTGGGGATGCTGTTTGCGTGCCGTGGTGGTTGGATTGCGGGGGTCGGTGGCGGGTGTGGGCGGCGGTAGCGGTAGCGGTAGCGGTGGTGTTGTTGTCGTGGTTGAGTGTCGCCGTGCTTTTTGGCGGCGGCCGACGGTTGGTTTTCTGTCACGTTGTTTTTGAATACGTTGGTTGGCTTGCCTGCGTTCAGTTCTTCTCGGATGTCTTGTCTCGTCGTGTCCGGTCTTTGTTTGTTTCTTTGTGTGTGTTATGTTTTGCAACGGGGGGCACGTTGAGATGTGGAAGGAGTCGGCGGGGATTTCGGTGGCGTGTAGAGCGCGCGTGCCTGGCCGTTGGCCGTCGGTGCGGGTTTTGTTTTCGAAACGAAAGCGGCGGCCGGCCAGCCACCCGTGCGGTGTGACGTCGGCCGTTGGGTATTGTGCGCCTTGAGCGGCCGGGGAGGGATGATGTGCGATTGTTGCGCGCTGCTAGCAGGCAGGCAGAGTGAGCGGGTGTGGCGGACGGACGGGAAGTGGTGGTTTGTTTTTTGTTTGTTTGTGTGGTTGTGGGGCGAGAGGCAGGCGACCGACAAAGTTTGCTCGCGACGGAGAGATGTTAGTGGCCCTGAAAAGGGCCGTTTTTGTTTGTGCGGTGCGGTGCCGCGGCGCGGTTTAGGCGCGCTCGCCGCGGATGCGGCGCGCGAGCTGGATGTCCTTGGGCATGATGGTGACGCGCTTGGCGTGGATTGCGCACAGGTTGGTGTCTTCGAAGAGGCCGACGAGGTAGGCCTCGCTGGCCTCCTGCAGGGCCATGACTGCGGAGCTCTGGAAGCGCAGGTCGGTCTTGAAGTCCTGGGCGATCTCGCGCACTAGGCGCTGGAATGGCAGCTTGCGGATGAGCAGCTCTGTGCTCTTCTGGTAGCGCCTGATTTCTCGCAGGGCGACGGTGCCCGGCCTGTAGCGGTGGGGCTTCTTGACGCCTCCGGTGGCGGGCGCGCTCTTCCTCGCCGCCTTGGTGGCGAGCTGTTTGCGCGGCGCCTTTCCGCCGGTGGACTTGCGGGCCGTTTGCTTTGTGCGGGCCATGGCGGTAGCGGTAGCGGAGCGGCGTGCGTGGAGGTTAGGTGCGGCGCGGCGTCCGGTGCTGCCTCCGTGCTGCGCTTATATGCCCTCGGTTGCGCGTGGTGGGGGGAGGGCGGGCCAGAGTCTATATAGGGGGGCGGCGGGCGCGCTGGGCGCAGACCGTAGCCGACTCGCCAGCCGCTGCAGCTGCTGTTTGTGCACGTTTTGCTTTGCCCGAGGAAGG
The DNA here is from genome assembly GCF_021461395.2 of Schistocerca americana. NCBI lineage: Eukaryota > Metazoa > Arthropoda > Insecta > Orthoptera > Acrididae > Schistocerca > Schistocerca americana. Next base: position 75,286,439 of record NC_060126.1, on the reverse strand, counting down.
AAGGATGACAGGCCGCGGCAAGGGAGGAAAGGGGCTCGGCAAGGGTGGCGCCAAGCGGCACCGCAAGGTGTTGCGCGACAACATCCAGGGCATCACGAAGCCCGCCATCCGCCGCCTGGCTCGCAGGGGCGGCGTGAAGCGCATCTCTGGTCTGATCTACGAGGAGACCCGCGGGGTGCTGAAGGTGTTCCTGGAGAACGTGATCCGCGACGCGGTGACGTACACTGAGCACGCCAAGCGCAAGACTGTGACGGCCATGGACGTGGTGTACGCCCTGAAGAGGCAGGGGCGCACCCTGTACGGTTTCGGCGGTTAGGCTGCGTCGCAGCGGGCGCTGGCCTTCCCGCGGCCGTGCTTGTGGGTGGGAGAGACTAGAAAACGGCCCTTTTCAGGGCCACCACACTGTTCGGAAGTTGAAAAGTGCGAAAGAGTCTGTGTTGTTGCTGCGTGTGTGCGCGCTGTGTTGTTTGTTTGTTTCTTTCTTTCCGTTTGAGCGACGTGATGTGACTGGGAGGGGAGAAGGAAAGGAAACGTGTCATGTGGCTGGCTGTGTGTGGAGCTGCTTCGTTTGTGTTTGTTATTGTGTGTCTTTGTATCGATCGCGATGGAGATGGCGGGCTGTGTGTTGTTGTGCGAGAGGCGGTGATTATTTGCTTGCGTGGTTTGGCTCTGTGTGTTTGCGGCGGCGTTGGGGTTTCCGAGGCAAGGCGTGTGGGCATAGGCGGCCGGATCAGCTGTTTGTTTCGTTCGTGTCGACGGCCGTTGCGCGCGGGAGTGGAGGGCGGTGTGTCGACACGCCTCCCTTTAACAATGGTCATTATTGCTGCCGTTGTCGTTTGGAAGGCGACTGCGACCGTGCAAAATGTGTGTGTGTGTGTGTGTGTGTGTGTGTGTGTGTGTGTGTGTGTGTGTGTGTTGGGCCACACGGGCTGTGTGGACGACAAGATGGCGGACGTGCGCCGGCGGCGGCTGTGCTGTGAAAGTGCAAAGTTAAAAAACAAAGCAAGGTGCGGCGAGGACGACTGAAATTTTGCTTTGGACGTAGGTTTGTGTGGTGGCCCTGAAAAGGGCCGATTGTTGTGGGCCGAGCCGGCAAAGCGCGTTGCGTGCAGGGGAGCACGCGGCGCTGCGACTGCCTGGCCTCCTTTAGGCCTTCTTCTCGGTCTTCTTTGGCAGCAGGACGGCCTGGATGTTGGGCAGGACACCACCCTGTGCGATGGTGACGCCCGACAGGAGCTTGTTGAGCTCCTCGTCGTTGCGGATGGCAAGCTGCAGGTGGCGCGGGATGATGCGCGTCTTCTTGTTGTCGCGGGCCGCGTTTCCGGCCAGCTCGAGCACCTCAGCCGCGAGGTACTCCATGACGGCGGCGAGGTAGACGGGCGCCCCGGCGCCGACGCGCTCTGCGTAGTTTCCCTTGCGCAGGAGGCGGTGGATTCTGCCGACCGGGAACTGGAGCCCAGCCCTGCTTGAGCGGGACTTTGACTTGCCCTTGACTTTGCCTCCCTTTCCGCGTCCGGACATGGCGATGGGCTAGCGACGGTGCACACGAAACGGAAACGAAAACGACCGGTGCGAGCGGCAGCGAGTCGAGCAGCGGAGTGCGTGCCGGCGCAGCCGCCGCCTACTGCATTTGTGCTATCCTCTCTTTCGAGGAGAGCATATGTTGTGGAGGGTGTTGTCCTTAGGGACATTTCCTCCTCTATGCTTTATGTGTGGTTTGGCTTTGCTGTGATGTATGTCATGTTATGGTGCAGTGTGTATGTTGTTTCTATGCTGCCTTTTAGGCTGTGTTAGTTTATGAGCATACTTTTAGGTCGTCTGTGTCTGTCCAGTGATGCGTCGTATTGTCCCAGGTTTTTAATATGTCTGTTGTCTGATCTGGCCGAATTCTCGTAGAAGCTTTCGGCCAGTTCTTTGAATCTCTCGAGGAGCGTAGGAATTCCCGCTGCTTCGTGTAGGTCAGCAGTGGGGAAGCGGAAGGGAAGGTGTAATGCCCTTTTGAGAGCGCGGTTTTGCACTGACTGGAGTTTACGGAGGTGCCAGTGCGCCGCATACCCCCAGACTGGGCAAGCGTACTCCATTATCGGTCGTATTAGGGAGCAGTATGTTCTAACTCCTATGTCAGCCGCTAGGGTGCTGTGGGTGTTTAGGATAGGATACAACATTTGCATCCTACCACTGGCTTTCCGGCACAAGTCCCCGATATGAGCCCTCCAGGTGAGCCTGGTGTCGAGGGTGACACCAAGATACCTGGCGGTACGTCGCCACGGAAGTTCTTGGCCGTTCAGCTTGAGCAGTAGCGGCTGACGGGCGGGAGCCCGCTTGCCCAGTTTCCGGGTGATCATAATGGCTTGGGTTTTTGTTTCATTAAGAGTGATGCGCCACTTTTTAGCCCAGCGGCCGGTCTCGTCCAGCGCTGTTTGCAATCTTCGCGTAACCCTGTCTCTGTTCGGGTTACGCGTGAAGAACGCTGTGTCGTCGGCATACTGAGCAGTGTGCACCAGCGGTACGGTCGGGAGGTCGGCAGTGTACAGGTTGTACAGTACCGGGCCCAGTACCGACCCCTGGGGCACGCCTGCCCTGATGCGCCGCTTTGTGGAGAGCGACGACTCGATCCTAACGGAGAAAGTCCTTTTGGAGAGACAGCTCGCGATTAGCTTCACTATCGGACCTGGGAAGCCTTGGGAGTATAGCTTGTAGAGAAGCCCGGTGTGCCAGACAGAGTCAAAGGCAGCGGCTACGTCAAGTAGCACTACCCCGCAGTAACTTTTGCGATTGAAGCTTTCGGTAGCTGCTTCGACGACCCTCATTAGTTGCTGGGGCGCGGAGTGTTCCTGCCTGAAACCGAACTGAAAGTCAGGCAGGATTTGTTGTATGTTGACGTGGTCGAGAATGAGAATGAGTAGCAGGCGTTCGTAAATTTTGCTGAGGGTTGGCAAAAGGCTGATAGGTCGGTGGTTCTGCGGGATAACCGGGTCTTTACCGGGTTTCGCGATCGCAACGACTTCTGCGTGTTTCCAGCACCTTGGAAACTTGCGGGAACGCGTGATCTCGTTGAAGATATTTGCGATGTGGGCTACGGCAGGGGGTGGGAGGTGTTTCACTACTACGTTGTTGAGCTGGTCGTGGCCTGGGGCTCTTTTGTTGGGTAGGGACCTGATTACTCTGTTCACGTCGTCGGGTGTGAAGAGCGGTGTGTTTTCTTCGTCGTCGTCGGCATCGTCCGCCGCGAGGAATGTGGCGAGCTGACGTCGAACGACGGCTTCATGGTCCCTGTCCTGCGCCTCTGCGGGGCGGAACTGTTTTTCAAAGGCATCTGCCAGGGCATTTGCCTTATCTGCGGTGCTAAAGACAAGTCCGCGCTCGCCGTGCAGAGGTGGCAGTCTGGCGCGTCTTTTGGTGATCTGCTTGGTCGCCTGCCAGAGGCTGTTGTCGTCCACGCGGAGAGCTGAGAGCCGCGCCGACCATTGCTGGTTGCGGTGCTCAGTGAGTGCGACCTTGAGCTCTCTTTGTAGGCGGTTCAGTAGCCTCCTAGTTACGGGGTTCTTTGTGAGCTTCCACTCTTTGGCGATCCTATTTTTGTTTCTAATTTGGGCAAGCAGGTGCGGCGGGAGTTGCTTAACTGGGGGAGGGCCGTCCGGTGGCCGTGGTGTGGCCTCCTTTGCTGCTTGCAGGATCGTGCTGGTGAGATCTTTAAGCGCCTGTTCTGCAGAATCTGCAGTTGGAGGCGGGGCCTGGGCAATTGCAGAAGTTACGTCAACTTTGAATTGCTCCCAGTTAGTGCGCTTGTATGAGATGTGTTGTTGCTGGAGAGGTACCCAGTCTCCTATGTCGACCTCGAGAATCACGGGATTGTGATCGGAAGACATTCGGTTAACCGATTGCGCGGTCACAAATCCCATTATTCTTTTGGTGAGCGCTATGTCGAGGACGTCCGCCCTTCCCCCGTTTCTGGGGAAGTGGGTGGGCTCCTCTGGACCCCATATGTGAAAGTGGTGGGTGCGCGCGAGTCGTTGCAGTTGACGACCAGCTCTGTTTGAGTTTCGCGAGTGCCAGTCTGCGTGCTTGGCGTTCAGGTCGCCGCCAATGAAGAGTTTTCCTCTGATTTGTCCTAGGGCTGCTATGTCGTCCTCTTCCAGAGTGTAGGAGGGAGGGCGATATGCTGCAACGACTGTGAGGGGCCCTGTGACGGTGGCAATCTCTATTGCCGCTGCTTCTATTTGCCTAGTTGCTGGTGGGTGGACCTGATGATGGGGGATTCCGCGTTTGACGTATGTTGCTACCCCGCCTCCAGCGGTGGGCCGGTCGGTCCTATAGCAGTTGTAGTTGGGTACCGACACCCTTACACCCGGTTTTAGGTGTGTCTCGGCCACCATACATACGTCTATGTTTTCATCGCGTAGGAACTCGCGGAACTCGTTGTTTTGTCCGACGATACCGTTTGCGTTGAAGACGCACATTCTGAGTCCTTGGATGTGGGGTCGTCTATCCATCACTTAGGGGAGGATTTCTCTGCTGTAGTCGCATTGTTATGCGACCCTTGGAGCACCAAATTGATGGCGGTTAGAATTTGGGCGTTCTGTTGCCTGATTTCGTGGAGCAGTTGCGTTAGGAGGCCTAACGTTTGCTCCACAACTCCTGACGGCCGTAGGGCATTTGCACTCTCTTCAGGAGTGCTGGGCTGAGGGCCTTGTGACGAGCACTCAGCTGCCGCTACTGGCTGCAGACTGGACTTAAGAGTTTGAGGGGAGGAGGCTTCCCTGGACGTTTCTCCGTTAGCGGGGATCGGCTGCTGGGCTAGGTGTATTGTAGGGGTCGTTTGTTGACTCCTGTCAGTGCCTGCCACGGTCGCGTAGCTTGCGCTACCTCGCGGTCTCGAACGGGTAGTTGTTGGTCGCGTATGTGGATTGGCCGGCGCTCTCGAGTACGTAGGTGGATTGGCCGGCGTTCTCGAGTTCGTAGGACCGCCGCCACGGTTGGTTTTCTGTGTGGCGGGGGGCTTGGTGCCTTGTGCGCGTAGGCGGTACTCTTTTTGTACACGGCAGCCTTGGTAGAAGGCGCCGTGTCCAGATTCGCCGCATAGGGCGCACTTGCTTTTGGGATCGCCTCTCTCTAAGGAGCACTCGGATGTGGGGTGCCCTTCAGCGCATTTCATGCACCGAGTTGGCATGTCGCAGTGCTTGGCAACGTGCCCTAATCCTTGGCAGTTGTAGCACTGCACGTTGCCACTTTTCCTGCGTAGTGGTTCGACCGTGACGGGCACTGACAGGACGTGTGTGATGTGTTTCTGCCTGTTTTGAGGGGTGTCCGGTAAATTGGCTTGATACAGTGGCCATTTGTTACCACTGTATACTTCCCTCATGTGGGTGACGCTATTTACTTCGAAGCCCTGCCTCTGCAGGTCCTTCTTAATAGCGTCAGTGCCAACTTTGCGGGGTAAGTCCCTAATTACCAGCTTCATCAGTCGCTGCTTGGCTGTGGGGAAGGTGTAGTGGGGGACTTTATGTTCAGAGAGCAGGGCCTTCACAGCAGAGTAATCGTCCAGCTCTCTGAACATAAGTTTGATTTTGTCCCCTCCGGCGGACTTAGCAGTAAACTGCTTCTCGCCTAAGCAGTTACTGACGAGGGAGTGAAGCTCCTCGTAGTTGTTGCTGAATTCGGCGATTATGGGGGGGAGTCTGTGTCTTTGTGTGTGTGTGGGTTGTGGCGCATCACCACTCGCGGGTCCGCTCGCGGGTACCGCTTCGTCCTCGTCAGACAGCGGCAGGAACTTATTGCTTGTAGAAGCAATGCCTCTCGCCTGCTGAGTGACGGGTAAGCGGGCGGTTTTTCGCGCTTTCTGGAAGCCATCGCCATCGGTGCCAGATGTTTGGGGCTTGGTAGTGTCTGCGGAGGTGGTCTCGCGGGATTCGTCGATGACGAGGGGGCAGTCTGACTCGTCACCGCTCCCGGAGGGGGAGGGTGTACGTGCCTTGGTGGTGGGCGGTGGGATTGATGGCGCTTTTTTGGTTTGCTTGCGCCTGACAGTGGTTTTGTGCTTTCTCGCACTTTTTACCACGTCTTTTATGCGCTTTGGTGGGGCAGATGGGTGTTGGGACGTGGTTTGTTCGGGAGGAGAGGGTTTAGGAGCGGGAGCGGTCTTTTTGGGTAGGGCTATGGGGTTTGGTTTAGGGAGGATACTGACCGGTAGGTGTTTCCTTTGCGCAGGGGTGAGGTGCTGCGCCAGCGCTTGTGCCTGCCCTGTGCTGATCATCAGGGTGGCCATAGACATCCTACCGCTGGTAGGTGGAAGAGAAGAACTTCTTTTTGTTGTATATTCCCCGTTTGCATGTCGCACGCAAGTAAGGGAAGCAAAGTCGATGGCTGCCATGGGACTACCAGTCGCCGCCTTTGTTGCCGTCACCGTTAGGTTTCCGGCGGCAGAACTTGGTCCTATCTCACTAACAGGCGCGGGACACTGGCCAGAGGCCAGGCCCTGACCTGTGAATGCCCTAACGCTCGGGGGAGCAGAGCTATTCTCTGCGGCAGCTGAAGCGCTCGAGCCAACCGGAAAAGCGACCGGCGGAAACGAAGAGACGGCGTCGTTGCCACCAGCAGCAGGCTGCTGGGGCCCCAAGGCGCCACTGCAACTTGCCATCGCAGCCGAAGATTCGCTCGTCGTAGACATGCTCGTCATAGACAGACAATTAGCTGCGAGTGCTCGTCTACGCCTTAATAAAGGCGCATCCGAAAACACCCCTGGTATGTCACCCGTACAAGCGGGGGCCTATGGCTTCGCGTCACAGACTGACGGAGACTTGCTCAACGCCCGACTGCCGCTCGGCGAGTGCCGGCGCAGCCGGGGTGGGGGTGCTTTATGGGCTCGGGTGCGGCGGCCGGTTGCGCGCGCGCCCCATTGGTCGGCGGCCGCAACAGGGCGAGCTGGTAAAGGTGCGGCGGCGGCTGGCGGCGGGTGCCACTGTGTGGGGAGACGCTGACTAGAGCGGAGCGCTTGCTACTGGTGTTGCTGCTGCCGTACGTTGGTTCGAGATGCCGCCCAAGACTAGCGGGAAGGCCGCCAAGAAGGCTGGCAAGGCGCAGAAGAACATTTCGAAGGGCGACAAGAAGAAGAAGCGCAAGAGGAAGGAGAGCTATGCCATCTACATCTACAAGGTGCTGAAGCAGGTGCACCCTGACACGGGCATCTCGTCGAAGGCGATGAGCATCATGAACAGCTTCGTGAACGACATTTTCGAGCGCATTGCGGCCGAGGCTTCTCGCCTGGCGCACTACAACAAGCGCTCGACCATCACGTCCCGCGAGATCCAGACCGCTGTGCGGCTGTTGCTGCCTGGCGAGCTGGCCAAGCACGCCGTGAGCGAGGGCACGAAGGCGGTGACCAAGTACACGAGCTCCAAGTAAGGAGGTGGCTCTGGAATGGAAGGAAGGATGGAGAAGGCTCCTCCGTTGCGAGAGCGGCAAAACGGCCCTTTTCAGGGCCACCAACTTGCCTTTTGCGGGAAGGGCGGAATTGTTGTTGTTGTTTTGTGGACGGCTGTGATGTGTGCGTTTTGATTGTGGGTGGGTGGGGGTCCGCGTCAAAGCGTTGTTGCGGGGTACGGCCACGAGGTTGGTCGCCGTGGCGTGGAATGGTGGCACGCCTCGTTGGCGTTGTGTGTCACCGTAACGACGGCCGTCTGCGGGTTTGGTTTGCACATCACACATGGCGAGGGTGAAATGTGCAATGTTTTGCCGCCCACTATTCCCTTTGCAGTACGCCGAGTTGACAATGGTGCGACGTAACTGCAGCGTGGAGGTGTGTGGAGTGACGTTGAAATGAACGTGCCATTAAGAGACGCATTGTTGTTTTGTATTGTACTGTACGTGTACGGCGACACGCACGATGATGTACCATTCGACTCTGATTTTTGATAGCCGTGTCTGACTGATTGCGTAGGACGCACGCACACCGATGTCGTCATTCGAGATGCACGCGTGTCCAGTGCAGTACAGTAAGCGCGACGCTAGACGACGACGACGGCGGCGGCGGCGGCGGCGGCGGCGGCGGCGGCGGCGGTCGTTTTTGGCGAATGTCTGTACACGTGTTTGTCTGTGTCCATCCGGTATGTATTTGTTTGTTTGACATAGTTTTGTGTAACTGTCGATCGGCGCGATAGACCGGCGTCACGCAACTGAACCGAAGTCTTTGGGCACACCCGTCATACTGTTGTACACCGTCGCGCTGAGAACGGTAACGAAAGGTTGACTTTGATCGGTCGAATGTCTGGGCAGAACGTGAGGAATGAGGCAAGAGTGCAGGAGGAAAGGACAGAGGGGGGGGGGGGGGGGGCAAAAGAGAGAGGAAGGGAGAAACGCATTCGTAGAGCAACGGAACGTTCCCGTGTCGGAGGCGTATTGGAGCCGCACTGAAATGCGTTTAACGGCGGCGCGGCTGCAAGTGTCTGCCGTGGTGAACGTTACCTTACCTTTGACGGCTGCATTGGGCTTTGCCTTTGCTTGTGCTTTTTGCTTTCGCTTTCCCGGATGTACGTAACGTTTGTTGATATGGTTCTGAGGAAGAGTGTATGACAGTGCCGTGCCGTCCATGTTCGTGTGCCCTCCCATTGTTGTGTATGCTATTGTCTGTGTACTTGAATGATGTATGTAGGTGTTTAGTGGACATGTTTTACCAGTGGGGGGAAATGGATCGTCGATAGTTGGCGTCACTCTGTCACGGTCGAGATGACGCACCCTCCCTACAGAAAGGTGTCGAGAAAGTGTGTGTGTGTGTTTAGCGAATTGCGTCCGTGAATTGGCAGTGTTTGGAGGTGGGCGTGCCCTGCATGTGGCCCGGAAGGCTGTTCGTTTGGCGGTAGTGTTGTGTGGACAGGGGAGGGGCATGCGTAACGCTGCTGGCATGGCATTCGGGAGATGGGAGGGGGCAAACGAGGAGCGGCGGCCAGAGACGGGACGGGGAGGGGCGCGGTGTGGGTGGCTTGCGCCTGTGCTCGGCGTTGTGGTTTGTGCAAAAGAGGAGGAGAAAAACAATGAGGTGCCAGGGAGGGGAGCGTTGTTGTGTTGTGGTTGTCGTGGTGTAGCCGCAGACGCGGCTGTCAGTGAACGTGGCGAGACGGACGGATGCGCGGAGGGGCGGGGGCGGCGCATTTCGCCGGTGCCGTGCCATGCCTGAAAGCCGCGTGGTCGCTGTGTTGTTGGTGGCGTGGGGGCGAGGAGAGTACCGTACGGGTGTGCTTGTGCGCCGGAAATGGCACACTGCGCCTGCCCGTCTTGGAGGCTGATGGCTGTGGTGTGGAAATGGGGCGCGGTGATGGTGAAGCAGTTGAAGAACAGAAAAAGAAACCAAAAACGTAAGGGGGAGGCCATGGCGTGATGCGGCGGTGGTGGTGAGAGCGGGAAAAACAAAACAAAAAAAAACAACAAAAAAAGAAGGGAAAACAACAAGAAACAAAAAAGAAAACAAAAAGTCTATCAAGATTAAAATGTAAATGGAAATGGACCCAGGTATAACCTCCCCGCACAAATAGCAGAGAGTCCGATGATAATAAAAATGTGCCAGAATGTTAACGTCCCTACAAAACAAACCCAACGATAAGTAACAGTGCAACAGACATAATGAAACCTGATACATTGTATGAGGGCAGCAGCGTTGACCTTTGGCCCTGTATTCAGAATAAAAAGAGCCAAAGATCGTTACCCCAATGAAAAAGAGACACACACACACACACACACAAAAAAAACAAAAAAAAAAAAAGTGCATTTATATCTGCTCCTCAATTGTAGATACCCCTTACACAGCTGTGTGCAATGAATGAGTGCTGGCTGGTAATTAATTTGCACTCCTTGGAGGGAAATGCCATAGGAAGTAGTCTTTAAAAAGTGAATGTTTTTCTTTAAAAAAAAAAAAGTTACTTTAGAAAAAAAGTAATATTGGGGCATTTGTTGTTGAACAAAATAAGTACAATTAACATACGTTATCAGATTTGCGCAATGCAGCTTCACACTACCTTGTTATTGTAACACAATATACTGTACATCGTCCCGAACCGTGACCAGAGTCGCGAGACGAGCAGAGCACGCCGCCGACGCCCGCTCAGTACAACCGTCCACCCGCTACGACTGTCGACTGTCGACTGACGACTACTACCTCTCCCGACTCGCGCTACAATATATATAACAACTGTTCCTGGCGACTCGCTGCGTGCCACTACTGTCGTCTGGCGCGGTCCAAGCGCCGACTAGCAACGATAAATAACTCTCTGGTCAGACAGAGATGCTGTCATGCCTCGCCATCGCTCTGGTAATGAGTACATACGTGTTGCAGCGTGCGTACCACCGGAACACGCAGTGGCGGAGCCAAAGACTGTGTTGTCGAGGTCGAGTGCGTGCGGGAAGAGAGGCAGCGTCGGCACGGAGATGCAAGCGAGCGAGACGCACGGGGGCTGCGGCGTGGCGCGTTTGCGGTTGGCGCCTTTGGTGGCAACGGCCGGGACAAGCAGCGGTGTATGGTGTGGTGCGGGGCGGACAGGGGCGGCGGTGGACGGGGAGGAGGAGGCGGCGCGACGACGGCATGGGGGCGAAAACGAGACGGGGGACGGCGGATGTTGAGAGGCGTCACGCGCGGACAGGACACAGACACAGAGACACACAGATTGGAAAGGGAGGGTGCGCGGTAGTAGTTGGGAATGTGCGTGCGTACCGTGCGGGATGGGAGTGGGCGAGGAACACGGTCGTGGCCCCTGTTTTGGGTGCGTGTGATGACGTCGGTGTGTTGTGGGAAGGGAAGGTGCTGTGGCGGCGGCGCGTAATGGGCGTAGGCCGAAAAGAGAAAGGAACGTGGGCAGTGTGTTGTTGGCAAGCGTCGGTTCGACCGCGACGTTGATGGGCAGGGCAGGGCAGGGCAAGGTTAATGGTGGTAGGAGTAGGCGTGTGGGCGCAAAAAATCTGCCGCTGCAGGCGGTGCCGTAACCGCCATGGCGGGAAGGAGAGAGGGCCAAAGAAAGAAAGAAAGAAAGAAAGAAAGAAAGAAAGAAAGAAAGAAAGAAAGAAAGAAAGAAGGAAAATAAAAAAAAGGAGGAGGGGGGGGGGGGGGCGGGCGAAAGTGGAGAGGCGGTGGTGTGAGAAGGGCGGGGGCGGAAGGAAGGCAGGAAGGACAAGAGGCGAGGCGACGGCTGGCTTTGTGTATCGGTCGGTCTCTGGCTATGCTTCGTTTTCTGCAGCAGGGTCGGTGCGCGGCGTGGCTCGCGGCAGTGGGAACGCCTGGCGGCTGGACGGCCAGCAATGCGGTTGGATGGGCGGCCACAGCACCGCACCTGTGCCCGAGGAGGAGACGCTGGCGGCGGGCCCTGAGGTGAGGCCGGCTCGGCTGGGGCTGGGGCTGTGGATGTGTAGGTGTGCGCCGCTGCTGCAACAACGAGTAAAACGCGAGAAGAAGGGATGGCGGTAGAGAGAGAAAAAAAAAAAAAGGGTCGTGTTGTGTTGATGCGCAGGCAGACGCGTACAGAGAGACGAGCCCGGTCTGCAGCAGGGTGTGGCCGTGCCGAGTGCAGAGCAGCGGCGGCGGCGGCGGCTCGGTTCGGTTCGGCCCGGCCCGGCGGGCCGCGCTGTTGTCGCGGACGTGAGCGCCCCCTGGCGGGTGGCCGGAGGCGGCGCGGCGTGTTGGACGTGTGGCTGGTGGCAGTGCACAATTTGCGAGTGGCTGGCGGTGTGGTGTGGCGGTTGGCGCGTCGGGCGGCGGAGAGAGAGAGAGGAGAGGTATGTGTTGCGGGCGCCCTTTGCTGCGCTGCGTCGTTGCGTGTGCCGTACAGGGCGGGCGCTTGTCGACTGTGTGGGCGGTGTGGTGAATTGGCGGCGTTGTGCCGCGTGTGCCCGGCCGAAGGCGTCGGGAAAAACAGAAGGAAAGGAGAGAGTGTGAGTGGGTCCGGTGTGCGTAGGCCCGTGATGTCGCGTCACGCCGTGTCATGTATGTGAAACGGCTGCCGGGAGGTGTGGTAGCGAGCCGGTCGGTGTCAGTGCGAAGGGGAATGTGCGTGCGTTTGGCGGTTTCGGTGTGCTTTTTGCGGCGTGAGAGTGGGAATTAGTGGGGCCGGCTGTTGTGTTGGTTCCTTGTGTCTTGTGTCGTGTAGCTTGATGGCAACGTGGAAGGACGCCGGTTTCGTTTCGAGCCTTGCGTGTGGTTGTCGACGTTGACTGGTTGGCGTGTGCCGATGCACGTGCATGTGTGGGTCGCGAGTGCGTTTTTGGCTGGCTGTGTGTGTGTTGGGGGGGAAGGGGGAGGCGGTGGTGAAAGTGCAGTCGTTGCCACGGGCGTCGTCGGGTGGGGCTGGGGCTGTGCGTCGTGGTGGCGGAAAGGTGGTAGGTTGCGGGAAGCGAGCCCGTCGTTGACGGTGTCGCGTGAGTTGTGAATCGAGTGGGGCGCGGGGCGCGGGACAGGAGCAGCGTGCCGCTGCGTCGTGGTCGCCAGCAGAGGCTGTGCCTGTGCGTGTGCTTGTTCGTTTTGTGGGCGGCGGTTCGTGCGAGGCGTTTTTTGTTTTGATTTGTGTTGCCCTAGTTGTTAGTTTATTTTGTTTGTTTTTTGGTTTTTGTTTGTTATTTTGAGACGACGACTGGTTGGTGGCGTGCGCCTCCCGTGTCGTTTGTGTGTGTGTGTTTTTTTTTTTTTTTGTGTGTTTTTTTTGCACTGGGCCCTGGGGGTGGGTGGGTGCGTGTCGATTGCCGGCTGGCGAAAGGTGCGCCATCGGCGGGGTGGGTCGCCGGCACAAGTAGAGGCGGCGGCGGCGGCGGCGGCGGCGTTGTTGTTGTTGTTGTTGTTGTGTGGTGTTTGTTTTGTTCGGCTGTGTCGGCGAGCTGTGTTGCGGTGCGTGTGAATGGTGGTGCAAAAGTGCTGGCGTTGGGGGTGCGACTGCGACGGCGGCGAGCCGCGGGCGCGCATGATAGTGATGTTGTGAACAACGGCTGTGTACGGTAGTGGTGTAGTTGTAGCACGACGTGCATCCGGGCCGGCGCGGAAAGCGCAGTTGCGGGCGGTTGCCCTTCGGTGCCAGCCATGTCGCGTGAGCGGCGGGTTGCTCTGGTGTCGACACGTGGTGCTCTGGGTTGTTGTGTGGTGCCCTTTGGCCGGTGGGGGTGGTTCGCGTGTGTCTCGTTCGCGCTCGGTATCTGGTCGTGGTCGTGCTGCTCCCCGTCTGTCGGCGGTTTTTCGACGTCGTCTGTACGTTTTGTTTGTTTGTTTGTTTGCGGCGTGCCTGCCGACGTCGTCCCGTCGCGACCTTTCAACCGAAAGTGTGGCGCCCGAAGGTGAACGAACGTAGCCTGACCTCGGCGCTTTACGCTGAGCTGAGGTGAGCTGAGCGAACCGAACCGAACCTAACCTGTGGTGAGGTGAGCTCAGCCTGAGCCCCTAACGTCTACGTAAGGTAAGCTGTCCGGCTCACGCCTCACGTTTTTGAACGCTTTTTAACCTACGTTTGACGCTTCTTAACCTAGCACTGACCCCTTAACCTAACCTAACGTGTAACCTAACCTAACCTAACCTAACCTAACCTAACCTAACCTAAGCTCTGACGCCTGACGTGTTTGAATGCTTAACCTAAGTTTGACGCTTAACCTAACCCAAGTCCCCTTAACGTAACCCACGTCCACCTAACCTAACCTAACCTAACCTAGACGTGTAAACGTAATGTGTAACGCGTAACGTGTAAGGTCGGCTGTCGTGTGTGCTGACGGCAGATTGGGTTGGTCTGTAGATTCGGATTGCGGTTTGCCTCGGTCGAGGGTTTGGGTCGGAAGCGGCGAGGGGCGGCGGCGCCTGTTGCGCAGGCGGCGTCCGTTTGCGGCGGGCAATTGTTGAGAAACGGCTGTGAATGTTGGCGGGCGAGAGGAGGAGGACGGCGCGCGATGTGGCCCGACGGCTGCGGGCCGATCGGGAAACGGCGGGAGGGCGACGGAAGGCGATGGGGCGGCGGAGGCGCGTTTGCACGGCCGTCATCGCCGCACGCCTCGGCTTGTGTGGCTGTGGCGCCGGCCGCGCTGGCCGGGCTGCCGCGGCGACGGTGTGGGAGTTTTGCCGAAGGTTTGGCCATTGTGGCGGGTCGTCGGCTGGGGCTGTGGGGGCGGCATTTGGGCGGGGGCGGCGATTCTCGGCGGGCCGACCCAGGCTGTAGCGCGCGGTAGCTGCAGTTTGGCCGTGGTTTGCGGCGCTGCCGTGGCGACTGGTTGGCGACTGTGGTGTGGCTGTGTGTAGCCCCATCCTCGGTGGTTTGAAAGGCGCGGGCGGTTGTGGCGCAGGTTTGGGGCTGCTCCGCACAGGCTGTCGGACGTTGGGCGGTAGCAAGCGCGGGAGGCGCGGCGCGGCGGCGCGCAGAGTGGCGGCCGCTCTCTCGGCCGTCCGCGCCCGCCCGCGACACTGGCTGGGCCTTGTGATTCTCTGCTCTGCTGCTGTGCTGTGCTTGCGTGCCTGCCTGCCGTCCCGCTCGCTCTCGCTCTCGCTGTGTGTTACGCGCGTCGTCGAAATGGCAGATCAGGCGGCTACGAACGAGACTGCTGCGGCACCCGCCGCCACCGGCACTACGAAGAAGGCCAAGTCTGCGTCGTCTGCGAAGAAGCCGCGCGCCAAGCCTGCGCACCCGCGCACCTCTGAGATGGTGACGGCCGCCATCAAGAGTCTGAAGGAGCGCGGCGGGTCGTCGCTGCAGGCGATCAAGAAGTACATAGCCGCGCACTACAAGCTGGACGCGGAGAAGCTGGCGCCGTTTATCAAGAAGTACCTCAAGTCGGCCGTCGTGGCGGGCGAGCTGGTGCAGACGAAGGGGAAGGGCGCGTCCGGCTCGTTCAAGCTTGCCGGCGCCGGCGGCGGGGGGGCGGCCGAGGGCGGCAAGGCTCGTGCTGGCGGTGCCAAGAAGAAGCGCGCCGCTCCGGCCAGCAAGGAGAAGAAGGGCGCCCGTGCGGCCGGCGCAAAGAAGGCTGGTGGCGTGAAGGCGGCGACCGGTCGGAAGGCGGGCGCCGCCAAGAAGGCGTCTGCGGCGTCGGCCGCTCCCGCGGGTGCGAAGAAGGCGGCTGCGGCCAAGCCGGCCAAGGCCAAGTCGCCGTCGAAGGCGAAGAAGGCCGCCAAGGTTCCGACGAAGAAGCCGAAGGCGCCGCGCCCGAAGAAGGCGACGACGCCGTCTAAGGCGAAGGCTTCGCCCAAGAAGAAGAAGTAGAGTAGAGGAGAAAGAGATGGGAAAGGAAGGGTTTGGCGCTTGACTCCGTCGTCCCCACCCCCCGTCGTCGCCTAGTGGCGCGCAAGAGACGCGCGGCCCAAAACGGCCCTTCTCAGGGCCATCAAAGCACGTCGGGGAAGGTTTTGATTGTCGTGTTGCGTCTGGTGTGGGTGTCTGTCTGTCTGGCGTTTCTGTATGCCCGTGGGGATGCTGTTTGCGTGCCGTGGTGGTTGGATTGCGGGGGTCGGTGGCGGGTGTGGGCGGCGGTAGCGGTAGCGGTAGCGGTGGTGTTGTTGTCGTGGTTGAGTGTCGCCGTGCTTTTTGGCGGCGGCCGACGGTTGGTTTTCTGTCACGTTGTTTTTGAATACGTTGGTTGGCTTGCCTGCGTTCAGTTCTTCTCGGATGTCTTGTCTCGTCGTGTCCGGTCTTTGTTTGTTTCTTTGTGTGTGTTATGTTTTGCAACGGGGGGCACGTTGAGATGTGGAAGGAGTCGGCGGGGATTTCGGTGGCGTGTAGAGCGCGCGTGCCTGGCCGTTGGCCGTCGGTGCGGGTTTTGTTTTCGAAACGAAAGCGGCGGCCGGCCAGCCACCCGTGCGGTGTGACGTCGGCCGTTGGGTATTGTGCGCCTTGAGCGGCCGGGGAGGGATGATGTGCGATTGTTGCGCGCTGCTAGCAGGCAGGCAGAGTGAGCGGGTGTGGCGGACGGACGGGAAGTGGTGGTTTGTTTTTTGTTTGTTTGTGTGGTTGTGGGGCGAGAGGCAGGCGACCGACAAAGTTTGCTCGCGACGGAGAGATGTTAGTGGCCCTGAAAAGGGCCGTTTTTGTTTGTGCGGTGCGGTGCCGCGGCGCGGTTTAGGCGCGCTCGCCGCGGATGCGGCGCGCGAGCTGGATGTCCTTGGGCATGATGGTGACGCGCTTGGCGTGGATTGCGCACAGGTTGGTGTCTTCGAAGAGGCCGACGAGGTAGGCCTCGCTGGCCTCCTGCAGGGCCATGACTGCGGAGCTCTGGAAGCGCAGGTCGGTCTTGAAGTCCTGGGCGATCTCGCGCACTAGGCGCTGGAATGGCAGCTTGCGGATGAGCAGCTCTGTGCTCTTCTGGTAGCGCCTGATTTCTCGCAGGGCGACGGTGCCCGGCCTGTAGCGGTGGGGCTTCTTGACGCCTCCGGTGGCGGGCGCGCTCTTCCTCGCCGCCTTGGTGGCGAGCTGTTTGCGCGGCGCCTTTCCGCCGGTGGACTTGCGGGCCGTTTGCTTTGTGCGGGCCATGGCGGTAGCGGTAGCGGAGCGGCGTGCGTGGAGGTTAGGTGCGGCGCGGCGTCCGGTGCTGCCTCCGTGCTGCGCTTATATGCCCTCGGTTGCGCGTGGTGGGGGGAGGGCGGGCCAGAGTCTATATAGGGGGGCGGCGGGCGCGCTGGGCGCAGACCGTAGCCGACTCGCCAGCCGCTGCAGCTGCTGTTTGTGCACGTTTTGCTTTGCCCGAGGAAGGAAGGATGACAGGCCGCGGCAAGGGAGGAAAGGGGCTCGGCAAGGGTGGCGCCAAGCGGCACCGCAAGGTGTTGCGCGACAACATCCAGGGCATCACGAAGCCCGCCATCCGCCGCCTGGCTCGCAGGGGCGGCGTGAAGCGCATCTCTGGTCTGATCTACGAGGAGACCCGCGGGGTGCTGAAGGTGTTCCTGGAGAACGTGATCCGCGACGCGGTGACGTACACTGAGCACGCCAAGCGCAAGACTGTGACGGCCATGGACGTGGTGTACGCCCTGAAGAGGCAGGGGCGCACCCTGTACGGTTTCGGCGGTTAGGCTGCGTCGCAGCGGGCGCTGGCCTTCCCGCGGCCGTGCTTGTGGGTGGGAGAGACTAGAAAACGGCCCTTTTCAGGGCCACCACACTGTTCGGAAGTTGAAAAGTGCGAAAGAGTCTGTGTTGTTGCTGCGTGTGTGCGCGCTGTGTTGTTTGTTTGTTTCTTTCTTTCCGTTTGAGCGACGTGATGTGACTGGGAGGGGAGAAGGAAAGGAAACGTGTCATGTGGCTGGCTGTGTGTGGAGCTGCTTCGTTTGTGTTTGTTATTGTGTGTCTTTGTATCGATCGCGATGGAGATGGCGGGCTGTGTGTTGTTGTGCGAGAGGCGGTGATTATTTGCTTGCGTGGTTTGGCTCTGTGTGTTTGCGGCGGCGTTGGGGTTTCCGAGGCAAGGCGTGTGGGCATAGGCGGCCGGATCAGCTGTTTGTTTCGTTCGTGTCGACGGCCGTTGCGCGCGGGAGTGGAGGGCGGTGTGTCGACACGCCTCCCTTTAACAATGGTCATTATTGCTGCCGTTGTCGTTTGGAAGGCGACTGCGACCGTGCAAAATGTGTGTGTGTGTGTGTGTGTGTGTGTGTGTGTTGGGCCACACGGGCTGTGTGGACGACAAGATGGCGGACGTGCGCCGGCGGCGGCTGTGCTGTGAAAGTGCAAAGTTAAAAAACAAAGCAAGGTGCGGCGAGGACGACTGAAATTTTGCTTTGGACGTAGGTTTGTGTGGTGGCCCTGAAAAGGGCCGATTGTTGTGGGCCGAGCCGGCAAAGCGCGTTGCGTGCAGGGGAGCACGCGGCGCTGCGACTGCCTGGCCTCCTTTAGGCCTTCTTCTCGGTCTTCTTTGGCAGCAGGACGGCCTGGATGTTGGGCAGGACACCACCCTGTGCGATGGTGACGCCCGACAGGAGCTTGTTGAGCTCCTCGTCGTTGCGGATGGCAAGCTGCAGGTGGCGCGGGATGATGCGCGTCTTCTTGTTGTCGCGGGCCGCGTTTCCGGCCAGCTCGAGCACCTCAGCCGCGAGGTACTCCATGACGGCGGCGAGGTAGACGGGCGCCCCGGCGCCGACGCGCTCTGCGTAGTTTCCCTTGCGCAGGAGGCGGTGGATTCTGCCGACCGGGAACTGGAGCCCAGCCCTGCTTGAGCGGGACTTTGACTTGCCCTTGACTTTGCCTCCCTTTCCGCGTCCGGACATGGCGATGGGCTAGCGACGGTGCACACGAAACGGAAACGAAAACGACCGGTGCGAGCGGCAGCGAGTCGAGCAGCGGAGTGCGTGCCGGCGCGCGCGGCCTCCTTTCATCTGGACTGGGTGTGGAACATCCCAGGCTATCGTGAATGTAGGGTTTACCGAGAGGCATTTCCTACCAAGGCTGGAGGGTGTGGTTGGCGGTGGTCAGCGCGTATGATAACTGGAAATCGCTGAGAGGAAGAAGTGGTGGTGAGTCTTCTGGGCTGACCTGATTATTCGATCAGGGCAACGGGCCGCCTGTAGTGGTCGTGATGGTCATTATGTCGTCCTAACCTCCGGACGAGGGGATTGTCTGAAGTGCGGGTGGCATTATAAAACCGGCGCGCTGCGTCTTGAAATCTCTCCCGGACGAGGGGTTCCTCAGCCGCCTGATGGAGGGGGCGATGAGGGAAATCACGCGGAACATGGTAAACTCGGCGCAAGAGCTTGTTTTGTAGTTGCTGGAGCCTCTGAATGTGGGAGGGGGCAGCATTGCCCCAGACTTCACAGGCATAGTCCATGACCGGACGAATGCACGTACGATAGATATGCAGTCCGTTGGCAACAGGGAGCGAGGAAGTTTCGTTGAGCATGGGGTACAATGCCCCAGCCCTCTGAGATGTCTTCCGGTGTACAGCGGTGACGTGAGCCTTCCATGTCAGGGTGCGATCGAGAATGACCCCGAGGTAGGTGGCAGTCGTGGTCCAGGTGATGGCCTGATTACAAAGCACCAGTGGTGGCACTTCAGGTGGGAGACGGCGAGTGAGGAGCATCGCCTGAGATTTGGTGGCGTTGAAGCCGATCCGCCAGTCGGCAGCCCAGCGCTCGAGGTCCTGCAGAGCAGCTTGCAGACGTCGGAGGACGGCGTCGATGTTGCGATGGCGCGAGAAGAGGGCCGTGTCATCAGCATAGATGGCACGACCAACCCTCGGGGAAATCGGCAGGTCAGAGGTGTAGACAGCATACAATATCGGGCCCAGAACGCTCCCTTGGGGCACTCCAGCAAGGACTGGGCGAACAGAGGAAGACGTGCTGCCAACTCTGACGACAAAAGTACGGCCCTCAAGGTAGTTGCCGAGTAGGCGGACGAAGCACGAAGGGATGCCGAGATGGAACAACTTGAAGAGCAGGCCGTGGTGCCAGACGGTGTCAAAGGCCTTGGACACATCGAGCAGGACGAGGCCGCAAAACTCCCGATTGTTGAACGCCAGTGTCGCCTCCTCGACGACGCGGAGCAACTGTTGAGTGGTGGAGTGGTGCTGGCGGAAGCCAAACTGTTCCCGAGGAATGATATTGTCCTGGTGGAGCAGCCGGCCGAACCTAGAGAGGAGGATTCTCTCGAAAACTTTACTCAACGTCGGGAGGAGACTGATGGGGCGATAATGCTCTGGTACTGTCCTGTTTTTGCCCGGCTTCGGGACCGCCACAACGACAGCCTTCTTCCAAGCGTCTGGGTACTGCAGCTGGTGAAAGATGGCGTTGAAGAGAGCGACCACATACAGGATGGCAATCCTGGGCAGCATGCGGAGGACTCTCCCGTCAACGTTGTCGTGCCCCGGGGCCTTCGTCTGGGGAAGTCGGCGAAGATGGTCAGTGACCTCCCTTTCCGATGTTGGGACAATGGTGGCGTCACCGTGATCGCCGTGGAGGAAGGCAGCAAGTCTGGTCTCCACTGTGCAGACGTTCTCGTTGTCGACCGGAGCCGCAAGGGGCCGGAAGTTGGCCTCAAAAGTCGACGCCAGGGCCTCGGCTTTAGCGGCGGGCGTGTAAGCAGGTCCATCGGTAGTTGTGAGCGGCGGCATGTGTGGGCGGTGCCGTGTGAGGGAACGGACCAACTCCCACGTGTCGGCCCCAGGATCAACTGAGGCAAGCTTCTCCTCCCACCGGCGGATACGGTGAGCAGCAAGGGCAGCCTTGATGACGCGGCGGAGATGATTGATGCGCCGCTTCAGCACGGGCTGGCGTGTTTCATGCCAAACTCTGTTCAGACGGTTTCGTTCTCGGATGAGGTCCCGTAAGTCTGCAGGGAGTGCTGGAGCTGCCACTGAAGAAATCCGTGGAGGCGTAGTGGAGTCAGCAACAGCCGTGGTGAGAGCCGCAGTCAGCGTGTGAAGAGCAGCATTGACATCCGTGTCCAGTGGAGGTGGCTCATCCGGGAGGCGTTGCAGAACAAGCTGCCGGAAGCGCGGCCAGTCGGTCTTCCGGGTGTCGAGCTTCGCCGCTGGTGGAAGCGGAGTGACATGTAGTCGAAAGAGCACCGGCAAGTGGTCGGAGCTCAAGGCGTGGAGAACGTCGGGGGTGACAAACCAGTCGACACCCTTGACGAGACAAATGTCCAAAACGTCGGGAGCAGAGCCGTTCGAAGGGTAGTGCGTCGGCTCAGCAGGTCCATACACAGAAGCTCGAGCCCTCTCTGCAGCATGATAGAGCCGCCTCCCACTGACGTTCAGCGTCCGAGAATTCCAGAGCTGGTGCTTGGCATTCAGGTCTCCAGCGAGGAAGAGCTTGACCCCAGCACGAAGGAGAGTGTCAGCATCATGGACGGTGAGGTGGCCTCGTGGCGGCCGGTACACGGAGAGAAAGATGACCGTTCCAAGGGACGTCTCCACTGCGACGGCCGTAGCTTCACAGGAGTCCAACCTCGGCAGAGGGACACGATAGTGCCGGAGTGTCCGCTTGACATAGATGGCTGTCCCACCGCCAGCCGTCAGCCTGTCGTCGCGATAGCAGACGTAATTCGGGGCGTTCGCTCGAAGTCCAGGTTTGAGGTGCGTCTCGGTAAGGAGACACACATCCACGCTGTAATCCTGGAGGAACTGCCGGAATTCGAGAAGCGCAGGGAAGAGGCCATTCGCGTTCCACGTTACAGCCGTGAAGGTCTGGTGGCGCCTAAGGTTGTGAGCCATGGCCAGTGGATGCGATCGCCGTGGCAGCGGGGAAACTTCGGAGGGCTGCATGGACTGCAGCAGTGATGGCGGTCGGCAGCTGGGCCAGAGCGGCAGAGACAGCCACGAGGGTGGCCTGGACTTCTTGCAAGACCGCGATGAAATCAGCAGCTGCAGCAGGTGGAGCAGGCCCATCTTCAGAGCGTCGCAGAGGCTGGACAGCAGGGGCAGAAGGAGGCGTCGTCCGGCCCTGGAGGACGTCGGCGTAACCAAGGTCCGCCCGAGCAGCAAGCAGGCGCCGCTGGGCGGGTTGTCGCGGAGGAGTAGCAGGTGGAGCAGGTGGTGGCGCAGCTCGGCGCCGCTGCTGTTGGCCATCGGAGCGGGACGTCTGCCGCAAGGGAGGTAGTCCACGCTGGCGGCGGCTGGCTGCCTTGTGGACAGCGCAACCGCGGTAGCTCGCAGGATGAGCCCGCTTGCACAGGGCACAGGTGGCTGGTTCGTCCCGGGACCGGGTACACTGCTGGCTGAGGTGACCCTTGCCACACTTGACACATCGTGGCCTCATGCGACAGAGGCGGGAAGTGTGGCCCGGCTCCTGACAATTGTAGCATTGGACGAGGCCCTTCCGTGCGCGTAACTTCTCGACTGTCACCGAGAGGTCATAAAACCTGGTGACTTGGTAGATTTGCCTGTTATCAGGCGTATCAGGCAACACGATCTCCATCAAAGGGATGGGGCGCTGGGTACCAGGCATCTTCATCCGGGTGACTGCAGTGGGCGCGAAACCCATAGTGATGAGGCCGTCCTTAAAGGCGTCCGCCTTCATCTTCAGCGGTATGCCTCGCATGGCAACCTTGAGAACTTTGGGTCGTACAGTGGGGAAGGTGTAGTTTGGGATCCCACGTGCACCAACCATGTCCATGACAGCCACGTAATCTTCAGTAGTGGCGACTGTCAGCTTCAGGCGGTCTTCGCCGCAGTGTTTGGCGGTAAAAGCGTTCTTGAGGTTGGCCTGGAGCCAGTCCCGAAGCGTCAGATAATCGTCAGGGTAGTCGATAACAATCGGCGGCAGCTTAGGGCCGGAGCGAGGTGTAGCATCGTCGGCGGCCGCCGGTGGAGGCTCGTCAGGATCTTCAGAGTCGGCGCCATCCTGTAGGGCGTCGTACTGATTGGCAGTAGGCACAGGGACAACGGCCGGGCGCCGTCGTGGAGCCGCCCTCTTCTTAGGTGGCGGTTTCTTGAATCCAGCGTCACTCGTACCAGAAGTGTGTGGGTCGTCACTGGCGGACGTGACAGCCGATCGCTTGCGCTGAAGCACCCTCTGCGGGGCGCCGGCAGCGCAGTCCTCACGGGGAGGGTCGGTAGAGTAGTCCATCTCATCGTCCTGGTCGCGCGTAGTCGTCATATACTCTTGGTCCTCCTGGGGTTGCCGGGTCGTCATAAGTGGAGCGTCCGATGGGGCCGCCGACGGCGCAGGCGCCGCCGGACGGCGATCAGACAGCTCCGGCGCGGCGGCGGCAGCTGCCGCGACCGCGCGCGCGTCACAAACGTCTTGCTCGCTCGCCATCTCGAACACGAGTCGTCAGCGTGCGTGCGTGCGTGCGCGTCGCGTCGCGTGCCGGCGCAGCCGGGGTGGGGGTGCTTTATGGGCTCGGGTGCGGCGGCCGGTTGCGCGCGCGCCCCATTGGTCGGCGGCCGCAACAGGGCGAGCTGGTAAAGGTGCGGCGGCGGCTGGCGGCGGGTGCCACTGTGTGGGGAGACGCTGACTAGAGCGGAGCGCTTGCTACTGGTGTTGCTGCTGCCGTACGTTGGTTCGAGATGCCGCCCAAGACTAGCGGGAAGGCCGCCAAGAAGGCTGGCAAGGCGCAGAAGAACATTTCGAAGGGCGACAAGAAGAAGAAGCGCAAGAGGAAGGAGAGCTATGCCATCTACATCTACAAGGTGCTGAAGCAGGTGCACCCTGACACGGGCATCTCGTCGAAGGCGATGAGCATCATGAACAGCTTCGTGAACGACATTTTCGAGCGCATTGCGGCCGAGGCTTCTCGCCTGGCGCACTACAACAAGCGCTCGACCATCACGTCCCGCGAGATCCAGACCGCTGTGCGGCTGTTGCTGCCTGGCGAGCTGGCCAAGCACGCCGTGAGCGAGGGCACGAAGGCGGTGACCAAGTACACGAGCTCCAAGTAAGGAGGTGGCTCTGGAATGGAAGGAAGGATGGAGAAGGCTCCTCCGTTGCGAGAGCGGCAAAACGGCCCTTTTCAGGGCCACCAACTTGCCTTTTGCGGGAAGGGCGGAATTGTTGTTGTTGTTTTGTGGACGGCTGTGATGTGTGCGTTTTGATTGTGGGTGGGTGGGGGTCCGCGTCAAAGCGTTGTTGCGGGGTACGGCCACGAGGTTGGTCGCCGTGGCGTGGAATGGTGGCACGCCTCGTTGGCGTTGTGTGTCACCGTAACGACGGCCGTCTGCGGGTTTGGTTTGCACATCACACATGGCGAGGGTGAAATGTGCAATGTTTTGCCGCCCACTATTCCCTTTGCAGTACGCCGAGTTGACAATGGTGCGACGTAACTGCAGCGTGGAGGTGTGTGGAGTGACGTTGAAATGAACGTGCCATTAAGAGACGCATTGTTGTTTTGTATTGTACTGTACGTGTACGGCGACACGCACGATGATGTACCATTCGACTCTGATTTTTGATAGCCGTGTCTGACTGATTGCGTAGGACGCACGCACACCGATGTCGTCATTCGAGATGCACGCGTGTCCAGTGCAGTACAGTAAGCGCGACGCTAGACGACGACGACGGCGGCGGCGGCGGCGGCGGCGGCGGCGGCGGCGGCGGTCGTTTTTGGCGAATGTCTGTACACGTGTTTGTCTGTGTCCATCCGGTATGTATTTGTTTGTTTGACATAGTTTTGTGTAACTGTCGATCGGCGCGATAGACCGGCGTCACGCAACTGAACCGAAGTCTTTGGGCACACCCGTCATACTGTTGTACACCGTCGCGCTGAGAACGGTAACGAAAGGTTGACTTTGATCGGTCGAATGTCTGGGCAGAACGTGAGGAATGAGGCAAGAGTGCAGGAGGAAAGGACAGAGGGGGGGGGGGGCAAAAGAGAGAGGAAGGGAGAAACGCATTCGTAGAGCAACGGAACGTTCCCGTGTCGGAGGCGTATTGGAGCCGCACTGAAATGCGTTTAACGGCGGCGCGGCTGCAAGTGTCTGCCGTGGTGAACGTTACCTTACCTTTGACGGCTGCATTGGGCTTTGCCTTTGCTTGTGCTTTTTGCTTTCGCTTTCCCGGATGTACGTAACGTTTGTTGATATGGTTCTGAGGAAGAGTGTATGACAGTGCCGTGCCGTCCATGTTCGTGTGCCCTCCCATTGTTGTGTATGCTATTGTCTGTGTACTTGAATGATGTATGTAGGTGTTTAGTGGACATGTTTTACCAGTGGGGGGAAATGGATCGTCGATAGTTGGCGTCACTCTGTCACGGTCGAGATGACGCACCCTCCCTACAGAAAGGTGTCGAGAAAGTGTGTGTGTGTGTTTAGCGAATTGCGTCCGTGAATTGGCAGTGTTTGGAGGTGGGCGTGCCCTGCATGTGGCCCGGAAGGCTGTTCGTTTGGCGGTAGTGTTGTGTGGACAGGGGAGGGGCATGCGTAACGCTGCTGGCATGGCATTCGGGAGATGGGAGGGGGCAAACGAGGAGCGGCGGCCAGAGACGGGACGGGGAGGGGCGCGGTGTGGGTGGCTTGCGCCTGTGCTCGGCGTTGTGGTTTGTGCAAAAGAGGAGGAGAAAAACAATGAGGTGCCAGGGAGGGGAGCGTTGTTGTGTTGTGGTTGTCGTGGTGTAGCCGCAGACGCGGCTGTCAGTGAACGTGGCGAGACGGACGGATGCGCGGAGGGGCGGGGGCGGCGCATTTCGCCGGTGCCGTGCCATGCCTGAAAGCCGCGTGGTCGCTGTGTTGTTGGTGGCGTGGGGGCGAGGAGAGTACCGTACGGGTGTGCTTGTGCGCCGGAAATGGCACACTGCGCCTGCCCGTCTTGGAGGCTGATGGCTGTGGTGTGGAAATGGGGCGCGGTGATGGTGAAGCAGTTGAAGAACAGAAAAAGAAACCAAAAACGTAAGGGGGAGGCCATGGCGTGATGCGGCGGTGGTGGTGAGAGCGGGAAAAACAAAACAAAAAAAAACAACAAAAAAAAGAAGGGAAAACAACAAGAAACAAAAAAGAAAACAAAAAGTCTATCAAGATTAAAATGTAAATGGAAATGGACCCAGGTATAACCTCCCCGCACAAATAGCAGAGAGTCCGATGATAATAAAAATGTGCCAGAATGTTAACGTCCCTACAAAACAAACCCAACGATAAGTAACAGTGCAACAGACATAATGAAACCTGATACATTGTATGAGGGCAGCAGCGTTGACCTTTGGCCCTGTATTCAGAATAAAAAGAGCCAAAGATCGTTACCCCAATGAAAAAGAGACACACACACACACACACACAAAAAAAACAAAAAAAAAAAAGTGCATTTATATCTGCTCCTCAATTGTAGATACCCCTTACACAGCTGTGTGCAATGAATGAGTGCTGGCTGGTAATTAATTTGCACTCCTTGGAGGGAAATGCCATAGGAAGTAGTCTTTAAAAAGTGAATGTTTTTCTTTAAAAAAAAAAAAGTTACTTTAGAAAAAAAGTAATATTGGGGCATTTGTTGTTGAACAAAATAAGTACAATTAACATACGTTATCAGATTTGCGCAATGCAGCTTCACACTACCTTGTTATTGTAACACAATATACTGTACATCGTCCCGAACCGTGACCAGAGTCGCGAGACGAGCAGAGCACGCCGCCGACGCCCGCTCAGTACAACCGTCCACCCGCTACGACTGTCGACTGTCGACTGACGACTACTACCTCTCCCGACTCGCGCTACAATATATATAACAACTGTTCCTGGCGACTCGCTGCGTGCCACTACTGTCGTCTGGCGCGGTCCAAGCGCCGACTAGCAACGATAAATAACTCTCTGGTCAGACAGAGATGCTGTCATGCCTCGCCATCGCTCTGGTAATGAGTACATACGTGTTGCAGCGTGCGTACCACCGGAACACGCAGTGGCGGAGCCAAAGACTGTGTTGTCGAGGTCGAGTGCGTGCGGGAAGAGAGGCAGCGTCGGCACGGAGATGCAAGCGAGCGAGACGCACGGGGGCTGCGGCGTGGCGCGTTTGCGGTTGGCGCCTTTGGTGGCAACGGCCGGGACAAGCAGCGGTGTATGGTGTGGTGCGGGGCGGACAGGGGCGGCGGTGGACGGGGAGGAGGAGGCGGCGCGACGACGGCATGGGGGCGAAAACGGGACGGGGGACGGCGGATGTTGAGAGGCGTCACGCGCGGACAGGACACAGACACAGAGACACACAGATTGGAAAGGGAGGGTGCGCGGTAGTAGTTGGGAATGTGCGTGCGTACCGTGCGGGATGGGAGTGGGCGAGGAACACGGTCGTGGCCCCTGTTTTGGGTGCGTGTGATGACGTCGGTGTGTTGTGGGAAGGGAAGGTGCTGTGGCGGCGGCGCGTAATGGGCGTAGGCCGAAAAGAGAAAGGAACGTGGGCAGTGTGTTGTTGGCAAGCGTCGGTTCGACCGCGACGTTGATGGGCAGGGCAGGGCAGGGCAAGGTTAATGGTGGTAGGAGTAGGCGTGTGGGCGCAAAAAATCTGCCGCTGCAGGCGGTGCCGTAACCGCCATGGCGGGAAGGAGAGAGGGCCAAAGAAAGAAAGAAAGAAAGAAAGAAAGAAAGAAAGAAAGAAAGAAGAAAAAAAAAAAAGGAGGAGGGGGGGGGGCGGGCGAAAGTGGAGAGGCGGTGGTGTGAGAAGGGCGGGGGCGGAAGGAAGGCAGGAAGGACAAGAGGCGAGGCGACGGCTGGCTTTGTGTATCGGTCGGTCTCTGGCTATGCTTCGTTTTCTGCAGCAGGGTCGGTGCGCGGCGTGGCTCGCGGCAGTGGGAACGCCTGGCGGCTGGACGGCCAGCAATGCGGTTGGATGGGCGGCCACAGCACCGCACCTGTGCCCGAGGAGGAGACGCTGGCGGCGGGCCCTGAGGTGAGGCCGGCTCGGCTGGGGCTGGGGCTGTGGATGTGTAGGTGTGCGCCGCTGCTGCAACAACGAGTAAAACGCGAGAAGAAGGGATGGCGGTAGAGAGAGAAAAAAAAAAAAGGGTCGTGTTGTGTTGATGCGCAGGCAGACGCGTACAGAGAGACGAGCCCGGTCTGCAGCAGGGTGTGGCCGTGCCGAGTGCAGAGCAGCGGCGGCGGCGGCGGCTCGGTTCGGTTCGGCCCGGCCCGGCGGGCCGCGCTGTTGTCGCGGACGTGAGCGCCCCCTGGCGGGTGGCCGGAGGCGGCGCGGCGTGTTGGACGTGTGGCTGGTGGCAGTGCACAATTTGCGAGTGGCTGGCGGTGTGGTGTGGCGGTTGGCGCGTCGGGCGGCGGAGAGAGAGAGAGGAGAGGTATGTGTTGCGGGCGCCCTTTGCTGCGCTGCGTCGTTGCGTGTGCCGTACAGGGCGGGCGCTTGTCGACTGTGTGGGCGGTGTGGTGAATTGGCGGCGTTGTGCCGCGTGTGCCCGGCCGAAGGCGTCGGGAAAAACAGAAGGAAAGGAGAGAGTGTGAGTGGGTCCGGTGTGCGTAGGCCCGTGATGTCGCGTCACGCCGTGTCATGTTTGTGAAACGGCTGCCGGGAGGTGTGGTAGCGAGCCGGTCGGTGTCAGTGCGAAGGGGAATGTGCGTGCGTTTGGCGGTTTCGGTGTGCTTTTTGCGGCGTGAGAGTGGGAATTAGTGGGGCCGGCTGTTGTGTTGGTTCCTTGTGTCTTGTGTCGTGTAGCTTGATGGCAACGTGGAAGGACGCCGGTTTCGTTTCGAGCCTTGCGTGTGGTTGTCGACGTTGACTGGTTGGCGTGTGCCGATGCACGTGCATGTGTGGGTCGCGAGTGCGTTTTTGGCTGGCTGTGTGTGTGTTGGGGGGGAAGGGGGAGGCGGTGGTGAAAGTGCAGTCGTTGCCACGGGCGTCGTCGGGTGGGGCTGGGGCTGTGCGTCGTGGTGGCGGAAAGGTGGTAGGTTGCGGGAAGCGAGCCCGTCGTTGACGGTGTCGCGTGAGTTGTGAATCGAGTGGGGCGCGGGGCGCGGGACAGGAGCAGCGTGCCGCTGCGTCGTGGTCGCCAGCAGAGGCTGTGCCTGTGCGTGTGCTTGTTCGTTTTGTGGGCGGCGGTTCGTGCGAGGCGTTTTTTGTTTTGATTTGTGTTGCCCTAGTTGTTAGTTTATTTTGTTTGTTTTTTGGTTTTTGTTTGTTATTTTGAGACGACGACTGGTTGGTGGCGTGCGCCTCCCGTGTCGTTTGTGTGTGTGTGTTTTTTTTTTTGTGTGTTTTTTTTGCACTGGGCCCTGGGGGTGGGTGGGTGCGTGTCGATTGCCGGCTGGCGAAAGGTGCGCCATCGGCGGGGTGGGTCGCCGGCACAAGTAGAGGCGGCGGCGGCGGCGTTGTTGTTGTTGTTGTTGTTGTGTGGTGTTTGTTTTGTTCGGCTGTGTCGGCGAGCTGTGTTGCGGTGCGTGTGAATGGTGGTGCAAAAGTGCTGGCGTTGGGGGTGCGACTGCGACGGCGGCGAGCCGCGGGCGCGCATGATAGTGATGTTGTGAACAGCGGCTGTGTACGGTAGTGGTGTAGTTGTAGCACGACGTGCATCCGGGCCGGCGCGGAAAGCGCAGTTGCGGGCGGTTGCCCTTCGGTGCCAGCCATGTCGCGTGAGCGGTGGGTTGCTCTGGTGTCGACACGTGGTGCTCTGGGTTGTTGTGTGGTGCCCTTTGGCCGGTGGGGGTGGTTCGCGTGTGTCTCGTTCGCGCTCGGTATCTGGTCGTGGTCGTGCTGCTCCCCGTCTGTCGGCGGTTTTTCGACGTCGTCTGTACGTTTTGTTTGTTTGTTTGTTTGCGGCGTGCCTGCCGACGTCGTCCCGTCGCGACCTTTCAACCGAAAGTGTGGCGCCCGAAGGTGAACGAACGTAGCCTGACCTCGGCGCTTTACGCTGAGCTGAGGTGAGCTGAGCGAACCGAACCGAACCTAACCTGTGGTGAGGTGAGCTCAGCCTGAGCCCCTAACGTCTACGTAAGGTAAGCTGTCCGGCTCACGCCTCACGTTTTTGAACGCTTTTTAACCTACGTTTGACGCTTCTTAACCTAGCACTGACCCCTTAACCTAACCTAACGTGTAACCTAACCTAACCTAACCTAACCTAACCTAACCTAACCTAAGCTCTGACGCCTGACGTGTTTGAATGCTTAACCTAAGTTTGACGCTTAACCTAACCCAAGTCCCCTTAACGTAACCCACGTCCACCTAACCTAACCTAACCTAACCTAGACGTGTAAACGTAATGTGTAACGCGTAACGTGTAAGGTCGGCTGTCGTGTGTGCTGACGGCAGATTGGGTTGGTCTGTAGATTCGGATTGCGGTTTGCCTCGGTCGAGGGGTTGGGTCGGAAGCGGCGAGGGGCGGCGGCGCCTGTTGCGCAGGCGGCGTCCGTTTGCGGCGGGCAATTGTTGAGAAACGGCTGTGAATGTTGGCGGGCGAGAGGAGGAGGACGGCGCGCGATGTGGCCCGACGGCTGCGGGCCGATCGGGAAACGGCGGGAGGGCGACGGAAGGCGATGGGGCGGCGGAGGCGCGTTTGCACGGCCGTCATCGCCGCACGCCTCGGCTTGTGTGGCTGTGGCGCCGGCCGCGCTGGCCGGGCTGCCGCGGCGACGGTGTGGGAGTTTTGCCGAAGGTTTGGCCATTGTGGCGGGTCGTCGGCTGGGGCTGTGGGGGCGGCATTTGGGCGGGGGCGGCGATTCTCGGCGGGCCGACCCAGGCTGTAGCGCGCGGTAGCTGCAGTTTGGCCGTGGTTTGCGGCGCTGCCGTGGCGACTGGTTGGCGACTGTGGTGTGGCTGTGTGTAGCCCCATCCTCGGTGGTTTGAAAGGCGCGGGCGGTTGTGGCGCAGGTTTGGGGCTGCTCCGCACAGGCTGTCGGACGTTGGGCGGTAGCAAGCGCGGGAGGCGCGGCGCGGCGGCGCGCAGAGTGGCGGCCGCTCTCTCGGCCGTCCGCGCCCGCCCGCGACACTGGCTGGGCCCTTGTGATTCTCTGCTCTGCTGTGCTGTGCTTGCGTGCCTGCCGTCCCGCTCGCTCTCGCTCTCGCTCTCGCTGTGTGTTACGCGCGTCGTCGAAATGGCAGATCAGGCGGCTACGAACGAGACTGCTGCGGCACCCGCCGCCACCGGCACTACGAAGAAGGCCAAGTCTGCGTCGTCTGCGAAGAAGCCGCGCGCCAAGCCTGCGCACCCGCGCACCTCTGAGATGGTGACGGCGGCCATCAAGAGTCTGAAGGAGCGCGGCGGGTCGTCGCTGCAGGCGATCAAGAAGTACATTGCCGCGCACTACAAGCTGGACGCGGAGAAGCTGGCGCCGTTTATCAAGAAGTACCTCAAGTCGGCCGTCGTGGCGGGCGAGCTGGTGCAGACGAAGGGGAAGGGCGCGTCCGGCTCGTTCAAGCTTGCCGGCGCCGGCGGCGGGGGGGCGGCCGAGGGCGGCAAGGCTCGTGCTGGCGGTGCCAAGAAGAAGCGCGCCGCTCCGGCCAGCAAGGAGAAGAAGGGCGCCCGTGCGGCCGGCGCAAAGAAGGCTGGTGGCGTGAAGGCGGCGACCGGTCGGAAGGCGGGCGCCGCCAAGAAGGCGTCTGCGGCGTCGGCCGCTCCCGCGGGTGCGAAGAAGGCGGCTGCGGCCAAGCCGGCCAAGGCCAAGTCGCCGTCGAAGGCGAAGAAGGCCGCCAAGGTTCCGACGAAGAAGCCGAAGGCGCCGCGCCCGAAGAAGGCGACGACGCCGTCTAAGGCGAAGGCTTCGCCCAAGAAGAAGAAGTAGAGTAGAGGAGAAAGAGATGGGAAAGGAAGGGTTTGGCGCTTGGCTCCGTCGTCCCCACCCCCCGTCGTCGTCTAGTGGCGCGCAAGAGACGCGCGGCCCAAAACGGCCCTTCTCAGGGCCATCAAAGCACGTCGGGGAAGGTTTTGATTGTCGTGTTGCGTTTGGTGTGGGTGTCTGTCTGTATGCCCGTGGGGATGCTGTTTGCGTGCCGTGGTGGTTGGATTGCGGGGGTCGGTGGCGGGTGTGGGCGGCGGTAGCGGTAGCGGTAGCGGTGGTGTTGTTGTCGTGGTTGAGTGTCGCCGTGCTTTTTGGCGGCGGCCGACGGTTGGTTTTCTGTCACGTTGTTTTTGAATACGTTGGTTGGCTTGCCTGCGTTCAGTTCTTCTCGGATGTCTTGTCTCGTCGTGTCCGGTCTTTGTTTGTTTCTTTGTGTGTGTTATGTTTTGCAACGGGGGGCACATTGAGATGTGGAAGGAGTCGGCGGGGATTTCGGTGGCGTGTAGAGCGCGCGTGCCTGGCCGTTGGCCGTCGGTGCGGGTTTTGTTTTCGAAACGAAAGCGGCGGCCGGCCAGCCACCCATGCGGTGTGACGTCGGCCGTTGGGTATTGTGCGCCTTGAGCGGCCGGGGAGGGATGATGTGCGATTGTTGCGCGCTGCTAGCAGGCAGGCAGAGTGAGCGGGTGTGGCGGACGGACGGGAAGTGGTGGTTTGTTTTTTGTTTGTTTGTGTGGTTGTGGGGCGAGAGGCAGGCGACCGACAAAGTTTGCTCGCGACGGAGAGATGTTAGTGGCCCTGAAAAGGGCCGTTTTTGTTTGTGCGGTGCGGTGCCGCGGCGCGGTTTAGGCGCGCTCGCCGCGGATGCGGCGCGCGAGCTGGATGTCCTTGGGCATGATGGTGACGCGCTTGGCGTGGATTGCGCACAGGTTGGTGTCTTCGAAGAGGCCGACGAGGTAGGCCTCGCTGGCCTCCTGCAGGGCCATGACTGCGGAGCTCTGGAAGCGCAGGTCGGTCTTGAAGTCCTGGGCGATCTCGCGCACTAGGCGCTGGAATGGCAGCTTGCGGATGAGCAGCTCTGTGCTCTTCTGGTAGCGCCTGATTTCTCGCAGGGCGACGGTGCCCGGCCTGTAGCGGTGGGGCTTCTTGACGCCTCCGGTGGCGGGCGCGCTCTTCCTCGCCGCCTTGGTGGCGAGCTGTTTGCGCGGCGCCTTTCCGCCGGTGGACTTGCGGGCCGTTTGCTTTGTGCGGGCCATGGCGGTAGCGGTAGCGGAGCGGCGTGCGTGGAGGTTAGGTGCGGCGCGGCGTCCGGTGCTGCCTCCGTGCTGCGCTTATATGCCCTCGGTTGCGCGTGGTGGGGGGAGGGCGGGCCAGAGTCTATATAGGGGGGCGGCGGGCGCGCTGGGCGCAGACCGTAGCCGACTCGCCAGCCGCTGCAGCTGCTGTTTGTGCACGTTTTGCTTTGCCCGAGGAAGGAAGGATGACAGGCCGCGGCAAGGGAGGAAAGGGGCTCGGCAAGGGTGGCGCCAAGCGGCACCGCAAGGTGTTGCGCGACAACATCCAGGGCATCACGAAGCCCGCCATCCGCCGCCTGGCTCGCAGGGGCGGCGTGAAGCGCATCTCTGGTCTGATCTACGAGGAGACCCGCGGGGTGCTGAAGGTGTTCCTGGAGAACGTGATCCGCGACGCGGTGACGTACACTGAGCACGCCAAGCGCAAGACTGTGACGGCCATGGACGTGGTGTACGCCCTGAAGAGGCAGGGGCGCACCCTGTACGGTTTCGGCGGTTAGGCTGCGTCGCAGCGGGCGCTGGCCTTCCCGCGGCCGTGCTTGTGGGTGGGAGAGACTAGAAAACGGCCCTTTTCAGGGCCACCACACTGTTCGGAAGTTGAAAAGTGCGAAAGAGTCTGTGTTGTTGCTGCGTGTGTGCGCGCTGTGTTGTTTGTTTGTTTCTTTCTTTCCGTTTGAGCGACGTGATGTGACTGGGAGGGGAGAAGGAAAGGAAACGTGTCATGTGGCTGGCTGTGTGTGGAGCTGCTTCGTTTGTGTTTGTTATTGTGTGTCTTTGTATCGATCGCGATGGAGATGGCGGGCTGTGTGTTGTTGTGCGAGAGGCGGTGATTATTTGCTTGCGTGGTTTGGCTCTGTGTGTTTGCGGCGGCGTTGGGGTTTCCGAGGCAAGGCGTGTGGGCATAGGCGGCCGGATCAGCTGTTTGTTTCGTTCGTGTCGACGGCCGTTGCGCGCGGGAGTGGAGGGCGGTGTGTCGACACGCCTCCCTTTAACAATGGTCATTATTGCTGCCGTTGTCGTTTGGAAGGCGACTGCGACCGTGCAAAATGTGTGTGTGTGTGTGTGTGTGTGTGTGTGTGTTGGGCCACACGGGCTGTGTGGACGACAAGATGGCGGACGTGCGCCGGCGGCGGCTGTGCTGTGAAAGTGCAAAGTTAAAAAACAAAGCAAGGTGCGGCGAGGACGACTGAAATTTTGCTTTGGACGTAGGTTTGTGTGGTGGCCCTGAAAAGGGCCGATTGTTGTGGGCCGAGCCGGCAAAGCGCGTTGCGTGCAGGGGAGCACGCGGCGCTGCGACTGCCTGGCCTCCTTTAGGCCTTCTTCTCGGTCTTCTTTGGCAGCAGGACGGCCTGGATGTTGGGCAGGACACCACCCTGTGCGATGGTGACGCCCGACAGGAGCTTGTTGAGCTCCTCGTCGTTGCGGATGGCAAGCTGCAGGTGGCGCGGGATGATGCGCGTCTTCTTGTTGTCGCGGGCCGCGTTTCCGGCCAGCTCGAGCACCTCAGCCGCGAGGTACTCCATGACGGCGGCGAGGTAGACGGGCGCCCCGGCGCCGACGCGCTCTGCGTAGTTTCCCTTGCGCAGGAGGCGGTGGATTCTGCCGACCGGGAACTGGAGCCCAGCCCTGCTTGAGCGGGACTTTGACTTGCCCTTGACTTTGCCTCCCTTTCCGCGTCCGGACATGGCGATGGGCTAGCGACGGAGCACACGAAACGGAAACGAAAACGACCGGTGCGAGCGGCAGCGAGTCGAGCAGCGGAGTGCGTGCCGGCGCGCGGCCTCCTTTCGTCTGGACTGGGTGTGGAACATCCCAGGCTATCGTGAACGTAGGGTTTACCGAGAGGCATTTCCTACCAAGGCTCTAGGGTGTGGTTGGCGGTGGTCAGCGCGTATGATAACTGGAAATCGCTGAGAGGAAGAAGTGGTGGTGAGTCTTCTGGGCTGACCTGATTATTCGATCAGGGCAACGGGCCGCCTGTAGTGGTCGTGATGGTCATTATGTCGTCCTAACCTCCGGACGAGGGGATTGTCTGAAGTGCGGGTGGCAGTATAAAACCGGCGCGCTGCATCTTGAAATCTCTCCCGGACGAGGGGTTCCTCAGCCGCCTGATGGAGGGGGCGATGAGGGAAATCACGCGGCACATGGTAAACTCGGCGCAAGAGCTTGTTTTGTAGTTGCTGGAGCCTCTGAATGTGGGAGGGGGCAGCATTGCCCCAGACTTCACAGGCATAGTCCATGACCGGACGAATGCACGTGCGATAGATATGCAGTCCGTTGGCGACAGGGAGCGAGGAAGTTTCGTTGAGCATGGGGTACAATGCCCCAGCCCTCTGAGATGTCTTCCGGTGTACAGCGGTGACGTGAGCCTTCCATGTCAGGGCGCGATCGAGAATGACCCCAAGGTAGGTAGCAGTCGTGGTCCAGGTGATGGCCTGATTACAAAGCACCAGTGGCGGCACGTCAGGTGGGAGACGGCGAGTGAGGAGCATCGCCTGAGATTTGGTGGCGTTGAAGCCGATCCGCCAGTCGGCGGCCCAGCGCTCGAGGTCCTGCAGAGCAGCTTGCAGACGTCGGAGGACGGCGTCGATGTTGCGATGGCGCGAGAAGAGGGCCGTGTCATCAGCATAGATGGCACGACCAACCCTCGGGGAAATCGGCAGGTCAGAGGTGTAGACAGCATACAATATCGGGCCCAGAACGCTCCCTTGTGGCACTCCAGCAAGGACCGGGCGAACAGAGGAAGTCGTGCTGCCAACTCGGACGACAAATGTACGGCCCTCAAGGTAGTTGCCAAGTAGGCGGACGAAGCACGAAGGGATGCCGAGATGGAACAACTTGAAGAGCAGGCCGTGGTGCCAGACGGTGTCAAAGGCCTTGGACACATCAAGCAAGACAAGGCCGCAAAACTCCCGATTGTTGAACGCCAGTGTCGCCTCCTCGACGACGCGGAGCAACTGTTGAGTGGTGGAGTGGTGCTGGCGGAAGCCAAACTGTTCCCGAGGAATGATGTTGTCCTGGTGAAGCAGCCGGCCGAACCTAGAGAGGAGGATCCTCTCGAAAACTTTACTCAGCGTCGGGAGGAGACTGATGGGGCGATAATGCTCCGGTACTGTCCTGTTTTTGCCCGGCTTCGGGACCGCCACAACGACAGCCTTCTTCCAAGCTTCTGGGTACTGCAGTTGGTGAAAGATGGCGTTGAAGAGAGCGACCACATACAGGATGGCAATCCTGGGCAGCATGCGGAGGACTCTCCCGTCAACGTTGTCGTGCCCCGGGGCCTTCGTCTGGGGAAGTCGGCGAAGATGGTCAGCGACCTCCCTTTCTGATGTTGGGACAATGGTGGCGTCACCGTGATCGCCGTGGAGGAAGGCAGCAAGTCTGGTTTCAACTGTGCGGACGTTCTCGTTGTCGACCGGCGCCGCAAGGGGCCGGAAGTTGGCCTCAAAAGTCGTCGCCAGGGCCTCGGCTTTAGCGGCGGGCGTGTAAGCAGCTTCATCGGTAGTTGTGAGCGGCGGCATGCGTGGGCGGTGCCGTGTGAGGGAACGGACCAACTCCCACGTGTCGGCCCCAGGATCAACTGAGGCAAGCTTCTCCTCCCACCGGCGGATACGGTGAGCAGCAAGGGCAGCCTTGATGACGCGGCGGAGATGATTGATACGCCGCTTCAGCACAGGCTGGCGTGTTTCATGCCAAACTCTGTTGAGACGGTTTCGTTCTCGGATAAGGTCCCGTAAGTCTGCAGGGAGTGCTGGAGCTGCCACTGAAGAAACCCGTGGAGGCGTAGTGGAGTCAGCAACAGCCGTGGTGAGAGCCGCAGTCAGCGTGTGAAGAGCAGCATTGACATCCGTGTCCAGTGGAGGTGGCGCATCCGGGAGGCGTTGCAGAACAAGCTGCCGGAAGCGCGGCCAGTCGGTCTTCCGGGTGTCGAGCTTCGCCGCTGGTGGAAGCGGAGTGACATGTAGTCGAAAGAGCACCGGCAAGTGGTCGGAGCTCAAGGCGTGGAGAACGTCGGGGGTGACGAACCAGTCGACACCCTTGACGAGACAAATATCCAAAACGTCGGGAGCAGAGCCGTTCGAAGGGTAGTGCGTCGGCTCAGCAGGTCCATACACAGAAGCTCGTGCCCTCTCTGCAGCATGATAGAGCCGCCTCCCACTGACGTTCAGCGTCCGAGAATTCCAGAGCTGGTGCTTGGCATTCAGGTCGCCAGCGAGGAAGAGCTTGACCCCAGCACGAAGGAGAGTGTCAGCATCATGGACGGTGAGGTGGCCTCGTGGCGGCCGGTACACCGAGAGAAAGATGACCGTTCCAAGGGACGTCTCCACTGCGACGGCCGTAGCTTCACAGGAGTCCAACCTCGGCAGAGGGACACGGTAGTGCCGGAGTGTCCGCTTGACATAGATGGCTGTCCCACCGCCAGCCGTCAGCCTGTCGTCGCGATAGCAGACGTAATTCGGGGCGTTCGCTCGAAGTCCAGGTTTGAGGTGCGTCTCGGTAAGGAGACACACATCCACGCTGTAATCCTGGAGGAACTGCCGGAATTCGAGAAGCGCAGGGAAGAGGCCATTCGCGTTCCACGTTACAGCCGTGAAGGTCTGGTGGCGCCTAAGGTTGTGAGCCATGGCCAGCGGATGCGATCGCCGTGGCAGCGGGGAAACTTCGGAGGGCTGCATGGACTGCAGCAGTGATGGCGGTCGGCAGCTGGGCCAGAGCGGCAGAGACAGCCACGAGGGTGGCCTGGACTTCTTGCAAGACCGCGATGAAATCAGCAGCTGCAGCAGGTGGAGCAGGCCCATCTTCAGAGCGTCGCAGAGGCTGGACAGCAGGGGCAGAAGGAGGCGTCGTCCGGCCCTGGAGGACGTCGGCGTAACCAAGGTCCGCCCGAGCAGCAAGCAGGCGCCGCTGGGCGGGTTGTCGCGGAGGAGTAGCAGGTGGAGCAGGTGGTGGCGCAGCTCGGCGCCGCTGCTGTTGGCCATCGGAGCGGGACGTCTGCCGCAAGGGAGGTAGTCCACGCTGGCGGCGGCTGGCTGCCTTGTGGACAGCGCAACCACGGTAGCTCGCAGGATGAGCCCGCTTGCACAGGGCACAGGTGGCTGGTTCGTCCCGGGACCGGGTACACTGCTGGCTGAGGTGACCCTCGCCACACTTGACACATCGGGGCCTCATGCGACAGAGGCGGGAAGTGTGGCCCGGCTCCTGACAATTGTAGCATTGGACGAGGCCCTTCCGTGCGCGTAACTTCTCGACTGTCACCGAGAGGTCATAAAACCTGGTGACTTGGTAGATTTGCCTGTTATCAGGCGTATCAGGCAACACGATCTCCATCAAAGGGATGGGGCGCTGGGTACCAGGCATCTTCATCCGGGTGGCTGCAGTGGGCGCGAAACCCATAGTGATGAGGCCGTCCTTAAAGGCGTCCGCCTTCATCTTCAGCGGTATGCCTCGCATGGCAACCTTGAGAACTTTGGGTCGTACAGTGGGGAAGGTGTAGTTTGGGATCCCACGTGCACCAACCATGTCCATGACAGCCACGTAATCTTCAGTAGTGGCGACTGTCAGCTTCAGGCGGTCTTCGCCGCAGTGTTTGGCGGTAAAAGCGTTCTTGAGGTTGGCCTGGAGCCAGTCCCGAAGCGTCAGATAATCGTCAGGGTAGTCGATAACAATCGGCGGCAGCTTAGGGCCGGAGCGAGGTGTAGCATCGTCGGCGGCCGCCGGTGGAGGCTCGTCAGGATCTTCAGAGTCGGCGCCATCCTGTAGGGCGTCGTACTGATTGGCAGTAGGCACAGGGACAACGGCCGGGCGCCGTCGTGGAGCCGCCCTCTTCTTAGGTGGCGGTTTCTTGAATCCAGCGTCACTCGTACCAGAAGTGTGTGGGTCGTCACTGGCGGACGTGACAGCCGAGCGCTTGCGCTGAAGCACCCTCTGTGGGGCGCCGGCAGCGCAGTCCTCACGGGGAAGGTCGGTAGAGTAGTCCATCTCATCGTCCTGGTCGCGCGTAGTCGTCATATACTCGTGGTCCTCCTGGGGTTGCCGGGTCGTCATAAGTGGAGCGTCCGATGGGGCCGCCGACGGCGCAGGCGCCGCCGGACGGCGATCAGACAGCTCCGGCGCGGCGGCGGCAGCTGCCGCGACCGCGCGCGCGTCGCAAACGTCTTGCTCGCTCGCCATCTCGAACACGAGTCCGCGTGCGTGCGTCGCGTGCGTTGCGTACCGGCGCAGCCGGGGTGGGGGTGCTTTATGGGCTCGGGTGCGGCGGCCGGTTGCGCGCGCGCCCCATTGGTCGGCGGCCGCAACAGGGCGAGCTGGTAAAGGTGCGGCGGCGGCTGGCGGCGGGTGCCACTGTGTGGGGAGACGCTGACTAGAGCGGAGCGCTTGCTACTGGTGTTGCTGCTGCCGTACGTTGGTTCGAGATGCCGCCCAAGACTAGCGGGAAGGCCGCCAAGAAGGCTGGCAAGGCGCAGAAGAACATTTCGAAGGGCGACAAGAAGAAGAAGCGCAAGAGGAAGGAGAGCTATGCCATCTACATCTACAAGGTGCTGAAGCAGGTGCACCCTGACACGGGCATCTCGTCGAAGGCGATGAGCATCATGAACAGCTTCGTGAACGACATTTTCGAGCGCATTGCGGCCGAGGCTTCTCGCCTGGCGCACTACAACAAGCGCTCGACCATCACGTCCCGCGAGATCCAGACCGCTGTGCGGCTGTTGCTGCCTGGCGAGCTGGCCAAGCACGCCGTGAGCGAGGGCACGAAGGCGGTGACCAAGTACACGAGCTCCAAGTAAGGAGGTGGCTCTGGAATGGAAGGAAGGATGGAGAAGGCTCCTCCGTTGCGAGAGCGGCAAAACGGCCCTTTTCAGGGCCACCAACTTGCCTTTTGCGGGAAGGGCGGAATTGTTGTTGTTGTTTTGTGGACGGCTGTGATGTGTGCGTTTTGATTGTGGGTGGGTGGGGGTCCGCGTCAAAGCGTTGTTGCGGGGTACGGCCATGAGGTTGGTCGCCGTGGCGTGGAATGGTGGCACGCCTCGTTGGCGTTGTGTGTCACCGTAACGACGGCCGTCTGCGGGTTTGGTTTGCACATCACACATGGCGAGGGTGAAATGTGCAATGTTTTGCCGCCCACTATTCCCTTTGCAGTACGCCGAGTTGACAATGGTGCGACGTAACTGCAGCATGGAGGTGTGTGGAGTGACGTTGAAATGAACGTGCCATTAAGAGACGCATTGTTGTTTTGTATTGTACTGTACGTGTACGGCGACACGCACGATGATGTACCATTCGACTCTGATTTTTGATAGCCGTGTCTGACTGATTGCGTAGGACGCACGCACACCGATGTCGTCATTCGAGATGCACGCGTGTCCAGTGCAGTACAGTAAGCGCGACGCTAGACGACGACGACGGCGGCGGCGGCGGCGGCGGCGGCGGCGGCGGCGGCGGTCGTTTTTGGCGAATGTCTGTACACGTGTTTGTCTGTGTCCATCCGGTATGTATTTGTTTGTTTGACATAGTTTTGTGTAACTGTCGATCGGCGCGATAGACCGGCGTCACGCAACTGAACCGAAGTCTTTGGGCACACCCGTCATACTGTTGTACACCGTCGCGCTGAGAACGGTAACGAAAGGTTGACTTTGATCGGTCGAATGTCTGGGCAGAACGTGAGGAATGAGGCAAGAGTGCAGGAGGAAAGGACAGAGGGGGGGGGGGGGCAAAAGAGAGAGGAAGGGAGAAACGCATTCGTAGAGCAACGGAACGTTCCCGTGTCGGAGGCGTATTGGAGCCGCACTGAAATGCGTTTAACGGCGGCGCGGCTGCAAGTGTCTGCCGTGGTGAACGTTACCTTACCTTTGACGGCTGCATTGGGCTTTGCCTTTGCTTGTGCTTTTTGCTTTCGCTTTCCCGGATGTACGTAACGTTTGTTGATATGGTTCTGAGGAAGAGTGTATGACAGTGCCGTGCCGTCCATGTTCGTGTGCCCTCCCATTGTTGTGTATGCTATTGTCTGTGTACTTGAATGATGTATGTAGGTGTTTAGTGGACATGTTTTACCAGTGGGGGGAAATGGATCGTCGATAGTTGGCGTCACTCTGTCACGGTCGAGATGACGCACCCTCCCTACAGAAAGGTGTCGAGAAAGTGTGTGTGTGTGTTTAGCGAATTGCGTCCGTGAATTGGCAGTGTTTGGAGGTGGGCGTGCCCTGCATGTGGCCCGGAAGGCTGTTCGTTTGGCGGTAGTGTTGTGTGGACAGGGGAGGGGCATGCGTAACGCTGCTGGCATGGCATTCGGGAGATGGGAGGGGGCAAACGAGGAGCGGCGGCCAGAGACGGGACGGGGAGGGGCGCGGTGTGGGTGGCTTGCGCCTGTGCTCGGCGTTGTGGTTTGTGCAAAAGAGGAGGAGAAAAACAATGAGGTGCCAGGGAGGGGAGCGTTGTTGTGTTGTGGTTGTCGTGGTGTAGCCGCAGACGCGGCTGTCAGTGAACGTGGCGAGACGGACGGATGCGCGGAGGGGCGGGGGCGGCGCATTTCGCCGGTGCCGTGCCATGCCTGAAAGCCGCGTGGTCGCTGTGTTGTTGGTGGCGTGGGGGCGAGGAGAGTACCGTACGGGTGTGCTTGTGCGCCGGAAATGGCACACTGCGCCTGCCCGTCTTGGAGGCTGATGGCTGTGGTGTGGAAATGGGGCGCGGTGATGGTGAAGCAGTTGAAGAACAGAAAAAGAAACCAAAAACGTAAGGGGGAGGCCATGGCGTGATGCGGCGGTGGTGGTGAGAGCGGGAAAAACAAAACAAAAAAAAACAACAAAAAAAGAAGGGAAAACAACAAGAAACAAAAAAGAAAACAAAAAGTCTATCAAGATTAAAATGTAAATGGAAATGGACCCAGGTATAACCTCCCCGCACAAATAGCAGAGAGTCCGATGATAATAAAAATGTGCCAGAATGTTAACGTCCCTACAAAACAAACCCAACGATAAGTAACAGTGCAACAGACATAATGAAACCTGATACATTGTATGAGGGCAGCAGCGTTGACCTTTGGCCCTGTATTCAGAATAAAAAGAGCCAAAGATCGTTACCCCAATGAAAAAGAGACACACACACACACACACACACAAAAAAAACAAAAAAAAAAAGTGCATTTATATCTGCTCCTCAATTGTAGATACCCCTTACACAGCTGTGTGCAATGAATGAGTGCTGGCTGGTAATTAATTTGCACTCCTTGGAGGGAAATGCCATAGGAAGTAGTCTTTAAAAAGTGAATGTTTTTCTTTAAAAAAAAAAAAGTTACTTTAGAAAAAAAGTAATATTGGGGCATTTGTTGTTGAACAAAATAAGTACAATTAACATACGTTATCAGATTTGCGCAATGCAGCTTCACACTACCTTGTTATTGTAACACAATATACTGTACATCGTCCCGAACCGTGACCAGAGTCGCGAGACGAGCAGAGCACGCCGCCGACGCCCGCTCAGTACAACCGTCCACCCGCTACGACTGTCGACTGTCGACTGACGACTACTACCTCTCCCGACTCGCGCTACAATATATATAACAACTGTTCCTGGCGACTCGCTGCGTGCCACTACTGTCGTCTGGCGCGGTCCAAGCGCCGACTAGCAACGATAAATAACTCTCTGGTCAGACAGAGATGCTGTCATGCCTCGCCATCGCTCTGGTAATGAGTACATACGTGTTGCAGCGTGCGTACCAC
Organism: Schistocerca americana; assembly: GCF_021461395.2. Taxonomy (NCBI): domain Eukaryota; kingdom Metazoa; phylum Arthropoda; class Insecta; order Orthoptera; family Acrididae; genus Schistocerca; species Schistocerca americana. Next base: position 75,244,399 of record NC_060126.1, on the reverse strand, counting down.
CGGAACACGCAGTGGCGGAGCCAAAGACTGTGTTGTCGAGGTCGAGTGCGTGCGGGAAGAGAGGCAGCGTCGGCACGGAGATGCAAGCGAGCGAGACGCACGGGGGCTGCGGCGTGGCGCGTTTGCGGTTGGCGCCTTTGGTGGCAACGGCCGGGACAAGCAGCGGTGTATGGTGTGGTGCGGGGCGGACAGGGGCGGCGGTGGACGGGGAGGAGGAGGCGGCGCGACGACGGCATGGGGGCGAAAACGGGACGGGGGACGGCGGATGTTGAGAGGCGTCACGCGCGGACAGGACACAGACACAGAGACACACAGATTGGAAAGGGAGGGTGCGCGGTAGTAGTTGGGAATGTGCGTGCGTACCGTGCGGGATGGGAGTGGGCGAGGAACACGGTCGTGGCCCCTGTTTTGGGTGCGTGTGATGACGTCGGTGTGTTGTGGGAAGGGAAGGTGCTGTGGCGGCGGCGCGTAATGGGCGTAGGCCGAAAAGAGAAAGGAACGTGGGCAGTGTGTTGTTGGCAAGCGTCGGTTCGACCGCGACGTTGATGGGCAGGGCAGGGCAGGGCAAGGTTAATGGTGGTAGGAGTAGGCGTGTGGGCGCAAAAAATCTGCCGCTGCAGGCGGTGCCGTAACCGCCATGGCGGGAAGGAGAGAGGGCCAAAGAAAGAAAGAAAGAAAGAAAGAAAGAAAGAAAGAAAGAAAGAAGAAAAAAAAAAAAAGGAGGAGGGGGGGGGCGGGCGAAAGTGGAGAGGCGGTGGTGTGAGAAGGGCGGGGGCGGAAGGAAGGCAGGAAGGACAAGAGGCGAGGCGACGGCTGGCTTTGTGTATCGGTCGGTCTCTGGCTATGCTTCGTTTTCTGCAGCAGGGTCGGTGCGCGGCGTGGCTCGCGGCAGTGGGAACGCCTGGCGGCTGGACGGCCAGCAATGCGGTTGGATGGGCGGCCACAGCACCGCACCTGTGCCCGAGGAGGAGACGCTGGCGGCGGGCCCTGAGGTGAGGCCGGCTCGGCTGGGGCTGGGGCTGTGGATGTGTAGGTGTGCGCCGCTGCTGCAACAACGAGTAAAACGCGAGAAGAAGGGATGGCGGTAGAGAGAGAAAAAAAAAAAAAGGGTCGTGTTGTGTTGATGCGCAGGCAGACGCGTACAGAGAGACGAGCCCGGTCTGCAGCAGGGTGTGGCCGTGCCGAGTGCAGAGCAGTGGCGGCGGCGGCGGCTCGGTTCGGTTCGGCCCGGCCCGGCGGGCCGCGCTGTTGTCGCGGACGTGAGCGCCCCCTGGCGGGTGGCCGGAGGCGGCGCGGCGTGTTGGACGTGTGGCTGGTGGCAGTGCACAATTTGCGAGTGGCTGGCGGTGTGGTGTGGCGGTTGGCGCGTCGGGCGGCGGAGAGAGAGAGAGGAGAGGTATGTGTTGCGGGCGCCCTTTGCTGCGCTGCGTCGTTGCGTGTGCCGTACAGGGCGGGCGCTTGTCGACTGTGTGGGCGGTGTGGTGAATTGGCGGCGTTGTGCCGCGTGTGCCCGGCCGAAGGCGTCGGGAAAAACAGAAGGAAAGGAGAGAGTGTGAGTGGGTCCGGTGTGCGTAGGCCCGTGATGTCGCGTCACGCCGTGTCATGTTTGTGAAACGGCTGCCGGGAGGTGTGGTAGCGAGCCGGTCGGTGTCAGTGCGAAGGGGAATGTGCGTGCGTTTGGCGGTTTCGGTGTGCTTTTTGCGGCGTGAGAGTGGGAATTAGTGGGGCCGGCTGTTGTGTTGGTTCCTTGTGTCTTGTGTCGTGTAGCTTGATGGCAACGTGGAAGGACGCCGGTTTCGTTTCGAGCCTTGCGTGTGGTTGTCGACGTTGACTGGTTGGCGTGTGCCGATGCACGTGCATGTGTGGGTCGCGAGTGCGTTTTTGGCTGGCTGTGTGTGTGTTGGGGGGGAAGGGGGAGGCGGTGGTGAAAGTGCAGTCGTTGCCACGGGCGTCGTCGGGTGGGGCTGGGGCTGTGCGTCGTGGTGGCGGAAAGGTGGTAGGTTGCGGGAAGCGAGCCCGTCGTTGACGGTGTCGCGTGAGTTGTGAATCGAGTGGGGCGCGGGGCGCGGGACAGGAGCAGCGTGCCGCTGCGTCGTGGTCGCCAGCAGAGGCTGTGCCTGTGCGTGTGCTTGTTCGTTTTGTGGGCGGCGGTTCGTGCGAGGCGTTTTTTGTTTTGATTTGTGTTGCCCTAGTTGTTAGTTTATTTTGTTTGTTTTTTGGTTTTTGTTTGTTATTTTGAGACGACGACTGGTTGGTGGCGTGCGCCTCCCGTGTCGTTTGTGTGTGTGTGTTTTTTTTTTTTTTGTGTGTTTTTTTTGCACTGGGCCCTGGGGGTGGGTGGGTGCGTGTCGATTGCCGGCTGGAGAAAGGTGCGCCATCGGCGGGGTGGGTCGCCGGCACAAGTAGAGGCGGCGGCGGCGGCGGCGGCGGCGTTGTTGTTGTTGTTGTTGTTGTTGTGTGGTGTTTGTTTTGTTCGGCTGTGTCGGCGAGCTGTGTTGCGGTGCGTGTGAATGGTGGTGCAAAAGTGCTGGCGTTGGGGGTGCGACTGCGACGGCGGCGAGCCGCGGGCGCGCATGATAGTGATGTTGTGAACAGCGGCTGTGTACGGTAGTGGTGTAGTTGTAGCACGACGTGCATCCGGGCCGGCGCGGAAAGCGCAGTTGCGGGCGGTTGCCCTTCGGTGCCAGCCATGTCGCGTGAGCGGCGGGTTGCTCTGGTGTCGACACGTGGTGCTCTGGGTTGTTGTGTGGTGCCCTTTGGCCGGTGGGGGTGGTTCGCGTGTGTCTCGTTCGCGCTCGGTATCTGGTCGTGGTCGTGCTGCTCCCCGTCTGTCGGCGGTTTTTCGACGTCGTCTGTACGTTTTGTTTGTTTGTTTGTTTGCGGCGTGCCTGCCGACGTCGTCCCGTCGCGACCTTTCAACCGAAAGTGTGGCGCCCGAAGGTGAACGAACGTAGCCTGACCTCGGCGCTTTACGCAGAGCTGAGGTGAGCTGAGCGAACCGAACCGAACCTAACCTGTGGTGAGGTGAGCTCAGCCTGAGCCCCTAACGTCTACGTAAGGTAAGCTGTCCGGCTCACGCCTCACGTTTTTGAACGCTTTTTAACCTACGTTTGACGCTTCTTAACCTAGCACTGACCCCTTAACCTAACCTAACGTGTAACCTAACCTAACCTAACCTAACCTAACCTAACCTAACCTAAGCTCTGACGCCTGACGTGTTTGAATGCTTAACCTAAGTTTGACGCTTAACCTAACCCAAGTCCCCTTAACGTAACCCACGTCCACCTAACCTAACCTAACCTAACCTAGACGTGTAAACGTAATGTGTAACGCGTAACGTGTAAGGTCGGCTGTCGTGTGTGCTGACGGCAGATTGGGTTGGTCTGTAGATTCGGATTGCGGTTTGCCTCGGTCGAGGGGTTGGGTCGGAAGCGGCGAGGGGCGGCGGCGCCTGTTGCGCAGGCGGCGTCCGTTTGCGGCGGGCAATTGTTGAGAAACGGCTGTGAATGTTGGCGGGCGAGAGGAGGAGGACGGCGCGCGATGTGGCCCGACGGCTGCGGGCCGATCGGGAAACGGCGGGAGGGCGACGGAAGGCGATGGGGCGGCGGAGGCGCGTTTGCACGGCCGTCATCGCCGCACGCCTCGGCTTGTGTGGCTGTGGCGCCGGTCGCGCTGGCCGGGCTGCCGCGGCGACGGTGTGGGAGTTTTGCCGAAGGTTTGGCCATTGTGGCGGGTCGTCGGCTGGGGCTGTGGGGGCGGCATTTGGGCGGGGGCGGCGATTCTCGGCGGGCCGACCCAGGCTGTAGCGCGCGGTAGCTGCAGTTTGGCCGTGGTTTGCGGCGCTGCCGTGGCGACTGGTTGGCGACTGTGGTGTGGCTGTGTGTAGCCCCATCCTCGGTGGTTTGAAAGGCGCGGGCGGTTGTGGCGCAGGTTTGGGGCTGCACCGCACAGGCTGTCGGACGTTGGCGGTAGCAAGCGCGGGAGGCGCGGCGCGGCGGCGCGCAGAGTGGCGGCCGCTCTCTCGGCCGTCCGCGCCCGCCCGCGACACTGGCTGGGCCCTTGTGATTCTCTGCTCTGCTGTGCTGTGCTTGCGTGCCTGCCGTCCCGCTCGCTCTCGCTCTCGCTCTCGCTGTGTGTTACGCGCGTCGTCGAAATGGCAGATCAGGCGGCTACGAACGAGACTGCTGCGGCACCCGCCGCCACCGGCACTACGAAGAAGGCCAAGTCTGCGTCGTCTGCGAAGAAGCCGCGCGCCAAGCCTGCGCACCCGCGCACCTCTGAGATGGTGACGGCGGCCATCAAGAGTCTGAAGGAGCGCGGCGGGTCGTCGCTGCAGGCGATCAAGAAGTACATTGCCGCGCACTACAAGCTGGACGCGGAGAAGCTGGCGCCGTTTATCAAGAAGTACCTCAAGTCGGCCGTCGTGGCGGGCGAGCTGGTGCAGACGAAGGGGAAGGGCGCGTCCGGCTCGTTCAAGCTTGCCGGCGCCGGCGGCGGGGGGGCGGCCGAGGGCGGCAAGGCTCGTGCTGGCGGTGCCAAGAAGAAGCGCGCCGCTCCGGCCAGCAAGGAGAAGAAGGGCGCCCGTGCGGCCGGCGCAAAGAAGGCTGGTGGCGTGAAGGCGGCGACCGGTCGGAAGGCGGGCGCCGCCAAGAAGGCGTCTGCGGCGTCGGCCGCTCCCGCGGGTGCGAAGAAGGCGGCTGCGGCCAAGCCGGCCAAGGCCAAGTCGCCGTCGAAGGCGAAGAAGGCCGCCAAGGTTCCGACGAAGAAGCCGAAGGCGCCGCGCCCGAAGAAGGCGACGACGCCGTCTAAGGCGAAGGCTTCGCCCAAGAAGAAGAAGTAGAGTAGAGGAGAAAGAGATGGGAAAGGAAGGGTTTGGCGCTTGGCTCCGTCGTCCCCACCCCCCGTCGTCGTCTAGTGGCGCGCAAGAGACGCGCGGCCCAAAACGGCCCTTCTCAGGGCCATCAAAGCACGTCGGGGAAGGTTTTGATTGTCGTGTTGCGTTTGGTGTGGGTGTCTGTCTGTATGCCCGTGGGGATGCTGTTTGCGTGCCGTGGTGGTTGGATTGCGGGGGTCGGTGGCGGGTGTGGGCGGCGGTAGCGGTAGCGGTAGCGGTAGCGGTAGCGGTGGTGTTGTTGTCGTGGTTGAGTGTCGCCGTGCTTTTTGGCGGCGGCCGACGGTTGGTTTTCTGTCACGTTGTTTTTGAATACGTTGGTTGGCTTGCCTGCGTTCAGTTCTTCTCGGATGTCTTGTCTCGTCGTGTCCGGTCTTTGTTTGTTTCTTTGTGTGTGTTATGTTTTGCAACGGGGGGCACGTTGAGATGTGGAAGGAGTCGGCGGGGATTTCGGTGGCGTGTAGAGCGCGCGTGCCTGGCCGTTGGCCGTCGGTGCGGGTTTTGTTTTCGAAACGAAAGCGGCGGCCGGCCAGCCACCCGTGCGGTGTGACGTCGGCCGTTGGGTATTGTGCGCCTTGAGCGGCCGGGGAGGGATGATGTGCGATTGTTGCGCGCTGCTAGCAGGCAGGCAGAGTGAGCGGGTGTGGCGGACGGACGGGAAGTGGTGGTTTGTTTTTTGTTTGTTTGTGTGGTTGTGGGGCGAGAGGCAGGCGACCGACAAAGTTTACTCGCGACGGAGAGATGTTAGTGGCCCTGAAAAGGGCCGTTTTTGTTTGTGCGGTGCGGTGCCGCGGCGCGGTTTAGGCGCGCTCGCCGCGGATGCGGCGCGCGAGCTGGATGTCCTTGGGCATGATGGTGACGCGCTTGGCGTGGATTGCGCACAGGTTGGTGTCTTCGAAGAGGCCGACGAGGTAGGCCTCGCTGGCCTCCTGCAGGGCCATGACTGCGGAGCTCTGGAAGTGCAGGTCGGTCTTGAAGTCCTGGGCGATCTCGCGCACTAGGCGCTGGAATGGCAGCTTGCGGATGAGCAGCTCTGTGCTCTTCTGGTAGCGCCTGATTTCTCGCAGGGCGACGGTGCCCGGCCTGTAGCGGTGGGGCTTCTTGACGCCTCCGGTGGCGGGCGCGCTCTTCCTCGCCGCCTTGGTGGCGAGCTGTTTGCGCGGCGCCTTTCCGCCGGTGGACTTGCGGGCCGTTTGCTTTGTGCGGGCCATGGCGGTAGCGGTAGCGGAGCGGCGTGCGTGGAGGTTAGGTGCGGCGCGGCGTCCGGTGCTGCCTCCGTGCTGCGCTTATATGCCCTCGGTTGCGCGTGGTGGGGGGAGGGCGGGCCAGAGTCTATATAGGGGGGCGGCGGGCGCGCTGGGCGCAGACCGTAGCCGACTCGCCAGCCGCTGCAGCTGCTGTTTGTGCACGTTTTGCTTTGCCCGAGGAAGGAAGGATGACAGGCCGCGGCAAGGGAGGAAAGGGGCTCGGCAAGGGTGGCGCCAAGCGGCACCGCAAGGTGTTGCGCGACAACATCCAGGGCATCACGAAGCCCGCCATCCGCCGCCTGGCTCGCAGGGGCGGCGTGAAGCGCATCTCTGGTCTGATCTACGAGGAGACCCGCGGGGTGCTGAAGGTGTTCCTGGAGAACGTGATCCGCGACGCGGTGACGTACACTGAGCACGCCAAGCGCAAGACTGTGACGGCCATGGACGTGGTGTACGCCCTGAAGAGGCAGGGGCGCACCCTGTACGGTTTCGGCGGTTAGGCTGCGTCGCAGCGGGCGCTGGCCTTCCCGCGGCCGTGCTTGTGGGTGGGAGAGACTAGAAAACGGCCCTTTTCAGGGCCACCACACTGTTCGGAAGTTGAAAAGTGCGAAAGAGTCTGTGTTGTTGCTGCGTGTGTGCGCGCTGTGTTGTTTGTTTGTTTCTTTCTTTCCGTTTGAGCGACGTGATGTGACTGGGAGGGGAGAAGGAAAGGAAACGTGTCATGTGGCTGGCTGTGTGTGGAGCTGCTTCGTTTGTGTTTGTTATTGTGTGTCTTTGTATCGATCGCGATGGAGATGGCGGGCTGTGTGTTGTTGTGCGAGAGGCGGTGATTATTTGCTTGCGTGGTTTGGCTCTGTGTGTTTGCGGCGGCGTTGGGGTTTCCGAGGCAAGGCGTGTGGGCATAGGCGGCCGGATCAGCTGTTTGTTTCGTTCGTGTCGACGGCCGTTGCGCGCGGGAGTGGAGGGCGGTGTGTCGACACGCCTCCCTTTAACAATGGTCATTATTGCTGCCGTTGTCGTTTGGAAGGCGACTGCGACCGTGCAAAATGTGTGTGTGTGTGTGTGTGTGTGTGTGTGTGTGTGTGTGTGTGTGTGTGTGTTGGGCCACACGGGCTGTGTGGACGACAAGATGGCGGACGTGCGCCGGCGGCGGCTGTGCTGTGAAAGTGCAAAGTTAAAAAACAAAGCAAGGTGCGGCGAGGACGACTGAAATTTTGCTTTGGACGTAGGTTTGTGTGGTGGCCCTGAAAAGGGCCGATTGTTGTGGGCCGAGCCGGCAAAGCGCGTTGCGTGCAGGGGAGCACGCGGCGCTGCGACTGCCTGGCCTCCTTTAGGCCTTCTTCTCGGTCTTCTTTGGCAGCAGGACGGCCTGGATGTTGGGCAGGACACCACCCTGTGCGATGGTGACGCCCGACAGGAGCTTGTTGAGCTCCTCGTCGTTGCGGATGGCAAGCTGCAGGTGGCGCGGGATGATGCGCGTCTTCTTGTTGTCGCGGGCCGCGTTTCCGGCCAGCTCGAGCACCTCAGCCGCGAGGTACTCCATGACGGCGGCGAGGTAGACGGGCGCCCCGGCGCCGACGCGCTCTGCGTAGTTTCCCTTGCGCAGGAGGCGGTGGATTCTGCCGACCGGGAACTGGAGCCCAGCCCTGCTTGAGCGGGACTTTGACTTGCCCTTGACTTTGCCTCCCTTTCCGCGTCCGGACATGGCGATGGGCTAGCGACGGTGCACACGAAACGGAAACGAAAACGACCGGTGCGAGCGGCAGCGAGTCGAGCAGCGGAGTGCGTGCCGGCGCAGCCGGGGTGGGGGTGCTTTATGGGCTCGGGTGCGGCGGCCGGTTGCGCGCGCGCCCCATTGGTCGGCGGCCGCAACAGGGCGAGCTGGTAAAGGTGCGGCGGCGGCTGGCGGCGGGTGCCACTGTGTGGGGAGACGCTGACTAGAGCGGAGCGCTTGCTACTGGTGTTGCTGCTGCCGTACGTTGGTTCGAGATGCCGCCCAAGACTAGCGGGAAGGCCGCCAAGAAGGCTGGCAAGGCGCAGAAGAACATTTCGAAGGGCGACAAGAAGAAGAAGCGCAAGAGGAAGGAGAGCTATGCCATCTACATCTACAAGGTGCTGAAGCAGGTGCACCCTGACACGGGCATCTCGTCGAAGGCGATGAGCATCATGAACAGCTTCGTGAACGACATTTTCGAGCGCATTGCGGCCGAGGCTTCTCGCCTGGCGCACTACAACAAGCGCTCGACCATCACGTCCCGCGAGATCCAGACCGCTGTGCGGCTGTTGCTGCCTGGCGAGCTGGCCAAGCACGCCGTGAGCGAGGGCACGAAGGCGGTGACCAAGTACACGAGCTCCAAGTAAGGAGGTGGCTCTGGAATGGAAGGAAGGATGGAGAAGGCTCCTCCGTTGCGAGAGCGGCAAAACGGCCCTTTTCAGGGCCACCAACTTGCCTTTTGCGGGAAGGGCGGAATTGTTGTTGTTGTTTTGTGGACGGCTGTGATGTGTGCGTTTTGATTGTGGGTGGGTGGGGGTCCGCGTCAAAGCGTTGTTGCGGGGTACGGCCACGAGGTTGGTCGCCGTGGCGTGGAATGGTGGCACGCCTCGTTGGCGTTGTGTGTCACCGTAACGACGGCCGTCTGCGGGTTTGGTTTGCACATCACACATGGCGAGGGTGAAATGTGCAATGTTTTGCCGCCCACTATTCCCTTTGCAGTACGCCGAGTTGACAATGGTGCGACGTAACTGCAGCGTGGAGGTGTGTGGAGTGACGTTGAAATGAACGTGCCATTAAGAGACGCATTGTTGTTTTGTATTGTACTGTACGTGTACGGCGACACGCACGATGATGTACCATTCGACTCTGATTTTTGATAGCCGTGTCTGACTGATTGCGTAGGACGCACGCACACCGATGTCGTCATTCGAGATGCACGCGTGTCCAGTGCAGTACAGTAAGCGCGACGCTAGACGACGACGACGGCGGCGGCGGCGGCGGCGGCGGCGGCGGCGGCGGCGGTCGTTTTTGGCGAATGTCTGTACACGTGTTTGTCTGTGTCCATCCGGTATGTATTTGTTTGTTTGACATAGTTTTGTGTAACTGTCGATCGGCGCGATAGACCGGCGTCACGCAACTGAACCGAAGTCTTTGGGCACACCCGTCATACTGTTGTACACCGTCGCGCTGAGAACGGTAACGAAAGGTTGACTTTGATCGGTCGAATGTCTGGGCAGAACGTGAGGAATGAGGCAAGAGTGCAGGAGGAAAGGACAGAGGGGGGGGGGGGCAAAAGAGAGAGGAAGGGAGAAACGCATTCGTAGAGCAACGGAACGTTCCCGTGTCGGAGGCGTATTGGAGCCGCACTGAAATGCGTTTAACGGCGGCGCGGCTGCAAGTGTCTGCCGTGGTGAACGTTACCTTACCTTTGACGGCTGCATTGGGCTTTGCCTTTGCTTGTGCTTTTTGCTTTCGCTTTCCCGGATGTACGTAACGTTTGTTGATATGGTTCTGAGGAAGAGTGTATGACAGTGCCGTGCCGTCCATGTTCGTGTGCCCTCCCATTGTTGTGTATGCTATTGTCTGTGTACTTGAATGATGTATGTAGGTGTTTAGTGGACATGTTTTACCAGTGGGGGGAAATGGATCGTCGATAGTTGGCGTCACTCTGTCACGGTCGAGATGACGCACCCTCCCTACAGAAAGGTGTCGAGAAAGTGTGTGTGTGTGTTTAGCGAATTGCGTCCGTGAATTGGCAGTGTTTGGAGGTGGGCGTGCCCTGCATGTGGCCCGGAAGGCTGTTCGTTTGGCGGTAGTGTTGTGTGGACAGGGGAGGGGCATGCGTAACGCTGCTGGCATGGCATTCGGGAGATGGGAGGGGGCAAACGAGGAGCGGCGGCCAGAGACGGGACGGGGAGGGGCGCGGTGTGGGTGGCTTGCGCCTGTGCTCGGCGTTGTGGTTTGTGCAAAAGAGGAGGAGAAAAACAATGAGGTGCCAGGGAGGGGAGCGTTGTTGTGTTGTGGTTGTCGTGGTGTAGCCGCAGACGCGGCTGTCAGTGAACGTGGCGAGACGGACGGATGCGCGGAGGGGCGGGGGCGGCGCATTTCGCCGGTGCCGTGCCATGCCTGAAAGCCGCGTGGTCGCTGTGTTGTTGGTGGCGTGGGGGCGAGGAGAGTACCGTACGGGTGTGCTTGTGCGCCGGAAATGGCACACTGCGCCTGCCCGTCTTGGAGGCTGATGGCTGTGGTGTGGAAATGGGGCGCGGTGATGGTGAAGCAGTTGAAGAACAGAAAAAGAAACCAAAAACGTAAGGGGGAGGCCATGGCGTGATGCGGCGGTGGTGGTGAGAGCGGGAAAAACAAAACAAAAAAAAACAACAAAAAAAAGAAGGGAAAACAACAAGAAACAAAAAAGAAAACAAAAAGTCTATCAAGATTAAAATGTAAATGGAAATGGACCCAGGTATAACCTCCCCGCACAAATAGCAGAGAGTCCGATGATAATAAAAATGTGCCAGAATGTTAACGTCCCTACAAAACAAACCCAACGATAAGTAACAGTGCAACAGACATAATGAAACCTGATACATTGTATGAGGGCAGCAGCGTTGACCTTTGGCCCTGTATTCAGAATAAAAAGAGCCAAAGATCGTTACCCCAATGAAAAAGAGACACACACACACACACACACACAAAAAAAACAAAAAAAAAAAGTGCATTTATATCTGCTCCTCAATTGTAGATACCCCTTACACAGCTGTGTGCAATGAATGAGTGCTGGCTGGTAATTAATTTGCACTCCTTGGAGGGAAATGCCATAGGAAGTAGTCTTTAAAAAGTGAATGTTTTTCTTTAAAAAAAAAAAAGTTACTTTAGAAAAAAAGTAATATTGGGGCATTTGTTGTTGAACAAAATAAGTACAATTAACATACGTTATCAGATTTGCGCAATGCAGCTTCACACTACCTTGTTATTGTAACACAATATACTGTACATCGTCCCGAACCGTGACCAGAGTCGCGAGACGAGCAGAGCACGCCGCCGACGCCCGCTCAGTACAACCGTCCACCCGCTACGACTGTCGACTGTCGACTGACGACTACTACCTCTCCCGACTCGCGCTACAATATATATAACAACTGTTCCTGGCGACTCGCTGCGTGCCACTACTGTCGTCTGGCGCGGTCCAAGCGCCGACTAGCAACGATAAATAACTCTCTGGTCAGACAGAGATGCTGTCATGCCTCGCCATCGCTCTGGTAATGAGTACATACGTGTTGCAGCGTGCGTACCACCGGAACACGCAGTGGCGGAGCCAAAGACTGTGTTGTCGAGGTCGAGTGCGTGCGGGAAGAGAGGCAGCGTCGGCACGGAGATGCAAGCGAGCGAGACGCACGGGGGCTGCGGCGTGGCGCGTTTGCGGTTGGCGCCTTTGGTGGCAACGGCCGGGACAAGCAGCGGTGTATGGTGTGGTGCGGGGCGGACAGGGGCGGCGGTGGACGGGGAGGAGGAAGCGGCGCGACGACGGCATGGGGGCGAAAACGGGACGGGGGACGGCGGATGTTGAGAGGCGTCACGCGCGGACAGGACACAGACACAGAGACACACAGATTGGAAAGGGAGGGTGCGCGGTAGTAGTTGGGAATGTGCGTGCGTACCGTGCGGGATGGGAGTGGGCGAGGAACACGGTCGTGGCCCCTGTTTTGGGTGCGTGTGATGACGTCGGTGTGTTGTGGGAAGGGAAGGTGCTGTGGCGGCGGCGCGTAATGGGCGTAGGCCGAAAAGAGAAAGGAACGTGGGCAGTGTGTTGTTGGCAAGCGTCGGTTCGACCGCGACGTTGATGGGCAGGGCAGGGCAGGGCAAGGTTAATGGTGGTAGGAGTAGGCGTGTGGGCGCAAAAAATCTGCCGCTGCAGGCGGTGCCGTAACCGCCATGGCGGGAAGGAGAGAGGGCCAAAGAAAGAAAGAAAGAAAGAAAGAAAGAAAGAAAGAAAGAAAGAAAGAAAGAAAGAAAGAAAGAAAGAAGAAAAAAAAAAAAGGAGGAGGGGGGGGGGCGGGCGAAAGTGGAGAGGCGGTGGTGTGAGAAGGGCGGGGGCGGAAGGAAGGCAGGAAGGACAAGAGGCGAGGCGACGGCTGGCTTTGTGTATCGGTCGGTCTCTGGCTATGCTTCGTTTTCTGCAGCAGGGTCGGTGCGCGGCGTGGCTCGCGGCAGTGGGAACGCCTGGCGGCTGGACGGCCAGCAATGCGGTTGGATGGGCGGCCACAGCACCGCACCTGTGCCCGAGGAGGAGACGCTGGCGGCGGGCCCTGAGGTGAGGCCGGCTCGGCTGGGGCTGGGGCTGTGGATGTGTAGGTGTGCGCCGCTGCTGCAACAACGAGTAAAACGCGAGAAGAAGGGATGGCGGTAGAGAGAGAGAAAAAAAAAAAGGGTCGTGTTGTGTTGATGCGCAGGCAGACGCGTACAGAGAGACGAGCCCGGTCTGCAGCAGGGTGTGGCCGTGCCGAGTGCAGAGCAGCGGCGGCGGCGGCGGCTCGGTTCGGTTCGGCCCGGCCCGGCGGGCCGCGCTGTTGTCGCGGACGTGAGCGCCCCCTGGCGGGTGGCCGGAGGCGGCGCGGCGTGTTGGACGTGTGGCTGGTGGCAGTGCACAATTTGCGAGTGGCTGGCGGTGTGGTGTGGCGGTTGGCGCGTCGGGCGGCGGAGAGAGAGAGAGGAGAGGTATGTGTTGCGGGCGCCCTTTGCTGCGCTGCGTCGTTGCGTGTGCCGTACAGGGCGGGCGCTTGTCGACTGTGTGGGCGGTGTGGTGAATTGGCGGCGTTGTGCCGCGTGTGCCCGGCCGAAGGCGTCGGGAAAAACAGAAGGAAAGGAGAGAGTGTGAGTGGGTCCGGTGTGCGTAGGCCCGTGATGTCGCGTCACGCCGTGTCATGTTTGTGAAACGGCTGCCGGGAGGTGTGGTAGCGAGCCGGTCGGTGTCAGTGCGAAGGGGAATGTGCGTGCGTTTGGCGGTTTCGGTGTGCTTTTTGCGGCGTGAGAGTGGGAATTAGTGGGGCCGGCTGTTGTGTTGGTTCCTTGTGTCTTGTGTCGTGTAGCTTGATGGCAACGTGGAAGGACGCCGGTTTCGTTTCGAGCCTTGCGTGTGGTTGTCGACGTTGACTGGTTGGCGTGTGCCGATGCACGTGCATGTGTGGGTCGCGAGTGCGTTTTTGGCTGGCTGTGTGTGTGTTGGGGGGGAAGGGGGAAGCGGTGGTGAAAGTGCAGTCGTTGCCACGGGCGTCGTCGGGTGGGGCTGGGGCTGTGCGTCGTGGTGGCGGAAAGGTGGTAGGTTGCGGGAAGCGAGCCCGTCGTTGACGGTGTCGCGTGAGTTGTGAATCGAGTGGGGCGCGGGGCGCGGGACAGGAGCAGCGTGCCGCTGCGTCGTGGTCGCCAGCAGAGGCTGTGCCTGTGCGTGTGCTTGTTCGTTTTGTGGGCGGCGGTTCGTGCGAGGCGTTTTTTGTTTTGATTTGTGTTGCCCTAGTTGTTAGTTTATTTTGTTTGTTTTTTGGTTTTTGTTTGTTATTTTGAGACGACGACTGGTTGGTGGCGTGCGCCTCCCGTGTCGTTTGTGTGTGTGTGTTTTTTTTTTTTTTTTTTTGTGTGTTTTTTTTGCACTGGGCCCTGGGGGTGGGTGGGTGCGTGTCGATTGCCGGCTGGCGAAAGGTGCGCCATCGGCGGGGTGGGTCGCCGGCACAAGTAGAGGCGGCGGCGGCGGCGGCGGCGGCGGCGGCGGCGTTGTTGTTGTTGTTGTTGTTGTGTGGTGTTTGTTTTGTTCGGCTGTGTCGGCGAGCTGTGTTGCGGTGCGTGTGAATGGTGGTGCAAAAGTGCTGGCGTTGGGGGTGCGACTGCGACGGCGGCGAGCCGCGGGCGCGCATGATAGTGATGTTGTGAACAGCGGCTGTGTACGGTAGTGGTGTAGTTGTAGCACGACGTGCATCCGGGCCGGCGCGGAAAGCGCAGTTGCGGGCGGTTGCCCTTCGGTGCCAGCCATGTCGCGTGAGCGGCGGGTTGCTCTGGTGTCGACACGTGGTGCTCTGGGTTGTTGTGTGGTGCCCTTTGGCCGGTGGGGGTGGTTCGCGTGTGTCTCGTTCGCGCTCGGTATCTGGTCGTGGTCGTGCTGCTCCCCGTCTGTCGGCGGTTTTTCGACGTCGTCTGTACGTTTTGTTTGTTTGTTTGTTTGCGGCGTGCCTGCCGACGTCGTCCCGTCGCGACCTTTCAACCGAAAGTGTGGCGCCCGAAGGTGAACGAACGTAGCCTGACCTCGGCGCTTTACGCTGAGCTGAGGTGAGCTGAGCGAACCGAACCGAACCTAACCTGTGGTGAGGTGAGCTCAGCCTGAGCCCCTAACGTCTACGTAAGGTAAGCTGTCCGGCTCACGCCTCACGTTTTTGAACGCTTTTTAACCTACGTTTGACGCTTCTTAACCTAGCACTGACCCCTTAACCTAACCTAACGTGTAACCTAACCTAACCTAACCTAACCTAACCTAACCTAACCTAAGCTCTGACGCCTGACGTGTTTGAATGCTTAACCTAAGTTTGACGCTTAACCTAACCCAAGTCCCCTTAACGTAACCCACGTCCACCTAACCTAACCTAACCTAACCTAGACGTGTAAACGTAATGTGTAACGCGTAACGTGTAAGGTCGGCTGTCGTGTGTGCTGACGGCAGATTGGGTTGGTCTGTAGATTCGGATTGCGGTTTGCCTCGGTCGAGGGGTTGGGTCGGAAGCGGCGAGGGGCGGCGGCGCCTGTTGCGCAGGCGGCGTCCGTTTGCGGCGGGCAATTGTTGAGAAACGGCTGTGAATGTTGGCGGGTGAGAGGAGGAGGACGGCGCGCGATGTGGCCCGACGGCTGCGGGCCGATCGGGAAACGGCGGGAGGGCGACGGAAGGCGATGGGGCGGCGGAGGCGCGTTTGCACGGCCGTCATCGCCGCACGCCTCGGCTTGTGTGGCTGTGGCGCCGGCCGCGCTGGCCGGGCTGCCGCGGCGACGGTGTGGGAGTTTTGCCGAAGGTTTGGCCATTGTGGCGGGTCGTCGGCTGGGGCTGTGGGGGCGGCATTTGGGCGGGGGCGGCGATTCTCGGCGGGCCGACCCAGGCTGTAGCGCGCGGTAGCTGCAGTTTGGCCGTGGTTTGCGGCGCTGCCGTGGCGACTGGTTGGCGACTGTGGTGTGGCTGTGTGTAGCCCCATCCTCGGTGGTTTGAAAGGCGCGGGCGGTTGTGGCGCAGGTTTGGGGCTGCTCCGCACAGGCTGTCGGACGTTGGGCGGTAGCAAGCGCGGGAGGCGCGGCGCGGCGGCGCGCAGAGTGGCGGCCGCTCTCTCGGCCGTCCGCGCCCGCCCGCGACACTGGCTGGGCCCTTGTGATTCTCTGCTCTGCTGTGCTGTGCTTGCGTGCCTGCCGTCCCGCTCGCTCTCGCTCTCGCTCTCGCTGTGTGTTACGCGCGTCGTCGAAATGGCAGATCAGGCGGCTACGAACGAGACTGCTGCGGCACCCGCCGCCACCGGCACTACGAAGAAGGCCAAGTCTGCGTCGTCTGCGAAGAAGCCGCGCGCCAAGCCTGCGCACCCGCGCACCTCTGAGATGGTGACGGCGGCCATCAAGAGTCTGAAGGAGCGCGGCGGGTCGTCGCTGCAGGCGATCAAGAAGTACATTGCCGCGCACTACAAGCTGGACGCGGAGAAGCTGGCGCCGTTTATCAAGAAGTACCTCAAGTCGGCCGTCGTGGCGGGCGAGCTGGTGCAGACGAAGGGGAAGGGCGCGTCCGGCTCGTTCAAGCTTGCCGGCGCCGGCGGCGGGGGGGCGGCCGAGGGCGGCAAGGCTCGTGCTGGCGGTGCCAAGAAGAAGCGCGCCGCTCCGGCCAGCAAGGAGAAGAAGGGCGCCCGTGCGGCCGGCGCAAAGAAGGCTGGTGGCGTGAAGGCGGCGACCGGTCGGAAGGCGGGCGCCGCCAAGAAGGCGTCTGCGGCGTCGGCCGCTCCCGCGGGTGCGAAGAAGGCGGCTGCGGCCAAGCCGGCCAAGGCCAAGTCGCCGTCGAAGGCGAAGAAGGCCGCCAAGGTTCCGACGAAGAAGCCGAAGGCGCCGCGCCCGAAGAAGGCGACGACGCCGTCTAAGGCGAAGGCTTCGCCCAAGAAGAAGAAGTAGAGTAGAGGAGAAAGAGATGGGAAAGGAAGGGTTTGGCGCTTGGCTCCGTCGTCCCCACCCCCCGTCGTCGTCTAGTGGCGCGCAAGAGACGCGCGGCCCAAAACGGCCCTTCTCAGGGCCATCAAAGCACGTCGGGGAAGGTTTTGATTGTCGTGTTGCGTTTGGTGTGGGTGTCTGTCTGTATGCCCGTGGGGATGCTGTTTGCGTGCCGTGGTGGTTGGATTGCGGGGGTCGGTGGCGGGTGTGGGCGGCGGTAGCGGTAGCGGTAGCGGTGGTGTTGTTGTCGTGGTTGAGTGTCGCCGTGCTTTTTGGCGGCGGCCGACGGTTGGTTTTCTGTCACGTTGTTTTTGAATACGTTGGTTGGCTTGCCTGCGTTCAGTTCTTCTCG
Organism: Schistocerca americana; assembly: GCF_021461395.2. Classification (NCBI taxonomy): domain Eukaryota; kingdom Metazoa; phylum Arthropoda; class Insecta; order Orthoptera; family Acrididae; genus Schistocerca; species Schistocerca americana. The sequence continues at coordinate 75,227,708 of NC_060126.1, read as the reverse complement.
GATGTCTTGTCTCGTCGTGTCCGGTCTTTGTTTGTTTCTTTGTGTGTGTTATGTTTTGCAACGGGGGGCACGTTGAGATGTGGAAGGAGTCGGCGGGGATTTCGGTGGCGTGTAGAGCGCGCGTGCCTGGCCGTTGGCCGTCGGTGCGGGTTTTGTTTTCGAAACGAAAGCGGCGGCCGGCCAGCCACCCGTGCGGTGTGACGTCGGCCGTTGGGTATTGTGCGCCTTGAGCGGCCGGGGAGGGATGATGTGCGATTGTTGCGCGCTGCTAGCAGGCAGGCAGAGTGAGCGGGTGTGGCGGACGGACGGGAAGTGGTGGTTTGTTTTTTGTTTGTTTGTGTGGTTGTGGGGCGAGAGGCAGGCGACCGACAAAGTTTGCTCGCGACGGAGAGATGTTAGTGGCCCTGAAAAGGGCCGTTTTTGTTTGTGCGGTGCGGTGCCGCGGCGCGGTTTAGGCGCGCTCGCCGCGGATGCGGCGCGCGAGCTGGATGTCCTTGGGCATGATGGTGACGCGCTTGGCGTGGATTGCGCACAGGTTGGTGTCTTCGAAGAGGCCGACGAGGTAGGCCTCGCTGGCCTCCTGCAGGGCCATGACTGCGGAGCTCTGGAAGCGCAGGTCGGTCTTGAAGTCCTGGGCGATCTCGCGCACTAGGCGCTGGAATGGCAGCTTGCGGATGAGCAGCTCTGTGCTCTTCTGGTAGCGCCTGATTTCTCGCAGGGCGACGGTGCCCGGCCTGTAGCGGTGGGGCTTCTTGACGCCTCCGGTGGCGGGCGCGCTCTTCCTCGCCGCCTTGGTGGCGAGCTGTTTGCGCGGCGCCTTTCCGCCGGTGGACTTGCGGGCCGTTTGCTTTGTGCGGGCCATGGCGGTAGCGGTAGCGGAGCGGCGTGCGTGGAGGTTAGGTGCGGCGCGGCGTCCGGTGCTGCCTCCGTGCTGCGCTTATATGCCCTCGGTTGCGCGTGGTGGGGGGAGGGCGGGCCAGAGTCTATATAGGGGGGCGGCGGGCGCGCTGGGCGCAGACCGTAGCCGACTCGCCAGCCGCTGCAGCTGCTGTTTGTGCACGTTTTGCTTTGCCCGAGGAAGGAAGGATGACAGGCCGCGGCAAGGGAGGAAAGGGGCTCGGCAAGGGTGGCGCCAAGCGGCACCGCAAGGTGTTGCGCGACAACATCCAGGGCATCACGAAGCCCGCCATCCGCCGCCTGGCTCGCAGGGGCGGCGTGAAGCGCATCTCTGGTCTGATCTACGAGGAGACCCGCGGGGTGCTGAAGGTGTTCCTGGAGAACGTGATCCGCGACGCGGTGACGTACACTGAGCACGCCAAGCGCAAGACTGTGACGGCCATGGACGTGGTGTACGCCCTGAAGAGGCAGGGGCGCACCCTGTACGGTTTCGGCGGTTAGGCTGCGTCGCAGCGGGCGCTGGCCTTCCCGCGGCCGTGCTTGTGGGTGGGAGAGACTAGAAAACGGCCCTTTTCAGGGCCACCACACTGTTCGGAAGTTGAAAAGTGCGAAAGAGTCTGTGTTGTTGCTGCGTGTGTGCGCGCTGTGTTGTTTGTTTGTTTCTTTCTTTCCGTTTGAGCGACGTGATGTGACTGGGAGGGGAGAAGGAAAGGAAACGTGTCATGTGGCTGGCTGTGTGTGGAGCTGCTTCGTTTGTGTTTGTTATTGTGTGTCTTTGTATCGATCGCGATGGAGATGGCGGGCTGTGTGTTGTTGTGCGAGAGGCGGTGATTATTTGCTTGCGTGGTTTGGCTCTGTGTGTTTGCGGCGGCGTTGGGGTTTCCGAGGCAAGGCGTGTGGGCATAGGCGGCCGGATCAGCTGTTTGTTTCGTTCGTGTCGACGGCCGTTGCGCGCGGGAGTGGAGGGCGGTGTGTCGACACGCCTCCCTTTAACAATGGTCATTATTGCTGCCGTTGTCGTTTGGAAGGCGACTGCGACCGTGCAAAATGTGTGTGTGTGTGTGTGTGTGTGTGTGTGTGTGTGTGTGTGTGTGTGTTGGGCCACACGGGCTGTGTGGACGACAAGATGGCGGACGTGCGCCGGCGGCGGCTGTGCTGTGAAAGTGCAAAGTTAAAAAACAAAGCAAGGTGCGGCGAGGACGACTGAAATTTTGCTTTGGACGTAGGTTTGTGTGGTGGCCCTGAAAAGGGCCGATTGTTGTGGGCCGAGCCGGCAAAGCGCGTTGCGTGCAGGGGAGCACGCGGCGCTGCGACTGCCTGGCCTCCTTTAGGCCTTCTTCTCGGTCTTCTTTGGCAGCAGGACGGCCTGGATGTTGGGCAGGACACCACCCTGTGCGATGGTGACGCCCGACAGGAGCTTGTTGAGCTCCTCGTCGTTGCGGATGGCAAGCTGCAGGTGGCGCGGGATGATGCGCGTCTTCTTGTTGTCGCGGGCCGCGTTTCCGGCCAGCTCGAGCACCTCAGCCGCGAGGTACTCCATGACGGCGGCGAGGTAGACGGGCGCCCCGGCGCCGACGCGCTCTGCGTAGTTTCCCTTGCGCAGGAGGCGGTGGATTCTGCCGACCGGGAACTGGAGCCCAGCCCTGCTTGAGCGGGACTTTGACTTGCCCTTGACTTTGCCTCCCTTTCCGCGTCCGGACATGGCGATGGGCTAGCGACGGTGCACACGAAACGGAAACGAAAACGACCGGTGCGAGCGGCAGCGAGTCGAGCAGCGGAGTGCGTGCCGGCGCACTGCACTGCACTGCACTGCAAATCACTGGTTTCATCTACCAGGAGGAGGGACAGGCTAAGCAGCGAGGCTGCTGTTCCTGTTTGGACCTCTAGAGCTGTTGTGTGGCCTCACTGTTGGTTTGGCCTATGTGAGCGCCCGCGTGAGGGCGGACGCTGCTTTAAATGCGTCATAGCTGCTGCGGGAGAAGCTACTCCCGCAGCAGATCAGGCCAGCGCGTGGTTGGCCTGCGGTGGACTTGGTGTCCCAGTCCACGTATAAGATGACTGCCAGAGTGTCCTGCAGAGGCATAGAACACCCTGGCGGACTGCCTGATGCGATCCCGTAGCAACGGGACGCCAGCTTCCTCATGAAGCAGTCTCGTGGGGTACCGAGGCGGCTTGTGAAGTGCGAGTCGCAGCGCCCGATTTTGGACACGCTGGAGCATCGCAACGTGCGATGGAGCAGCATTCCCCCACACCACGGCGGCGTACTCGAGTACCGGCCGGACGAGGGCCAAGTACACGGTCAGGCCGTGCCGAGGGGGGAGAGTGGACGAGGGGTTCAGCAGCGGGTAGAGCGCCCGGAGACGCCCAATCGCCCGCCCCCTGATGTCGCGGATGTGCGGTAGCCAGGTGAGATGCCGGTCCAGCCGCACACCGAGGTATTGGCCTGTTGGTGACCACGGGATGGGGCCTCCCGAGATCGAGACAGGCGGCAGAGCAGGAGGCAGTCGTCTCCGAGTGAAGACGACCGCCTGGCTCTTGGCGGCGTTGAATTTGAGACGCCACTTGGTGGACCACGCCCCCAGGACGTCGCACGCAAGTTGGAGTCGGCGGCACATCGCGACCACGTTCATGCTGCGGGTGAACAGCGCAGTGTCGTCGGCGTAAAGAGCCAACTCCACGCGTGCCACCCGCGGTGCGTCGGCGGTGTACAAGGTGTACAGCAGGGGGCCGAGAACCGACCCCTGCGGTACCCCTGCACGAATCGGCCGGTCGGTGGATGTGCCGCCGGCGGCCCGGACGTGGAAGGTGCGGCCCTCTAGGTAGGACCGCAGTAGAAGTGCGTGCGACGTCGGGACCCCATGTACAAGGAGCTTGTACACGAGGCCCTCGTGCCACACGCTGTCGAACGCCTTGGAGACGTCTAGGAGTACCGCCCCAAGGTACTCCCGCGTCTCCAGCGCCCTCATCGCCTGTTCCACCAGGCGTAGGAGCTGGTGCGTGGTCGAGTGGCCCCGCCGGAATCCGAACTGCTCAGCTGGAAGGAGCCCTTCAGCGGTGACGTGGCGCCACAGCCGCTCCACGTACAATCTCTCAAAAATCTTGGAGAGAGACGGGAGCAGGCTGATCGGCCGGTAATGCTCCACCTGGCGCGGATCCTTGCCGGCCTTTGGGATAGCCACCACTTCCGCGTGTTTCCACGCGGAAGGGTAGATCCCGGAGCTGAGGACACAGTTAAAAGTGTCCGCTAGTGGCTGATAGAGTGCCGGCGGCAATAGCCGCAGGAGGTGGTTTGTGACTCCATCAGAGCCACCTGCCTTCTTCGGGTTGAGGCGGCGGAGCTGGAGTCCAACCTCTTCAGCTGTGACGGGCGTGATCGCATCATCAGCGGCCCTGGCGGCGAGGAAAACTGGTAGGTGGTTTTCCACGAGTTGGACGTGTTCGGCGTCGAAAACATCCGCGACCGGTCGGAAGTTGTCGGCGAACACGTCTGCGAGTGCGTTGGCCTTGGCGTCCGGGGCGCAGACAACCTCGCCGCCGACATGGAGCGGAGGAACAGGCTGATGGCGGCGGAGGAAGCGCTTGGCGGTCCGCCAGGCACTCCCATCAGTCGTGTTCAGGGTGGCCACAAGGCCAGCCCAGTCACGGTTTCGGTGTTGGTCGATGGCGGCCCGGATTTCGCGCCGTGCCCGATTGAGGCGACGCTTGGTCTCAGGCTGCCTAGTGAGTTGCCACTCGCGGAAGAGGCGGTTTTTGGCCGTTATAGCCTCCAGTATGTGCGGAGGAAGCTGCCGAGACATCTCTCGGGGCCGCCGCGGCTGTCGGGGAGATGCAGCGGCAGCAGCGCTAAGGGTGTGCCGCGTAAAAAAGGCCAGCGCAGCATCGGCCCCCTCCAGGGCAGGATCTGGGGCATCTTCAAAGCGGCCGAGCAGTTCGGCTTGGAATCTGGCTTCGTCAATTCCGCGGAAGGTGCGGCGAGCAGGCGGCAGGGAGGCGCCGACAACGTCCATATCGTAGACCACCGGAAGGTGGTCAGAGGACAGGGCGCAGCGGACGGTAGCCGACGTAAAGTGCCCGACGCCTTTCAGGACTGCGACGTCGAGCACGTCGGGCTGGCCTCTGTTGGGAAAGAATGTATGGTCAAATGGACCCAGAACTAGAGCGCCGTGGCGTTGAGTGACGCGGAGAAGGCGTCGCCCGCTGACGTTGGTGACTCGAGAATTCCATTGCGGGCTCTTGGCATTTAAGTCACCCGCAATGAAAAGTTTCCCACGCAGCGTTAGGAGGGCATCAAGGTCGGCCTCCAGGAGATGGCCCCTCGGTGGCCTGTAGACGGCGATGAAGGTAATGACACCAGCTGTGGTGGTGACAGCCACCCCAGTGGCCTCCACCGCAGCTAGAGGCGGCAGCAGGACAGCATGGTGCTTCAGTGAGTTTTTCACATATATGGCGGTGCCTCCACCATGGGTGGGCCGGTCGGTGCGGTAGCAGCGATAGTTCGCCACACCGACGGCCACGCCAGGTTTAAGAAACGTCTCACAGACGAGGCAGATGTCTATCGCCTCATCTCGGAGGAATTGACGGAATTCCCCTTGTTGGGGAACTAAGCCGCGTGCGTTAAAGCCGCACACGGTGAGCCCATGTATATGCTCATTTTCCATGGCGGTCCGCAGGAACAACGCCGGCCTGGAGGGCGGACGTGACGGCAGTGACTAACACCGGCAGCTGCTCGAGCAGCTGGCTCAACGAACGCAAAAGCGTGCGGAGCTCAGCTGCATCAGGAGCCGTGGGGACCTCTGGGGCGGCCTCCAAGGCAGGAGCAGCAGGCTGCGGTGGGACCGCAGGAGGTGATGTTTGCAGCGGCACAGCCCGAGGGGCAGACCGCTGTCGCGGGGCAGCAGTGGCCGGACGTTCCGCCGCAGGGGCGGTGCGCCGCGGCCGTCGGCGGCGCCGGCGGGGGGAAGCAGCCGGTGCGGAAGGCGCGGGTGCAGGGGGAGCAGCCACATCTGACGGGGCAGGCTGCTGCTGCGCAGCGCCATCAGAGGCAGCAGGCCGCTGAGTAGGGGGGGCGGGCGCCCCCCCCTTGGCGGCATCAGCGAAGCTGGTGCCAGGCTGCACCTTGCGGGAAGGGGTAGCCCGGCCGCGATGCTGCTGGCGGCCACGTTGGAAGGCCGGACATCCCCGGTAGCTCGCAACGTGCGCGCCACTGCAGTTGCAGCACGTCGGTTTGTCCTCTCGCGGGAGTGGGCATTCCTTGCTCTGATGCTGGGCCCCGCACTTGACACAGCGGGGCGGCATCGAACAATAGCGCGACACATGGTCGAGCCGTTGGCAGGAGAAACACTGGGCCCTCCTGCCCTTGGCCCTCAGTGGCTCCACTGCGACATCGACCCGCCCAACCCGCTGCACCTGGAAAATCTTGCGATTTTCCAGGTTGTCAACAAGGACAACCAGGTACAGCGGCATTGGTCGGTGGGTGCGTGGGGAGTTCATGAGCCCCGTGTGTCGGATGCCGAAGCCCATGTCCTCCAGTTCTTCGCGTAGATAATCCGCCCCAAACTGGAGGGGGAGGCGGCGGAACACCACCTTCAGCAGTTTGAGTGGCTCCGATGGGTGCGTGTAGCAATGGAGGCCATCTTTGCAGATGACCTCCATGACTGCACGGTAGTCCTCAGCAGAAGTCGTGAGGAGCCGGTAGAGGTTATTGCCAGCAGTCCTGACGCTGGCAGTTGGCGCCACCCTGGCGATCTTCTGCTCGAACAGCCGATAAGGGCCGTCCCATTGGACGACAATCGGCGGGGGGCGCGACGCAGCAGGCCGGCGTGGCACCCCGGCGTCGTCCGAGACATCATCAGGCGCGTCCTGGAAGGCGTTGGCGGTCGGCAGCGGCAGCGCAGGCTGTAGGACAGCCGCCCTTGCCGTGTGCCGCCTGGCAGGGGTAACAAAACCGTCCTCATCAGGGTGGCGCGCAGCAGCAGGCCCAGAGGAGGACCTCTGCTCCCTCGTGCACACCGTCGTCTCGACCGCCTGGGCCGCAGTGGCAGCGGCGGCGCGGGAGGCCTTAGTGGCCTTCTTCCGCGGCCGAGCAGTGTCGGAGGCTTGGGAGCGGCCGTCAGAGTCGTCCGTCGCGTCAGCCCGGCGCTTACGGAGCGCACGAGCATCGTCAGCGTCACGTCTGTCAGCGTCAGCAATGGCCTCCGCAAGATTTGCGTCTGGCAAGTCGTCGTCGTCGGTAATCATGGCGGCCTCTCGGGCTGGTTTTGCAACCGCCCGGACCGCGGTAGAGCCCTTCGCGCAGGGCGCGGCAGAAACTGGCGTGGCTACGGGTTCTTGATGTTGCAGGGCCGTAGGGGCAGCCACATGTGAACCGACCTCTCGCATGGTCGGCCCCTGTGGCGCACCCTGTGAGACCGCCGTCGCCAGAGACGCAGCCTGTGCGCCTGGCGAGGCCCCCACCGGCTCACCTGTCGCCTGTCGCCCCGTGCCCGGCAGTGCAGAAGCCTTCCATATCCTGCAGTACGCAAGCATGGCAGCTTCGTCGTCCTCACGACCGGGGTAGTCACCCCCATGTGCAAGCTTATGCATGCGCACTTCCATGCGCTCCTGGGAGCGAGAAACATCAACAAGAGAAACGTCCAAGTCATTGTCAAGTGGTCGGCGCCGGTTCGTCATAAGTGGGGGGCCGGATGGGGCCGCCGACGGGAGCAACTCAGTCGCCTGAGCTGACCCCGCCGGACAGCGATCCGCCACACCCTTCGCTCGATCGTCAAACACGTCCTCTCGCCTCGACATCTCAGCTCGGAGTGCGTCGCGTCGCGTGCGTGCGTCACCGCGTGCGTTGCGTGCGCGTCGCGTGCGTGACGGCGCAGCCGGGGTGGGGGTGCTTTATGGGCTCGGGTGCGGCGGCCGGTTGCGCGCGCGCCCCATTGGTCGGCGGCCGCAACAGGGCGAGCTGGTAAAGGTGCGGCGGCGGCTGGCGGCGGGTGCCACTGTGTGGGGAGACGCTGACTAGAGCGGAGCGCTTGCTACTGGTGTTGCTGCTGCCGTACGTTGGTTCGAGATGCCGCCCAAGACTAGCGGGAAGGCCGCCAAGAAGGCTGGCAAGGCGCAGAAGAACATTTCGAAGGGCGACAAGAAGAAGAAGCGCAAGAGGAAGGAGAGCTATGCCATCTACATCTACAAGGTGCTGAAGCAGGTGCACCCTGACACGGGCATCTCGTCGAAGGCGATGAGCATCATGAACAGTTTCGTGAACGACATTTTCGAGCGCATTGCGGCCGAGGCTTCTCGCCTGGCGCACTACAACAAGCGCTCGACCATCACGTCCCGCGAGATCCAGACCGCTGTGCGGCTGTTGCTGCCTGGCGAGCTGGCCAAGCACGCCGTGAGCGAGGGCACGAAGGCGGTGACCAAGTACACGAGCTCCAAGTAAGGAGGTGGCTCTGGAATGGAAGGAAGGATGGAGAAGGCTCCTCCGTTGCGAGAGCGGCAAAACGGCCCTTTTCAGGGCCACCAACTTGCCTTTTGCGGGAAGGGCGGAATTGTTGTTGTTGTTTTGTGGACGGCTGTGATGTGTGCGTTTTGATTGTGGGTGGGTGGGGGTCCGCGTCAAAGCGTTGTTGCGGGGTACGGCCACGAGGTTGGTCGCCGTGGCGTGGAATGGTGGCACGCCTCGTTGGCGTTGTGTGTCACCGTAACGACGGCCGTCTGCGGGTTTGGTTTGCACATCACACATGGCGAGGGTGAAATGTGCAATGTTTTGCCGCCCACTATTCCCTTTGCAGTACGCCGAGTTGACAATGGTGCGACGTAACTGCAGCGTGGAGGTGTGTGGAGTGACGTTGAAATGAACGTGCCATTAAGAGACGCATTGTTGTTTTGTATTGTACTGTACGTGTACGGCGACACGCACGATGATGTACCATTCGACTCTGATTTTTGATAGCCGTGTCTGACTGATTGCGTAGGACGCACGCACACCGATGTCGTCATTCGAGATGCACGCGTGTCCAGTGCAGTACAGTAAGCGCGACGCTAGACGACGACGACGGCGGCGGCGGCGGCGGCGGCGGCGGCGGCGGCGGCGGTCGTTTTTGGCGAATGTCTGTACACGTGTTTGTCTGTGTCCATCCGGTATGTATTTGTTTGTTTGACATAGTTTTGTGTAACTGTCGATCGGCGCGATAGACCGGCGTCACGCAACTGAACCGAAGTCTTTGGGCACACCCGTCATACTGTTGTACACCGTCGCGCTGAGAACGGTAACGAAAGGTTGACTTTGATCGGTCGAATGTCTGGGCAGAACGTGAGGAATGAGGCAAGAGTGCAGGAGGAAAGGACAGAGGGGGGGGGGGGGGGGGCAAAAGAGAGAGGAAGGGAGAAACGCATTCGTAGAGCAACGGAACGTTCCCGTGTCGGAGGCGTATTGGAGCCGCACTGAAATGCGTTTAACGGCGGCGCGGCTGCAAGTGTCTGCCGTGGTGAACGTTACCTTACCTTTGACGGCTGCATTGGGCTTTGCCTTTGCTTGTGCTTTTTGCTTTCGCTTTCCCGGATGTACGTAACGTTTGTTGATATGGTTCTGAGGAAGAGTGTATGACAGTGCCGTGCCGTCCATGTTCGTGTGCCCTCCCATTGTTGTGTATGCTATTGTCTGTGTACTTGAATGATGTATGTAGGTGTTTAGTGGACATGTTTTACCAGTGGGGGGAAATGGATCGTCGATAGTTGGCGTCACTCTGTCACGGTCGAGATGACGCACCCTCCCTACAGAAAGGTGTCGAGAAAGTGTGTGTGTGTGTTTAGCGAATTGCGTCCGTGAATTGGCAGTGTTTGGAGGTGGGCGTGCCCTGCATGTGGCCCGGAAGGCTGTTCGTTTGGCGGTAGTGTTGTGTGGACAGGGGAGGGGCATGCGTAACGCTGCTGGCATGGCATTCGGGAGATGGGAGGGGGCAAACGAGGAGCGGCGGCCAGAGACGGGACGGGGAGGGGCGCGGTGTGGGTGGCTTGCGCCTGTGCTCGGCGTTGTGGTTTGTGCAAAAGAGGAGGAGAAAAACAATGAGGTGCCAGGGAGGGGAGCGTTGTTGTGTTGTGGTTGTCGTGGTGTAGCCGCAGACGCGGCTGTCAGTGAACGTGGCGAGACGGACGGATGCGCGGAGGGGCGGGGGCGGCGCATTTCGCCGGTGCCGTGCCATGCCTGAAAGCCGCGTGGTCGCTGTGTTGTTGGTGGCGTGGGGGCGAGGAGAGTACCGTACGGGTGTGCTTGTGCGCCGGAAATGGCACACTGCGCCTGCCCGTCTTGGAGGCTGATGGCTGTGGTGTGGAAATGGGGCGCGGTGATGGTGAAGCAGTTGAAGAACAGAAAAAGAAACCAAAAACGTAAGGGGGAGGCCATGGCGTGATGCGGCGGTGGTGGTGAGAGCGGGAAAAACAAAACAAAAAAAAACAACAAAAAAAAGAAGGGAAAACAACAAGAAACAAAAAAGAAAACAAAAAGTCTATCAAGATTAAAATGTAAATGGAAATGGACCCAGGTATAACCTCCCCGCACAAATAGCAGAGAGTCCGATGATAATAAAAATGTGCCAGAATGTTAACGTCCCTACAAAACAAACCCAACGATAAGTAACAGTGCAACAGACATAATGAAACCTGATACATTGTATGAGGGCAGCAGCGTTGACCTTTGGCCCTGTATTCAGAATAAAAAGAGCCAAAGATCGTTACCCCAATGAAAAAGAGACACACACACACACACACACAAAAAAAACAAAAACAAAAAAGTGCATTTATATCTGCTCCTCAATTGTAGATACCCCTTACACAGCTGTGTGCAATGAATGAGTGCTGGCTGGTAATTAATTTGCACTCCTTGGAGGGAAATGCCATAGGAAGTAGTCTTTAAAAAGTGAATGTTTTTCTTTAAAAAAAAAAAAGTTACTTTAGAAAAAAAGTAATATTGGGGCATTTGTTGTTGAACAAAATAAGTACAATTAACATACGTTATCAGATTTGCGCAATGCAGCTTCACACTACCTTGTTATTGTAACACAATATACTGTACATCGTCCCGAACCGTGACCAGAGTCGCGAGACGAGCAGAGCACGCCGCCGACGCCCGCTCAGTACAACCGTCCACCCGCTACGACTGTCGACTGTCGACTGACGACTACTACCTCTCCCGACTCGCGCTACAATATATATAACAACTGTTCCTGGCGACTCGCTGCGTGCCACTACTGTCGTCTGGCGCGGTCCAAGCGCCGACTAGCAACGATAAATAACTCTCTGGTCAGACAGAGATGCTGTCATGCCTCGCCATCGCTCTGGTAATGAGTACATACGTGTTGCAGCGTGCGTACCACCGGAACACGCAGTGGCGGAGCCAAAGACTGTGTTGTCGAGGTCGAGTGCGTGCGGGAAGAGAGGCAGCGTCGGCACGGAGATGCAAGCGAGCGAGACGCACGGGGGCTGCGGCGTGGCGCGTTTGCGGTTGGCGCCTTTGGTGGCAACGGCCGGGACAAGCAGCGGTGTATGGTGTGGTGCGGGGCGGACAGGGGCGGCGGTGGACGGGGAGGAGGAGGCGGCGCGACGACGGCATGGGGGCGAAAACGGGACGGGGGACGGCGGATGTTGAGAGGCGTCACGCGCGGACAGGACACAGACACAGAGACACACAGATTGGAAAGGGAGGGTGCGCGGTAGTAGTTGGGAATGTGCGTGCGTACCGTGTGGGATGGGAGTGGGCGAGGAACACGGTCGTGGCCCCTGTTTTGGGTGCGTGTGATGACGTCGGTGTGTTGTGGGAAGGGAAGGTGCTGTGGCGGCGGCGCGTAATGGGCGTAGGCCGAAAAGAGAAAGGAACGTGGGCAGTGTGTTGTTGGCAAGCGTCGGTTCGACCGCGACGTTGATGGGCAGGGCAGGGCAGGGCAAGGTTAATGGTGGTAGGAGTAGGCGTGTGGGCGCAAAAAATCTGCCGCTGCAGGCGGTGCCGTAACCGCCATGGCGGGAAGGAGAGAGGGCCAAAGAAAGAAAGAAAGAAAGAAAGAAAGAAAGAAAGAAAGAAAGAAGAAAAAAAAAAAGGAGGAGGGGGGGGGGGGCGGGCGAAAGTGGAGAGGCGGTGGTGTGAGAAGGGCGGGGGCGGAAGGAAGGCAGGAAGGACAAGAGGCGAGGCGACGGCTGGCTTTGTGTATCGGTCGGTCTCTGGCTATGCTTCGTTTTCTGCAGCAGGGTCGGTGCGCGGCGTGGCTCGCGGCAGTGGGAACGCCTGGCGGCTGGACGGCCAGCAATGCGGTTGGATGGGCGGCCACAGCACCGCACCTGTGCCCGAGGAGGAGACGCTGGCGGCGGGCCCTGAGGTGAGGCCGGCTCGGCTGGGGCTGGGGCTGTGGATGTGTAGGTGTGCGCCGCTGCTGCAACAACGAGTAAAACGCGAGAAGAAGGGATGGCGGTAGAGAGAGAAAAAAAAAAAAAAGGGTCGTGTTGTGTTGATGCGCAGGCAGACGCGTACAGAGAGACGAGCCCGGTCTGCAGCAGGGTGTGGCCGTGCCGAGTGCAGAGCAGCGGCGGCGGCGGCGGCTCGGTTCGGTTCGGCCCGGCCCGGCGGGCCGCGCTGTTGTCGCGGACGTGAGCGCCCCCCGGCGGGTGGCCGGAGGCGGCGCGGCGTGTTGGACGTGTGGCTGGTGGCAGTGCACAATTTGCGAGTGGCTGGCGGTGTGGTGTGGCGGTTGGCGCGTCGGGCGGCGGAGAGAGAGAGAGGAGAGGTATGTGTTGCGGGCGCCCTTTGCTGCGCTGCGTCGTTGCGTGTGCCGTACAGGGCGGGCGCTTGTCGACTGTGTGGGCGGTGTGGTGAATTGGCGGCGTTGTGCCGCGTGTGCCCGGCCGAAGGCGTCGGGAAAAACAGAAGGAAAGGAGAGAGTGTGAGTGGGTCCGGTGTGCGTAGGCCCGTGATGTCGCGTCACGCCGTGTCATGTTTGTGAAACGGCTGCCGGGAGGTGTGGTAGCGAGCCGGTCGGTGTCAGTGCGAAGGGGAATGTGCGTGCGTTTGGCGGTTTCGGTGTGCTTTTTGCGGCGTGAGAGTGGGAATTAGTGGGGCCGGCTGTTGTGTTGGTTCCTTGTGTCTTGTGTCGTGTAGCTTGATGGCAACGTGGAAGGACGCCGGTTTCGTTTCGAGCCTTGCGTGTGGTTGTCGACGTTGACTGGTTGGCGTGTGCCGATGCACGTGCATGTGTGGGTCGCGAGTGCGTTTTTGGCTGGCTGTGTGTGTGTTGGGGGGGAAGGGGGAGGCGGTGGTGAAAGTGCAGTCGTTGCCACGGGCGTCGTCGGGTGGGGCTGGGGCTGTGCGTCGTGGTGGCGGAAAGGTGGTAGGTTGCGGGAAGCGAGCCCGTCGTTGACGGTGTCGCGTGAGTTGTGAATCGAGTGGGGCGCGGGGCGCGGGACAGGAGCAGCGTGCCGCTGCGTCGTGGTCGCCAGCAGAGGCTGTGCCTGTGCGTGTGCTTGTTCGTTTTGTGGGCGGCGGTTCGTGCGAGGCGTTTTTTGTTTTGATTTGTGTTGCCCTAGTTGTTAGTTTATTTTGTTTGTTTTTTGGTTTTTGTTTGTTATTTTGAGACGACGACTGGTTGGTGGCGTGCGCCTCCCGTGTCGTTTGTGTGTGTGTGTTTTTTTTTTTTTTTGTGTGTTTTTTTTGCACTGGGCCCTGGGGGTGGGTGGGTGCGTGTCGATTGCCGGCTGGCGAAAGGTGCGCCATCGGCGGGGTGGGTCGCCGGCACAAGTAGAGGCGGCGGCGGCGGCGTTGTTGTTGTTGTTGTTGTTGTGTGGTGTTTGTTTTGTTCGGCTGTGTCGGCGAGCTGTGTTGCGGTGCGTGTGAATGGTGGTGCAAAAGTGCTGGCGTTGGGGGTGCGACTGCGACGGCGGCGAGCCGCGGGCGCGCATGATAGTGATGTTGTGAACAGCGGCTGTGTACGGTAGTGGTGTAGTTGTAGCACGACGTGCATCCGGGCCGGCGCGGAAAGCGCAGTTGCGGGCGGTTGCCCTTCGGTGCCAGCCATGTCGCGTGAGCGGCGGGTTGCTCTGGTGTCGACACGTGGTGCTCTGGGTTGTTGTGTGGTGCCCTTTGGCCGGTGGGGGTGGTTCGCGTGTGTCTCGTTCGCGCTCGGTATCTGGTCGTGGTCGTGCTGCTCCCCGTCTGTCGGCGGTTTTTCGACGTCGTCTGTACGTTTTGTTTGTTTGTTTGTTTGCGGCGTGCCTGCCGACGTCGTCCCGTCGCGACCTTTCAACCGAAAGTGTGGCGCCCGAAGGTGAACGAACGTAGCCTGACCTCGGCGCTTTACGCTGAGCTGAGGTGAGCTGAGCGAACCGAACCGAACCTAACCTGTGGTGAGGTGAGCTCAGCCTGAGCCCCTAACGTCTACGTAAGGTAAGCTGTCCGGCTCACGCCTCACGTTTTTGAACGCTTTTTAACCTACGTTTGACGCTTCTTAACCTAGCACTGACCCCTTAACCTAACCTAACGCGTAACCTAACCTAACCTAACCTAACCTAACCTAACCTAACCTAAGCTCTGACGCCTGACGTGTTTGAATGCTTAACCTAAGTTTGACGCTTAACCTAACCCAAGTCCCCTTAACGTAACCCACGTCCACCTAACCTAACCTAACCTAACCTAGACGTGTAAACGTAATGTGTAACGCGTAACGTGTAAGGTCGGCTGTCGTGTGTGCTGACGGCAGATTGGGTTGGTCTGTAGATTCGGATTGCGGTTTGCCTCGGTCGAGGGGTTGGGTCGGAAGCGGCGAGGGGCGGCGGCGCCTGTTGCGCAGGCGGCGTCCGTTTGCGGCGGGCAATTGTTGAGAAACGGCTGTGAATGTTGGCGGGCGAGAGGAGGAGGACGGCGCGCGATGTGGCCCGACGGCTGCGGGCCGATCGGGAAACGGCGGGAGGGCGACGGAAGGCGATGGGGCGGCGGAGGCGCGTTTGCACGGCCGTCATCGCCGCACGCCTCGGCTTGTGTGGCTGTGGCGCCGGCCGCGCTGGCCGGGCTGCCGCGGCGACGGTGTGGGAGTTTTGCCGAAGGTTTGGCCATTGTGGCGGGTCGTCGGCTGGGGCTGTGGGGGCGGCATTTGGGCGGGGGCGGCGATTCTCGGCGGGCCGACCCAGGCTGTAGCGCGCGGTAGCTGCAGTTTGGCCGTGGTTTGCGGCGCTGCCGTGGCGACTGGTTGGCGACTGTGGTGTGGCTGTGTGTAGCCCCATCCTCGGTGGTTTGAAAGGCGCGGGCGGTTGTGGCGCAGGTTTGGGGCTGCTCCGCACAGGCTGTCGGACGTTGGGCGGTAGCAAGCGCACCGGTCCGCATCGTCTAAACTACCGGCAGTGGTTGAGGGAAGGTAGTATTTACCCGAAGGCATTGACTACTAATTCTGGGGAGGAGATATGGAACTTCAGGTGGAGGAAATTGTCATCTTTATTTGCGGATTATAGAATCAAATTCATTTGGACTTCAGTGGGTTGGACACTGCCAGGTGCATTACCTGTTGAGCAGTGCGACAGGTCTTTGGTATGTGTCCCGGACATCTGACGGGACTCCTATGTTCCTTATGAGTGGGTTTTCCGAGACCACGGCTTTGTGATACAGGCGTCTGGCTTTGTGTTGAAATCGGAGAAGGACCTCGGGTTCTTGCAGAGCTTCATGTACATAACGAGACGGGAACTGCGGGTGTACGTGGAGTACTCTTCGTAAGGCCTTATTCTCCAGCGCTTGAAGACGTTGAATGTGGCGGGTGGCAGCATTGCCCCAGGCGACGCAGGCGTAGTCCATGATCGGCCGGACGAATAGCCTGTAGATGAGGAGGCCATTTGCAACTGACAGTGAGGAGCCTTCATTAAGCAGCGGGTATAGTGCTCCCAGGCGCTGGTCCACTTTCCTGCGGGTGGCCGTGACATGCTGTTGCCAAATGAGCTGACGATCCAGCACAACCCCGAGATAAGTCGCTGAGGGCAGCCACGCGATGTCTTCGCCGAAGAACCGAATCGCCGGAACTGGCGGCGGTAGTCTTCTGGTAAAGATGACGGCTTGGCTCTTCTGAGCGTTGAAGCGAATCCTCCATTTGCGGGACCATCGTTCAAGGTCGGAACAGGCGTCCTGAAGTCGGCGGTGCATGGCCTGTGGCCAGCGGCTGCGCGTATAGATGGCGGTGTCGTCAGCATACATAGCTTTTTCCACCCTGGGGGAGGTGGGGATGTCCGATGTAAAGATGCAGTAAAGGATCGGCCCAAGGACGGAGCCCTGAGGTACGCCAGCGGCGATGCGCCGGAGAGTCGAACAGGAGTTGGCAACGCGAACAGAGAAGGTTCGCCCTCGGAGGTATGAGGCGAGCAGCTGTACGAGGGAGCGAGGAAATCCGTGCTGCATCAATTTCCACAGGAGCCCCTGATGCCAGACGCTGTCGAACGCCTTGGAAATGTCGAGGAATACCGCCCCACAGTATTCCCGGTTGTTAAAGGCGAGGGTGATGTCTTCGCCGACGCGGATCACCTGTTGTTCGGTGGAGTGGCCTCTTCTGAACCCAAATTGCTCCGGCGGTAGTATCCTCCGTCGGTCCAGTATGGTGCGGATTCTTCGTAGCAGCAGCCGTTCGAACACCTTACTGATATGAGGGAGGAGGCTGATAGGCCGATAGTTGGCCGGTTCCTTCCTGTTCTTCCCCGGTTTTGGAACGGGGATAACTGTAGCCCGTTTCCATGCCTCTGGATATGTCAGCGTCCGAAAGATGTTGTTAAAAACTGCAGCCAGCCAGAGATAGGCTGCTGGAGGAAGTTCCTTCAGGGCTCTGTTGGGTATGTCATCCGCCCCCGGTGCCTTGGCGGTGTTCAGACCAGCGATGCATGCCCGAACTTCGTCCAACGTGACGGGCGGAATTTGGTCCTCATCAGCAGCAGCAGGTTGGTCCAGGTAGCGCTGGACTTCCGCTTCCACGCGCTGAACGTGATTGACGTCAATCGGGTCGTTCACAGGGACGAAATTAGGTAGCAAGCGCGGGAGGCGCGGCGCGGCGGCGCGCAGAGTGGCGGCCGCTCTCTCGGCCGTCCGCGCCCGCCCGCGACACTGGCTGGGCCCTTGTGATTCTCTGCTCTGCTGTGCTGTGCTTGCGTGCCTGCCGTCCCGCTCGCTCTCGCTCTCGCTCTCGCTGTGTGTTACGCGCGTCGTCGAAATGGCAGATCAGGCGGCTACGAACGAGACTGCTGCGGCACCCGCCGCCACCGGCACTACGAAGAAGGCCAAGTCTGCGTCGTCTGCGAAGAAGCCGCGCGCCAAGCCTGCGCACCCGCGCGCCTCTGAGATGGTGACGGCGGCCATCAAGAGTCTGAAGGAGCGCGGCGGGTCGTCGCTGCAGGCGATCAAGAAGTACATTGCCGCGCACTACAAGCTGGACGCGGAGAAGCTGGCGCCGTTTATCAAGAAGTACCTCAAGTCGGCCGTCGTGGCGGGCGAGCTGGTGCAGACGAAGGGGAAGGGCGCGTCCGGCTCGTTCAAGCTTGCCGGCGCCGGCGGCGGGGGGGCGGCCGAGGGCGGCAAGGCTCGTGCTGGCGGTGCCAAGAAGAAGCGCGCCGCACCGGCCAGCAAGGAGAAGAAGGGCGCCCGTGCGGCCGGCGCAAAGAAGGCTGGTGGCGTGAAGGCGGCGACCGGTAGGAAGGCGGGCGCCGCCAAGAAGGCGTCTGCGGCGTCGGCCGCTCCCGCGGGTGCGAAGAAGGCGGCTGCGGCCAAGCCGGCCAAGGCCAAGTCGCCGTCGAAGGCGAAGAAGGCCGCCAAGGTTCCGACGAAGAAGCCGAAGGCGCCGCGCCCGAAGAAGGCGACGACGCCGTCTAAGGCGAAGGCTTCGCCCAAGAAGAAGAAGTAGAGTAGAGGAGAAAGAGATGGGAAAGGAAGGGTTTGGCGCTTGGCTCCGTCGTCCCCACCCCCCGTCGTCGTCTAGTGGCGCGCAAGAGACGCGCGGCCCAAAACGGCCCTTCTCAGGGCCATCAAAGCACGTCGGGGAAGGTTTTGATTGTCGTGTTGCGTTTGGTGTGGGTGTCTGTCTGTATGCCCGTGGGGATGCTGTTTGCGTGCCGTGGTGGTTGGATTGCGGGGGTCGGTGGCGGGTGTGGGCGGCGGTAGCGGTAGCGGTAGCGGTGGTGTTGTTGTCGTGGTTGAGTGTCGCCGTGCTTTTTGGCGGCGGCCGACGGTTGGTTTTCTGTCACGTTGTTTTTGAATACGTTGGTTGGCTTGCCTGCGTTCAGTTCTTCTCGGATGTCTTGTCTCGTCGTGTCCGGTCTTTGTTTGTTTCTTTGTGTGTGTTATGTTTTGCAACGGGGGGCACGTTGAGATGTGGAAGGAGTCGGCGGGGATTTCGGTGGCGTGTAGAGCGCGCGTGCCTGGCCGTTGGCCGTCGGTGCGGGTTTTGTTTTCGAAACGAAAGCGGCGGCCGGCCAGCCACCCGTGCGGTGTGACGTCGGCCGTTGGGTATTGTGCGCCTTGAGCGGCCGGGGAGGGATGATGTGCGATTGTTGCGCGCTGCTAGCAGGCAGGCAGAGTGAGCGGGTGTGGCGGACGGACGGGAAGTGGTGGTTTGTTTTTTGTTTGTTTGTGTGGTTGTGGGGCGAGAGGCAGGCGACCGACAAAGTTTGCTCGCGACGGAGAGATGTTAGTGGCCCTGAAAAGGGCCGTTTTTGTTTGTGCGGTGCGGTGCCGCGGCGCGGTTTAGGCGCGCTCGCCGCGGATGCGGCGCGCGAGCTGGATGTCCTTGGGCATGATGGTGACGCGCTTGGCGTGGATTGCGCACAGGTTGGTGTCTTCGAAGAGGCCGACGAGGTAGGCCTCGCTGGCCTCCTGCAGGGCCATGACTGCGGAGCTCTGGAAGCGCAGGTCGGTCTTGAAGTCCTGGGCGATCACGCGCACTAGGCGCTGGAATGGCAGCTTGCGGATGAGCAGCTCTGTGCTCTTCTGGTAGCGCCTGATTTCTCGCAGGGCGACGGTGCCCGGCCTGTAGCGGTGGGGCTTCTTGACGCCTCCGGTGGCGGGCGCGCTCTTCCTCGCCGCCTTGGTGGCGAGCTGTTTGCGCGGCGCCTTTCCGCCGGTGGACTTGCGGGCCGTTTGCTTTGTGCGGGCCATGGCGGTAGCGGTAGCGGAGCGGCGTGCGTGGAGGTTAGGTGCGGCGCGGCGTCCGGTGCTGCCTCCGTGCTGCGCTTATATGCCCTCGGTTGCGCGTGGTGGGGGGAGGGCGGGCCAGAGTCTATATAGGGGGGCGGCGGGCGCGCTGGGCGCAGACCGTAGCCGACTCGCCAGCCGCTGCAGCTGCTGTTTGTGCACGTTTTGCTTTGCCCGAGGAAGGAAGGATGACAGGCCGCGGCAAGGGAGGAAAGGGGCTCGGCAAGGGTGGCGCCAAGCGGCACCGCAAGGTGTTGCGCGACAACATCCAGGGCATCACGAAGCTCGCCATCCGCCGCCTGGCTCGCAGGGGCGGCGTGAAGCGCATCTCTGGTCTGATCTACGAGGAGACCCGCGGGGTGCTGAAGGTGTTCCTGGAGAACGTGATCCGCGACGCGGTGACGTACACTGAGCACGCCAAGCGCAAGACTGTGACGGCCATGGACGTGGTGTACGCCCTGAAGAGGCAGGGGCGCACCCTGTACGGTTTCGGCGGTTAGGCTGCGTCGCAGCGGGCGCTGGCCTTCCCGCGGCCGTGCTTGTGGGTGGGAGAGACTAGAAAACGGCCCTTTTCAGGGCCACCACACTGTTCGGAAGTTGAAAAGTGCGAAAGAGTCTGTGTTGTTGCTGCGTGTGTGCGCGCTGTGTTGTTTGTTTGTTTCTTTCTTTCCGTTTGAGCGACGTGATGTGACTGGGAGGGGAGAAGGAAAGGAAACGTGTCATGTGGCTGGCTGTGTGTGGAGCTGCTTCGTTTGTGTTTGTTATTGTGTGTCTTTGTATCGATCGCGATGGAGATGGCGGGCTGTGTGTTGTTGTGCGAGAGGCGGTGATTATTTGCTTGCGTGGTTTGGCTCTGTGTGTTTGCGGCGGCGTTGGGGTTTCCGAGGCAAGGCGTGTGGGCATAGGCGGCCGGATCAGCTGTTTGTTTCGTTCGTGTCGACGGCCGTTGCGCGCGGGAGTGGAGGGCGGTGTGTCGACACGCCTCCCTTTAACAATGGTCATTATTGCTGCCGTTGTCGTTTGGAAGGCGACTGCGACCGTGCAAAATGTGTGTGTGTGTGTGTGTGTGTGTGTGTGTGTGTGTGTTGGGCCACACGGGCTGTGTGGACGACAAGATGGCGGACGTGCGCCGGCGGCGGCTGTGCTGTGAAAGTGCAAAGTTAAAAAACAAAGCAAGGTGCGGCGAGGACGACTGAAATTTTGCTTTGGACGTAGGTTTGTGTGGTGGCCCTGAAAAGGGCCGATTGTTGTGGGCCGAGCCGGCAAAGCGCGTTGCGTGCAGGGGAGCACGCGGCGCTGCGACTGCCTGGCCTCCTTTAGGCCTTCTTCTCGGTCTTCTTTGGCAGCAGGACGGCCTGGATGTTGGGCAGGACACCACCCTGTGCGATGGTGACGCCCGACAGGAGCTTGTTGAGCTCCTCGTCGTTGCGGATGGCAAGCTGCAGGTGGCGCGGGATGATGCGCGTCTTCTTGTTGTCGCGGGCCGCGTTTCCGGCCAGCTCGAGCACCTCAGCTGCGAGGTACTCCATGACGGCGGCGAGGTAGACGGGCGCCCCGGCGCCGACGCGCTCTGCGTAGTTTCCCTTGCGCAGGAGGCGGTGGATTCTGCCGACCGGGAACTGGAGCCCAGCCCTGCTTGAGCGGGACTTTGACTTGCCCTTGACTTTGCCTCCCTTTCCGCGTCCGGACATGGCGATGGGCTAGCGACGGTGCACACGAAACGGAAACGAAAACGACCGGTGCGAGCGGCAGCGAGTCGAGCAGCGGAGTGCGTGCCGGCGCACTCACTGCAAAACACTGGCAACATCTGCCAGGTGTGGAGGCAGGGTAAGCAGCGTAGCTGCTGTTCCTGCATATACCTCTCTTTTGAATTTGGTTTCCTAACTTCAGGGATTTTCCTCGGTGAGCGCCTCTGACTAGGGAGGCGCTCTATGTGGCGTCATCGCCTCCGTGGGAGTTTGTTTACTCCCGCAGGAGGTCGGGCCAACGTGTAGTCGGCCTGTGGTGGACCTGGTGGCCCAGCCCACGAATCAGGCGGCTGCCAGAGTGTTCTGCAGCGTTGTAGAACCCTCTGGCGATGTGCCGGAAGCGGTCCCGCAGTAGCGGGACGCCTGCTTCCTCGTGCAGAAGCCTCGTAGGATAGCGAGGCGGCTTATGAAGGGCAAGGCGCAGCGCCCTGTTCTGTACTCGCTGTAGCACCGCGATGTGTGTGGCGGCAGCGTTGCCCCACACCACGGCCGCATACTCTAGTATCGGCCGTACCAGGGCCAGATACAGAGAGAGGCCGTGTCTTGGCGGGAGTGTGGAGGAGGGGTTGAGCAGCGGGTACAGCGCACGAAGACGTCCCACTGCTCGCCCCCTGACCTCGCGGACGTGGGGGAGCCACGTCAGGCGCCGATCGAGCGTCACCCCGAGGTACTTTCCTGTCCGCAACCATGGAATGGGGCCTCCCATGATCGTGACTGGCTGCAGGTTCGGAGGTAGCCTTTTCCTGCTGAAGACAATGGCCTGGCTCTTTGCGGCGTTAAATTTGAGTCGCCATTTGGTGGACCAGGCTCCCAGGACGTCACATCCGAGCTGGAGGCGACGGCGCATCTCGGCCGCGTTCATGCTGCGGGTGAACAGCGCTGTGTCGTCAGTATAAAGTGCTAACTCCACGCGTGCCACCCGCGGAGCGTCGGCTGTGTAGAGGGAGTACAGCAGGGGGCCGAGTACCGACCCTTGTGGTACTCCCGCGCGGATCTGTCTATCTGTGGAGATGCCACCGTCTGCTCGGACGTGGAACGTTCGTCCCGAGAGATACGAGCGCAGCAGGACCACGTGTGACGTCGGTACCCCGTGTGCAAAGAGTTTGTACACGAGGCCGTCGTGCCACACGCAGTCGAAGGCCTTGGAGACATCAAGAAGCACCGCCCCGAGGTACTCCCGCGTCTCCAGCGCTCGCATCGCCTGCTCCACCAGGCGCAGCAGCTGTTGGCTGGTGGAATGGCCGCTCCGAAACCCAAATTGCTCCTCCGGGATGAGTTGCTGCTCCGTGGCGTGACGGAGCAGCCGCCCCACGTACAGCCGCTCAAATACTTTTGAGAGGGACGGGAGCAAGCTGATCGGCCTGTAATTCGCTGCCTGGCGGGGGTCCTTCCCGCTCTTTGGTATGGCAATCACTTCCGCGTGTTTCCACGCGGAAGGGTAGGTGCCAGTGCGAAGAATGCTGTTAAAGATGTCCGCCAGAGTCTGGTGTATCTCCGGCGGCAGCATCTTCAGCAGACAGTTGGTGACCCCGTCCGAGCCACCCGCCTTTTTGGGATTGAGGCGACGGAGTTGCAGGTCTACTTCCTCCGCCGATATCTCCTCGATCTCGTCGTCGTCGGCCCGCGCAGCGAGGAAGACCGGCAGGCGGTCCTCCACCATGCGGACGTGGTCGACGTCGACGACGCCTTCGGCGGGTTGGAAGTTCTCCGCGAATGTGTCTGCGAGGACACTCGCCTTTGTGTCTGGCTCGCAGACGACGTTTCCCCCTACTTGGAGAGGCGGAACGCGTTGGTGTCTCCGGAGGAAGCGCTTGGCGGTCCGCCATGCGCTGCCGTCCGTTGTCGTGAGTGTGGCCACAAGGCCCGCCCAGTCACGGTTCCTGTGTTCCTCGATTGCTGCCCGAATCTCGCGCCGAGCCCTGTTGAGGCGGCGTTTCGTTGCCGGCAGCCGCGTGAGCTGCCACTCCCGAAAGAGGCGATTCTTGTCCGTGATCGCCTCCAGGATGTGCGGCGGGAGTTGGCGCGACATCTCGCGCGGCCGTCCTGGCCGCCTGGGGGTGGCCACCTCTGTGGCCGCGAGTGTGTGGCGCGTGAGGAAGTTCAGTGCCCCGTCGGCACCCTCCACGTACGGGTCAGGCGCTCCCTCGAGGCGGTCTAAGACCTCCGCTCGGAAGCGCGCCTCGTCGATGCCGCGGAAGTTGCGGCGGGCGGCCGGCAGGGACGCTCCTATGACGTCCATGTCGAAGACCACCGGGAGGTGGTCGGACGACAGGGCGCTACGGACGGTGGCAGACGTGAAGTGCCCGACACCTTTCAGAACCGCGATGTCGAGCACGTCAGACTGGCCTCGGTTGGGAAATACCGTATGATCATAAGGCCCCAGCACAATCGCGCCATGCCGTTGCGTGGCGCGGAGGAGGCGGCGGCCACTGGTGTTGGTGAGGCGGGAGTTCCACTGCGTGTGCTTAGCGTTAAGGTCACCCGCAATGAAAATCTTCCCGCCCAACGCCAGTAGGACATCGAAGTCAGCCTCCTGGAGATGTCCCCTCGGCGGCCTGTAAGCCGCGACGAAGGTGATCACCCCTGCCGTAGTGGTAACAGCCACCCCAGTGGCTTCCACTGCGGCAAGGGGCGGAAGCTGAACTTCATGGTGCTTCAGGGAGGCCTTGATGTAAACGGCCGTCCCTCCGCCGTGGGTCAGCCTGTCGGTGCGGTAGCACCGGTAGTTGGCAACATTCACATGCACCCCAGGCTTCAGGAAGGTCTCGCACACGAGGCAGACATCTATTGCCTCGTCGCGCAAGAACTCCCTGAATTCCCCTTGTTGTGGGTACAGGCTGTTGGCGTTAAACGCGCAGATGGTGAGGCCGTGGACATGGTGATTATCCATGGCGGGGTTGGGGAGCTACGCCGGCCTGGAGGGCCGCGGTGGCCGCGGTGACGAGCACCGGGAGTTGCTCGAGCACCTGGCTCAACGATCGCAGAAGCGATCGGAGCTCGGCTGCTGCTTCTGGTGCCGTGGAGACGCCAGGGGCCGCTGGGGCGACCTCCGCCACAGGGGCGGTTGACTGGGGGCTCTCTGGTGGCGTTGACTGTCGCGAAGCGTCAGTATCTGGCCGTAGGCGAGGCGCAGCGCGGGTTGATTGCTGCTGCTGCGGCGGAGTGTCGGTGGCTGTCTGTTGCGCTGCGGCACGGGTGGCACGCCCCCCGCGCCGGCGACGCCTGCGCGAGCGGGTGACCCGCGCGTCAGGCGCGGCCACCGCCCTCTCGGGCGGAGCCGTGGACGGCGCAGACGGCTGCTGTATCTCTCTGTCGTGGAGGTCGGAGCGCTGCAGCCCGCTTTTGGTGGCGGCAGCGAAGCTGGTGGTAGAGTGCACCTTTCTAGACGGAGCACCTCTGCCTCGCTGCTGGTTCCGGCCCCTCTGGAAGGCCGTGCAGCCTCTGTAGCATGCAACGTGCGGCCCGCCGCAGTTGCAGCAGGTCGGTTTGTCCTCGCGGGGGAGTCCGCAAGATCGGCTCTCATGCTGTCCCGCGCACTTGACGCAGCGGGGGGGCATGGAGCAGTACCTTGAGACATGGTCCAGCCGCTGACAGGAGAAACATTGGGCCCTTTTTCCTTTGGCCCTAAGCGGTTCGACCTCGACCTTGACACGGCCGACCCGCTGTACCTGGAAGATCTTTCTATTTTCCAGGTTGTCGACTAGGACAACTTGGTACAGCGGCATGTCGCGGTGGGTCCTGGGAGACTTCATCAGGCCTGTGGACCTGATGCCGAATCCCATGTCTTCGAGCTCCTCGCGGAGGTAGTCCGCCCCAAACTTGAGGGGAAGGTGGCGGAATACCACCTTCAGGAGTTTGAGCGGCTCAGAGGGGTGTGTGAAGCAATGGAGGCCGTCTTTGCAGATGGCGTCCATCACCGCACGGTATTCGTCATGTGTCGTGACCGTGACCTTGTAGAGGTCACCACCGCCGGCAGGCTTAACGGTGGTTGACGCGGCCAACCTGCCGATCTTTTGCTCAAAGTTTTTGTACTCGCCATCCCATTGGACGACGATAGGCGGTGGGGGCGGCGGCTTCCTCTGTGGCGGCACCAGGGGCGCCTCGTCGTCCTCCATCTCGTCTGCGTCCGCCCCTGCGAACGCATTTGTGGTCGGCAGCGGCTGCGGTGGCTGCAGTGCGGCAGCCTTGGCGGTGTGCCTCCTAGGTGGGGCAACAAAGCCGTCCTCATCAGGCTGCCTGGGGGCAGCGACTGTCGCAGTGGGCTGCTGCGTCCTCGTCGGGTGTGGTGCCTTGGTGGCACTAGCACCAGCCCTCCCAGCCGCTGCAGCGGCAGCGCGGGAGGCTCTGGGTGCCTTCTTCCTCGGCCTTGCAGAGTCAGAGGTCGAGGAGTGTGTGTCTGAGTCGTCGTGTGTCGTGGCCCGGCGCTTCCTGGGCGCACGGGCGTCGTCATGGTCTGCATCGCGACTCTCTGCCTCGGCGATTGCCTCGGCAAGGTTCGCGTCAGGGAGGTCGATGACCTCCATCTCGGTAGCCTCTTGTGCTGTCTTAGCGCCCGTCCAGACCGCAGGGATGTCCCCAGCGCAGGACGGCGCGTCTACTAGCGAGACAAGGGGTTCTTCTTGTGGCTTCGGGGCCAATGGGGCAACCGGGGGAACATCGACCTCTTGGGTGGACGAGTCCAGCGGCGCAGCTCCCTTCGAGGCCGCCGTCGCCGGGACCTCAATTTCTTGCGGTGCAACCGGCGAGGCTCTCGGTGGCTCGCCCGATTCTTGCTGCCCCAAGCTCGGTAGTGCAGCGGCCTTCCGGATTTTACAGAAGGTCAGTATGGCCGCTTCGTCGGCATCTCGACCGGGGTAAGAGCCCCCATGAGCGAGCTTGTTCATGAGAATGAACGCTCGGTCATTGTGGTTCGCGTCAGCGGTGGGCAAATATGCCTGGTCAGCGTCAGTGGTCGTTAGTCGGTCCATCGGTCAGCTGTATGGTAGGTAGGGAAGGGTGGTCGTCTCTACTCTAGTGACCGCGGACTTGTCCCACGTGAAGGGGGTCCTGGATCACGTCGTGCCCTAACGGTCCCTAGGCGCGGCACAAATCGATTACTGAATCGATTTGATTCGCAGCCGAACGTGGTGTGCACGACAATTTCGCCGCTGAATCACTCGCAAGCGAGTAGTCAGCTGTGGAGGTTCGCGGCAGCTTCCGTAACGCACACGCCAGTGACCGCGTGCCTTAACAAAGGCGCGCAGACAAAGACGCGCGGAACAAAAGCGCCAGCGAGACAAAGCGGAGCGGTGAGCCTGTGCGTCCTCTCGCTACGGCGGCTCAGCGCGGTCTCCGCGTCGTGCGTGCCGGCGCAGCCGGGGTGGGGGTGCTTTATGGGCTCGGGTGCGGCGGCCGGTTGCGCGCGCGCCCCATTGGTCGGCGGCCGCAACAGGGCGAGCTGGTAAAGGTGCCGCGGCGGCTGGCGGCGGGTGCCACTGTGTGGGGAGACGCTGACTAGAGCGGAGCGCTTGCTACTGGTGTTGCTGCTGCCGTACGTTGGTTCGAGATGCCGCCCAAGACTAGCGGGAAGGCCGCCAAGAAGGCTGGCAAGGCGCAGAAGAACATTTCGAAGGGCGACAAGAAGAAGAAGCGCAAGAGGAAGGAGAGCTATGCCATCTACATCTACAAGGTGCTGAAGCAGGTGCACCCTGACACGGGCATCTCGTCGAAGGCGATGAGCATCATGAACAGCTTCGTGAACGACATTTTCGAGCGCATTGCGGCCGAGGCTTCTCGCCTGGCGCACTACAACAAGCGCTCGACCATCACGTCCCGCGAGATCCAGACCGCTGTGCGGCTGTTGCTGCCTGGCGAGCTGGCCAAGCACGCCGTGAGCGAGGGCACGAAGGCGGTGACCAAGTACACGAGCTCCAAGTAAGGAGGTGGCTCTGGAATGGAAGGAAGGATGGAGAAGGCTCCTCCGTTGCGAGAGCGGCAAAACGGCCCTTTTCAGGGCCACCAACTTGCCTTTTGCGGGAAGGGCGGAATTGTTGTTGTTGTTTTGTGGACGGCTGTGATGTGTGCGTTTTGATTGTGGGTGGGTGGGGGTCCGCGTCAAAGCGTTGTTGCGGGGTACGGCCACGAGGTTGGTCGCCGTGGCGTGGAATGGTGGCACGCCTCGTTGGCGTTGTGTGTCACCGTAACGACGGCCGTCTGCGGGTTTGGTTTGCACATCACACATGGCGAGGGTGAAATGTGCAATGTTTTGCCGCCCACTATTCCCTTTGCAGTACGCCGAGTTGACAATGGTGCGACGTAACTGCAGCGTGGAGGTGTGTGGAGTGACGTTGAAATGAACGTGCCATTAAGAGACGCATTGTTGTTTTGTATTGTACTGTACGTGTACGGCGACACGCACGATGATGTACCATTCGACTCTGATTTTTGATAGCCGTGTCTGACTGATTGCGTAGGACGCACGCACACCGATGTCGTCATTCGAGATGCACGCGTGTCCAGTGCAGTACAGTAAGCGCGACGCTAGACGACGACGACGGCGGCGGCGGCGGCGGCGGCGGCGGCGGCGGCGGCGGTCGTTTTTGGCGAATGTCTGTACACGTGTTTGTCTGTGTCCATCCGGTATGTATTTGTTTGTTTGACATAGTTTTGTGTAACTGTCGATCGGCGCGATAGACCGGCGTCACGCAACTGAACCGAAGTCTTTGGGCACACCCGTCATACTGTTGTACACCGTCGCGCTGAGAACGGTAACGAAAGGTTGACTTTGATCGGTCGAATGTCTGGGCAGAACGTGAGGAATGAGGCAAGAGTGCAGGAGGAAAGGACAGAGGGGGGGGGGGGGGGGGGCAAAAGAGAGAGGAAGGGAGAAACGCATTCGTAGAGCAACGGAACGTTCCCGTGTCGGAGGCGTATTGGAGCCGCACTGAAATGCGTTTAACGGCGGCGCGGCTGCAAGTGTCTGCCGTGGTGAACGTTACCTTACCTTTGACGGCTGCATTGGGCTTTGCCTTTGCTTGTGCTTTTTGCTTTCGCTTTCCCGGATGTACGTAACGTTTGTTGATATGGTTCTGAGGAAGAGTGTATGACAGTGCCGTGCCGTCCATGTTCGTGTGCCCTCCCATTGTTGTGTATGCTATTGTCTGTGTACTTGAATGATGTATGTAGGTGTTTAGTGGACATGTTTTACCAGTGGGGGGAAATGGATCGTCGATAGTTGGCGTCACTCTGTCACGGTCGAGATGACGCACCCTCCCTACAGAAAGGTGTCGAGAAAGTGTGTGTGTGTGTTTAGCGAATTGCGTCCGTGAATTGGCAGTGTTTGGAGGTGGGCGTGCCCTGCATGTGGCCCGGAAGGCTGTTCGTTTGGCGGTAGTGTTGTGTGGACAGGGGAGGGGCATGCGTAACGCTGCTGGCATGGCATTCGGGAGATGGGAGGGGGCAAACGAGGAGCGGCGGCCAGAGACGGGACGGGGAGGGGCGCGGTGTGGGTGGCTTGCGCCTGTGCTCGGCGTTGTGGTTTGTGCAAAAGAGGAGGAGAAAAACAATGAGGTGCCAGGGAGGGGAGCGTTGTTGTGTTGTGGTTGTCGTGGTGTAGCCGCAGACGCGGCTGTCAGTGAACGTGGCGAGACGGACGGATGCGCGGAGGGGCGGGGGCGGCGCATTTCGCCGGTGCCGTGCCATGCCTGAAAGCCGCGTGGTCGCTGTGTTGTTGGTGGCGTGGGGGCGAGGAGAGTACCGTACGGGTGTGCTTGTGCGCCGGAAATGGCACACTGCGCCTGCCCGTCTTGGAGGCTGATGGCTGTGGTGTGGAAATGGGGCGCGGTGATGGTGAAGCAGTTGAAGAACAGAAAAAGAAACCAAAAACGTAAGGGGGAGGCCATGGCGTGATGCGGCGGTGGTGGTGAGAGCGGGAAAAACAAAACAAAAAAAAACAACAAAAAAAAGAAGGGAAAACAACAAGAAACAAAAAAGAAAACAAAAAGTCTATCAAGATTAAAATGTAAATGGAAATGGACCCAGGTATAACCTCCCCGCACAAATAGCAGAGAGTCCGATGATAATAAAAATGTGCCAGAATGTTAACGTCCCTACAAAACAAACCCAACGATAAGTAACAGTGCAACAGACATAATGAAACCTGATACATTGTATGAGGGCAGCAGCGTTGACCTTTGGCCCTGTATTCAGAATAAAAAGAGCCAAAGATCGTTACCCCAATGAAAAAGAGACACACACACACACACACACAAAAAAAACAAAAAAAAAAAAGTGCATTTATATCTGCTCCTCAATTGTAGATACCCCTTACACAGCTGTGTGCAATGAATGAGTGCTGGCTGGTAATTAATTTGCACTCCTTGGAGGGAAATGCCATAGGAAGTAGTCTTTAAAGAGTGAATGTTTTTCTTTAAAAAAAAAAAAAAGTTACTTTAGAAAAAAAGTAATATTGGGGCATTTGTTGTTGAACAAAATAAGTACAATTAACATACGTTATCAGATTTGCGCAATGCAGCTTCACACTACCTTGTTATTGTAACACAATATACTGTACATCGTCCCGAACCGTGACCAGAGTCGCGAGACGAGCAGAGCACGCCGCCGACGCCCGCTCAGTACAACCGTCCACCCGCTACGACTGTCGACTGTCGACTGACGACTACTACCTCTCCCGACTCGCGCTACAATATATATAACAACTGTTCCTGGCGACTCGCTGCGTGCCACTACTGTCGTCTGGCGCGGTCCAAGCGCCGACTAGCAACGATAAATAACTCTCTGGTCAGACAGAGATGCTGTCATGCCTCGCCATCGCTCTGGTAATGAGTACATACGTGTTGCAGCGTGCGTACCACCGGAACACGCAGTGGCGGAGCCAAAGACTGTGTTGTCGAGGTCGAGTGCGTGCGGGAAGAGAGGCAGCGTCGGCACGGAGATGCAAGCGAGCGAGACGCACGGGGGCTGCGGCGTGGCGCGTTTGCGGTTGGCGCCTTTGGTGGCAACGGCCGGGACAAGCAGCGGTGTATGGTGTGGTGCGGGGCGGACAGGGGCGGCGGTGGACGGGGAGGAGGAGGCGGCGCGACGACGGCATGGGGGCGAAAACGGGACGGGGGACGGCGGATGTTGAGAGGCGTCACGCGCGGACAGGACACAGACACAGAGACACACAGATTGGAAAGGGAGGGTGCGCGGTAGTAGTTGGGAATGTGCGTGCGTACCGTGCGGGATGGGAGTGGGCGAGGAACACGGTCGTGGCCCCTGTTTTGGGTGCGTGTGATGACGTCGGTGTGTTGTGGGAAGGGAAGGTGCTGTGGCGGCGGCGCGTAATGGGCGTAGGCCGAAAAGAGAAAGGAACGTGGGCAGTGTGTTGTTGGCAAGCGTCGGTTCGACCGCGACGTTGATGGGCAGGGCAGGGCAGGGCAAGGTTAATGGTGGTAGGAGTAGGCGTGTGGGCGCAAAAAATCTGCCGCTGCAGGCGGTGCCGTAACCGCCATGGCGGGAAGGAGAGAGGGCCAAAGAAAGAAAGAAAGAAAGAAAGAAAGAAAGAAAGAAAGAAAGAAAGAAAGAAAGAAAGAAGAAAAAAAAAAGGAGGAGGGGGGGGGGGCGGGCGAAAGTGGAGAGGCGGTGGTGTGAGAAGGGCGGGGGCGGAAGGAAGGCAGGAAGGACAAGAGGCGAGGCGACGGCTGGCTTTGTGTATCGGTCGGTCTCTGGCTATGCTTCGTTTTCTGCAGCAGGATCGGTGCGCGGCGTGGCTCGCGGCAGTGGGAACGCCTGGCGGCTGGACGGCCAGCAATGCGGTTGGATGGGCGGCCACAGCACCGCACCTGTGCCCGAGGAGGAGACGCTGGCGGCGGGCCCTGAGGTGAGGCCGGCTCGGCTGGGGCTGGGGCTGTGGATGTGTAGGTGTGCGCCGCTGCTGCAACAACGAGTAAAACGCGAGAAGAAGGGATGGCGGTAGAGAGAGAAAAAAAAAAAAAAAGGGTCGTGTTGTGTTGATGCGCAGGCAGACGCGTACAGAGAGACGAGCCCGGTCTGCAGCAGGGTGTGGCCGTGCCGAGTGCAGAGCAGCGGCGGCGGCGGCGGCTCGGTTCGGTTCGGCCCGGCCCGGCGGGCCGCGCTGTTGTCGCGGACGTGAGCGCCCCCTGGCGGGTGGCCGGAGGCGGCGCGGCGTGTTGGACGTGTGGCTGGTGGCAGTGCACAATTTGCGAGTGGCTGGCGGTGTGGTGTGGCGGTTGGCGCGTCGGGCGGCGGAGAGAGAGAGAGGAGAGGTATGTGTTGCGGGCGCCCTTTGCTGCGCTGCGTCGTTGCGTGTGCCGTACAGGGCGGGCGCTTGTCGACTGTGTGGGCGGTGTGGTGAATTGGCGGCGTTGTGCCGCGTGTGCCCGGCCGAAGGCGTCGGGAAAAACAGAAGGAAAGGAGAGAGTGTGAGTGGGTCCGGTGTGCGTAGGCCCGTGATGTCGCGTCACGCCGTGTCATGTTTGTGAAACGGCTGCCGGGAGGTGTGGTAGCGAGCCGGTCGGTGTCAGTGCGAAGGGGAATGTGCGTGCGTTTGGCGGTTTCGGTGTGCTTTTTGCGGCGTGAGAGTGGGAATTAGTGGGGCCGGCTGTTGTGTTGGTTCCTTGTGTCTTGTGTCGTGTAGCTTGATGGCAACGTGGAAGGACGCCGGTTTCGTTTCGAGCCTTGCGTGTGGTTGTCGACGTTGACTGGTTGGCGTGTGCCGATGCACGTGCATGTGTGGGTCGCGAGTGCGTTTTTGGCTGGCTGTGTGTGTGTTGGCGGGGAAGGGGGAGGCGGTGGTGAAAGTGCAGTCGTTGCCACGGGCGTCGTCGGGTGGGGCTGGGGCTGTGCGTCGTGGTGGCGGAAAGGTGGTAGGTTGCGGGAAGCGAGCCCGTCGTTGACGGTGTCGCGTGAGTTGTGAATCGAGTGGGGCGCGGGGCGCGGGACAGGAGCAGCGTGCCGCTGCGTCGTGGTCGCCAGCAGAGGCTGTGCCTGTGCGTGTGCTTGTTCGTTTTGTGGGCGGCGGTTCGTGCGAGGCGTTTTTTGTTTTGATTTGTGTTGCCCTAGTTGTTAGTTTATTTTGTTTGTTTTTTGGTTTTTGTTTGTTATTTTGAGACGACGACTGGTTGGTGGCGTGCGCCTCCCGTGTCGTTTGTGTGTGTGTGTTTTTTTTTTTTTTGTGTGTTTTTTTTGCACTGGGCCCTGGGGGTGGGTGGGTGCGTGTCGATTGCCGGCTGGCGAAAGGTGCGCCATCGGCGGGGTGGGTCGCCGGCACAAGTAGAGGCGGCGGCGGCGGCGGCGGCGGCGTTGTTGTTGTTGTTGTTGTTGTGTGGTGTTTGTTTTGTTCGGCTGTGTCGGCGAGCTGTGTTGCGGTGCGTGTGAATGGTGGTGCAAAAGTGCTGGCGTTGGGGGTGCGACTGCGACGGCGGCGAGCCGCGGGCGCGCATGATAGTGATGTTGTGAACAGCGGCTGTGTACGGTAGTGGTGTAGTTGTAGCACGACGTGCATCCGGGCCGGCGCGGAAAGCGCAGTTGCGGGCGGTTGCCCTTCGGTGCCAGCCATGTCGCGTGAGCGGCGGGTTGCTCTGGTGTCGACACGTGGTGCTCTGGGTTGTTGTGTGGTGCCCTTTGGCCGGTGGGGGTGGTTCGCGTGTGTCTCGTTCGCGCTCGGTATCTGGTCGTGGTCGTGCTGCTCCCCGTCTGTCGGCGGTTTTTCGACGTCGTCTGTACGTTTTGTTTGTTTGTTTGTTTGCGGCGTGCCTGCCGACGTCGTCCCGTCGCGACCTTTCAACCGAAAGTGTGGCGCCCGAAGGTGAACGAACATAGCCTGACCTCGGCGCTTTACGCTGAGCTGAGGTGAGCTGAGCGAACCGAACCGAACCTAACCTGTGGTGAGGTGAGCTCAGCCTGAGCCCCTAACGTCTACGTAAGGTAAGCTGTCCGGCTCACGCCTCACGTTTTTGAACGCTTTTTAACCTACGTTTGACGCTTCTTAACCTAGCACTGACCCCTTAACCTAACCTAACGTGTAACCTAACCTAACCTAACCTAACCTAACCTAACCTAACCTAAGCTCTGACGCCTGACGTGTTTGAATGCTTAACCTAAGTTTGACGCTTAACCTAACCCAAGTCCCCTTAACGTAACCCACGTCCACCTAACCTAACCTAACCTAACCTAGACGTGTAAACGTAATGTGTAACGCGTAACGTGTAAGGTCGGCTGTCGTGTGTGCTGACGGCAGATTGGGTTGGTCTGTAGATTCGGATTGCGGTTTGCCTCGGTCGAGGGGTTGGGTCAGAAGCGGCGAGGGGCGGCGGCGCCTGTTGCGCAGGCGGCGTCCGTTTGCGGCGGGCAATTGTTGAGAAACGGCTGTGAATGTTGGCGGGCGAGAGGAGGAGGACGGCGCGCGATGTGGCCCGACGGCTGCGGGCCGATCGGGAAACGGCGGGAGGGCGACGGAAGGCGATGGGGCGGCGGAGGCGCGTTTGCACGGCCGTCATCGCCGCACGCCTCGGCTTGTGTGGCTGTGGCGCCGGCCGCGCTGGCCGGGCTGCCGCGGCGACGGTGTGGGAGTTTTGCCGAAGGTTTGGCCATTGTGGCGGGTCGTCGGCTGGGGCTGTGGGGGCGGCATTTGGGCGGGGGCGGCGATTCTCGGCGGGCCGACCCAGGCTGTAGCGCGCGGTAGCTGCAGTTTGGCCGTGGTTTGCGGCGCTGCCGTGGCGACTGGTTGGCGACTGTGGTGTGGCTGTGTGTAGCCCCATCCTCGGTGGTTTGAAAGGCGCGGGCGGTTGTGGCGCAGGTTTGGGGCTGCTCCGCACAGGCTGTCGGACGTTGGGCGGTAGCAAGCGCTCCAGCTCCAGCCCACATTCTGCTGGCTCTTCGAGGCAGCTATGTAATGAAGGGTTTACTACTTAGCATTTCCTTCTTCATAGGGTCAACTAGGACGGTAGGTTCTGGGCTTCTGGATGTTGGTGTTGAGCAGATGTGTTTGTGGGACAGTAGATGGTAACTTCTAGGTGCCAAAGATGAATGGAAGGGGGCGAGGCCCCGGTGACCTAAAGGTCAAGCAGTGCAAGGGGACGCCTATGCGGCCCGCGCTGTTGGTGTGGTTCCCCCAGTCGCCTGATGAGGGGGTTTAAGGAAGACTCCAGTTTATCAGAAAATCGACGGGCGATGACGCGATGGCGCTGCACGACCTCCAGCTCATCGGCGGCGTCATGGAGGTAACGATGCGGGAAACGCGCCGGAACATGATAAACTCGACGCAGGATCTTGTTCTGTAGCGTCTGCAGCCGATGAAGATAGGAGGGGGCCGCACCGCCCCAGACTTCACAGGCGTAATCGAAGATCGGGCGAAGGTAAAGCCGGAAAATAAGGAGACCATTCGCGACAGATAAAGCAGAATGCTCGTTCAACACAGGGTAGAGAGCACCCAGGCGGCAGTTGATTTTAGCGCGGACGTCTTCGATATGGAGCCTCCAAGTCAGCTTCTGGTCCAGGAGGACGCCAAGGTATTTCACCGTCGTTCGCCAAGGGAGGTCTGTAGCGTAAAGTCGCAGCTGGCGGCGGGGCATCGACCTCTTCCAGGTGAAAACGATGGCGTGCGTCTTGGCAGGGTTGAATCCAATACGCCATTTGGCAGCCCAGTCTTCCAGCGCGGCGCAGGCACTCTGTAGTCGGGGGACTAAGACCTCGGCCCATCGGCTGCGAGAGTAGATGACCGTGTCGTCCGCATAAACGGCCTTCTCCACACGAGGCACCGTTGGAATGTCAGACGTGAAGATGGTATACAACACGGGCCCAAGGACAGAGCCCTGGGGAACCCCCGCAGCAATGGGGCGTACCGTGGAGAGCGCGTCACCCACCTTAACAGAAAAGGTGCGGTCCCGGAGAGAGGAGGCGAGAAGCTTCACCAGGTGGACCGGGAAGCCGAAGTGGCGAAGTTTCCAGAGCAGGCCCTCATGCCAAACGCTGTCGAATGCCTTCTGTACATCAAGGAAGACAGCCCCACAGAACTCCCGCCGGTTGAAGGCTGTGGTAATGTAATCGACGACACGAAGGACCTGCTGAGCGGTAGAGTGCCCAGGCCGAAAGCCAAAT
Organism: Schistocerca americana; assembly: GCF_021461395.2. NCBI lineage: Eukaryota > Metazoa > Arthropoda > Insecta > Orthoptera > Acrididae > Schistocerca > Schistocerca americana. Next base: position 75,192,794 of record NC_060126.1, on the reverse strand, counting down.
TGCTCAGGCGGCAAGATGGCGTGACGTTGGATGATGTGCCGGAGCCGTCGGAGGAGGAGGCGCTCGAACAATTTGCTGACATGCGGCAGCAGACTGATAGGGCGATAACTGGAGGGCGACGTCCTGTTTTTCCCCGGTTTAGGCACCGCGACCACAATGGAGTGCTTCCAGGCCCGGGGATAGACGGCAGATGTAAGCACCCAGTTGAAGAAGGCCGCCAGGTAGACGACCGCCGACCAGGGGAGGTGCTTCAGGACCCGGCCCGTGACGTCATCCTGGCCAGGAGCTTTCGATGCCGGGAGTTGCCGGACGCCTTCTAGGACTTCCTCCGGTGTGATGCGGGGGACTTGGTCGTCATCGTCGACATCGGCGGAGCGAAGGAGGGCAGCGACATCGCCTTGGATGGTGTCGACACGCTGCTGGTCCACCCGATCGTCCAGGGGACGAAAATTCCGCTCGAACCCGTCCGCTATCAGGTTTGCTTTGTCGGCGGGGCTGTACGCCGTCCGGCCATCGACCGATAGGGGCGGCAGGCGGGAACGCCGGTTCGTCAGCTGCCGGAGGGACTGCCAGCCGAAAGGATCTGGCGTAAATGACCGAAGTTTGCTCGCCCAGAGCATGTTACGATGATCAGTAATCCCCGCCTTGATATCCCGACGTAGCTGATTGATCCTCCTCTTCAAGGCAACATCCCGAGTGATCCGCCATTCCCGGTTCAACCTGTTGCGAGTGCGGATCATAGCAAGGAGGTGGGGCGGCAGATCAGGCGTCCGAAGAGTGGGAGGCCTCGGCGGTGGGGTGGAGGCATGCAGCGCATCATGGATGGCATCCGTAAGGTGGTCAATGGAGTCTTCAGCGACGTTCCCGTCGGCGACCATGGCGGTGACGGCGTAGTCCACGTGGTCACGGAAGCGATTCCAATTAGTCCGGCGCAAGTTCAGGCGGCCCGGGGTACGTTCCGGGGCGACGCTCAGACGAAAGAGGACGGGCAGATGATTGGAGTTGAGCTCGTGGATCACCTCAGCGTCGAGGAAGTGCGGGAGGCCCTTGGTAATGGCGATGTCAAGCACATCCGGCCTGCCAGACGACGGGTAGCAGGTAGGCTCCTCAGGGCCGCAGGCATAGGCGTTAGCTTCCTCGAGAGCCTGTAGGAGTCGGCGGCCGCTGTTGTTAGAGTGCAGGGAATTCCAGGCGGCATGCTTGGAATTGAGATCGCCGGCAATGAACAGCTTCCCAGGATGGCGGAGGAGAGCTTGAGCATCTGCCAGGTCCAAGATTCGGCGCGGACTCCGGTACACGGCGATAAACGTGATCGGACCGGCGTGGGTTTCTACAAGGACCGCCGTCGCTTCGATGAACTGTGTGGCAGGCGGTCTGACAGCGTGGTGCCGGATGCAGCTTTTGACAAAGAGAGCAGTGCCGCCACCCCAAGTCGGCCTGTCCGTGCGATAACAGCAATAATTCGGAATATTGCTGCGGATGTCGGGTTTGAAGAACGTTTCACTGACCATGCAAATGTCGACGTTATGGGCAGTAAGGAAGTGCTGGAGCTCCCTCAGATCATGGGTCAGATTGTCCGCATTATAAGCGACGATGCGGAGTTCATCCAGGCGAGGCACCCTAGCCATGGCGCGGCGCAGCAGAAGAATCCTGAGTAGCCTGGACGGCCTTGCAGATCGCCGAGTCGATGGTGGAGGCGATGAGCGCTGGCAGCTGCGCGAGCTGTTTGGTGACCTCCGTCAGCATAGACGTAACTTGGGTGAGAAGCCCAAGCAGCGTCTGGAGTTCCGATGGCCCTGGAGGTCGTGCAGCCACAGCCGGCGGCGGGGGGGAAGAAGATGGCGCAGGTCCATGGGCGGCCGCAGGCAGGGATGCAGCTGAAGCAGGAAGGCGGTGCACGGCATCCGCCATGCTGATTCCCTCCCGAAGGTGAGCCGTGCGTCGTTCCATCAGAGATGGCCAAGTCCTCTTGTCCACTCGTGGCGGGGGCTGACGGCGGCGACGCCGCTCTGCAGCCGGAGTAGGCTTCAGGGTGGGGGGAAGACCACGCTGGCGTCGACTTTCCTGTTTATGCTTCGCGCAGGAGCGGTAATTCGCTGGGTGGGCCCCGCCGCACAGGCCACAGATCGGCGGGTCTTCGAGCTTGCGGGGGCACTCCTTGCTGGCGTGGCCGCCGCCACACCGCACGCACATGGGAGGCATGGTGCACAGCCGGGAAACGTGGCCAAATCCCTGGCAGCGGAAGCACTGGACAGGGCCACGTGATTTCCGCAGCTTCTCAACCGTCACACACAGGTTATAAAACCGAGTGACCTGAAAAATCTCGCGGTGGGTGGGCGTGTCAGGCAGGATGACCACCCTATGGCCGGTAAGCTGGTTGGTACCCGGCATCCGATGGAAGTCCACGCGCGTGGCGACGAATCCCATGGACTCGAGCTCTTCTTTGATGTCGTCATTGGGCAGAGACTTCGGTATCTTCTTCATCAGGGCCTTGAGAGTCGGAGGCCGGACAGCCGGGAACGTGTAATTGGGGACGCCGTCACGTCCCAGCTTCTCCATGACGACGACGTAGTCAGCGGTCGCCGAGAGGTGGAGTTTCAGCAGGTCCTCGCCGATTTGCTTGACATGGAAGGGCTGGGTGCAAAGCTGCCGCAGCCAGTCACGAAATCTCTTGTAGTCGTCTGTGAAACGCATCACAATGGGCGGCACCTTCGTCGGAGCCGGTGGCGGCTGTTGTGCGGCATCGTCCATGTCAGCGTCAGGGTCGGCACGCTGCTGTGGCGCCTCTGCAGACTCGTGGCGGCTGTCATCACGTTGCCGTTGTTGGTCGGCGAGGGAAGCAGCAGCGTCGGCCAGAGTTGCCCCAGTGCCTTGCAGTGGCTCAAATGCATTCGAGACAGGTAGCTCCCGAGCGACGATAAGTCGTTGCCGCCGCGCCTGGCGCTTCTTCGGCGGCTGCCGAAATCCGTCATCCTGTGCGTCCCCCCGGGAGGAACGGCTAGCTGGGGAGCGATCGCGGATGGCACCCCTCGCCCCCTCTTCCCGCTGGTGGTGGCGCTCACGCGCATCCACGAGGCTACTTGCGTCAGAGTCAGAAGAGAAGTCCACATCGGCGTCCGTGTGCGTCTCTGCACCTGGGGTACTAATACTTCCCCTCGGTGCAGGTCGGTCCGTCATAGGCGCACCGGCTGATGGCGGGGCGGCCGACGGGGCAAGCCCCATCGGACCGCGGCCGGCCGGTGCGGGCGCAGCCGTCGCCGAAGCGGCGGCCGCGCGAGCGCTGAGTAGCACGTCCTCACTGCTCGACATCGCTAACTCGACTGGTAGCAAGCGCGGGAGGCGCGGCGCGGCGGCGCGCAGAGTGGCGGCCGCTCTCTCGGCCGTCCGCGCCCGCCCGCGACACTGGCTGGGCCCTTGTGATTCTCTGCTCTCATTCGGAGTTAGTCTTCCGACGAGAGCGGACGTGTCGCGCGAGAGCTCGTTATGTCTACGGACGCTACTCCGGCTGAGGGTGTGGCGGATCGCCGTCCGGCGGAGAATACTTCGTCGGCGGCCTCATCCGGCCCCCCACCTATGATGACCAGGCAACGCCTCCGTGAAAACGATCTGTTGACGACCTGTGCAAGGACTTTGGATCTCGGTATGGATTGCACTCATGACTCTTCGGGTGAAGATGACGACGGCCACCAGCAGCATAGTCGTAAGCGTACCGGCGACGCCGCCACCGGGGCAGATGACGGTTTCCGGAAGCCACCAAAGAAGAAGGTCTCGAAGCAGCCGCAGCGGCGGCCTGACACGGACGCGGTGCCAACGTCTAACCGCTACGACGTCATCCAAGACGGCGCGGACGACGTTCCACCGCCCCAGCAGCAACAGCAACAGCAGGGGGCGCAGCAGCAACCGTCCCAGCCTCAGCTGCAGCGGAAGGTGCCGCCCATTGTGTTGCAGTTTAAGAACTCCTACAAGCAACTGCACACGTGGTTAAAGGACCATTGTAAGCAGTCGTTTACTGCCAAGCAGACAGGGGGTGATACCCTCAAACTCAACCTCTCCTGTACTGAGGATTATGTGACTGTAATGGATATGGTTGGGCGAGAGGGTATCCCCATGTATACCTATCCAGCGGTCCGTCCGCCGACTCTGAAGGCGCTGTTGAAGCACATTCCGGCGTCTCTCACCCATGACGAACTGAAGGAAGAACTGGAGGACCTCGGCTTCGTCGCGACGGTGGTGGATTACCATCGTATGCCCGGGACCAATCAGCTTACTGGCCACCGCGTCGTCGTCCTGCAGGACACTCCTCGGCATCGGGAAATATTCCAGCTAACCAGGATTTACGACCTCTCCGTCACTGTGGAACGTCTGCGGAAGTCCCGTGGCCCGGTCCAATGCTTCCGGTGCCAAGGGTTCAACCACGTGGCCCGTCACTGCACTATGCCGCCTATGTGCGTCAAGTGTGGTGCTGGCCACGACAGCCGCCTTTGTCCACGAAGCAAGGATGAGCCGCCCATCTGTGGCCTGTGTGGAGGCAGTCATCCTGCCAATTTTCGTTCCTGCGCGAAGCATAAGGAGGCTAGCCGTCGGCAGCGGGGTCTTCCTCCCGTCCCGCCTTCCCGACGTGCTGATACCCGCCGGCGGCGCCAACCGCCGCCCACACGGCCGGCCAATGACAACCGTACGTGGCCCTCCCTCATGGAACGCCGGTCCGCGAGGATCCAGCCCGGTGTCACAGTGGCCGATGCACTGAAGGGCGTCTCCCACCCACGGGCTACTGCAGCTGCCGAGGTGCCAAGCGTCCCGCCGCCTCTTCCGCGCCAGGACCGCCTGCCAGCTTCTCCTTCACCCACTGCGGTGCCTACTGTTGGGCTCCACGACGTTTTCCAGCTGCTGCAGCATCTGACCACGATGGTGACCGAGTTGACCAATGCCATCGTCAACCTGCCTGCAACCATCGCCGCCACGGTGGAGGCGACGATCTCACGCAGCCTTCCGGCTCCTACTGCAGACACTTCAGTAGCCCAGCATGCCTAGACGCCGCCGCTTGGATGATTTCCGCATCGTGGCTTATAACGCCGCCAACCTCACCTACGACCTTGAGGAGCTCCGGCAGTTCTTGTTTGAACATGACGTGGACATATGCCTGGTGAATGAGACGTTTCTCAAACCAGGCATCCGCTCCAACATCGCAAATTACCGCTGCTTTCGGACCGACAGACCGCCGCAAGGGGGTGGCACGGCGATCTTCATCCGCTCCTCCATCCCGCATTGTGAAATTCAACCGCCTGCCATCGGGTCTATAGAAGTCACTGCTGTCCAGGTTGAAACAGCCACTGGACCGGTCACGTTTATGGCTGTCTACCGGAGCCCTCGCCGCCAGCTCCTCATCGATGATGCCCGTCTCCTTCTGCGGACTCCAGGCAAATATTTCATCGCAGGTGACCTTAATTGCAAACATGCGGCCTGGAATTCATTGGTCACCAATCGTAATGGGCGCCTTCTACTCCAGGCCACTGAAGAGGTGAACGCGTATGTCTGTGGGCCCGTGGAGCCGACGTGTTATCCTAGCAGAGGGAGGCCCGACATTCTTGACATCGCCATTACTCGGGGACTTAATCAGTTCCTGACTGCTGAAGTCCTTCACGAACTGAACTCCGACCATCTGCCCGTTCTCTTTCAACTGGACGTCGCCCCGGCGCAGAGTCAGGGCCACCTCAATTTCAACCACACGGATTGGCCCTGCTTCCAGCGACGAGTTACTGCAGCCCTGCAGCGACAAGTGGATGGCGTCGGCGTTCACGAGGCCTCTGTCGACCAGTTCGCTGATACTCTCACCGCCGCTCTGGAGGGAGCGACACCCCGCCAGCGCCCCAGCACATTCGCATCTTCCGCTCTCCCGGCGGAAATCCTCCAGGACATCCGCACTCGTAACCGCCTCTGCAAGGATTGGCGTGTGACCCGGGACCCACAGCTGAAGCGCCAAATCAACAGCCTGCGCCGTGACATCAAGGCGGCGATTGTCCAGCATAAGAATCGACGCTGGGCTGCGAAATTGCAGGCGTTCACCCCCGACCCCATGCACTGGAATGCGGTCCGCTTTTTTACGAAACGCAGGACACGGATACCCCCTCTTGCAACACCGACTGGGACGGCCTATCTACATGCGGATAAGGCGAATCTCCTTGCGGACATCTTTCAGGAGAATTTTACACCCCTTCAAGATGGTGTGGACCAGTTGCACGTCGCCCAGGTTGACACCGAGGTGCAGACCATCCTCCATGGGGACGAGGAGGAGGACCACGACGACATCCCGCCTATTTCCGTGGCTGAAGTCCGTGCGGGCATCAGGGCTCTCCCAGCGTCCAAGGCTCCCGGTGTTGATAACATTACTGGCCGGGTCCTTAAGAACCTGCCGCTCCTGGCAGTTGTTCGTCTCACTGCCATCTTCAATTGGGTTCTGCGGACTCGCACCTACCCTGCAGCGTGGAAGCACTCCATCGTTATTGCTGTTCCCAAGCCGGGCAAGGATCGGAAAGACCCAAAATCCTACCGGCCTATCAGTTTGCTTCCACACCTCAGCAAGTTGTTTGAGCGGCTACTTCTTCAGCGACTCCGGGCCATCCTGGATCTTCGGGAAATCCTCCCCCCGGAACAGTTCGGCTTCCGCCGCGGCCACTCCACGACCCAGCAGATTGTACGTGTTGTGGAGTACATCACTCGCGCCTTCAATAACCGGGAATACTGTGGAGCGGTTCTTCTTGATGTCACCAAGGCATTTGACAGTGTTTGGCACACTGGCCTTCTTTGGAAGATGGCCCACCTTGGGTTTCCCCGGGCATACGTGCGCCTCATTGCATCGTACCTGCGGCACCGCACTTTCGCTGTCCGCGTTGAAGCAGCCCTCTCCACTGCCAGGCCCATCGTCGCTGGGGTGCCGCAGGGCTCTGTCCTGGGCCCCGTCCTTTACACTATCTTTACATCGGACCTTCCGACGTCGCCCCGTGTGGAGAAAGCCGTCTACGCCGATGATACTATGCTCTACACCAGGAGCCGGTGGCATGCAGCCATGCATTCCCGGTTGCAGAGGGCGTGCGACGATCTGGAGATCTGGGCAGCTCGCTGGCGCATCCGGTTCAACCCCCTGAAGACACAGGCCATCGTCTTTACGAGGAAGACAACGATGCCGGCCCTGCCACTTCACCTTTACGGGACCGCTCTCCCCTGGCAGAAGACTGTCCGGTACCTGGGCGTCATCATGGACGATCGCCTACTCTGGAAGCCGCATATCGACGCCGTCCGAGCCAAAGTCCACCAGCGGATGGGCGCACTGTACCCTTTCCTTAATGAGGGGTCTGACCTCTCCATCCGGAATGGCCTCCTCATCTTCCGATTATTTATTCGGCCGATTGTTGACTATGCATGTGAGGCTTGGGGCAATGCAGCCCCCACGCATATCCAGCGTCTACAGGCGCAACAGAATAAGATTCTTCGGCGGGTCTTCCATGTCCACCCGCAGTTCCCGCATGGCTACCTACACCAAGCAGCTGATGAATTGGACGTGATGCTCCGCATCCAGCAGACTGCCGACCGTTTTTACCGACGGTCGCATGCCTCTGCCAATCCCCTCATTCGAGACATTGGTGCTCCTCAAGATGTTCGCGACCGCTATCAGCGGCCTGTTGCACTCCTCGACAGATGAGACACCGGGAGTGCCCTAAGCGGACGCTGCTTGCAGCTCCGTCCCTATGATTCACTTTTTATAATCCCGCATACCCTGCTGCCATACCACAAATAAAGAAGTTCAACCCAATCTCTCTCCTCTGACGAATGCAGGCAATGCCGTCAGGTAAATCCTGTGTTATTCTCCTCTTATTGGGACATACGACTGGCGGATGGGCGGATTCTCTGCTCTGCTGTGCTGTGCTTGCGTGCCTGCCGTCCCGCTCGCTCTCGCTCTCGCTCTCGCTGTGTGTTACGCGCGTCGTCGAAATGGCAGATCAGGCGGCTACGAACGAGACTGCTGCGGCACCCGCCGCCACCGGCACTACGAAGAAGGCCAAGTCTGCGTCGTCTGCGAAGAAGCCGCGCGCCAAGCCTGCGCACCCGCGCACCTCTGAGATGGTGACGGCGGCCATCAAGAGTCTGAAGGAGCGCGGCGGGTCGTCGCTGCAGGCGATCAAGAAGTACATTGCCGCGCACTACAAGCTGGACGCGGAGAAGCTGGCGCCGTTTATCAAGAAGTACCTCAAGTCGGCCGTCGTGGCGGGCGAGCTGGTGCAGACGAAGGGGAAGGGCGCGTCCGGCTCGTTCAAGCTTGCCGGCGCCGGCGGCGGGGGGGCGGCCGAGGGCGGCAAGGCTCGTGCTGGCGGTGCCAAGAAGAAGCGCGCCGCTCCGGCCAGCAAGGAGAAGAAGGGCGCCCGTGCGGCCGGCGCAAAGAAGGCTGGTGGCGTGAAGGCGGCGACCGGTCGGAAGGCGGGCGCCGCCAAGAAGGCGTCTGCGGCGTCGGCCGCTCCCGCGGGTGCGAAGAAGGCGGCTGCGGCCAAGCCGGCCAAGGCCAAGTCGCCGTCGAAGGCGAAGAAGGCCGCCAAGGTTCCGACGAAGAAGCCGAAGGCGCCGCGCCCGAAGAAGGCGACGACGCCGTCTAAGGCGAAGGCTTCGCCCAAGAAGAAGAAGTAGAGTAGAGGAGAAAGAGATGGGAAAGGAAGGGTTTGGCGCTTGGCTCCGTCGTCCCCACCCCCCGTCGTCGTCTAGTGGCGCGCAAGAGACGCGCGGCCCAAAACGGCCCTTCTCAGGGCCATCAAAGCACGTCGGGGAAGGTTTTGATTGTCGTGTTGCGTTTGGTGTGGGTGTCTGTCTGTATGCCCGTGGGGATGCTGTTTGCGTGCCGTGGTGGTTGGATTGCGGGGGTCGGTGGCGGGTGTGGGCGGCGGTAGCGGTAGCGGTAGCGGTGGTGTTGTTGTCGTGGTTGAGTGTCGCCGTGCTTTTTGGCGGCGGCCGACGGTTGGTTTTCTGTCACGTTGTTTTTGAATACGTTGGTTGGCTTGCCTGCGTTCAGTTCTTCTCGGATGTCTTGTCTCGTCGTGTCCGGTCTTTGTTTGTTTCTTTGTGTGTGTTATGTTTTGCAACGGGGGGCACGTTGAGATGTGGAAGGAGTCGGCCGGGATTTCGGTGGCGTGTAGAGCGCGCGTGCCTGGCCGTTGGCCGTCGGTGCGGGTTTTGTTTTCGAAACGAAAGCGGCGGCCGGCCAGCCACCCGTGCGGTGTGACGTCGGCCGTTGGGTATTGTGCGCCTTGAGCGGCCGGGGAGGGATGATGTGCGATTGTTGCGCGCTGCTAGCAGGCAGGCAGAGTGAGCGGGTGTGGCGGACGGACGGGAAGTGGTGGTTTGTTTTTTTGTTTGTTTGTGTGGTTGTGGGGCGAGAGGCAGGCGACCGACAAAGTTTGCTCGCGACGGAGAGATGTTAGTGGCCCTGAAAAGGGCCGTTTTTGTTTGTGCGGTGCGGTGCCGCGGCGCGGTTTAGGCGCGCTCGCCGCGGATGCGGCGCGCGAGCTGGATGTCCTTGGGCATGATGGTGACGCGCTTGGCGTGGATTGCGCACAGGTTGGTGTCTTCGAAGAGGCCGACGAGGTAGGCCTCGCTGGCCTCCTGCAGGGCCATGACTGCGGAGCTCTGGAAGCGCAGGTCGGTCTTGAAGTCCTGGGCGATCTCGCGCACTAGGCGCTGGAATGGCAGCTTGCGGATGAGCAGCTCTGTGCTCTTCTGGTAGCGCCTGATTTCTCGCAGGGCGACGGTGCCCGGCCTGTAGCGGTGGGGCTTCTTGACGCCTCCGGTGGCGGGCGCGCTCTTCCTCGCCGCCTTGGTGGCGAGCTGTTTGCGCGGCGCCTTTCCGCCGGTGGACTTGCGGGCCGTTTGCTTTGTGCGGGCCATGGCGGTAGCGGTAGCGGAGCGGCGTGCGTGGAGGTTAGGTGCGGCGCGGCGTCCGGTGCTGCCTCCGTGCTGCGCTTATATGCCCTCGGTTGCGCGTGGTGGGGGGAGGGCGGGCCAGAGTCTATATAGGGGGGCGGCGGGCGCGCTGGGCGCAGACCGTAGCCGACTCGCCAGCCGCTGCAGCTGCTGTTTGTGCACGTTTTGCTTTGCCCGAGGAAGGAAGGATGACAGGCCGCGGCAAGGGAGGAAAGGGGCTCGGCAAGGGTGGCGCCAAGCGACACCGCAAGGTGTTGCGCGACAACATCCAGGGCATCACGAAGCCCGCCATCCGCCGCCTGGCTCGCAGGGGCGGCGTGAAGCGCATCTCTGGTCTGATCTACGAGGAGACCCGCGGGGTGCTGAAGGTGTTCCTGGAGAACGTGATCCGCGACGCGGTGACGTACACTGAGCACGCCAAGCGCAAGACTGTGACGGCCATGGACGTGGTGTACGCCCTGAAGAGGCAGGGGCGCACCCTGTACGGTTTCGGCGGTTAGGCTGCGTCGCAGCGGGCGCTGGCCTTCCCGCGGCCGTGCTTGTGGGTGGGAGAGACTAGAAAACGGCCCTTTTCAGGGCCACCACACTGTTCGGAAGTTGAAAAGTGCGAAAGAGTCTGTGTTGTTGCTGCGTGTGTGCGCGCTGTGTTGTTTGTTTGTTTCTTTCTTTCCGTTTGAGCGACGTGATGTGACTGGGAGGGGAGAAGGAAAGGAAACGTGTCATGTGGCTGGCTGTGTGTGGAGCTGCTTCGTTTGTGTTTGTTATTGTGTGTCTTTGTATCGATCGCGATGGAGATGGCGGGCTGTGTGTTGTTGTGCGAGAGGCGGTGATTATTTGCTTGCGTGGTTTGGCTCTGTGTGTTTGCGGCGGCGTTGGGGTTTCCGAGGCAAGGCGTGTGGGCATAGGCGGCCGGATCAGCTGTTTGTTTCGTTCGTGTCGACGGCCGTTGCGCGCGGGAGTGGAGGGCGGTGTGTCGACACGCCTCCCTTTAACAATGGTCATTATTGCTGCCGTTGTCGTTTGGAAGGCGACTGCGACCGTGCAAAATGTGTGTGTGTGTGTGTGTGTGTGTGTGTGTGTGTGTTGGGCCACACGGGCTGTGTGGACGACAAGATGGCGGACGTGCGCCGGCGGCGGCTGTGCTGTGAAAGTGCAAAGTTAAAAAACAAAGCAAGGTGCGGCGAGGACGACTGAAATTTTGCTTTGGACGTAGGTTTGTGTGGTGGCCCTGAAAAGGGCCGATTGTTGTGGGCCGAGCCGGCAAAGCGCGTTGCGTGCAGGGGAGCACGCGGCGCTGCGACTGCCTGGCCTCCTTTAGGCCTTCTTCTCGGTCTTCTTTGGCAGCAGGACGGCCTGGATGTTGGGCAGGACACCACCCTGTGCGATGGTGACGCCCGACAGGAGCTTGTTGAGCTCCTCGTCGTTGCGGATGGCAAGCTGCAGGTGGCGCGGGATGATGCGCGTCTTCTTGTTGTCGCGGGCCGCGTTTCCGGCCAGCTCGAGCACCTCAGCCGCGAGGTACTCCATGACGGCGGCGAGGTAGACGGGCGCCCCGGCGCCGACGCGCTCTGCGTAGTTTCCCTTGCGCAGGAGGCGGTGGATTCTGCCGACCGGGAACTGGAGCCCAGCCCTGCTTGAGCGGGACTTTGACTTGCCCTTGACTTTGCCTCCCTTTCCGCGTCCGGACATGGCGATGGGCTAGCGACGGTGCACACGAAACGGAAACGAAAACGACCGGTGCGAGCGGCAGCGAGTCGAGCAGCGGAGTGCGTGCCGGCGCAGCCGGGGTGGGGGTGCTTTATGGGCTCGGGTGCGGCGGCCGGTTGCGCGCGCGCCCCATTGGTCGGCGGCCGCAACAGGGCGAGCTGGTAAAGGTGCGGCGGCGGCTGGCGGCGGGTGCCGGCAGAGCCGCCAGGATTCGCGCGAGAGATGTCGAAGCGAACGGAGCTACGTACTGCGAAGGGTGTGGCAGATCGCCGTCCGGCGGAGCTTGCTACGTCGGCGGCCCCATCTGGCCCCCCACTTATGACGGACCACGCAACGAATGAGGACATGATGGATATCGCTATGGATGCGCTTACAGTTCCGCTTCCGGAGTCGGAAGAAGACGAGCCGTCGGGCGTACCACCGCCTCGTCGGCAATCCGGCAAAAGCAGAAGAGAAGAAGATACAGCCCCTACCGGCGGGCGCAGCTCCCCGGTTGAGAAGCGATCGAAACAAACGCCTGCTGACGATGCTGACGGATTCACTCGCCCGAAGCGACGGCATACAGCGCGACGGCGGGTGCTGTCCACCCACGAGCCGGCATCCACTGCCAACACTTTTGCTGCCCTTGAGGATGCCCCTGAGGACCCGCCGCGCCCTTCCACGGCGCCAAGGAGGGATGCGCCACTTCCGCCGATCGTTCTGAAATACGAAGGGACCTTCCGGCAGCTGCAGCAGCTTCTCAATACCTGAACGACGGCAGTCTACAATGTGAAGGTCGCCGGACGAGACATGTACAAGATTACGCTGCGCTCAGCAGACGACTACCGCCGCGTGACGCAGGAGGCGTCTGAAAGGGCAATCCCTTTCTTCACTCACGCCACCACACCGGACCGCGTCCTGAAGATTGTCATCCGGCATCTGCCCTTCAACATGGAGCCGGATCACATTAAAGAAGAACTCGAAGAGCTCGACTTCAGTGTCAGAACTGTGGTCAAGATGAAGCAGCCCAAATCACGTGACTACATGCCCCTGTTTCTCGTCATCGCAACCGATACAATCGAGAACAGGAAGCTCTACCAGCTCACCCGACTCGCCAACGTCTCGGTGACCACAGAAGACTTGCGCGCCAAGAGAGGCCCTGTTCAGTGCTACCGGTGCCAGGGCATCAACCATGTCGCCCGGCATTGCTCCATGCCTGAAAAATGTGTGAAATGCGCCGGTGCACACCCAGCGAAGGACTGCCCCATCCCTCGGAAGCAGCAGCCAACGTGCGCTCTCTGTGGGGGCGCTCACGTTGCCAGCTACCGCGGCTGTGAAGCTTGGAGACGCGCCAGTGCTCGTCAGCGCGGCCAGCCAGTCGCCGCGAAACAGAAGAAGTCTGCCAAGGCTGAACCTACAATCTCCCACGCCACGGTTGTCGCCAGAGGACTGGCGCCCCGCCGACCCAACAGCGATGACGCCGACCATGCAGGCCCTCAGGCACGTCGCCGCAATGGCGACTCACACACCCGAGATGTTTTTGACGACGCAGGGGCACGCCATCCACTACTAAACTGCGCCACTCCACCTGCGCAGAATTCGTCAGACCCGGAACCGGGCCTCTCCTCTGCTGCCCTACCCGTGACGTCTGATGCACGCCCCCAACGCCGCGGCGGCCGGCGCAAGACGGGGGGTCGCACAACCAACGCTCCAGAAGAAGCCACATACAATGGCGAAGAGGTGGCCACTTCCGTCGGCGCCAGAGACGATACGGCTCCTGCCGCCTCCGCCACGGACATCGCCAGTCTGATTACTCAACTCACCGCACTTGTGGCGAGCACAACAAAACTGCTTGATGTCCTCACGCAGCACCTGACCGCTGCACAGAAGATTGCCACTCCGGCAGCCACCAGACGCTCCTCCACTACTCATCATGGGAAGTGTTAGAGGACTCACGGTCGTCGCGTGGAACACCCTCTGTCTACGCACACAAGCTGGCGAATTTCGTCAATTTCTTCGTGATGAAGCCGTGGACATCTGTCTGCTCAGCGAAACCCGCCTTAAACCAGGCATTGCAGTCAAAGCGCCGAACTACTCCTGTTACCGTGCTGACAGGCCAACTGCCGGCGGAGGAATGGCCATCTACATACGGAATGGGATCCGTCACCACCAGATTCAACTGCCGCCGCTCGTGACTCTGGAGGCGATTGGAGTTGTCGCGCACACGTCAGCGGGAGCCATAACCTTCATTGCCATCTACAAACCACCGTCGCGTCCATGGGTAGATGCGGACTTAGAATCTCTTCTCTCCATCGGAGGCAAGCTGTTCATCGCTGGAGACTATAACTCCAAGCACGTCGCCTGGCGTTCACGACTCACCAACAGAGACGGACGCCGCGTCCTCCGAATCGTGGATCGCAATGACGCCGTGGTAGTGGGTCCCTATGATCCCACCATCTTCCCCGCTAATGGACAACCGGACATCGTCGACTTCGCGGTCGTGAAAGGCATTCCGCACCGCATCCTCGCCTCGACACGGAATGTTCTCTCCTCTGACCATGTGCCAGTTGTTTTTGACGTCGACCTCGACCCACTTCAGTTACCCAGGCGTGGGGTGTCACTCTCTGGAGTCAACTGGGATTTCTTTCGCCACACCCTGACCGAGTCCCTAGCTGGGATGCCACCTGTAGACGACGCAGAAGCTGAGGATTCCCTCCTCCACTTCACGGACGCCGCCCTCGCCGCAGTCAATGAAGCGGCTCCGCCCAGACGCGAGCGCCAGGACCAATCTCGACAGCTGCCCCCCGATCTCCTTGCACAAATTGCCGAGAAGAACAGAGTGTACCGCGAATGGCAGCGTACACGGAACCCCGCCACCAAACGGCAACTCAACCGTATGCGGCGCGAAATCACGGTGGCTGTGGACAATCACCGCAACCGGGAGTGGGCTAGCCGTGTGGCGACTCTTCAGCTTGACGACGGGTCTGCCTGGAGGACCGCGAAACACTTCCTACGGCGAACGCAGCGTATGCCGCCTCTCCGAACTGCAACCGGAACTGTCTGTGAACCAAACGCGAAGGCTGATGCCCTCGCCGATGTTTTTGAAGAAAACTTCAAGCCTGTCGAGGATCCACTGGACGCAGCACATGAAGAGATGGTCGCTGCCCGGCTCCCTCGCTATCTGGAAACGGAGGGCGATGATGACATAGAGGCCACAACTCCTGAAGAAGTCTCGGCGGCTCTGAAGGCCCTCAATCCAAAGAGAGCTGCAGGCCCTGACGACGTCTCCACTGCCATGCTGAAACAACTGCCTGAGGACGCCTCTACTCACCTGGCTGCAATCTTCAACAAGATCTTTCGCACCGGTCACTTTCCCCTGCAGTGGAAGCATGCTGAGATTGTGGCTATTCCTAAGATGGGAAAAGATCTCCGGCAGCCGAAGAGCTATCGCCCGATTAGTCTGCTGCCTGCCATCTCGAAAGTTTTCGAGCGCATCTACCTGAAGAGGCTACAGCAACACGTCACCGCCGAAGCTCTACTCCCAGATGCCCAGTTCGGCTTCCGTAAGGGCCACTCTACGGAGCACCAACTTCTCCGACTCGTGGAGGAAGCCTTCGATTCCCTGGAGAGGCGCGAATACTTCGGAGCAGTCTTCCTTGATGTCTCGCGCGCTTTTGACAGCGTCTGGCACGATGGGCTGCTCTTCAAACTTCTCGAAATGGGGGTCCCTGGATCCCACATCCGTCTGCTACGGTCCTTCCTCGATGGACGGACTTTTCACGTCCGTGCAGAAACTGGCCTGTCGACAGTCCGTCCCATCAGAGCGGGCGTGCCACAAGGGTCGGTCTTGGGGCCGATCCTGTACACGCTCTACACGGCTGATACGCCGACGGTCCCTCGTGTGCATCTAGCACTGTACGCCGACGACACTGCGCTATACTCACGAAGTATGCGCGCGGACACACTTCGCCAGAGGTTGCAGCACGCTGTCGACACCCTAGCCGATTGGGCCGTCAAGTGGAAACTGCAGTTCAATGGCGCCAAGACGCAATTTTTCATTGCAACCCGTCGTGTCATCCCAGCCGCTCTGCCCCCACTCGTCGTTGGAGGCAATCCTGTCAACTGGCGACCGACAGCGCAGTATCTTGGGGTCACCATAGATCGCCGCCTCACTTGGGGCCCACACGTGAAGGGCGTCGTAAACAAAGCAAGGGGTCGACTTCTCCAGCTCTACCCCCTGCTCAACCCGACGTCGACTCTTCCTCCGCGACTGGGCGTCACGTTGTACAGGGCGCTAATCCGCCCTGTTTTCGATTACGCGGCTGTCGTCTGGGGGAATGCGGCAGACGACCACCTGAAGAAACTACAATCTCTGCAGAACAGGGCTCTCCGCCTCGCGCTGCACCTGCCGCGGGACTTCCCATCTGGACCACTGCACGACCTCGCTGAGGTCCGCAAAGTCAAGGACCACGTCCGTATGGTTGCCCGCCGCTTCTACGAACAGGCGCGGCAATCCGAGAACCGGTACATACGCTCTCTGGGGCAGAAGATACGGCGCAATGCCAACACACGCTGGCCCCAGCTCCTTACGGCATAGGCTGTAACTGAAGAAGAAGACACAGTGGAAACAACCAGAAGCCAATCACCTCTAGAAGACGCACCGCCAGAATAAATAGGAGGCAAAACATGTATATGTTGTGAACTCCGCTTTACTCGAAGACTGAAGTTTCTTCGCGAAGAAGCCACGCAGCGGCGGGTGCCACTGTGTGGGGAGACGCTGACTAGAGCGGAGCGCTTGCTACTGGTGTTGCTGCTGCCGTACGTTGGTTCGAGATGCCGCCCAAGACTAGCGGGAAGGCCGCCAAGAAGGCTGGCAAGGCGCAGAAGAACATTTCGAAGGGCGACAAGAAGAAGAAGCGCAAGAGGAAGGAGAGCTATGCCATCTACATCTACAAGGTGCTGAAGCAGGTGCACCCTGACACGGGCATCTCGTCGAAGGCGATGAGCATCATGAACAGCTTCGTGAACGACATTTTCGAGCGCATTGCGGCCGAGGCTTCTCGCCTGGCGCACTACAACAAGCGCTCGACCATCACGTCCCGCGAGATCCAGACCGCTGTGCGGCTGTTGCTGCCTGGCGAGCTGGCCAAGCACGCCGTGAGCGAGGGCACGAAGGCGGTGACCAAGTACACGAGCTCCAAGTAAGGAGGTGGCTCTGGAATGGAAGGAAGGATGGAGAAGGCTCCTCCGTTGCGAGAGCGGCAAAACGGCCCTTTTCAGGGCCACCAACTTGCCTTTTGCGGGAAGGGCGGAATTGTTGTTGTTGTTTTGTGGACGGCTGTGATGTGTGCGTTTTGATTGTGGGTGGGTGGGGGTCCGCGTCAAAGCGTTGTTGCGGGGTACGGCCGTAATGGGCCGTAGGCCGAAAAGAGAAAGGAACGTGGGCAGTGTGTTGTTGGCAAGCGTCGGTTCGACCGCGACGTTGATGGGCAGGGCAGGGCAGGGCAAGGTTAATGGTGGTAGGAGTAGGCGTGTGGGCGCAAAAAATCTGCCGCTGCAGGCGGTGCCGTAACCGCCATGGCGGGAAGGAGAGAGGGCCAAAGAAAGAAAGAAAGAAAGAAAGAAAGAAAGAAAGAAAGAAAGAAAGAAAGAAGAAGAAAAAAAAAGGAGGAGGGGGGGGGGGCGGGCGAAAGTGGAGAGGCGGTGGTGTGAGAAGGGCGGGGGCGGAAGGAAGGCAGGAAGGACAAGAGGCGAGGCGACGGCTGGCTTTGTGTATCGGTCGGTCTCTGGCTATGCTTCGTTTTCTGCAGCAGGGTCGGTGCGCGGCGTGGCTCGCGGCAGTGGGAACGCCTGGCGGCTGGACGGCCAGCAATGCGGTTGGATGGGCGGCCACAGCACCGCACCTGTGCCCGAGGAGGAGACGCTGGCGGCGGGCCCTGAGGTGAGGCCGGCTCGGCTGGGGCTGGGGCTGTGGATGTGTAGGTGTGCGCCGCTGCTGCAACAACGAGTAAAACGCGAGAAGAAGGGATGGCGGTAGAGAGAGAAAAAAAAAAAGGGTCGTGTTGTGTTGATGCGCAGGCAGACGCGTACAGAGAGACGAGCCCGGTCTGCAGCAGGGTGTGGCCGTGCCGAGTGCAGAGCAGCGGCGGCGGCGGCGGCTCGGTTCGGTTCGGCCCGGCCCGGCGGGCCGCGCTGTTGTCGCGGACGTGAGCGCCCCCTGGCGGGTGGCCGGAGGCGGCGCGGCGTGTTGGACGTGTGGCTGGTGGCAGTGCACAATTTGCGAGTGGCTGGCGGTGTGGTGTGGCGGTTGGCGCGTCGGGCGGCGGAGAGAGAGAGAGGAGAGGTATGTGTTGCGGGCGCCCTTTGCTGCGCTGCGTCGTTGCGTGTGCCGTACAGGGCGGGCGCTTGTCGACTGTGTGGGCGGTGTGGTGAATTGGCGGCGTTGTGCCGCGTGTGCCCGGCCGAAGGCGTCGGGAAAAACAGAAGGAAAGGAGAGAGTGTGAGTGGGTCCGGTGTGCGTAGGCCCGTGATGTCGCGTCACGCCGTGTCATGTTTGTGAAACGGCTGCCGGGAGGTGTGGTAGCGAGCCGGTCGGTGTCAGTGCGAAGGGGAATGTGCGTGCGTTTGGCGGTTTCGGTGTGCTTTTTGCGGCGTGAGAGTGGGAATTAGTGGGGCTGGCTGTTGTGTTGGTTCCTTGTGTCTTGTGTCGTGTAGCTTGATGGCAACGTGGAAGGACGCCGGTTTCGTTTCGAGCCTTGCGTGTGGTTGTCGACGTTGACTGGTTGGCGTGTGCCGATGCACGTGCATGTGTGGGTCGCGAGTGCGTTTTTGGCTGGCTGTGTGTGTGTTGGGGGGGAAGGGGGAGGCGGTGGTGAAAGTGCAGTCGTTGCCACGGGCGTCGTCGGGTGGGGCTGGGGCTGTGCGTCGTGGTGGCGGAAAGGTGGTAGGTTGCGGGAAGCGAGCCCGTCGTTGACGGTGTCGCGTGAGTTGTGAATCGAGTGGGGCGCGGGGCGCGGGACAGGAGCAGCGTGCCGCTGCGTCGTGGTCGCCAGCAGAGGCTGTGCCTGTGCGTGTGCTTGTTCGTTTTGTGGGTGGCGGTTCGTGCGAGGCGTTTTTTGTTTTGATTTGTGTTGCCCTAGTTGTTAGTTTATTTTGTTTGTTTTTTGGTTTTTGTTTGTTATTTTGAGACGACGACTGGTTGGTGGCGTGTGCCTCCCGTGTCGTTTGTGTGTGTGTGTTTTTTTTTTTTTTTGTGTGTTTTTTTTGCACTGGGCCCTGGGGGTGGGTGGGTGCGTGTCGATTGCCGGCTGGCGAAAGGTGCGCCATCGGCGGGGTGGGTCGCCGGCACAAGTAGAGGCGGCGGCGGCGGCGGCGGCGGCGTTGTTGTTGTTGTTGTTGTTGTTGTGTGGTGTTTGTTTTGTTCGGCTGTGTCGGCGAGCTGTGTTGCGGTGCGTGTGAATGGTGGTGCAAAAGTGCTGGCGTTGGGGGTGCGACTGCGACGGCGGCGAGCCGCGGGCGCGCATGATAGTGATGTTGTGAACAGCGGCTGTGTACGGTAGTGGTGTAGTTGTAGCACGACGTGCATCCGGGCCGGCGCGGAAAGCGCAGTTGCGGGCGGTTGCCCTTCGGTGCCAGCCATGTCGCGTGAGCGGCGGGTTGCTCTGGTGTCGACACGTGGTGCTCTGGGTTGTTGTGTGGTGCCCTTTGGCCGGTGGGGGTGGTTCGCGTGTGTCTCGTTCGCGCTCGGTATCTGGTCGTGGTCGTGCTGCTCCCTGTCTGTCGGCGGTTTTTCGACGTCGTCTGTACGTTTTGTTTGTTTGTTTGTTTGCGGCGTGCCTGCCGACGTCGTCCCGTCGCGACCTTTCAACCGAAAGTGTGGCGCCCGAAGGTGAACGAACGTAGCCTGACCTCGGCGCTTTACGCTGAGCTGAGGTGAGCTGAGCGAACCGGACCGAACCTAACCTGTGGTGAGGTGAGCTCAGCCTGAGCCCCTAACGTCTACGTAAGGTAAGCTGTCCGGCTCACGCCTCACGTTTTTGAACGCTTTTTAACCTACGTTTGACGCTTCTTAACCTAGCACTGACCCCTTAACCTAACCTAACGTGTAACCTAACCTAACCTAACCTAACCTAACCTAACCTAACCTAAGCTCTGACGCCTGACGTGTTTGAATGCTTAACCTAAGTTTGACGCTTAACCTAACCCAAGTCCCCTTAACGTAACCCACGTCCACCTAACCTAACCTAACCTAACCTAGACGTGTAAACGTAATGTGTAACGCGTAACGTGTAAGGTCGGCTGTCGTGTGTGCTGACGGCAGATTGGGTTGGTCTGTAGATTCGGATTGCGGTTTGCCTCGGTCGAGGGGTTGGGTCGGAAGCGGCGAGGGGCGGCGGTGCCTGTTGCGCAGGCGGCGTCCGTTTGCGGCGGGCAATTGTTGAGAAACGGCTGTGAATGTTGGCGGGCGAGAGGAGGAGGACGGCGCGCGATGTGGCCCGACGGCTGCGGGCCGATCGGGAAACGGCGGGAGGGCGACGGAAGGCGATGGGGCGGCGGAGGCGCGTTTGCACGGCCGTCATCGCCGCACGCCTCGGCTTGTGTGGCTGTGGCGCCGGCCGCGCTGGCCGGGCTGCCGCGGCGACGGTGTGGGAGTTTTGCCGAAGGTTTGGCCATTGTGGCGGGTCGTCGGCTGGGGCTGTGGGGGCGGCATTTTGGCGGGGGCGGCGATTCTCGGCGGGCCGACCCAGGCTGTAGCGCGCGGTAGCTGCAGTTTGGCCGTGGTTTGCGGCGCTGCCGTGGCGACTGGTTGGCGACTGTGGTGTGGCTGTGTGTAGCCCCATCCTCGGTGGTTTGAAAGGCGCGGGCGGTTGTGGCGCAGGTTTGGGGCTGCTCCGCACAGGCTGTCGGACGTTGGGCGGTAGCAAGCGCGGGAGGCGCGGCGCGGCGGCGCGCAGAGTGGCGGCCGCTCTCTCGGCCGTCCGCGCCCGCCCGCGACACTGGCTGGGCCCTTGTGATTCTCTGCTCTGCTGTGCTGTGCTTGCGTGCCTGCCGTCCCGCTCGCTCTCGCTCTCGCTCTCGCTGTGTGTTACGCGCGTCGTCGAAATGGCAGATCAGGCGGCTACGAACGAGACTGCTGCGGCACCCGCCGCCACCGGTACTACGAAGAAGGCCAAGTCTGCGTCGTCTGCGAAGAAGCCGCGCGCCAAGCCTGCGCACCCGCGCACCTCTGAGATGGTGACGGCGGCCATCAAGAGTCTGAAGGAGCGCGGCGGGTCGTCGCTGCAGGCGATCAAGAAGTACATTGCCGCGCACTACAAGCTGGACGCGGAGAAGCTGGCGCCGTTTATCAAGAAGTACCTCAAGTCGGCCGTCGTGGCGGGCGAGCTGGTGCAGACGAAGGGGAAGGGCGCGTCCGGCTCGTTCAAGCTTGCCGGCGCCGGCGGCGGGGGGGCGGCCGAGGGCGGCAAGGCTCGTGCTGGCGGTGCCAAGAAGAAGCGCGCCGCTCCGGCCAGCAAGGAGAAGAAGGGCGCCCGTGCGGCCGGCGCAAAGAAGGCTGGTGGCGTGAAGGCGGCGACCGGTCGGAAGGCGGGCGCCGCCAAGAAGGCGTCTGCGGCGTCGGCCGCTCCCGCGGGTGCGAAGAAGGCGGCTGCGGCCAAGCCGGCCAAGGCCAAGTCGCCGTCGAAGGCGAAGAAGGCCGCCAAGGTTCCGACGAAGAAGCCGAAGGCGCCGCGCCCGAAGAAGGCGACGACGCCGTCTAAGGCGAAGGCTTCGCCCAAGAAGAAGAAGTAGAGTAGAGGAGAAAGAGATGGGAAAGGAAGGGTTTGGCGCTTGGCTCCGTCGTCCCCACCCCCCGTCGTCGTCTAGTGGCGCGCAAGAGACGCGCGGCCCAAAACGGCCCTTCTCAGGGCCATCAAAGCACGTCGGGGAAGGTTTTGATTGTCGTGTTGCGTTTGGTGTGGGTGTCTGTCTGTATGCCCGTGGGGATGCTGTTTGCGTGCCGTGGTGGTTGGATTGCGGGGGTCGGTGGCGGGTGTGGGCGGCGGTAGCGGTAGCGGTAGCGGTGGTGTTGTTGTCGTGGTTGAGTGTCGCCGTGCTTTTTGGCGGCGGCCGACGGTTGGTTTTCTGTCACGTTGTTTTTGAATACGTTGGTTGGCTTGCCTGCGTTCAGTTCTTCTCGGATGTCTTGTCTCGTCGTGTCCGGTCTTTGTTTGTTTCTTTGTGTGTGTTATGTTTTGCAACGGGGGGCACGTTGAGATGTGGAAGGAGTCGGCGGGGATTTCGGTGGCGTGTAGAGCGCGCGTGCCTGGCCGTTGGCCGTCGGTGCGGGTTTTGTTTTCGAAACGAAAGCGGCGGCCGGCCAGCCACCCGTGCGGTGTGACGTCGGCCGTTGGGTATTGTGCGCCTTGAGCGGCCGGGGAGGGATGATGTGCGATTGTTGCGCGCTGCTAGCAGGCAGGCAGAGTGAGCGGGTGTGGCGGACGGACGGGAAGTGGTGGTTTGTTTTTTGTTTGTTTGTGTGGTTGTGGGGCGAGAGGCAGGCGACCGACAAAGTTTGCTCGCGACGGAGAGATGTTAGTGGCCCTGAAAAGGGCCGTTTTTGTTTGTGCGGTGCGGTGCCGCGGCGCGGTTTAGGCGCGCTCGCCGCGGATGCGGCGCGCGAGCTGGATGTCCTTGGGCATGATGGTGACGCGCTTGGCGTGGATTGCGCACAGGTTGGTGTCTTCGAAGAGGCCGACGAGGTAGGCCTCGCTGGCCTCCTGCAGGGCCATGACTGCGGAGCTCTGGAAGCGCAGGTCGGTCTTGAAGTCCTGGGCGATCTCGCGCACTAGGCGCTGGAATGGCAGCTTGCGGATGAGCAGCTCTGTGCTCTTCTGGTAGCGCCTGATTTCTCGCAGGGCGACGGTGCCCGGCCTGTAGCGGTGGGGCTTCTTGACGCCTCCGGTGGCGGGCGCGCTCTTCCTCGCCGCCTTGGTGGCGAGCTGTTTGCGCGGCGCCTTTCCGCCGGTGGACTTGCGGGCCGTTTGCTTTGTGCGGGCCATGGCGGTAGCGGTAGCGGAGCGGCGTGCGTGGAGGTTAGGTGCGGCGCGGCGTCCGGTGCTGCCTCCGTGCTGCGCTTATATGCCCTCGGTTGCGCGTGGTGGGGGGAGGGCGGGCCAGAGTCTATATAGGGGGGCGGCGGGCGCGCTGGGCGCAGACCGTAGCCGACTCGCCAGCCGCTGCAGCTGCTGTTTGTGCACGTTTTGCTTTGCCCGAGGAAGGAAGGATGACAGGCCGCGGCAAGGGAGGAAAGGGGCTCGGCAAGGGTGGCGCCAAGCGGCACCGCAAGGTGTTGCGCGACAACATCCAGGGCATCACGAAGCCCGCCATCCGCCGCCTGGCTCGCAGGGGCGGCGTGAAGCGCATCTCTGGTCTGATCTACGAGGAGACCCGCGGGGTGCTGAAGGTGTTCCTGGAGAACGTGATCCGCGACGCGGTGACGTACACTGAGCACGCCAAGCGCAAGACTGTGACGGCCATGGACGTGGTGTACGCCCTGAAGAGGCAGGGGCGCACCCTGTACGGTTTCGGCGGTTAGGCTGCGTCGCAGCGGGCGCTGGCCTTCCCGCGGCCGTGCTTGTGGGTGGGAGAGACTAGAAAACGGCCCTTTTCAGGGCCACCACACTGTTCGGAAGTTGAAAAGTGCGAAAGAGTCTGTGTTGTTGCTGCGTGTGTGCGCGCTGTGTTGTTTGTTTGTTTCTTTCTTTCCGTTTGAGCGACGTGATGTGACTGGGAGGGGAGAAGGAAAGGAAACGTGTCATGTGGCTGGCTGTGTGTGGAGCTGCTTCGTTTGTGTTTGTTATTGTGTGTCTTTGTATCGATCGCGATGGAGATGGCGGGCTGTGTGTTGTTGTGCGAGAGGCGGTGATTATTTGCTTGCGTGGTTTGGCTCTGTGTGTTTGCGGCGGCGTTGGGGTTTCCGAGGCAAGGCGTGTGGGCATAGGCGGCCGGATCAGCTGTTTGTTTCGTTCGTGTCGACGGCCGTTGCGCGCGGGAGTGGAGGGCGGTGTGTCGACACGCCTCCCTTTAACAATGGTCATTATTGCTGCCGTTGTCGTTTGGAAGGCGACTGCGACCGTGCAAAATGTGTGTGTGTGTGTGTGTGTGTGTGTGTGTGTTGGGCCACACGGGCTGTGTGGACGACAAGATGGCGGACGTGCGCCGGCGGCGGCTGTGCTGTGAAAGTGCAAAGTTAAAAAACAAAGCAAGGTGCGGCGAGGACGACTGAAATTTTGCTTTGGACGTAGGTTTGTGTGGTGGCCCTGAAAAGGGCCGATTGTTGTGGGCCGAGCCGGCAAAGCGCGTTGCGTGCAGGGGAGCACGCGGCGCTGCGACTGCCTGGCCTCCTTTAGGCCTTCTTCTCGGTCTTCTTTGGCAGCAGGACGGCCTGGATGTTGGGCAGGACACCACCCTGTGCGATGGTGACGCCCGACAGGAGCTTGTTGAGCTCCTCGTCGTTGCGGATGGCAAGCTGCAGGTGGCGCGGGATGATGCGCGTCTTCTTGTTGTCGCGGGCCGCGTTTCCGGCCAGCTCGAGCACCTCAGCCGCGAGGTACTCCATGACGGCGGCGAGGTAGACGGGCGCCCCGGCGCCGACGCGCTCTGCGTAGTTTCCCTTGCGCAGGAGGCGGTGGATTCTGCCGACCGGGAACTGGAGCCCAGCCCTGCTTGAGCGGGACTTTGACTTGCCCTTGACTTTGCCTCCCTTTCCGCGTCCGGACATGGCGATGGGCTAGCGACGGTGCACACGAAACGGAAACGAAAACGACCGGTGCGAGCGGCAGCGAGTCGAGCAGCGGAGTGCGTGCCGGCGCAGCTCTCTGCTTCTCTCTTTTATTCCTCTACCTTTAGAGGGTGTGCTGGTGGAGGTTGTTGTCACATTAGGACATTTCCTCCTCTTTTCTTTTGTGTTGTTTTTGTTTCTTTGCTTTTGTTGGTTGCTGTTCGTTGAGAGTTTTCTTTAGTTGTTCTTTTTCTGGTACTGCAGGAGTAGCGACTTGGGTCTGTTATATCTCTGCCTATGGGGTTCGTATTGCCCAAGGGTGTTGATTAATTCGTTTTCTGACTTCCGCGCCGTGGCGTAGAACACTTCTGCCAGGGCGCGGAATCTTGTGGTGATTGGCTCTATGTCTGCGGCTTCGTGCAAATCTGCCGTGGGGAAGCGCGTGGGGACGTGTAGGGCTCGTCTTAACGCTCTGTTTTGAGTCTTTTGTAAGCGATCTATCGTCGATCTGGCTGCGTAGCCCCATACAGGGCACGCATATTCCAGTATCGGTCGAATTAGACTTCGATAGATCGCTACTCCTGTTGCGGGGTCGAGGGAACTGGTGCTGTTCAAGACAGGGTACAGAATCTGCATCCTGGCGTGAGCCTTTCTGCGAAGCTCCTCTATGTGGCACTTCCATGTCAGGCGTCTGTCAAGTGTGACACCGAGGTACTTCGCAGAATTTCTCCATGGCAAATTCTGCCCCTGCAATCTCAGCAGTTGGTATGGTCTTCTTGGGGGTCGGCGTTTCCCATAGCGTCTGGTGAGCAGCATGGCTTGTGTTTTCTCAGAGTTAATTGAGATGCGCCACTGCTTTGCCCAGTTTTCCGTCCTGTTTAGGGCGGTTTGCAGACGCCTTGTAACCAGGTTCCTGTTTGTCGAGCAGGAGAAGAATGCAGTGTCGTCTGCGTACTGTGCAGTGTTTACATGCTGAGTCGTAGGGATGTCAGCAGTGTAGACACTGTAGAGGACGGGTCCCAGGACTGAGCCCTGGGGCACGCCTGCACTGATTCTTCTCCTGGTCGACAGGGATCCATCGATCTTGACTGAGAAAGTCCTACCGGAGAGATAGTTTTTAACGATTTTGACTATCTTTCCGGGGAAGCCTAGGGTGTACATCTTGTGTAATATCCCGGTGTGCCAGACTGAGTCGAAGGCTTTTGCTACGTCTAATAAGACAAGCCCGCAGTAGCCCTTTCGGTTGAAGCTGTCTGTGGCTGCTTCAACCACCCTCATGATTTGCTGGGGGGCGGAGTGTCTTTGCCTAAATCCGAATTGGAATTTCGGCAGAATCTGCTCTCTTGTGATATAGTCCTGTATGGGGGTTAGTAGGAGGCGCTCGTAAAGTTTACTGAGGGTAGGCAGTAGACTAATTGGTCTATAGTGTTGCGGGAACACCGGGTCTTTTCCTGGTTTCGCGATCGCAATAACTTCTGCGTGCTTCCACTGCGCCGGGAATTTTTGTGATCGCGTCAGTTCATTAACTATATCGGTCAGGTGGGTGATTGCCAGAGGCGGGAGGAGTTTCAGCAATTCATTTGTGACCTGGTCGTGACCCGGGGTTTTCCTGGTGGGCAGGGACTTGATGCAGCGCGCCACATCTTCAGTATTGAAGAGTGGCGTGTAGTCATCTTCGTCGTCTGCTTCCAGGAACACGGCCAGTTCTCTGCGGACTGTTGCGACGTGTTCTCTGTCCTGTACTTCTGCTGGTCTGAACTGTTTTTCGAACACGTCGGCTAGTGCGTTAGCTTTGTCGATGGGGCTGAACTGCAGTCCGCGTTCGCCATGGAGTGGTGGCATTTTTGCGCGTCTTTTTGTGTACTGTTTGGTGGCTTGCCATAAACTATTGTCGTCTAGTTTGAGAGCTGAGAGCCTTGCCGACCATTGTTGGTTGCGGTACTCATTGAGATCGGCTTTCAGCTCTCTCTGTAGCCTATTGAGTAGCCTCCGTGTATCCCTATTTCTGGTGAGCTTCCACTCTTTGGCGATCCTGTTTTTGTGCCGTATTTGCGCAAGCAAGTGCGGGGGGAGTTGCCTGGAGCGGGGGGGCCCCGCAGGAGGCGGTGTGGCTCCCTCAGCAGCTTGTAGGATCGCTCTTGTGAGGTCGTCTAGTGCCTGTTCTGCTGTCTCTGCAGTTGGAGGCGGGGTCTGGGCAAGTTCAGCTGCTACTGCATTGCTGAATTGCTCCTTATTGATGCGCTTGTATGTCGCATGCCGTTGTGGGCTAGAGAGCCATTCTCCCATGTCGACCTCGAAAATCACGGGATTGTGGTCCGACGACATTCTGTTTACCGATGTCGCGGATACAAAGCCCACCAGATTCTTTGTGATGGCTATGTCGAGGACGTCCGGTCTTCCTCCGTTCTTTGGGAAGTGTGTCGGTTCCTCTGGGCCCCATATTTGTAACTGGTGTGTGCGCGCGAGTCGTTGCAGTTGTTGACCAGCTTGATTTCGGCGTCTCGAGTTCCAGTCCGCGTGCTTGGCATTTAGGTCCCCTGCTATTAGTAGTTTGCCTCTAATGCGACTTAGTGCAGCTATGTCGTCCTCTTCTAGTCTTTGGGAAGGGGGGCGATACACTGCAACGACTGTTAGGGGGCCAGTTACTGTAGCCACTTCGATTGCCGCTGTTTCTATTTCTGCTGTATTGGGGGGGTATATTTGATGGTGTCTGATACCTTTTTTGACATATACCGCTACCCCGCCTCCGTGAGTGGGTCGGTCGTTTCTGTAACAAATGTAGTTTGGTACAGAAACTCTTAGTCCTGGTTTGAGGAATGTTTCTCCCACTAGGCATATGTCAACTTTTTCTTCCTGTATGAATTCTCTAAACTCCGTGGGTTGGCGAGTAAGGTTGTCTGCATTAAACGCGCATATTTTGAGACCTTGTATATTAGGTCTCCTATCCATGGTGGGGGACAATTTTTCCTGTGGCTGTCGCTGCTACAGGCGACTGCTGTGCTGCCGATCTGAGGTCGGCGGGGAGCTGCGTCAATGTTGCTAGAATGCCCACTAGCTGGGTCATCTGTGCCTGTAGCAGTCGGATGGACGACGCGAGTTGCTGGATTGCAGCAGACTCGACTGCTTCTCGCGGACTGGTTTGTGGATGGCGTGGTGGACTGACTTCCCTAGGGCTTCCATCAGCTTGAGGAACCTGTTTACTGGTGTGTGGTGGTGGTGGTAGGTGGTTCGGCGGGTCGGGTGGGTCACCGGTAAGTGCACGGGAATATTTGGTAGATGCGAAGACCTGTGTTCTTACTGTGTCCTGGTTTCTTCTCTGGGGTGGTGGGGGGGGTGGCCTGGGTGCTGGCATGCTCCTATTGTGATTCGGGGTTTTATTGATAGCTTTGCCCCTCTGCCTGTCCCTTGCAGCTCTGTACTCAGGACATCCTAAGTAGCTGGCTGGGTGCGCTCCCCTGCAATTGGCGCACTTTTCTTTTCCCTCCCCCCTTGGCAGTTTGCACTGCTCGTAAGTGTGGTGTTCAGTGCATCTGACGCACACCACTGGCATCGTGCAGTCTCGCGCGATGTGTCCTAGGGCCTGGCAGTTATAGCAGCGGCCTGGTCCCGATCTCTTTTTGAGCTTCTCGGGAGTGACCGTTAGCGCCAGTATCCTTTTGACCTCCCAGATCTTTCGGTTTTGGGCAGAGTCTGGGAGGGTGACCGTATGAAGGGGCCAGGGTCGGTTCGGTCGCGTCAACACCACCGAACTAACCTCGAAACCTTCCTCCTGAAGGAACTGTTTGATGTCCGCAGTGTCGGTGGTATGTGGTACACCGCGGAACACCAGTCTAATCGGCCTTCTCGCTGCTAGTGGGAAGGTGTAGAAATGAAGTTTCCGCTCCTCTAGCACCTTCCTCACTGCCTTGTAGTCGTCGACGTTTCTAAGAGTGATCTTAACTTTGTCACCGCCAGTTGTTTTGGCGGTGAATCTGTCTTGCCCTACCGTGTTCGTGATGACATCGTACAGTGCTTTATAGTCATTTTCGAATTGCACGACTATGGGCGGGATTCTGAGGGATTTGTGTTGTTCGTTTCCCTCAGTGTCATCTGCTTCTGGCGGTGCATTTTGCGCAGATTCTCCCACCGCGTCGAATCTGTTGGCGGTGTGTATTGGGGCTGGTGTGTCTAAGACGGGGGATCGTCTGGCGGTTTTACGTGCCAGCTGGAATCCCTCGTCGTCAATTTCCTGCGTGGCGATCTCTGCGCTGCTTCCGCATCGCTCGCTCCCCTCAGCGCACACCCCAGCAACGCTCCGAGGTTCCTCCGCTCCGGCATTCCCCCGCGGTGGCGAGCCCGCGCCGGCGGTATCGGTTTCCTTCCGCCGCCCGCGCGCACCCGCCTCCGCGCCTTCGTGCTTTTGAGCATTCACCTCGGGGCGCAGCCGCCCGGCCGCCTCGTGGGGCGCGCTAGCCGTCACAGCGCAGGCGCTTTGTTCCGCTGCTACCTGGCCCTGCTGGCCGCCGCTGCACGTGGCCCGGTCGGCCTTTGTGTTGGCAGGCGCGGTCGGCTCAGGCGCGGCCGACCCGGCCGCGTCCGCCACTTCCGGCCGCCGCGCAGCGACGGTTTTACGCGAGGTGGTCTTTCGCTTCTTTACCGGTGACCCTGGTTTGACTTTGTTGCGTTTCGGTGACTTCTTTGACTTCGCCTTGATTAGACGGGCACTTGGTGGTGTTCTGTCACCCTTGGGCAATATCGGTGGTTCTTTCCACGCTCTTTCGAGCTTCTTCTCATATTTACGTCTGTCCCTACCGGTGAGACCCGCGATTGCGTTGAGCAACAGCAATCGCGAGCTCGGGCTCATCCCGCCCTGGCTGCCCGTTAGGTCCGTCCTGTTGACCTCGTAGCAGCCAGGGGAATTTTCTTTCTCTATAATCGTGAGTTTCACTGGGGTGTCCATGTCCAGACTCGGAAGGATGGCTGCCAGGGGGTGTCGGTGTCTGCTTTCGGTTGGCACCGTTAGGTATCAGGCAGAGCAGTCCGACCCTAACAGTTCTAACACGCGCGGGTATCTGGCCGTTGACCAGGCCCTGACGTGCAATTTCCCTACTCTTGGGGGGGAGCAGAGCTAGTCTCTGCGGCAGCAGGAGTACCTGTCGCAGCCGAAGTGCTCGAACCGGCCGAAAAAGCGAACCGCGGCAGCAAGAAGACGCGCACCAAGACGCGCCAACCCACAGCTCACAACCCGCAACGACAATTTGCTCAACAGCTGCCGACAATTCAGCTGCTCGCCCCGCAATCTTCTTGCAACTCCGCTCCCGATTTGAAAAAATCAGGAGCTCGGAAGCCTTAGTGCCGAACCGTCCAGCTACAGCGCTAGGACAATCAGCGACTAATCCCGCAAGCGGGTTCCTATGGCTGAGTAGCAACGAAGAGGGAGAGTACTAGCGCAGCCCCGCACACGCGTCCGCACTCTCCAGAAGCTACTCAGCGAATCCTCCGGCGCAGCCGGGGTGGGGGTGCTTTATGGGCTCGGGTGCGGCGGCCGGTTGCGCGCGCGCCCCATTGGTCGGCGGCCGCTACAGGGCGAGCTGGTAAAGGTGCGGCGGCGGCTGGCGGCGGGTGCCACTGTGTGGGGAGACGCTGACTAGAGCGGAGCGCTTGCAACTGGTGTTGCTGCTGCCGTACGTTGGTTCGAGATGCCGCCCAAGACTAGCGGGAAGGCCGCCAAGAAGGCTGGCAAGGCGCAGAAGAACATTTCGAAGGGCGACAAGAAGAAGAAGCGCAAGAGGAAGGGGAACTATGCCATCTACATCTACAAGGTGCTGAAGCAGGTGCACCCTGACACGGGCATCTCGTCGAAGGCGATGAGCATCATGAACAGCTTCGTGAACGACATTTTCGAGCGCATTGCGGCCGAGGCTTCTCGCCTGGCGCACTACAACAAGCGCTCG
Organism: Schistocerca americana; assembly: GCF_021461395.2. NCBI lineage: Eukaryota > Metazoa > Arthropoda > Insecta > Orthoptera > Acrididae > Schistocerca > Schistocerca americana. The sequence continues at coordinate 75,162,455 of NC_060126.1, read as the reverse complement.
ACCATCACGTCCCGCGAGATCCAGACCGCTGTGCGGCTGTTGCTGCCTGGCGAGCTGGCCAAGCACGCCGTGAGCGAGGGCACGAAGGCGGTGACCAAGTACACGAGCTCCAAGTAAGGAGGTGGCTCTGGAATGGAAGGAAGGATGGAGAAGGCTCCTCCGTTGCGAGAGCGGCAAAACGGCCCTTTTCAGGGCCACCAACTTGCCTTTTGCGGGAAGGGCGGAATTGTTGTTGTTGTTTTGTGGACGGCTGTGATGTGTGCGTTTTGATTGTGGGTGGGTGGGGGTCCGCGTCAAAGCGTTGTTGCGGGGTACGGCCACGAGGTTGGTCGCCGTGGCGTGGAATGGTGGCACGCCTCGTTGGCGTTGTGTGTCACCGTAACGACGGCCGTCTGCGGGTTTGGTTTGCACATCACACATGGCGAGGGTGAAATGTGCAATGTTTTGCCGCCCACTATTCCCTTTGCAGTACGCCGAGTTGACAATGGTGCGACGTAACTGCAGCATGGAGGTGTGTGGAGTGACGTTGAAATGAACGTGCCATTAAGAGACGCATTGTTGTTTTGTATTGTACTGTACGTGTACGGCGACACGCACGATGATGTACCATTCGACTCTGATTTTTGATAGCCGTGTCTGACTGATTGCGTAGGACGCACGCACACCGATGTCGTCATTCGAGATGCACGCGTGTCCAGTGCAGTACAGTAAGCGCGACGCTAGACGACGACGACGGCGGCGGCGGCGGCGGCGGCGGCGGCGGCGGCGGTCGTTTTTGGCGAATGTCTGTACACGTGTTTGTCTGTGTCCATCCCGTATGTATTTGTTTGTTTGACATAGTTTTGTGTAACTGTCGATCGGCGCGATAGACCGGCGTCACGCAACTGAACCGAAGTCTTTGGGCACACCCGTCATACTGTTGTACACCGTCGCGCTGAGAACGGTAACGAAAGGTTGACTTTGATCGGTCGAATGTCTGGGCAGAACGTGAGGAATGAGGCAAGAGTGCAGGAGGAAAGGACAGAGGGGGGGGGGGGGGGGCAAAAGAGAGAGGAAGGGAGAAACGCATTCGTAGAGCAACGGAACGTTCCCGTGTCGGAGGCGTATTGGAGCCGCACTGAAATGCGTTTAACGGCGGCGCGGCTGCAAGTGTCTGCCGTGGTGAACGTTACCTTACCTTTGACGGCTGCATTGGGCTTTGCCTTTGCTTGTGCTTTTTGCTTTCGCTTTCCCGGATGTACGTAACGTTTGTTGATATGGTTCTGAGGAAGAGTGTATGACAGTGCCGTGCCGTCCATGTTCGTGTGCCCTCCCATTGTTGTGTATGCTATTGTCTGTGTACTTGAATGATGTATGTAGGTGTTTAGTGGACATGTTTTACCAGTGGGGGGAAATGGATCGTCGATAGTTGGCGTCACTCTGTCACGGTCGAGATGACGCACCCTCCCTACAGAAAGGTGTCGAGAAAGTGTGTGTGTGTGTTTAGCGAATTGCGTCCGTGAATTGGCAGTGTTTGGAGGTGGGCGTGCCCGGCATGTGGCCCGGAAGGCTGTTCGTTTGGCGGTAGTGTTGTGTGGACAGGGGAGGGGCATGCGTAACGCTGCTGGCATGGCATTCGGGAGATGGGAGGGGGCAAACGAGGAGCGGCGGCCAGAGACGGGACGGGGAGGGGCGCGGTGTGGGTGGCTTGCGCCTGTGCTCGGCGTTGTGGTTTGTGCAAAAGAGGAGGAGAAAAACAATGAGGTGCCAGGGAGGGGAGCGTTGTTGTGTTGTGGTTGTCGTGGTGTAGCCGCAGACGCGGCTGTCAGTGAATGTGGCGAGACGGACGGATGCGCGGAGGGGCGGGGGCGGCGCATTTCGCCGGTGCCGTGCCATGCCTGAAAGCCGCGTGGTCGCTGTGTTGTTGGTGGCGTGGGGGCGAGGAGAGTACCGTACGGGTGTGCTTGTGCGCCGGAAATGGCACACTGCGCCTGCCCGTCTTGGAGGCTGATGGCTGTGGTGTGGAAATGGGGCGCGGTGATGGTGAAGCAGTTGAAGAACAGAAAAAGAAACCAAAAACGTAAGGGGGAGGCCATGGCGTGATGCGGCGGTGGTGGTGAGAGCGGGAAAAACAAAACAAAAAAAAACAACAAAAAAAAGAAGGGAAAACAACAAGAAACAAAAAAGAAAACAAAAAGTCTATCAAGATTAAAATGTAAATGGAAATGGACCCAGGTATAACCTCCCCGCACAAATAGCAGAGAGTCCGATGATAATAAAAATGTGCCAGAATGTTAACGTCCCTACAAAACAAACCCAACGATAAGTAACAGTGCAACAGACATAATGAAACCTGATACATTGTATGAGGGCAGCAGCGTTGACCTTTGGCCCTGTATTCAGAATAAAAAGAGCCAAAGATCGTTACCCCAATGAAAAAGAGACACACACACACACACACACAAAAAAAACAAAAAAAAAAAGTGCATTTATATCTGCTCCTCAATTGTAGATACCCCTTACACAGCTGTGTGCAATGAATGAGTGCTGGCTGGTAATTAATTTGCACTCCTTGGAGGGAAATGCCATAGGAAGTAGTCTTTAAAAAGTGAATGTTTTTCTTTAAAAAAAAAAAAGTTACTTTAGAAAAAAAGTAATATTGGGGCATTTGTTGTTGAACAAAATAAGTACAATTAACATACGTTATCAGATTTGCGCAATGCAGCTTCACACTACCTTGTTATTGTAACACAATATACTGTACATCGTCCCGAACCGTGACCAGAGTCGCGAGACGAGCAGAGCACGCCGCCGACGCCCGCTCAGTACAACCGTCCACCCGCTACGACTGTCGACTGTCGACTGACGACTACTACCTCTCCCGACTCGCGCTACAATATATATAACAACTGTTCCTGGCGACTCGCTGCGTGCCACTACTGTCGTCTGGCGCGGTCCAAGCGCCGACTAGCAACGATAAATAACTCTCTGGTCAGACAGAGATGCTGTCATGCCTCGCCATCGCTCTGGTAATGAGTACATACGTGTTGCAGCGTGCGTACCACCGGAACACGCAGTGGCGGAGCCAAAGACTGTGTTGTCGAGGTCGAGTGCGTGCGGGAAGAGAGGCAGCGTCGGCACGGAGATGCAAGCGAGCGAGACGCACGGGGGCTGCGGCGTGGCGCGTTTGCGGTTGGCGCCTTTGGTGGCAACGGCCGGGACAAGCAGCGGTGTATGGTGTGGTGCGGGGCGGACAGGGGCGGCGGTGGACGGGGAGGAGGAGGCGGCGCGACGACGGCATGGGGGCGAAAACGGGACGGGGGACGGCGGATGTTGAGAGGCGTCACGCGCGGACAGGACACAGACACAGAGACACACAGATTGGAAAGGGAGGGTGCGCAGTAGTAGTTGGGAATGTGCGTGCGTACCGTGCGGGATGGGAGTGGGCGAGGAACACGGTCGTGGCCCCTGTTTTGGGTGCGTGTGATGACGTCGGTGTGTTGTGGGAAGGGAAGGTGCTGTGGCGGCGGCGCGTAATGGGCGTAGGCCGAAAAGAGAAAGGAACGTGGGCAGTGTGTTGTTGGCAAGCGTCGGTTCGACCACGACGTTGATGGGCAGGGCAGGGCAGGGCAAGGTTAATGGTGGTAGGAGTAGGCGTGTGGGCGCAAAAAATCTGCCGCTGCAGGCGGTGCCGTAACCGCCATGGCGGGAAGGAGAGAGGGCCAAAGAAAGAAAGAAAGAAAGAAAGAAAGAAAGAAAGAAAGAAAGAAAGAAAGAAAGAAGAAGAAAAAAAAAAGGAGGAGGGGGGGGGGGGGGCGGGCGAAAGTGGAGAGGCGGTGGTGTGAGAAGGGCGGGGGCGGAAGGAAGGCAGGAAGGACAAGAGGCGAGGCGACGGCTGGCTTTGTGTATCGGTCGGTCTCTGGCTATGCTTCGTTTTCTGCAGCAGGGTCGGTGCGCGGCGTGGCTCGCGGCAGTGGGAACGCCTGGCGGCTGGACGGCCAGCAATGCGGTTGGATGGGCGGCCACAGCACCGCACCTGTGCCCGAGGAGGAGACGCTGGCGGCGGGCCCTGAGGTGAGGCCGGCTCGGCTGGGGCTGGGGCTGTGGATGTGTAGGTGTGCGCCGCTGCTGCAACAACGAGTAAAACGCGAGAAGAAGGGATGGCGGTAGAGAGAGAAAAAAAAAAAAAGGGTCGTGTTGTGTTGATGCGCAGGCAGACGCGTACAGAGAGACGAGCCCGGTCTGCAGCAGGGTGTGGCCGTGCCGAGTGCAGAGCAGCGGCGGCGGCGGCGGCTCGGTTCGGTTCGGCCCGGCCCGGCGGGCCGCGCTGTTGTCGCGGACGTGAGCGCCCCCTGGCGGGTGGCCGGAGGCGGCGCGGCGTGTTGGACGTGTGGCTGGTGGCAGTGCACAATTTGCGAGTGGCTGGCGGTGTGGTGTGGCGGTTGGCGCGTCGGGCGGCGGAGAGAGAGAGAGGAGAGGTAAGTGTTGCGGGCGCCCTTTGCTGCGCTGCGTCGTTGCGTGTGCCGTACAGGGCGGGCGCTTGTCGACTGTGTGGGCGGTGTGGTGAATTGGCGGCGTTGTGCCGCGTGTGCCCGGCCGAAGGCGTCGGGAAAAACAGAAGGAAAGGAGAGAGTGTGAGTGGGTCCGGTGTGCGTAGGCCCGTGATGTCGCGTCACGCCGTGTCATGTTTGTGAAACGGCTGCCGGGAGGTGTGGTAGCGAGCCGGTCGGTGTCAGTGCGAAGGGGAATGTGCGTGCGTTTGGCGGTTTCGGTGTGCTTTTTGCGGCGTGAGAGTGGGAATTAGTGGGGCCGGCTGTTGTGTTGGTTCCTTGTGTCTTGTGTCGTGTAGCTTGATGGCAACGTGGAAGGACGCCGGTTTCGTTTCGAGCCTTGCGTGTGGTTGTCGACGTTGACTGGTTGGCGTGTGCCGATGCACGTGCATGTGTGGGTCGCGAGTGCGTTTTTGGCTGGCTGTGTGTGTGTTGGGGGGGAAGGGGGAGGCGGTGGTGAAAGTGCAGTCGTTGCCACGGGCGTCGTCGGGTGGGGCTGGGGCTGTGCGTCGTGGTGGCGGAAAGGTGGTAGGTTGCGGGAAGCGAGCCCGTCGTTGACGGTGTCGCGTGAGTTGTGAATCGAGTGGGGCGCGGGGCGCGGGACAGGAGCAGCGTGCCGCTGCGTCGTGGTCGCCAGCAGAGGCTGTGCCTGTGCGTGTGCTTGTTCGTTTTGTGGGCGGCGGTTCGTGCGAGGCGTTTTTTGTTTTGATTTGTGTTGCCCTAGTTGTTAGTTTATTTTGTTTGTTTTTTGGTTTTTGTTTGTTATTTTGAGACGACGACTGGTTGGTGGCGTGCGCCTCCCGTGTCGTTTGTGTGTGTGTGTTTTTTTTTTTTTTTTTTGTGTGTTTTTTTTGCACTGGGCCCTGGGGGTGTGTGGGTGCGTGTCGATTGCCGGCTGGCGAAAGGTGCGCCATCGGCGGGGTGGGTCGCCGGCACAAGTAGAGGCGGCGGCGGCGGCGGCGGCGGCGTTGTTGTTGTTGTTGTTGTTGTGTGGTGTTTGTTTTGTTCGGCTGTGTCGGCGAGCTGTGTTGCGGTGCGTGTGAATGGTGGTGCAAAAGTGCTGGCGTTGGGGGTGCGACTGCGACGGCGGCGAGCCGCGGGCGCGCATGATAGTGATGTTGTGAACAGCGGCTGTGTACGGTAGTGGTGTAGTTGTAGCACGACGTGCATCCGGGCCGGCGCGGAAAGCGCAGTTGCGGGCGGTTGCCCTTCGGTGCCAGCCATGTCGCGTGAGCGGCGGGTTGCTCTGGTGTCGACACGTGGTGCTCTGGGTTGTTGTGTGGTGCCCTTTGGCCGGTGGGGGTGGTTCGCGTGTGTCTCGTTCGCGCTCGGTATCTGGTCGTGGTCGTGCTGCTCCCCGTCTGTCGGCGGTTTTTCGACGTCGTCTGTACGTTTTGTTTGTTTGTTTGTTTGCGGCGTGCCTGCCGACGTCGTCCCGTCGCGACCTTTCAACCGAAAGTGTGGCGCCCGAAGGTGAACGAACGTAGCCTGACCTCGGCGCTTTACGCTGAGCTGAGGTGAGCTGAGCGAACCGAACCGAACCTAACCTGTGGTGAGGTGAGCTCAGCCTGAGCCCCTAACGTCTACGTAAGGTAAGCTGTCCGGCTCACGCCTCACGTTTTTGAACGCTTTTTAACCTACGTTTGACGCTTCTTAACCTAGCACTGACCCCTTAACCTAACCTAACGTGTAACCTAACCTAACCTAACCTAACCTAACCTAACCTAACCTAAGCTCTGACGCCTGACGTGTTTGAATGCTTAACCTAAGTTTGACGCTTAACCTAACCCAAGTCCCCTTAACGTAACCCACGTCCACCTAACCTAACCTAACCTAACCTAGACGTGTAAACGTAATGTGTAACGCGTAACGTGTAAGGTCGGCTGTCGTGTGTGCTGACGGCAGATTGGGTTGGTCTGTAGATTCGGATTGCGGTTTGCCTCGGTCGAGGGGTTGGGTCGGAAGCGGCGAGGGGCGGCGGCGCCTGTTGCGCAGGCGGCGTCCGTTTGCGGCGGGCAATTGTTGAGAAACGGCTGTGAATGTTGGCGGGCGAGAGGAGGAGGACGGCGCGCGATGTGGCCCGACGGCTGCGGGCCGATCGGGAAACGGCGGGAGGGCGACGGAAGGCGATGGGGCGGCGGAGGCGCGTTTGCACGGCCGTCATCGCCGCACGCCTCGGCTTGTGTGGCTGTGGCGCCGGCCGCGCTGGCCGGGCTGCCGCGGCGACGGTGTGGGAGTTTTGCCGAAGGTTTGGCCATTGTGGCGGGTCGTCGGCTGGGGCTGTGGGGGCGGCATTTGGGCGGGGGCGGCGATTCTCGGCGGGCCGACCCAGGCTGTAGCGCGCGGTAGCTGCAGTTTGGCCGTGGTTTGCGGCGCTGCCGTGGCGACTGGTTGGCGACTGTGGTGTGGCTGTGTGTAGCCCCATCCTCGGTGGTTTGAAAGGCGCGGGCGGTTGTGGCGCAGGTTTGGGGCTGCTCCGCACAGGCTGTCGGACGTTGGGCGGTAGCAAGCGCCCCATCCGCCAGTCGTTATGTCCCAAGAAGAGGAGAGCAACACAGGATTTACCTGACGGCATTGCCTGCATTCGTCAGAGGAGAAAGGGTGTGTTGAACTTCTTTATTTGGTGTATGGCATCGGGGTATGCGGGATCATAAAAGAAAATCATAGGGACGGAGCGGCAAGCAGCGTCCGTTTGGTGCACTCCCGAGTCTCAGCGGTCGAGGAGTGCAACAGGCCGCTGATAGCGGTCACGAACATCTTGAGGTGCGCCAACGTCTCGAATGAGGGGATTGGCAGAGGCGCGCGACCGTCGGTAAAAACGGCTGGCATTCTGCTGGATGCGGGGCATCACTTCCAGTTCATCAGCTGCATGGTGGAGGTATTGATGCGGAAACTGCGGGTGTACATGGAAGACCCGCCGGAGGATCTTATTCTGTTGCGCCTGAAGACGCTGAATATGCGTGGGAGCCGCATTGCCCCAGGCCTCACACGCATAGTCCACAATTGGTCGTATAAATAAGCGGAAGATGAGGAGGCCATTCCGGATGGAGAGGTCAGACCCTTCATTAAGGAATGGGTACAGCGCACCCATCCGCTGGTGGACTTTGGCACGCACGGCGTCGATGTGTGGCTTCCACAGTAGGCGATCGTCCATGATAACGCCCAGGTACCGGACGGTCTTCTGCCAGGGGAGGGCGGTCCCATAGAGTCGAAGTGGCGGGGCCGGCATCGTCGTCTTCCTCGTAAAGACGATGGCCTGCGTCTTCAGGGGGTTGAACCGGATGCGCCAGCGAGCTGCCCAGATCTCGAGGTCGTCGCATGCCTGCTGCAACCGGGAATGCATGGCGGCATGCCACCGGCTCCTGGTGTAGAGCATCGTATCGTCGGCGTAGACGGCTTTCTCCACTCGGGGCGACGTCGGAAGGTCCGAGGTAAATATAGTATAAAGGACGGGGCCCAGGACGGAGCCCTGCGGCACCCCGGCGACGAGAGGTCTGGCAGTGGAGAGAGCCGCATCAACGCGGACAGCGAAAGTACGGTGCTGCAGGTACGACGCAATGAGGCGCACGTACGCTCGGGGAAACCCAAGGTGGTCCATCTTCCAGAGAAGTCCAGCATGCCAAACACTGTCAAAGGCCTTCGTGACATCTAGAAGAACCGCTCCACAGTATTCCCGGTTGTTGAAGGCGCGAGTGATGTACTCCACAACACGTACAATCTGCTGGGTCGTGGAGTGGCCGCTGCGGAATCCAAACTGTTCCGGGGGGAGGATTTCCCGAATATCCAGAATGGTCCGGAGTCGCTGAAGAAGAAGCCGCTCAAACAGCTTGCTGATGTGCGGAAGCAAACTGATAGGCCGGTAGGATTTTGGGTCCTTCCGATCCTTGCCCGGCTTAGGAACAGCAATAACGATGGAGTGCTTCCACGCTGCAGGGTAGGTGCGAGTCCGCAGAACCCAATTGAAGATGGCAGTGAGATGAACCACAGCCAGGAGCGGCAGGTTCTTCAGGACCCGGCCGGTAATGTCGTCAACACCTGGAGCCTTGGACGCCGGGAGAGCCTTGATGCTTGCACGGACTTCGGCCACTGAAATAGGTGGTATGTCGTCACGGTCCTCCTCCCCGTCCCCGTGGAGGATGGCCTGCACTGCTGCGTCAACCTGGTCGACGTGTAGCTGGTCCACATCTTCTTGAAGGGGGGTAAAATTCTCCTGAAAGATGTCCGCAAGGAGATTCGCCTTATCCTCATGTAGATAGGCCGTCCCAGTCGGTGTTGCAAGAGGGGGCATCCGTGTCCTGCGCTTCGTAAAAAAGCGGACCGCATTCCAGTGCATGGGGTCAGGGGTGAACGCCTGCAGTTTCTCAGCCCAGCGTCGATTCTTATGCTGGACAATTGCGGACTTGATGTCACGGCGCAGGCAGTTGATGTGGCGCTTCAGCTGTGGGTCCCTGGTCACACGCCATTCCTTGCAGAGGCGATTACGTGTGCGGATGTCCTGGAGGATTTCCGCCGGGAGAGCGGAAGATGCGACTGTGCTAGTGCGCGGGCGGGGCGTCGCTCCCACCAGAGCTGCTGTGAGTGTATCAGCAAACTGGGCTGCAGAGGCCTCGTGAACGCCGACGCCATCCACCTGTCGCTGCAGGGCTGCAGTAACTCGTCGCTGGAAGCAGGGCCAATCCGTGTGGTTGAAATTGAGGTGGCCCGGACTCTGCGCCGGGGCGACGTCCAGTTGAAAGAGAACGGGCAGATGGTCGGAGTTCAGTTCGTGAAGGACTTCAGCAGTCAGGAACTGATTAAGTCCCCGAGTAATGGCGATGTCAAGAATGTCGGGCCTCCCTCTGCTAGGATAACACGTCGGCTCCACGGGCCCACAGACATACGCGTTCACCTCTTCAGTGGCCTGGAGTAGAAGGCGCCCATTACGATTGGTGACCAATGAATTCCAGGCCGCATGTTTGCAATTAAGGTCACCTGCGATGAAATATTTGCCTGGAGTCCGTAGAAGGAGACGGGCATCATCGATGAGGAGCTGGCGGCGAGGGCTCCGGTAGACAGCCATGAACGTGACTGGTCCAGTGGCTGTTTCAACCTGGACAGCAGTAACTTCAATAGACCCGATGGCAGGCGGTTGAATTTCACAATGCGGGATGGAGGAGCGGATGAAGATCGCCGTGCCACCCCCCTGCGTCGGTCTGTCGGTCCGAAAGCATCGGTAATTTGCGATGTTGGAGCGGATGCCTGGTTTGAGAAACGTCTCATTCACCAGGCATATGTCCACGTCATGGTCAAACAAGAACTGCCGGAGCTCCTCAAGGTCGTAGGTGAGGTTGGCGGCGTTATAAGCCACGATGCGGAAATCATCCAAGCGGCGGCGTCTAGGCATGCTGGGCTACTGAAGTGTCTGCAGTAGGAGCCTGAAGGCTGCGTGAGATCGTCGCCTCCACCGTGGCGGCGATGGTTGCAGGCAGGTTGACGATGGCGTTGGTCAACTCGGTCACCATCGTGGTCAGATGCTGCAGCAGCTGGAAAACGTCGTGAAGCCCAACAGTAGGCACCGCAGTGGGTGAAGGAGAAGCTGGCTGGCGGTCCTGACGCGGAAGAGGCGGCGGGACGCTTGGCACCTCGGCAGCTGCAGTAGCCCGTGGGTGGGAGATGCCCTTCAGTGCATCGGCCACTGTAACACCGGGCTGGATCCTCGCGGACCGGCGTTCCATGAGGGAGGGCCACGTACGGTTGTCATTGGCCGGCCGTGTGGGCGGCGGTTGGCGCCGCCGGCGGGTATCAGCACGTCGGGAAGGCGGGACGGGAGGAAGACCCCGCTGCCGACGGCTAGCCTCCTTATGCTTCGCGCAGGAACGAAAATTGGCAGGATGACTGCCTCCACACAGGCCACAGACGGGCGGCTCATCCTTGCTACGTGGACAAAGGCGGCTGTCGTGGCCAGCACCACACTTGACGCACATAGGCGGCATAGTGCAGTGACGGGCCACGTGGTTGAACCCTTGGCACCGGAAGCATTGGACCGGGCCACGGGACTTCCGCAGACGTTCCACGGTGACGGAGAGGTCGTAAATCCTGGTTAGCTGGAATATTTCCCGATGCCGAGGAGTGTCCTGCAGGACGACGACGCGGTGGCCAGTAAGCTGATTGGTCCCGGGCATACGATGGTAATCCACCACCGTCGCGACGAAGCCGAGGTCCTCCAGTTCTTCCTTCAGTTCGTCATGGGTGAGAGACGCCGGAATGTGCTTCAACAGCGCCTTCAGAGTCGGCGGACGGACCGCTGGATAGGTATACATGGGGATACCCTCTCGCCCAACCATATCCATTACAGTCACATAATCCTCAGTACAGGAGAGGTTGAGTTTGAGGGTATCACCCCCTGTCTGCTTGGCAGTAAACGACTGCTTACAATGTTCCTTTAACCACGTGTGCAGTTGCTTGTAGGAGTTCTTAAACTGCAACACAATGGGCGGCACCTTCCGCTGCAGCTGAGGCTGGGACGGTTGCTGCTGCGCCCCCTGCTGTTGCTGTTGCTGCTGGGGCGGTGAAACGTCGTCCGCGCCGTCTTGGATGACGTCGTAGCGGTTAGACGTTGGCACCGCGTCCGTGTCAGGCCGCCGCTGCGGCTGCTTCGAGACCTTCTTCTTTGGTGGCTTCCGGAAACCGTCATCGGCCCCGGTGGCGGCGTCGCCGGTACGCTTACGACTATGCTGCTGGTGGCCGTCGTCATCTTCACCCGAAGAGTCATGAGTGCAATCCATACCGAGATCCAAAGTCCTTGCACAGGTCGTCAACAGATCGTTTTCACGGAGGCGTTGCCTGGTCATCATAGGTGGGGGGCCGGATGAGGCCGCCGACGAAGTATTCTCCGCCGGACGGCGATCCGCCACACCCTCAGCCGGAGTAGCGTCCGTAGACATAACGAGCTCTCGCGCGACACGTCCGCTCTCGTCGGAAGACTAACTCCGAATGGGTAGCAAGCGCGGGAGGCGCGGCGCGGCGGCGCGCAGAGTGGCGGCCGCTCTCTCGGCCGTCCGCGCCCGCCCGCGACACTGGCTGGGCCCTTGTGATTCTCTGCTCTGCTGTGCTGTGCTTGCGTGCCTGCCGTCCCGCTCGCTCTCGCTCTCGCTCTCGCTGTGTGTTACGCGCGTCGTCGAAATGGCAGATCAGGCGGCTACGAACGAGACTGCTGCGGCACCCGCCGCCACCGGCACTACGAAGAAGGCCAAGTCTGCGTCGTCTGCGAAGAAGCCGCGCGCCAAGCCTGCGCACCCGCGCACCTCTGAGATGGTGACGGCGGCCATCAAGAGTCTGAAGGAGCGCGGCGGGTCGTCGCTGCAGGCGATCAAGAAGTACATTGCCGCGCACTACAAGCTGGACGCGGAGAAGCTGGCGCCGTTTATCAAGAAGTACCTCAAGTCGGCCGTCGTGGCGGGCGAGCTGGTGCAGACGAAGGGGAAGGGCGCGTCCGGCTCGTTCAAGCTTGCCGGCGCCGGCGGCGGGGGGGCGGCCGAGGGCGGCAAGGCTCGTGCTGGCGGTGCCAAGAAGAAGCGCGCCGCTCCGGCCAGCAAGGAGAAGAAGGGCGCCCGTGCGGCCGGCGCAAAGAAGGCTGGTGGCGTGAAGGCGGCGACCGGTCGGAAGGCGGGCGCCGCCAAGAAGGCGTCTGCGGCGTCGGCCGCTCCCGCGGGTGCGAAGAAGGCGGCTGCGGCCAAGCCGGCCAAGGCCAAGTCGCCGTCGAAGGCGAAGAAGGCCGCCAAGGTTCCGACGAAGAAGCCGAAGGCGCCGCGCCCGAAGAAGGCGACGACGCCGTCTAAGGCGAAGGCTTCGCCCAAGAAGAAGAAGTAGAGTAGAGGAGAAAGAGATGGGAAAGGAAGGGTTTGGCGCTTGGCTCCGTCGTCCCCACCCCCCGTCGTCGTCTAGTGGCGCGCAAGAGACGCGCGGCCCAAAACGGCCCTTCTCAGGGCCATCAAAGCACGTCGGGGAAGGTTTTGATTGTCGTGTTGCGTTTGGTGTGGGTGTCTGTCTGTATGCCCGTGGGGATGCTGTTTGCGTGCCGTGGTGGTTGGATTGCGGGGGTCGGTGGCGGGTGTGGGCGGCGGTAGCGGTAGCGGTAGCGGTGGTGTTGTTGTCGTGGTTGAGTGTCGCCGTGCTTTTTGGCGGCGGCCGTCGGTTGGTTTTCTGTCACGTTGTTTTTGAATACGTTGGTTGGCTTGCCTGCGTTCAGTTCTTCTCGGATGTCTTGTCTCGTCGTGTCCGGTCTTTGTTTGTTTCTTTGTGTGTGTTATGTTTTGCAACGGGGGGCACGTTGAGATGTGGAAGGAGTCGGCGGGGATTTCGGTGGCGTGTAGAGCGCGCGTGCCTGGCCGTTGGCCGTCGGTGCGGGTTTTGTTTTCGAAACGAAAGCGGCGGCCGGCCAGCCACCCGTGCGGTGTGACGTCGGCCGTTGGGTATTGTGCGCCTTGAGCGGCCGGGGAGGGATGATGTGCGATTGTTGCGCGCTGCTAGCAGGCAGGCAGAGTGAGCGGGTGTGGCGGACGGACGGGAAGTGGTGGTTTGTTTTTTGTTTGTTTGTGTGGTTGTGGGGCGAGAGGCAGGCGACCGACAAAGTTTGCTCGCGACGGAGAGATGTTAGTGGCCCTGAAAAGGGCCGTTTTTGTTTGTGCGGTGCGGTGCCGCGGCGCGGTTTAGGCGCGCTCGCCGCGGATGCGGCGCGCGAGCTGGATGTCCTTGGGCATGATGGTGACGCGCTTGGCGTGGATTGCGCACAGGTTGGTGTCTTCGAAGAGGCCGACGAGGTAGGCCTCGCTGGCCTCCTGCAGGGCCATGACTGCGGAGCTCTGGAAGCGCAGGTCGGTCTTGAAGTCCTGGGCGATCTCGCGCACTAGGCGCTGGAATGGCAGCTTGCGGATGAGCAGCTCTGTGCTCTTCTGGTAGCGCCTGATTTCTCGCAGGGCGACGGTGCCCGGCCTGTAGCGGTGGGGCTTCTTGACGCCTCCGGTGGCGGGCGCGCTCTTCCTCGCCGCCTTGGTGGCGAGCTGTTTGCGCGGCGCCTTTCCGCCGGTGGACTTGCGGGCCGTTTGCTTTGTGCGGGCCATGGCGGTAGCGGTAGCGGAGCGGCGTGCGTGGAGGTTAGGTGCGGCGCGGCGTCCGGTGCTGCCTCCGTGCTGCGCTTATATGCCCTCGGTTGCGCGTGGTGGGGGGAGGGCGGGCCAGAGTCTATATAGGGGGGCGGCGGGCGCGCTGGGCGCAGACCGTAGCCGACTCGCCAGCCGCTGCAGCTGCTGTTTGTGCACGTTTTGCTTTGCCCGAGGAAGGAAGGATGACAGGCCGCGGCAAGGGAGGAAAGGGGCTCGGCAAGGGTGGCGCCAAGCGGCACCGCAAGGTGTTGCGCGACAACATCCAGGGCATCACGAAGCCCGCCATCCGCCGCCTGGCTCGCAGGGGCGGCGTGAAGCGCATCTCTGGTCTGATCTACGAGGAGACCCGCGGGGTGCTGAAGGTGTTCCTGGAGAACGTGATCCGCGACGCGGTGACGTACACTGAGCACGCCAAGCGCAAGACTGTGACGGCCATGGACGTGGTGTACGCCCTGAAGAGGCAGGGGCGCACCCTGTACGGTTTCGGCGGTTAGGCTGCGTCGCAGCGGGCGCTGGCCTTCCCGCGGCCGTGCTTGTGGGTGGGAGAGACTAGAAAACGGCCCTTTTCAGGGCCACCACACTGTTCGGAAGTTGAAAAGTGCGAAAGAGTCTGTGTTGTTGCTGCGTGTGTGCGCGCTGTGTTGTTTGTTTGTTTCTTTCTTTCCGTTTGAGCGACGTGATGTGACTGGGAGGGGAGAAGGAAAGGAAACGTGTCATGTGGCTGGCTGTGTGTGGAGCTGCTTCGTTTGTGTTTGTTATTGTGTGTCTTTGTATCGATCGCGATGGAGATGGCGGGCTGTGTGTTGTTGTGCGAGAGGCGGTGATTATTTGCTTGCGTGGTTTGGCTCTGTGTGTTTGCGGCGGCGTTGGGGTTTCCGAGGCAAGGCGTGTGGGCATAGGCGGCCGGATCAGCTGTTTGTTTCGTTCGTGTCGACGGCCGTTGCGCGCGGGAGTGGAGGGCGGTGTGTCGACACGCCTCCCTTTAACAATGGTCATTATTGCTGCCGTTGTCGTTTGGAAGGCGACTGCGACCGTGCAAAATGTGTGTGTGTGTGTGTGTGTGTGTGTGTGTGTGTGTGTGTGTGTTGGGCCACACGGGCTGTGTGGACGACAAGATGGCGGACGTGCGCCGGCGGCGGCTGTGCTGTGAAAGTGCAAAGTTAAAAAACAAAGCAAGGTGCGGCGAGGACGACTGAAATTTTGCTTTGGACGTAGGTGTGTGTGGTGGCCCTGAAAAGGGCCGATTGTTGTGGGCCGAGCCGGCAAAGCGCGTTGCGTGCAGGGGAGCACGCGGCGCTGCGACTGCCTGGCCTCCTTTAGGCCTTCTTCTCGGTCTTCTTTGGCAGCAGGACGGCCTGGATGTTGGGCAGGACACCACCCTGTGCGATGGTGACGCCCGACAGGAGCTTGTTGAGCTCCTCGTCGTTGCGGATGGCAAGCTGCAGGTGGCGCGGGATGATGCGCGTCTTCTTGTTGTCGCGGGCCGCGTTTCCGGCCAGCTCGAGCACCTCAGCCGCGAGGTACTCCATGACGGCGGCGAGGTAGACGGGCGCCCCGGCGCCGACGCGCTCTGCGTAGTTTCCCTTGCGCAGGAGGCGGTGGATTCTGCCGACCGGGAACTGGAGCCCAGCCCTGCTTGAGCGGGACTTTGACTTGCCCTTGACTTTGCCTCCCTTTCCGCGTCCGGACATGGCGATGGGCTAGCGACGGTGCACACGAAACGGAAACGAAAACGACCGGTGCGAGCGGCAGCGAGTCGAGCAGCGGAGTGCGTGCCGGCGCAGCTGCTGCTTCTCTCTTTTATTCCTCTACCTTTAGAGGGTGTGCTGGTGGAGGTTGTTGTCACATTAGGACATTTCCTCCTCTTTTCTTTTGTGTTGTTTTTGTTTCTTTGCTTTTGTTGGTTGCTGTTCGTTGAGAGTTTTCTTTAGTTGTTCTTTTTCTGCTACTGCAGGAGTAGCGACTTGGGTCTGTTATATCTCTGCCTATGGGGTTCGTATTGCCCAAGGGTGTTGATTAATTCGTTTTCTGACTTCCGCGCCGTGGCGTAGAACACTTCTGCCAGGGCGCGGAATCTTGTGGTGATTGGCTCTATGTCTGCGGCTTCGTGCAAATCTGCCGTGGGGAAGCGCGTGGGGACGTGTAGGGCTCGTCTTAACGCTCTGTTTTGAGTCTTTTGTAAGCGATCTATCGTCGATCTGGCTGCGTAGCCCCATACAGGGCACGCATATTCCAGTATCGGTCGAATTAGACTTCGATAGATCGCTACTCCTGTTGCGGGGTCGAGGGAACTGGTGCTGTTCAAGACAGGGTACAGAATCTGCATCCTGGCGTGAGCCTTTCTGCGAAGCTCCTCTATGTGGCACTTCCATGTCAGGCGTCTGTCAAGTGTGACACCGAGGTACTTCGCAGAATTTCTCCATGGCAAATTCTGCCCCTGCAATCTCAGCAGTTGGTATGGTCTTCTTGGGGGTCGGCGTTTCCCATAGCGTCTGGTGAGCAGCATGGCTTGTGTTTTCTCAGAGTTAATTGAGATGCGCCACTGCTTTGCCCAGTTTTCCGTCCTGTTTAGGGCGGTTTGCAGACGCCTTGTAACCAGGTTCCTGTTTGTCGAGCAGGAGAAGAATGCAGTGTCGTCTGCGTACTGTGCAGTGTTTACATGCTGAGTCGTAGGGATGTCAGCAGTGTAGACACTGTAGAGGACGGGTCCCAGGACTGAGCCCTGGGGCACGCCTGCACTGATTCTTCTCCTGGTCGACAGGGATCCATCGATCTTGACTGAGAAAGTCCTACCGGAGAGATAGTTTTTAACGATTTTGACTATCTTTCCGGGGAAGCCTAGGGTGTACATCTTGTGTAATATCCCGGTGTGCCAGACTGAGTCGAAGGCTTTTGCTACGTCTAACAAGACAAGCCCGCAGTAGCCCTTTCGGTTGAAGCTGTCTGTGGCTGCTTCAACCACCCTCATGATTTGCTGGGGGGCGGAGTGTCTTTGCCTAAATCCGAATTGGAATTTCGGCAGAATCTGCTCTCTTGTGATATAGTCCTGTATGGGGGTTAGTAGGAGGCGCTCGTAAAGTTTACTGAGGGTAGGCAGTAGACTAATTGGTCTATAGTGTTGCGGGAACACCGGGTCTTTTCCTGGTTTCGCGATCGCAATAACTTCTGCGTGCTTCCACTGCGCCGGGAATTTTTGTGATCGCGTCAGTTCATTAACTATATCGGTCAGGTGGGTGATTGCCAGAGGCGGGAGGAGTTTCAGCAATTCATTTGTGACCTGGTCGTGACCCGGGGTTTTCCTGGTGGGCAGGGACTTGATGCAGCGCGCCACATCTTCAGTATTGAAGAGTGGCGTGCAGTCATCTTCGTCGTCTGCTTCCAGGAACACGGCCAGTTCTCTGCGGACTGTTGCGACGTGTTCTCTGTCCTGTACTTCTGCTGGTCTGAACTGTTTTTCGAACACGTCGGCTAGTGCGTTAGCTTTGTCGATGGGGCTGAACTGCAGTCCGCGTTCGCCATGGAGTGGTGGCATTTTTGCGCGTCTTTTTGTGTACTGTTTGGTGGCTTACCATAAACTATTGTCGTCTAGTTTGAGAGCTGAGAGCCTTGCCGACCATTGTTGGTTGCGGTACTCATTGAGATCGGCTTTCAGCTCTCTCTGTAGCCTATTGAGTAGCCTCCGTGTATCCCTATTTCTGGTGAGCTTCCACTCTTTGGCGATCCTGTTTTTGTGCCGTATTTGCGCAAGCAAGTGCGGGGGGAGTTGCCTGGAGCGGGGGGGCCCCGCAGGAGGCGGTGTGGCTCCCTCAGCAGCTTGTAGGATCGCTCTTGTGAGGTCGTCTAGTGCCTGTTCTGCTGTCTCTGCAGTTGGAGGCGGGGTCTGGGCAAGTTCAGCTGCTACTGCATTGCTGAATTGCTCCTTATTGATGCGCTTGTATGTCGCATGCCGTTGTGGGCTAGAGAGCCATTCTCCCATGTCGACCTCGAAAATCACGGGATTGTGGTCCGACGACATTCTGTTTACCGATGTCGCGGATACAAAGCCCACCAGATTCTTTGTGATGGCTATGTCGAGGACGTCCGGTCTTCCTCCGTTCTTTGGGAAGTGTGTCGGTTCCTCTGGGCCCCATATTTGTAACTGGTGTGTGCGCGCGAGTCGTTGCAGTTGTTGACCAGCTTGATTTCGGCGTCTCGAGTTCCAGTCCGCGTGCTTGGCATTTAGGTCCCCTGCTATTAGTAGTTTGCCTCTAATGCGACTTAGTGCAGCTATGTCGTCCTCTTCTAGTCTTTGGGAAGGGGGGCGATACACTGCAACGACTGTTAGGGGGCCAGTTACTGTAGCCACTTCGATTGCCGCTGTTTCTATTTCTGCTGTATTGGGGGGGTATATTTGATGGTGTCTGATACCTTTTTTGACATATACCGCTACCCCGCCTCCGTGAGTGGGTCGGTCGTTTCTGTAACAAATGTAGTTTGGTACAGAAACTCTTAGTCCTGGTTTGAGGAATGTTTCTCCCACTAGGCATATGTCAACTTTTTCTTCCTGTATGAATTCTCTAAACTCCGTGGGTTGGCGAGTAAGGTTGTCTGCGTTAAACGCGCATATTTTGAGACCTTGTATATTAGGTCTCCTATCCATGGTGGGGGACAATTTTTCCTGTGGCTGTCGCTGCTACAGGCGACTGCTGTGCTGCCGATCTGAGGTCGGCGGGGAGCTGCGTCAATGTTGCTAGAATGCCCACTAGCTGGGTCATCTGTGCCTGTAGCAGTCGGATGGACGACGCGAGTTGCTGGATTGCAGCAGACTCGACTGCTTCTCGCGGACTGGTTTGTGGATGGCGTGGTGGACTGACTTCCCTAGGGCTTCCATCAGCTTGAGGAACCTGTTTACTGGTGTGTGGTGGTGGTGGTAGGTGGTTCGGCGGGTCGGGTGGGTCACCGGTAAGTGCACGGGAATATTTGGTAGATGCGAAGACCTGTGTTCTTACTGTGTCCTGGTTTCTTCTCTGGGGTGGTGGGGGGGGTGGCCTGGGTGCTGGCATGCTCCTATTGTGATTCGGGGTTTTATTGATAGCTTTGCCCCTCTGCCTGTCCCTTGCGCCGGCGCAGCCGGGGTGGGGGTGCTTTATGGGCTCGGGTGCGGCGGCCGGTTGCGCGCGCGCCCCATTGGTCGGCGGCCGCAACAGGGCGAGCTGGTAAAGGTGCGGCGGCGGCTGGCGGCGGGTGCCACTGTGTGGGGAGACGCTGACTAGAGCGGAGCGCTTGCTACTGGTGTTGCTGCTGCCGTACGTTGGTTCGAGATGCCGCCCAAGACTAGCGGGAAGGCCGCCAAGAAGGCTGGCAAGGCGCAGAAGAACATTTCGAAGGGCGACAAGAAGAAGAAGCGCAAGAGGAAGGAGAGCTATGCCATCTACATCTACAAGGTGCTGAAGCAGGTGCACCCTGACACGGGCATCTCGTCGAAGGCGATGAGCATCATGAACAGCTTCGTGAACGACATTTTCGAGCGCATTGCGGCCGAGGCTTCTCGCCTGGCGCACTACAACAAGCGCTCGACCATCACGTCCCGCGAGATCCAGACCGCTGTGCGGCTGTTGCTGCCTGGCGAGCTGGCCAAGCACGCCGTGAGCGAGGGCACGAAGGCGGTGACCAAGTACACGAGCTCCAAGTAAGGAGGTGGCTCTGGAATGGAAGGAAGGATGGAGAAGGCTCCTCCGTTGCGAGAGCGGCAAAACGGCCCTTTTCAGGGCCACCAACTTGCCTTTTGCGGGAAGGGCGGAATTGTTGTTGTTGTTTTGTGGACGGCTGTGATGTGTGCGTTTTGATTGTGGGTGGGTGGGGGTCCGCGTCAAAGCGTTGTTGCGGGGTACGGCCACGAGGTTGGTCGCCGTGGCGTGGAATGGTGGCACGCCTCGTTGGCGTTGTGTGTCACCGTAACGACGGCCGTCTGCGGGTTTGGTTTGCACATCACACATGGCGAGGGTGAAATGTGCAATGTTTTGCCGCCCACTATTCCCTTTGCAGTACGCCGAGTTGACAATGGTGCGACGTAACTGCAGCGTGGAGGTGTGTGGAGTGACGTTGAAATGAACGTGCCATTAAGAGACGCATTGTTGTTTTGTATTGTACTGTACGTGTACGGCGACACGCACGATGATGTACCATTCGACTCTGATTTTTGATAGCCGTGTCTGACTGATTGCGTAGGACGCACGCACACCGATGTCGTCATTCGAGATGCACGCGTGTCCAGTGCAGTACAGTAAGCGCGACGCTAGACGACGACGACGGCGGCGGCGGCGGCGGCGGCGGCGGCGGCGGCGGCGGTCGTTTTTGGCGAATGTCTGTACACGTGTTTGTCTGTGTCCATCCGGTATGTATTTGTTTGTTTGACATAGTTTTGTGTAACTGTCGATCGGCGCGATAGACCGGCGTCACGCAACTGAACCGAAGTCTTTGGGCACACCCGTCATACTGTTGTACACCGTCGCGCTGAGAACGGTAACGAAAGGTTGACTTTGATCGGTCGAATGTCTGGGCAGAACGTGAGGAATGAGGCAAGAGTGCAGGAGGAAAGGACAGAGGGGGGGGGGGGGCAAAAGAGAGAGGAAGGGAGAAACGCATTCGTAGAGCAACGGAACGTTCCCGTGTCGGAGGCGTATTGGAGCCGCACTGAAATGCGTTTAACGGCGGCGCGGCTGCAAGTGTCTGCCGTGGTGAACGTTACCTTACCTTTGACGGCTGCATTGGGCTTTGCCTTTGCTTGTGCTTTTTGCTTTCGCTTTCCCGGATGTACGTAACGTTTGTTGATATGGTTCTGAGGAAGAGTGTATGACAGTGCCGTGCCGTCCATGTTCGTGTGCCCTCCCATTGTTGTGTATGCTATTGTCTGTGTACTTGAATGATGTATGTAGGTGTTTAGTGGACATGTTTTACCAGTGGGGGGAAATGGATCGTCGATAGTTGGCGTCACTCTGTCACGGTCGAGATGACGCACCCTCCCTACAGAAAGGTGTCGAGAAAGTGTGTGTGTGTGTTTAGCGAATTGCGTCCGTGAATTGGCAGTGTTTGGAGGTGGGCGTGCCCTGCATGTGGCCCGGAAGGCTGTTCGTTTGGCGGTAGTGTTGTGTGGACAGGGGAGGGGCATGCGTAACGCTGCTGGCATGGCATTCGGGAGATGGGAGGGGGCAAACGAGGAGCGGCGGCCAGAGACGGGACGGGGAGGGGCGCGGTGTGGGTGGCTTGCGCCTGTGCTCGGCGTTGTGGTTTGTGCAAAAGAGGAGGAGAAAAACAATGAGGTGCCAGGGAGGGGAGCGTTGTTGTGTTGTGGTTGTCGTGGTGTAGCCGCAGACGCGGCTGTCAGTGAACGTGGCGAGACGGACGGATGCGCGGAGGGGCGGGGGCGGCGCATTTCGCCGGTGCCGTGCCATGCCTGAAAGCCGCGTGGTCGCTGTGTTGTTGGTGGCGTGGGGGCGAGGAGAGTACCGTACGGGTGTGCTTGTGCGCCGGAAATGGCACACTGCGCCTGCCCGTCTTGGAGGCTGATGGCTGTGGTGTGGAAATGGGGCGCGGTGATGGTGAAGCAGTTGAAGAACAGAAAAAGAAACCAAAAACGTAAGGGGGAGGCCATGGCGTGATGCGGCGGTGGTGGTGAGAGCGGGAAAAACAAAACAAAAAAAAACAACAAAAAAAAGAAGGGAAAACAACAAGAAACAAAAAAGAAAACAAAAAGTCTATCAAGATTAAAATGTAAATGGAAATGGACCCAGGTATAACCTCCCCGCACAAATAGCAGAGAGTCCGATGATAATAAAAATGTGCCAGAATGTTAACGTCCCTACAAAACAAACCCAACGATAAGTAACAGTGCAACAGACATAATGAAACCTGATACATTGTATGAGGGCAGCAGCGTTGACCTTTGGCCCTGTATTCAGAATAAAAAGAGCCAAAGATCGTTACCCCAGTGAAAAAGAGACACACACACACACACACAAAAAAAACAAAAAAAAAAAGTGCATTTATATCTGCTCCTCAATTGTAGATACCCCTTACACAGCTGTGTGCAATGAATGAGTGCTGGCTGGTAATTAATTTGCACTCCTTGGAGGGAAATGCCATAGGAAGTAGTCTTTAAAAAGTGAATGTTTTTCTTTAAAAAAAAAAGTTACTTTAGAAAAAAAGTAATATTGGGGCATTTGTTGTTGAACAAAATAAGTACAATTAACATACGTTATCAGATTTGCGCAATGCAGCTTCACACTACCTTGTTATTGTAACACAATATACTGTACATCGTCCCGAACCGTGACCAGAGTCGCGAGACGAGCAGAGCACGCCGCCGACGCCCGCTCAGTACAACCGTCCACCCGCTACGACTGTCGACTGTCGACTGACGACTACTACCTCTCCCGACTCGCGCTACAATATATATAACAACTGTTCCTGGCGACTCGCTGCGTGCCACTACTGTCGTCTGGCGCGGTCCAAGCGCCGACTAGCAACGATAAATAACTCTCTGGTCAGACAGAGATGCTGTCATGCCTCGCCATCGCTCTGGTAATGAGTACATACGTGTTGCAGCGTGCGTACCACCGGAACACGCAGTGGCGGAGCCAAAGACTGTGTTGTCGAGGTCGAGTGCGTGCGGGAAGAGAGGCAGCGTCGGCACGGAGATGCAAGCGAGCGAGACGCACGGGGGCTGCGGCGTGGCGCGTTTGCGGTTGGCGCCTTTGGTGGCAACGGCCGGGACAAGCAGCGGTGTATGGAGTGGTGCGGGGCGGACAGGGGCGGCGGTGGACGGGGAGGAGGAGGCGGCGCGACGACGGCATGGGGGCGAAAACGGGACGGGGGACGGCGGATGTTGAGAGGCGTCACGCGCGGACAGGACACAGACACAGAGACACACAGATTGGAAAGGGAGGGTGCGCGGTAGTAGTTGGGAATGTGCGTGCGTACCGTGCGGGATGGGAGTGGGCGAGGAACACGGTCGTGGCCCCTGTTTTGGGTGCGTGTGATGACGTCGGTGTGTTGTGGGAAGGGAAGGTGCTGTGGCGGCGGCGCGTAATGGGCGTAGGCCGAAAAGAGAAAGGAACGTGGGCAGTGTGTTGTTGGCAAGCGTCGGTTCGACCGCGACGTTGATGGGCAGGGCAGGGCAGGGCAAGGTTAATGGTGGTAGGAGTAGGCGTGTGGGCGCAAAAAATCTGCCGCTGCAGGCGGTGCCGTAACCGCCATGGCGGGAAGGAGAGAGGGCCAAAGAAAGAAAGAAAGAAAGAAAGAAAGAAAGAAAGAAAGAAAGAAAGAAAGAAGAAAAAAAAAGGAGGAGGGGGGGGGCGGGCGAAAGTGGAGAGGCGGTGGTGTGAGAAGGGCGGGGGCGGAAGGAAGGCAGGAAGGACAAGAGGCGAGGCGACGGCTGGCTTTGTGTATCGGTCGGTCTCTGGCTATGCTTCGTTTTCTGCAGCAGGGTCGGTGCGCGGCGTGGCTCGCGGCAGTGGGAACGCCTGGCGGCTGGACGGCCAGCAATGCGGTTGGATGGGCGGCCACAGCACCGCACCTGTGCCCGAGGAGGAGACGCTGGCGGCGGGCCCTGAGGTGAGGCCGGCTCGGCTGGGGCTGGGGCTGTGGATGTGTAGGTGTGCGCCGCTGCTGCAACAACGAGTAAAACGCGAGAAGAAGGGATGGCGGTAGAGAGAGAAAAAAAAAAAAAGGGTCGTGTTGTGTTGATGCGCAGGCAGACGCGTACAGAGAGACGAGCCCGGTCTGCAGCAGGGTGTGGCCGTGCCGAGTGCAGAGCAGCGGCGGCGGCGGCGGCTCGGTTCGGTTCGGCCCGGCCCGGCGGGCCGCGCTGTTGTCGCGGACGTGAGCGCCCCCTGGCGGGTGGCCGGAGGCGGCGCGGCGTGTTGGACGTGTGGCTGGTGGCAGTGCACAATTTGCGAGTGGCTGGCGGTGTGGTGTGGCGGTTGGCGCGTCGGGCGGCGGAGAGAGAGAGAGGAGAGGTATGTGTTGCGGGCGCCCTTTGCTGCGCTGCGTCGTTGCGTGTGCCGTACAGGGCGGGCGCTTGTCGACTGTGTGGGCGGTGTGGTGAATTGGCGGCGTTGTGCCGCGTGTGCCCGGCCGAAGGCGTCGGGAAAAACAGAAGGAAAGGAGAGAGTGTGAGTGGGTCCGGTGTGCGTAGGCCCGTGATGTCGCGTCACGCCGTGTCATGTTTGTGAAACGGCTGCCGGGAGGTGTGGTAGCGAGCCGGTCGGTGTCAGTGCGAAGGGGAATGTGCGTGCGTTTGGCGGTTTCGGTGTGCTTTTTGCGGCGTGAGAGTGGGAATTAGTGGGGCCGGCTGTTGTGTTGGTTCCTTGTGTCTTGTGTCGTGTAGCTTGATGGCAACGTGGAAGGACGCCGGTTTCGTTTCGAGCCTTGCGTGTGGTTGTCGACGTTGACTGGTTGGCGTGTGCCGATGCACGTGCATGTGTGGGTCGCGAGTGCGTTTTTGGCTGGCTGTGTGTGTGTTGGGGGGGAAGGGGGAGGCGGTGGTGAAAGTGCAGTCGTTGCCACGGGCGTCGTCGGGTGGGGCTGGGGCTGTGCGTCGTGGTGGCGGAAAGGTGGTAGGTTGCGGGAAGCGAGCCCGTCGTTGACGGTGTCGCGTGAGTTGTGAATCGAGTGGGGCGCGGGGCGCGGGACAGGAGCAGCGTGCCGCTGCGTCGTGGTCGCCAGCAGAGGCTGTGCCTGTGCGTGTGCTTGTTCGTTTTGTGGGCGGCGGTTCGTGCGAGGCGTTTTTTGTTTTGATTTGTGTTGCCCTAGTTGTTAGTTTATTTTGTTTGTTTTTTGGTTTTTGTTTGTTATTTTGAGACGACGACTGGTTGGTGGCGTGCGCCTCCCGTGTCGTTTGTGTGTGTGTGTTTTTTTTTTTTTTCTGTGTTTTTTTTGCACTGGGCCCTGGGGGTGGGTGGGTGCGTGTCGATTGCCGGCTGGCGAAAGGTGCGCCATCGGCGGGGTGGGTCGCCGGCACAAGTAGAGGCGGCGGCGGCGGCGGCGGCGGCGTTGTTGTTGTTGTTGTTGTTGTGTGGTGTTTGTTTTGTTCGGCTGTGTCGGCGAGCTGTGTTGCGGTGCGTGTGAATGGTGGTGCAAAAGTGCTGGCGTTGGGGGTGCGACTGCGACGGCGGCGAGCCGCGGGCGCGCATGATAGTGATGTTGTGAACAGCGGCTGTGTACGGTAGTGGTGTAGTTGTAGCACGACGTGCATCCGGGCCGGCGCGGAAAGCGCAGTTGCGGGCGGTTGCCCTTCGGTGCCAGCCATGTCGCGTGAGCGGCGGGTTGCTCTGGTGTCGACACGTGGTGCTCTGGGTTGTTGTGTGGTGCCCTTTGGCCGGTGGGGGTGGTTCGCGTGTGACTCGTTCGCGCTCGGTATCTGGTCGTGGTCGTGCTGCTCCCCGTCTGTCGGCGGTTTTTCGACGTCGTCTGTACGTTTTGTTTGTTTGTTTGTTTGCGGCGTGCCTGCCGACGTCGTCCCGTCGCGACCTTTCAACCGAAAGTGTGGCGCCCGAAGGTGAACGAACGTAGCCTGACCTCGGCGCTTTACGCTGAGCTGAGGTGAGCTGAGCGAACCGAACCGAACCTAACCTGTGGTGAGGTGAGCTCAGCCTGAGCCCCTAACGTCTACGTAAGGTAAGCTGTCCGGCTCACGCCTCACGTTTTTGAACGCTTTTTAACCTACGTTTGACGCTTCTTAACCTAGCACTGACCCCTTAACCTAACCTAACGTGTAACCTAACCTAACCTAACCTAACCTAACCTAACCTAACCTAAGCTCTGACGCCTGACGTGTTTGAATGCTTAACCTAAGTTTGACGCTTAACCTAACCCAAGTCCCCTTAACGTAACCCACGTCCACCTAACCTAACCTAACCTAACCTAACCTAACCTAGACGTGTAAACGTAATGTGTAACGCGTAACGTGTAAGGTCGGCTGTCGTGTGTGCTGACGGCAGATTGGGTTGGTCTGTAGATTCGGATTGCGGTTTGCCTCGGTCGAGGGGTTGGGTCGGAAGCGGCGAGGGGCGGCGGCGCCTGTTGCGCAGGCGGCGTCCGTTTGCGGCGGGCAATTGTTGAGAAACGGCTGTGAATGTTGGCGGGCGAGAGGAGGAGGACGGCGCGCGATGTGGCCCGACGGCTGCGGGCCGATCGGGAAACGGCGGGAGGGCGACGGAAGGCGATGGGGCGGCGGAGGCGCGTTTGCACGGCCGTCATCGCCGCACGCCTCGGCTTGTGTGGCTGTGGTGCCGGCCGCGCTGGCCGGGCTGCCGCGGCGACGGTGTGGGAGTTTTGCCGAAGGTTTGGCCATTGTGGCGGGTCGTCGGCTGGGGCTGTGGGGGCGGCATTTGGGCGGGGGCGGCGATTCTCGGCGGGCCGACCCAGGCTGTAGCGCGCGGTAGCTGCAGTTTGGCCGTGGTTTGCGGCGCTGCCGTGGCGACTGGTTGGCGACTGTGGTGTGGCTGTGTGTAGCCCCATCCTCGGTGGTTTGAAAGGCGCGGGCGGTTGTGGCGCAGGTTTGGGGCTGCTCCGCACAGGCTGTCGGACGTTGGGCGGTAGCAAGCGCGGGAGGCGCGGCGCGGCGGCGCGCAGAGTGGCGGCCGCTCTCTCGGCCGTCCGCGCCCGCCCGCGACACTGGCTGGGCCCTTGTGATTCTCTGCTCTGCTGTGCTGTGCTTGCGTGCCTGCCGTCCCGCTCGCTCTCGCTCTCGCTCTCGCTGTGTGTTACGCGCGTCGTCGAAATGGCAGATCAGGCGGCTACGAACGAGACTGCTGCGGCACCCGCCGCCACCGGCACTACGAAGAAGGCCAAGTCTGCGTCGTCTGCGAAGAAGCCGCGCGCCAAGCCTGCGCACCCGCGCACCTCTGAGATGGTGACGGCGGCCATCAAGAGTCTGAAGGAGCGCGGCGGGTCGTCGCTGCAGGCGATCAAGAAGTACATTGCCGCGCACTACAAGCTGGACGCGGAGAAGCTGGCGCCGTTTATCAAGAAGTACCTCAAGTCGGCCGTCGTGGCGGGCGAGCTGGTGCAGACGAAGGGGAAGGGCGCGTCCGGCTCGTTCAAGCTTGCCAGCGCCGGCGGCGGGGGGGCGGCCGAGGGCGGCAAGGCTCGTGCTGGCGGTGCCAAGAAGAAGCGCGCCGCTCCGGCCAGCAAGGAGAAGAAGGGCGCCCGTGCGGCCGGCGCAAAGAAGGCTGGTGGCGTGAAGGCGGCGACCGGTCGGAAGGCGGGCGCCGCCAAGAAGGCGTCTGCGGCGTCGGCCGCTCCCGCGGGTGCGAAGAAGGCGGCTGCGGCCAAGCCGGCCAAGGCCAAGTCGCCGTCGAAGGCGAAGAAGGCCGCCAAGGTTCCGACGAAGAAGCCGAAGGCGCCGCGCCCGAAGAAGGCGACGACGCCGTCTAAGGCGAAGGCTTCGCCCAAGAAGAAGAAGTAGAGTAGAGGAGAAAGAGATGGGAAAGGAAGGGTTTGGCGCTTGGCTCCGTCGTCCCCACCCCCCGTCGTCGTCTAGTGGCGCGCAAGAGACGCGCGGCCCAAAACGGCCCTTCTCAGGGCCATCAAAGCACGTCGGGGAAGGTTTTGATTGTCGTGTTGCGTTTGGTGTGGGTGTCTGTCTGTATGCCCGTGGGGATGCTTTTTGCGTGCCGTGGTGGTTGGATTGCGGGGGTCGGTGGCGGGTGTGGGCGGCGGTAGCGGTAGCGGTAGCGGTGGTGTTGTTGTCGTGGTTGAGTGTCGCCGTGCTTTTTGGCGGCGGCCGACGGTTGGTTTTCTGTCACGTTGTTTTTGAATACGTTGGTTGGCTTGCCTGCGTTCAGTTCTTCTCGGATGTCTTGTCTCGTCGTGTCCGGTCTTTGTTTGTTTCTTTGTGTGTGTTATGTTTTGCAACGGGTGGCACGTTGAGATGTGGAAGGAGTCGGCGGGGATTTCGGTGGCGTGTAGAGCGCGCGTGCCTGGCCGTTGGCCGTCGGTGCGGGTTTTGTTTTCGAAACGAAAGCGGCGGCCGGCCAGCCACCCGTGCGGTGTGACGTCGGCCGTTGGGTATTGTGCGCCTTGAGCGGCCGGGGAGGGATGATGTGCGATTGTTGCGCGCTGCTAGCAGGCAGGCAGAGTGAGCGGGTGTGGCGGACGGACGGGAAGTGGTGGTTTGTTTTTTGTTTGTTTGTGTGGTTGTGGGGCGAGAGGCAGGCGACCGACAAAGTTTGCTCGCGACGGAGAGATGTTAGTGGCCCTGAAAAGGGCCGTTTTTGTTTGTGCGGTGCGGTGCCGCGGCGCGGTTTAGGCGCGCTCGCCGCGGATGCGGCGCGCGAGCTGGATGTCCTTGGGCATGATGGTGACGCGCTTGGCGTGGATTGCGCACAGGTTTGTGTCTTCGAAGAGGCCGACGAGGTAGGCCTCGCTGGCCTCCTGCAGGGCCATGACTGCGGAGCTCTGGAAGCGCAGGTCGGTCTTGAAGTCCTGGGCGATCTCGCGCACTAGGCGCTGGAATGGCAGCTTGCGGATGAGCAGCTCTGTGCTCTTCTGGTAGCGCCTGATTTCTCGCAGGGCGACGGTGCCCGGCCTGTAGCGGTGGGGCTTCTTGACGCCTCCGGTGGCGGGCGCGCTCTTCCTCGCCGCCTTGGTGGCGAGCTGTTTGCGCGGCGCCTTTCCGCCGGTGGACTTGCGGGCCGTTTGCTTTGTGCGGGCCATGGCGGTAGCGGTAGCGGAGCGGCGTGCGTGGAGGTTAGGTGCGGCGCGGCGTCCGGTGCTGCCTCCGTGCTGCGCTTATATGCCCTCGGTTGCGCGTGGTGGGGGGAGGGCGGGCCAGAGTCTATATAGGGGGGCGGCGGGCGCGCTGGGCGCAGACCGTAGCCGACTCGCCAGCCGCTGCAGCTGCTGTTTGTGCACGTTTTGCTTTGCCCGAGGAAGGAAGGATGACAGGCCGCGGCAAGGGAGGAAAGGGGCTCGGCAAGGGTGGCGCCAAGCGGCACCCCAAGGTGTTGCGCGACAACATCCAGGGCATCACGAAGCCCGCCATCCGCCGCCTGGCTCGCAGGGGCGGCGTGAAGCGCATCTCTGGTCTGATCTACGAGGAGACCCGCGGGGTGCTGAAGGTGTTCCTGGAGAACGTGATCCGCGACGCGGTGACGTACACTGAGCACGCCAAGCGCAAGACTGTGACGGCCATGGACGTGGTGTACGCCCTGAAGAGGCAGGGGCGCACCCTGTACGGTTTCGGCGGTTAGGCTGCGTCGCAGCGGGCGCTGGCCTTCCCGCGGCCGTGCTTGTGGGTGGGAGAGACTAGAAAACGGCCCTTTTCAGGGCCACCACACTGTTCGGAAGTTGAAAAGTGCGAAAGAGTCTGTGTTGTTGCTGCGTGTGTGCGCGCTGTGTTGTTTGTTTGTTTCTTTCTTTCCGTTTGAGCGACGTGATGTGACTGGGAGGGGAGAAGGAAAGGAAACGTGTCATGTGGCTGGCTGTGTGTGGAGCTGCTTCGTTTGTGTTTGTTATTGTGTGTCTTTGTATCGATCGCGATGGAGATGGCGGGCTGTGTGTTGTTGTGCGAGAGGCGGTGATTATTTGCTTGCGTGGTTTGGCTCTGTGTGTTTGCGGCGGCGTTGGGGTTTCCGAGGCAAGGCGTGTGGGCATAGGCGGCCGGATCAGCTGTTTGTTTCGTTCGTGTCGACGGCCGTTGCGCGCGGGAGTGGAGGGCGGTGTGTCGACACGCCTCCCTTTAACAATGGTCATTATTGCTGCCGTTGTCGTTTGGAAGGCGACTGCGACCGTGCAAAATGTGTGTGTGTGTGTGTGTGTGTGTGTGTGTGTGTGTGTTGGGCCACACGGGCTGTGTGGACGACAAGATGGCGGACGTGCGCCGGCGGCGGCTGTGCTGTGAAAGTGCAAAGTTAAAAAACAAAGCAAGGTGCGGCGAGGACGACTGAAATTTTGCTTTGGACGTAGGTTTGTGTGGTGGCCCTGAAAAGGGCCGATTGTTGTGGGCCGAGCCGGCAAAGCGCGTTGCGTGCAGGGGAGCACGCGGCGCTGCGACTGCCTGGCCTCCTTTAGGCCTTCTTCTCGGTCTTCTTTGGCAGCAGGACGGCCTGGATGTTGGGCAGGACACCACCCTGTGCGATGGTGACGCCCGACAGGAGCTTGTTGAGCTCCTCGTCGTTGCGGATGGCAAGCTGCAGGTGGCGCGGGATGATGCGCGTCTTCTTGTTGTCGCGGGCCGCGTTTCCGGCCAGCTCGAGCACCTCAGCCGCGAGGTACTCCATGACGGCGGCGAGGTAGACGGGCGCCCCGACGCCGACGCGCTCTGCGTAGTTTCCCTTGCGCAGGAGGCGGTGGATTCTGCCGACCGGGAACTGGAGCCCAGCCCTGCTTGAGCGGGACTTTGACTTGCCCTTGACTTTGCCTCCCTTTCCGCGTCCGGACATGGCGATGGGCTAGCGACGGTGCACACGAAACGGAAACGAAAACGACCGGTGCGAGCGGCAGCGAGTCGAGCAGCGGAGTGCGTGCCGGCGCAGCCGGGGTGGGGGTGCTTTATGGGCTCGGGTGCGGCGGCCGGTTGCGCGCGCGCCCCATTGGTCGGCGGCCGCAACAGGGCGAGCTGGTAAAGGTGCGGCGGCGGCTGGCGGCGGGTGCCACTGTGTGGGGAGACGCTGACTAGAGCGGAGCGCTTGCTACTGGTGTTGCTGCTGCCGTACGTTGGTTCGAGATGCCGCCCAAGACTAGCGGGAAGGCCGCCAAGAAGGCTGGCAAGGCGCAGAAGAACATTTCGAAGGGCGACAAGAAGAAGAAGCGCAAGAGGAAGGAGAGCTATGCCATCTACATCTACAAGGTGCTGAAGCAGGTGCACCCTGACACGGGCATCTCGTCGAAGGCGATGAGCATCATGAACAGCTTCGTGAACGACATTTTCGAGCGCATTGCGGCCGAGGCTTCTCGCCTGGCGCACTACAACAAGCGCTCGACCATCACGTCCCGCGAGATCCAGACCGCTGTGCGGCTGTTGCTGCCTGGCGAGCTGGCCAAGCACGCCGTGAGCGAGGGCACGAAGGCGGTGACCAAGTACACGAGCTCCAAGTAAGGAGGTGGCTCTGGAATGGAAGGAAGGATGGAGAAGGCTCCTCCGTTGCGAGAGCGGCAAAACGGCCCTTTTCAGGGCCACCAACTTGCCTTTTGCGGGAAGGGCGGAATTGTTGTTGTTGTTTTGTGGACGGCTGTGATGTGTGCGTTTTGATTGTGGGTGGGTGGGGGTCCGCGTCAAAGCGTTGTTGCGGGGTACGGCCACGAGGTTGGTCGCCGTGGCGTGGAATGGTGGCACGCCTCGTTGGCGTTGTGTGTCACCGTAACGACGGCCGTCTGCGGGTTTGGTTTGCACATCACACATGGCGAGGGTGAAATGTGCAATGTTTTGCCGCCCACTATTCCCTTTGCAGTACGCCGAGTTGACAATGGTGCGACGTAACTGCAGCGTGGAGGTGTGTGGAGTGACGTTGAAATGAACGTGCCATTAAGAGACGCATTGTTGTTTTGTATTGTACTGTACGTGTACGGCGACACGCACGATGATGTACCATTCGACTCTGATTTTTGATAGCCGTGTCTGACTGATTGCGTAGGACGCACGCACACCGATGTCGTCATTCGAGATGCACGCGTGTCCAGTGCAGTACAGTAAGCGCGACGCTAGACGACGACGACGGCGGCGGCGGCGGCGGCGGCGGCGGCGGCGGCGGCGGTCGTTTTTGGCGAATGTCTGTACACGTGTTTGTCTGTGTCCATCCGGTATGTATTTGTTTGTTTGACATAGTTTTGTGTAACTGTCGATCGGCGCGATAGACCGGCGTCACGCAACTGAACCGAAGTCTTTGGGCACACCCGTCATACTGTTGTACACCGTCGCGCTGAGAACGGTAACGAAAGGTTGACTTTGATCGGTCGAATGTCTGGGCAGAACGTGAGGAATGAGGCAAGAGTGCAGGAGGAAAGGACAGAGGGGGGGGGGGGGGCAAAAGAGAGAGGAAGGGAGAAACGCATTCGTAGAGCAACGGAACGTTCCCGTGTCGGAGGCGTATTGGAGCCGCACTGAAATGCGTTTAACGGCGGCGCGGCTGCAAGTGTCTGCCGTGGTGAACGTTACCTTACCTTTGACGGCTGCATTGGGCTTTGCCTTTGCTTGTGCTTTTTGCTTTCGCTTTCCCGGATGTACGTAACGTTTGTTGATATGGTTCTGAGGAAGAGTGTATGACAGTGCCGTGCCGTCCATGTTCGTGTGCCCTCCCATTGTTGTGTATGCTATTGTCTGTGTACTTGAATGATGTATGTAGGTGTTTAGTGGACATGTTTTACCAGTGGGGGGAAATGGATCGTCGATAGTTGGCGTCACTCTGTCACGGTCGAGATGACGCACCCTCCCTACAGAAAGGTGTCGAGAAAGTGTGTGTGTGTGTTTAGCGAATTGCGTCCGTGAATTGGCAGTGTTTGGAGGTGGGCGTGCCCTGCATGTGGCCCGGAAGGCTGTTCGTTTGGCGGTAGTGTTGTGTGGACAGGGGAGGGGCATGCGTAACGCTGCTGGCATGGCATTCGGGAGATGGGAGGGGGCAAACGAGGAGCGGCGGCCAGAGACGGGACGGGGAGGGGCGCGGTGTGGGTGGCTTGCGCCTGTGCTCGGCGTTGTGGTTTGTGCAAAAGAGGAGGAGAAAAACAATGAGGTGCCAGGGAGGGGAGCGTTGTTGTGTTGTGGTTGTCGTGGTGTAGCCGCAGACGCGGCTGTCAGTGAACGTGGCGAGACGGACGGATGCGCGGAGGGGCGGGGGCGGCGCATTTCGCCGGTGCCGTGCCATGCCTGAAAGCCGCGTGGTCGCTGTGTTGTTGGTGGCGTGGGGGCGAGGAGAGTACCGTACGGGTGTGCTTGTGCGCCGGAAATGGCACACTGCGCCTGCCCGTCTTGGAGGCTGATGGCTGTGGTGTGGAAATGGGGCGCGGTGATGGTGAAGTAGTTGAAGAACAGAAAAAGAAACCAAAAACGTAAGGGGGAGGCCATGGCGTGATGCGGCGGTGGTGGTGAGAGCGGGAAAAACAAAACAAAAAAAAAACAACAAAAAAAAGAAGGGAAAACAACAAGAAACAAAAAAGAAAACATAAAGTCTATCAAGATTAAAATGTAAATGGAAATGGACCCAGGTATAACCTCCCCGCACAAATAGCAGAGAGTCCGATGATAATAAAAATGTGCCAGAATGTTAACGTCCCTACAAAACAAACCCAACGATAAGTAACAGTGCAACAGACATAATGAAACCTGATACATTGTATGAGGGCAGCAGCGTTGACCTTTGGCCCTGTATTCAGAATAAAAGGAGCCAAAGATCGTTACCCCAATGAAAAAGAGACACACACACACACACACACAAAAAAAACAAAAAAAAAAAAGTGCATTTATATCTGCTCCTCAATTGTAGATACCCCTTACACAGCTGTGTGCAATGAATGAGTGCTGGCTGGTAATTAATTTGCACTCCTTGGAGGGAAATGCCATAGGAAGTAGTCTTTAAAAAGTGAATGTTTTTCTTTAAAAAAAAAAAGTTACTTTAGAAAAAAAGTAATATTGGGGCATTTGTTGTTGAACAAAATAAGTACAATTAACATACGTTATCAGATTTGCGCAATGCAGCTTCACACTACCTTGTTATTGTAACACAATATACTGTACATCGTCCCGAACCGTGACCAGAGTCGCGAGACGAGCAGAGCACGCCGCCGACGCCCGCTCAGTACAACCGTCCACCCGCTACGACTGTCGACTGTCGACTGACGACTACTACCTCTCCCGACTCGCGCTACAATATATATAACAACTGTTCCTGGCGACTCGCTGCGTGCCACTACTGTCGTCTGGCGCGGTCCAAGCGCCGACTAGCAACGATAAATAACTCTCTGGTCAGACAGAGATGCTGTCATGCCTCGCCATCGCTCTGGTAATGAGTACATACGTGTTGCAGCGTGCGTACCACCGGAACACGCAGTGGCGGAGCCAAAGACTGTGTTGTCGAGGTCGAGTGCGTGCGGGAAGAGAGGCAGCGTCGGCACGGAGATGCAAGCGAGCGAGACGCACGGGGGCTGCGGCGTGGCGCGTTTGCGGTTGGCGCCTTTGGTGGCAACGGCCGGGACAAGCAGCGGTGTATGGTGTGGTGCGGGGCGGACAGGGGCGGCGGTGGACGGGGAGGAGGAGGCGGCGCGACGACGGCATGGGGGCGAAAACGGGACGGGGGACGGCGGATGTTGAGAGGCGTCACGCGCGGACAGGACACAGACACAGAGACACACAGATTGGAAAGGGAGGGTGCGCGGTAGTAGTTGGGAATGTGCGTGCGTACCGTGCGGGATGGGAGTGGGCGAGGAACACGGTCGTGGCCCCTGTTTTGGGTGCGTGTGATGACGTCGGTGTGTTGTGGGAAGGGAAGGTGCTGTGGCGGCGGCGCGTAATGGGCGTAGGCCGAAAAGAGAAAGGAACGTGGGCAGTGTGTTGTTGGCAAGCGTCGGTTCGACCGCGACGTTGATGGGCAGGGCAGGGCAGGGCAAGGTTAATGGTGGTAGGAGTAGGCGTGTGGGCGCAAAAAATCTGCCGCTGCAGGCGGTGCCGTAACCGCCATGGCGGGAAGGAGAGAGGGCCAAAGAAAGAAAGAAAGAAAGAAAGATAGAAAGAAAGAAAGAAAGAAAGAAAGAAAGAAAGAAAGAAAGAAGAAAAAAAAAAAAGGAGGAGGGGGGGGGGCGGGCGAAAGTGGAGAGGCGGTGGTGTGAGAAGGGCGGGGGCGGAAGGAAGGCAGGAAGGACAAGAGGCGAGGCGACGGCTGGCTTTGTGTATCGGTCGGTCTCTGGCTATGCTTCGTTTTCTGCAGCAGGGTCGGTGCGCGGCGTGGCTCGCGGCAGTGGGAACGCCTGGCGGCTGGACGGCCAGCAATGCGGTTGGATGGGCGGCCACAGCACCGCACCTGTGCCCGAGGAGGAGACGCTGGCGGCGGGCCCTGAGGTGAGGCCGGCTCGGCTGGGGCTGGGGCTGTGGATGTGTAGGTGTGCGCCGCTGCTGCAACAACGAGTAAAACGCGAGAAGAAGGGATGGCGGTAGAGAGAGAAAAAAAAAAAAGGGTCGTGTTGTGTTGATGCGCAGGCAGACGCGTACAGAGAGACGAGCCCGGTCTGCAGCAGGGTGTGGCCGTGCCGAGTGCAGAGCAGCGGCGGCGGCGGCGGCTCGGTTCGGTTCGGCCCGGCCCGGCGGGCCGCGCTGTTGTCGCGGACGTGAGCGCCCCCTGGCGGGTGGCCGGAGGCGGCGCGGCGTGTTGGACGTGTGGCTGGTGGCAGTGCACAATTTGCGAGTGGCTGGCGGTGTGGTGTGGCGGTTGGCGCGTCGGGCGGCGGAGAGAGAGAGAGGAGAGGTATGTGTTGCGGGCGCCCTTTGCTGCGCTGCGTCGTTGCGTGTGCCGTACAGGGCGGGCGCTTGTCGACTGTGTGGGCGGTGTGGTGAATTGGCGGCGTTGTGCCGCGTGTGCCCGGCCGAAGGCGTCGGGAAAAACAGAAGGAAAGGAGAGAGTGTGAGTGGGTCCGGTGTGCGTAGGCCCGTGATGTCGCGTCACGCCGTGTCATGTTTGTGAAACGGCTGCCGGGAGGTGTGGTAGCGAGCCGGTCGGTGTCAGTGCGAAGGGGAATGTGCGTGCGTTTGGCGGTTTCGGTGTGCTTTTTGCGGCGTGAGAGTGGGAATTAGTGGGGCCGGCTGTTGTGTTGGTTCCTTGTGTCTTGTGTCGTGTAGCTTGATGGCAACGTGGAAGGACGCCGGTTTCGTTTCGAGCCTTGCGTGTGGTTGTCGACGTTGACTGGTTGGCGTGTGCCGATGCACGTGCATGTGTGGGTTGCGAGTGCGTTTTTGGCTGGCTGTGTGTGTGTTGGGGGGGAAGGGGGAGGCGGTGGTGAAAGTGCAGTCGTTGCCACGGGCGTCGTCGGGTGGGGCTGGGGCTGTGCGTCGTGGTGGCGGAAAGGTGGTAGGTTGCGGGAAGCGAGCCCGTCGTTGACGGTGTCGCGTGAGTTGTGAATCGAGTGGGGCGCGGGGCGCGGGACAGGAGCAGCGTGCCGCTGCGTCGTGGTCGCCAGCAGAGGCTGTGCCTGTGCGTGTGCTTGTTCGTTTTGTGGGCGGCGGTTCGTGCGAGGCGTTTTTTGTTTTGATTTGTGTTGCCCTAGTTGTTAGTTTATTTTGTTTGTTTTTTGGTTTTTGTTTGTTATTTTGAGACGACGACTGGTTGGTGGCGTGCGCCTCCCGTGTCGTTTGTGTGTGTGTGTTTTTTTTTTTTTTTTGTGTGTTTTTTTTGCACTGGGCCCTGGGGGTGGGTGGGTGCGTGTCGATTGCCGGCTGGCGAAAGGTGCGCCATCGGCGGGGTGGGTCGCCGGCACAAGTAGAGGCGGCGGCGGCGGCGGCGGCGGCGTTGTTGTTGTTGTTGTTGTTGTGTGGTGTTTGTTTTGTTCGGCTGTGTCGGCGAGCTGTGTTGCGGTGCGTGTGAATGGTGGTGCAAAAGTGCTGGCGTTGGGGGTGCGACTGCGACGGCGGCGAGCCGCGGGCGCGCATGATAGTGATGTTGTGAACAGCGGCTGTGTACGGTAGTGGTGTAGTTGTAGCACGACGTGCATCCGGGCCGGCGCGGAAAGCGCAGTTGCGGGCGGTTGCCCTTCGGTGCCAGCCATGTCGCGTGAGCGGCGGGTTGCTCTGGTGTCGACACGTGGTGCTCTGGGTTGTTGTGTGGTGCCCTTTGGCCGGTGGGGGTGGTTCGCGTGTGTCTCGTTCGCGCTCGGTATCTGGTCGTGGTCGTGCTGCTCCCCGTCTGTCGGCGGTTTTTCGACGTCGTCTGTACGTTTTGTTTGTTTGTTTGTTTGCGGCGTGCCTGCCGACGTCGTCCCGTCGCGACCTTTCAACCGAAAGTGTGGCGCCTGAAGGTGAACGAACGTAGCCTGACCTCGGCGCTTTACGCTGAGCTGAGGTGAGCTGAGCGAACCGAACCGAACCTAACCTGTGGTGAGGTGAGCTCAGCCTGAGCCCCTAACGTCTACGTAAGGTAAGCTGTCCGGCTCACGCCTCACGTTTTTGAACGCTTTTTAACCTACGTTTGACGCTTCTTAACCTAGCACTGACCCCTTAACCTAACCTAACGTGTAACCTAACCTAACCTAACCTAACCTAACCTAACCTAAGCTCTGACGCCTGACGTGTTTGAATGCTTAACCTAAGTTTGACGCTTAACCTAACCCAAGTCCCCTTAACGTAACCCACGTCCACCTAACCTAACCTAACCTAACCTAGACGTGTAAACGTAATGTGTAACGCGTAACGTGTAAGGTCGGCTGTCGTGTGTGCTGACGGCAGATTGGGTTGGTCTGTAGATTCGGATTGCGGTTTGCCTCGGTCGAGGGGTTGGGTCGGAAGCGGCGAGGGGCGGCGGCGCCTGTTGCGCAGGCGGCGTCCGTTTGCGGCGGGCAATTGTTGAGAAACGGCTGTGAATGTTGGCGGGCGAGAGGAGGAGGACGGCGCGCGATGTGGCCCGACGGCTGCGGGCCGATCGGGAAACGGCGGGAGGGCGACGGAAGGCGATGGGGCGGCGGAGGCGCGTTTGCACGGCCGTCATCGCCGCACGCCTCGGCTTGTGTGGCTGTGGCGCCGGCCGCGCTGGCCGGGCTGCCGCGGCGACGGTGTGGGAGTTTTGCCGAAGGTTTGGCCATTGTGGCGGGTCGTCGGCTGGGGCTGTGGGGGCGGCATTTGGGCGGGGGCGGCGATTCTCGGCGGGCCGACCCAGGCTGTAGCGCGCGGTAGCTGCAGTTTGGCCGTGGTTTGCGGCGCTGCCGTGGCGACTGGTTGGCGACTGTGGTGTGGCTGTGTGTAGCCCCATCCTCGGTGGTTTGAAAGGCGCGGGCGGTTGTGGCGCAGGTTTGGGGCTGCTCCGCACAGGCTGTCGGACGTTGGGCGGTAGCAAGCGCGGGAGGCGCGGCGCGGCGGCGCGCAGAGTGGCGGCCGCTCTCTCGGCCGTCCGCGCCCGCCCGCGACACTGGCTGGGCCCTTGTGATTCTCTGCTCTGCTGTGCTGTGCTTGCGTGCCTGCCGTCCCGCTCGCTCTCGCTCTCGCTCTCGCTGTGTGTTACGCGCGTCGTCGAAATGGCAGATCAGGCGGCTACGAACGAGACTGCTGCGGCACCCGCCGCCACCGGCACTACGAAGAAGGCCAAGTCTGCGTCGTCTGCGAAGAAGCCGCGCGCCAAGCCTGCGCACCCGCGCACCTCTGAGATGGTGACGGCGGCCATCAAGAGTCTGAAGGAGCGCGGCGGGTCGTCGCTGCAGGCGATCAAGAAGTACATTGCCGCGCACTACAAGCTGGACGCGGAGAAGCTGGCGCCGTTTATCAAGAAGTACCTCAAGTCGGCCGTCGTGGCGGGCGAGCTGGTGCAGACGAAGGGGAAGGGCGCGTCCGGCTCGTTCAAGCTTGCCGGCGCCGGCGGCGGGGGGGCGGCCGAGGGCGGCAAGGCTCGTGCTGGCGGTGCCAAGAAGAAGCGCGCCGCTCCGGCCAGCAAGGAGAAGAAGGGCGCCCGTGCGGCCGGCGCAAAGAAGGCTGGTGGCGTGAAGGCGGCGACCGGTCGGAAGGCGGGCGCCGCCAAGAAGGCGTCTGCGGCGTCGGCCGCTCCCGCGGGTGCGAAGAAGGCGGCTGCGGCCAAGCCGGCCAAGGCCAAGTCGCCGTCGAAGGCGAAGAAGGCCGCCAAGGTTCCGACGAAGAAGCCGAAGGCGCCGCGCCCGAAGAAGGCGACGACGCCGTCTAAGGCGAAGGCTTCGCCCAAGAAGAAGAAGTAGAGTAGAGGAGAAAGAGATGGGAAAGGAAGGGTTTGGCGCTTGGCTCCGTCGTCCCCACCCCCCGTCGTCGTCTAGTGGCGCGCAAGAGACGCGCGGCCCAAAACGGCCCTTCTCAGGGCCATCAAAGCACGTCGGGGAAGGTTTTGATTGTCGTGTTGCGTTTGGTGTGGGTGTCTGTCTGTATGCCCGTGGGGATGCTGTTTGCGTGCCGTGGTGGTTGGATTGCGGGGGTCGGTGGCGGGTGTGGGCGGCGGTAGCGGTAGCGGTAGCGGTGGTGTTGTTGTCGTGGTTGAGTGTCGCCGTGCTTTTTGGCGGCGGCCGACGGTTGGTTTTCTGTCACGTTGTTTTTGAATACGTTGGTTGGCTTGCCTGCGTTCAGTTCTTCTCGGATGTCTTGTCTCGTCGTGTCCGGTCTTTGTTTGTTTCTTTGTGTGTGTTATGTTTTGCAACGGGGGGCACGTTGAGATGTGGAAGGAGTCGGCGGGGATTTCGGTGGCGTGTAGAGCGCGCGTGCCTGGCCGTTGGCCGTCGGTGCGGGTTTTGTTTTCGAAACGAAAGCGGCGGCCGGCCAGCCACCCGTGCGGTGTGACGTCGGCCGTTGGGTATTGTGCGCCTTGAGCGGCCGGGGAGGGATGATGTGCGATTGTTGCGCGCTGCTAGCAGGCAGGCAGAGTGAGCGGGTGTGGCGGACGGACGGGAAGTGGTGGTTTGTTTTTTGTTTGTTTGTGTGGTTGTGGGGCGAGAGGCAGGCGACCGACAAAGTTTGCTCGCGACGGAGAGATGTTAGTGGCCCTGAAAAGGGCCGTTTTTGTTTGTGCGGTGCGGTGCCGCGGCGCGGTTTAGGCGCGCTCGCCGCGGATGCGGCGCGCGAGCTGGATGTCCTTGGGCATGATGGTGACGCGCTTGGCGTGGATTGCGCACAGGTTGGTGTCTTCGAAGAGGCCGACGAGGTAGGCCTCGCTGGCCTCCTGCAGGGCCATGACTGCGGAGCTCTGGAAGCGCAGGTCGGTCTTGAAGTCCTGGGCGATCTCGCGCACTAGGCGCTGGAATGGCAGCTTGCGGATGAGCAGCTCTGTGCTCTTCTGGTAGCGCCTGATTTCTCGCAGGGCGACGGTGCCCGGCCTGTAGCGGTGGGGCTTCTTGACGCCTCCGGTGGCGGGCGCGCTCTTCCTCGCCGCCTTGGTGGCGAGCTGTTTGCGCGGCGCCTTTCCGCCGGTGGACTTGCGGGCCGTTTGCTTTGTGCGGGCCATGGCGGTAGCGGTAGCGGAGCGGCGTGCGTGGAGGTTAGGTGCGGCGCGGCGTCCGGTGCTGCCTCCGTGCTGCGCTTATATGCCCTCGGTTGCGCGTGGTGGGGGGAGGGCGGGCCAGAGTCTATATAGGGGGGCGGCGGGCGCGCTGGGCGCAGACCGTAGCCGACTCGCCAGCCGCTGCAGCTGCTGTTTGTGCACGTTTTGCTTTGCCCGAGGAAGGAAGGATGACAGGCCGCGGCAAGGGAGGAAAGGGGCTCGGCAAGGGTGGCGCCAAGCGGCACCGCAAGGTGTTGCGCGACAACATCCAGGGCATCACGAAGCCCGCCATCCGCCGCCTGGCTCGCAGGGGCGGCGTGAAGCGCATCTCTGGTCTGATCTACGAGGAGACCCGCGGGGTGCTGAAGGTGTTCCTGGAGAACGTGATCCGCGACGCGGTGACGTACACTGAGCACGCCAAGCGCAAGACTGTGACGGCCATGGACGTGGTGTACGCCCTGAAGAGGCAGGGGCGCACCCTGTACGGTTTCGGCGGTTAGGCTGCGTCGCAGCGGGCGCTGGCCTTCCCGCGGCCGTGCTTGTGGGTGGGAGAGACTAGAAAACGGCCCTTTTCAGGGCCACCACACTGTTCGGAAGTTGAAAAGTGCGAAAGAGTCTGTGTTGTTGCTGCGTGTGTGCGCGCTGTGTTGTTTGTTTGTTTCTTTCTTTCCGTTTGAGCGACGTGATGTGACTGGGAGGGGAGAAGGAAAGGAAACGTGTCATGTGGCTGGCTGTGTGTGGAGCTGCTTCGTTTGTGTTTGTTATTGTGTGTCTTTGTATCGATCGCGATGGAGATGGCGGGCTGTGTGTTGTTGTGCGAGAGGCGGTGATTATTTGCTTGCGTGGTTTGGCTCTGTGTGTTTGCGGCGGCGTTGGGGTTTCCGAGGCAAGGCGTGTGGGCATAGGCGGCCGGATCAGCTGTTTGTTTCGTTCGTGTCGACGGCCGTTGCGCGCGGGAGTGGAGGGCGGTGTGTCGACACGCCTCCCTTTAACAATGGTCATTATTGCTGCCGTTGT
This sequence comes from Schistocerca americana, assembly GCF_021461395.2. Taxonomy (NCBI): domain Eukaryota; kingdom Metazoa; phylum Arthropoda; class Insecta; order Orthoptera; family Acrididae; genus Schistocerca; species Schistocerca americana. Next base: position 75,121,616 of record NC_060126.1, on the reverse strand, counting down.
CGTTTGGAAAGCGACTGCGACCGTGCAAAATGTGTGTGTGTGTGTGTGTGTGTGTGTGTGTGTGTGTGTGTGTGTGTGTGTGTGTTGGGCCACACGGGCTGTGTGGACGACAAGATGGCGGACGTGCGCCGGCGGCGGCTGTGCTGTGAAAGTGCAAAGTTAAAAAACAAAGCAAGGTGCGGCGAGGACGACTGAAATTTTGCTTTGGACGTAGGTTTGTGTGGTGGCCCTGAAAAGGGCCGATTGTTGTGGGCCGAGCCGGCAAAGCGCGTTGCGTGCAGGGGAGCACGCGGCGCTGCGACTGCCTGGCCTCCTTTAGGCCTTCTTCTCGGTCTTCTTTGGCAGCAGGAGGGCCTGGATGTTGGGCAGGACAACACCCTGTGCGATGGTGACGCCCGACAGGAGCTTGTTGAGCTCCTCGTCGTTGCGGATGGCAAGCTGCAGGTGGCGCGGGATGATGCGCGTCTTCTTGTTGTCGCGGGCCGCGTTTCCGGCCAGCTCGAGCACCTCAACCGCGAGGTACTTCATGACGGCGGCGAGGTAGACGGGCGCCCCGGCGCCGACGCGCTCTGCGTAGTTTCCCTTGCGCAGGAGGCGGTGGATTCTGCCGACCGGGAACTGGAGCCCAGCCCTGCTTGAGCGGGACTTTGACTTGCCCTTGACTTTGCCTCCCTTTCCGCGTCCGGACATGGCGATGGGCTAGCGACGGTGCACACGAAACGGAAACGAAAACGACCGGTGCGAGTGGCAGCGAGTCGAGCAGCGGAGTGCGTGCCGGCGCAGCCGGGGTGGGGGTGCTTTATGGGCTCGGGTGCGGCGGCCGGTTGCGCGCGCGCCCCATTGGTCGGCGGCCGCAACAGGGCGAGCTGGTAAAGGTGCGGCGGCGGCTGGCGGCGGGTGCCACTGTGTGGGGAGACGCTGACTAGAGCGGAGCGCTTGCTACTGGTGTTGCTGCTGCCGTACGTTGGTTCGAGATGCCGCCCAAGACTAGCGGGAAGGCCGCCAAGAAGGCTGGCAAGGCGCAGAAGAACATTTCGAAGGGCGACAAGAAGAAGAAGCGCAATAGGAAGGAGAGCTATGCCATCTACATCTACAAGGTGCTGAAGCAGGTGCACCCTGACACGGGCATCTCGTCGAAGGCGATGAGCATCCTGAACAGCTTCGTGAACGACATTTTCGAGCGCATTGCGGCCGAGGCTTCTCGCCTGGCGCACTACAACAAGCGCTCGACCATCACGTCCCGCGAGATCCAGACCGCTGTGCGGCTGTTGCTGCCTGGCGAGCTGGCCAAGCACGCCGTGAGCGAGGGCACGAAGGCGGTGACCAAGTACACGAGCTCCAAGTAAGGAGGTGGCTCTGGAATGGAAGGAAGGATGGAGAAGGCTCCTCCGTTGCGAGAGCGGCAAAACGGCCCTTTTCAGGGCCACCAACTTGCCTTTTGCGGGAAGGGCGGAATTGTTGTTGTTGTTTTGTGGACGGCTGTGATGTGTGCGTTTTGATTGTGGGTGGGTGGGGGTCCGCGTCAAAGCGTTGTTGCGGGGTACGGCCACGAGGTTGGTCGCCGTGGCGTGGAATGGTGGCACGCCTCGTTGGCGTTGTGTGTCACCGTAACGACGGCCGTCTGCGGGTTTGGTTTGCACATCACACATGGCGAGGGTGAAATGTGCAATGTTTTGCCGCCCACTATTCCCTTTGCAGTACGCCGAGTTGACAATGGTGCGACGTAACTGCAGCGTGGAGGTGTGTGGAGTGACGTTGAAATGAACGTGCCATTAAGAGACGCATTGTTGTTTTGTATTGTACTGTACGTGTACGGCGACACGCACGATGATGTACCATTCGACTCTGATTTTTGATAGCCGTGTCTGACTGATTGCGTAGGACGCACGCACACCGATGTCGTCATTCGAGATGCACGCGTGTCCAGTGCAGTACAGTAAGCGCGACGCTAGACGACGACGACGGCGGCGGCGGCGGCGGCGGCGGCGGCGGCGGCGGCGGTCGTTTTTGGCGAATGTCTGTACACGTGTTTGTCTGTGTCCATCCGGTATGTATTTGTTTGTTTGACATAGTTTTGTGTAACTGTCGATCGGCGCGATAGACCGGCGTCACGCAACTGAACCGAAGTCTTTGGGCACACCCGTCATACTGTTGTACACCGTCGCGCTGAGAACGGTAACGAAAGGTTGACTTTGATCGGTCGAATGTCTGGGCAGAACGTGAGGAATGAGGCAAGAGTGCAGGAGGAAAGGACAGAGGGGGGGGGGGGCAAAAGAGAGAGGAAGGGAGAAACGCATTCGTAGAGCAACGGAACGTTCCCGTGTCGGAGGCGTATTGGAGCCGCACTGAAATGCGTTTAACGGCGGCGCGGCTGCAAGTGTCTGCCGTGGTGAACGTTACCTTACCTTTGACGGCTGCATTGGGCTTTGCCTTTGCTTGTGCTTTTTGCTTTCGCTTTCCCGGATGTACGTAACGTTTGTTGATATGGTTCTGAGGAAGAGTGTATGACAGTGCCGTGCCGTCCATGTTCGTGTGCCCTCCCATTGTTGTGTATGCTATTGTCTGTGTACTTGAATGATGTATGTAGGTGTTTAGTGGACATGTTTTACCAGTGGGGGGAAATGGATCGTCGATAGTTGGCGTCACTCTGTCACGGTCGAGATGACGCACCCTCCCTACAGAAAGGTGTCGAGAAAGTGTGTGTGTGTGTTTAGCGAATTGCGTCCGTGAATTGGCAGTGTTTGGAGGTGGGCGTGCCCTGCATGTGGCCCGGAAGGCTGTTCGTTTGGCGGTAGTGTTGTGTGGACAGGGGAGGGGCATGCGTAACGCTGCTGGCATGGCATTCGGGAGATGGGAGGGGGCAAACGAGGAGCGGCGGCCAGAGACGGGACGGGGAGGGGCGCGGTGTGGGTGGCTTGCGCCTGTGCTCGGCGTTGTGGTTTGTGCAAAAGAGGAGGAGAAAAACAATGAGGTGCCAGGGAGGGGAGCGTTGTTGTGTTGTGGTTGTCGTGGTGTAGCCGCAGACGCGGCTGTCAGTGAACGTGGCGAGACGGACGGATGCGCGGAGGGGCGGGGGCGGCGCATTTCGCCGGTGCCGTGCCATGCCTGAAAGCCGCGTGGTCGCTGTGTTGTTGGTGGCGTGGGGGCGAGGAGAGTACCGTACGGGTGTGCTTGTGCGCCGGAAATGGCACACTGCGCCTGCCCGTCTTGGAGGCTGATGGCTGTGGTGTGGAAATGGGGCGCGGTGATGGTGAAGCAGTTGAAGAACAGAAAAAGAAACCAAAAACGTAAGGGGGAGGCCATGGCGTGATGCGGCGGTGGTGGTGAGAGCGGGAAAAACAAAACAAAAAAAAACAACAAAAAAAAGAAGGGAAAACAACAAGAAACAAAAAAGAAAACAAAAAGTCTATCAAGATTAAAATGTAAATGGAAATGGACCCAGGTATAACCTCCCCGCACAAATAGCAGAGAGTCCGATGATAATAAAAATGTGCCAGAATGTTAACGTCCCTACAAAACAAACCCAACGATAAGTAACAGTGCAACAGACATAATGAAACCTGATACATTGTATGAGGGCAGCAGCGTTGACCTTTGGCCCTGTATTCAGAATAAAAAGAGCCAAAGATCGTTACCCCAATGAAAAAGAGACACACACACACAAAAAAAACAAAAAAAAAAAGTGCATTTATATCTGCTCCTCAATTGTAGATACCCCTTACACAGCTGTGTGCAATGAATGAGTGCTGGCTGGTAATTAATTTGCACTCCTTGGAGGGAAATGCCATAGGAAGTAGTCTTTAAAAAGTGAATGTTTTTCTTTAAAAAAAAAAAAAGTTACTTTAGAAAAAAAGTAATATTGGGGCATTTGTTGTTGAACAAAATAAGTACAATTAACATACGTTATCAGATTTGCGCAATGCAGCTTCACACTACCTTGTTATTGTAACACAATATACTGTACATCGTCCCGAACCGTGACCAGAGTCGCGAGACGAGCAGAGCACGCCGCCGACGCCCGCTCAGTACAACCGTCCACCCGCTACGACTGTCGACTGTCGACTGACGACTACTACCTCTCCCGACTCGCGCTACAATATATATAACAACTGTTCCTGGCGACTCGCTGCGTGCCACTACTGTCGTCTGGCGCGGTCCAAGCGCCGACTAGCAACGATAAATAACTCTCTGGTCAGACAGAGATGCTGTCATGCCTCGCCATCGCTCTGGTAATGAGTACATACGTGTTGCAGCGTGCGTACCACCGGAACACGCAGTGGCGGAGCCAAAGACTGTGTTGTCGAGGTCGAGTGCGTGCGGGAAGAGAGGCAGCGTCGGCACGGAGATGCAAGCGAGCGAGACGCACGGGGGCTGCGGCGTGGCGCGTTTGCGGTTGGCGCCTTTGGTGGCAACGGCCGGGACAAGCAGCGGTGTATGGTGTGGTGCGGGGCGGACAGGGGCGGCGGTGGACGGGGAGGAGGAGGCGGCGCGACGACGGCATGGGGGCGAAAACGGGACGGGGGACGGCGGATGTTGAGAGGCGTCACGCGCGGACAGGACACAGACACAGAGACACACAGATTGGAAAGGGAGGGTGCGCGGTAGTAGTTGGGAATGTGCGTGCGTACCGTGCGGGATGGGAGTGGGCGAGGAACACGGTCGTGGCCCCTGTTTTGGGTGCGTGTGATGACGTCGGTGTGTTGTGGGAAGGGAAGGTGCTGTGGCGGCGGCGCGTAATGGGCGTAGGCCGAAAAGAGAAAGGAACGTGGGCAGTGTGTTGTTGGCAAGCGTCGGTTCGACCGCGACGTTGATGGGCAGGGCAGGGCAGGGCAAGGTTAATGGTGGTAGGAGTAGGCGTGTGGGCGCAAAAAATCTGCCGCTGCAGGCGGTGCCGTAACCGCCATGGCGGGAAGGAGAGAGGGCCAAAGAAAGAAAGAAAGAAAGAAAGAAAGAAAGAAAGAAAGAAAGAAGAAAAAAAAAAAAGGAGGAGGGGGGGGGGGGCGGGCGAAAGTGGAGAGGCGGTGGTGTGAGAAGGGCGGGGGCGGAAGGAAGGCAGGAAGGACAAGAGGCGAGGCGACGGCTGGCTTTGTGTATCGGTCGGTCTCTGGCTATGCTTCGTTTTCTGCAGCAGGGTCGGTGCGCGGCGTGGCTCGCGGCAGTGGGAACGCCTGGCGGCTGGACGGCCAGCAATGCGGTTGGATGGGCGGCCACAGCACCGCACCTGTGCCCGAGGAGGAGACGCTGGCGGCGGGCCCTGAGGTGAGGCCGGCTCGGCTGGGGCTGGGGCTGTGGATGTGTAGGTGTGCGCCGCTGCTGCAACAACGAGTAAAACGCGAGAAGAAGGGATGGCGGTAGAGAGAGAGAAAAAAAAAAAGGGTCGTGTTGTGTTGATGCGCAGGCAGACGCGTACAGAGAGACGAGCCCGGTCTGCAGCAGGGTGTGGCCGTGCCGAGTGCAGAGCAGCGGCGGCGGCGGCGGCTCGGTTCGGTTCGGCCCGGCCCGGCGGGCCGCGCTGTTGTCGCGGACGTGAGCGCCCCCTGGCGGGTGGCCGGAGGCGGCGCGGCGTGTTGGACGTGTGGCTGGTGGCAGTGCACAATTTGCGAGTGGCTGGCGGTGTGGTGTGGCGGTTGGCGCGTCGGGCGGCGGAGAGAGAGAGAGGAGAGGTATGTGTTGCGGGCGCCCTTTGCTGCGCTGCGTCGTTGCGTGTGCTGTACAGGGCGGGCGCTTGTCGACTGTGTGGGCGGTGTGGTGAATTGGCGGCGTTGTGCCGCGTGTGCCCGGCCGAAGGCGTCGGGAAAAACAGAAGGAAAGGAGAGAGTGTGAGTGGGTCCGGTGTGCGTAGGCCCGTGATGTCGCGTCACGCCGTGTCATGTTTGTGAAACGGCTGCCGGGAGGTGTGGTAGCGAGCCGGTCGGTGTCAGTGCGAAGGGGAATGTGCGTGCGTTTGGCGGTTTCGGTGTGCTTTTTGCGGCGTGAGAGTGGGAATTAGTGGGGCCGGCTGTTGTGTTGGTTCCTTGTGTCTTGTGTCGTGTAGCTTGATGGCAACGTGGAAGGACGCCGGTTTCGTTTCGAGCCTTGCGTGTGGTTGTCGACGTTGACTGGTTGGCGTGTGCCGATGCACGTGCATGTGTGGGTCGCGAGTGCGTTTTTGGCTGGCTGTGTGTGTGTTGGGGGGGAAGGGGGAGGCGGTGGTGAAAGTGCAGTCGTTGCCACGGGCGTCGTCGGGTGGGGCTGGGGCTGTGCGTCGTGGTGGCGGAAAGGTGGTAGGTTGCGGGAAGCGAGCCCGTCGTTGACGGTGTCGCGTGAGTTGTGAATCGAGTGGGGCGCGGGGCGCGGGACAGGAGCAGCGTGCCGCTGCGTCGTGGTCGCCAGCAGAGGCTGTGCCTGTGCGTGTGCTTGTTCGTTTTGTGGGCGGCGGTTCGTGCGAGGCGTTTTTTGTTTTGATTTGTGTTGCCCTAGTTGTTAGTTTATTTTGTTTGTTTTTTGGTTTTTGTTTGTTATTTTGAGACGACGACTGGTTGGTGGCGTGCGCATCCCGTGTCGTTTGTGTGTGTGTGTTTTTTTTTTTTTTTGTGTGTTTTTTTTGCACTGGGCCCTGGGGGTGGGTGGGTGCGTGTCGATTGCCGGCTGGCGAAAGGTGCGCCATCGGCGGGGTGGGTCGCCGGCACAAGTAGAGGCGGCGGCGGCGGCGGCGGCGGCGTTGTTGTTGTTGTTGTTGTTGTTGTGTGGTGTTTGTTTTGTTCGGCTGTGTCGGCGAGCTGTGTTGCGGTGCGTGTGAATGGTGGTGCAAAAGTGCTGGCGTTGGGGGTGCGACTGCGACGGCGGCGAGCCGCGGGCGCGCATGATAGTGATGTTGTGAACAGCGGCTGTGTACGGTAGTGGTGTAGTTGTAGCACGACGTGCATCCGGGCCGGCGCGGAAAGCGCAGTTGCGGGCGGTTGCCCTTCGGTGCCAGCCATGTCGCGTGAGCGGCGGGTTGCTCTGGTGTCGACACGTGGTGCTCTGGGTTGTTGTGTGGTGCCCTTTGGCCGGTGGGGGTGGTTCGCGTGTGTCTCGTTCGCGATCGGTATCTGGTCGTGGTCGTGCTGCTCCCCGTCTGTCGGCGGTTTTTCGACGTCGTCTGTACGTTTTGTTTGTTTGTTTGTTTGCGGCGTGCCTGCCGACGTCGTCCCGTCGCGACCTTTCAACCGAAAGTGTGGCGCCCGAAGGTGAACGAACGTAGCCTGACCTCGGCGCTTTACGCTGAGCTGAGGTGAGCTGAGCGAACCGAACCGAACCTAACCTGTGGTGAGGTGAGCTCAGCCTGAGCCCCTAACGTCTACGTAAGGTAAGCTGTCCGGCTCACGCCTCACGTTTTTGAACGCTTTTTAACCTACGTTTGACGCTTCTTAACCTAGCACTGACCCCTTAACCTAAGCTAACGTGTAACCTAACCTAACCTAACCTAACCTAACCTAACCTAACCTAAGCTCTGACGCCTGACGTGTTTGAATGCTTAACCTAAGTTTGACGCTTAACCTAACCCAAGTCCCCTTAACGTAACCCACGTCCACCTAACCTAACCTAACCTAACCTAGACGTGTAAACGTAATGTGTAACGCGTAACGTGTAAGGTCGGCTGTCGTGTGTGCTGACGGCAGATTGGGTTGGTCTGTAGATTCGGATTGCGGTTTGCCTCGGTCGAGGGGTTGGGTCGGAAGCGGCGAGGGGCGGCGGCGCCTGTTGCGCAGGCGGCGTCCGTTTGCGGCGGGCAATTGTTGAGAAACGGCTGTGAATGTTGGCGGGCGAGAGGAGGAGGACGGCGCGCGATGTGGCCCGACGGCTGCGGGCCGATCGGGAAACGGCGGGAGGGCGACGGAAGGCGATGGGGCGGCGGAGGCGCGTTTGCACGGCCGTCATCGCCGCACGCCTCGGCTTGTGTGGCTGTGGCGCCGGCCGCGCTGGCCGGGCTGCCGCGGCGACGGTGTGGGAGTTTTGCCGAAGGTTTGGCCATTGTGGCGGGTCGTCGGCTGGGGCTGTGGGGGCGGCATTTGGGCGGGGGCGGCGATTCTCGGCGGGCCGACCCAGGCTGTAGCGCGCGGTAGCTGCAGTTTGGCCGTGGTTTGCGGCGCTGCCGTGGCGACTGGTTGGCGACTGTGGTGTGGCTGTGTGTAGCCCCATCCTCGGTGGTTTGAAAGGCGCGGGCGGTTGTGGCGCAGGTTTGGGGCTGCTCCGCACAGGCTGTCGGACGTTGGGCGGTAGCAAGCGCGGGAGGCGCGGCGCGGCGGCGCGCAGAGTGGCGGCCGCTCTCTCGGCCGTCCGCGCCCGCCCGCGACACTGGCTGGGCCCTTGTGATTCTATGCTCTGCTGTGCTGTGCTTGCGTGCCTGCCGTCCCGCTCGCTCTCGCTCTCGCTCTCGCTGTGTGTTACGCGCGTCGTCGAAATGGCAGATCAGGCGGCTACGAACGAGACTGCTGCGGCACCCGCCGCCACCGGCACTACGAAGAAGGCCAAGTCTGCGTCGTCTGCGAAGAAGCCGCGCGCCAAGCCTGCGCACCCGCGCACCTCTGAGATGGTGACGGCGGCCATCAAGAGTCTGAAGGAGCGCGGCGGGTCGTCGCTGCAGGCGATCAAGAAGTACATTGCCGCGCACTACAAGCTGGACGCGGAGAAGCTGGCGCCGTTTATCAAGAAGTACCTCAAGTCGGCCGTCGTGGCGGGCGAGCTGGTGCAGACGAAGGGGAAGGGCGCGTCCGGCTCGTTCAAGCTTGCCGGCGCCGGCGGCGGGGGGGCGGCCGAGGGCGGCAAGGCTCGTGCTGGCGGTGCCAAGAAGAAGCGCGCCGCTCCGGCCAGCAAGGAGAAGAAGGGCGCCCGTGCGGCCGGCGCAAAGAAGGCTGGTGGCGTGAAGGCGGCGACCGGTCGGAAGGCGGGCGCCGCCAAGAAGGCGTCTGCGGCGTCGGCCGCTCCCGCGGGTGCGAAGAAGGCGGCTGCGGCCAAGCCGGCCAAGGCCAAGTCGCCGTCGAAGGCGAAGAAGGCCGCCAAGGTTCCGACGAAGAAGCCGAAGGCGCCGCGCCCGAAGAAGGCGACGACGCCGTCTAAGGCGAAGGCTTCGCCCAAGAAGAAGAAGTAGAGTAGAGGAGAAAGAGATGGGAAAGGAAGGGTTTGGCGCTTGGCTCCGTCGTCCCCACCCCCCGTCGTCGTCTAGTGGCGCGCAAGAGACGCGCGGCCCAAAACGGCCCTTCTCAGGGCCATCAAAGCACGTCGGGGAAGGTTTTGATTGTCGTGTTGCGTTTGGTGTGGGTGTCTGTCTGTATGCCCGTGGGGATGCTGTTTGCGTGCCGTGGTGGTTGGATTGCGGGGGTCGGTGGCGGGTGTGGGCGGCGGTAGCGGTAGCGGTAGCGGTGGTGTTGTTGTCGTGGTTGAGTGTCGCCGTGCTTTTTGGCGGCGGCCGACGGTTGGTTTTCTGTCACGTTGTTTTTGAATACGTTGGTTGGCTTGCCTGCGTTCAGTTCTTCTCGGATGTCTTGTCTCGTCGTGTCCGGTCTTTGTTTGTTTCTTTGTGTGTGTTATGTTTTGCAACGGGTGGCACGTTGAGATGTGGAAGGAGTCGGCGGGGATTTCGGTGGCGTGTAGAGCGCGCGTGCCTGGCCGTTGGCCGTCGGTGCGGGTTTTGTTTTCGAAACGAAAGCGGCGGCCGGCCAGCCACCCGTGCGGTGTGACGTCGGCCGTTGGGTATTGTGCGCCTTGAGCGGCCGGGGAGGGATGATGTGCGATTGTTGCGCGCTGCTAGCAGGCAGGCAGAGTGAGCGGGTGTGGCGGACGGACGGGAAGTGGTGGTTTGTTTTTTGTTTGTTTGTGTGGTTGTGGGGCGAGAGGCAGGCGACCGACAAAGTTTGCTCGCGACGGAGAGATGTTAGTGGCCCTGAAAAGGGCCGTTTTTGTTTGTGCGGTGCGGTGCCGCGGCGCGGTTTAGGCGCGCTCGCCGCGGATGCGGCGCGCGAGCTGGATGTCCTTGGGCATGATGGTGACGCGCTTGGCGTGGATTGCGCACAGGTTGGTGTCTTCGAAGAGGCCGACGAGGTAGGCCTCGCTGAACTCCTGCAGGGCCATGACTGCGGAGCTCTGGAAGCGCAGGTCGGTCTTGAAGTCCTGGGCGATCTCGCGCACTAGGCGCTGGAATGGCAGCTTGCGGATGAGCAGCTCTGTGCTCTTCTGGTAGCGCCTGATTTCTCGCAGGGCGACGGTGCCCGGCCTGTAGCGGTGGGGCTTCTTGACGCCTCCGGTGGCGGGCGCGCTCTTCCTCGCCGCCTTGGTGGCGAGCTGTTTGCGCGGCGCCTTTCCGCCGGTGGACTTGCGGGCCGTTTGCTTTGTGCGGGCCATGGCGGTAGCGGTAGCGGAGCGGCGTGCGTGGAGGTTAGGTGCGGCGCGGCGTCCGGTGCTGCCTCCGTGCTGCGCTTATATGCCCTCGGTTGCGCGTGGTGGGGGGAGGGCGGGCCAGAGTCTATATAGGGGGGCGGCGGGCGCGCTGGGCGCAGACCGTAGCCGACTCGCCAGCCGCTGCAGCTGCTGTTTGTGCACGTTTTGCTTTGCCCGAGGAAGGAAGGATGACAGGCCGCGGCAAGGGAGGAAAGGGGCTCGGCAAGGGTGGCGCCAAGCGGCACCGCAAGGTGTTGCGCGACAACATCCAGGGCATCACGAAGCCCGCCATCCGCCGCCTGGCTCGCAGGGGCGGCGTGAAGCGCATCTCTGGTCTGATCTACGAGGAGACCCGCGGGGTGCTGAAGGTGTTCCTGGAGAACGTGATCCGCGACGCGGTGACGTACACTGAGCACGCCAAGCGCAAGACTGTGACGGCCATGGACGTGGTGTACGCCCTGAAGAGGCAGGGGCGCACCCTGTACGGTTTCGGCGGTTAGGCTGCGTCGCAGCGGGCGCTGGCCTTCCCGCGGCCGTGCTTGTGGGTGGGAGAGACTAGAAAACGGCCCTTTTCAGGGCCACCACACTGTTCGGAAGTTGAAAAGTGCGAAAGAGTCTGTGTTGTTGCTGCGTGTGTGCGCGCTGTGTTGTTTGTTTGTTTCTTTCTTTCCGTTTGAGCGACGTGATGTGACTGGGAGGGGCCCATCCGCCAGTCGTATGTCCCAATAAGAGGAGAATAACACAGGATTTACCTGACGGCATTGCCTGCATTCGTCAGAGGAGAGAGATTGGGTTGAACTTCTTTATTTGTGGTATGGCAGCAGGGTATGCGGGATTATAAAAAGTGAATCATAGGGACGGAGCTGCAAGCAGCGTCCGCTTAGGGCACTCCCGGTGTCTCATCTGTCGAGGAGTGCAACAGGCCGCTGATAGCGGTCGCGAACATCTTGAGGAGCACCAATGTCTCGAATGAGGGGATTGGCAGAGGCATGCGACCGTCGGTAAAAACGGTCGGCAGTCTGCTGGATGCGGAGCATCACGTCCAATTCATCAGCTGCTTGGTGTAGGTAGCCATGCGGGAACTGCGGGTGGACATGGAAGACCCGCCGAAGAATCTTATTCTGTTGCGCCTGTAGACGCTGGATATGCGTGGGGGCTGCATTGCCCCAAGCCTCACATGCATAGTCAACAATTGGCCGAATAAATAATCGGAAGATGAGGAGGCCATTCCGGATGGAGAGGTCAGACCCCTCATTAAGGAAAGGGTACAGTGCGCCCATCCGCTGGTGGACTTTGGCTCGGACGGCGTCGATATGCGGCTTCCAGAGTAGGCGATCGTCCATGATGACGCCCAGGTACCGGACAGTCTTCTGCCAGGGGAGAGCGGTCCCGTAAAGGTGAAGTGGCGGGGCCGGCATCGTTGTCTTCCTCGTAAAGACGATGGCCTGTGTCTTCAGGGGGTTGAACCGGATGCGCCAGCGAGCTGCCCAGATCTCCAGATCGTCGCACGCCCTCTGCAACCGGGAATGCATGGCTGCATGCCACCGGCTCCTGGTGTAGAGCATAGTATCATCGGCGTAGACGGCTTTCTCCACACGGGGCGACGTCGGAAGGTCCGATGTAAAGATAGTGTAAAGGACGGGGCCCAGGACAGAGCCCTGCGGCACCCCAGCGACGATGGGCCTGGCAGTGGAGAGGGCTGCTTCAACGCGAACAGCGAAAGTGCGGTGCCGCAGGTACGATGCAATGAGGCGCACGTATGCCCGGGGAAACCCAAGGTGGGCCATCTTCCAAAGAAGGCCAGTGTGCCAAACACTGTCAAATGCCTTGGTGACATCAAGAAGAACCGCTCCACAGTATTCCCGGTTATTGAAGGCGCGAGTGATGTACTCCACAACACGTACAATCTGCTGGGTCGTGGAGTGGCCGCGGCGGAAGCCGAACTGTTCCGGGGGGAGGATTTCCCGAAGATCCAGGATGGCCCGGAGTCGCTGAAGAAGTAGCCGCTCAAACAACTTGCTGAGGTGTGGAAGCAAACTGATAGGCCGGTAGGATTTTGGGTCTTTCCGATCCTTGCCCGGCTTGGGAACAGCAATAACGATGGAGTGCTTCCACGCTGCAGGGTAGGTGCGAGTCCGCAGAACCCAATTGAAGATGGCAGTGAGACGAACAACTGCCAGGAGCGGCAGGTTCTTAAGGACCCGGCCAGTAATGTTATCAACACCGGGAGCCTTGGACGCCGGGAGAGCCCTGATGCCCGCACGGACTTCAGCCACGGAAATAGGCGGGATGTCGTCGTGGTCCTCCTCCTCGTCCCCATGGAGGATGGTCTGCACCTCGGTGTCAACCTGGGCGACGTGCAACTGGTCCACACCATCTTGAAGGGGTGTAAAATTCTCCTGAAAGATGTCCGCAAGGAGATTCGCCTTATCCGCATGTAGATAGGCCGTCCCAGTCGGTGTTGCAAGAGGGGGTATCCGTGTCCTGCGTTTCGTAAAAAAGCGGACCGCATTCCAGTGCATGGGGTCGGGGGTGAACGCCTGCAATTTCGCAGCCCAGCGTCGATTCTTATGCTGGACAATCGCCGCCTTGATGTCACGGCGCAGGCTGTTGATTTGGCGCTTCAGCTGTGGGTCCCGGGTCACACGCCAATCCTTGCAGAGGCGGTTACGAGTGCGGATGTCCTGGAGGATTTCCGCCGGGAGAGCGGAAGATGCGAATGTGCTGGGGCGCTGGCGGGGTGTCGCTCCCTCCAGAGCGGCGGTGAGAGTATCAGCGAACTGGTCGACAGAGGCCTCGTGAACGCCGACGCCATCCACTTGTCGCTGCAGGGCTGCAGTAACTCGTCGCTGGAAGCAGGGCCAATCCGTGTGGTTGAAATTGAGGTGGCCCTGACTCTGCGCCGGGGCGACGTCCAGTTGAAAGAGAACGGGCAGATGGTCGGAGTTCAGTTCGTGAAGGACTTCAGCAGTCAGGAACTGATTAAGTCCCCGAGTAATGGCGATGTCAAGAATGTCGGGCCTCCCTCTGCTAGGATAACACGTCGGCTCCACGGGCCCACAGACATACGCGTTCACCTCTTCAGTGGCCTGGAGTAGAAGGCGCCCATTACGATTGGTGACCAATGAATTCCAGGCCGCATGTTTGCAATTAAGGTCACCTGCGATGAAATATTTGCCTGGAGTCCGCAGAAGGAGACGGGCATCATCGATGAGGAGCTGGCGGCGAGGGCTCCGGTAGACAGCCATAAACGTGACCGGTCCAGTGGCTGTTTCAACCTGGACAGCAGTGACTTCTATAGACCCGATGGCAGGCGGTTGAATTTCACAATGCGGGATGGAGGAGCGGATGAAGATCGCCGTGCCACCCCCTTGCGTCGGTCTGTCGGTCCGAAAGCAGCGGTAATTTGCGATGTTGGAGCGGATGCCTGGTTTGAGAAACGTCTCATTCACCAGGCATATGTCCACGTCATGTTCAAACAAGAACTGCCGGAGCTCCTCAAGGTCGTAGGTGAGGTTGGCGGCGTTATAAGCCACGATGCGGAAATCATCCAAGCGGCGGCGTCTAGGCATGCTGGGCTACTGAAGTGTCTGCAGTAGGAGCCGGAAGGCTGCGTGAGATCGTCGCCTCCACCGTGGCGGCGATGGTTGCAGGCAGGTTGACGATGGCATTGGTCAACTCGGTCACCATCGTGGTCAGATGCTGCAGCAGCTGGAAAACGTCGTGGAGCCCAACAGTAGGCACCGCAGTGGGTGAAGGAGAAGCTGGCAGGCGGTCCTGGCGCGGAAGAGGCGGCGGGACGCTTGGCACCTCGGCAGCTGCAGTAGCCCGTGGGTGGGAGACGCCCTTCAGTGCATCGGCCACTGTGACACCGGGCTGGATCCTCGCGGACCGGCGTTCCATGAGGGAGGGCCACGTACGGTTGTCATTGGCCGGCCGTGTGGGCGGCGGTTGGCGCCGCCGGCGGGTATCAGCACGTCGGGAAGGCGGGACGGGAGGAAGACCCCGCTGCCGACGGCTAGCCTCCTTATGCTTCGCGCAGGAACGAAAATTGGCAGGATGACTGCCTCCACACAGGCCACAGATGGGCGGCTCATCCTTGCTTCGTGGACAAAGGCGGCTGTCGTGGCCAGCACCACACTTGACGCACATAGGCGGCATAGTGCAGTGACGGGCCACGTGGTTGAACCCTTGGCACCGGAAGCATTGGACCGGGCCACGGGACTTCCGCAGACGTTCCACAGTGACGGAGAGGTCGTAAATCCTGGTTAGCTGGAATATTTCCCGATGCCGAGGAGTGTCCTGCAGGACGACGACGCGGTGGCCAGTAAGCTGATTGGTCCCGGGCATACGATGGTAATCCACCACCGTCGCGACGAAGCCGAGGTCCTCCAGTTCTTCCTTCAGTTCGTCATGGGTGAGAGACGCCGGAATGTGCTTCAACAGCGCCTTCAGAGTCGGCGGACGGACCGCTGGATAGGTATACATGGGGATACCCTCTCGCCCAACCATATCCATTACAGTCACATAATCCTCAGTACAGGAGAGGTTGAGTTTGAGGGTATCACCCCCTGTCTGCTTGGCAGTAAACGACTGCTTACAATGGTCCTTTAACCACGTGTGCAGTTGCTTGTAGGAGTTCTTAAACTGCAACACAATGGGCGGCACCTTCCGCTGCAGCTGAGGCTGGGACGGTTGCTGCTGCGCCCCCTGCTGTTGCTGTTGCTGCTGGGGCGGTGGAACGTCGTCCGCGCCGTCTTGGATGACGTCGTAGCGGTTAGACGTTGGCACCGCGTCCGTGTCAGGCCGCCGCTGCGGCTGCTTCGAGACCTTCTTCTTTGGTGGCTTCCGGAAACCGTCATCTGCCCCGGTGGCGGCGTCGCCGGTACGCTTACGACTATGCTGCTGGTGGCCGTCGTCATCTTCACCCGAAGAGTCATGAGTGCAATCCATACCGAGATCCAAAGTCCTTGCACAGGTCGTCAACAGATCGTTTTCACGGAGGCGTTGCCTGGTCATCATAGGTGGGGGGCCGGATGAGGCCGCCGACGAAGTATTCTCCGCCGGACGGCGATCCGCCACACCCTCAGCCGGAGTAGCGTCCGTAGACATAACGAGCTCTCGCGCGACACGTCCGCTCTCGTCGGAAGACTAACTCCGAATGACTGGGAGGGGAGAAGGAAAGGAAACGTGTCATGTGGCTGGCTGTGTGTGGAGCTGCTTCGTTTGTGTTTGTTATTGTGTGTCTTTGTATCGATCGCGATGGAGATGGCGGGCTGTGTGTTGTTGTGCGAGAGGCGGTGATTATTTGCTTGCGTGGTTTGGCTCTGTGTGTTTGCGGCGGCGTTGGGGTTTCCGAGGCAAGGCGTGTGGGCATAGGCGGCCGGATCAGCTGTTTGTTTCGTTCGTGTCGACGGCCGTTGCGCGCGGGAGTGGAGGGCGGTGTGTCGACACGCCTCCCTTTAACAATGGTCATTATTGCTGCCATTGTCGTTTGGAAGGCGACTGCGACCGTGCAAAATGTGTGTGTGTGTGTGTGTGTGTGTGTGTGTGTGTGTGTGTGTGTGTGTTGGGCCACACGGGCTGTGTGGACGACAAGATGGCGGACGTGCGCCGGCGGCGGCTGTGCTGTGAAAGTGCAAAGTTAAAAAACAAAGCAAGGTGCGGCGAGGACGACTGAAATTTTGCTTTGGACGTAGGTTTGTGTGGTGGCCCTGAAAAGGGCCGATTGTTGTGGGCCGAGCCGGCAAAGCGCGTTGCGTGCAGGGGAGCACGCGGCGCTGCGACTGCCTGGCCTCCTTTAGGCCTTCTTCTCGGTCTTCTTTGGCAGCAGGACGGCCTGGATGTTGGGCAGGACACCACCCTGTGCGATGGTGACGCCCGACAGGAGCTTGTTGAGCTCCTCGTCGTTGCGGATGGCAAGCTGCAGGTGGCGCGGGATGATGCGCGTCTTCTTGTTGTCGCGGGCCGCGTTTCCGGCCAGCTCGAGCACCTCAGCCGCGAGGTACTCCATGACGGCGGCGAGGTAGACGGGCGCCCCGGCGCCGACGCGCTCTGCGTAGTTTCCCTTGCGCAGGAGGCGGTGGATTCTGCCGACCGGGAACTGGAGCCCAGCCCTGCTTGAGCGGGACTTTGACTTGCCCTTGACTTTGCCTCCCTTTGCGCGTCCGGACATGGCGATGGGCTAGCGACGGTGCACACGAAACGGAAACGAAAACGACCGGTGCGAGCGGCAGCGAGTCGAGCAGCGGAGTGCGTGCCGGCGCAGCCGGGGTGGGGGTGCTTTATGGGCTCGGGTGCGGCGGCCGGTTGCGCGCGCGCCCCATTGGTCGGCGGCCGCAACAGGGCGAGCTGGTAAAGGTGCGGCGGCGGCTGGCGGCGGGTGCCGTGCCCAAAATTCCTCGAACTGCTGGCAGACTGGAATACACGAAGGCAAAGAACTCAGACCTCCGTACAACAGAAACCTGAATTCCGACCAGAACCAAAGCAGTTCCCAGCACTGAGAACTCCAAGGAAAACATGGTCTAACACTGCTGCCTCAACAACACAGGCCTCCCAGCAGCCACAACAACAACAAAACTCAGATGCTGCCCCCCCCCTCAGGATTTGGTGACGATGTGAAGACGCTTCTTGGCCTGATCTCACAAGTCAACATCAGAAAGGTGGTGAACACTGTCCAAAAGACAATAGCCGAAATCAGACAGGCTCCAGATGCCTTTTCAAAAATCAGCATACTGTTTACAGCAGCAATAGATTTCTTCTATGGCTCAGATTAATAACACAAAACCCTTCAATATTATAACATGGAACGCCAATGGCGTTCTACCACAACGTCAGATACTAGAAGAATTCTTAGATACCAACAGAGTAGACGTAGCACTCATCACAGAGACCCATCTCACACCAGAACAACGAATCAAAATACGAAACTACATCACCTACAGAAATGACCGTGTCAATCGCCCTGGCGGGGGCACGGCCATATTAATAAAACACAGGATCACCCACAGAAGGTTGAACACCCCCAACCTCACGAGAGCAGAAGCCACAGCCATAGAACTAGACATACAAGGCAGGACAGTAGTGCTGGCGGCAATCTATAACCCACCAGCAGGAGCACGGATAGTACCAGCAGACCTGCAAGCCCTATTAGACCTAGGACGCACTGCAATACTAGGGGGTGATTGGAACTCCAAGCACCCTTCCTGGAACAGCAGGACCACCAACAGGAATGGCCAGATCCTCCACAACTTCCTACAAGGTACGAGGGACGTAATTGTTGCGGCTCCTGACACCCCAACCCACTTCCACTACAACCACCAACTCCGCCCCGACGTCCTTGACTTTTTTCTCGCCAAGAATATACCCTGGAACCTCTCCCTCTCCGTAATAAACGACCTAGACTCCGATCACAATCCTGTCTTCCTCTCCCTAAATGCCAATGCCCAACAGCAGGATCCCTGGCGAACCATCAAATCATCATACACCAACTGGGATCGCTTCAACGCCCTTCTTGTAAACAACACCCCAGATAACCCCAACCTAAACAGTAAAGCAGCAGTAAATCAGGCTATACAATCACTCACAGAAGCCATCACCGAATGCAGCCGAAAAGCTACAACTACCATCACCCACCACACCTCTAGATCCACCCTCCCGCAACAATTACAAAACCTCCTAGCAGACAAACGCTACTTCAGGAAGAGATGGCAGGACTACCGCGACCCAGCTGACCGACGTCGTGCAGACCAACTCAGCCGCCAAATAAGGAGAGAACTACAACAGCACAAAAACCAGAAGTGGGATGAAACACTGCAGGAAGCTGAGGGGAACCCAGAGAAGTTCTGGCGCATCACTAAAGCCAGAAAATCCCCTCGAACTGCAAATAAGCCCCTGCATGGACTGAACGGACTGGTCTACGACTCCCAGGGCAAGGCAGAGGTTATGGCCGAAACCTTAGAACGCCAGTTCACCACCTCAGAAACCGACGACGCAGAAGCGGACGAACATGAGGAAAGAACAATCAGAAGTGTAACCAGAGGCCTTAGGGCCCCTGTAGCAACCCACTTTCCTGACGTCACTTCCGACGAAATATGTGGACATATCAAATCACTCCACAATAAAAAATCCCCAGGCCCTGACAAAATATCTCCCATGCACCTAAAACACCTACCCCCAATCTCCATCGAACTCCTCACCAACATTTACAACGCCTGCCTTAGACTTCAATACTTTCCCAAGCCATGGAAAATTGCCAGGGTTATCACTATACCAAAGCCTGGCAAGGACCTCCTTTTCCCCCAAAACTATCGCCCGATCTCCCTCCTAAGCTGTCCTTCAAAAATCCTTGAACGAATAATCCTCTCACACCTCCAACGCTTCCTCTCCGAACAGAACATCATCATTCCCCAACAGTTTGGCTTCCGTAACAATCATAGCACTGTCCAACAAACGATGAGGCTGGTTGAGCATATATGCAACGCCCGCCAAATCCGACACAGCACAGGTGCCGTATTCTTAGATATTCAAAAGGCGTTTGACAAGGTATGGCACACAGGGCTAATCTCTAAACTCCTCCACTATCACTGTCCCCTCCATATCATCCACATCCTTCACTCCTTCCTCAGCAACAGGAAATTTTTCGTCGCACTGGATAAGTGTAACAGCCAGTTCCGGCCCATTGCTGCAGGGGTACCCCAAGGCTCCGTCCTGGGTCCGACACTTTACTCAGTATACTCCAATGATATACCACACCAGATGGGGGGGCAGCTAGCCCTTTTTGCAGATGATACGGCGATTTTCCGAAGCAGCTCCAATCTTACGTATATTGCCAGGAAGCTAGAAGAGCACCTGCACGATATCCACAGGTGGGCACTCCGTTGGAAGATCACAATCAACTCAGATAAAACCCAGGCAATACTATTCACGTACAAAAGAATCCCAGACGATGCTACGCTGAGCCTCAACGGAACAATAATTCCCTGGAGTTCCAGCGCCAAATACTTAGGCATAACCCTAGACACCAGATTAACGTTCCAGAAGCATGTGGAGCACATATGTAATCGAGGCCAAGGTCTCATTTACAACCTCTACCCGCTCATAAAAGGGAATGGACTACAGATGAATACGAAACTCAATCTATTCAAAATTTTCATACAACCAGTCATAACCTACGGTTCAGAGATATGGGCAATCACAGCCGATACACACGTTAAAAGAATCCAAGCACTTCAAAACAGATTCTTACGCATAGCCACTGATGCCCCCCGCTTCCTACCCAACACGGACATTTACCTACAACACAATGTCACGAAGATCACACAAATAATCCAGACTCAAGCACAAACATTTTACACACGGACACAAACATCACCCCACGCCCTTATCCAATCCCTCGGTAATATCCCTCCAAACCCAAGATCCAAATTCCCGCGTATGATTACGCAGCGTAACTTCATCCCTTAAAGTTCAACATCAGATCAACACCTCCTCCTTCTTCAACATCAGACATCCAACCACCTCCTTCCTACGAGCTCGAAACCATCATCCATAACCCAACTTCAGAAACAAGGGAAGAGACAACTAGTCCCGGGCCTTGAAGCACAAGGGGTCACGAACCCATCAGACACTCCAGTCAGTCAGTCGGCGGGTGCCACTGTGTGGGGAGACGCTGACTAGAGCGGAGCGCTTGCTACTGGTGTTGCTGCTGCCGTACGTTGGTTCGAGATGCCGCCCAAGACTAGCGGGAAGGCCGCCAAGAAGGCTGGCAAGGCGCAGAAGAACATTTCGAAGGGCGACAAGAAGAAGAAGCGCAAGAGGAAGGAGAGCTATGCCATCTACATCTACAAGGTGCTGAAGCAGGTGCACCCTGACACGGGCATCTCGTCGAAGGCGATGAGCATCATGAACAGCTTCGTGAACGACATTTTCGAGCGCATTGCGGCCGAGGCTTCTCGCCTGGCGCACTACAACAAGCGCTCGACCATCACGTCCCGCGAGATCCAGACCGCTGTGCGGCTGTTGCTGCCTGGCGAGCTGGCCAAGCACGCCGTGAGCGAGGGCACGAAGGCGGTGACCAAGTACACGAGCTCCAAGTAAGGAGGTGGCTCTGGAATGGAAGGAAGGATGGAGAAGGCTCCTCCGTTGCGAGAGCGGCAAAACGGCCCTTTTCAGGGCCACCAACTTGCCTTTTGCGGGAAGGGCGGAATTGTTGTTGTTGTTTTGTGGACGGCTGTGATGTGTGCGTTTTGATTGTGGGTGGGTGGGGGTCCACGTCAAAGCGTTGTTGCGGGGTACGGCCACGAGGTTGGTCGCCGTGGCGTGGAATGGTGGCACGCCTCGTTGGCGTTGTGTGTCACCGTAACGACGGCCGTCTGCGGGTTTGGTTTGCACATCACACATGGCGAGGGTGAAATGTGCAATGTTTTGCCGCCCACTATTCCCTTTGCAGTACGCCGAGTTGACAATGGTGCGACGTAACTGCAGCGTGGAGGTGTGTGGAGTGACGTTGAAATGAACGTGCCATTAAGAGACGCATTGTTGTTTTGTATTGTACTGTACGTGTACGGCGACACGCACGATGATGTACCATTCGACTCTGATTTTTGATAGCCGTGTCTGACTGATTGCGTAGGACGCACGCACACCGATGTCGTCATTCGAGATGCACGCGTGTCCAGTGCAGTACAGTAAGCGCGACGCTAGACGACGACGACGGCGGCGGCGGCGGCGGCGGCGGCGGCGGCGGCGGCGGTCGTTTTTGGCGAATGTCTGTACACGTGTTTGTCTGTGTCCATCCGGTATGTATTTGTTTGTTTGACATAGTTTTGTGTAACTGTCGATCGGCGCGATAGACCGGCGTCACGCAACTGAACCGAAGTCTTTGGGCACACCCGTCATACTGTTGTACACCGTCGCGCTGAGAACGGTAACGAAAGGTTGACTTTGATCGGTCGAATGTCTGGGCAGAACGTGAGGAATGAGGCAAGAGTGCAGGAGGAAAGGACAGAGGGGGGGGGGGGGCAAAAGAGAGAGGAAGGGAGAAACGTATTCGTAGAGCAACGGAACGTTCCCGTGTCGGAGGCGTATTGGAGCCGCACTGAAATGCGTTTAACGGCGGCGCGGCTGCAAGTGTCTGCCGTGGTGAACGTTACCTTACCTTTGACGGCTGCATTGGGCTTTGCCTTTGCTTGTGCTTTTTGCTTTCGCTTTCCCGGATGTACGTAACGTTTGTTGATATGGTTCTGAGGAAGAGTGTATGACAGTGCCGTGCCGTCCATGTTCGTGTGCCCTCCCATTGTTGTGTATGCTATTGTCTGTGTACTTGAATGATGTATGTAGGTGTTTAGTGGACATGTTTTACCAGTGGGGGGAAATGGATCGTCGATAGTTGGCGTCACTCTGTCACGGTCGAGATGACGCACCCTCCCTACAGAAAGGTGTCGAGAAAGTGTGTGTGTGTGTTTAGCGAATTGCGTCCGTGAATTGGCAGTGTTTGGAGGTGGGCGTGCCCTGCATGTGGCCCGGAAGGCTGTTCGTTTGGCGGTAGTGTTGTGTGGACAGGGGAGGGGCATGCGTAACGCTGCTGGCATGGCATTCGGGAGATGGGAGGGGGCAAACGAGGAGCGGCGGCCAGAGACGGGACGGGGAGGGGCGCGGTGTGGGTGGCTTGCGCCTGTGCTCGGCGTTGTGGTTTGTGCAAAAGAGGAGGAGAAAAACAATGAGGTGCCAGGGAGGGGAGCGTTGTTGTGTTGTGGTTGTCGTGGTGTAGCCGCAGACGCGGCTGTCAGTGAACGTGGCGAGACGGACGGATGCGCGGAGGGGCGGGGGCGGCGCATTTCGCCGGTGCCGTGCCATGCCTGAAAGCCGCGTGGTCGCTGTGTTGTTGGTGGCGTGGGGGCGAGGAGAGTACCGTACGGGTGTGCTTGTGCGCCGGAAATGGCACACTGCGCCTGCCCGTCTTGGAGGCTGATGGCTGTGGTGTGGAAATGGGGCGCGGTGATGGTGAAGCAGTTGAAGAACAGAAAAAGAAACCAAAAACGTAAGGGGGAGGCCATGGCGTGATGCGGCGGTGGTGGTGAGAGCGGGAAAAACAAAACAAAAAAAAACAACAAAAAAAAGAAGGGAAAACAACAAGAAACAAAAAAGAAAACAAAAAGTCTATCAAGATTAAAATGTAAATGGAAATGGACCCAGGTATAACCTCCCCGCACAAATAGCAGAGAGTCCGATGATAATAAAAATGTGCCAGAATGTTAACGTCCCTACAAAACAAACCCAACGATAAGTAACAGTGCAACAGACATAATGAAACCTGATACATTGTATGAGGGCAGCAGCGTTGACCTTTGGCCCTGTATTCAGAATAAAAAGAGCCAAAGATCGTTACCCCAATGAAAAAGAGACACACACACACACACACACAAAAAAAACAAAAAAAAAAGTGCATTTATATCTGCTCCTCAATTGTAGATACCCCTTACACAGCTGTGTGCAATGAATGAGTGCTGGCTGGTAATTAATTTGCACTCCTTGGAGGGAAATGCCATAGGAAGTAGTCTTTAAAAAGTGAATGTTTTTCTTTAAAAAAAAAAAAGTTACTTTAGAAAAAAAGTAATATTGGGGCATTTGTTGTTGAACAAAATAAGTACAATTAACATACGTTATCAGATTTGCGCAATGCAGCTTCACACTACCTTGTTATTGTAACACAATATACTGTACATCGTCCCGAACCGTGACCAGAGTCGCGAGACGAGCAGAGCACGCCGCCGACGCCCGCTCAGTACAACCGTCCACCCGCTACGACTGTCGACTGTCGACTGACGACTACTACCTCTCCCGACTCGCGCTACAATATATATAACAACTGTTCCTGGCGACTCGCTGCGTGCCACTACTGTCGTCTGGCGCGGTCCAAGCGCCGACTAGCAACGATAAATAACTCTCTGGTCAGACAGAGATGCTGTCATGCCTCGCCATCGCTCTGGTAATGAGTACATACGTGTTGCAGCGTGCGTACCACCGGAACACGCAGTGGCGGAGCCAAAGACTGTGTTGTCGAGGTCGAGTGCGTGCGGGAAGAGAGGCAGCGTCGGCACGGAGATGCAAGCGAGCGAGACGCACGGGGGCTGCGGCGTGGCGCGTTTGCGGTTGGCGCCTTTGGTGGCAACGGCCGGGACAAGCAGCGGTGTATGGTGTGGTGCGGGGCGGACAGGGGCGGCGGTGGACGGGGAGGAGGAGGCGGCGCGACGACGGCATGGGGGCGAAAACGGGACGGGGGACGGCGGATGTTGAGAGGCGTCACGCGCGGACAGGACACAGACACAGAGACACACAGATTGGAAAGGGAGGGTGCGCGGTAGTAGTTGGGAATGTGCGTGCGTACCGTGCGGGATGGGAGTGGGCGAGGAACACGGTCGTGGCCCCTGTTTTGGGTGCGTGTGATGACGTCGGTGTGTTGTGGGAAGGGAAGGTGCTGTGGCGGCGGCGCGTAATGGGCGTAGGCCGAAAAGAGAAAGGAACGTGGGCAGTGTGTTGTTGGCAAGCGTCGGTTCGACCGCGACGTTGATGGGCAGGGCAGGGCAGGGCAAGGTTAATGGTGGTAGGAGTAGGCGTGTGGGCGCAAAAAATCTGCCGCTGCAGGCGGTGCCGTAACCGCCATGGCGGGAAGGAGAGAGGGCCAAAGAAAGAAAGAAAGAAAGAAAGAAAGAAAGAAAGAAAGAAAGAAAGAAAGAAAGAAAGAAAGAAAGAAGAAAAAAAAAAAAAGGAGGAGGGGGGGGGGCGGGCGAAAGTGGAGAGGCGGTGGTGTGAGAAGGGCGGGGGCGGAAGGAAGGCAGGAAGGACAAGAGGCGAGGCGACGGCTGGCTTTGTGTATCGGTCGGTCTCTGGCTATGCTTCGTTTTCTGCAGCAGGGTCGGTGCGCGGCGTGGCTCGCGGCAGTGGGAACGCCTGGCGGCTGGACGGCCAGCAATGCGGTTGGATGGGCGGCCACAGCACCGCACCTGTGCCCGAGGAGGAGACGCTGGCGGCGGGCCCTGAGGTGAGGCCGGCTCGGCTGGGGCTGGGGCTGTGGATGTGTAGGTGTGCGCCGCTGCTGCAACAACGAGTAAAACGCGAGAAGAAGGGATGGCGGTAGAGAGAGAAAAAAAAAAAAAGGGTCGTGTTGTGTTGATGCGCAGGCAGACGCGTACAGAGAGACGAGCCCGGTCTGCAGCAGGGTGTGGCCGTGCCGAGTGCAGAGCAGCGGCGGCGGCGGCGGCTCGGTTCGGTTCGGCCCGGCCCGGCGGGCCGCGCTGTTGTCGCGGACGTGAGCGCCCCCTGGCGGGTGGCCGGAGGCGGCGCGGCGTGTTGGACGTGTGGCTGGTGGCAGTGCACAATTTGCGAGTGGCTGGCGGTGTGGTGTGGCGGTTGGCGCGTCGGGCGGCGGAGAGAGAGAGAGGAGAGGTATGTGTTGCGGGCGCCCTTTGCTGCGCTGCGTCGTTGCGTGTGCCGTACAGGGCGGGCGCTTGTCGACTGTGTGGGCGGTGTGGTGAATTGGCGGCGTTGTGCCGCGTGTGCCCGGCCGAAGGCGTCGGGAAAAACAGAAGGAAAGGAGAGAGTGTGAGTGGGTCCGGTGTGCGTAGGCCCGTGATGTCGCGTCACGCCGTGTCATGTTTGTGAAACGGCTGCCGGGAGGTGTGGTAGCGAGCCGGTCGGTGTCAGTGCGAAGGGGAATGTGCGTGCGTTTGGCGGTTTCGGTGTGCTTTTTGCGGCGTGAGAGTGGGAATTAGTGGGGCCGGCTGTTGTGTTGGTTCCTTGTGTCTTGTGTCGTGTAGCTTGATGGCAACGTGGAAGGACGCCGGTTTCGTTTCGAGCCTTGCGTGTGGTTGTCGACGTTGACTGGTTGGCGTGTGCCGATGCACGTGCATGTGTGGGTCGCGAGTGCGTTTTTGGCTGGCTGTGTGTGTGTTGGGGGGGAAGGGAGAGGCGGTGGTGAAAGTGCAGTCGTTGCCACGGGCGTCGTCGGGTGGGGCTGGGGCTGTGCGTCGTGGTGGCGGAAAGGTGGTAGGTTGCGGGAAGCGAGCCCGTCGTTGACGGTGTCGCGTGAGTTGTGAATCGAGTGGGGCGCGGGGCGCGGGACAGGAGCAGCGTGCCGCTGCGTCGTGGTCGCCAGCAGAGGCTGTGCCTGTGCGTGTGCTTGTTCGTTTTGTGGGCGGCGGTTCGTGCGAGGCGTTTTTTGTTTTGATTTGTGTTGCCCTAGTTGTTAGTTTATTTTGTTTGTTTTTTGGTTTTTGTTTGTTATTTTGAGACGACGACTGGTTGGTGGCGTGCGCCTCCCGTGTCGTTTGTGTGTGTGTGTTTTTTTTTTTTTTTTGTGTGTTTTTTTTGCACTGGGCCCTGGGGGTGGGTGGGTGCGTGTCGATTGCCGGCTGGCGAAAGGTGCGCCATCGGCGGGGTGGGTCGCCGGCACAAGTAGAGGCGGCGGCGGCGGCGGCGGCGGCGTTGTTGTTGTTGTTGTTGTTGTGTGGTGTTTGTTTTGTTCGGCTGTGTCGGCGAGCTGTGTTGCGGTGCGTGTGAATGGTGGTGCAAAAGTGCTGGCGTTGGGGGTGCGACTGCGACGGCGGCGAGCCGCGGGCGCGCATGATAGTGATGTTGTGAACAGCGGCTGTGTACGGTAGTGGTGTAGTTGTAGCACGACGTGCATCCGGGCCGGCGCGGAAAGCGCAGTTGCGGGCGGTTGCCCTTCGGTGCCAGCCATGTCGCGTGAGCGGCGAGTTGCTCTGGTGTCGACACGTGGTGCTCTGGGTTGTTGTGTGGTGCCCTTTGGCCGGTGGGGGTGGTTCGCGTGTGTCTCGTTCGCGCTCGGTATCTGGTCGTGGTCGTGCTGCTCGCCGTCTGTCGGCGGTTTTTCGACGTCGTCTGTACGTTTTGTTTGTTTGTTTGTTTGCGGCGTGCCTGCCGACGTCGTCCCGTCGCGACCTTTCAACCGAAAGTGTGGCGCCCGAAGGTGAACGAACGTAGCCTGACCTCGGCGCTTTACGCTGAGCTGAGGTGAGCTGAGCGAACCGAACCGAACCTAACCTGTGGTGAGGTGAGCTCAGCCTGAGCCCCTAACGTCTACGTAAGGTAAGCTGTCCGGCTCACGCCTCACGTTTTTGAACGCTTTTTAACCTACGTTTGACGCTTCTTAACCTAGCACTGACCCCTTAACCTAACCTAACGTGTAACCTAACCTAACCTAACCTAACCTAACCTAACCTAACCTAAGCTCTGACGCCTGACGTGTTTGAATGCTTAACCTAAGTTTGACGCTTAACCTAACCCAAGTCCCCTTAACGTAACCCACGTCCACCTAACCTAACCTAACCTAACCTAGACGTGTAAACGTAATGTGTAACGCGTAACGTGTAAGGTCGGCTGTCGTGTGTGCTGACGGCA
This sequence comes from Schistocerca americana, assembly GCF_021461395.2. Taxonomy (NCBI): domain Eukaryota; kingdom Metazoa; phylum Arthropoda; class Insecta; order Orthoptera; family Acrididae; genus Schistocerca; species Schistocerca americana. The sequence goes on along the minus strand of NC_060126.1, from coordinate 75,094,802 downwards.
GATTGGGTTGGTCTGTAGATTCGGATTGCGGTTTGCCTCGGTCGAGGGGTTGGGTCGGAAGCGGCGAGGGGCGGCGGCGCCTGTTGCGCAGGCGGCGTCCGTTTGCGGCGGGCAATTGTTGAGAAACGGCTGTGAATGTTGGCGGGCGAGAGGAGGAGGACGGCGCGCGATGTGGCCCGACGGCTGCGGGCCGATCGGGAAACGGCGGGAGGGCGACGGAAGGCGATGGGGCGGCGGAGGCGCGTTTGCACGGCCGTCATCGCCGCACGCCTCGGCTTGTGTGGCTGTGGCGCCGGCCGCGCTGGCCGGGCTGCCGCGGCGACGGTGTGGGAGTTTTGCCGAAGGTTTGGCCATTGTGGCGGGTCGTCGGCTGGGGCTGTGGGGGCGGCATTTGGGCGGGGGCGGCGATTCTCGGCGGGCCGACCCAGGCTGTAGCGCGCGGTAGCTGCAGTTTGGCCGTGGTTTGCGGCGCTGCCGTGGCGACTGGTTGGCGACTGTGGTGTGGCTGTGTGTAGCCCCATCCTCGGTGGTTTGAAAGGCGCGGGCGGTTGTGGCGCAGGTTTGGGGCTGCTCCGCACAGGCTGTCGGACGTTGGGCGGTAGCAAGCGCCCATCCGCCAGTCGTATGTCCCAATAAGAGGAGAATAACACGGGATTTACCTGACGGCATTGCCTGCATTCGTCAGAGGAGAGAGATTGGGTTGAACTTCTTTATTTGTGGGATGGCAGCAGGGTATGCGGGATTATAAAAAGTGAATCATAGGGACGGAGCTGCAAGCAGCGTCCGCTTAGGGCACTCCCGGTGTCTCATCTGTCGAGGAGTGCAACAGGCCGCTGATAGCGGTCGCGAACATCTTGAGGAGCACCAATGTCTCGAATGAGGGGATTGGCAGAGGCATGCGACCGTCGGTAAAAACGGTCGGCAGTCTGCTGGATGCGGAGCATCACGTCCAATTCATCAGCTGCTTGGTGTAGGTAGCCATGCGGGAACTGCGGGTGGACATGGAAGACCCGCCGAAGAATCTTATTCTGTTGCGCCTGTAGACGCTGGATATGCGTGGGGGCTGCATTGCCCCAAGCCTCACATGCATAGTCAACAATCGGCCGAATAAATAATCGGAAGATGAGGAGGCCATTCCGGATGGAGAGGTCAGACCCCTCATTAAGGAAAGGGTACAGTGCGCCCATCCGCTGGTGGACTTTGGCTCGGACGGCGTCGATATGCGGCTTCCAGAGTAGGCGATCGTCCATGATGACGCCCAGGTACCGGACAGTCTTCTGCCAGGGGAGAGCGGTCCCGTAAAGGTGAAGTGGCGGGGCCGGCATCGTTGTCTTCCTCGTAAAGACGATGGCCTGTGTCTTCAGGGGGTTGAACCGGATGCGCCAGCGAGCTGCCCAGATCTCCAGATCGTCGCACGCCCTCTGCAACCGGGAATGCATGGCTGCATGCCACCGGCTCCTGGTGTAGAGCATAGTATCATCGGCGTAGACGGCTTTCTCCACACGGGGCGACGTCGGAAGGTCCGATGTAAAGATAGTGTAAAGGACGGGGCCCAGGACAGAGCCCTGCGGCACCCCAGCGACGATGGGCCTGGCAGTGGAGAGGGCTGCTTCAACGCGGACAGCGAAAGTGCGGTGCCGCAGGTACGATGCAATGAGGCGCACGTATGCCCGGGGAAACCCAAGGTGGGCCATCTTCCAAAGAAGGCCAGTGTGCCAAACACTGTCAAATGCCTTGGTGACATCAAGAAGAACCGCTCCACAGTATTCCCGGTTATTGAAGGCGCGAGTGATGTACTCCACAACACGTACAATCTGCTGGGTCGTGGAGTGGCCGCGGCGGAAGCCGAACTGTTCCGGGGGGAGGATTTCCCGAAGATCCAGGATGGCCCGGAGTCGCTGAAGAAGTAGCCGCTCAAACAACTTGCTGAGGTGTGGAAGCAAACTGATAGGCCGGTAGGATTTTGGGTCTTTCCGATCCTTGCCCGGCTTGGGAACAGCAATAACGATGGAGTGCTTCCACGCTGCAGGGTAGGTGCGAGTCCGCAGAACCCAATTGAAGATGGCAGTGAGACGAACAACTGCCAGGAGCGGCAGGTTCTTAAGGACCCGGCCAGTAATGTTATCAACACCGGGAGCCTTGGACGCCGGGAGAGCCCTGATGCCCGCACGGACTTCAGCCACGGAAATAGGCGGGATGTCGTCGTGGTCCTCCTCCTCGTCCCCATGGAGGATGGTCTGCACCTCGGTGTCAACCTGGGCGACGTGCAACTGGTCCACACCATCTTGAAGGGGTGTAAAATTCTCCTGAAAGATGTCCGCAAGGAGATTCGCCTTATCCGCATGTAGATAGGCCGTCCCAGTCGGTGTTGCAAGAGGGGGTATCCGTGTCCTGCGTTTCGTAAAAAAGCGGACCGCATTCCAGTGCATGGGGTCGGGGGTGAACGCCTGCAATTTCGCAGCCCAGCGTCGATTCTTATGCTGGACAATCGCCGCCTTGATGTCACGGCGCAGGCTGTTGATTTGGCGCTTCAGCTGTGGGTCCCGGGTCACACGCCAATCCTTGCAGAGGCGGTTACGAGTGCGGATGTCCTGGAGGATTTCCGCCGGGAGAGCGGAAGATGCGAATGTGCTGGGGCGCTGGCGGGGTGTCGCTCCCTCCAGAGCGGCGGTGAGAGTATCAGCGAACTGGTCGACAGAGGCCTCGTGAACGCCGACGCCATCCACTTGTCGCTGCAGGGCTGCAGTAACTCGTCGCTGGAAGCAGGGCCAATCCGTGTGGTTGAAATTGAGGTGGCCCTGACTCTGCGCCGGGGCGACGTCCAGTTGAAAGAGAACGGGCAGATGGTCGGAGTTCAGTTCGTGAAGGACTTCAGCAGTCAGGAACTGATTAAGTCCCCGAGTAATGGCGATGTCAAGAATGTCGGGCCTCCCTCTGCTAGGATAACACGTCGGCTCCACGGGCCCACAGACATACGCGTTCACCTCTTCAGTGGCCTGGAGTAGAAGGCGCCCATTACGATTGGTGACCAATGAATTCCAGGCCGCATGTTTGCAATTAAGGTCACCTGCGATGAAATATTTGCCTGGAGTCCGCAGAAGGAGACGGGCATCATCGATGAGGAGCTGGCGGCGAGGGCTCCGGTAGACAGCCATAAACGTGACCGGTCCAGTGGCTGTTTCAACCTGGACAGCAGTGACTTCTATAGACCCGATGGCAGGCGGTTGAATTTCACAATGCGGGATGGAGGAGCGGATGAAGATCGCCGTGCCACCCCCTTGCGTCGGTCTGTCGGTCCGAAAGCAGCGGTAATTTGCGATGTTGGAGCGGATGCCTGGTTTGAGAAACGTCTCATTCACCAGGCATATGTCCACGTCATGTTCAAACAAGAACTGCCGGAGCTCCTCAAGGTCGTAGGTGAGGTTGGCGGCGTTATAAGCCACGATGCGGAAATCATCCAAGCGGCGGCGTCTAGGCATGCTGGGCTACTGAAGTGTCTGCAGTAGGAGCCGGAAGGCTGCGTGAGATCGTCGCCTCCACCGTGGCGGCGATGGTTGCAGGCAGGTTGACGATGGCATTGGTCAACTCGGTCACCATCGTGGTCAGATGCTGCAGCAGCTGGAAAACGTCGTGGAGCCCAACAGTAGGCACCGCAGTGGGTGAAGGAGAAGCTGGCAGGCGGTCCTGGCGCGGAAGAGGCGGCGGGACGCTTGGCACCTCGGCAGCTGCAGTAGCCCGTGGGTGGGAGACGCCCTTCAGTGCATCGGCCACTGTGACACCGGGCTGGATCCTCGCGGACCGGCGTTCCATGAGGGAGGGCCACGTACGGTTGTCATTGGCCGGCCGTGTGGGCGGCGGTTGGCGCCGCCGGCGGGTATCAGCACGTCGGGAAGGCGGGACGGGAGGAAGACCCCGCTGCCGACGGCTAGCCTCCTTATGCTTCGCGCAGGAACGAAAATTGGCAGGATGACTGCCTCCACACAGGCCACAGATGGGCGGCTCATCCTTGCTTCGTGGACAAAGGCGGCTGTCGTGGCCAGCACCACACTTGACGCACATAGGCGGCATAGTGCAGTGACGGGCCACGTGGTTGAACCCTTGGCACCGGAAGCATTGGACCGGGCCACGGGACTTCCGCAGACGTTCCACAGTGACGGAGAGGTCGTAAATCCTGGTTAGCTGGAATATTTCCCGATGCCGAGGAGTGTCCTGCAGGACGACGACGCGGTGGCCAGTAAGCTGATTGGTCCCGGGCATACGATGGTAATCCACCACCGTCGCGACGAAGCCGAGGTCCTCCAGTTCTTCCTTCAGTTCGTCATGGGTGAGAGACGCCGGAATGTGCTTCAACAGCGCCTTCAGAGTCGGCGGACGGACCGCTGGATAGGTATACATGGGGATACCCTCTCGCCCAACCATATCCATTACAGTCACATAATCCTCAGTACAGGAGAGGTTGAGTTTGAGGGTAACACCCCCTGTCTGCTTGGCAGTAAACGACTGCTTACAATGGTCCTTTAACCACGTGTGCAGTTGCTTGTAGGAGTTCTTAAACTGCAACACAATGGGCGGCACCTTCCGCTGCAGCTGAGGCTGGGACGGTTGCTGCTGCGCCCCCTGCTGTTGCTGTTGCTGCTGGGGCGGTGGAACGTCGTCCGCGCCGTCTTGGATGACGTCGTAGCGGTTAGACGTTGGCACCGCGTCCGTGTCAGGCCGCCGCTGCGGCTGCTTCGAGACCTTCTTCTTTGGTGGCTTCCGGAAACCGTCATCTGCCCCGGTGGCGGCGTCGCCGGTACGCTTACGACTATGCTGCTGGTGGCCGTCGTCATCTTCACCCGAAGAGTCATGAGTGCAATCCATACCGAGATCCAAAGTCCTTGCACAGGTCGTCAACAGATCGTTTTCACGGAGGCGTTGCCTGGTCATCATAGGTGGGGGGCCGGATGAGGCCGCCGACGAAGTATTCTCCGCCGGACGGCGATCCGCCACACCCTCAGCCGGAGTAGCGTCCGTAGACATAACGAGCTCTCGCGCGACACGTCCGCTCTCGTCGGAAGACTAACTCCGAATGATGGGTAGCAAGCGCGGGAGGCGCGGCGCGGCGGCGCGCAGAGTGGCGGCCGCTCTCTCGGCCGTCCGCGCCCGCCCGCGACACTGGCTGGGCCCTTGTGATTCTCTGCTCTGCTGTGCTGTGCTTGCGTGCCTGCCGTCCCGCTCGCTCTCGCTCTCGCTCTCGCTGTGTGTTACGCGCGTCGTCGAAATGGCAGATCAGGCGGCTACGAACGAGACTGCTGCGGCACCCGCCGCCACCGGCACTACGAAGAAGGCCAAGTCTGCGTCGTCTGCGAAGAAGCCGCGCGCCAAGCCTGCGCACCCGCGCACCTCTGAGATGGTGACGGCGGCCATCAAGAGTCTGAAGGAGCGCGGCGGGTCGTCGCTGCAGGCGATCAAGAAGTACATTGCCGCGCACTACAAGCTGGACGCGGAGAAGCTGGCGCCGTTTATCAAGAAGTACCTCAAGTCGGCCGTCGTGGCGGGCGAGCTGGTGCAGACGAAGGGGAAGGGCGCGTCCGGCTCGTTCAAGCTTGCCGGCGCCGGCGGCGGGGGGGCGGCCGAGGGCGGCAAGGCTCGTGCTGGCGGTGCCAAGAAGAAGCGCGCCGCTCCGGCCAGCAAGGAGAAGAAGGGCGCCCGTGCGGCCGGCGCAAAGAAGGCTGGTGGCGTGAAGGCGGCGACCGGTCGGAAGGCGGGCGCCGCCAAGAAGGCGTCTGCGGCGTCGGCCGCTCCCGCGGGTGCGAAGAAGGCGGCTGCGGCCAAGCCGGCCAAGGCCAAGTCGCCGTCGAAGGCGAAGAAGGCCGCCAAGGTTCCGACGAAGAAGCCGAAGGCGCCGCGCCCGAAGAAGGCGACGACGCCGTCTAAGGCGAAGGCTTCGCCCAAGAAGAAGAAGTAGAGTAGAGGAGAAAGAGATGGGAAAGGAAGGGTTTGGCGCTTGGCTCCGTCGTCCCCACCCCCCGTCGTCGTCTAGTGGCGCGCAAGAGACGCGCGGCCCAAAACGGCCCTTCTCAGGGCCATCAAAGCACGTCGGGGAAGGTTTTGATTGTCGTTTTGCGTTTGGTGTGGGTGTCTGTCTGTATGCCCGTGGGGATGCTGTTTGCGTGCCGTGGTGGTTGGATTGCGGGGGTCGGTGGCGGGTGTGGGCGGCGGTAGCGGTAGCGGTAGCGGTGGTGTTGTTGTCGTGGTTGAGTGTCGCCGTGCTTTTTGGCGGCGGCCGACGGTTGGTTTTCTGTCACGTTGTTTTTGAATACGTTGGTTGGCTTGCCTGCGTTCAGTTCTTCTCGGATGTCTTGTCTCGTCGTGTCCGGTCTTTGTTTGTTTCTTTGTGTGTGTTATGTTTTGCAACGGGGGGCACGTTGAGATGTGGAAGGAGTCGGCGGGGATTTCGGTGGCGTGTAGAGCGCGCGTGCCTGGCCGTTGGCCGTCGGTGCGGGTTTTGTTTTCGAAACGAAAGCGGCGGCCGGCCAGCCACCCGTGCGGTGTGACGTCGGCCGTTGGGTATTGTGCGCCTTGAGCGGCCGGGGAGGGATGATGTGCGATTGTTGCGCGCTGCTAGCAGGCAGGCAGAGTGAGCGGGTGTGGCGGACGGACGGGAAGTGGTGGTTTGTTTTTTGTTTGTTTGTGTGATTGTGGGGCGAGAGGCAGGCGACCGACAAAGTTTGCTCGCGACGGAGAGATGTTAGTGGCCCTGAAAAGGGCCGTTTTTGTTTGTGCGGTGCGGTGCCGCGGCGCGGTTTAGGCGCGCTCGCCGCGGATGCGGCGCGCGAGCTGGATGTCCTTGGGCATGATGGTGACGCGCTTGGCGTGGATTGCGCACAGGTTGGTGTCTTCGAAGAGGCCGACGAGGTAGGCCTCGCTGGCCTCCTGCAGGGCCATGACTGCGGAGCTCTGGAAGCGCAGGTCGGTCTTGAAGTCCTGGGCGATCTCGCGCACTAGGCGCTGGAATGGCAGCTTGCGGATGAGCAGCTCTGTGCTCTTCTGGTAGCGCCTGATTTCTCGCAGGGCGACGGTGCCCGGCCTGTAGCGGTGGGGCTTCTTGACGCCTCCGGTGGCGGGCGCGCTCTTCCTCGCCGCCTTGGTGGCGAGCTGTTTGCGCGGCGCCTTTCCGCCGGTGGACTTGCGGGCCGTTTGCTTTGTGCGGGCCATGGCGGTAGCGGTAGCGGAGCGGCGTGCGTGGAGGTTAGGTGCGGCGCGGCGTCCGGTGCTGCCGAACGAACCTGCACAATGGACTGAGGAAGATATCCTCGACTGAGGGCGAAGTACTAGCGCAACAAGGCGCTTCACCTTCTGGCATGACGGTTTGGCTATCGAAATGTCATGGTGTTATTGTTCTGCTTGATTCTTTGTGCAATATATTTTTTTTTTTTTTTTTTTTTTTTTTTTTTTTTTTTTTTTTTTTTTTTATATTAAAAGAAAGAGGAAAGGATAGTAAGAGAGACAGTGAGAGAAAAGGAAAACGAACGGCCCAATTGACTGGCCGGGAATTACGTTTAGTTACAGAAGAAAGGACAGAAGGAGGAATAGTGAGAGTGAGTGAAAGCGAACGGCCATTATCCTGGCCTCTTCTGCTTCGTAGCGGCGACGCGATGGCGGCGGCAGGCATTCTTGTCATGGCGAATTGGGGGGAGGGGGAAAGAGAAAGAAGTCAGAGGGTGACAGTTGAAGAAGTGGAAAAAAGAAGGGCCTATCATGATTAGGCCAACATTGGGGGTAGTGTGGGGGGAAGGGGGAGGCGTGTTGGGGGAGCGAATGACATGGCATGTGGGGGGGAATAATCTATGACGTGAGGGAGGTAGTCGGCATGAGATGAGGGGCCTGGTGCAGGCGAGGTCACGGGGGGCGAAATAAAAGGTCGGGCCATCGAGTGGTGGCTAGTCGGTGAACACGGGTGCCCAGGGAAAGGATTAAGGGATTAGGAGAGTGACGAGTTTTGTGGTAAAAGGAGTGGGCGGCGGAGAGGATGCGGGTACGAAGGAGCGGCACTTCAGCCAGGAGGTGGAGCTCGCGGGTTGGGAAGTCGAAGGGGAGGCGGAGGGCACGCCGGAGAGCCCGGTTCTGGACGGTTTGGAGTCGGCGGAGGTGGGTGGGGGCAGCATTGCCCCACACCACCACCGCGTATTCAAGGATGGGGCGAACAAGGGAGGTGTACAGTCTAACAGCAAGGTGCGTGGGGAGGGAAGAGGTTGGGTTGATGAGAGGGTAGAGCAGGCATAGCCGCCCCATTGCCTTACGACGCACCTCGTCGATGTGGGGGCGCCAGGTTAGGCGTTGGTCCAGGGTAACACCCAAGTACTTTGCAGTACGAGTCCAGGGGACTGGGGTACCAAGGACCGCCACCTGAGGGAGCCGAACGGGAATACGGCGTCGGCAGATGATAAGGGCTTGGGTCTTGGAGGGATTAAATGCCAGACGCCAGGTCCTAGCCCAGTCGGTTAGGGAATCTGTAGCCCCCTGGAGCCGCTGTTGAAGAACTGCCGCACTCCGAGAACGAGAGAAGAGTGCAGTGTCATCTGCGTAGAGAGCTAAATGTACCCTCGGCGCAGAGGGCAGATCAGCTGTGAAGAGGGAGTAGAGTAGCGGCCCAAGTACGCTGCCCTGTGGTACTCCTGCCCTGATGCGTCGTCGCGTGGATTTCCCGTCAGGGATCCTAACATGGAAGGTGCGACCTTCCAGGTATGTGGCTATTAGCCGTACATGGGACACTGGGAAGCCAAGGGAGAATAATTTGTAGAGCAGCCCTTCGTGCCAGACCGAGTCAAACGCCCTGGACACGTCGAGGAGTATGGCCCCGAAGTACTCCCTACGTTCAATGGCGTCCAGTGCCTCTTCTACTAGGCGCAGGAGTTGGTGAGTGGTGGCGTGGCCCTGCCTGAAGCCAAACTGCTCATCAGGGAGGACTCGTTCTCGGGCAATGTGGATGAGCAGTCGTTTAAGGTACAGCCTCTCGAACACCTTGGAGATGGCGGGCAAGAGGCTGATGGGGCGGTAGCTGGCAGGGGAACGAAGATCCTTCCCAGCCTTGGGTATGGCGACCACTTCAGCGTGTTTCCAGGCAGAGGGATATTGCCTGGTTGTGAGGATGTTGTTGAATGTGGCCGTCAGGATGGGAATAGAAGCTGGGGGTAATTGCTTGAGGAGGGCATTCGTCACATTATCGGGGCCGCCAGCTTTCTTGGATTTGAGGTACCGCAATTGCAGTGCAACCTCCTCTTCGTTAATGGGGGTGATTTCATCCTCAGGGTCCTGGACGGCAAGGAATTGAGGGAGACGTGCCGTGACCAGGCGAATATGGCCGGGGTCAATGGGGTCATTGACCGGGGTGAAGTTGCGCGCGAAGACATCAGCCAAGGCGTTAGCCTTGGCGTCTGGTTCGGACACAAAGTCATCGCCGACCTGTAGGGGGGGGATCCGTTGCCCTCGTCGCAGAAGGCTTTTTGTGAGCCGCCAAGCAGACGGGTCACGCAGGTCAATGGCAGAGATTTTGTTCTCCCAAGCCTGATTGCGGTGGTCTTGCACCGCAGCCTTGATTTGGCGCTGTAATCTATTGATGAGGCGCTTGGTTGCCGGATTCCGAGTGAGCTGCCATTCACGGGTGGTCCGGTTTTTCTCTGTGATGAGAGCAAGGATGTGGGGGGGGAAGGCCCGCGCGCCTCCGTGCTGCGCTTATATGCCCTCGGTTGCGCGTGGTGGGGGGAGGGCGGGCCAGAGTCTATATAGGGGGGCGGCGGGCGCGCTGGGCGCAGACCGTAGCCGACTCGCCAGCCGCTGCAGCTGCTGTTTGTGCACGTTTTGCTTTGCCCGAGGAAGGAAGGAAGGATGACAGGCCGCGGCAAGGGAGGAAAGGGGCTCGGCAAGGGTGGCGCCAAGCGGCACCGCAAGGTGTTGCGCGACAACATCCAGGGCATCACGAAGCCCGCCATCCGCCGCCTGGCTCGCAGGGGCGGCGTGAAGCGCATCTCTGGTCTGATCTACGAGGAGACCCGCGGGGTGCTGAAGGTGTTCCTGGAGAACGTGATCCGCGACGCGGTGACGTACACTGAGCACGCCAAGCGCAAGACTGTGACGGCCATGGACGTGGTGTACGCCCTGAAGAGGCAGGGGCGCACCCTGTACGGTTTCGGCGGTTAGGCTGCGTCGCAGCGGGCGCTGGCCTTCCCGCGGCCGTGCTTGTGGGTGGGAGAGACTAGAAAACGGCCCTTTTCAGGGCCACCACACTGTTCGGAAGTTGAAAAGTGCGAAAGAGTCTGTGTTGTTGCTGCGTGTGTGCGCGCTGTGTTGTTTGTTTGTTTCTTTCTTTCCGTTTGAGCGACGTGATGTGACTGGGAGGGGAGAAGGAAAGGAAACGTGTCATGTGGCTGGCTGTGTGTGGAGCTGCTTCGTTTGTGTTTGTTATTGTGTGTCTTTGTATCGATCGCGATGGAGATGGCGGGCTGTGTGTTGTTGTGCGAGAGGCGGTGATTATTTGTTTGCGTGGTTTGGCTCTGTGTGTTTGCGGCGGCGTTGGGGTTTCCGAGGCAAGGCGTGTGGGCATAGGCGGCCGGATCAGCTGTTTGTTTCGTTCGTGTCGACGGCCGTTGCGCGCGGGAGTGGAGGGCGGTGTGTCGACACGCCTCCCTTTAACAATGGTCATTATTGCTGCCGTTGTCGTTTGGAAGGCGACTGCGACCGTGCAAAATGTGTGTGTGTGTGTGTGTGTGTGTGTGTGTGTGTGTGTGTGTTGGGCCACACGGGCTGTGTGGACGACAAGATGGCGGACGTGCGCCGGCGGCGGCTGTGCTGTGAAAGTGCAAAGTTAAAAAACAAAGCAAGGTGCGGCGAGGACGACTGAAATTTTGCTTTGGACGTAGGTTTGTGTGGTGGCCCTGAAAAGGGCCGATTGTTGTGGGCCGAGCCGGCAAAGCGCGTTGCGTGCAGGGGAGCACGCGGCGCTGCGACTGCCTGGCCTCCTTTAGGCCTTCTTCTCGGTCTTCTTTGGCAGCAGGACGGCCTGGATGTTGGGCAGGACACCACCCTGTGCGATGGTGACGCCCGACAGGAGCTTGTTGAGCTCCTCGTCGTTGCGGATGGCAAGCTGCAGGTGGCGCGGGATGATGCGCGTCTTCTTGTTGTCGCGGGCCGCGTTTCCGGCCAGCTCGAGCACCTCAGCCGCGAGGTACTCCATGACGGCGGCGAGGTAGACGGGCGCCCCGGCGCCGACGCGCTCTGCGTAGTTTCCCTTGCGCAGGAGGCGGTGGATTCTGCCGACCGGGAACTGGAGCCCAGCCCTGCTTGAGCGGGACTTTGACTTGCCCTTGACTTTGCCTCCCTTTCCGCGTCCGGACATGGCGATGGGCTAGCGACGGTGCACACGAAACGGAAACGAAAACGACCGGTGCGAGCGGCAGCGAGTCGAGCAGCGGAGTGCGTGCCGGCGCAGCCGGGGTGGGGGTGCTTTATGGGCTCGGGTGCGGCGGCCGGTTGCGCGCGCGCCCCATTGGTCGGCGGCCGCAACAGGGCGAGCTGGTAAAGGTGCGGCGGCGGCTGGCGGCGGGTGCCACTGTGTGGGGAGACGCTGACTAGAGCGGAGCGCTTGCTACTGGTGTTGCTGCTGCCGTACGTTGGTTCGAGATGCCGCCCAAGACTAGCGGGAAGGCCGCCAAGAAGGCTGGCAAGGCGCAGAAGAACATTTCGAAGGGCGACAAGAAGAAGAAGCGCAAGAGGAAGGAGAGCTATGCCATCTACATCTACAAGGTGCTGAAGCAGGTGCACCCTGACACGGGCATCTCGTCGAAGGCGATGAGCATCATGAACAGCTTCGTGAACGACATTTTCGAGCGCATTGCGGCCGAGGCTTCTCGCCTGGCGCACTACAACAAGCGCTCGACCATCACGTCCCGCGATATCCAGACCGCTGTGCGGCTGTTGCTGCCTGGCGAGCTGGCCAAGCACGCCGTGAGCGAGGGCACGAAGGCGGTGACCAAGTACACGAGCTCCAAGTAAGGAGGTGGCTCTGGAATGGAAGGAAGGATGGAGAAGGCTCCTCCGTTGCGAGAGCGGCAAAACGGCCCTTTTCAGGGCCACCAACTTGCCTTTTGCGGGAAGGGCGGAATTGTTGTTGTTGTTTTGTGGACGGCTGTGATGTGTGCGTTTTGATTGTGGGTGGGTGGGGGTCCGCGTCAAAGCGTTGTTGCGGGGTACGGCCACGAGGTTGGTCGCCGTGGCGTGGAATGGTGGCACGCCTCGTTGGCGTTGTGTGTCACCGTAACGACGGCCGTCTGCGGGTTTGGTTTGCACATCACACATGGCGAGGGTGAAATGTGCAATGTTTTGCCGCCCACTATTCCCTTTGCAGTACGCCGAGTTGTCAATGGTGCGACGTAACTGCAGCGTGGAGGTGTGTGGAGTGACGTTGAAATGAACGTGCCATTAAGAGACGCATTGTTGTTTTGTATTGTACTGTACGTGTACGGCGACACGCACGATGATGTACCATTCGACTCTGATTTTTGATAGCCGTGTCTGACTGATTGCGTAGGACGCACGCACACCGATGTCGTCATTCGAGATGCACGCGTGTCCAGTGCAGTACAGTAAGCGCGACGCTAGACGACGACGACGGCGGCGGCGGCGGCGGTGGCGGCGGCGGCGGCGGCGGCGGCGGCGGTCGTTTTTGGCGAATGTCTGTACACGTGTTTGTCTGTGTCCATCCGGTATGTATTTGTTTGTTTGACATAGTTTTGTGTAACTGTCGATCGGCGCGATAGACCGGCGTCACGCAACTGAACCGAAGTCTTTGGGCACACCCGTCATACTGTTGTACACCGTCGCGCTGAGAACGGTAACGAAAGGTTGACTTTGATCGGTCGAATGTCTGGGCAGAACGTGAGGAATGAGGCAAGAGTGCAGGAGGAAAGGACAGAGGGGGGGGGGGCAAAAGAGAGAGGAAGGGAGAAACGCATTCGTAGAGCAACGGAACGTTCCCGTGTCGGAGGCGTATTGGAGCCGCACTGAAATGCGTTTAACGGTGGCGCGGCTGCAAGTGTCTGCCGTGGTGAACGTTACCTTACCTTTGACGGCTGCATTGGGCTTTGCCTTTGCTTGTGCTTTTTGCTTTCGCTTTCCCGGATGTACGTAACGTTTGTTGATATGGTTCTGAGGAAGAGTGTATGACAGTGCCGTGCCGTCCATGTTCGTGTGCCCTCCCATTGTTGTGTATGCTATTGTCTGTGTACTTGAATGATGTATGTAGGTGTTTAGTGGACATGTTTTACCAGTGGGGGGAAATGGATCGTCGATAGTTGGCGTCACTCTGTCACGGTCGAGATGACGCACCCTCCCTACAGAAAGGTGTCGAGAAAGTGTGTGTGTGTGTTTAGCGAATTGCGTCCGTGAATTGGCAGTGTTTGGAGGTGGGCGTGCCCTGCATGTGGCCCGGAAGGCTGTTCGTTTGGCGGTAGTGTTGTGTGGACAGGGGAGGGGCATGCGTAACGCTGCTGGCATGGCATTCGGGAGATGGGAGGGGGCAAACGAGGAGCGGCGGCCAGAGACGGGACGGGGAGGGGCGCGGTGTGGGTGGCTTGCGCCTGTGCTCGGCGTTGTGGTTTGTGCAAAAGAGGAGGAGAAAAACAATGAGGTGCCAGGGAGGGGAGCGTTGTTGTGTTGTGGTTGTCGTGGTGTAGCCGCAGACGCGGCTGTCAGTGAACGTGGCGAGACGGACGGATGCGCGGAGGGGCGGGGGCGGCGCATTTCGCCGGTGCCGTGCCATGCCTGAAAGCCGCGTGGTCGCTGTGTTGTTGGTGGCGTGGGGGCGAGGAGAGTACCGTACGGGTGTGCTTGTGCGCCGGAAATGGCACACTGCGCCTGCCCGTCTTGGAGGCTGATGGCTGTGGTGTGGAAATGGGGCGCGGTGATGGTGAAGCAGTTGAAGAACAGAAAAAGAAACCAAAAACGTAAGGGGGAGGCCATGGCGTGATGCGGCGGTGGTGGTGAGAGCGGGAAAAACAAAACAAAAAAAAACAACAAAAAAAAGAAGGGAAAACAACAAGAAACAAAAAAGAAAACAAAAAGTCTATCAAGATTAAAATGTAAATGGAAATGGACCCAGGTATAACCTCCCCGCACAAATAGCAGAGAGTCCGATGACAATAAAAATGTGCCAGAATGTTAACGTCCCTACAAAACAAACCCAACGATAAGTAACAGTGCAACAGACATAATGAAACCTGATACATTGTATGAGGGCAGCAGCGTTGACCTTTGGCCCTGTATTCAGAATAAAAAGAGCCAAAGATCGTTACCCCAATGAAAAAGAGACACACACACACACACACACAAAAAAAACAAAAAAAAAAGTGCATTTATATCTGCTCCTCAATTGTAGATACCCCTTACACAGCTGTGTGCAATGAATGAGTGCTGGCTGGTAATTAATTTGCACTCCTTGGAGGGAAATGCCATAGGAAGTAGTCTTTAAAAAGTGAATGTTTTTCTTTAAAAAAAAAAAAGTTACTTTAGAAAAAAAGTAATATTGGGGCATTTGTTGTTGAACAAAATAAGTACAATTAACATACGTTATCAGATTTGCGCAATGCAGCTTCACACTACCTTGTTATTGTAACACAATATACTGTACATCGTCCCGAACCGTGACCAGAGTCGCGAGACGAGCAGAGCACGCCGCCGACGCCCGCTCAGTACAACCGTCCACCCGCTACGACTGTCGACTGTCGACTGACGACTACTACCTCTCCCGACTCGCGCTACAATATATATAACAACTGTTCCTGGCGACTCGCTGCGTGCCACTACTGTCGTCTGGCGCGGTCCAAGCGCCGACTAGCAACGATAAATAACTCTCTGGTCAGACAGAGATGCTGTCATGCCTCGCCATCGCTCTGGTAATGAGTACATACGTGTTGCAGCGTGCGTACCACCGGAACACGCAGTGGCGGAGCCAAAGACTGTGTTGTCGAGGTCGAGTGCGTGCGGGAAGAGAGGCAGCGTCGGCACGGAGATGCAAGCGAGCGAGACGCACGGGGGCTGCGGCGTGGCGCGTTTGCGGTTGGCGCCTTTGGTGGCAACGGCCGGGACAAGCAGCGGTGTATGGTGTGGTGCGGGGCGGACAGGGGCGGCGGTGGACGGGGAGGAGGAGGCGGCGCGACGACGGCATGGGGGCGAAAACGGGACGGGGGACGGCGGATGTTGAGAGGCGTCACGCGCGGACAGGACACAGACACAGAGACACACAGATTGGAAAGGGAGGGTGCGCGGTAGTAGTTGGGAATGTGCGTGCGTACCGTGCGGGATGGGAGTGGGCGAGGAACACGGTCGTGGCCCCTGTTTTGGGTGCGTGTGATGACGTCGGTGTGTTGTGGGAAGGGAAGGTGCTGTGGCGGCGGCGCGTAATGGGCGTAGGCCGAAAAGAGAAAGGAACGTGGGCAGTGTGTTGTTGGCAAGCGTCGGTTCGACCGCGACGTTGATGGGCAGGGCAGGGCAGGGCAAGGTTAATGGTGGTAGGAGTAGGCGTGTGGGCGCAAAAAATCTGCCGCTGCAGGCGGTGCCGTAACCGCCATGGCGGGAAGGAGAGAGGGCCAAAGAAAGAAAGAAAGAAAGAAAGAAAGAAAGAAAGAAAGAAGAAAAAAAAAAAAGGAGGAGGGGGGGGGGGCGGGCGAAAGTGGAGAGGCGGTGGTGTGAGAAGGGCGGGGGCGGAAGGAAGGCAGGAAGGACAAGAGGCGAGGCGACGGCTGGCTTTGTGTATCGGTCGGTCTCTGGCTATGCTTCGTTTTCTGCAGCAGGGTCGGTGCGCGGCGTGGCTCGCGGCAGTGGGAACGCCTGGCGGCTGGACGGCCAGCAATGCGGTTGGATGGGCGGCCACAGCACCGCACCTGTGCCCGAGGAGGAGACGCTGGCGGCGGGCCCTGAGGTGAGGCCGGCTCGGCTGGGGCTGGGGCTGTGGATGTGTAGGTGTGCGCCGCTGCTGCAACAACGAGTAAAACGCGAGAAGAAGGGATGGCGGTAGAGAGAGAAAAAAAAAAAAAGGGTCGTGTTGTGTTGATGCGCAGGCAGACGCGTACAGAGAGACGAGCCCGGTCTGCAGCAGGGTGTGGCCGTGCCGAGTGCAGAGCAGCGGCGGCGGCGGCGGCTCGGTTCGGTTCGGCCCGGCCCGGCGGGCCGCGCTGTTGTCGCGGACGTGAGCGCCCCCTGGCGGGTGGCCGGAGGCGGCGCGGCGTGTTGGACGTGTGGCTGGTGGCAGTGCACAATTTGCGAGTGGCTGGCGGTGTGGTGTGGCGGTTGGCGCGTCGGGCGGCGGAGAGAGAGAGAGGAGAGGTATGTGTTGCGGGCGCCCTTTGCTGCGCTGCGTCGTTGCGTGTGCCGTACAGGGCGGGCGCTTGTCGACTGTGTGGGCGGTGTGGTGAATTGGCGGCGTTGTGCCGCGTGTGCCCGGCCGAAGGCGTCGGGAAAAACAGAAGGAAAGGAGAGAGTGTGAGTGGGTCCGGTGTGCGTAGGCCCGTGACGTCGCGTCACGCCGTGTCATGTTTGTGAAACGGCTGCCGGGAGGTGTGGTAGCGAGCCGGTCGGTGTCAGTGCGAAGGGGAATGTGCGTGCGTTTGGCGGTTTCGGTGTGCTTTTTGCGGCGTGAGAGTGGGAATTAGTGGGGCCGGCTGTTGTGTTGGTTCCTTGTGTCTTGTGTCGTGTAGCTTGATGGCAACGTGGAAGGACGCCGGTTTCGTTTCGAGCCTTGCGTGTGGTTGTCGACGTTGACTGGTTGGCGTGTGCCGATGCACGTGCATGTGTGGGTCGCGAGTGCGTTTTTGGCTGGCTGTGTGTGTGTTGGGGGGGAAGGGGGAGGCGGTGGTGAAAGTGCAGTCGTTGCCACGGGCGTCGTCGGGTGGGGCTGGGGCTGTGCGTCGTGGTGGCGGAAAGGTGGTAGGTTGCGGGAAGCGAGCCCGTCGTTGACGGTGTCGTGTGAGTTGTGAATCGAGTGGGGCGCGGGGCGCGGGACAGGAGCAGCGTGCCGCTGCGTCGTGGTCGCCAGCAGAGGCTGTGCCTGTGCGTGTGCTTGTTCGTTTTGTGGGCGGCGGTTCGTGCGAGGCGTTTTTTGTTTTGATTTGTGTTGCCCTAGTTGTTAGTTTATTTTGTTTGTTTTTTGGTTTTTGTTTGTTATTTTGAGACGACGACTGGTTGGTGGCGTGCGCCTCCCGTGTCGTTTGTGTGTGTGTGTTTTTTTTTTTTTTTTGTGTGTTTTTTTTGCACTGGGCCCTGGGGGTGGGTGGGTGCGTGTCGATTGCCGGCTGGCGAAAGGTGCGCCATCGGCGGGGTGGGTCGCCGGCACAAGTAGAGGCGGCGGCGGCGGCGGCGGCGGCGTTGTTGTTGTTGTTGTTGTTGTGTGGTGTTTGTTTTGTTCGGCTGTGTCGGCGAGCTGTGTTGCGGTGCGTGTGAATGGTGGTGCAAAAGTGCTGGCGTTGGGGGTGCGACTGCGACGGCGGCGAGCCGCGGGCGCGCATGATAGTGATGTTGTGAACAGCGGCTGTGTACGGTAGTGGTGTAGTTGTAGCACGACGTGCATCCGGGCCGGCGCGGAAAGCGCAGTTGCGGCGGTTGCCCTTCGGTGCCAGCCATGTCGCGTGAGCGGCGGGTTGCTCTGGTGTCGACACGTGGTGCTCTGGGTTGTTGTGTGGTGCCCTTTGGCCGGTGGGGGTGGTTCGCGTGTGTCTCGTTCGCGCTCGGTATCTGGTCGTGGTCGTGCTGCTCCCCGTCTGTCGGCGGTTTTTCGACGTCGTCTGTACGTTTTGTTTGTTTGTTTGTTTGCGGCGTGCCTGCCGACGTCGTCCCGTCGCGACCTTTCAACCGAAAGTGTGGCGCCCGAAGGTGAACGAACGTAGCCTGACCTCGGCGCTTTACGCTGAGCTGAGGTGAGCTGAGCGAACCGAACCGAACCTAACCTGTGGTGAGGTGAGCTCAGCCTGAGCCCCTAACGTCTACGTAAGGTAAGCTGTCCGGCTCACGCCTCACGTTTTTGAACGCTTTTTAACCTACGTTTGACGCTTCTTAACCTAGCACTGACCCCTTAACCTAACCTAACGTGTAACCTAACCTAACCTAACCTAACCTAACCTAACCTAACCTAAGCTCTGACGCCTGACGTGTTTGAATGCTTAACCTAAGTTTGACGCTTAACCTAACCCAAGTCCCCTTAACGTAACCCACGTCCACCTAACCTAACCTAACCTAACCTAGACGTGTAAACGTAATGTGTAACGCGTAACGTGTAAGGTCGGCTGTCGTGTGTGCTGACGGCAGATTGGGTTGGTCTGTAGATTCGGATTGCAGTTTGCCTCGGTCGAGGGGTTGGGTCGGAAGCGGCGAGGGGCGGCGGCGCCTGTTGCGCAGGCGGCGTCCGTTTGCGGCGGGCAATTGTTGAGAAACGGCTGTGAATGTTGGCGGGCGAGAGGAGGAGGACGGCGCGCGATGTGGCCCGACGGCTGCGGGCCGATCGGGAAACGGCGGGAGGGCGACGGAAGGCGATGGGGCGGCGGAGGCGCGTTTGCACGGCCGTCATCGCCGCACGCCTCGGCTTGTGTGGCTATGGCGCCGGCCGCGCTGGCCGGGCTGCCGCGGCGACGGTGTGGGAGTTTTGCCGAAGGTTTGGCCATTGTGGCGGGTCGTCGGCTGGGGCTGTGGGGGCGGCATTTGGGCGGGGGCGGCGATTCTCGGCGGGCCGACCCAGGCTGTAGCGCGCGGTAGCTGCAGTTTGGCCGTGGTTTGCGGCGCTGCCGTGGCGACTGGTTGGCGACTGTGGTGTGGCTGTGTGTAGCCCCATCCTCGGTGGTTTGAAAGGCGCGGGCGGTTGTGGCGCAGGTTTGGGGCTGCTCCGCACAGGCTGTCGGACGTTGGGCGGTAGCAAGCGCGGGAGGCGCGGCGCGGCGGCGCGCAGAGTGGCGGCCGCTCTCTCGGCCGTCCGCGCCCGCCCGCGACACTGGCTGGGCCCTTGTGATTCTCTGCAAGAAAGGGTTGGAGTCCCTTAGCGATCGTAGTGCGTGTGGAAGCCTTGTGCGACTCGCCGCTATCGAGAGCTACAAAACTCTGCGATTCACTTGCTTCTTAGCGAGTACTAAGCAATTTGTCGTGTTATAGGACCGACATAGAGTGTAGGCAAGATAGTGCGGACTAGCCGCACTTGTAGGATGAATAGAGTAGGGGACGACGAGGAGCCAGGGCCCCACCCGCGGGTGGCAAGCCCGCGTTCCTCTAGGCCAGAACAGACACACAGGGCTGAGGTAGAACTCGCGAGCAGGACCACTCAGGGCGCTCGACCGCGACACCCCGCCCCACCGGCCCCCACGCCTGAAGACTTATGCACTGCGATGATTCAAGAGAAACTGGAACAACTCCGCCGCGACCGCGACGCACGAGCAAAGGAACTCGCAAGACGGCGGGAGCAGGACGGCCCAACCACCAGTGCCAACTCATCTTCTGACGACTGCCGAACGAAGAGTCACAATCCGACGGAACAACACAATGCCATGGACTATCAGGACGAATCCAGCGACTCTGATGCACCATTCCAGGAAGTCAGACGCCGCCGGAAAGGCACCAAACGCAGGAAAGCCGAAGAAAATACCCCCATGCAGACGGAACAACGAGCTGTACCCACCACCAACTACTACGCACCACTACAGCAACAGGACCCAGCAATGGAAGACCAACACCAGCCTCAGCCTAACGACACAAATACTCAGGACGCCACAGCTCCGCCGCCGCCGAAACCGAGAATACCACCTGTGACAATCAACTACACTGGAAAATACCTGGAACTAAACGCTCAATTAAAGCAGAAGATCAGCGGACCACTCAAGGCGATCTACAAAAATAATCAGATCAAATACCACTTTGAAACGCTGGCAGACCAACGAGCAGCACTGGACTACCTCCATTCCATCAACATGCCCTATTTCACCCACCAAGCAGCAGAAGACAGAGAACTCCAAGTGGTCCTCAAGAATATCCCAGAGGAAATTACCGAAGACGAACTCGCCGCCGAACTTCGCCACATGCAATTCACAGTCACGAACGTACACCAGTTCAAGAAACGAGACCTGACCTCCAAGAAACTGATTCCACAGTCGGCTTACTGTGTATCTCTGCCACATGGACAGAAAAGCCGCACCATCTACGACGTACAATACCTCTTCCATACCAGAATTAAGGTGGAAGACTACAAGCCACTTGATGGGCCTGCCCAGTGCAAGAAATGCCTCAAATTCAACCACACTGGCCGGTACTGTCAGATGCCGGTCAGGTGTGTACGCTGTGGCGGCCACCACCACGCAAAGGATTGTACCAAGCCACGAACAGAACCACCCATCTGCGCAAACTGTCGCCAAGAAGGCCACCCTGGGACTTGGCGTGGTTGCCCTGAATTTCAGAAGGCGATACACGCCTACCAACTGCGACCTCCACCATCCAAGGAGCCCCAACAACCACCACAGCCGTCGTTTGCGGCGACTCCGAAGGACTTCCCATCTCTCCGAACACCCTGGACGGCTGCATCGTCGTTATTTCAAACACCAACCCAGCAACAACCAACTCGACCGAAAAACACGGCGCGCCAACGACTGCACGATCTTCGCCAGTA
Organism: Schistocerca americana; assembly: GCF_021461395.2. Classification (NCBI taxonomy): domain Eukaryota; kingdom Metazoa; phylum Arthropoda; class Insecta; order Orthoptera; family Acrididae; genus Schistocerca; species Schistocerca americana. The sequence goes on along the minus strand of NC_060126.1, from coordinate 75,074,137 downwards.
ACAACAGCAGCAACGATCCACGGACAACGCCCTCGGACTGTCCGATATCATCGCCGCGCTATCTAACATGGGCTCCATCATCAACTTACTAAAAACGAAGAACGTCTTTGCCATCTTAGCAGATACAGCTCGCAAATTCAACGACGCACCGGATCTGTTATCCAAACTACTCACTCTACTGGAAGGAATCATGGCCTTTTTCACCGACTAACATGGATCAAGAGAGGCATCACCACAGAAACCTTACATTCTGCTTTTTTAACGCCAACGGCGTCGCTCCCAAGAAAGTAGAACTCACCGACTTCGTCGAACACCACAAAATTGATGTGCTACTATTGTCCGAAACGCATCTGCGACCCACCCAAACCTTCAACATTCGCAACATGGTGGGATACCGCACTGACCGCCACAATCGGCGCGGTGGAGGTACAGCAATCTACCTGCGATCTTCCCTCACTCACTCTCTCGAAACCTTGCCTGACATGACGAGTCTGGAAGCCACAGCAGTCACGATCGCCACCATACACGGGAAGCTCACGTTCGTCGCAGCCTACTTGAGCCCTGGCGCAGCCTTCACAGATGAAGACTTTATCTCCATCTTTGATCGATACGACAGAGTCCTCCTTTGTGGGGATCTTAATGCGAAGCATGTAGCATGGAACTCGCGGCAGACGAACGCCAAAGGCACCCGTCTCTACGAACTTGAAATTCGGCTCCAAGCATTCACACAAGGTCCTGAAGAACCGACTTACCTGCCTACTGTTGCACGCCATCAGCCGGATGTCCTAGATGTGGCCATAATCAAAAACATGAATCCTGATCTGTCACTCCAGACGATCAATGACTTGACTTCTGACCACCAACCTGTTCTCGGAACACTGTCTGGAGCTCTTCCAATATTGCCACCGAAAACGAAAGTCTCCACAGACTGGATATCCTACGCCAGGTGGCTAAACAACAATGTGCGCCCCACGGAGCCATTAGCAACACCGGAGCAACTCGACGACGCCATCACTCGTCTGACTTCGAAAATCAAGAAGGCCGCTCACCAGGCCTCCACGAAGTTACTCTTCTCGACACCATATCGCGACCCACTGCCGCCGGCACTGCAAGACTTGAAATATTTGAAGAATCGAGCCCGTAAAAAATGGCCACAAACTCGCAACCCAGCATATAGACGAGAAATGCACCAGCTCTCCAGAGAACTCACGTGGCGTTGCAAGGAATGGCGCGCCGAACTATGGGAGGACCGGATGGCACAAATCCAACACCTATCGCGCGATGAATGGGCACTCATCCGTAATATCAAGAAACCCAAGCCACCAAAAACGGCGCTCACGGATGGCACCAACCTAATCTTTGACAACCTCCAAAAGGCCGAACTTTTCGCGGAAACTTACGAAACGCAATCACGCCTGAATTTTGCAGACTTTGAGAACGATGAGGAAGAGGACGCGCGCACTCGGGCAGAGGCACACCACATAAGACAACACCCCAGCGGAGACCGGCCAGAACTGACATCTCCAGGAGAAATTCGCCGCATACTCAGGAAATTACACTCCACATCTGCCCCCGGACCTGACGGAATTTCGAACGACCATCTGAAGCATCTCCCACGGAAACCACTAGTGCTATTAACGAGAATACTCAACGAATGCCTGCTGAAGGAACATTTCCCACCACAATGGAAACTGGCCAAGATCATACCCATCCCGAAACCGGGTAAGGACCCACTTCAGCCTGCGCACCACCGACCAATCAGTCTCCTTTCCACGATGGGCAAAACGTTTGAACGTGTCATCTTGGCCCGCATCAAGCCGCCCCTCTTGGAAAATGACGTCATTCGACCAGACCAATTTGCCTTTCAACCCAAACTTTCCGCCGAAATCCAGCTGCTCCGGATCTCGGAACACCTCACAAACCAAATCAATCTAAACCACTACACAGCAGCCATTTTCCTGGATGTTCAACAAGCATTTGACAAGGTGTGGCGAGAGAAGCTCATAAGTAAACTCCGGAACACCACCGACATCCCCAACTGTTACATCAAGATTATCGACAGCTTCCTGACCGACCGCCGTTTTTACGTCCAACAGGCTGACCAACACTCAGACACCAAACATCTCTCCGACGGTATACCGCAAGGATCGGTACTCTCTCCCATCCTGTTCACCATCTACGTAAATGACATGCCCAAACTGCCGAACATCATGCTAGCACAGTTCGCTGATGATACGGCTCTCCTTACCAGCAGCCGTTCATTAGATACAGCCATCACCCGCTTGCAACACCAGATCGATATCCTCCTTTTGTGGGCAACTGATAATACAATCACTATCAACGCACTCAAGACAAAGGCCATACTTTTCACTCGACGGAGACCGATTCTTCACCGCCGCCTCCAGATCAATGACCACGCCATCGAATGGTCCACCACGACGAAATATTTAGGGGTCACCCTGGACCATAAACTCACATTCTCAGCCCACATCAACGACAAAAGCCTCAAAATCATTCGCGCCATCCATGGACTATACCCCTTCTTAGCAAGCACTGACCTAAACGTAGCTACGAAGCTACGCATCTACCGCGCGACAATACTCCCGATGATGCTATATGGCTGCGCTACGTGGGGAATCACATCCACCACCAACATCCGCAAACTACAACGACTACAAAACCGGTGTCTAAGAATCATTCTCAAAGCGCCCAGGTGGTCCCGAATTATATCTTTACATGATGAACTGCAAGTCTCAACAATAGATCAAGTAATCCAACTACACGTCCAGCGTCTCATCAACAAAATAGACGACTTAAGGGTATCAACGAGACAACTCGAAGGAATCGCAACCACCCAACCTGAACCATGGCATAAAGTCAAGGTCCCCAGGGCCCTCACAACACAATGAAAAGTGAAGCAAAGGTATGTAGGGCAAAAAGGACCCCTGTGAGCCCAAAGTCCTACAAAAGATAACAATAAAGATGTACAAACCTACCACTCACCCTTGGAAGTCCAGCCGCCAAAGGCGGTAGCACTTCGGCAACGACACCACACAGGTAAAAAAAAAAAAAAAAAAAAAAAAAAAAAAAAAAAAAAAGTGATTCTCTGCTCTGCTGTGCTGTGCTTGCGTGCCTGCCGTCCCGCTCGCTCTCGCTCTCGCTCTCGCTGTGTGTTACGCGCGTCGTCGAAATGGCAGATCAGGCGGCTACGAACGAGACTGCTGCGGCACCCGCCGCCACCGGCACTACGAAGAAGGCCAAGTCTGCGTCGTCTGCGAAGAAGCCGCGCGCCAAGCCTGCGCACCCGCGCACCTCTGAGATGGTGACGGCGGCCATCAAGAGTCTGAAGGAGCGCGGCGGGTCGTCGCTGCAGGCGATCAAGAAGTACATTGCCGCGCACTACAAGCTGGACGCGGAGAAGCTGGCGCCGTTTATCAAGAAGTACCTCAAGTCGGCCGTCGTGGCGGGCGAGCTGGTGCAGACGAAGGGGAAGGGCGCGTCCGGCTCGTTCAAGCTTGCCGGCGCCGGCGGCGGGGGGGGCGGCCGAGGGCGGCAAGGCTCGTGCTGGCGGTGCCAAGAAGAAGCGCGCCGCTCCGGCCAGCAAGGAGAAGAAGGGCGCCCGTGCGGCCGGCGCAAAGAAGGCTGGTGGCGTGAAGGCGGCGACCGGTCGGAAGGCGGGCGCCGCCAAGAAGGCGTCTGCGGCGTCGGCCGCTCCCGCGGGTGCGAAGAAGGCGGCTGCGGCCAAGCCGGCCAAGGCCAAGTCGCCGTCGAAGGCGAAGAAGGCCGCCAAGGTTCCGACGAAGAAGCCGAAGGCGCCGCGCCCGACGAAGGCGACGACGCCGTCTAAGGCGAAGGCTTCGCCCAAGAAGAAGAAGTAGAGTAGAGGAGAAAGAGGTGGGAAAGGAAGGGTTTGGCGCTTGGCTCCGTCGTCCCCACCCCCCGTCGTCGTCTAGTGGCGCGCAAGAGACGCGCGGCCCAAAACGGCCCTTCTCAGGGCCATCAAAGCACGTCGGGGAAGGTTTTGATTGTCGTGTTGCGTTTGGTGTGGGTGTCTGTCTGTATGCCCGTGGGGATGCTGTTTGCGTGCCGTGGTGGTTGGATTGCGGGGGTCGGTGGCGGGTGTGGGCGGCGGTAGCGGTGGTGTTGTTGTCGTGGTTGAGTGTCGCCGTGCTTTTTGGCGGCGGCCGACGGTTGGTTTTCTGTCACGTTGTTTTTGAATACGTTGGTTGGCTTGCCTGCGTTCAGTTCTTCTCGGATGTCTTGTCTCGTCGTGTCCGGTCTTTGTTTGTTTCTTTGTGTGTGTTATGTTTTGCAACGGGGGGCACGTTGAGATGTGGAAGGAGTCGGCGGGGATTTCGGTGGCGTGTAGAGCGCGCGTGCCTGGCCGTTGGCCGTCGGTGCGGGTTTTGTTTTCGAAACGAAAGCGGCGGCCGGCCAGCCACCCGTGCGGTGTGACGTCGGCCGTTGGGTATTGTGCGCCTTGAGCGGCCGGGGAGGGATGATGTGCGATTGTTGCGCGCTGCTAGCAGGCAGGCAGAGTGAGCGGGTGTGGCGGACGGACGGGAAGTGGTGGTTTGTTTTTTGTTTGTTTGTGTGGTTGTGGGGCGAGAGGCAGGCGACCGACAAAGTTTGCTCGCGACGGAGAGATGTTAGTGGCCCTGAAAAGGGCCGTTTTTGTTTGTGCGGTGCGGTGCCGCGGCGCGGTTTAGGCGCGCTCGCCGCGGATGCGGCGCGCGAGCTGGATGTCCTTGGGCATGATGGTGACGCGCTTGGCGTGGATTGCGCACAGGTTGGTGTCTTCGAAGAGGCCGACGAGGTAGGCCTCGCTGGCCTCCTGCAGGGCCATGACTGCGGAGCTCTGGAAGCGCAGGTCGGTCTTGAAGTCCTGGGCGATCTCGCGCACTAGGCGCTGGAATGGCAGCTTGCGGATGAGCAGCTCTGTGCTCTTCTGGTAGCGCCTGATTTCTCGCAGGGCGACGGTGCCCGGCCTGTAGCGGTGGGGCTTCTTGACGCCTCCGGTGGCGGGCGCGCTCTTCCTCGCCGCCTTGGTGGCGAGCTGTTTGCGCGGCGCCTTTCCGCCGGTGGACTTGCGGGCCGTTTGCTTTGTGCGGGCCATGGCGGTAGCGGTAGCGGAGCGGCGTGCGTGGAGGTTAGGTGCGGCGCGGCGTCCGGTGCTGCCTCCGTGCTGCGCTTATATGCCCTCGGTTGCGCGTGGTGGGGGGAGGGCGGGCCAGAGTCTATATAGGGGGGCGGCGGGCGCGCTGGGCGCAGACCGTAGCCGACTCGCCAGCCGCTGCAGCTGCTGTTTGTGCACGTTTTGCTTTGCCCGAGGAAGGAAGGATGACAGGCCGCGGCAAGGGAGGAAAGGGGCTCGGCAAGGGTGGCGCCAAGCGGCACCGCAAGGTGTTGCGCGACAACATCCAGGGCATCACGAAGCCCGCCATCCGCCGCCTGGCTCGCAGGGGCGGCGTGAAGCGCATCTCTGGTCTGATCTACGAGGAGACCCGCGGGGTGCTGAAGGTGTTCCTGGAGAACGTGATCCGCGACGCGGTGACGTACACTGAGCACGCCAAGCGCAAGACTGTGACGGCCATGGACGTGGTGTACGCCCTGAAGAGGCAGGGGCGCACCCTGTACGGTTTCGGCGGTTAGGCTGCGTCGCAGCGGGCGCTGGCCTTCCCGCGGCCGTGCTTGTGGGTGGGAGAGACTAGAAAACGGCCCTTTCAGGGCCACCACACTGTTCGGAAGTTGAAAAGTGCGAAAGAGTCTGTGTTGTTGCTGCGTGTGTGCGCGCTGTGTTGTTTGTTTGTTTCTTTCTTTCCGTTTGAGCGACGTGATGTGACTGGGAGGGGAGAAGGAAAGGAAACGTGTCATGTGGCTGGCTGTGTGTGGAGCTGCTTCGTTTGTGTTTGTTATTGTGTGTCTTTGTATCGATCGCGATGGAGATGGCGGGCTGTGTGTTGTTGTGCGAGAGGCGGTGATTATTTGCTTGCGTGGTTTGGCTCTGTGTGTTTGCGGCGGCGTTGGGGTTTCCGAGGCAAGGCGTGTGGGCATAGGCGGCCGGATCAGCTGTTTGTTTCGTTCGTGTCGACGGCCGTTGCGCGCGGGAGTGGAGGGCGGTGTGTCGACACGCCTCCCTTTAACAATGGTCATTATTGCTGCCGTTGTCGTTTGGAAGGCGACTGCGACCGTGCAAAATGTGTGTGTGTGTGTGTGTGTGTGTGTGTGTGTGTGTGTGTGTTGGGCCACACGGGCTGTGTGGACGACAAGATGGCGGACGTGCGCCGGCGGCGGCTGTGCTGTGAAAGTGCAAAGTTAAAAAACAAAGCAAGGTGCGGCGAGGACGACTGAAATTTTGCTTTGGACGTAGGTTTGTGTGGTGGCCCTGAAAAGGGCCGATTGTTGTGGGCCGAGCCGGCAAAGCGCGTTGCGTGCAGGGGAGCACGCGGCGCTGCGACTGCCTGGCCTCCTTTAGGCCTTCTTCTCGGTCTTCTTTGGCAGCAGGACGGCCTGGATGTTGGGCAGGACACCACCCTGTGCGATGGTGACGCCCGACAGGAGCTTGTTGAGCTCCTCGTCGTTGCGGATGGCAAGCTGCAGGTGGCGCGGGATGATGCGCGTCTTCTTGTTGTCGCGGGCCGCGTTTCCGGCCAGCTCGAGCACCTCAGCCGCGAGGTACTCCATGACGGCGGCGAGGTAGACGGGCGCCCCGGCGCCGACGCGCTCTGCGTAGTTTCCCTTGCGCAGGAGGCGGTGGATTCTGCCGACCGGGAACTGGAGCCCAGCCCTGCTTGAGCGGGACTTTGACTTGCCCTTGACTTTGCCTCCCTTTCCGCGTCCGGACATGGCGATGGGCTAGCGACGGTGCACACGAAACGGAAACGAAAACGACCGGTGCGAGCGGCAGCGAGTCGAGCAGCGGAGTGCGTGCCGGCGCACTGCACTGCACTGCACTGCAATTCACTGGTTTCATCTACCAGGAGGAGGGACAGGCTAAGCAGCGAAGCTGCTGTTCCTGTTTGGACCTCTAGAGCTGTTGTGTGGCCTCACTGTTGGTTTGGCCTATGTGAGCGCCCGCGTGAGGGCGGACGCTGCTTTAAATGCGTCATAGCTGCTGCGGGAGAAGCTACTCCCGCAGCAGATCAGGCCAGCGCGTGGTTGGCCTGCGGTGGACTTGGTGTCCCAGTCCACGTATAAGATGACTGCCAGAGTGTCCTGCAGAGGCATAGAACACTCTGGCGGACTGCCTGATGCGATCCCGTAGCAACGGGACGCCAGCTTCCTCATGAAGCAGTCTCGTGGGGTACCGAGGCGGCTTGTGAAGTGCGAGTCGCAGCGCCCGATTTTGGACACGCTGGAGCATCGCAACGTGCGATGGAGCAGCATTCCCCCACACCACGGCGGCGTACTCGAGTACCGGCCGGACGAGGGCCAAGTACACGGTCAGGCCGTGCCGAGGGGGGAGAGTGGACGAGGGGTTCAGCAGCGGGTAGAGCGCCCGGAGACGCCCAATCGCCCGCCCCCTGATGTCGCGGATGTGCGGTAGCCAGGTGAGATGCCGGTCCAGCCGCACACCGAGGTATTGGCCTGTTGGTGACCACGGGATGGGGCCTCCCGAGATCGAGACAGGCGGCAGGGCAGGAGGCAGTCGTCTCCGAGTGAAGACGACCGCCTGGCTCTTGGCGGCGTTGAATTTGAGACGCCACTTGGTGGACCACGCCCCCAGGACGTCGCACGCAAGTTGGAGTCGGCGGCACATCGCGACCACGTTCATGCTGCGGGTGAACAGCGCAGTGTCGTCGGCGTAAAGAGCCAACTCCACGCGTGCCACCCGCGGTGCGTCGGCGGTGTACAAGGTGTACAGCAGGGGGCCGAGAACCGACCCCTGCGGTACCCCTGCACGAATCGGCCGGTCGGTGGATGTGCCGCCGGCGGCCCGGACGTGGAAGGTGCGGCCCTCTAGGTAGGACCGCAGTAGAAGTGCGTGCGACGTCGGGACCCCATGTACAAGGAGCTTGTACACGAGGCCCTCGTGCCACACGCTGTCGAACGCCTTGGAGACGTCTAGGAGTACCGCCCCAAGGTACTCCCGCGTCTCCAGCGCCCTCATCGCCTGTTCCACCAGGCGTAGGAGCTGGTGCGTGGTCGAGTGGCCCCGCCGGAATCCGAACTGCTCAGCTGGAAGGAGCCCTTCAGCGGTGACGTGGCGCCACAGCCGCTCCACGTACAATCTCTCAAAAATCTTGGAGAGAGACGGGAGCAGGCTGATCGGCCGGTAATGCTCCACCTGGCGCGGATCCTTGCCGGCCTTTGGGATAGCCACCACTTCCGCGTGTTTCCACGCGGAAGGGTAGATCCCAGACCTGAGGACACAGTTAAAAGTGTCCGCTAGTGGCTGATAGAGTGCCGGCGGCAATAGCCGCAGGAGGTGGTTTGTGACTCCATCAGAGCCACCTGCCTTCTTCGGGTTGAGGCGGCGGAGCTGGAGTCCAACCTCTTCAGCTGTGACGGGCGTGATCACATCATCAGCGGCCCTGGCGGCGAGGAAAACTGGTAGGTGGTTTTCCACGAGTTGGACGTGTTCGGCGTCGAAAACATCCGCGACCGGTCGGAAGTTGTCGGCGAACACGTCTGCGAGTGCGTTGGCCTTGGCGTCCGGGGCGCAGACAACCTCGCCGCCGACATGGAGCGGCGGAACAGGCTGATGGCGGCGGAGGAAGCGCTTGGCGGTCCGCCAGGCACTCCCATCAGTCGTGTTCAGGGTGGCCACAAGGCCAGCCCAGTCACGGTTTCGGTGTTGGTCGATGGCGGCCCGGATTTCGCGCCGTGCCCGATTGAGGCGACGCTTGGTCTCAGGCTGCCTAGTGAGTTGCCACTCGCGAAAGAGGCGGTTTTTGGCCGTTATAGCCTCCAGTATGTGCGGAGGAAGCTGCCGAGACATCTCTCGGGGCCGCCGCGGCTGTCGGGGAGATGCAGCGGCAGCAGCGCTAAGGGTGTGCCGCGTAAAAAAGGCCAGCGCAGCATCGGCCCCCTCCAGGGCAGGATCTGGGGCATCTTCAAAGCGGCCGAGCAGTTCGGCTTGGAATCTGGCTTCGTCAATTCCGCGGAAGGTGCGGCGAGCAGGCGGCAGGGAGGCGCCGACAACGTCCATATCGTAGACCACCGGAAGGTGGTCAGAGGACAGGGCGCAGCGGACGGTAGCCGACGTAAAGTGCCCGACGCCTTTCAGGACTGCGACGTCGAGCACGTCGGGCTGGCCTCTGTTGGGAAAGAATGTATGGTCAAATGGACCCAGAACTAGAGCGCCGTGGCGTTGAGTGACGCGGAGAAGGCGTCGCCCGCTGACGTTGGTGACTCGAGAATTCCATTGCGGGCTCTTGGCATTTAAGTCACCCGCAATGAAAAGTTTCCCACGCAGCGTTAGGAGGGCATCAAGGTCGGCCTCCAGGAGATGGCCCCTCGGCGGCCTGTAGACAGCGATGAAGGTAATGACACCAGCTGTGGTGGTGACAGCCACCCCAGTGGCCTCTACCGCAGCTAGAGGCGGCAGCAGGACAGCTTGGTGCTTCAGTGAGTTTTTCACATATATGGCAGTGCCTCCACCATGGGTGGGCCGGTCGGTGCGGTAGCAGCGATAGTTCGCCACACCGACGGCCACGCCAGGTTTAAGAAACGTCTCACAGACGAGGCAGATGTCTATCGCCTCATCTCGGAGGAATTGACGGAATTCCCCTTGTTGGGGAACTAAGCCGCGTGCGTTAAAGCCGCACACGGTGAGCCCATGTATATGCTCATTTTCCATGGCGGTCCGCAGGAACAACGCCGGCCTGGAGGGCGGACGTGACGGCAGTGACTAACACCGGCAGCTGCTCGAGCAGCTGGCTCAACGAACGCAAAAGCGTGTGGAGCTCAGCTGCATCAGGGGCCGTGGGACCTCTGGGGCGGCCTCCAAGGCAGGAACAGCAGGCTGCGGTGGGACCGCAGGAGGTGATGTTTGCAGCGGCACAGCCCGAGGGGCAGACCGCTGTCGCGGGGCAGCAGTGGCCGGACGTTCTGCCGCAGGGGCGGTGCGCCGCGGCCGTCGGCGGCGCCGGCGGGGGGAAGCAGCCGGTGCGGAAGGCGCGGGTGCAGGGGGAGCAGCCACATCTGACGGGGCAGGCTGCTGCAGCGCAGCGCCATCAGAGGCAGCAGGCCGCTGAGTAGAGGGGGCGGGCGCCCCCCCCTTGGCGGCATCAGCGAAGCTGGTGCCAGGCTGCACCTTGCGGGAAGGGGTAGCCCGGCCGCGATGCTGCTGGCGGCCACGTTGGAAGGCCGGACATCCCCGGTAGCTCGCAACGTGCGCGCCACTGCAGTTGCAGCACGTCGGTTTGTCCTCTCGCGGGAGTGGGCATTCCTTGCTCTGATGCTGGGCCCCGCACTTGACACAGCGGGGCGGCATCGAACAATAGCGCGACACATGGTCGAGCCGTTGGCAGGAGAAACACTGGGCCCTCCTGCCCTTGGCCCTCAGTGGCTCCACTGCGACATCGACCCGCCCAACCCGCTGCACCTGGAAAATCTTGCGATTTTCCAGGTTGTCAACAAGGACAACCAGGTACAGCGGCATTGGTCGGTGGGTGCGTGGGGAGTTCATGAGCCCCGTGTGTCGGATGCCGAAGCCCATGTCCTCCAGTTCTTCGCGTAGATAATCCGCCCCAAACTGGAGGGGGAGGCGGCGGAACACCACCTTCAGCAGTTTGAGTGGCTCCGATGGGTGCGTGTAGCAATGGAGGCCATCTTTGCAGATGACCTCCATGACTGCACGGTAGTCCTCAGCAGAAGTCGTGAGGAGCCGGTAAAGATTATTGCCAGCAGTCCTGACGCTGGCAGTTGGCGCCACCCTGGCGATCTTCTGCTCGAACAGCCGATAAGGGCCGTCCCATTGGACGACAATCGGCGGGGGGCGCGACACAGCAGGCCGGCGTGGCACCCCGGCGTCGTCCGAGACATCATCAGGCGCGTCCTGGAAGGCGTTGGCGGTCGGCAGCGGCAGCGCAGGCTGTAGGACAGCCGCCCTTGCCGTGTGCCGCCTGGCAGGGGTAACAAAACCGTCCTCATCAGGGTGGCGCGCAGCAGCAGGCCCAGAGGAGGACCTCTGCTCCCTCGCGCACACCGTCGTCTCGACCGCCTGGGCCGCAGTGGCAGCGGCGGCGCGGGAGGCCTTAGTGGCCTTCTTCCGCGGCCGAGCAGTGTCGGAGGCTTGGGAGCGGCCGTCAGAGTCGTCCGTCGCGTCAGCCCGGCGCTTACGGAGCGCACGAGCATCGTCAGCGTCACGTCTGTCAGCGTCAGCAATGGCCTCCGCAAGATTTGCGTCTGGCAAGTCGTCGTCGTCGGTAATCATGGCGGCCTCTTGGGCTGGTTTTGCAACCGCCCGGACCGCGGTAGAGCCCTTCGCGCAGGGCGCGGCAGAAACTGGCGTGGCTACGGGTTCTTGATGTTGCAGGGCCGTAGGAGCAGCCACATGTGAACCGACCTCTCGCATGGTCGGCCCCTGTGGCGCACCCTGTGAGACCGCCGTCGCCAGAGACGCAGCCTGTGCGCCTGGCGAGGCCCCCACCGGCTCACCTGTCGCCTGTCGCCCCGTGCCCGGCAGTGCAGAAGCCTTCCATATCCTGCAGTACGCAAGTATGGCAGCTTCGTCGTCCTCACGACCGGGGTAGTCACCCCCATGTGCAAGCTTATGCATGCGCACTTCCATGCGCTCCTGGGAGCGAGAAACATCAACAAGAGAAACGTCCAAGTAATTGTCAAGTGGTCGGCGCCGGTTCGTCATAAGTGGGGGGCCGGATGGGGCCGCCGACGGGAGCAACTCAGTCGCCTGAGCTGACCCCGCCGGACAGCGATCCGCCACACCCTTCGCTCGATCGTCAAACACGTCCTCTCGCCTCGACATCTCAGCTCGGAGTCCGCGTCGCGTGCGTGCGTCGAGCAGCGGAGTGCGTCGCGTCGTGCGTGCCGGCGCAGCCGGGGTGGGGGTGCTTTATGGGCTCGGGTGCGGCGGCCGGTTGCGCGCGCGCCCCATTGGTCGGCGGCCGCAACAGGGCGAGCTGGTAAAGGTGCGGCGGCGGCTGGCGGCGGGTGCCACTGTGTGGGGAGACGCTGACTAGAGCGGAGCGCTTGCTACTGGTGTTGCTGCTGCCGTACGTTGGTTCGAGATGCCGCCCAAGACTAGCGGGAAGGCCGCCAAGAAGGCTGGCAAGGCGCAGAAGAACATTTCGAAGGGCGACAAGAAGAAGAAGCGCAAGAGGAAGGAGAGCTATGCCATCTACATCTACAAGGTGCTGAAGCAGGTGCACCCTGACACGGGCATCTCGTCGAAGGCGATGAGCATCATGAACAGCTTCGTGAACGACATTTTCGAGCGCATTGCGGCCGAGGCTTCTCGCCTGGCGCACTACAACAAGCGCTCGACCATCACGTCCCGCGAGATCCAGACCGCTGTGCGGCTGTTGCTGCCTGGCGAGCTGGCCAAGCACGCCGTGAGCGAGGGCACGAAGGCGGTGACCAAGTACACGAGCTCCAAGTAAGGAGGTGGCTCTGGAATGGAAGGAAGGATGGAGAAGGCTCCTCCGTTGCGAGAGCGGCAAAACGGCCCTTTTCAGGGCCACCAACTTGCCTTTTGCGGGAAGGGCGGAATTGTTGTTGTTGTTTTGTGGACGGCTGTGATGTGTGCGTTTTGATTGTGGGTGGGTGGGGGTCCGCGTCAAAGCGTTGTTGCGGGGTACGGCCACGAGGTTGGTCGCCGTGGCGTGGAATGGTGGCACGCCTCGTTGGCGTTGTGTGTCACCGTAACGACGGCCGTCTGCGGGTTTGGTTTGCACATCACACATGGCGAGGGTGAAATGTGCAATGTTTTGCCGCCCACTATTCCCTTTGCAGTACGCCGAGTTGACAATGGTGCGACGTAACTGCAGCGTGGAGGTGTGTGGAGTGACGTTGAAATGAACGTGCCATTAAGAGACGCATTGTTGTTTTGTATTGTACTGTACGTGTACGGCGACACGCACGATGATGTACCATTCGACTCTGATTTTTGATAGCCGTGTCTGACTGATTGCGTAGGACGCACGCACACCGATGTCGTCATTCGAGATGCACGCGTGTCCAGTGCAGTACAGTAAGCGCGACGCTAGACGACGACGACGGCGGCGGCGGCGGCGGCGGCGGCGGCGGCGGCGGCGGTCGTTTTTGGCGAATGTCTGTACACGTGTTTGTCTGTGTCCATCCGGTATGTATTTGTTTGTTTGACATAGTTTTGTGTAACTGTCGATCGGCGCGATAGACCGGCGTCACGCAACTGAACCGAAGTCTTTGGGCACACCCGTCATACTGTTGTACACCGTCGCGCTGAGAACGGTAACGAAAGGTTGACTTTGATCGGTCGAATGTCTGGGCAGAACGTGAGGAATGAGGCAAGAGTGCAGGAGGAAAGGACAGCGGGGGGGGGGGGGGGGGGCAAAAGAGAGAGGAAGGGAGAAACGCATTCGTAGAGCAACGGAACGTTCCCGTGTCGGAGGCGTATTGGAGCCGCACTGAAATGCGTTTAACGGCGGCGCGGCTGCAAGTGTCTGCCGTGGTGAACGTTACCTTACCTTTGACGGCTGCATTGGGCTTTGCCTTTGCTTGTGCATTTTGCTTTCGCTTTCCCGGATGTACGTAACGTTTGTTGATATGGTTCTGAGGAAGAGTGTATGACAGTGCCGTGCCGTCCATGTTCGTGTGCCCTCCCATTGTTGTGTATGCTATTGTCTGTGTACTTGAATGATGTATGTAGGTGTTTAGTGGACATGTTTTACCAGTGGGGGGAAATGGATCGTCGATAGTTGGCGTCACTCTGTCACGGTCGAGATGACGCACCCTCCCTACAGAAAGGTGTCGAGAAAGTGTGTGTGTGTGTTTAGCGAATTGCGTCCGTGAATTGGCAGTGTTTGGAGGTGGGCGTGCCCTGCATGTGGCCCGGAAGGCTGTTCGTTTGGCGGTAGTGTTGTGTGGACAGGGGAGGGGCATGCGTAACGCTGCTGGCATGACATTCGGGAGATGGGAGGGGGCAAACGAGGAGCGGCGGCCAGAGACGGGACGGGGAGGGGCGCGGTGTGGGTGGCTTGCGCCTGTGCTCGGCGTTGTGGTTTGTGCAAAAGAGGAGGAGAAAAACAATGAGGTGCCAGGGAGGGGAGCGTTGTTGTGTTGTGGTTGTCGTGGTGTAGCCGCAGACGCGGCTGTCAGTGAACGTGGCGAGACGGACGGATGCGCGGAGGGGCGGGGGCGGCGCATTTCGCCGGTGCCGTGCCATGCCTGAAAGCCGCGTGGTCGCTGTGTTGTTGGTGGCGTGGGGGCGAGGAGAGTACCGTACGGGTGTGCTTGTGCGCCGGAAATGGCACACTGCGCCTGCCCGTCTTGGAGGCTGATGGCTGTGGTGTGGAAATGGGGCGCGGTGATGGTGAAGCAGTTGAAGAACAGAAAAAGAAACCAAAAACGTAAGGGGGAGGCCATGGCGTGATGCGGCGGTGGTGGTGAGAGCGGGAAAAACAAAACAAAAAAAAACAACAAAAAAAAGAAGGGAAAACAACAAGAAACAAAAAAGAAAACAAAAAGTCTATCAAGATTAAAATGTAAATGGAAATGGACCCAGGTATAACCTCCCCGCACAAATAGCAGAGAGTCCGATGATAATAAAAATGTGCCAGAATGTTAACGTCCCTACAAAACAAACCCAACGATAAGTAACAGTGCAACAGACATAATGAAACCTGATACATTGTATGAGGGCAGCAGCGTTGACCTTTGGCCCTGTATTCAGAATAAAAAGAGCCAAAGATCGTTACCCCAATGAAAAAGAGACACACACACACACACACACAAAAAAAACAAAAAAAAAAAGTGCATTTATATCTGCTCCTCAATTGTAGATACCCCTTACACAGCTGTGTGCAATGAATGAGTGCTGGCTGGTAATTAATTTGCACTCCTTGGAGGGAAATGCCATAGGAAGTAGTCTTTAAAAAGTGAATGTTTTTCTTTAAAAAAAAAAAAAGTTACTTTAGAAAAAAAGTAATATTGGGGCATTTGTTGTTGAACAAAATAAGTACAATTAACATACGTTATCAGATTTGCGCAATGCAGCTTCACACTACCTTGTTATTGTAACACAATATACTGTACATCGTCCCGAACCGTGACCAGAGTCGCGAGACGAGCAGAGCACGCCGCCGACGCCCGCTCAGTACAACCGTCCACCCGCTACGACTGTCGACTGTCGACTGACGACTACTACCTCTCCCGACTCGCGCTACAATATATATAACAACTGTTCCTGGCGACTCGCTGCGTGCCACTACTGTCGTCTGGCGCGGTCCAAGCGCCGACTAGCAACGATAAATAACTCTCTGGTCAGACAGAGATGCTGTCATGCCTCGCCATCGCTCTGGTAATGAGTACATACGTGTTGCAGCGTGCGTACCACCGGAACACGCAGTGGCGGAGCCAAAGACTGTGTTGTCGAGGTCGAGTGCGTGCGGGAAGAGAGGCAGCGTCGGCACGGAGATGCAAGCGAGCGAGACACACGGGGGCTGCGGCGTGGCGCGTTTGCGGTTGGCGCCTTTGGTGGCAACGGCCGGGACAAGCAGCGGTGTATGGTGTGGTGCGGGGCGGACAGGGGCGGCGGTGGACGGGGAGGAGGAGGCGGCGCGACGACGGCATGGGGGCGAAAACGGGACGGGGGACGGCGGATGTTGAGAGGCGTCACGCGCGGACAGGACACAGACACAGAGACACACAGATTGGAAAGGGAGGGTGCGCGGTAGTAGTTGGGAATGTGCGTGCGTACCGTGCGGGATGGGAGTGGGCGAGGAACACGGTCGTGGCCCCTGTTTTGGGTGCGTGTGATGACGTCGGTGTGTTGTGGGAAGGGAAGGTGCTGTGGCGGCGGCGCGTAATGGGCGTAGGCCGAAAAGAGAAAGGAACGTGGGCAGTGTGTTGTTGGCAAGCGTCGGTTCGACCGCGACGTTGATGGGCAGGGCAGGGCAGGGCAAGGTTAATGGTGGTAGGAGTAGGCGTGTGGGCGCAAAAAATCTGCCGCTGCAGGCGGTGCCGTAACCGCCATGGCGGGAAGGAGAGAGGGCCAAAGAAAGAAAGAAAGAAAGAAAGAAAGAAAGAAAGAAAGAAAGAAAGAAAGAAGAAAAAAAAAAGGAGGAGGGGGGGGGGGCGGGCGAAAGTGGAGAGGCGGTGGTGTGAGAAGGGCGGGGGCGGAAGGAAGGCAGGAAGGACAAGAGGCGAGGCGACGGCTGGCTTTGTGTATCGGTCGGTCTCTGGCTATGCTTCGTTTTCTGCAGCAGGGTCGGTGCGCGGCGTGGCTCGCGGCTGTGGGAACGCCTGGCGGCTGGACGGCCAGCAATGCGGTTGGATGGGCGGCCACAGCACCGCACCTGTGCCCGAGGAGGAGACGCTGGCGGCGGGCCCTGAGGTGAGGCCGGCTCGGCTGGGGCTGGGGCTGTGGATGTGTAGGTGTGCGCCGCTGCTGCAACAACGAGTAAAACGCGAGAAGAAGGGATGGCGGTAGAGAGAGAAAAAAAAAAAAAAGGGTCGTGTTGTGTTGATGCGCAGGCAGACGCGTACAGAGAGACGAGCCCGGTCTGCAGCAGGGTGTGGCCGTGCCGAGTGCAGAGCAGCGGCGGCGGCGGCGGCTCGGTTCGGTTCGGCCCGGCCCGGCGGGCCGCGCTGTTGTCGCGGACGTGAGCGCCCCCTGGCGGGTGGCCGGAGGCGGCGCGGCGTGTTGGACGTGTGGCTGGTGGCAGTGCACAATTTGCGAGTGGCGGGCGGTGTGGTGTGGCGGTTGGCGCGTCGGGCGGCGGAGAGAGAGAGAGGAGAGGTATGTGTTGCGGGCGCCCTTTGCTGCGCTGCGTCGTTGCGTGTGCCGTACAGGGCGGGCGCTTGTCGACTGTGTGGGCGGTGTGGTGAATTGGCGGCGTTGTGCCGCGTGTGCCCGGCCGAAGGCGTCGGGAAAAACAGAAGGAAAGGAGAGAGTGTGAGTGGGTCCGGTGTGCGTAGGCCCGTGATGTCGCGTCACGCCGCGTCATGTTTGTGAAACGGCTGCCGGGAGGTGTGGTAGCGAGCCGGTCGGTGTCAGTGCGAAGGGGAATGTGCGTGCGTTTGGCGGTTTCGGTGTGCTTTTTGCGGCGTGAGAGTGGGAATTAGTGGGGCCGGCTGTTGTGTTGGTTCCTTGTGTCTTGTGTCGTGTAGCTTGATGGCAACGTGGAAGGACGCCGGTTTCGTTTCGAGCCTTGCGTGTGGTTGTCGACGTTGACTGGTTGGCGTGTGCCGATGCACGTGCATGTGTGGGTCGCGAGTGCGTTTTTGGCTGGCTGTGTGTGTGTTGGGGGGGAAGGGGGAGGCGGTGGTGAAAGTGCAGTCGTTGCCACGGGCGTCGTCGGGTGGGGCTGGGGCTGTGCGTCGTGGTGGCGGAAAGGTGGTAGGTTGCGGGAAGCGAGCCCGTCGTTGACGGTGTCGCGTGAGTTGTGAATCGAGTGGGGCGCGGGGCGCGGGACAGGAGCAGCGTGCCGCTGCGTCGTGGTCGCCAGCAGAGGCTGTGCCTGTGCGTGTGCTTGTTCGTTTTGTGGGCGGCGGTTCGTGCGAGGCGTTTTTTGTTTTGATTTGTGTTGCCCTAGTTGTTAGTTTATTTTGTTTGTTTTTTGGTTTTTGTTTGTTATTTTGAGACGACGACTGGTTGGTGGCGTGCGCCTCCCGTGTCGTTTGTGTGTGTGTGTTTTTTTTTTTTTTTTGTGTGTTTTTTTTGCACTGGGCCCTGGGGGTGGGTGGGTGCGTGTCGATTGCCGGCTGGCGAAAGGTGCGCCATCGGCGGGGTGGGTCGCCGGCACAAGTAGAGGCGGCGGCGGCGGCGGCGGCGGCGTTGTTGTTGTTGTTGTTGTTGTGTGGTGTTTGTTTTGTTCGGCTGTGTCGGCGAGCTGTGTTGCGGTGCGTGTGAATGGTGGTGCAAAAGTGCTGGCGTTGGGGGTGCGACTGCGACGGCGGCGAGCCGCGGGCGCGCATGATAGTGATGTTGTGAACAGCGGCTGTGTACGGTAGTGGTGTAGTTGTAGCACGACGTGCATCCGGGCCGGCGCGGAAAGCGCAGTTGCGGGCGGTTGCCCTTCGGTGCCAGCCATGTCGCGTGAGCGGCGGGTTGCTCTGGTGTCGACACGTGGTGCTCTGGGTTGTTGTGTGGTGCCCTTTGGCCGGTGGGGTTGGTTCGCGTGTGTCTCGTTCGCGCTCGGTATCTGGTCGTGGTCGTGCTGCTCCCCGTCTGTCGGCGGTTTTTCGACGTCGTCTGTACGTTTTGTTTGTTTGTTTGTTTGCGGCGTGCCTGCCGACGTCGTCCCGTCGCGACCTTTCAACCGAAAGTGTGGCGCCCGAAGGTGAACGAACGTAGCCTGACCTCGGCGCTTTACGCTGAGCTGAGGTGAGCTGAGCGAACCGAACCGAACCTAACCTGTGGTGAGGTGAGCTCAGCCTGAGCCCCTAACGTCTACGTAAGGTAAGCTGTCCGGCTCACGCCTCACGTTTTTGAACGCTTTTTAACCTACGTTTGACGCTTCTTAACCTAGCACTGACCCCTTAACCTAACCTAACGTGTAACCTAACCTAACCTAACCTAACCTAACCTAACCTAACCTAAGCTCTGACGCCTGACGTGTTTGAATGCTTAACCTAAGTTTGACGCTTAACCTAACCCAAGTCCCCTTAACGTAACCCACGTCCACCTAACCTAACCTAACCTAACCTAGACGTGTAAACGTAATGTGTAACGCGTAACGTGTAAGGTCGGCTGTCGTGTGTGCTGACGGCAGATTGGGTTGGTCTGTAGATTCGGATTGCGGTTTGCCTCGGTCGAGGGGTTGGGTCGGAAGCGGCGAGGGGCGGCGGCGCCTGTTGCGCAGGCGGCGTCCGTTTGCGGCGGGCAATTGTTGAGAAACGGCTGTGAATGTTGGCGGGCGAGAGGAGGAGGACGGCGCGCGATGTGGCCCGACGGCTGCGGGCCGATCGGGAAACGGCGGGAGGGCGACGGAAGGCGATGGGGCGGCGGAGGCGCGTTTGCACGGCCGTCATCGCCGCACGCCTCGGCTTGTGTGGCTGTGGCGCCGGCCGCGCTGGCCGGGCTGCCGCGGCGACGGTGTGGGAGTTTTGCCGAAGGTTTGGCCATTGTGGCGGGTCGTCGGCTGGGGCTGTGGGGGCGGCATTTGGGCGGGGGCGGCGATTCTCGGCGGGCCGACCCAGGCTGTAGCGCGCGGTAGCTGCAGTTTGGCCGTGGTTTGCGGCGCTGCCGTGGCGACTGGTTGGCGACTGTGGTGTGGCTGTGTGTAGCCCCATCCTCGGTGGTTTGAAAGGCGCGGGCGGTTGTGGCGCAGGTTTGGGGCTGCTCCGCACAGGCTGTCGGACGTTGGGCGGTAGCAAGCGCGGGAGGCGCGGCGCGGCGGCGCGCAGAGTGGCGGCCGCTCTCTCGGCTGTCCGCGCCCGCCCGCGACACTGGCTGGGCCCTTGTGATTCTCTGCTCTGCTGTGCTGTGCTTGCGTGCCTGCCGTCCCGCTCGCTCTCGCTCTCGCTCTCGCTCTCGCTGTGTGTTACGCGCGTCGTCGAAATGGCAGATCAGGCGGCTACGAACGAGACTGCTGCGGCACCCGCCGCCACCGGCACTACGAAGAAGGCCAAGTCTGCGTCGTCTGCGAAGAAGCCGCGCGCCAAGCCTGCGCACCCGCGCACCTCTGAGATGGTGACGGCGGCCATCAAGAGTCTGAAGGAGCGCGGCGGGTCGTCGCTGCAGGCGATCAAGAAGTACATTGCCGCGCACTACAAGCTGGACGCGGAGAAGCTGGCGCCGTTTATCAAGAAGTACCTCAAGTCGGCCGTCGTGGCGGGCGAGCTGGTGCAGACGAAGGGGAAGGGCGCGTCCGGCTCGTTCAAGCTTGCCGGCGCCGGCGGCGGGGGGGCGGCCGAGGGCGGCAAGGCTCGTGCTGGCGGTGCCAAGAAGAAGCGCGCCGCTCCGGCCAGCAAGGAGAAGAAGGGCGCCCGTGCGGCCGGCGCAAAGAAGGCTGGTGGCGTGAAGGCGGCGACCGGTCGGAAGGCGGGCGCCGCCAAGAAGGCGTCTGCGGCGTCGGCCGCTCCCGCGGGTGCGAAGAAGGCGGCTGCGGCCAAGCCGGCCAAGGCCAAGTCGCCGTCGAAGGCGAAGAAGGCCGCCAAGGTTCCGACGAAGAAGCCGAAGGCGCCGCGCCCGAAGAAGGCGACGACGCCGTCTAAGGCGAAGGCTTCGCCCAAGAAGAAGAAGTAGAGTAGAGGAGAAAGAGATGGGAAAGGAAGGGTTTGGCGCTTGGCTCCGTCGTCCCCACCCCCCGTCGTCGTCTAGTGGCGCGCAAGAGACGCGCGGCCCAAAACGGCCCTTCTCAGGGCCATCAAAGCACGTCGGGGAAGGTTTTGATTGTCGTGTTGCGTTTGGTGTGGGTGTCTGTCTGTATGCCCGTGGGGATGCTGTTTGCGTGCCGTGGTGGTTGGATTGCGGGGGTCGGTGGCGGGTGTGGGCGGCGGTAGCGGTGGTGTTGTTGTCGTGGTTGAGTGTCGCCGTGCTTTTTGGCGGCGGCCGACGGTTGGTTTTCTGTCACGTTGTTTTTGAATACGTTGGTTGGCTTGCCTGCGTTCAGTTCTTCTCGGATGTCTTGTCTCGTCGTGTCCGGTCTTTGTTTGTTTCTTTGTGTGTGTTATGTTTTGCAACGGGGGGCACGTTGAGATGTGGAAGGAGTCGGCGGGGATTTCGGTGGCGTGTAGAGCGCGCGTGCCTGGCCGTTGGCCGTCGGTGCGGGTTTTGTTTTCGAAACGAAAGCGGCGGCCGGCCAGCCACCCGTGCGGTGTGACGTCGGCCGTTGGGTATTGTGCGCCTTGAGCGGCCGGGGAGGGATGATGTGCGATTGTTGCGCGCTGCTAGCAGGCAGGCAGAGTGAGCGGGTGTGGCGGACGGACGGGAAGTGGTGGTTTGTTTTTTGTTTGTTTGTGTGGTTGTGGGGCGAGAGGCAGGCGACCGACAAAGTTTGCTCGCGACGGAGAGATGTTAGTGGCCCTGAAAAGGGCCGTTTTTGTTTGTGCGGTGCGGTGCCGCGGCGCGGTTTAGGCGCGCTCGCCGCGGATGCGGCGCGCGAGCTGGATGTCCTTGGGCATGATGGTGACGCGCTTGGCGTGGATTGCGCACAGGTTGGTGTCTTCGAAGAGGCCGACGAGGTAGGCCTCGCTGGCCTCCTGCAGGGCCATGACTGCGGAGCTCTGGAAGCGCAGGTCGGTCTTGAAGTCCTGGGCGATCTCGCGCATTAGGCGCTGGAATGGCAGCTTGCGGATGAGCAGCTCTGTGCTCTTCTGGTAGCGCCTGATTTCTCGCAGGGCGACGGTGCCCGGCCTGTAGCGGTGGGGCTTCTTGACGCCTCCGGTGGCGGGCGCGCTCTTCCTCGCCGCCTTGGTGGCGAGCTGTTTGCGCGGCGCCTTTCCGCCGGTGGACTTGCGGGCCGTTTGCTTTGTGCGGGCCATGGCGGTAGCGGTAGCGGAGCGGCGTGCGTGGAGGTTAGGTGCGGCGCGGCGTCCGGTGCTGCCTCCGTGCTGCGCTTATATGCCCTCGGTTGCGCGTGGTGGGGGGAGGGCGGGCCAGAGTCTATATAGGGGGGCGGCGGGCGCGCTGGGCGCAGACCGTAGCCGACTCGCCAGCCGCTGCAGCTGCTGTTTGTGCACGTTTTGCTTTGCCCGAGGAAGGAAGGATGACAGGCCGCGGCAAGGGAGGAAAGGGGCTCGGCAAGGGTGGCGCCAAGCGGCACCGCAAGGTGTTGCGCGACAACATCCAGGGCATCACGAAGCCCGCCATCCGCCGCCTGGCTCGCAGGGGCGGCGTGAAGCGCATCTCTGGTCTGATCTACGAGGAGACCCGCGGGGTGCTGAAGGTGTTCCTGGAGAACGTGATCCGCGACGCGGTGACGTACACTGAGCACGCCAAGCGCAAGACTGTGACGGCCATGGACGTGGTGTACGCCCTGAAGAGGCAGGGGCGCACCCTGTACGGTTTCGGCGGTTAGGCTGCGTCGCAGCGGGCGCTGGCCTTCCCGCGGCCGTGCTTGTGGGTGGGAGAGACTAGAAAACGGCCCTTTTCAGGGCCACCACACTGTTCGGAAGTTGAAAAGTGCGAAAGAGTCTGTGTTGTTGCTGCGTGTGTGCGCGCTGTGTTGTTTGTTTGTTTCTTTCTTTCCGTTTGAGCGACGTGATGTGACTGGGAGGGGAGAAGGAAAGGAAACGTGTCATGTGGCTGGCTGTGTGTGGAGCTGCTTCGTTTGTGTTTGTTATTGTGTGTCTTTGTATCGATCGCGATGGAGATGGCGGGCTGTGTGTTGTTGTGCGAGAGGCGGTGATTATTTGCTTGCGTGGTTTGGCTCTGTGTGTTTGCGGCGGCGTTGGGGTTTCCGAGGCAAGGCGTGTGGGCATAGGCGGCCGGATCAGCTGTTTGTTTCGTTCGTGTCGACGGCCGTTGCGCGCGGGAGTGGAGGGCGGTGTGTCGACACGCCTCCCTTTAACAATGGTCATTATTGCTGCCGTTGTCGTTTGGAAGGCGACTGCGACCGTGCAAAATGTGTGTGTGTGTGTGTGTGTGTGTGTGTGTGTGTGTGTGTGTGTGTGTGTTGGGCCACACGGGCTGTGTGGACGACAAGATGGCGGACGTGCGCCGGCGGCGGCTGTGCTGTGAAAGTGCAAAGTTAAAAAACAAAGCAAGGTGCGGCGAGGACGACTGAAATTTTGCTTTGGACGTAGGTTTGTGTGGTGGCCCTGAAAAGGGCCGATTGTTGTGGGCCGAGCCGGCAAAGCGCGTTGCGTGCAGGGGAGCACGCGGCGCTGCGACTGCCTGGCCTCCTTTAGGCCTTCTTCTCGGTCTTCTTTGGCAGCAGGACGGCCTGGATGTTGGGCAGGACACCACCCTGTGCGATGGTGACGCCCGACAGGAGCTTGTTGAGCTCCTCGTCGTTGCGGATGGCAAGCTGCAGGTGGCGCGGGATGATGCGCGTCTTCTTGTTGTCGCGGGCCGCGTTTCCGGCCAGCTCGAGCACCTCAGCCGCGAGGTACTCCATGACGGCGGCGAGGTAGACGGGCGCCCCGGCGCCGACGCGCTCTGCGTAGTTTCCCTTGCGCAGGAGGCGGTGGATTCTGCCGACCGGGAACTGGAGCCCAGCCCTGCTTGAGCGGGACTTTGACTTGCCCTTGACTTTGCCTCCCTTTCCGCGTCCGGACATGGCGATGGGCTAGCGACGGTGCACACGAAACGGAAACGAAAACGACCGGTGCGAGCGGCAGCGAGTCGAGCAGCGGACTGCGTGCCGGCGCAGCCGGGGTGGGGGTGCTTTATGGGCTCGGGTGCGGCGGCCGGTTGCGCGCGCGCCCCATTGGTCGGCGGCCGCAACAGGGCGAGCTGGTAAAGGTGCGGCGGCGGCTGGCGGCGGGTGCCACTGTGTGGGGAGACGCTGACTAGAGCGGAGCGCTTGCTACTGGTGTTGCTGCTGCCGTACGTTGGTTCGAGATGCCGCCCAAGACTAGCGGGAAGGCCGCCAAGAAGGCTGGCAAGGCGCAGAAGAACATTTCGAAGGGCGACAAGAAGAAGAAGCGCAAGAGGAAGGAGAGCTATGCCATCTACATCTACAAGGTGCTGAAGCAGGTGCACCCTGACACGGGCATCTCGTCGAAGGCGATGAGCATCATGAACAGCTTCGTGAACG
This sequence comes from Schistocerca americana, assembly GCF_021461395.2. Classification (NCBI taxonomy): domain Eukaryota; kingdom Metazoa; phylum Arthropoda; class Insecta; order Orthoptera; family Acrididae; genus Schistocerca; species Schistocerca americana. The sequence goes on along the minus strand of NC_060126.1, from coordinate 75,050,327 downwards.
ACATTTTCGAGCGCATTGCGGCCGAGGCTTCTCGCCTGGCGCACTACAACAAGCGCTCGACCATCACGTCCCGCGAGATCCAGACCGCTGTGCGGCTGTTGCTGCCTGGCGAGCTGGCCAAGCACGCCGTGAGCGAGGGCACGAAGGCGGTGACCAAGTACACGAGCTCCAAGTAAGGAGGTGGCTCTGGAATGGAAGGAAGGATGGAGAAGGCTCCTCCGTTGCGAGAGCGGCAAAACGGCCCTTTTCAGGGCCACCAACTTGCCTTTTGCGGGAAGGGCGGAATTGTTGTTGTTGTTTTGTGGACGGCTGTGATGTGTGCGTTTTGATTGTGGGTGGGTGGGGGTCCGCGTCAAAGCGTTGTTGCGGGGTACGGCCACGAGGTTGGTCGCCGTGGCGTGGAATGGTGGCACGCCTCGTTGGCGTTGTGTGTCACCGTAACGACGGCCGTCTGCGGGTTTGGTTTGCACATCACACATGGCGAGGGTGAAATGTGCAATGTTTTGCCGCCCACTATTCCCTTTGCAGTACGCCGAGTTGACAATGGTGCGACGTAACTGCAGCGTGGAGGTGTGTGGAGTGACGTTGAAATGAACGTGCCATTAAGAGACGCATTGTTGTTTTGTATTGTACTGTACGTGTACGGCGACACGCACGATGATGTACCATTCGACTCTGATTTTTGATAGCCGTGTCTGACTGATTGCGTAGGACGCACGCACACCGATGTCGTCATTCGAGATGCACGCGTGTCCAGTGCAGTACAGTAAGCGCGACGCTAGACGACGACGACGGCGGCGGCGGCGGCGGCGGCGGCGGCGGCGGCGGCGGTCGTTTTTGGCGAATGTCTGTACACGTGTTTGTCTGTGTCCATCCGGTATGTATTTGTTTGTTTGACATAGTTTTGTGTAACTGTCGATCGGCGCGATAGACCGGCGTCACGCAACTGAACCGAAGTCTTTGGGCACACCCGTCATACTGTTGTACACCGTCGCGCTGAGAACGGTAACGAAAGGTTGACTTTGATCGGTCGAATGTCTGGGCAGAACGTGAGGAATGAGGCAAGAGTGCAGGAGGAAAGGACAGAGGGGGGGGGGGGGGGCAAAAGAGAGAGGAAGGGAGAAACGCATTCGTAGAGCAACGGAACGTTCCCGTGTCGGAGGCGTATTGGAGCCGCACTGAAATGCGTTTAACGGCGGCGCGGCTGCAAGTGTCTGCCGTGGTGAACGTTACCTTACCTTTGACGGCTGCATTGGGCTTTGCCTTTGCTTGTGCTTTTTGCTTTCGCTTTCCCGGATGTACGTAACGTTTGTTGATATGGTTCTGAGGAAGAGTGTATGACAGTGCCGTGCCGTCCATGTTCGTGTGCCCTCCCATTGTTGTGTATGCTATTGTCTGTGTACTTGAATGATGTATGTAGGTGTTTAGTGGACATGTTTTACCAGTGGGGGGAAATGGATCGTCGATAGTTGGCGTCACTCTGTCACGGTCGAGATGACGCACCCTCCCTACAGAAAGGTGTCGAGAAAGTGTGTGTGTGTGTTTAGCGAATTGCGTCCGTGAATTGGCAGTGTTTGGAGGTGGGCGTGCCCTGCATGTGGCCCGGAAGGCTGTTCGTTTGGCGGTAGTGTTGTGTGGACAGGGGAGGGGCATGCGTAACGCTGCTGGCATGGCATTCGGGAGATGGGAGGGGGCAAACGAGGAGCGGCGGCCAGAGACGGGACGGGGAGGGGCGCGGTGTGGGTGGCTTGCGCCTGTGCTCGGCGTTGTGGTTTGTGCAAAAGAGGAGGAGAAAAACAATGAGGTGCCAGGGAGGGGAGCGTTGTTGTGTTGTGGTTGTCGTGGTGTAGCCGCAGACGCGGCTGTCAGTGAACGTGGCGAGACGGACGGATGCGCGGAGGGGCGGGGCCGGCGCATTTCGCCGGTGCCGTGCCATGCCTGAAAGCCGCGTGGTCGCTGTGTTGTTGGTGGCGTGGGGGCGAGGAGAGTACCGTACGGGTGTGCTTGTGCGCCGGAAATGGCACACTGCGCCTGCCCGTCTCGGAGGCTGATGGCTGTGGTGTGGAAATGCGGCGCGGTGATGGTGAAGCAGTTGAAGAACAGAAAAAGAAACCAAAAACGTAAGGGGGAGGCCATGGCGTGATGCGGCGGTGGTGGTGAGAGCGGGAAAAACAAAACAAAAAAAAACAACAAAAAAAAGAAGGGAAAACAACAAGAAACAAAAAAGAAAACAAAAAGTCTATCAAGATTAAAATGTAAATGGAAATGGACCCAGGTATAACCTCCCCGCACAAATAGCAGAGAGTCCGATGATAATAAAAATGTGCCAGAATGTTAACGTCCCTACAAAACAAACCCAACGATAAGTAACAGTGCAACAGACATAATGAAACCTGATACATTGTATGAGGGCAGCAGCGTTGACCTTTGGCCCTGTATTCAGAATAAAAAGAGCCAAAGATCGTTACCCCAATGAAAAAGAGACACACACACACACACACACACAAAAAAAAACAAAAAAAAAAAAGTGCATTTTTATCTGCTCCTCAATTGTAGATACCCCTTACACAGCTGTGTGCAATGAATGAGTGCTGGCTGGTAATTAATTTGCACTCCTTGGAGGGAAATGCCATAGGAAGTAGTCTTTAAAAAGTGAATGTTTTTCTTTAAAAAAAAAAAAGTTACTTTAGAAAAAAAGTAATATTGGGGCATTTGTTGTTGAACAAAATAAGTACAATTAACATACGTTATCAGATTTGCGCAACGCAGCTTCACACTACCTTGTTATTGTAACACAATATACTGTACATCGTCCCGAACCGTGACCAGAGTCGCGAGACGAGCAGAGCACGCCGCCGACGCCCGCTCAGTACAACCGTCCACCCGCTACGACTGTCGACTGTCGACTGACGACTACTACCTCTCCCGACTCGCGCTACAATATATATAACAACTGTTCCTGGCGACTCGCTGCGTGCCACTACTGTCGTCTGGCGCGGTCCAAGCGCCGACTAGCAACGATAAATAACTCTCTGGTCAGACAGAGATGCTGTCATGCCTCGCCATCGCTCTGGTAATGAGTACATACGTGTTGCAGCGTGCGTACCACCGGAACACGCAGTGGCGGAGCCAAAGACTGTGTTGTCGAGGTCGAGTGCGTGCGGGAAGAGAGGCAGCGTCGGCACGGAGATGCAAGCGAGCGAGACGCACGGGGGCTGCGGCGTGGCGCGTTTGCGGTTGGCGCCTTTGGTGGCAACGGCCGGGACAAGCAGCGGTGTATGGTGTGGTGCGGGGCGGACAGGGGCGGCGGTGGACGGGGAGGAGGAGGCGGCGCGACGACGGCATGGGGGCGAAAACGGGACGGGGGACGGCGGATGTTGAGAGGCGTCACGCGCGGACAGGACACAGACACAGAGACACACAGATTGGAAAGGGAGGGTGCGCGGTAGTAGTTGGGAATGTGCGTGCGTACCGTGCGGGATGGGAGTGGGCGAGGAACACGGTCGTGGCCCCTGTTTTGGGTGCGTGTGATGACGTCGGTGTGTTGTGGGAAGGGAAGGTGCTGTGGCGGCGGCGCGTAATGGGCGTAGGCCGAAAAGAGAAAGGAACGTGGGCAGTGTGTTGTTGGCAAGCGTCGGTTCGACCGCGACGTTGATGGGCAGGGCAGGGCAGGGCAAGGTTAATGGTGGTAGGAGTAGGCGTGTGGGCGCAAAAAATCTGCCGCTGCAGGCGGTGCCGTAACCGCCATGGCGGGAAGGAGAGAGGGCCAAAGAAAGAAAGAAAGAAAGAAAGAAAGAAAGAAAGAAAGAAAGAAAGAAAGAAAGAAAGAAGAAAAAAAAAAGGAGGAGGGGGGGGCGGGCGAAAGTAGGGAGGCGGTGGTGTGAGAAGGGCGGGGGCGGAAGGAAGGCAGGAAGGACAAGAGGCGAGGCGACGGCTGGCTTTGTGTATCGGTCGGTCTCTGGCTATGCTTCGTTTTCTGCAGCAGGGTCGGTGCGCGGCGTGGCTCGCGGCAGTGGGAACGCCTGGCGGCTGGACGGCCAGCAATGCGGTTGGATGGGCGGCCACAGCACCGCACCTGTGCCCGAGGAGGAGACGCTGGCGGCGGGCCCTGAGGTGAGGCCGGCTCGGCTGGGGCTGGGGCTGTGGATGTGTAGGTGTGCGCCGCTGCTGCAACAACGAGTAAAACGCGAGAAGAAGGGATGGCGGTAGAGAGAGAAAAAAAAAAAAAGGGTCGTGTTGTGTTGATGCGCAGGCAGACGCGTACAGAGAGACGAGCCCGGTCTGCAGCAGGGTGTGGCCGTGCCGAGTGCAGAGCAGCGGCGGCGGCGGCGGCTCGGTTCGGTTCGGCCCGGCCCGGCGGGCCGCGCTGTTGTCGCGGACGTGAGCGCCCCCTGGCGGGTGGCCGGAGGCGGCGCGGCGTGTTGGACGTGTGGCTGGTGGCAGTGCACAATTTGCGAGTGGCTGGCGGTGTGGTGTGGCGGTTGGCGCGTCGGGCGGCGGAGAGAGAGAGAGGAGAGGTATGTGTTGCGGGCGCCCTTTGCTGCGCTGCGTCGTTGCGTGTGCCGTACAGGGCGGGCGCTTGTCGACTGTGTGGGCGGTGTGGTGAATTGGCGGCGTTGTGCCGCGTGTGCCCGGCCGAAGGCGTCGGGAAAAACAGAAGGAAAGGAGAGAGTGTGAGTGGGTCCGGTGTGCGTAGGCCCGTGATGTCGCGTCACGCCGTGTCATGTTTGTGAAACGGCTGCCGGGAGGTGTGGTAGCGAGCCGGTCGGTGTCAGTGCGAAGGGGAATGTGCGTGCGTTTGGCGGTTTCGGTGTGCTTTTTGCGGCGTGAGAGTGGGAATTAGTGGGGCCGGCTGTTGTGTTGGTTCCTTGTGTCTTGTGTCGTGTAGCTTGATGGCAACGTGGAAGGACGCCGGTTTCGTTTCGAGCCTTGCGTGTGGTTGTCGACGTTGACTGGTTGGCGTGTGCCGATGCACGTGCATGTGTGGGTCGCGAGTGCGTTTTTGGCTGGCTGTGTGTGTGTTGGGGGGGAAGGGGGAGGCGGTGGTGAAAGTGCAGTCGTTGCCACGGGCGTCGTCGGGTGGGGCTGGGGCTGTGCGTCGTGGTGGCGGAAAGGTGGTAGGTTGCGGGAAGCGAGCCCGTCGTTGACGGTGTCGCGTGAGTTGTGAATCGAGTGGGGCGCGGGGCGCGGGACAGGAGCAGCGTGCCGCTGCGTCGTGGTCGCCAGCAGAGGCTGTGCCTGTGCGTGTGCTTGTTCGTTTTGTGGGCGGCGGTTCGTGCGAGGCGTTTTTTGTTTTGATTTGTGTTGCCCTAGTTGTTAGTTTATTTTGTTTGTTTTTTGGTTTTTGTTTGTTATTTTGAGACGACGACTGGTTGGTGGCGTGCGCCTCCCGTGTCGTTTGTGTGTGTGTGTTTTTTTTTTTTTTTGTGTGTTTTTTTTGCACTGGGCCCTGGGGGTGGGTGGGTGCGTGTCGATTGCCGGCTGGCGAAAGGTGCGCCATCGGCGGGGTGGGTCGCCGGCACAAGTAGAGGCGGCGGCGGCGGCGGCGGCGGCGTTGTTGTTGTTGTTGTTGTTGTTGTGTGGTGTTTGTTTTGTTCGGCTGTGTCGGCGAGCTGTGTTGCGGTGCGTGTGAATGGTGGTGCAAAAGTGCTGGCGTTGGGGGTGCGACTGCGACGGCGGCGAGCCGCGGGCGCGCATGATAGTGATGTTGTGAACAGCGGCTGTGTACGGTAGTGGTGTAGTTGTAGCACGACGTGCATCCGGGCCGGCGCGGAAAGCGCAGTTGCGGGCGGTTGCCCTTCGGTGCCAGCCATGTCGCGTGAGCGGCGGGTTGCTCTGGTGTCGACACGTGGTGCTCTGGGTTGTTGTGTGGTGCCCTTTGGCCGGTGGGGGTGGTTCGCGTGTGTCTCGTTCGCGCTCGGTATCTGGTCGTGGTCGTGCTGCTCCCCGTCTGTCGGCGGTTTTTCGACGTCGTCTGTACGTTTTGTTTGTTTGTTTGTTTGCGGCGTGCCTGCCGACGTCGTCCCGTCGCGACCTTTCAACCGAAAGTGTGGCGCCCGAAGGTGAACGAACGTAGCCTGACCTCGGCGCTTTACGCTGAGCTGAGGTGAGCTGAGCGAACCGAACCGAACCTAACCTGTGGTGAGGTGAGCTCAGCCTGAGCCCCTAACGTCTACGTAAGGTAAGCTGTCCGGCTCACGCCTCACGTTTTTGAACGCTTTTTAACCTACGTTTGACGCTTCTTAACCTAGCACTGACCCCTTAACCTAACCTAACGTGTAACCTAACCTAACCTAACCTAACCTAACCTAACCTAACCTAACCTAACCTAAGCTCTGACGCCTGACGTGTTTGAATGCTTAACCTAAGTTTGACGCTTAACCTAACCCAAGTCCCCTTAACGTAACCCACGTCCACCTAACCTAACCTAACCTAACCTAGACGTGTAAACGTAATGTGTAACGCGTAACGTGTAAGGTCGGCTGTCGTGTGTGCTGACGGCAGATTGGGTTGGTCTGTAGATTCGGATTGCGGTTTGCCTCGGTCGAGGGGTTGGGTCGGAAGCGGCGAGGGGCGGCGGCGCCTGTTGCGCAGGCGGCGTCCGTTTGCGGCGGGCAATTGTTGAGAAATGGCTGTGAATGTTGGCGGGCGAGAGGAGGAGGACGGCGCGCGATGTGGCCCGACGGCTGCGGGCCGATCGGGAAACGGCGGGAGGGCGACGGAAGGCGATGGGGCGGCGGAGGCGCGTTTGCACGGCCGTCATCGCCGCACGCCTCGGCTTGTGTGGCTGTGGCGCCGGCCGCGCTGGCCGGGCTGCCGCGGCGACGGTGTGGGAGTTTTGCCGAAGGTTTGGCCATTGTGGCGGGTCGTCGGCTGGGGCTGTGGGGGCGGCATTTGGGCGGGGGCGGCGATTCTCGGCGGGCCGACCCAGGCTGTAGCGCGCGGTAGCTGCAGTTTGGCCGTGGTTTGCGGCGCTGCCGTGGCGACTGGTTGGCGACTGTGGTGTGGCTGTGTGTAGCCCCATCCTCGGTGGTTTGAAAGGCGCGGGCGGTTGTGGCGCAGGTTTGGGGCTGCTCCGCACAGGCTGTCGGACGTTGGGCGGTAGCAAGCGCGGGAGGCGCGGCGCGGCGGCGCGCAGAGTGGCGGCCGCTCTCTCGGCCGTCCGCGCCCGCCCGCGACACTGGCTGGGCCCTTGTGATTCTCTGCTCTGCTGTGCTGTGCTTGCGTGCCTGCCGTCCCGCTCGCTCTCGCTCTCGCTCTCGCTGTGAGTTACGCGCGTCGTCGAAATGGCAGATCAGGCGGCTACGAACGAGACTGCTGCGGCACCCGCCGCCACCGGCACTACGAAGAAGGCCAAGTCTGCGTCGTCTGCGAAGAAGCCGCGCGCCAAGCCTGCGCACCCGCGCACCTCTGAGATGGTGACGGCGGCCATCAAGAGTCTGAAGGAGCGCGGCGGGTCGTCGCTGCAGGCGATCAAGAAGTACATTGCCGCGCACTACAAGCTGGACGCGGAGAAGCTGGCGCCGTTTATCAAGAAGTACCTCAAGTCGGCCGTCGTGGCGGGCGAGCTGGTGCAGACGAAGGGGAAGGGCGCGTCCGGCTCGTTCAAGCTTGCCGGCGCCGGCGGCGGGGGGGCGGCCGAGGGCGGCAAGGCTCGTGCTGGCGGTGCCAAGAAGAAGCGCGCCGCTCCGGCCAGCAAGGAGAAGAAGGGCGCCCGTGCGGCCGGCGCAAAGAAGGCTGGTGGCGTGAAGGCGGCGACCGGTCGGAAGGCGGGCGCCGCCAAGAAGGCGTCTGCGGCGTCGGCCGCTCCCGCGGGTGCGAAGAAGGCGGCTGCGGCCAAGCCGGCCAAGGCCAAGTCGCCGTCGAAGGCGAAGAAGGCCGCCAAGGTTCCGACGAAGAAGCCGAAGGCGCCGCGCCCGAAGAAGGCGACGACGCCGTCTAAGGCGAAGGCTTCGCCCAAGAAGAAGAAGTAGAGTAGAGGAGAAAGAGATGGGAAAGGAAGGGTTTGGCGCTTGGCTCCGTCGTCCCCACCCCCCGTCGTCGTCTAGTGGCGCGCAAGAGACGCGCGGCCCAAAACGGCCCTTCTCAGGGCCATCAAAGCACGTCGGGGAAGGTTTTGATTGTCGTGTTGCGTTTGGTGTGGGTGTCTGTCTGTATGCCCGTGGGGATGCTGTTTGCGTGCCGTGGTGGTTGGATTGCGGGGGTCGGTGGCGGGTGTGGGCGGCGGTAGCGGTAGCGGTAGCGGTGGTGTTGTTGTCGTGGTTGAGTGTCGCCGTGCTTTTTGGCGGCGGCCGACGGTTGGTTTTCTGTCACGTTGTTTTTGAATACGTTGGTTGGCTTGCCTGCGTTCAGTTCTTCTCGGATGTCTTGTCTCGTCGTGTCCGGTCTTTGTTTGTTTCTTTGTGTGTGTTATGTTTTGCAACGGGGGGCACGTTGAGATGTGGAAGGAGTCGGCGGGGATTTCGGTGGCGTGTAGAGCGCGCGTGCCTGGCCGTTGGCCGTCGGTGCGGGTTTTGTTTTCGAAACGAAAGCGGCGGCCGGCCAGCCACCCGTGCGGTGTGACGTCGGCCGTTGGGTATTGTGCGCCTTGAGCGGCCGGGGAGGGATGATGTGCGATTGTTGCGCGCTGCTAGCAGGCAGGCAGAGTGAGCGGGTGTGGCGGACGGACGGGAAGTGGTGGTTTGTTTTTTGTTTGTTTGTGTGGTTGTGGGGCGAGAGGCAGGCGACCGACAAAGTTTGCTCGCGACGGAGAGATGTTAGTGGCCCTGAAAAGGGCCGTTTTTGTTTGTGCGGTGCGGTGCCGCGGCGCGGTTTAGGCGCGCTCGCCGCGGATGCGGCGCGCGAGCTGGATGTCCTTGGGCATGATGGTGACGCGCTTGGCGTGGATTGCGCACAGGTTGGTGTCTTCGAAGAGGCCGACGAGGTAGGCCTCGCTGGCCTCCTGCAGGGCCATGACTGCGGAGCTCTGGAAGCGCAGGTCGGTCTTGAAGTCCTGGGCGATCTCGCGCACTAGGCGCTGGAATGGCAGCTTGCGGATGAGCAGCTCTGTGCTCTTCTGGTAGCGCCTGATTTCTCGCAGGGCGACGGTGCCCGGCCTGTAGCGGTGGGGCTTCTTGACGCCTCCGGTGGCGGGCGCGCTCTTCCTCGCCGCCTTGGTGGCGAGCTGTTTGCGCGGCGCCTTTCCGCCGGTGGACTTGCGGGCCGTTTGCTTTGTGCGGGCCATGGCGGTAGCGGTAGCGGAGCGGCGTGCGTGGAGGTTAGGTGCGGCGCGGCGTCCGGTGCTGCCTCCGTGCTGCGCTTATATGCCCTCGGTTGCGCGTGGTGGGGGGAGGGCGGGCCAGAGTCTATATAGGGGGGCGGCGGGCGCGCTGGGCGCAGACCGTAGCCGACTCGCCAGCCGCTGCAGCTGCTGTTTGTGCACGTTTTGCTTTGCCCGAGGAAGGAAGGATGACAGGCCGCGGCAAGGGAGGAAAGGGGCTCGGCAAGGGTGGCGCCAAGCGGCACCGCAAGGTGTTGCGCGACAACATCCAGGGCATCACGAAGCCCGCCATCCGCCGCCTGGCTCGCAGGGGCGGCGTGAAGCGCATCTCTGGTCTGATCTACGAGGAGACCCGCGGGGTGCTGAAGGTGTTCCTGGAGAACGTGATCCGCGACGCGGTGACGTACACTGAGCACGCCAAGCGCAAGACTGTGACGGCCATGGACGTGGTGTACGCCCTGAAGAGGCAGGGGCGCACCCTGTACGGTTTCGGCGGTTAGGCTGCGTCGCAGCGGGCGCTGGCCTTCCCGCGGCCGTGCTTGTGGGTGGGAGAGACTAGAAAACGGCCCTTTCAGGGCCACCACACTGTTCGGAAGTTGAAAAGTGCGAAAGAGTCTGTGTTGTTGCTGCGTGTGTGCGCGCTGTGTTGTTTGTTTGTTTCTTTCTTTCCGTTTGAGCGACGTGATGTGACTGGGAGGGGAGAAGGAAAGGAAACGTGTCATGTGGCTGGCTGTGTGTGGAGCTGCTTCGTTTGTGTTTGTTATTGTGTGTCTTTGTATCGATCGCGATGGAGATGGCGGGCTGTGTGTTGTTGTGCGAGAGGCGGTGATTATTTGCTTGCGTGGTTTGGCTCTGTGTGTTTGCGGCGGCGTTGGGGTTTCCGAGGCAAGGCGTGTGGGCATAGGCGGCCGGATCAGCTGTTTGTTTCGTTCGTGTCGACGGCCGTTGCGCGCGGGAGTGGAGGGCGGTGTGTCGACACGCCTCCCTTTAACAATGGTCATTATTGCTGCCGTTGTCGTTTGGAAGGCGACTGCGACCGTGCAAAATGTGTGTGTGTGTGTGTGTGTGTGTGTGTGTGTGTGTGTGTGTGTGTGTGTGTGTGTGTGTTGGGCCACACGGGCTGTGTGGACGACAAGATGGCGGACGTGCGCCGGCGGCGGCTGTGCTGTGAAAGTGCAAAGTTAAAAAACAAAGCAAGGTGCGGCGAGGACGACTGAAATTTTGCTTTGGACGTAGGTTTGTGTGGTGGCCCTGAAAAGGGCCGATTGTTGTGGGCCGAGCCGGCAAAGCGCGTTGCGTGCAGGGGAGCACGCGGCGCTGCGACTGCCTGGCCTCCTTTAGGCCTTCTTCTCGGTCTTCTTTGGCAGCAGGACGGCCTGGATGTTGGGCAGGACACCACCCTGTGCGATGGTGACGCCCGACAGGAGCTTGTTGAGCTCCTCGTCGTTGCGGATGGCAAGCTGCAGGTGGCGCGGGATGATGCGCGTCTTCTTGTTGTCGCGGGCCGCGTTTCCGGCCAGCTCGAGCACCTCAGCCGCGAGGTACTCCATGACGGCGGCGAGGTAGACGGGCGCCCCGGCGCCGACGCGCTCTGCGTAGTTTCCCTTGCGCAGGAGGCGGTGGATTCTGCCGACCGGGAACTGGAGCCCAGCCCTGCTTGAGCGGGACTTTGACTTGCCCTTGACTTTGCCTCCCTTTCCGCGTCCGGACATGGCGATGGGCTAGCGACGGTGCACACGAAACGGAAACGAAAACGACCGGTGCGAGCGGCAGCGAGTCGAGCAGCGGAGTGCGTGCCGGCGCAGCCGGGGTGGGGGTGCTTTATGGGCTCGGGTGCGGCGGCCGGTTGCGCGCGCGCCCCATTGGTCGGCGGCCGCAACAGGGCGAGCTGGTAAAGGTGCGGCGGCGGCTGGCGGCGGGTGCCACTGTGTGGGGAGACGCTGACTAGAGCGGAGCGCTTGCTACTGGTGTTGCTGCTGCCGTACGTTGGTTCGAGATGCCGCCCAAGACTAGCGGGAAGGCCGCCAAGAAGGCTGGCAAGGCGCAGAAGAACATTTCGAAGGGCGACAAGAAGAAGAAGCGCAAGAGGAAGGAGAGCTATGCCATCTACATCTACAAGGTGCTGAAGCAGGTGCACCCTGACACGGGCATCTCGTCGAAGGCGATGAGCATCATGAACAGCTTCGTGAACGACATTTTCGAGCGCATTGCGGCCGAGGCTTCTCGCCTGGCGCACTACAACAAGCGCTCGACCATCACGTCCCGCGAGATCCAGACCGCTGTGCGGCTGTTGCTGCCTGGCGAGCTGGCCAAGCACGCCGTGAGCGAGGGCACGAAGGCGGTGACCAAGTACACGAGCTCCAAGTAAGGAGGTGGCTCTGGAATGGAAGGAAGGATGGAGAAGGCTCCTCCGTTGCGAGAGCGGCAAAACGGCCCTTTTCAGGGCCACCAACTTGCCTTTTGCGGGAAGGGCGGAATTGTTGTTGTTGTTTTGTGGACGGCTGTGATGTGTGCGTTTTGATTGTGGGTGGGTGGGGGTCCGCGTCAAAGCGTTGTTGCGGGGTACGGCCACGAGGTTGGTCGCCGTGGCGTGGAATGGTGGCACGCCTCGTTGGCGTTGTGTGTCACCGTAACGACGGCCGTCTGCGGGTTTGGTTTGCACATCACACATGGCGAGGGTGAAATGTGCAATGTTTTGCCGCCCACTATTCCCTTTGCAGTACGCCGAGTTGACAATGGTGCGACGTAACTGCAGTGTGGAGTGACGTTGAAATGAACGTGCCATTAAGAGACGCATTGTTGTTTTGTATTGTACTGTACGTGTACGGCGACACGCACGATGATGTACCATTCGACTCTGATTTTTGATAGCCGTGTCTGACTGATTGCGTAGGACGCACGCACACCGATGTCGTCATTCGAGATGCACGCGTGTCCAGTGCAGTACAGTAAGCGCGACGCTAGACGACGACGACGGCGGCGGCGGCGGCGGCGGCGGCGGCGGCGGCGGCGGTCGTTTTTGGCGAATGTCTGTACACGTGTTTGTCTGTGTCCATCCGGTATGTATTTGTTTGTTTGACATAGTTTTGTGTAACTGTCGATCGGCGCGATAGACCGGCGTCACGCAACTGAACCGAAGTCTTTGGGCACACCCGTCATACTGTTGTACACCGTCGCGCTGAGAACGGTAACGAAAGGTTGACTTTGATCGGTCGAATGTCTGGGCAGAACGTGAGGAATGAGGCAAGAGTGCAGGAGGAAAGGACAGAGGGGGGGGGGGGGCAAAAGAGAGAGGAAGGGAGAAACGCATTCGTAGAGCAACGGAACGTTCCCGTGTCGGAGGCGTATTGGAGCCGCACTGAAATGCGTTTAACGGCGGCGCGGCTGCAAGTGTCTGCCGTGGTGAACGTTACCTTACCTTTGACGGCTGCATTGGGCTTTGCCTTTGCTTGTGCTTTTTGCTTTCGCTTTCCCGGATGTACGTAACGTTTGTTGATATGGTTCTGAGGAAGAGTGTATGACAGTGCCGTGCCGTCCATGTTCGTGTGCCCTCCCATTGTTGTGTATGCTATTGTCTGTGTACTTGAATGATGTATGTAGGTGTTTAGTGGACATGTTTTACCAGTGGGGGGAAATGGATCGTCGATAGTTGGCGTCACTCTGTCACGGTCGAGATGACGCACCCTCCCTACAGAAAGGTGTCGAGAAAGTGTGTGTGTGTGTTTAGCGAATTGCGTCCGTGAATTGGCAGTGTTTGGAGGTGGGCGTGCCCTGCATGTGGCCCGGAAGGCTGTTCGTTTGGCGGTAGTGTTGTGTGGACAGGGGAGGGGCATGCGTAACGCTGCTGGCATGGCATTCGGGAGATGGGAGGGGGCAAACGAGGAGCGGCGGCCAGAGACGGGACGGGGAGGGGCGCGGTGTGGGTGGCTTGCGCCTGTGCTCGGCGTTGTGGTTTGTGCAAAAGAGGAGGAGAAAAACAATGAGGTGCCAGGGAGGGGAGCGTTGTTGTGTTGTGGTTGTCGTGGTGTAGCCGCAGACGCGGCTGTCAGTGAACGTGGCGAGACGGACGGATGCGCGGAGGGGCGGGGGCGGCGCATTTCGCCGGTGCCGTGCCATGCCTGAAAGCCGCGTGGTCGCTGTGTTGTTGGTGGCGTGGGGGCGAGGAGAGTACCGTACGGGTGTGCTTGTGCGCCGGAAATGGCACACTGCGCCTGCCCGTCTTGGAGGCTGATGGCTGTGGTGTGGAAATGGGGCGCGGTGATGGTGAAGCAGTTGAAGAACAGAAAAAGAAACCAAAAACGTAAGGGGGAGGCCATGGCGTGATGCGGCGGTGGTGGTGAGAGCGGGAAAAACAAAACAAAAAAAAACAACAAAAAAAAGAAGGGAAAACAACAAGAAACAAAAAAGAAAACAAAAGGTCTATCAAGATTAAAATGTAAATGGAAATGGACCCAGGTATAACCTCCCCGCACAAATAGCAGAGAGTCCGATGATAATAAAAATGTGCCAGAATGTTAACGTCCCTACAAAACAAACCCAACGATAAGTAACAGTGCAACAGACATAATGAAACCTGATACATTGTATGAGGGCAGCAGCGTTGACCTTTGGCCCTGTATTCAGAATAAAAAGAGCCAAAGATCGTTACCCCAATGAAAAAGAGACACACACACACACACACACAAAAAAAACAAAAAAAAAAAAGTGCATTTATATCTGCTCCTCAATTGTAGATACCCCTTACACAGCTGTGTGCAATGAATGAGTGCTGGCTGGTAATTAATTTGCACTCCTTGGAGGGAAATGCCATAGGAAGTAGTCTTTAAAAAGTGAATGTTTTTCTTTAAAAAAAAAAAAGTTACTTTAGAAAAAAAGTAATATTGGGGCATTTGTTGTTGAACAAAATAAGTACAATTAACATACGTTATCAGATTTGCGCAATGCAGCTTCACACTACCTTGTTATTGTAACACAATATACTGTACATCGTCCCGAACCGTGACCAGAGTCGCGAGACGAGCAGAGCACGCCGCCGACGCCCGCTCAGTACAACCGTCCACCCGCTACGACTGTCGACTGTCGACTGACGACTACTACCTCTCCCGACTCGCGCTACAATATATATAACAACTGTTCCTGGCGACTCGCTGCGTGCCACTACTGTCGTCTGGCGCGGTCCAAGCGCCGACTAGCAACGATAAATAACTCTCTGGTCAGACAGAGATGCTGTCATGCCTCGCCATCGCTCTGGTAATGAGTACATACGTGTTGCAGCGTGCGTACCACCGGAACACGCAGTGGCGGAGCCAAAGACTGTGTTGTCGAGGTCGAGTGCGTGCGGGAAGAGAGGCAGCGTCGGCACGGAGATGCAAGCGAGCGAGACGCACGGGGGCTGCGGCGTGGCGCGTTTGCGGTTGGCGCCTTTGGTGGCAACGGCCGGGACAAGCAGCGGTGTATGGTGTGGTGCGGGGCGGACAGGGGCGGCGGTGGACGGGGAGGAGGAGGCGGCGCGACGACGGCATGGGGGCGAAAACGGGACGGGGGACGGCGGATGTTGAGAGGCGTCACGCGCGGACAGGACACAGACACAGAGACACACAGATTGGAAAGGGAGGGTGCGCGGTAGTAGTTGGGAATGTGCGTGCGTACCGTGCGGGATGGGAGTGGGCGAGGAACACGGTCGTGGCCCCTGTTTTGGGTGCGTGTGATGACGTCGGTGTGTTGTGGGAAGGGAAGGTGCTGTGGCGGCGGCGCGTAATGGGCGTAGGCCGAAAAGAGAAAGGAACGTGGGCAGTGTGTTGTTGGCAAGCGTCGGTTCGACCGCGACGTTGATGGGCAGGGCAGGGCAGGGCAAGGTTAATGGTGGTAGGAGTAGGCGTGTGGGCGCAAAAAATCTGCCGCTGCAGGCGGTGCCGTAACCGCCATGGCGGGAAGGAGAGAGGGCCAAAGAAAGAAAGAAAGAAAGAAAGAAAGAAAGAAAGAAAGAAAGAAAGAAAGAAAGAAAGAAAGAAAGAAAGAAGAAAAAAAAAAAGGAGGAGGGGGGGGGGGGGCGGGCGAAAGTGGAGAGGCGGTGGTGTGAGAAGGGCGGGGGCGGAAGGAAGGCAGGAAGGACAAGAGGCGAGGCGACGGCTGGCTTTGTGTATCGGTCGGTCTCTGGCTATGCTTCGTTTTCTGCAGCAGGGTCGGTGCGCGGCGTGGCTCGCGGCAGTGGGAACGCCTGGCGGCTGGACGGCCAGCAATGCGGTTGGATGGGCGGCCGCAGCACCGCACCTGTGCCCGAGGAGGAGTCGCTGGCGGCGGGCCCTGAGGTGAGGCCGGCTCGGCTGGGGCTGGGGCTGTGGATGTGTAGGTGTGCGCCGCTGCTGCAACAACGAGTAAAACGCGAGAAGAAGGGATGGCGGTAGAGAGAGAAAAAAAAAAAAAGGGTCGTGTTGTGTTGATGCGCAGGCAGACGCGTACAGAGAGACGAGCCCGGTCTGCAGCAGGGTGTGGCCGTGCCGAGTGCAGAGCAGCGGCGGCGGCGGCGGCTCGGTTCGGTTCGGCCCGGCCCGGCGGGCCGCGCTGTTGTCGCGGACGTGAGCGCCCCCTGGCGGGTGGCCGGAGGCGGCGCGGCGTGTTGGACGTGTGGCTGGTGGCAGTGCACAATTTGCGAGTGGCTGGCGGTGTGGTGTGGCGGTTGGCGCGTCGGGCGGCGGAGAGAGAGAGAGGAGAGGTATGTGTTGCGGGCGCCCTTTGCTGCGCTGCGTCGTTGCGTGTGCCGTACAGGGCGGGCGCTTGTCGACTGTGTGGGCGGTGTGGTGAATTGGCGGCGTTGTGCCGCGTGTGCCCGGCCGAAGGCGTCGGGAAAAACAGAAGGAAAGGAGAGAGTGTGAGTGGGTCCGGTGTGCGTAGGCCCGTGATGTCGCGTCACGCCGTGTCATGTTTGTGAAACGGCTGCCGGGAGGTGTGGTAGCGAGCCGGTCGGTGTCAGTGCGAAGGGGAATGTGCGTGCGTTTGGCGGTTTCGGTGTGCTTTTTGCGGCGTGAGAGTGGGAATTAGTGGGGCCGGCTGTTGTGTTGGTTCCTTGTGTCTTGTGTCGTGTAGCTTGATGGCAACGTGGAAGGACGCCGGTTTCGTTTCGAGCCTTGCGTGTGGTTGTCGACGTTGACTGGTTGGCGTGTGCCGATGCACGTGCATGTGTGGGTCGCGAGTGCGTTTTTGGCTGGCTGTGTGTGTGTTGGGGGGGAAGGGGGAGGCGGTGGTGAAAGTGCAGTCGTTGCCACGGGCGTCGTCGGGTGGGGCTGGGGCTGTGCGTCGTGGTGGCGGAAAGGTGGTAGGTTGCGGGAAGCGAGCCCGTCGTTGACGGTGTCGCGTGAGTTGTGAATCGAGTGGGGCGCGGGGCGCGGGACAGGAGCAGCGTGCCGCTGCGTCGTGGTCGCCAGCAGAGGCTGTGCCTGTGCGTGTGCTTGTTCGTTTTGTGGGCGGCGGTTCGTGCGAGGCGTTTTTTGTTTTGATTTGTGTTGCCCTAGTTGTTAGTTTATTTTGTTTGTTTTTTGGTTTTTGTTTGTTATTTTGAGACGACGACTGGTTGGTGGCGTGCGCCTCCCGTGTCGTTTGTGTGTGTGTGTTTTTTTTTTTTTTTTTGTGTGTTTTTTTTTGCACTGGGCCCTGGGGGTGGGTGGGTGCGTGTCGATTGCCGGCTGGCGAAAGGTGCGCCATCGGCGGGGTGGGTCGCCGGCACAAGTAGAGGCGGCGGCGGCGGCGGCGGCGGCGTTGTTGTTGTTGTTGTTGTTGTGTGGTGTTTGTTTTGTTCGGCTGTGTCGGCGAGCTGTGTTGCGGTGCGTGTGAATGGTGGTGCAAAAGTGCTGGCGTTGGGGGTGCGACTGCGACGGCGGCGAGCCGCGGGCGCGCATGATAGTGATGTTGTGAACAGCGGCTGTGTACGGTAGTGGTGTAGTTGTAGCACGACGTGCATCCGGGCCGGCGCGGAAAGCGCAGTTGCGGGCGGTTGCCCTTCGGGGCCAGCCATGTCGCGTGAGCGGCGGGTTGCTCTGGTGTCGACACGTGGTGCTCTGGGTTGTTGTGTGGTGCCCTTTGGCCGGTGGGGGTGGTTCGCGTGTGTCTCGTTCGCGCTCGGTATCTGGTCGTGGTCGTGCTGCTCCCCGTCTGTCGGCGGTTTTTCGACGTCGTCTGTACGTTTTGTTTGTTTGTTTGTTTGCGGCGTGCCTGCCGACGTCGTCCCGTCGCGACCTTTCAACCGAAAGTGTGGCGCCCGAAGGTGAACGAACGTAGCCTGACCTCGGCGCTTTACGCTGAGCTGAGGTGAGCTGAGCGAACCGAACCGAACCTAACCTGTGGTGAGGTGAGCTCAGCCTGAGCCCCTAACGTCTACGTAAGGTAAGCTGTCCGGCTCACGCCTCACGTTTTTGAACGCTTTTTAACCTACGTTTGACGCTTCTTAACCTAGCACTGACCCCTTAACCTAACCTAACGTGTAACCTAACCTAACCTAACCTAACCTAACCTAACCTAACCTAAGCTCTGACGCCTGACGTGTTTGAATGCTTAACCTAAGTTTGACGCTTAACCTAACCCAAGTCCCCTTAACGTAACCCACGTCCACCTAACCTAACCTAACCTAACCTAGACGTGTAAACGTAATGTGTAACGCGTAACGTGTAAGGTCGGCTGTCGTGTGTGCTGACGGCAGATTGGGTTGGTCTGTAGATTCGGATTGCGGTTTGCCTCGGTCGAGGGGTTGGGTCGGAAGCGGCGAGGGGCGGCGGCGCCTGTTGCGCAGGCGGCGTCCGTTTGCGGCGGGCAATTGTTGAGAAACGGCTGTGAATGTTGGCGGGCGAGAGGAGGAGGACGGCGCGCGATGTGGCCCGACGGCTGCGGGCCGATCGGGAAACGGCGGGAGGGCGACGGAAGGCGATGGGGCGGCGGAGGCGCGTTTGCACGGCCGTCATCGCCGCACGCCTCGGCTTGTGTGGCTGTGGCGCCGGCCGCGCTGGCCGGGCTGCCGCGGCGACGGTGTGGGAGTTTTGCCGAAGGTTTGGCCATTGTGGCGGGTCGTCGGCTGGGGCTGTGGGGGCGGCATTTGGGCGGGGGCGGCGATTCTCGGCGGGCCGACCCAGGCTGTAGCGCGCGGTAGCTGCAGTTTGGCCGTGGTTTGCGGCGCTGCCGTGGCGACTGGTTGGCGACTGTGGTGTGGCTGTGTGTAGCCCCATCCTCGGTGGTTTGAAAGGCGCGGGCGGTTGTGGCGCAGGTTTGGGGCTGCTCCGCACAGGCTGTCGGACGTTGGGCGGTAGCAAGCGCGGGAGGCGCGGCGCGGCGGCGCGCAGAGTGGCGGCCGCTCTCTCGGCCGTCCGCGCCCGCCCGCGACACTGGCTGGGCCCTTGTGATTCTCTGCTCTGCTGTGCTGTGCTTGCGTGCCTGCCGTCCCGCTCGCTCTCGCTCTCGCTCTCGCTGTGTGTTACGCGCGTCGTCGAAATGGCAGATCAGGCGGCTACGAACGAGACTGCTGCGGCACCCGCCGCCACCGGCACTACGAAGAAGGCCAAGTCTGCGTCGTCTGCGAAGAAGCCGCGCGCCAAGCCTGCGCACCCGCGCACCTCTGAGATGGTGACGGCGGCCATCAAGAGTCTGAAGGAGCGCGGCGGGTCGTCGCTGCAGGCGATCAAGAAGTACATTGCCGCGCACTACAAGCTGGACGCGGAGAAGCTGGCGCCGTTTATCAAGAAGTACCTCAAGTCGGCCGTCGTGGCGGGCGAGCTGGTGCAGACGAAGGGGAAGGGCGCGTCCGGCTCGTTCAAGCTTGCCGGCGCCGGCGGCGGGGGGGCGGCCGAGGGCGGCAAGGCTCGTGCTGGCGGTGCCAAGAAGAAGCGCGCCGCTCCGGCCAGCAAGGAGAAGAAGGGCGCCCGTGCGGCCGGCGCAAAGAAGGCTGGTGGCGTGAAGGCGGCGACCGGTCGGAAGGCGGGCGCCGCCAAGAAGGCGTCTGCGGCGTCGGCCGCTCCCGCGGGTGCGAAGAAGGCGGCTGCGGCCAAGCCGGCCAAGGCCAAGTCGCCGTCGAAGGCGAAGAAGGCCGCCAAGGTTCCGACGAAGAAGCCGAAGGCGCCGCGCCCGAAGAAGGCGACGACGCCGTCTAAGGCGAAGGCTTCGCCCAAGAAGAAGAAGTAGAGTAGAGGAGAAAGAGATGGGAAAGGAAGGGTTTGGCGCTTGGCTCCGTCGTCCCCACCCCCCGTCGTCGTCTAGTGGCGCGCAAGAGACGCGCGGCCCAAAACGGCCCTTCTCAGGGCCATCAAAGCACGTCGGGGAAGGTTTTGATTGTCGTGTTGCGTTTGGTGTGGGTGTCTGTCTGTATGCCCGTGGGGATGCTGTTTGCGTGCCGTGGTGGTTGGATTGCGGGGGTCGGTGGCGGGTGTGGGCGGCGGTAGCGGTAGCGGTAGCGGTGGTGTTGTTGTCGTGGTTGAGTGTCGCCGTGCTTTTTGGCGGCGGCCGACGGTTGGTTTTCTGTCACGTTGTTTTTGAATACGTTGGTTGGCTTGCCTGCGTTCAGTTCTTCTCGGATGTCTTGTCTCGTCGTGTCCGGTCTTTGTTTGTTTCTTTGTGTGTGTTATGTTTTGCAACGGGGGGCACGTTGAGATGTGGAAGGAGTCGGCGGGGATTTCGGTGGCGTGTAGAGCGCGCGTGCCTGGCCGTTGGCCGTCGGTGCGGGTTTTGTTTTCGAAACGAAAGCGGCGGCCGGCCAGCCACCCGTGCGGTGTGACGTCGGCCGTTGGGTATTGTGCGCCTTGAGCGGCCGGGGAGGGATGATGTGCGATTGTTGCGCGCTGCTAGCAGGCAGGCAGAGTGAGCGGGTGTGGCGGACGGACGGGAAGTGGTGGTTTGTTTTTTGTTTGTTTGTGTGGTTGTGGGGCGAGAGGCAGGCGACCGACAAAGTTTGCTCGCGACGGAGAGATGTTAGTGGCCCTGAAAAGGGCCGTTTTTGTTTGTGCGGTGCGGTGCCGCGGCGCGGTTTAGGCGCGCTCGCCGCGGATGCGGCGCGCGAGCTGGATGTCCTTGGGCATGATGGTGACGCGCTTGGCGTGGATTGCGCACAGATTGGTGTCTTCGAAGAGGCCGACGAGGTAGGCCTCGCTGGCCTCCTGCAGGGCCATGACTGCGGAGCTCTGGAAGCGCAGGTCGGTCTTGAAGTCCTGGGCGATCTCGCGCACTAGGCGCTGGAATGGCAGCTTGCGGATGAGCAGCTCTGTGCTCTTCTGGTAGCGCCTGATTTCTCGCAGGGCGACGGTGCCCGGCCTGTAGCGGTGGGGCTTCTTGACGCCTCCGGTGGCGGGCGCGCTCTTCCTCGCCGCCTTGGTGGCGAGCTGTTTGCGCGGCGCCTTTCCGCCGGTGGACTTGCGGGCCGTTTGCTTTGTGCGGGCCATGGCGGTAGCGGTAGCGGAGCGGCGTGCGTGGAGGTTAGGTGCGGCGCGGCGTCCGGTGCTGCCTCCGTGCTGCGCTTATATGCCCTCGGTTGCGCGTGGTGGGGGGAGGGCGGGCCAGAGTCTATATAGGGGGGCGGCGGGCGCGCTGGGCGCAGACCGTAGCCGACTCGCCAGCCGCTGCAGCTGCTGTTTGTGCACGTTTTGCTTTGCCCGAGGAAGGAAGGATGACAGGCCGCGGCAAGGGAGGAAAGGGGCTCGGCAAGGGTGGCGCCAAGCGGCACCGCAAGGTGTTGCGCGACAACATCCAGGGCATCACGAAGCCCGCCATCCGCCGCCTGGCTCGCAGGGGCGGCGTGAAGCGCATCTCTGGTCTGATCTACGAGGAGACCCGCGGGGTGCTGAAGGTGTTCCTGGAGAACGTGATCCGCGACGCGGTGACGTACACTGAGCACGCCAAGCGCAAGACTGTGACGGCCATGGACGTGGTGTACGCCCTGAAGAGGCAGGGGCGCACCCTGTACGGTTTCGGCGGTTAGGCTGCGTCGCAGCGGGCGCTGGCCTTCCCGCGGCCGTGCTTGTGGGTGGGAGAGACTAGAAAACGGCCCTTTTCAGGGCCACCACACTGTTCGGAAGTTGAAAAGTGCGAAAGAGTCTGTGTTGTTGCTGCGTGTGTGCGCGCTGTGTTGTTTGTTTGTTTCTTTCTTTCCGTTTGAGCGACGTGATGTGACTGGGAGGGGAGAAGGAAAGGAAACGTGTCATGTGGCTGGCTGTGTGTGGAGCTGCTTCGTTTGTGTTTGTTATTGTGTGTCTTTGTATCGATCGCGATGGAGATGGCGGGCTGTGTGTTGTTGTGCGAGAGGCGGTGATTATTTGCTTGCGTGGTTTGGCTCTGTGTGTTTGCGGCGGCGTTGGGGTTTCCGAGGCAAGGCGTGTGGGCATAGGCGGCCGGATCAGCTGTTTGTTTCGTTCGTGTCGACGGCCGTTGCGCGCGGGAGTGGAGGGCGGTGTGTCGACACGCCTCCCTTTAACAATGGTCATTATTGCTGCCGTTGTCGTTTGGAAGGCGACTGCGACCGTGCAAAATGTGTGTGTGTGTGTGTGTGTGTGTGTGTGTGTGTGTGTGTGTGTTGGGCCACACGGGCTGTGTGGACGACAAGATGGCGGACGTGCGCCGGCGGCGGCTGTGCTGTGAAAGTGCAAAGTTAAAAAACAAAGCAAGGTGCGGCGAGGACGACTGAAATTTTGCTTTGGACGTAGGTTTGTGTGGTGGCCCTGAAAAGGGCCGATTGTTGTGGGCCGAGCCGGCAAAGCGCGTTGCGTGCAGGGGAGCACGCGGCGCTGCGACTGCCTGGCCTCCTTTAGGCCTTCTTCTCGGTCTTCTTTGGCAGCAGGACGGCCTGGATGTTGGGCAGGACACCACCCTGTGCGATGGTGACGCCCGACAGGAGCTTGTTGAGCTCCTCGTCGTTGCGGATGGCAAGCTGCAGGTGGCGCGGGATGATGCGCGTCTTCTTGTTGTCGCGGGCCGCGTTTCCGGCCAGCTCGAGCACCTCAGCCGCGAGGTACTCCATGACGGCGGCGAGGTAGACGGGCGCCGACGCGCTCTGCGTAGTTTCCCTTGCGCAGGAGGCGGTGGATTCTGCCGACCGGGAACTGGAGCCCAGCCCTGCTTGAGCGGGACTTTGACTTGCCCTTGACTTTGCCTCCCTTTCCGCGTCCGGACATGGCGATGGGCTAGCGACGGTGCACACGAAACGGAAACGAAAACGACCGGTGCGAGCGGCAGCGAGTCGAGCAGCGGACTGCGTGCCGGCGCGCGGCCTCCTTTCGTCTGGACTGGGTGTGGAACATCCCAGGCTATCGTGAACGTAGGGTTTACCTAGAGGCATTTCCTACCAAGGCTGCAGGGTGTGGTTGGCGGTGGTCAGCGCGTATGATATCTGGAAGTCGCTGAGAGGAAGAAGTGGTGGTGAGTCTTCTGGGCTGACCTGATTATTCGATCAGGGCAACGGGCCGCCTGTAGTGGTCGTGATGGTCATTATGCCGTCCTAACCTCCGGACGAGGGGATTGTCTGAAGTGCGGGTGGCATTATAAAACCGGCGCGCTGCGTCTTTAAATCTCTCCCGGACGAGGGGTTCCTCAGCCGCCTGATGGAGGGGGCGATGAGGGAAATCACGCGGCACATGGTAAACTCGGCGCAAGAGCTTGTTTTGTAGTTGCTGGAGCCTCTGAATATGGGAGGGGGCAGCATTGCCCCAGACTTCACAGGCATAGTCCATAACCGGACGAACGCACGTGCGATAGATATGCAGTCCGTTGGCGACAGGGAGCGAGGAAGTTTCGTTGAGCATGGGGTACAATGCCCCAGCCCTCTGAGATGTATTCCGGTGTACAGCGGTGACGTGAGGCTTCCATGTCAGGGTGCGATCGAGAATGACCCCGAGGTAGGTAGCAGTCGTGGTCCAGGTGATGGCCTGATTACAAAGCACCAGGGGCGGCACGTCAGGTGGGAGACGGCGAGTGAGGAGCATCGCCTGAGATTTGGTGGCGTTGAAGCCTATCCGCCAGTCGGCGGCCCAGCGCTCGAGGTCCTGCAGAGCAGCTTGCAGACGTCGGAGGACGGCGTCGATGTTGCGATGGCGCGAGAAAAGGGCCGTGTCATCAGCATAGATGGCACGACCAACCCTCGGGGAAATCGGCAGGTCAGAGGTGTAGACAGCATACAATATCGGGCCCAGAACACTCCCTTGTGGCACTCCAGCAAGTACCGGGCGAACAGAGGAAGTCGTGCTGCCAACTCGGACGACAAATGTACGGCCCTCAAGGTAGGTGCCAAGTAGGCGGACGAAGCACGAAGGGATGCCGAGATGGAACAACTTGAAGAGCAGGCCGTGGTGCCAGACGGTGTCGAAGGCCTTGGACACATCAAGCAAGACAAGGCCGCAAAACTCCCGATTGTTGAACGCCAGTGTCGCCTCCTCGACGACGCGGAGCAACTGTTGGGTGGTGGAGTGGTGCTGGCGGAAGCCAAACTGTTCCCGAGGAATGATGTTGTCCTGGTGAAGCAGCCGGCCGAACCTAGAGAGGAGGATCCTCTCGAAAACTTTACTCAGCGTCGGGAGGAGACTGATGGGGCGATAATGCTCCGGTACTGTCCTGTTTTTGCCCGGCTTCGGGACCGCCACGACGACAGCCTTCTTCCAAGCTTCTGGGTACTGCAGTTGGTGAAAGATGGCGTGAAAGAGAGCGACCACATACAGGATGGCAATCCTGGGCAGCATGCGGAGGACTCTCCCGTCAACGTTGTCGTGCCCCGGGGCCTTCGTCTGGGGAAGTCGGCGAAGATGGTCAGTGACCTCCCTTTCCGATGTTGGGACAATGGTGACGTCACCGTGATCGCCGTGGAGGAAGGCAGCAAGTCTGGTTTCAACTGTGCGGACGTTCTCGTTGTCGACCGGCGCAGCAAGGGGCCGGAAGTTGGCCTCAAAAGTCGTCGCCAGGGCCTCGGCTTTAGCGGCGGGCGTGTAAGCAGGTCCATCGGTAGTTGTGAGCGGCGGCATGTGTGGGCGGTGCCGTGTGAGGGAACGGACCAACTCCCACGTGTCGGCCCCAGGATCAACTGAGGCAAGCTTCTCCTCCCACCGGCGGATACGGTGAGCAGCAAGGGCAGCCTTGATGACGCGGCGGAGATGATTGATACGCCGCTTCAGCACGGGCTGGCGTGTTTCATGCCAAACTCTGTTGAGACGGTTTCGTTCTCGGATAAGGTCCCGTAAGTCTGCAGGGAGTGCTGGAGCTGCCACTGAAGAAACCCGTGGAGGCGTAGTGGAGTCAGCAACAGCCGTGGTGAGAGCCGCAGTCAGCGTGTTAAGAGCAGCATTGACATCCGTGTCCAGTGGAGGTGGCTCATCCGGGAGGCGTTGCAGAACAAGCTGCCTGAAGCGCGGCCAGTCGGTCTTCCGGGTGTCGAGCTTCGCCGCCGGTGGAAGCGGAGTGACATGTAGTCGAAAGAGCACCGGCAAGTGGTCGGAGCTCAAGGCGTGCAGAACGTCGGGGGTGACAAACCAGTCGACACCCTTGACGAGACAAATGTCCAAAACGTCGGGAGCAGAGCCGTTCGAAGGGTAGTGCGTCGGCTCAGCAGGTCCATACACAGAAGCTCGTGCCCTCTCAGCGGCGTGATAGAGCCGCCTCCCACTGACGTTCAGCGTCCGAGAATTCCAGAGCTGGTGCTTGGCATTCAGGTCTCCGGCAAGGAAGAGCTTGACCCCAGCACGAAGGAGAGTGTCAGCATCATGGACGGTGAGGTGGCCTCGTGGCGGCCGGTACACGGAGAGAAAGATGACCGTTCCAAGGGACGTCTCCACTGCAACGGCCGTGGCTTCACAGGAGTCCAACCTCGGCAGAGGGACACGATAGTGTCGGAGTGTCCGCTTGACATAGATGGCTGTCCCACCGCCAGCCGTCAGCCTGTCGTCGCGATAGCAGACGTAATTCGGTGCGTTCGCTCGAAGTCCAGGCTTGAGATGGGTCTCGGTGAGGAGACACACATCCACGCTGTAATCCTGGAGGAACTGCCGGAATTCGAGAAGCGCAGGAAAGAGGCCATTCGCGTTCCACGTTACAGCCGTGAAGGTCTGGTGGCGCCTAAGGTTGTGAGCCATGGCCAGCGGATGCGATCGCTGTGGCAGTGGGGAAACTTCGGAGGGCTGCATGGACTGCAGCAGTGATGGCGGTCGGCAGCTGGGCCAGAGCGGCAGAAACAGCCACGAGGGTGGCCTGGACTTCTTGCAAGACCGCGATGAAATCAGCAGCTGCAGCAGGTGGAGCAGGCCCGTCTTCAGAGCGTCGCAGAGGCTGGACAGCAGGGGCAGGAGGAGGCGTCGTCCGGCCCTGGAGGACGTCGGCGTAACCAAGGTCCGCCCGAGCAGCAAGCAGGCGCCGCTGGGCGGGTTGCCGCGGAGGAGTAGCAGGTGGAGCAGGCGGTGGCGCAGCTCGGCGCCGCTGCTGTTGGCCATCGGAGCGGGACGTCGGCCGCAAGGGAGGTAGTCCACGCTGGCGGCGGCTGGCTGCCTTGTGGACAGCGCAACCGCGGTAACTCGCAGGATGAGCCCGCTTGCACAGGGCACAGGTGGCTGGTTCGTCCCGGGACCGGGTACACTGCTGGCTGAGGTGACCCTCGCCACACTTGACACATCGGGGCCTCATGCGACAGAGGCGGGAAGTGTGGCCCGGCTCCTGGCAATTATAGCATTGGACGAGGCCCTTCCGTGCGCGTAACTTCTCGACAGTCACCGAGAGGTCATAAAACCAGGTGACTTGGTAGATTTGCCTGTTATCAGGCGTATCAAGCAACACGATCTCCATCAAAGGGATGGGGCGCTGGGTACCAGGCATCTTCATCCGGGTGACTGCAGTAGGCGCGAATCCCATGGTGATGAGGCCGTCTTTAAAGGCGTCCGCCTTCATCTTCAGCGGTATGCCTCGCATGGCAACCTTGAGAACTTTGGGTCGTACGGTGGGGAAGGTGTAGTTTGGGATCCCACGTGCACCAACCATATCCATAACAGCCACGTAATCTACAGTAGTGGCGACTGTCAGCTTCAGACGGTCTTCGCCGCAGTGTTTGGCGGTAAAAGCGTTCTTGAGGTTGGCTTGGAGCCAGTCCCGAAGCGTCAGATAATCGTCAGGGTAGTCGATAACAATCGGCGGCAGCTTAGGGCCGGAGCGATGCGTAGCATCGTCGGCGGTCGCCGGTGGAGGCTCGTCGGGATCTTCAGAGTCGGCGCCATCCTGTAGGGCGTCGTACTGATTGGCAGTAGGCACAGGGACAACGGGCGTGCGCTGTCGTGGAGCCGCCCTCTTCTTAGGTGGTGGTTTCTTGAATCCAGCGTCACTCGTACCAGAAGTGTGTGGGTCGTCACTGGCGGACGTGACAGCCGATCGCTTGCGCTGAAGCACCCTCTGCGGGGCGCCGGCAGCGCAGTCCTCACGGGGAGGGTCGGTAGAGTAGTCCATCTCATCGTCCTGGTCGCGCGTAGTCGTCATATACTCTTGGTCCTCCTGGGGTTGCCGGGTCGTCATAAGTGGAGCGTCCGATGGGGCCGCCGACGGCGCAGGCGCCGCCGGACGGCGATCAGACAGCTCCGGCGCGGCGGCGGCAGCTGCCGCGACCGCGCGCGCGTCACAAACGTCTTGCTCGCTCGCCATCTCGAACACGAGTCCTGCGGCGTGCGTGCGTGCGTGCGTGCCGGCGCAGCCGGGGTGGGGGTGCTTTATGGGCTCGGGTGCGGCGGCCGGTTGCGCGCGCGCCCCATTGGTCGGCGGCCGCAACAGGGCGAGCTGGTAAAGGTGCGGCGGCGGCTGGCGGCGGGTGCCACTGTGTGGGGAGACGCTGACTAGAGCGGAGCGCTTGCTACTGGTGTTGCTGCTGCCGTACGTTGGTTCGAGATGCCGCCCAAGACTAGCGGGAAGGCCGCCAAGAAGGCTGGCAAGGCGCAGAAGAACATTTCGAAGGGCGACAAGAAGAAGAAGCGCAAGAGGAAGGAGAGCTATGCCATCTACATCTACAAGGTGCTGAAGCAGGTGCACCCTGACACGGGCATCTCGTCGAAGGCGATGAGCATCATGAACAGCTTCGTGAACGACATTTTCGAGCGCATTGCGGCCGAGGCTTCTCGCCTGGCGCACTACAACAAGCGCTCGACCATCACGTCCCGCGAGATCCAGACCGCTGTGCGGCTGTTGCTGCCTGGCGAGCTGGCCAAGCACGCCGTGAGCGAGGGCACGAAGGCGGTGACCAAGTACACGAGCTCCAAGTAAGGAGGTGGCTCTGGAATGGAAGGAAGGATGGAGAAGGCTCCTCCGTTGCGAGAGCGGCAAAACGGCCCTTTTCAGGGCCACCAACTTGCCTTTTGCGGGAAGGGCGGAATTGTTGTTGTTGTTTTGTGGACGGCTGTGATGTGTGCGTTTTGATTGTGGGTGGGTGGGGGTCCGCGTCAAAGCGTTGTTGCGGGGTACGGCCACGAGGTTGGTCGCCGTGGCGTGGAATGGTGGCACGCCTCGTTGGCGTTGTGTGTCACCGTAACGACGGCCGTCTGCGGGTTTGGTTTGCACATCACACATGGCGAGGGTGAAATGTGCAATGTTTTGCCGCCCACTATTCCCATTGCAGTACGCCGAGTTGACAATGGTGCGACGTAACTGCAGCGTGGAGGTGTGTGGAGTGACGTTGAAATGAACGTGCCATTAAGAGACGCATTGTTGTTTTGTATTGTACTGTACGTGTACGGCGACACGCACGATGATGTACCATTCGACTCTGATTTTTGATAGCCGTGTCTGACTGATTGCGTAGGACGCACGCACACCGATGTCGTCATTCGAGATGCACGCGTGTCCAGTGCAGTACAGTAAGCGCGACGCTAGACGACGACGACGGCGGCGGCGGCGGCGGCGGCGGCGGCGGCGGCGGCGGTCGTTTTTGGCGAATGTCTGTACACGTGTTTGTCTGTGTCCATCCGGTATGTATTTGTTTGTTTGACATAGTTTTGTGTAACTGTCGATCGGCGCGATAGACCGGCGTCACGCAACTGAACCGAAGTCTTTGGGCACACCCGTCATACTGTTGTACACCGTCGCGCTGAGAACGGTAACGAAAGGTTGACTTTGATCGGTCGAATGTCTGGGCAGAACGTGAGGAATGAGGCAAGAGTGCAGGAGGAAAGGACAGCGGGGGGGGGGGGGGGGGGGGGCAAAAGAGAGAGGAAGGGAGAAACGCATTCGTAGAGCAACGGAACGTTCCCGTGTCGGAGGCGTATTGGAGCCGCACTGAAATGCGTTTAACGGCGGCGCGGCTGCAAGTGTCTGCCGTGGTGAACGTTACCTTACCTTTGACGGCTGCATTGGGCTTTGCCTTTGCTTGTGCTTTTTGCTTTCGCTTTCCCGGATGTACGTAACGTTTGTTGATATGGTTCTGAGGAAGAGTGTATGACAGTGCCGTGCCGTCCATGTTCGTGTGCCCTCCCATTGTTGTGTATGCTATTGTCTGTGTACTTGAATGATGTATGTAGGTGTTTAGTGGACATGTTTTACCAGTGGGGGGAAATGGATCGTCGATAGTTGGCGTCACTCTGTCACGGTCGAGATGACGCACCCTCCCTACAGAAAGGTGTCGAGAAAGTGTGTGTGTGTGTTTAGCGAATTGCGTCCGTGAATTGGCAGTGTTTGGAGGTGGGCGTGCCCTGCATGTGGCCCGGAAGGCTGTTCGTTTGGCGGTAGTGTTGTGTGGACAGGGGAGGGGCATGCGTAACGCTGCTGGCATGGCATTCGGGAGATGGGAGGGGGCAAACGAGGAGCGGCGGCCAGAGACGGGACGGGGAGGGGCGCGGTGTGGGTGGCTTGCGCCTGTGCTCGGCGTTGTGGTTTGTGCAAAAGAGGAGGAGAAAAACAATGAGGTGCCAGGGAGGGGAGCGTTGTTGTGTTGTGGTTGTCGTGGTGTAGCCGCAGACGCGGCTGTCAGTGAACGTGGCGAGACGGACGGATGCGCGGAGGGGCGGGGGCGGCGCATTTCGCCGGTGCCGTGCCATGCCTGAAAGCCGCGTGGTCGCTGTGTTGTTGGTGGCGTGGGGGCGAGGAGAGTACCGTACGGGTGTGCTTGTGCGCCGGAAATGGCACACTGCGCCTGCCCGTCTTGGAGGCTGATGGCTGTGGTGTGGAAATGGGGCGCGGTGATGGTGAAGCAGTTGAAGAACAGAAAAAGAAACCAAAAACGTAAGGGGGAGGCCATGGCGTGATGCGGCGGTGGTGGTGAGAGCGGGAAAAACAAAACAAAAAAAAACAACAAAAAAAAGAAGGGAAAACAACAAGAAACAAAAAAGAAAACAAAAAGTCTATCAAGATTAAAATGTAAATGGAAATGGACCCAGGTATAACCTCCCCGCACAAATAGCAGAGAGTCCGATGATAATAAAAATGTGCCAGAATGTTAACGTCCCTACAAAACAAACCCAACGATAAGTAACAGTGCAACAGACATAATGAAACCTGATACATTGTATGAGGGCAGCAGCGTTGACCTTTGGCCCTGTATTCAGAATAAAAAGAGCCAAAGATCGTTACCCCAATGAAAAAGAGACACACACACACACACACAAAAAAAAAACAAAAAAAAAAGTGCATTTATATCTGCTCCTCAATTGTAGATACCCCTTACACAGCTGTGTGCAATGAATGAGTGCTGGCTGGTAATTAATTTGCACTCCTTGGAGGGAAATGCCATAGGAAGTAGTCTTTAAAAAGTGAATGTTTTTCTTTAAAAAAAAAAAAGTTACTTTAGAAAAAAAGTAATATTGGGGCATTTGTTGTTGAACAAAATAAGTACAATTAACATACGTTATCAGATTTGCGCAATGCAGCTTCACACTACCTTGTTATTGTAACACAATATACTGTACATCGTCCCGAACCGTGACCAGAGTCGCGAGACGAGCAGAGCACGCCGCCGACGCCCGCTCAGTACAACCGTCCACCCGCTACGACTGTCGACTGTCGACTGACGACTACTACCTCTCCCGACTCGCGCTACAATATATATAACAACTGTTCCTGGCGACTCGCTGCGTGCCACTACTGTCGTCTGGCGCGGTCCAAGCGCCGACTAGCAACGATAAATAACTCTCTGGTCAGACAGAGATGCTGTCATGCCTCGCCATCGCTCTGGTAATGAG
This sequence comes from Schistocerca americana, assembly GCF_021461395.2. Taxonomy (NCBI): domain Eukaryota; kingdom Metazoa; phylum Arthropoda; class Insecta; order Orthoptera; family Acrididae; genus Schistocerca; species Schistocerca americana. The sequence goes on along the minus strand of NC_060126.1, from coordinate 75,019,931 downwards.
TACATACGTGTTGCAGCGTGCGTACCACCGGAACACGCAGTGGCGGAGCCAAAGACTGTGTTGTCGAGGTCGAGTGCGTGCGGGAAGAGAGGCAGCGTCGGCACGGAGATGCATGCGAGCGAGACGAACGGGGGCTGCGGCGTGGCGCGTTTGCGGTTGGCGCCTTTGGTGGCAACGGCCGGGACAAGCAGCGGTGTATGGTGTGGTGCGGGGCGGACAGGGGCGGCGGTGGACGGGGAGGAGGAGGCGGCGCGACGACGGCATGGGGGCGAAAACGGGACGGGGGACGGCGGATGTTGAGAGGCGTCACGCGCGGACAGGACACAGACACAGAGACACACAGATTGGAAAGGGAGGGTGCGCGGTAGTAGTTGGGAATGTGCGTGCGTACCGTGCGGGATGGGAGTGGGCGAGGAACACGGTCGTGGCCCCTGTTTTGGGTGCGTGTGATGACGTCGGTGTGTTGTGGGAAGGGAAGGTGCTGTGGCGGCGGCGCGTAATGGGCGTAGGCCGAAAAGAGAAAGGAACGTGGGCAGTGTGTTGTTGGCAAGCGTCGGTTCGACCGCGACGTTGATGGGCAGGGCAGGGCAGGGCAAGGTTAATGGTGGTAGGAGTAGGCGTGTGGGCGCAAAAAATCTGCCGCTGCAGGCGGTGCCGTAACCGCCATGGCGGGAAGGAGAGAGGGCCAAAGAAAGAAAGAAAGAAAGAAAGAAAGAAAGAAAGAAAGAAAGAAAGAAAGAAAGAAGAAGAAAAAAAAAGGAGGAGGGGGGGGGGCGGGCGAAAGTGGAGAGGCGGTGGTGTGAGAAGGGCGGGGGCGGAAGGAAGGCAGGAAGGACAAGAGGCGAGGCGACGGCTGGCTTTGTGTATCGGTCGGTCTCTGGCTATGCTTCGTTTTCTGCAGCAGGGTCGGTGCGCGGCGTGGCTCGCGGCAGTGGGAACGCCTGGCGGCTGGACGGCCAGCAATGCGGTTGGATGGGCGGCCACAGCACCGCACCTGTGCCCGAGGAGGAGACGCTGGCGGCGGGCCCTGAGGTGAGGCCGGCTCGGCTGGGGCTGGGGCTGTGGATGTGTAGGTGTGCGCCGCTGCTGCAACAACGAGTAAAACGCGAGAAGAAGGGATGGCGGCAGAGAGAGAGAAAAAAAAAAAGGGTCGTGTTGTGTTGATGCGCAGGCAGACGAGTACAGAGAGACGAGCCCGGTCTGCAGCAGGGTGTGGCCGTGCCGAGTGCAGAGCAGCGGCGGCGGCGGCGGCTCGGTTCGGTTCGGCCCGGCCCGGCGGGCCGCGCTGTTGTCGCGGACGTGAGCGCCCCCTGGCGGGTGGCCGGAGGCGGCGCGGCGTGTTGGACGTGTGGCTGGTGGCAGTGCACAATTTGCGAGTGGCTGGCGGTGTGGTGTGGCGGTTGGCGCGTCGGGCGGCGGAGAGAGAGAGAGGAGAGGTATGTGTTGCGGGCGCCCTTTGCTGCGCTGCGTCGTTGCGTGTGCCGTACAGGGCGGGCGCTTGTCGACTGTGTGGGCGGTGTGGTGAATTGGCGGCGTTGTGCCGCGTGTGCCCGGCCGAAGGCGTCGGGAAAAACAGAAGGAAAGGAGAGAGTGTGAGTGGGTCCGGTGTGCGTAGGCCCGTGATGTCGCGTCACGCCGTGTCATGTTTGTGAAACGGCTGCCGGGAGGTGTGGTAGCGAGCCGGTCGGTGTCAGTGCGAAGGGGAATGTGCGTGCGTTTGGCGGTTTCGGTGTGCTTTTTGCGGCGTGAGAGTGGGAATTAGTGGGGCCGGCTGTTGTGTTGGTTCCTTGTGTCTTGTGTCGTGTAGCTTGATGGCAACGTGGAAGGACGCCGGTTTCGTTTCGAGCCTTGCGTGTGGTTGTCGACGTTGACTGGTTGGCGTGTGCCGATGCACGTGCATGTGTGGGTCGCGAGTGCGTTTTTGGCTGGCTGTGTGTGTGTTGGGGGGGAAGGGGGAGGCGGTGGTGAAAGTGCAGTCGTTGCCACGGGCGTCGTCGGGTGGGGCTGGGGCTGTGCGTCGTGGTGGCGGAAAGGTGGTAGGTTGCGGGAAGCGAGCCCGTCGTTGACGGTGTCGCGTGAGTTGTGAATCGAGTGGGGCGCGGGGCGCGGGACAGGAGCAGCGTGCCGCTGCGTCGTGGTCGCCAGCAGAGGCTGTGCCTGTGCGTGTGCTTGTTCGTTTTGTGGGCGGCGGTTCGTGCGAGGCGTTTTTTGTTTTGATTTGTGTTGCCCTAGTTGTTAGTTTATTTTGTTTGTTTTTTGGTTTTTGTTTGTTATTTTGAGACGACGACTGGTTGGTGGCGTGCGCCTCCCGTGTCGTTTGTGTGTGTGTGTTTTTTTTTTTTTTTGTGTGTTTTTTTTGCACTGGGCCCTGGGGGTGGGTGGGTGCGTGTCGATTGCCGGCTGGCGAAAGGTGCGCCATCGGCGGGGTGGGTCGCCGGCACAAGTAGAGGCTGCGGCGGCGGCGGCGGCGGCGTTGTTGTTGTTGTTGTTGTTGTTGTGTGGTGTTTGTTTTGTTCGGCTGTGTCGGCGAGCTGTGTTGCGGTGCGTGTGAATGGTGGTGCAAAAGTGCTGGCGTTGGGGGTGCGACTGCGACGGCGGCGAGCCGCGGGCGCGCATGATAGTGATGTTGTGAACAGCGGCTGTGTACGGTAGTGGTGTAGTTGTAGCACGACGTGCATCCGGGCCGGCGCGGAAAGCGCAGTTGCGGGCGGTTGCCCTTCGGTGCCAGCCATGTCGCGTGAGCGGCGGGTTGCTCTGGTGTCGACACGTGGTGCTCTGGGTTGTTGTGTGGTGCCCTTTGGCCGGTGGGGGTGGTTCGCGTGTGTCTCGTTCGCGCTCGGTATCTGGTCGTGGTCGTGCTGCTCCCCGTCTGTCGGCGGTTTTTCGACGTCGTCTGTACGTTTTGTTTGTTTGTTTGTTTGCGGCGTGCCTGCCGACGTCGTCCCGTCGCGACCTTTCAACCGAAAGTGTGGCGCCCGAAGGTGAACGAACGTAGCCTGACCTCGGCGCTTTACGCTGAGCTGAGGTGAGCTGAGCGAACCGAACCGAACCTAACCTGTGGTGAGGTGAGCTCAGCCTGAGCCCCTAACGTCTACGTAAGGTAAGCTGTCCGGCTCACGCCTCACGTTTTTGAACGCTTTTTAACCTACGTTTGACGCTTCTTAACCTAGCACTGACCCCTTAACCTAACCTAACGTGTAACCTAACCTAACCTAACCTAACCTAACCTAACCTAACATAAGCTCTGACGCCTGACGTGTTTGAATGCTTAACCTAAGTTTGACGCTTAACCTAACCCAAGTCCCCTTAACGTAACCCACGTCCACCTAACCTAACCTAGACGTGTAAACGTAATGTGTAACGCGTAACGTGTAAGGTCGGCTGTCGTGTGTGCTGACGGCAGATTGGGTTGGTCTGTAGATTCGGATTGCGGTTTGCCTCGGTCGAGGGGTTGGGTCGGAAGCGGCGAGGGGCGGCGGCGCCTGTTGCGCAGGCGGCGTCCGTTTGCGGCGGGCAATTGTTGAGAAACGGCTGTGAATGTTGGCGGGCGAGAGGAGGAGGACGGCGCGCGATGTGGCCCGACGGCTGCGGGCCGATCGGGAAACGGCGGGAGGGCGACGGAAGGCGATGGGGCGGCGGAGGCGCGTTTGCACGGCCGTCATCGCCGCACGCCTCGGCTTGTGTGGCTGTGGCGCCGGCCGCGCTGGCCGGGCTGCCGCGGCGACGGTGTGGGAGTTTTGCCGAAGGTTTGGCCATTGTGGCGGGTCGTCGGCTGGGGCTGTGGGGGCGGCATTTGGGCGGGGGCGGCGATTCTCGGCGGGCCGACCCAGGCTGTAGCGCGCGGTAGCTGCAGTTTGGCCGTGGTTTGCGGCGCTGCCGTGGCGACTGGTTGGCGACTGTGGTGTGGCTGTGTGTAGCCCCATCCTCGGTGGTTTGAAAGGCGCGGGCGGTTGTGGCGCAGGTTTGGGGCTGCTCCGCACAGGCTGTCGGACGTTGGGCGGTAGCAAGCGCGGGAGGCGCGGCGCGGCGGCGCGCAGAGTGGCGGCCGCTCTCTCGGCCGTCCGCGCCCGCCCGCGACACTGGCTGGGCCCTTGTGATTCTCTGCTCATTCGGAGTTAGTCTTCCGACGAGAGCGGACGTGTCGCGCGAGAGCTCGTTATGTCTACGGACGCTACTCCGGCTGAGAATACTTCGTCGGCGGCCTCATCCGGCCCCCCACCTATGATGACCAGGCAACGCCTCCGTGAAAACGATCTGTTGACGACCTGTGCAAGGACTTTGGATCTCGGTATGGATTGCACTCATGACTCTTCGGGTGAAGATGACGACGGCCACCAGCAGCATAGTCGTAAGCGTACCGGCGACGCCGCCACCGGGGCAGATGACGGTTTCCGGAAGCCACCAAAGAAGAAGGTCTCGAAGCAGCCGCAGCGGCGGCCTGACACGGACGCGGTGCCAACGTCTAACCGCTACGACGTCATCCAAGACGGCGCGGACGACGTTCCACCGCCGCAGCAGCAACAGCAACAGCAGGGGGCGCAGCAGCAACCGTCCCAGCCTCAGCTGCAGCGGAAGGTGCCGCCCATTGTGTTGCAGTTTAAGAACTCCTACAAGCAACTGCACACGTGGTTAAAGGAACATTGTAAGCAGTCGTTTACTGCCAAGCAGACAGGGGGTGATACCCTCAAACTGAACCTCTCCTGTACTGAGGATTATGTGACTGTAATGGATATGGTTGGGCGAGAGGGTATCCCCATGTATACCTATCCAGCGGTCCGTCCGCCGACTCTGAAGGCGCTGTTGAAGCACATTCCGGCGTCTCTCACCCATGACGAACTGAAGGAAGAACTGGAGGACCTCGGCTTCGTCGCGACGGTGGTGGATTACCATCGTATGCCCGGGACCAATCAGCTTACTGGCCACCGCGTCGTCGTCCTGCAGGACACTCCTCGGCATCGGGAAATATTCCAGCTAACCAGGATTTACGACCTCTCCGTCACCGTGGAACGTCTGCGGAAGTCCCGTGGCCCGGTCCAATGCTTCCGGTGCCAAGGGTTCAACCACGTGGCCCGTCACTGCACTATGCCGCCTATGTGCGTCAAGTGTGGTGCTGGCCACGACAGCCGCCTTTGTCCACGAAGCAAGGATGAGCCGCCCGTCTGTGGCCTGTGTGGAGGCAGTCATCCTGCCAATTTTCGTTCCTGCGCGAAGCATAAGGAGGCTAGCCGTCGGCAGCGGGGTCTTCCTCCCGTCCCGCCTCCCCGACGTGCTGATACCCGCCGGAGGCGACAACCGCCGCCCACACGGCCGGCCAATGACAACCGTACGTGGCCCTCCCTCATGGAACGCCGGTCCGCGAGGATCCAGCCCGGTGTCACAGTGGCCGATGCACTGAAGGGCATCTCCCACCCACGGGCTACTGCAGCTGCCGAGGTGCCAAGCGTCCCGCCGCCTCTTCCGCGCCAGGACCGCCAGCCAGCTACTCCTTCACCCACTGCGGTGCCTACTGTTGGGCTCCACGACGTTTTCCAGCTGCTGCAGCATCTGACCACGATGGTGACCGAGTTGACCCACGCCATCGTCAACCTGCCTGCAACCATCGCCGCCACGGTGGAGGCGACGATCTCACGCAGCCTTCAGGCTCCTACTGCAGACACTTCAGTAGCCCAGCATGCCTAGACGCCGCCGCTTGGATGATTTCCGCATCGTGGCTTATAACGCCGCCAACCTCACCTACGACCTTGAGGAGCTCCGGCAGTTCTTGTTTGAACATGACGTGGACATATGCCTGGTGAATGAGACGTTTCTCAAACCAGGCATCCGCTCCAACATCGCAAATTACCGCTGCTTTCGGACTGACAGACCGACGCAAGGGGGTGGCACGGCGATCTTCATCCGCTCCTCCATCCCGCATTGTGAAATTCAACCGCCTGCCATCGGGTCTATAGAAGTCACTGCTGTCCAGGTTGAAACAGCCACTGGACCGGTCACGTTTATGGCTGTCTACCGGAGCCCTCGCCGCCAGCTCCTCATCGATGATGCCCGTCTCCTTCTACGGACTCCAGGCAAATATTTCATCGCAGGTGACCTTAATTGCAAACATGCGGCCTGGAATTCATTGGTCACCAATCGTAATGGGCGCCTTCTCCTCCAGGCCACTGAAGAGGTGAACGCGTATGTCTGCGGTCCCGTGGATCCAACGTGTTATCCAAGCAGAGGGAGGCCTGACGTACTTGACATCGCCATTACTCGGGGACTTAATCAGTTCCTGACTGCTGAAGTCCTTCACGAACTGAACTCCGACCATCTGCCCGTTCTCTTTCAACTGGACGTCGCCCCGGCGCAGAGTCCGGGCCACCTCAATTTCAACCACACGGATTGGCCCTGCTTCCAGCGACGAGTTACTGCCGCCCTGCAGCAACAAGTGGATGGCGTCGGCGTTCACGAGGCCTCTGTCGACCAGTTCGCTGATACTCTCACCGCCGCTCTGGAGGGAGCGACACCCCGCCCGCGCCCCAGCACATTCGCATCTTCCGCTCTCCCGGCGGAAATCCTCCAGGACATCCGTACTCGTAACCGCCTCTGCAAGGATTGGCGTGTGACCCGGGACCCACAGCTGAAGCGCCAAATCAACAGCCTGCGCCGTGACATCAAGGCGGCGATTGTCCAGCATAAGAATCGACGCTGGGCTGCGAAATTGCAGGCGTTCACCCCCGACCCCATGCACTGGAATGCGGTCCGATTTTTTACGAAACGCAGGACACGGATACCCCCTCTTGCAACACCGACTGGGACGGCCTATCTACATGCGGATAAGGCGAATCTCCTTGCGGACATCTTTCAGGAGAATTTTACCCCCCTTCAAGATGGTGTGGACCAGTTGCACGTCGCCCAGGTTGACGCCGAGGTGCAGACCATCCTCCATGGGGACGAGGAGGTGGACCACGACGACATCCCGCCTATTTCCGTGGATGAAGTCCGTGCGGGCATCAGGGCTCTCCCGGCGTCCAAGGCTCCAGGTGTTGATAACATTACTGGCCGGGTCCTTAAGAACCTGCCGCTCCTGGCAGTTGTTCGTCTCACTGCCATCTTCAATTGGGTTCTGCGGACTCGCACCTACCCTGCAGCGTGGAAGCACTCCATCGTTATTGCTGTTCCCAAGCCGGGCAAGGATCGGAAAGACCCAAAATCCTACCGGCCTATCAGTTTGCTTCCCCACATCAGCAAGTTGTTTGAGCGCCTACTTCTTCAGCGACTCCGGGCCATCCTGGATCTTCGGGAAATCCTCCCCCCGGAACAGTTCGGCTTCCGCCGCGGCCACTCCACGACCCAGCAGATTGTACGTGTTGTGGAGTACATCACTCGCGCCTTCAATAACCGGGAATACTGTGGAGCGGTTCTTCTTGATGTCACCAAGGCATTTGACAGTGTTTGGCACACTGGCCTTCTTTGGAAGATGGCCCACCTTGGGTTTCCCCGGGCATACGTGCGCCTCATTGCATCGTACCTGTGGCACCGTACTTTCGCTGTCCGCGTTGAAGCAGCCCTCTCCACTGCCAGGCCCATCGTCGCTGGGGTGCCGCAGGGCTCTGTCCTGGGCCCCGTCCTTTACACTATCTTTACATCGGACCTTCCGACGTCGCCCCGTGTGGAGAGAGCCGTCTATGCCGATGATACGATGCTCTACACCAGGAGCCGGTGGCATGCAGCCATGCATTCCCGGTTGCAGCGGGCGTGCGACGATCTGGAGATCTAGGCAGCTCGCTGGCGCATCCGGTTCAACCCCCTGAAGACACAGGCCATCGTCTTTACGAGGAAGACAACGATGCCGGCCCCGCCACTTCACCTTTACGGGACCGCTCTCCCCTGGCAGAAGACTGTCCGGTACCTGGGCGTCATCATGGACGATCGCCTACTCTGGAAGCCGCATATCGACGCCGTCCGTGCCAAAGTCCACCAGCGGATGGGCGCACTGTACCCGTTCCTTAATGAGGGGTCTGACCTCTCCATCCGGAATGGCCTCCTCATCTTCCGATTATTTATTCGGCCGATTGTTGACTATGCATGTGAGGCTTGGGGCAATGCAGCCCCCACGCATATCCAGCGTCTCCAGGCGCAACAGAATAAGATTCTTCGGCGGGTCTTCCATGTCCACCCGCAGTTCCCTCATCGCTACCTACACCAAGCAGCTGATGAATTGGACGTGATGCTCCGCATCCAGCAGACTGCCGACCGTTTTTACCGACGGTCGCATGCCTCTGCCAATCCCCTCATTCGAGACATTGGTGCTCCTCAAGATGTTCGCGACCGCTATCAGCGGCCTGTCGCACTCCTCGACAGATGAGAAACCGGGAGTGCACTAAGCGGACGCTGCTTGCAGCTCCGTCCCTATGATTCACTTTTTATAATCCCGCATACCCTGCTGCCATACCACAAATAAAGAAGTTCAACCCAATCTCTCTCCTCTGACGAATGCAGGCAATGCCGTCAGGTAAATCCTGTGTTATTCTCCTCTTCTTGGGACATACGACTGGCGGATGGGGATTCTCTGCTCTGCTGTGCTGTGCTTGCGTGCCTGCCGTCCCGCTCGCTCTCGCTCTCGCTCTCGCTGTGTGTTACGCGCGTCGTCGAAATGGCAGATCAGGCGGCTACGAACGAGACTGCTGCGGCACCCGCCGCCACCGGCACTACGAAGAAGGCCAAGTCTGCGTCGTCTGCGAAGAAGCCGCGCGCCAAGCCTGCGCACCCGCGCACCTCTGAGATGGTGACGGCGGCCATCAAGAGTCTGAAGGAGCGCGGCGGGTCGTCGCTGCAGGCGATCAAGAAGTACATTGCCGCGCACTACAAGCTGGACGCGGAGAAGCTGGCGCCGTTTATCAAGAAGTACCTCAAGTCGGCCGTCGTGGCGGGCGAGCTGGTGCAGACGAAGGGGAAGGGCGCGTCCGGCTCGTTCAAGCTTGCCGGCGCCGGCGGCGGGGGGGCGGCCGAGGGCGGCAAGGCTCGTGCTGGCGGTGCCAAGAAGAAGCGCGCCGCTCCGGCCAGCAAGGAGAAGAAGGGCGCCCGTGCGGCCGGCGCAAAGAAGGCTGGTGGCGTGAAGGCGGCGACCGGTCGGAAGGCGGGCGCCGCCAAGAAGGCGTCTGCGGCGTCGGCCGCTCCCGCGGGTGCGAAGAAGGCGGCTGCGGCCAAGCCGGCCAAGGCCAAGTCGCCGTCGAAGGCGAAGAAGGCCGCCAAGGTTCCGACGAAGAAGCCGAAGGCGCCGCGCCCGAAGAAGGCGACGACGCCGTCTAAGGCGAAGGCTTCGCCCAAGAAGAAGAAGTAGAGTAGAGGAGAAAGAGATGGGAAAGGAAGGGTTTGGCGCTTGGCTCCGTCGTCCCCACCCCCCGTCGTCGTCTAGTGGCGCGCAAGAGACGCGCGGCCCAAAACGGCCCTTCTCAGGGCCATCAAAGCACGTCGGGGAAGGTTTTGATTGTCGTGTTGCGTTTGGTGTGGGTGTCTGTCTGTATGCCCGTGGGGATGCTGTTTGCGTGCCGTGGTGGTTGGATTGCGGGGGTCGGTGGCGGGTGTGGGCGGCGGTAGCGGTAGCGGTAGCGGTGGTGTTGTTGTCGTGGTTGAGTGTCGCCGTGCTTTTTGGCGGCGGCCGACGGTTGGTTTTCTGTCACGTTGTTTTTGAATACGTTGGTTGGCTTGCCTGCGTTCAGTTCTTCTCGGATGTCTTGTCTCGTCGTGTCCGGTCTTTGTTTGTTTCTTTGTGTGTGTTATGTTTTGCAACGGGGGGCACGTTGAGATGTGGAAGGAGTCGGCGGGGATTTCGGTGGCGTGTAGAGCGCGCGTGCCTGGCCGTTGGCCGTCGGTGCGGGTTTTGTTTTCGAAACGAAAGCGGCGGCCGGCCAGCCACCCGTGCGGTGTGACGTCGGCCGTTGGGTATTGTGCGCCTTGAGCGGCCGGGGAGGGATGATGCGCGATTGTTGCGCGCTGCTAGCAGGCAGGCAGAGTGAGCGGGTGTGGCGGACGGACGGGAAGTGGTGGTTTGTTTTTTGTTTGTTTGTGTGGTTGTGGGGCGAGAGGCAGGCGACCGACAAAGTTTGCTCGCGACGGAGAGATGTTAGTGGCCCTGAAAAGGGCCGTTTTTGTTTGTGCGGTGCGGTGCCGCGGCGCGGTTTAGGCGCGCTCGCCGCGGATGCGGCGCGCGAGCTGGATGTCCTTGGGCATGATGGTGACGCGCTTGGCGTGGATTGCGCACAGGTTGGTGTCTTCGAAGAGGCCGACGAGGTAGGCCTCGCTGGCCTCCTGCAGGGCCATGACTGCGGAGCTCTGGAAGCGCAGGTCGGTCTTGAAGTCCTGGGCGATCTCGCGCACTAGGCGCTGGAATGGCAGCTTGCGGATGAGCAGCTCTGTGCTCTTCTGGTAGCGCCTGATTTCTCGCAGGGCGACGGTGCCCGGCCTGTAGCGGTGGGGCTTCTTGACGCCTCCGGTGGCGGGCGCGCTCTTCCTCGCCGCCTTGGTGGCGAGCTGTTTGCGCGGCGCCTTTCCGCCGGTGGACTTGCGGGCCGTTTGCTTTGTGCGGGCCATGGCGGTAGCGGTAGCGGAGCGGCGTGCGTGGAGGTTAGGTGCGGCGCGGCGTCCGGTGCTGCCTCCGTGCTGCGCTTATATGCCCTCGGTTGCGCGTGGTGGGGGGAGGGCGGGCCAGAGTCTATATAGGGGGGCGGCGGGCGCGCTGGGCGCAGACCGTAGCCGACTCGCCAGCCGCTGCAGCTGCTGTTTGTGCACGTTTTGCTTTGCCCGAGGAAGGAAGGATGACAGGCCGCGGCAAGGGAGGAAAGGGGCTCGGCAAGGGTGGCGCCAAGCGGCACCGCAAGGTGTTGCGCGACAACATCCAGGGCATCACGAAGCCCGCCATCCGCCGCCTGGCTCGCAGGGGCGGCGTGAAGCGCATCTCTGGTCTGATCTACGAGGAGACCCGCGGGGTGCTGAAGGTGTTCCTGGAGAACGTGATCCGCGACGCGGTGACGTACACTGAGCACGCCAAGCGCAAGACTGTGACGGCCATGGACGTGGTGTACGCCCTGAAGAGGCAGGGGCGCACCCTGTACGGTTTCGGCGGTTAGGCTGCGTCGCAGCGGGCGCTGGCCTTCCCGCGGCCGTGCTTGTGGGTGGGAGAGACTAGAAAACGGCCCTTTTCAGGGCCACCACACTGTTCGGAAGTTGAAAAGTGCGAAAGAGTCTGTGTTGTTGTTGCTGCGTGTGTGCGCTGTGTTGTTTGTTTCTTTCCGTTTGAGCGACGTGATGTGGCTGGGAGGGGAGAAGGAAAGGAAACGTGTCATGTGGCTGGCTGGCTGTGTGTGTGTGTGTGTGAGAGTGGAGCTGCTTCGTTTGTGTGTTTGTTATTGTGTGTCTTTGTATCGATCGCGATGGAGATGGCGGGCTGTGTGTTGTTGTGCGAGAGGCGGTGATTATTTGCTTGCGTGGTTTGGCTCTGTGTGTTAGGCGTGTGGGCATAGGCGGCCGGATCAGCTGTTTCGTTCGTGTCGACGGCCGTTGCGGCGCGCGGGAGTGGAGGGCGGTGTGTCGACACGCCTCCCTTTAACAATGGTCATTATTGCTGCCGTTGTCGTTTGGAAGGCGACTGCGACCGTGCAAAATGTGTGTGTGTGTGTGTGTGTGTGTGTGTGTGTTGGGCCACACGGGCTGTGTGGACGACAAGATGGCGGACGTGCGCCGGCGGCGGCTGTGCTGTGAAAGTGCAAAGTTAAAAACAAAACAAGGTGCGGCGAGGACGACTGAAATTTTGCTTTGGACGTAGGTTTGTGTGGTGGCCCTGAAAAGGGCCGATTGTTGTGGGCCGAGCCGAGCCGGCAAAGCGCGTTGCGTGCAGGGGAGCACGCGGCGCTGCGATTGCCTGGCCTCCTTTAGGCCTTCTTCTCGGTCTTCTTTGGCAGCAGGACGGCCTGGATGTTGGGCAGGACACCACCCTGTGCGATGGTGACGCCCGACAGGAGCTTGTTGAGCTCCTCGTCGTTGCGGATGGCAAGCTGCAGGTGGCGCGGGATGATGCGCGTCTTCTTGTTGTCGCGGGCCGCGTTTCCGGCCAGCTCGAGCACCTCAGCCGCGAGGTACTCCATGACGGCGGCGAGGTAGACGGGCGCCCCGGCGCCGACGCGCTCTGCGTAGTTTCCCTTGCGCAGGAGGCGGTGGATTCTGCCGACCGGGAACTGGAGCCCAGCCCTGCTTGAGCGGGACTTTGACTTGCCCTTGACTTTGCCTCCCTTTCCGCGTCCGGACATGGCGATTGGGCTAGCGACGGTGCACACGAAACGGAAACGAAAACGACCGGTGCGAGCGGCAGCGAGTCGAGCAGCGGAGTGCGTGCCGGCGCAGCACTCTCTCTCGCACCTTTTGTACCCTGGCCTTCAGGGTGACTAGTGGTGAAGTGTTTGTCTTTGGACATTTACTTCAATTGGGAATGTGTGGTTGTTGTGTTGTGTCTTTACTTTTGCGGTATGTCTTGTGTGTTTATGTGCGTTTTTGCTACTTAAACTTGTACTGCCTGATCTAAGGCGGTTTTAGGGTGATGATGTTGGCGAGTTGATGGGGGCTGAGAGAGGGTGATGTGATGGTGGGCGAGTGAGTGTTCAGTCAAAGAATATTGACCTGGGAGTTTTGTGACGCATGATGGTGGGGTCATATTGACCCAGTGAATTGATGAGGGGGTTTGTTGACCTGCTGGCTGTTTCGTAGAACGCTTTAGCCAGGTCAGCAAAGCGCTGTTGTAGTCGAATTACGTCCGCAGACGCGTGTAGGTCGTCTGTGGGGAATCGGGAGGGGAGGTGTAAGGCTCGTTTGAAGGCCCTATTTTGAACCCTTTGGAGTTTGAGTACGTGCGTCTTGGCCGCATAGCCCCATACTGGGCACGCGTATTCCATTATGGGGCGTATGAGGGTGCAGTAGACGCGTACTCCTAGGTCTGCTGTTAGCGCACTACTGGTATTAAGGACTGGGTATAGTACGCTCAAACGAGCGCTGGCTCGGCGGCGCAGGTCATCGATGTGCGCCTGCCATGTCAGCCTCTTATCTAAGGTCACCCCTAGATACTTTGCGGTGTTTCGCCAAGGGAGTTCTTGGCCGTTTAATCTTAGATTTAAGGGTGGTCGCCTGCGTGGTCCTCGCGGTCCTAATCGGCGCGTAATCACAATTGCCTGCGTTTTCCCGCTGTTAATTGTGATGCGCCACCTTTTGGACCATTCCTCTGTGGCGTTGAGGACTCTTTGGAGGCGTCTTGTGACCAGATCCCTGTTTGGGTTGCGGGTGAAAAATGCTGTATCATCTGCATATTGTGCAGTGTGCACCAGGGGTGAGGTGGGTGTGTCTGCCGTGTACAGGCTGTACAGGACAGGCCCTAGCACCGATCCCTGGGGCACCCCTGCACGTATGCGTCTTTTTGTTGACAGGGAGTTGTCAACCCTGACGGAAAATGTCCTATTCGAGAGATAGCTTTTCAGCAGCTTTACTATCGTCCCGGGGAAGCCTTGTGTGTATAGTTTGTACAATAACCCATTGTGCCATACGGAATCGAAGGCCTTGGCTACATCAAGTAGCACTATCCCACAGTAGCTTCTGCGGTTGAAGGCCTCGGTGGCTGCTTCAACAACTCTCATGATCTGTTGGGGGGCGGAGTGTTTCTGCCTGAATCCAAACTGGAAATCAGGCAGAACTTGCTCTCTGGAGATGTGTTGCTCAATAGGTGTGATTAGGAGGCGCTCGTAGATTTTACTGAGAGTGGGCAGAAGACTAATCGGTCTGTAGTGCTGTGGGAATAATGGGTCCTTACCGGGTTTAGCTATCGCGACCACCTCCGCGTGTTTCCAGCACGCTGGAAACTCGCGGGATCGAGTAATCTCGTTGAAGACGTTCGCGATGTGTGTGATTGCCAGTGGCGGGAGGTTCTTAACTAACTGGTTTGTGAGCCGGTCGTGGCCTGGGGCCTTTTTGTTGGGCAGGGACCTAATGACTTTTGCCACGTCTTCTGGGGCGAAAAGTGGAGTGTGTTCATTCTCGTCGTCTTCAGCTGCAAGGAATACTGCAAGCTGCTGACGGACTATGATTTCGTGGTCCTCGTCCTGCGCCTCTGCTGGTTGAAACTGTTGTTCGAACGAGTCGGCGAGCGCGTTGGCCTTGTCGACAGGGCTGAAGACAAGGCTTCCACGCTCGCCGTGCAGAGGTGGCATACGCGCGCGTGTACGTGTGAATTGCTTGGTAGCTTGCCATAGGCTGTTGTCGTCTACTTTGAGGGCTGATAGGCGGGCAGACCATTGCTGGTTGCGGTGCTCATTGAGTGCTACTTTCAACTCTCTCTGTAGACGGTTGAGCAGCCTCCTAGTTGCCGGATTTCTTGTTATTTTCCATTCTTTTGCGACCCTGTTTTTGTGCCTAATTTGCGCAAGCAGGTGCTCCGGGAGTTGTATTTGAGGAGGAGGGCCTTCCCGCTGCCGGGGTGTGGCCTCCTCAGCAGCCTGCAGGATCGTGTTGGTGAGGTCTTTAAGCGCCTGTTCTGCAGTATCTGCAGTTGGAGGCGGGGCGCGAGCTATTTCAGAAGCGACATTTACCTGAAAGTGCTCCCAGTTCGTGTGCTTATACGACACCTGGTGTTGTGGGAGAGCTACCCTTTCTCCCACGTCGACCTCGATTATAACTGGGTTGTGATCGGAGGACATTCTATTTATTGTTCTCGCAGTCACGAAGCCTGTTATTCTCCTTGTGAGAGCTATGTCAAGGACGTCTGGCCGGCCTCCGTTTTTAGGGAAGTGTGTCGGCTCTTCTGGGCCCCAGACGTCGAACTGGTGGTCTCGCGCGAGTCGCTGCAGTTGACGACCGGCTCTGGTCGTGAGTCTAGAATGCCAGTCTGCGTGTTTTGCATTGAGGTCTCCTCCTATTAGGAGCTTGCCTCTGATTTGTGCTAGTGCGGGAATGTCGTCCTCATCTAAGGTTGGGGTCGGTTGGCGGTAAGCTGCAACGACTGTGAGGGGGCCTGTAACTGTGGCTATTTCCACGGCTACCGTTTCTAACGAGCGGGTAGCTGGGGGGAATATCTGGTGATGGGGGATCCCTCTCTTTACGTATATGGCCACCCCGCCTCCTGCGGTTGGCCTGTCTCGTCTGTAACTGTTATAGTTTGGGACTGCCGCTTTTACTCCCGGTTTTAGGTGTGTTTCTGACATCATGCAAACGTCGATATTAAGCTCCTTCATGAGCTCTCGGAACTCCATGACTTGGTTGAAGATGCCGTCTGCGTTAAAGACGCACATTTTCAGACCTTGGATATGGGGGCGTCTATCCATGTTTGGCTGTTGTTGTTGCTTGGGAAGTCGCTGAGGGATGCGACTGCTTAACTGCTGCTTGTAGGGCGGCGAGGATCTGTGCATTTTGCTGCTGAATCTCCCGCATCATCTGCGCGAGAAGATTCAGAGTTTGGGACATGACTCCCAGCACAGGATCGTCTGTGGAGGGCGAGGGCGCAGCTTCGCTCAGACTTTGAGTGACAGGATGTCTGCCAGCGGTCTGACGGTCCGCGCCCCCTGCCCGCCGCAGACTGGTCTTTGGGGCAGGGGTTAGGACTTCCCTAGGGCATTCTCCGTCGTCAGGGATCTGGTCAAGGAGAGGAGTGTCCTGGGTTGTTTCCGGGGAACGTCGGCCGCAAGATTCCGGTCCCATCTCGGCCGGCAGAGGGGCGCTACTGCGCGCCTCAGTGTCGGCCGCGATGTTTGCGAACGTCGCGGCGGTCGTCACCTCCCGGGATTTGCCTCTGTAGGGCGGCCTATCTCGTCTTGTGGTTTCAGGTCGGTTTGGGGGTTTAGCTTGGGGTTTGTTTGGGGGTGCATTCGTGCCTCGATAGCGTTGGGCGTAGTTCTTATGAACCCTGCATCCCAGGTAGCTGGCGGTGTGCCCTTCGCCGCATAGCGCACACTTTATTCTTGGGTCTTCTATTTTAATTTGACAGGTCCTGGAGTCGTGTCCCTCCGCACACTTCCTGCATCGTACAGGCATGTCGCAGTGTGAGGCCACATGTCCCAGTCCCTGGCACCTAAAGCATTGTTGAGACCGATTTTTCTTTTTTAACAATTCGGTGGTTATGGGTATCTGCAGGACACTCCTCATAGGCTTTTTGTTTATCGGTATGTCTGGCATTACGGCGAGGTAGAGGGGCCACTTGTTATTTGAACCGGGTGGTTTCATTTGTGTGACTGTCTTAACATCGAAATTTTGGCGGATCAGGTCTTCCTTTATCGCTGAGGGCGATAGTTTGCGCGGTAGGTCGCGGATAACTATATTTAGGTTCCTGATCCTTTCGGTCGGGAAAGTGTAGTGCGGAACTTTCTTATCACTCAAAAGTTGTTTTACCGCCATGTATTCGTCCATGGAGTGGAGGGTGAGCTTTATTTTGTCACCCCCTGCCGGTTTGGCGCAGCAGGGGTGGGGGTGCTTTATGGGCTCGGGTGCGGCGGCCGGTTGCGCGCGCGCCCCATTGGTCGGCGGCCGCAACAGGGCGAGCTGGTAAAGGTGCGGCGGCGGCTGGCGGCGGGTGCCACTGTGTGGGGAGACGCTGACTAGAGCGGAGCGCTTGCTACTGGTGTTGCTGCTGCCGTACGTTCGTTCGAGATGCCGCCCAAGACTAGCGGGAAGGCCGCCAAGAAGGCTGGCAAGGCGCAGAAGAACATTTCGAAGGGCGACAAGAAGAAGAAGCGCAAGAGGAAGGAGAGCTATGCCATCTACATCTACAAGGTGCTGAAGCAGGTGCACCCTGACACGGGCATCTCGTCGAAGGCGATGAGCATCATGAACAGCTTCGTGAACGACATTTTCGAGCGCATTGCGGCCGAGGCTTCTCGCCTGGCGCACTACAACAAGCGCTCGACCATCACGTCCCGCGAGATCCAGACCGCTGTGCGGCTGTTGCTGCCTGGCGAGCTGGCCAAGCACGCCGTGAGCGAGGGCACGAAGGCGGTGACCAAGTACACGAGCTCCAAGTAAGGAGGTGGCTCTGGAATGGAAGGATGGAGAAGGCTCCTCCGTTGCGAGAGCGGCAAAACGGCCCTTTTCAGGGCCACCAACTTGCCTTTTGCGGGAAGGGCGGAATTGTTGTTGTTGTTTGTGTGGACGGCTGTGATGTATGTGTGCATTTTGATTGTGGGTGGGGGGGGGGGGGGGCGCGTCAAAGCGTGTTGCGGGGTACGGCCACGAGGTTGGTCGCCGTGGCGTGGAATGGTGGCACGCCTCGTTGGAGTGGTTTTTGACCCATTGGTGTTGGGGTGTGTGTGTGTGTTACCTGTCTGCGAGGGGGGACAGTGCGATCGGCGACTTTTGTGTCGCCGTAACGACGGCCGTTTGCGGGTTTGTTTTTTGCACATCATACATGGCGAGGGTGAAATGTGAAATGTTTTTGTTTGGTTGTTTTTGCCGCCCACTATTCCCTTTGCTGTACGCCGAGTTTGACAATGGTGCGACGCAACTGCAGCGTGGAGGTGTGTGAGTGACGTTGAAATGAACGTGCCATTAAGACGCATTGTTGTTGTATTGTACTGTACGTGTACGGCGACACGCACGATGATGTACCATTCGACTCTGATTTTTGATAGCCGTGTCTGACTGATTGCGTACGACGCACGCACACCGATGTCGTCATTCAAGATGCACGCGTGTCCAGTGCAGTACAGTAAGCGCGACGCTAGACGACGACGACGGCGGCGGCGGTCGTCGTTTGTTTGGCGAATGTCTGTACACGTGTTTGTCTGTGTCCATCCGGTATGTATGTATTTGTTTGTTTGAAAGTGTTTTGTGTGTCGGTGACGTGGTCCGATCCGTCGCCCCCTGAGTAACTGTCGATCGGCGCGATAGACCGGCGTCACGCAACTGAACCGAAGTCTTGGGCACACCCGTCATACTGTTGTACACCGTCGCGCTGAGAACGGTAACGAAAGGTTGACTTTGATCGGTCGAATGTCTGGGCAGAACGTGAGGAATGAGGCAAGAGTGCAAGGAGGAAAGGACAGAGGGGGGGCAAAAGAGAGAGGAAGGGAAAAAGGGGAGAAACGCATTCGTAGAGCAACGGAACGTTCCCGCGTCGGAGGCGTATTGGAGCCGCACTGAAATGCGTTTAACGGCGGCGCGGCTGCAAGTGTCTGCCGTGGTGAACGTTACCTTTGACGGCTGCATAGGGCTTTGCCTTTGCTTTCGCTTTCGCTTTCGCTTTCGCTTTCGCTTTCCCGGATGTACGTAACGTTTGTTGATATGGTTCTGAGGAAGAGTGTATGACAGTGCCGTGCCGTCCATGTTCGTGTGCCCTCCCATTGTGTGTATGCTATTGTCTGTGTACTTGAATGATGTATGTAGGTGTTGGTGGACATGTTGTACCAGTGGGGGGAAATGGATCGTCGATAGTTGCCGTCACTCTGTCACGGTCGAGATGACGCACCCTCCGTACAGAAAGGTGTCGAGAAAGTGTGTGTGTGTGTGTGTGTGTGCGTCCGTGAATTGGCAGTGTTTGGAGGTGGGCGTGCCCTGCATGTGGCCCGGAAGGCTGTTCGTTTGGCGGTAGTGTTGTGTGGACAGGGGAGGGGCATGCGTAACGCTGCTGGCATGGCATTTCGGGAGATGGGAGGGGGCAAACGAGGAAACGAGGAGCGGCGGCCAAAGACGGGACGGGGAGGGGCGCGGTGTGGGTGGCTTGCGCCTGTGCTCGGCGTTGTGGTTTGTGCAAAAGAGGAGGAGAAAAACAATGAGTTGCCAGGGAGGGGAGCGGTGTTGTGGTGTAGCCGCAGACGCGGCTGTCAGTGAACGTGGCGAGACGGACGGATATGCGCGGAGGGGCGGGGGCGGCGCATTTCGCCGGTGCCGTGCCGTGCCTGAAAGCCGCGTGGTCGCTGTGTTGTTGGTGGCGTGGGGGCGAGGAGAGTACCGTACGGGTGTGCTTGTGCGCCGGAAATGGCACACTGCGCCTGCCCGTCTTGGAGGCTGATGGCTGTGGTGTGGAAATGGGGCGCGGTGATGTTGAAGCAGTTGAAGAACAGAAAAGAAACCAAGAAAACGGAAGGCGTGATGCGGCGGTGGTGGTGAGAGCGGGAAAAACAAAACAAAAAAAAAAACAACAAAAAAAAAGAAGGAAAAACAACAAGAAACAAAAAAGAACACAAAACGTCTATCAATATTAAAATGTAAATGGAAATGGAAATGGACCCAGGTATAACCTCCCTGCACAAATAGCAGAGAGTCCGATTATAATAAAAATGTGCCAGAAGAATGTTAACGTCCCTACAAAACAAACCCAACGATAAGATTAATGAAAGAATGAACCGTATGTAACATTGCAACAGACATAATGAAACGTGATAAATTGTGTAAGGGCAGCAGCGTTGACCTTTGGCCCTGTATTCAGAATAAAAAGAGCCAAAGATCGTTACCCCAATGAAAAAGACACTGAAACACGTATGTAATGTAACATAGCAGCGATGGCGAGACATTGTAGCATCTGTGACCAGAGAGTTTGCGCTGGACCGCGCGAGTGTTGCGAGCGGTTCTCAGTCAGTCAGTCAGTCAGTCAGTCGTTGCGAGTCTGTAGCTCTGTCTAGTTGAGGGCTGTACTCTGTCAGTAGTCGTCGCGTGCAGTACGCTGATAGTCGTCATGCAGAGCGGTCGGTCAGTAGTAGCAGCCGAGTGCGGTTGTGTGATGTAGGCGGTCGGCAACACTGGTCAAGATGGTGAATAAGGTATACTGTTAATTAATATAATCATTAGATAATGAAGAATTTTATTTATTGTAATTATTCTCCAACAAGTTCCCCAATAATAATTTCTATTTCAAAAGCATTTTTCAAACATTTAATTTTTTTATTGAACTAAAGAGTTCGTTGCACTTCACATTTCATTCCACTTCTTTGAAGAAAAATTTCACTAGAATCACAAAAAAAAGAGAATATTATTATTTGCAATGCAGTTCCTCCAAGCGCTGCGCAACAACAAGAGCAGAAATGTGACATCCATTTATTCTGAGGTAAGACTTTAATTCTGATTGTTTTGCACAGGGCCAAAGACCGATATTTCGGTTTAATTGAAGTTTCCTGTCGCTGAACGGACTTTAAATGTTGTGAAGAATTTATATTTGAGTCAGATTGCGAATGTCACATTTTTGTTGCCATTTTCAATACCTCTCATTGTGGGCGAGGTTACAATTAGCGCAATGTCCATTAGCGTCCGTAAATAACATTGTCCATTAGTTTAAATTTTGCGGGGAGGTTACAACACACACAAAAAAAAAAAAAAAAAAAAAAAAAAAAAAAAAAATTGCATTTATATCCGCCCCTCAATTGTAGATACCCCTTACACAGCTGTGTGCAATGAATGAGTGCTGGCTGGTAATTAATTGCACTCCTTGGAGGGAAATGCCATAGGAAGTAGTCTTTAAAAAGTGAATGTTTTTCGTTAAAAGACAAGAGTTACTTTAGAAAAAAGTAATAGTGGGGCTTTTGTTGTTGAACAAAATAAGTACAATGAACATACGTTATCAGATTTGCGCAATGCAGCTTCACACTACCTTTTGATTATAACACAATATACTATACATCGTCCCGAACCGTGACCAGAGTCGCGAGACGAGCAGAGCACGCCGCCGACGCCCGCTCAGTACAACCGTCCACCCGCTACTACTGTCGACCGACTACTACCTCTCCCGACTCGCGCTACAATATATATAACAACTGTTCCTGGCGACCCGGTGCGTGCCACTACTGTCGTCTGGCGCGGTCCAAGCGCCGACTAGCAACGATAAATAACTCTCTGGTCAGACAGAGATGCTGTCATGCCTCGCCATCGCTCTGGTAATGAATACGTACGTGTTGCAGCGTGCGTACCACCGGAACACGCAGTGGCGGAGCCAAAGACTGTGTTGTCGAGGTCGAGTGCGAGCGGGAAGAGAGGCAGCGCCGGCACGGAGATGCAAGCGAGCGCGAGACGCACGGGGGCTGCGGCGTGGCGCGTTTGCGGTCAGCGCCTTTGGTGGCAACGGCCGGGACAAGCAGCGGTGTATGGTGTGGTGCGGGGCGGACAGGGGCGGCGGTGGACGGGGAGGAGGCGGCGCGACGACGGCATGGGGGCGAAAACGGGACGGGGGACGGCGGATGTTGAGAGGCGTCACGCGCGGACAGGACACAGAGACACACAGATTGGAAAGGGAGGGTGCGCGGTAGTAGTTGGGAATGTGCGTACCGTGCGGGATGGGAGTGGGCGAGGAACACGGTCGTGGCCCCTGTTTTGGGTGCGTGTGGTGACGTCGGTGTGTTGTGGGAAGGGAAGGTGCTGTGGCGGCGGCGCGTAATGGGCGTAGGCCGAAAAGAGAAAGGAACGTGGGCAGTGTGTTGGCAAGCGTCGGTTCGACTGCGACGTTGATGGGCAGGGCAGGGCAAGGTTAATGGTGGTAGGAGTAGGCTTGTGGGCGCAAAAAATCTGCCGCTGCAGGCGGTGCCGTAACCGCCATGGCGGGAAGGAGAGAGGGCCAAAGAAAGAAAGAAAGAAAGAAAGAAAGAAAGGAAGAAAGAAGAAAACAAAAAAAACAAAAAAAAGGAGGGGGGGGCGAAAGTGGAGAGGCGGTGGTGTGAGAAGGGCGGGGGCGGAAGGAAGGCAGGAAGGACAAGAGGCGAGGCGACGGCTTGCTTTGTGTACCGGTCGGTCTCTGGCTATGCTTCGTTTTCTGCAGCAGGGTCGGTGCGCGGCGTGGCTCGCGGCAGTGGGAACGCCTGGCGGCTGGACGGCCAGCAATGCGGTTGGATGGGCGGCCACAGCACCGCACCTGTGCCCGAGGAGGAGACGCTGGCGGCGGGCCCTGAGGTGAGGCCGGCTCGGCTGGGGCTGTGGATGTGTAGGTGTGCGCCGCTGCTGCAACAACGAGTAAAAACGCGAGAAGAAGGGGTGGCGGTAGAGAGGAAAAAAAAAAAAAAAGGTCGTGTTGTGTTGATGCGCAGGCAGACGCGTACAGAGAGACGAGCCCGGTCTGCAGCAGGGTGTGGCCGTGCCGAGTGCAGAGCAGCGGCGGCCCGGTTCGGTTCGGTTCGGCCCGGCCCGGCGGGCCGCGCTGTTGTCGCGGACGTGAGCGCCCCCTGGCGGGTGGCCGGAGGCGGCGCGGCGTGTTGGACGTGTGGCTGGTGGCAGTGCACAATTTGCGAGTGGCTGGCGGTGTGGTGTGGCGGTTGGCGCGTCGGGCGGCGGAGAGAGAGAGGGAGGAGAGGTATGTGTTGCGGGCGCCCTTTGCTGCGCTGCGTCGTTGCGTGTGCCGTACAGGGCGGGCGCTTGTCGACTGTGTGGGCGGTGTGGCGAATTGGCGTGAAACGGCTGCCGAGAGGTGTGTGGTAGCGAGCCGGTCGGTGTCAGTGCGAAGGGGAATGTGCGTGCGTTTGGCGGTTTCGGTGTGCTTTTTGCGGCGTGAGAGTGGGAATTAGTGGGGCCGGCTGTTGTGTTGGTTCCTTGTGTCTTGTGTCGCGTAGCTTGATGGCAACGTGGAAGGACGCCGGTTTCGTTTCGAGCCGTGCGTGTGGTTGTCGACGTTGACTGGTTGGCGTGTGCCGATGCACGTGCATGTGTGGGTCGCGAGTGCGTTTTTGGCTGGCTGTGTGTGTGTGTGTGTTTTGGGGGGGAAGGGGAAGGGGGAGGCGGTGGTGGAAGTGCAGTCGTTGCCACGGGCGTCGTCGGGTGGGGCTGGGGCTGTGCGTCGTGGCGGAAAGGTGGTAGGTTGCGGGAAGCGAGCCCGTCGTTGACGGTGTCGCGTG
This sequence comes from Schistocerca americana, assembly GCF_021461395.2. Classification (NCBI taxonomy): domain Eukaryota; kingdom Metazoa; phylum Arthropoda; class Insecta; order Orthoptera; family Acrididae; genus Schistocerca; species Schistocerca americana. Next base: position 74,997,129 of record NC_060126.1, on the reverse strand, counting down.
AGTTGTGAATCGAGTGGGGCGCGGGGCGCGGGACAGGAGCAGCGTGCCGCTGCGTCGTGGTCGTCAGCAGAGGCTGTGCGTGTGCTTGTCCTTTTTGTTCGCGGTTCGTGCGAGGCGTTTTTGTTTTGTGTTGCCCTAGTTGTTAGTTTATTTTGTTTGTGTTTGTTATTTTGAGACGACGACTGGTTGGTGGCGTGCGCGCGAAGTGGCGGTGTGCGCTTCCCGTGTCGTTTGTGTTGTTTTGTTTTTGTTGTGTTTTTTTGTTTTTGTGTGTTTTTTTTTTTTTTTTGCACTGGGCCCCGGGGGGGTGGGTGGGTGGGTGCGTGTGTGTCGATTGCCGGCTGGCGAAAGGTGCGCCATCGGCGGGGTGGGTCGCCGGCACAAGTAGAGGCGGCGGCGTTGTTGCTGTTGTTGTGTGGTGTTTGTTTTGTTCGGCTGTGTCGGCGAGCTGTGTTGCGGTGCGTGTGAATGGTGGTGCACAAGTGCTGGCGTTGGGGCTGCGGCTGCGACGGCGGCGAGCCGCGGGCGCGCATGATAGTGATGTTGTGAACAGCGGCTGTGTACGGTAGTGGTGTTGTTGTAGCACGACGTGCATCCGGGCCGGCGCGGAAAGCGCAGTTGCGGGCGGTTGCCCTTCGGTGCCAGCCATGTCGCGTGAGCGGCGGGTTGCTCTGGTGTCGACACGTGGTGCTCTGGGTTGTTGTGTGGTGCCCTTTGGCCGGTGGGGGTGGTTCGCGTGTGTCTCGTTCGCGCTCGGTATCTGGTCGTGGTCGTGGTCGTGCTGCTCCCCCGTCTGTCGGCGGTTTTCGACGTCGTCTGTACGTTTTTGTTCGTTTGCGGCGTGCCTGCCGACGTCGTCCCGTCGCGACCTTTCAACCGAAAGTGTGGCGCCCGAAGGTGAACGAACGTAACCCTGACCTCGGCGCTTTACGCTGAGCCGAGCGAACCGAACCTAACCCGTGGTGTGGCGAGGTGAGCTCAGCCTGTGAGCCCCTAACGTCTACGTAAGGTAAGCTGTCCGGCTCACGCCTCACGTTTGAACGCTTTTTTTTTTTTTTTTTTAACCTACGTTTGACGCTTCTTAACCTAGCACTGACCCCTTAACCCAACGTGTAACCTAACCTAACCTAACCTAACCTAACCTAACCTAACCTAACCTAACCTAGCCTGTGACGCCTGACGTGTTTGAATGCTTAACCTAAGTTTGACGCTTAACCTAACCCAAGTCCCCTTAACCTAACCCACGTCCACCTAACCTAACCTAACCTAACCTAACCTAACCTAACCTAGACGTGTAAACGTAATGTGTAACGCGTAACGTGTAAGGTCGGCTGTCGTGTGTGCTGACGGCAGATTGGGTTGGTCTGTAGATTCGGATTGCGGTTTGCCTCGGTCGAGGGGTTGGGTCGGAAGCGGCGAGGGGCGGCGGCGCCTGTTGCGCAGGCGGCGTCCGTTTGCGGCGGGCAATTGTTGAGAAACGGCTGTGAATGTTGGCGGGCGAGAGGAGGAGGACGGCGCGCGATGTGGCCCGACGGCTGCGGGCCGATCGGGAAACGGCGGGAGGGCGACGGAAGGCGATGGGGCGGCGGAGGCGCGTTTGCACGGCCGTCATCGCCGCACGCCTCGGCTTGTGTGGCTGTGGCGCCGGCCGCGCTGGCCGGGCTGCCGCGGCGACGGTGTGGGAGTTTTGCCGAAGGTTTGGCCATTGTGGCGGGTCGTCGGCTGGGGCTGTGGGGGCGGCATTTGGGCGGGGGCGGCGATTCTCGGCGGGCCGACCCAGGCTGTAGCGCGCGGTAGCTGCAGTTTGGCCGTGGTTTGCGGCGCTGCCGTGGCGACTGGTTGGCGACTGTGGTGTGGCTGTGTGTAGCCCCATCCTCGGTGGTTTGAAAGGCGCGGGCGGTTGTGGCGCAGGTTTGGGGCTGCTCCGCACAGGCTGTCGGACGTTGGGCGGTAGCAGGCGCGGGAGGCGCGGCGCGGCGGCGCGCAGAGTGGCGGCCGCTCTCTCGGCCGTCCGCGCCCGCCCGCGACACTGGCTGGGCCCTTGTGATTCTCTGCAAGAAAGGGTTGGAGTCCCTTAGCGATCGTAGTGCGTGTGGAAGCCTTGTGCGACTCGCCGCTATCGAGAGCTACAAAACTCTGCGATTCACTTGCTTCTTAGCGAGTACTAAGCAATTTGTCGTGTTATAGGACCGACATAGAGTGTAGGCAAGATAGTGCGGACTAGCCGCACTTGTAGGATGAATAGAGTAGGGGACGACGAGGAGCCAGGGCCCCACCCGCGGGTGGCAAGCCCGCGTTCCTCTAGGCCAGAACAGACACACAGGGCTGAGGTAGAACTCGCGAGCAGGACCACTCAGGGCGCTCGACCGCGACACCCCGCCCCACCGGCCCCCACGCCTGAAGACTTATGCACTGCGATGATTCAAGAGAAACTGGAACAACTCCGCCGCGACCGCGACGCACGAGCAAAGGAACTCGCAAGACGGCGGGAGCAGGACGGCCCAACCACCAGTGCCAACTCATCTTCTGACGACTGCCGAACGAAGAGTCACAATCCGACGGAACAACACAATGCCATGGACTATCAGGACGAATCCAGCGACTCTGATGCACCATTCCAGGAAGTCAGACGCCGCCGGAAAGGCACCAAACGCAGGAAAGCCGAAGAAAATACCCCCATGCAGACGGAACAACGAGCTGTACCCACCACCAACTACTACGCACCACTACAGCAACAGGACCCAGCAATGGAAGACCAACACCAGCCTCAGCCTAACGACACAAATACTCAGGACGCCACAGCTCCGCCGCCGCCGAAACCGAGAATACCACCTGTGACAATCAACTACACTGGAAAATACCTGGAACTAAACGCTCAATTAAAGCAGAAGATCAGCGGACCACTCAAGGCGATCTACAAAAATAATCAGATCAAATACCACTTTGAAACGCTGGCAGACCAACGAGCAGCACTGGACTACCTCCATTCCATCAACATGCCCTATTTCACCCACCAAGCAGCAGAAGACAGAGAACTCCAAGTGGTCCTCAAGAATATCCCAGAGGAAATTACCGAAGACGAACTCGCCGCCGAACTTCGCCACATGCAATTCACAGTCACGAACGTACACCAGTTCAAGAAACGAGACCTGACCTCCAAGAAACTGATTCCACAGTCGGCTTACTGTGTATCTCTGCCACATGGACAGAAAAGCCGCACCATCTACGACGTACAATACCTCTTCCATACCAGAATTAAGGTGGAAGACTACAAGCCACTTGATGGGCCTGCCCAGTGCAAGAAATGCCTCAAATTCAACCACACTGGCCGGTACTGTCAGATGCCGGTCAGGTGTGTACGCTGTGGCGGCCACCACCACGCAAAGGATTGTACCAAGCCACGAACAGAACCACCCATCTGCGCAAACTGTCGCCAAGAAGGCCACCCTGGGACTTGGCGTGGTTGCCCTGAATTTCAGAAGGCGATACACGCCTACCAACTGCGACCTCCACCATCCAAGGAGCCCCAACAACCACCACAGCCGTCGTTTGCGGCGACTCCGAAGGACTTCCCATCTCTCCGAACACCCTGGACGGCTGCATCGTCGTTATTTCAAACACCAACCCAGCAACAACCAACTCGACCGAAAAACACGGCGCGCCAACGACTGCACGATCTTCGCCAGCAACAACAGCAGCAACGATCCACGGACAACGCCCTCGGACTGTCCGATATCATCGCCGCGCTATCTAACATGGGCTCCATCATCAACTTACTAAAAACGAAGAACGTCTTTGCCATCTTAGCAGATACAGCTCGCAAATTCAACGACGCACCGGATCTGTTATCCAAACTACTCACTCTACTGGAAGGAATCATGGCCTTTTTCACCGACTAACATGGATCAAGAGAGGCATCACCACAGAAACCTTACATTCTGCTTTTTTAACGCCAACGGCGTCGCTCCCAAGAAAGTAGAACTCACCGACTTCGTCGAACACCACAAAATTGATGTGCTACTATTGTCCGAAACGCATCTGCGACCCACCCAAACCTTCAACATTCGCAACATGGTGGGATACCGCACTGACCGCCACAATCGGCGCGGTGGAGGTACAGCAATCTACCTGCGATCTTCCCTCACTCACTCTCTCGAAACCTTGCCTGACATGACGAGTCTGGAAGCCACAGCAGTCACGATCGCCACCATACACGGGAAGCTCACGTTCGTCGCAGCCTACTTGAGCCCTGGCGCAGCCTTCACAGATGAAGACTTTATCTCCATCTTTGATCGATACGACAGAGTCCTCCTTTGTGGGGATCTTAATGCGAAGCATGTAGCATGGAACTCGCGGCAGACGAACGCCAAAGGCACCCGTCTCTACGAACTTGAAATTCGGCTCCAAGCATTCACACAAGGTCCTGAAGAACCGACTTACCTGCCTACTGTTGCACGCCATCAGCCGGATGTCCTAGATGTGGCCATAATCAAAAACATGAATCCTGATCTGTCACTCCAGACGATCAATGACTTGACTTCTGACCACCAACCTGTTCTCGGAACACTGTCTGGAGCTCTTCCAATATTGCCACCGAAAACGAAAGTCTCCACAGACTGGATATCCTACGCCAGGTGGCTAAACAACAATGTGCGCCCCACGGAGCCATTAGCAACACCGGAGCAACTCGACGACGCCATCACTCGTCTGACTTCGAAAATCAAGAAGGCCGCTCACCAGGCCTCCACGAAGTTACTCTTCTCGACACCATATCGCGACCCACTGCCGCCGGCACTGCAAGACTTGAAATATTTGAAGAATCGAGCCCGTAAAAAATGGCAACAAACTCGCAACCCAGCATATAGACGAGAAATGCACCAGCTCTCCAGAGAACTCACGTGGCGTTGCAAGGAATGGCGCGCCGAACTATGGGAGGACCGGATGGCACAAATCCAACACCTATCGCGCGATGAATGGGCACTCATCCGTAATATCAAGAAACCCAAGCCACCAAAAACGGCGCTCACGGATGGCACCAACCTAATCTTTGACAACCTCCAAAAGGCCGAACTTTTCGCGGAAACTTACGAAACGCAATCACGCCTGAATTTTGCAGACTTTGAGAACGATGAGGAAGAGGACGCGCGCACTCGGGCAGAGGCACACCACATAAGACAACACCCCAGCGGAGACCGGCCAGAACTGACGTCGCCAAGGGAAATTCGTCGCATTCTCAGGCACTTACACTCCACATCAGCTCCTGGGCCTGACGGAATATCGAACGACCACCTAAAACACCTCCCACGGAAACCGCTAGTGCTACTTACGAGAATATTCAACGAATGCCTGCTGAAGGAGCATTTCCCACCACAATGGAAACTGGCCAAGATTATACCCATCCCGAAACCGGGTAAGGACCTACTCCAGCCTGAGCACCACCGACCAATCAGTCTCCTCTCCACGATGGGCAAAACGTTTGAACGTGTCATCTTGGCCCGCATCAAGCCGCCCCTCTTGGAAAACGACGTCATTCGACCTGACCAATTTGCCTTTCAACCCAAACTTTCCGCTGAAATCCAGCTGCTCCGGATCTCGGAACACCTTACAAACCAAATCAACCTCAAACACTATACAGCAGCCATTTTCCTGGATGTCCAACAAGCTTTTGACAAGGTGTGGCGAGAGAAGCTCTTAAGTAAACTCCGGAACACCACCGACATCCCAAACTGCTACATCAAGATCATCGACAGCTTCCTGACCAACCGCCGTTTTTACGTCCAACAGGCCGAACAACACTCTGACACCAAACCTCTCTCAGACGGCATACCGCAAGGATCGGTACTCTCGCCCATCCTGTTCACCATTTACGTGAATGACATGCCCAAACTGCCGAACATCATGCTCGCACAATTCGCTGATGATACGGCTCTTCTTACCAGTAGCCGTTCATTAGATACAGCCATCACCCGCTTGCAGCACCAGATCGATATCCTCCTCTTGTGGGCAACTGACAACAAAATCACGATCAACGCACTCAAGACGAAGGCCATACTCTTCACTCGCCGGAGACCGATTCTTCACCGCCGCCTCCAGATCAATAACCACGCCATCGATTGGTCCACCACAATGAAGTATTTAGGGGTCACCCTGGACCATAAACTTACATTTTCAGCCCACGTTACCGACAAACGCCTCAAACTCATTCGCGCCATCCATGGACTCTACCCCTTCCTAGCAAGCACTGAGATGAACGTAGCAACGAAGCTCCGCATCTACCGCGCGACAATACTCCCGATGATGTTATATGGTTGCGCTACGTGGGGAATCACATCCACCACCAACATCCGCAAACTACAACGCTTACAAAACCGGTGTCTACGGATCATACTCAAAGCGCCCAGGTGGTCCCGAATTATTTCCTTACATGATGAACTGCAGGTCTCACCGATAGATCAAGTAATCCAACTACATGTCCAGCGACTCATCAACAAAATAGACGACTTAAGGTTATCGACAAGGCAACTCGAAGGAGTCGCAACCATCCAACCTGAACCCTGGCATAAAGTCAAGGTTCCTAGGGCCCTCACAACACAATAAAAAAGTGAAGCTAAGGCATGTAGGGCACAAAGGACCCCTGTGAGCCCAAAGTCCTACAAAAGATGACAATAAAGATATCCAAAACCTACCTTTCAAACCCGGAAGTCCAGCCGCCAAAGGCGGTAGCACTTCGGCAACGACACCACACAGGTAAAAAAAAAAAAAAAAAAATAAAAAAAAAAAAAAAAAAAAAAAAAAAAAAAAAAAAATGATTCTCTGCTCTGCTGCTGTGCTGTGCTTGCGTGCCTGCCTGCCGTCCCGCTCGCTCTCGCTCTCGCTGTGTGTTACGCGCGTCGTCGAAATGGCAGATCAGGCGGCTACGAACGAGACTGCTGCGGCACCCGCCGCCACCGGCACTACGAAGAAGGCCAAGTCTGCGTCGTCTGCGAAGAAGCCGCGCGCCAAGCCTGCGCACCCGCGCACCTCTGAGATGGTGACGGCCGCCATCAAGAGTCTGAAGGAGCGCGGCGGGTCGTCGCTGCAGGCGATCAAGAAGTACATAGCCGCGCACTACAAGCTGGACGCGGAGAAGCTGGCGCCGTTTATCAAGAAGTACCTCAAGTCGGCCGTCGTGGCGGGCGAGCTGGTGCAGACGAAGGGGAAGGGCGCGTCCGGCTCGTTCAAGCTTGCCGGCGCCGGCGGCGGGGGGGCGGCCGAGGGCGGCAAGGCTCGTGCTGGCGGTGCCAAGAAGAAGCGCGCCGCTCCGGCCAGCAAGGAGAAGAAGGGCGCCCGTGCGGCCGGCGCAAAGAAGGCTGGTGGCGTGAAGGCGGCGACCGGTCGGAAGGCGGGCGCCGCCAAGAAGGCGTCTGCGGCGTCGGCCGCTCCCGCGGGTGCGAAGAAGGCGGCTGCGGCCAAGCCGGCCAAGGCCAAGTCGCCGTCGAAGGCGAAGAAGGCCGCCAAGGTTCCGACGAAGAAGCCGAAGGCGCCGCGCCCGAAGAAGGCGACGACGCCGTCTAAGGCGAAGGCTTCGCCCAAGAAGAAGAAGTAGAGTAGAGGAGAAAGTGATGGGAGAAAGGAAGGGTTTGGCGCTTGACTCCGTCGTCCCCACCCCCCGTCGTCGTCTAGTGGCGCGCAAGAGACGCGCGGCCCAAAACGGCCCTTCTCAGGGCCATCAAAGCACGTCGGGGAAGGTTTTGATTGTCGTGTTGCGTCTGGTGTGGGTGTCTGTCTGTCTGGCGTTTCTGTATGCCCGTGGGGATGCTGTTTGCGTGCCGTGGTGGTTGGATTGCGGGGGTCGGTGGCGGGTGTGGGCGGCGGTAGCGGTAAGCGGTGTTGTTGTTGTTGTTGTCGTGGTTGATTGTCGCCGTGTTTGTGGCGGCGGCCGACGGTTGGTTTTCTGTCACGTTGTTTTGTTTGAATACGTTGGTTGGCTTGCCTGCGTTCGTTCTTCTCGGATGTCTGTCTTGTCGAGTCGTGTCTGGTCTTTGTTTTGTTTCTTTGTGTGTGTGTGTGTGTGTTATGTTTTGCAACGGGGGGCACGTTGAGATGTGGAAGGAGTCGGCGGGGGATTTCGGTGGCGTGTAGAGCGAGCGAGCGCGCCTGCCTGGCCGTTGGCCGTCGGAGTTGGAGTGCGGGTTTTTTTGTTTTCGAAACGAAAGCGGCGGCCGGCCAGCCACCCACCCGTGCGGTGTGACGTCGGCCGTTGGGTATTGTGCGCTTTGAGCGCCGGGGAGGGATGATGTGTGATTGTTGCGCGCTGCTAGCAGGCAGGCAGAGTGAGCGGGTGTGGCGGACGGACGGGAAGTGGTGGTTTTTGTTTTTGGGTTGCGGGGCGAGAGGCAGGCGACCGACAAAGTTTGCTCGCGACGGAGAGATGTTAGTGGCCCTGAAAAGGGCCGTTTTTGTTTGTGCGGTGCGGTGCCGCGGCGCGGTTTAGGCGCGCTCGCCGCGGATGCGGCGCGCGAGCTGGATGTCCTTGGGCATGATGGTGACGCGCTTGGCGTGGATTGCGCACAGGTTGGTGTCTTCGAAGAGGCCGACGAGGTAGGCCTCGCTGGCCTCCTGCAGGGCCATGACTGCGGAGCTCTGGAAGCGCAGGTCGGTCTTGAAGTCCTGGGCGATCTCGCGCACTAGGCGCTGGAATGGCAGCTTGCGGATGAGCAGCTCTGTGCTCTTCTGGTAGCGCCTGATTTCTCGCAGGGCGACGGTGCCCGGCCTGTAGCGGTGGGGCTTCTTGACGCCTCCGGTGGCGGGCGCGCTCTTCCTCGCCGCCTTGGTGGCGAGCTGTTTGCGTGGCGCCTTTCCGCCGGTGGACTTGCGGGCCGTTTGCTTTGTGCGGGCCATAGCGGTAGCGGTAGCGGAGCGGCGTGCGTGGAGGTTAGGTGCGGCGCGGCGTCCGGTGCTGCCTTGACAACGGGCCCGCGCGCCTCCGTGCTGCGCTTATATGCCCTCGGTTGCGCGTGGTGGGGGGAGGGCGGGCCAGAGTCTATATAGGGGGGCGGCGGGCGCGCTGGGCGCAGACCGTAGCCGACTCGCCAGCCGCTGCAGCTGCTGTTTGTGCACGTTTTGCTTTGCCCGAGGAAGGAAGGATGACAGGCCGCGGCAAGGGAGGAAAGGGGCTCGGCAAGGGTGGCGCCAAGCGGCACCGCAAGGTGTTGCGCGACAACATCCAGGGCATCACGAAGCCCGCCATCCGCCGCCTGGCTCGCAGGGGCGGCGTGAAGCGCATCTCTGGTCTGATCTACGAGGAGACCCGCGGGGTGCTGAAGGTGTTCCTGGAGAACGTGATCCGCGACGCGGTGACGTACACTGAGCACGCCAAGCGCAAGACTGTGACGGCCATGGACGTGGTGTACGCCCTGAAGAGGCAGGGGCGCACCCTGTACGGTTTCGGCGGTTAGGCTGCGTCGCAGCGGGCGCTGGCCTTCCCGCGGCCGTGCTTGTGGGTGGGAGAGACTAGAAAACGGCCCTTTTCAGGGCCACCACACTGTTCGGAAGTTGAAAAGTGCGAAAGAGTCTGTGTTGTTGTTGCTGCGTGTGTGCGCTGTGTTGTTTGTTTCTTTCCGTTTGAGCGACGTGATGTGGCTGGGAGGGGAGAAGGAAAGGAAACGTGTCATGTGGCTGGCTGGCTGTGTGTGTGTGTGTGAGAGTGGAGCTGCTTCGTTTGTGTGTTTGTTATTGTGTGTCTTTGTATCGATCGCGATGGAGATGGCGGGCTGTGTGTTGTTGTGCGAGAGGCGGTGATTATTTGCTTGCGTGGTTTGGCTCTGTGTGTTAGGCGTGTGGGCATAGGCGGCCGGATCAGCTGTTTCGTTCGTGTCGACGGCCGTTGCGGCGCGCGGGAGTGGAGGGCGGTGTGTCGACACGCCTCCCTTTAACAATGGTCATTATTGCTGCCGTTGTCGTTTGGAAGGCGACTGCGACCGTGCAAAATGTGTGTGTGTGTGTGTGTGTGTGTGTGTTGGGCCACACGGGCTGTGTGGACGACAAGATGGCGGACGTGCGCCGGCGGCGGCTGTGCTGTGAAAGTGCAAAGTTAAAAACAAAACAAGGTGCGGCGAGGACGACTGAAATTTTGCTTTGGACGTAGGTTTGTGTGGTGGCCCTGAAAAGGGCCGATTGTTGTGGGCCGAGCCGAACCGGCAAAGCGCGTTGCGTGCAGGGGAGCACGCGGCGCTGCGATTGCCTGGCCTCCTTTAGGCCTTCTTCTCGGTCTTCTTTGGCAGCAGGACGGCCTGGATGTTGGGCAGGACACCACCCTGTGCGATGGTGACGCCCGACGGGAGCTTGTTGAGCTCCTCGTCGTTGCGGATGGCAAGCTGCAGGTGGCGCGGGATGATGCGCGTCTTCTTGTTGTCGCGGGCCGCGTTTCCGGCCAGCTCGAGCACCTCAGCCGCGAGGTACTCCATGACGGCGGCGAGGTAGACGGGCGCCCCGGCGCCGACGCGCTCTGCGTAGTTTCCCTTGCGCAGGAGGCGGTGGATTCTGCCGACCGGGAACTGGAGCCCAGCCCTGCTTGAGCGGGACTTTGACTTGCCCTTGACTTTGCCTCCCTTTCCGCGTCCGGACATGGCGATTGGGCTAGCGACGGTGCACACGAAACGGAAACGAAAACGACCGGTGCGAGCGGCAGCGAGTCGAGCAGCGGAGGTTTTTTTTTTTTTTTTTTTTTTTTTTTTTTTTTTTTTTTTTTTTTTTTTTTTAAACTTTCATTCCTCCACCGGAAGGGTGGGGCGGGCTCATGGAGGGCTTATTGCCGCTTTGGAGCCTTAGCATATTCTTACGTTTTTCTGTGGTGGTACCATTTATTTTGCTTCATAGGGTATAGGATCTTTCTTTGTTTTTGGTTTGGTTTCTGAATTTTTTGTTCTTTTCTTTTTTATATTATTGTCATTTTGCACTTTTTGTGCAGGGGGATATACGCAACTCCGGTATTTACCTTACGGCTGAGGGAAACCCCCCTAAAACCTCAGCTGGAGTTGGGTTGGGTTCCTTGTTCTTGTGTCTTTTTTTTTTTTTTTTTTTTGTATTTTATTGAGTTTGTAGGTGATGTGGTAATTCTTTGTCTTCTGTGATGGTCTTGATGTCTGGGTGTTTCCCTGGATGGATTTTTTCTGTCGCTATTGCTATTATGAGTGGCAGATACGGGTATTTAAATCTAGGTATGTTTAGGTGATACGGAGTTCTCTGTATGAGCTGTTTTATATTTTCATTTGTTTGTAACCTATTGTTTCCGTATGTGGCAATTTGTTTTAGGAGTCGGTTTTCCATTGGGTCAATCCCAAGAGTGGTGTGTAGCGTGGCTGTCCGTTCATATGGGATTTTGCCGATTGTCCTCAGCATTCTTCTATCTGCGGACATTACCTTGTTGCACTGGGTTGTTGTTCCGCACCAGGCTATCGCACCATATTCTATGATTGGTCGTACGTACATTTTGTATATGTGTAGTGCCACAGGTGTAGAGGCTCCTCCATTTCGGTGTTGAAGTAGTCGGATCCTAGTTAGTTTTGCGTTTGCCATTCCTATTTTTTGCGTGGTGTTCCTCTCCCAGTTAAGCAGATTGTCAATTTCAAGTCCAAGGTATTTCGCTGTCTTTGTTGGTTCAAGTTTCTGTCCCCATAGTGCTATTTGGGCGTTCTTTGGGTCTTGTTTATTATCTTGTGTTAGATTTCTATGCCTTATTATCAGTAGTTGTGATTTAGTAGGGTTGGGGCGGATTCTCCAGACCGACATCCATTCTTCTAGCGCCTCGATGTATCTATTTGTTTTTGAGGCTATTAATTCTGTAGTAGCCGCCTGACACCAGAAAGCTGTATCATCGGCGTAGAGGGCTATTTCCTCGTTTAGTCCTACTGGAATTGGGATGTCAGCTGTGTATAAGTTATAGAGCAGTGGCGATATTATGGCTCCTTGGGGTACGCCTGCCTTTGGTTGGAATCTCTCGGACAGTTCGCTCCCTACTTTGATTCGGATGTACCGCTCCGTTATTATGTTTTGTATGAGCTTTATTGTCTCGATTGGGATTCTGTATCTGATGAGCTTGTTAATCAGACCCATATGCCATACTTTATCAAAGGCCCTTTCAATGTCCAGTAGGAGCGTTGCTGCCGCGTTTCCGCTGTTTATTGCCTCAACGCTACTACTGATCATTCTTAAGATCGGGTCTATTGTGCTTCTGTTTTTTCGGAAGCCTGCTTGTTCGTCAGGTAGTATATTTTTGTTGTCTGCGAATTTTTGTAGTCTTTCTGTTAGAATAGTTTCGAATGTTTTGGCGATAACCGGTAGTAGGGCAATGGGTCTGTATGACCTGGCGTCGTGTTTTGGTTTGTTGGGTTTCGGTAGCATCCTAATCTCAGCATTTTTCCACTGCTGTGGTGTTTTATGTAGATTTAGTGCTGCGTTGTAGAGTTTCTGTAGTGCTGGTGTTATTATGTCTGCTGGTATTAGTCTCAGGTGCCTGCGAGTGATGCCGTCCGCGCCTGGTGCCGTGACTTTTCCGCTGGCTATTGCCTGTCTGATTTCTGTTGTCGTGATATCTGTTAGAAGTGCCATTTGGTCTTCGTCGTATATGTTGTGATGCGTTTCTTCCAGGTGTTTGGTGGTTTCCATCTCTATTGTTCTTTGTTGTTTGTCGTCGAACCTGGCGTCTAGCGGGTGTGTGTAAACTTCTTTTAGTGTTTCCATGAATGCTTGGGCTTTGTCTCTTTCAGATGTCGTTATTTCACCGTTAACGATTAGTGGTGTTTCTTCGCCTTGTTTTTGTTCTGTAATTCTTTTGAATTTACGCCAAAAGTCTGCTGGATCTTTTGGATCAAGTTTTTGTATTTTTTCATTCAGAGTTTTGGCTCTGTACTCCCTGAGTAGGTGCCTGACTTGTCCATTTAACCTGTTCCACTGATTTTTTACAGTTGGGTCCCCAGTCCTCTTGTATTGGGCATAGACTTGCCTTTTTTGTTTAATTAGTGTCAGGATGGTTGCCGGAATCTTAGGTCTCCCCTCTATTATGGTCCTTGTTGGTGCACTAATTTCTATGGCTTCATTGATTGTGCTTGTTATGTGTTCGTTAAGTGTTTCCATGTCGTTCTCCGTCGTTATGTCCGCGTCGGTTATTGTAAGGTTTTGCGTTATGTGTTGGACGTATTTTTCTGCATCTATATTTTTTCTGTCTTTAAATGTCTTTTTCTCTGGTTTCGTTGTTTCGGGGTAAAGTAGCGTTGTTTTCATGAGTAGTGGTAGATGGTCGCTGCCGATGCTTTCTCCTATTGTTATATCCCCTATGTGCCGCGCTATGTTGGTTGTGATGAGTACATGGTCTGGTATTGAGGTTCCCGTGTGGTTTATGAATGTTGGCTCTTCATTGGGTAACTTTATGATGTGTTCGTTCTCCTGTAGTAGTTCCTCCAGTATTGTTCCATTTCTGTTAGTCCTATGGTCTCCAAAGTTGACGGATCTGGCGTTGAAGTCTCCGAATATGATGCTTGGCCCCAATGTGGTTATGTGTTGTATTAAGTTTTTCGATAGTTCCTCGGTTGGCGGCACGTAAAGTATGGCTACGTGTACTGTTTTTATATGTCTGGTCGCTACTTTAATTACAATGATTTGTTGGTCGTCGTAGCATTGTGGGAGCTGTATCTGTACTGCTGGTATTTTTTTGTGATGTAACAGTGCTACTCCCCCGTGGGCCCATCCCCTGTGTCTGGCTTCTGTTATGGAATCCTTGCGGTAGCATGTGTGGTTTGCGTGCCGGCGCAGCAGGGGTGGGGGTGCTTTATGGGCTCGGGTGCGGCGGCCGGTTGCGCGCGCGCCCCATTGGTCGGCGGCCGCAACAGGGCGAGCTGGTAAAGGTGCGGCGGCGGCTGGCGGCGGGTGCCGCCATTTCCGTGCTGAGACGCCGACTCGCTTGGACGCTCGTGTGCTTGCCGCCGTCTTTGTGCGATACGCCGAGATTGGACGTGGGTAATTCTTCGAGGTTGCCACTGCTCATTGAGTATGTAGCCAGCAAAATTGTCGTGTTATTCCCACTGCCACGACATCACGCGGCGGGGCACCCTCCCCGCATCCTCCGAGGATAGGGATTTTTCCGATCCAGGGCCCGTGGCGCTGCCCGGTAACCCGCGGTCGTGTAGCATAGGGTCAGCACTGCACTGGACACCCTGCGGTGTTAACGAAGGTGCAACTGGCAGTCATTGCGTGGTGCCTGGTGGTTTTTCCTTGTGCCAGAAGTCTCAGCTTACTGCCCCTGGGCAGTTAAGTACCCCAGACCGCTGTGGCGGCCCTTATGAGGGCTACCACAGCCTAATCATGCCACAACACAGACAGACACGAAAACACAAACAACACGAGGAAGCAGGCGAACCAGGGTCCACGTCTGCATGCAGTAGCAAAAGACAGGCCATGCAGGACGTGGCTGCAGCACTTGCTGCCCCCCTTCCACCCGATGACGCTGAGGAAATGGATGTGGTGACTGTCCCCACAGCAAACAGGTTTGAAGCACTCCCACAGGATGCTTCTGACGCTCCCCGTCCAGGGACGTCTAAACCTCAGGTTAAAAAGATACGTATCCCCCCTATTATAAGTTACCGCACGAAGGATTACATAGACTTCGTGAAGGAAGTAGAGCCCGGACTCAAAAGCAAAATCCAGTGCGCCTATAGGGGCGACACAGTGAAGTATCAACTCGACAATGCCGAGGACTACCAGCATATCTTAACCAACTTAGCCATTCGCGGTATTCAGTACCACACCTACGACCTGGAGCCGTCAAAGCTCCAGAAAGTCGTAATAAAGAGACTACCCAGCTTTATTGAGCCGATTCAAATTCATGACGCGCTCAAGGACCTCAACTTCAACGTCCAGAGCGTCATCCAGATGAAAGAATGGAAGGACGTAAACGGTGTGCCAACACTGGTAAAAAAGCCTAACTATATCGCCACCATTGTCAAGGGACAAAATGCAGGTGAAATCTATAAAGTAAACAGGCTTCTCTACACCACATGCACAATAGAGTCCTACAGGAGGAAGGAAGGGCCACAACAGTGCTATCGGTGCCAGAGGTTTCACCATGGCAGCCGAAACTGCAGGTTGGACCCACGCTGTGTCAAGTGCGCAGGCCCACACCTTACCTCCCTGTGCAAAAAGCCTAGGGAAGCAGACCCAACATGTGTTCACTGCGAGGGTAAACACCCTGCTAGCTACAAGAAATGCCCCACATGGATCGCTGTCACGCAATCCATGCAGAACAAACCAAAAGCGGAAGCTGGAAAGCCAAACCCAGCCCCTGCTAACAATCCCAGGAACTTCCCCATATTAAACTCGCGCGGACGCGCTCAGCAACAAGGTCAGGCGGCGACTGCCGCGAGGCAGCCTGCTGCTACCCCCTCCACCTCAGCCGCCCCCCCCACTCCCTCGCCGCTGCGGCGAGGCACACACTGCCGGCCGCCGGCCGCGCGCAGTCGGCCTGGAGCCTCCCGCCAGGCAACTCAGCTGCAGCTGACGATACACTGACCCAACTGCACGGGCTAGCCAGCGTGTTGGGTTCCTTCAACATACCCAAAGTAATCAGCACCATCAAATCAACGGTGGAGCAAGTTCAAGCAGTCCCAGACAAGCTGTCAAAGCTGTTAATAATAGCATCATCAATTTTGTCTTTCTTTGATGGACCGTAATCAAAGAAGATCACTCTTCATAATAAACTGGAATGCCAATGGCATTTCGAACCAAAAGCAAACGCTGGAGCACTTTCTCGATGACAATGGTGTCGATATAGCGCTCATATCAGAGACGCACCTGCGCCCACAACAGACCTTAGCTATAAGAAATTTCAGTATGTATAGGAATGATAGAGTAAACCGCCCTGGAGGAGGCACACTAGTACTAGTTAAAAATAGGTTAGCCCATAGGTTAGTAGACTTGCCCCAACTCGAGAGAGTCGAGGCAAGTGCAGTTGAAATCAAAACAGAACAAGGCCTTGTAATACTAGTTGCAGTCTATCACCCACCTGGTAGGAACATCCCCACTAACGACATAGATTTACTATTAAACTTAGGCCCCAAAGTCATACTCGGTGGAGACTTGAATGCCAAAAACCGTGCCTGGGGTTGTAGGGTCAGCAACGCCTGCGGTAGGGCACTGCACAACTATATCCTAAACCATAATGAGGTCAGTATCGTCGCCCCCGACGAACCGACCCATTTCCACACAAACGAAACTGTCCGTCCGGACATTTTGGATATATTTGTGACTAAAAACTTCCAATGGGCACTCAACCCAGTAGTGTTCAACGACCTCGACTCTGACCACAACCCAGTAGGCATAGAGCTAGCCGGTGCCAGACACAAAGGAGCAGACAAGGCCTTCTACACGTACGAAACCGACTGGAACGAATACAGGACTCTCGTTGACCTTCACACCACAGAATCCCCTACGCTCAACAACCGAAGGGACATAGAAAACGCCGTGGAGCACTTTACCGACATTATAAAAGTCTGCAGCAGGCAAACAACCACTAGGACTAGACACCTGAACAGGCGCCAAGACCTGCCAGAGGAAATACAAGAGCTGCTACGCACCAAACGCCGCTTCAGGAAACGATGGCAGGCCTACAGAGACCCCATCGACAGGCGCATAGCGAGCAGCCTTGCTCAGGAAGTGAGGGTCCACCTGCAAGAGTACAGAAGTGCGCGCTGGGAGCAGACACTTCAGGAAACACAAGACAACCCACAGAAATTTTGGCGAATTGTAAAGTCGCGTAAAGAGACGACAAATTCCATCAAACCGCTCCACGGCGAAAATGGACTTGTCTACGATCCCCCTGAAAAAGCAGAAGCTATGGCCAACTCGCTAGAGCTACAGTTTCGCGAGAACATAATTGACGACGAAGACGCCGACGAGCAGGAAGAGACAGTCATTCGTACAGTCCCAGGAATCCTGAGAAGACGCTCCGACACCGTATTTGAACCTGTGTCCTACCAAACAGTCTGCTCAACCATAAACGGGATCGGCAACTCCAAATCCCCAGGCCCCGACGGCATAAAGCCACTACAGCTTAAACACCTCCCCAACTCAGCTTTCCTTTTCCTAACCAACATCCTCAACGCCTGTCTGAAACACAACCACTTCCCATCGGCATGGAAGATAGCCAAAGTCATCACACTTCCCAAACCTGATAAAAATCCCCTCTTTCCCCAGAACTACAGACCCATATCCCTCCTATGCATACTAGGCAAAGTCCTGGAACAACTAATCCTAAAACCACTCCAAAACTTCCTCACCGAAAGGAACATCACCATCCCTGAGCAGTTTGGTTTTCGTGCCGGACACAGCACCATCTCCCAAGCCACCCGTGTGGTGGAGCAGATCTGCAAGGCTAGGGCAAACAGGCAAAGCACAGGGGCAGTCTTCTTAGACATTGAAAAGGCCTTTGACCGCGTCTGGCACGAAGGCCTAATCTACAAGCTCCACCAGTATGACTGTCCCCAGCATCTGCTGAAGATCCTCCATTCGTTCTTAAGCAATAGGAAATTCTTTGTCAATATGGATAGATTTAAGAGTAGTATTAAGTCAATCGAAGCAGGAGTGCCCCAAGGTTCTGTTTTGGGGCCTATCCTGTATAGCGTGTACACAAACGACATACCGAAGCGGGACAGCACCCATCTAGCCCTCTTTGCAGACGACACAGCTATTTACGCCAGCCACCCGAACCCCAATTATATCGTCCTGAACATACAAAGGCACCTTGACCAGATAACGCAATGGTGCAATTTCTGGAAAATCAAATTAAATCCAAGTAAGTGCAATGCAATTATGTTCACAACCAGGAGAAGGCCACCCAACCGTCAACTCTCCATCGATGGAAGGGACCTCCCCTGGTGTGACACAGTAAAGTACCTTGGACTAAAAATTGACAGCAAGCTGTTATGGAATGCACACATAGCCGACGCATGTAATCGGGGTTCGGCTAGGCTGTACCAGCTATACCCATTGCTCAAGGGCAATGGACTGACCACCGAAGTTAAGCTAAAAATTTGGAAGATGGTGGTCCTTCCTGCAATTCTTTATGGCTGTGAGGTCTGGGGCATGGCCGCAGACACTCACCTGAGAAAAGTACAAATAGTACAAAACAAGGCCCTTAGGATAATCACAGACGCTCCCTGGTTCGTACCAAACACACTCATACACATAGACACAAACACACCCACAATCACCACAGTCATCCAACAAAGAACACAATCTTTCTACTCAAAAGCAGAACACTCACCATACGAGACCATCACTAGCTTGGGCGCTGACCCACTACACGTTAACTACAAACATCCAAAGAATACACTAACCAGACACTTCAGGTACTAAGTCACACTATAACACTAAACAAAGAAAACAATAATACTCTACAAAACATGATAAAATTCCAACAAAGCCATGCATCAGGAAACCCAAGCAGAGACAGAAGGCATTAAGGCAAAAGCCACAGGACCTTTGAAAATACATGGGCAGATGCCCAGACATGAGCAACGAACGGCGGGTGCCACTGTGTGGGGAGACGCTGACTAGAGCGGAGCGCTTGCTACTGGTGTTGCTGCTGCCGTACGTTGGTTCGAGATGCCGCCCAAGACTAGCGGGAAGGCCGCCAAGAAGGCTGGCAAGGCGCAGAAGAACATTTCGAAGGGCGACAAGAAGAAGAAGCGCAAGAGGAAGGAGAGCTATGCCATCTACATCTACAAGGTGCTGAAGCAGGTGCACCCTGACACGGGCATCTCGTCGAAGGCGATGAGCATCATGAACAGCTTCGTGAACGACATTTTCGAGCGCATTGCGGCCGAGGCTTCTCGCCTGGCGCACTACAACAAGCGCTCGACCATCACGTCCCGCGAGATCCAGACCGCTGTGCGGCTGTTGCTGCCTGGCGAGCTGGCCAAGCACGCCGTGAGCGAGGGCACGAAGGCGGTGACCAAGTACACGAGCTCCAAGTAAGGAGGTGGCTCTGGAATGGAAGGAAGGATGGAGAAGGCTCCTCCGTTGCGAGAGCGGCAAAACGGCCCTTTTCAGGGCCACCAACTTGCCTTTTGCGGGAAGGGCGGAATTGTTGTTGTTGTTTTGTGGACGGCTGTGATGTGTGCGTTTTGATTGTGGGTGGGTGGGGGTCCGCGTCAAAGCGTTGTTGCGGGGTACGGCCACGAGGTTGGTCGCCGTGGCGTGGAATGGTGGCACGCCTCGTTGGCGTTGTGTGTCACCGTAACGACGGCCGTCTGCGGGTTTGGTTTGCACATCACACATGGCGAGGGTGAAATGTGCAATGTTTTGCCGCCCACTATTCCCTTTGCAGTACGCCGAGTTGACAATGGTGCGACGTAACTGCAGCGTGGAGGTGTGTGGAGTGACGTTGAAATGAACGTGCCATTAAGAGACGCATTGTTGTTTTGTATTGTACTGTACGTGTACGGCGACACGCACGATGATGTACCATTCGACTCTGATTTTTGATAGCCGTGTCTGACTGATTGCGTAGGACGCACGCACACCGATGTCGTCATTCGAGATGCACGCGTGTCCAGTGCAGTACAGTAAGCGCGACGCTAGACGACGACGACGGCGGCGGCGGCGGCGGCGGCGGCGGCGGCGGCGGCGGTCGTTTTTGGCGAATGTCTGTACACGTGTTTGTCTGTGTCCATCCGGTATGTATTTGTTTGTTTGACATAGTTTTGTGTAACTGTCGATCGGCGCGATAGACCGGCGTCACGCAACTGAACCGAAGTCTTTGGGCACACCCGTCATACTGTTGTACACCGTCGCGCTGAGAACGGTAACGAAAGGTTGACTTTGATCGGTCGAATGTCTGGGCAGAACGTGAGGAATGAGGCAAGAGTGCAGGAGGAAAGGACAGAGGGGGGGGGGGCAAAAGAGAGAGGAAGGGAGAAACGCATTCGTAGAGCAACGGAACGTTCCCGTGTCGGAGGCGTATTGGAGCCGCACTGAAATGCGTTTAACGGCGGCGCGGCTGCAAGTGTCTGCCGTGGTGAACGTTACCTTACCTTTGACGGCTGCATTGGGCTTTGCCTTTGCTTGTGCTTTTTGCTTTCGCTTTCCCGGATGTACGTAACGTTTGTTGATATGGTTCTGAGGAAGAGTGTATGACAGTGCCGTGCCGTCCATGTTCGTGTGCCCTCCCATTGTTGTGTATGCTATTGTCTGTGTACTTGAATGATGTATGTAGGTGTTTAGTGGACATGTTTTACCAGTGGGGGGAAATGGATCGTCGATAGTTGGCGTCACTCTGTCACGGTCGAGATGACGCACCCTCCCTACAGAAAGGTGTCGAGAAAGTGTGTGTGTGTGTTTAGCGAATTGCGTCCGTGAATTGGCAGTGTTTGGAGGTGGGCGTGCCCTGCATGTGGCCCGGAAGGCTGTTCGTTTGGCGGTAGTGTTGTGTGGACAGGGGAGGGGCATGCGTAACGCTGCTGGCATGGCATTCGGGAGATGGGAGGGGGCAAACGAGGAGCGGCGGCCAGAGACGGGACGGGGAGGGGCGCGGTGTGGGTGGCTTGCGCCTGTGCTCGGCGTTGTGGTTTGTGCAAAAGAGGAGGAGAAAAACAATGAGGTGCCAGGGAGGGGAGCGTTGTTGTGTTGTGGTTGTCGTGGTGTAGCCGCAGACGCGGCTGTCAGTGAACGTGGCGAGACGGACGGATGCGCGGAGGGGCGGGGGCGGCGCATTTCGCCGGTGCCGTGCCATGCCTGAAAGCCGCGTGGTCGCTGTGTTGTTGGTGGCGTGGGGGCGAGGAGAGTACCGTACGGGTGTGCTTGTGCGCCGGAAATGGCACACTGCGCCTGCCCGTCTTGGAGGCTGATGGCTGTGGTGTGGAAATGGGGCGCGGTGATGGTGAAGCAGTTGAAGAACAGAAAAAGAAACCAAAAACGTAAGGGGGAGGCCATGGCGTGATGCGGCGGTGGTGGTGAGAGCGGGAAAAACAAAACAAAAAAAAACAACAAAAAAAAGAAGGGAAAACAACAAGAAACAAAAAAGAAAACAAAAAGTCTATCAAGATTAAAATGTAAATGGAAATGGACCCAGGTATAACCTCCCCGCACAAATAGCAGAGAGTCCGATGATAATAAAAATGTGCCAGAATGTTAACGTCCCTACAAAACAAACCCAACGATAAGTAACAGTGCAACAGACATAATGAAACCTGATACATTGTATGAGGGCAGCAGCGTTGACCTTTGGCCCTGTATTCAGAATAAAAAGAGCCAAAGATCGTTACCCCAATGAAAAAGAGACACACACACACACACACACAAAAAAAACAAAAAAAAAAAGTGCATTTATATCTGCTCCTCAATTGTAGATACCCCTTACACAGCTGTGTGCAATGAATGAGTGCTGGCTGGTAATTAATTTGCACTCCTTGGAGGGAAATGCCATAGGAAGTAGTCTTCAAAAAGTGAATGTTTTTCTTTAAAAAAAAAAAAGTTACTTTAGAAAAAAAGTAATATTGGGGCATTTGTTGTTGAACAAAATAAGTACAATTAACATACGTTATCAGATTTGCGCAATGCAGCTTCACACTACCTTGTTATTGTAACACAATATACTGTACATCGTCCCGAACCGTGACCAGAGTCGCGAGACGAGCAGAGCACGCCGCCGACGCCCGCTCAGTACAACCGTCCACCCGCTACGACTGTCGACTGTCGACTGACGACTACTACCTCTCCCGACTCGCGCTACAATATATATAACAACTGTTCCTGGCGACTCGCTGCGTGCCACTACTGTCGTCTGGCGCGGTCCAAGCGCCGACTAGCAACGATAAATAACTCTCTGGTCAGACAGAGATGCTGTCATGCCTCGCCATCGCTCTGGTAATGAGTACATACGTGTTGCAGCGTGCGTACCACCGGAACACGCAGTGGCGGAGCCAAAGACTGTGTTGTCGAGGTCGAGTGCGTGCGGGAAGAGAGGCAGCGTCGGCACGGAGATGCAAGCGAGCGAGACGCACGGGGGCTGCGGCGTGGCGCGTTTGCGGTTGGCGCCTTTGGTGGCAACGGCCGGGACAAGCAGCGGTGTATGGTGTGGTGCGGGGCGGACAGGGGCGGCGGTGGACGGGGAGGAGGAGGCGGCGCGACGACGGCATGGGGGCGAAAACGGGACGGGGGACGGCGGATGTTGAGAGGCGTCACGCGCGGACAGGACACAGACACAGAGACACACAGATTGGAAAGGGAGGGTGCGCGGTAGTAGTTGGGAATGTGCGTGCGTACCGTGCGGGATGGGAGTGGGCGAGGAACACGGTCGTGGCCCCTGTTTTGGGTGCGTGTGATGACGTCGGTGTGTTGTGGGAAGGGAAGGTGCTGTGGCGGCGGCGCGTAATGGGCGTAGGCCGAAAAGAGAAAGGAACGTGGGCAGTGCGTTGTTGGCAAGCGTCGGTTCGACCGCGACGTTGATGGGCAGGGCAGGGCAGGGCAAGGTTAATGGTGGTAGGAGTAGGCGTGTGGGCGCAAAAAATCTGCCGCTGCAGGCGGTGCCGTAACCGCCATGGCGGGAAGGAGAGAGGGCCAAAGAAAGAAAGAAAGAAAGAAAGAAAGAAAGAAAGAAAGAAAGAAGAAAAAAAAAAAGGAGGAGGGGGGGGGGGCGGGCGAAAGTGGAGAGGCGGTGGTGTGAGAAGGGCGGGGGCGGAAGGAAGGCAGGAAGGACAAGAGGCGAGGCGACGGCTGGCTTTGTGTATCGGTCGGTCTCTGGCTATGCTTCGTTTTCTGCAGCAGGGTCGGTGCGCGGCGTGGCTCGCGGCAGTGGGAACGCCTGGCGGCTGGACGGCCAGCAATGCGGTTGGATGGGCGGCCACAGCACCGCACCTGTGCCCGAGGAGGAGACGCTGGCGGCGGGCCCTGAGGTGAGGCCGGCTCGGCTGGGGCTGGGGCTGTGGATGTGTAGGTGTGCGCCGCTGCTGCAACAACGAGTAAAACGCGAGAAGAAGGGATGGCGGTAGAGAGAGAAAAAAAAAAAAAGGGTCGTGTTGTGTTGATGCGCAGGCAGACGCGTACAGAGAGACGAGCCCGGTCTGCAGCAGGGTGTGGCCGTGCCGAGTGCAGAGCAGCGGCGGCGGCGGCGGCTCGGTTCGGTTCGGCCCGGCCCGGCGGGCCGCGCTGTTGTCGCGGACGTGAGCGCCCCCTGGCGGGTGGCCGGAGGCGGCGCGGCGTGTTGGACGTGTGGCTGGTGGCAGTGCACAATTTGCGAGTGGCTGGCGGTGTGGTGTGGCGGTTGGCGCGTCGGGCGGCGGAGAGAGAGAGAGGAGAGGTATGTGTTGCGGGCGCCCTTTGCTGCGCTGCGTCGTTGCGTGTGCCGTACAGGGCGGGCGCTTGTCGACTGTGTGGGCGGTGTGGTGAATTGGCGGCGTTGTGCCGCGTGTGCCCGGCCGAAGGCGTCGGGAAAAACAGAAGGAAAGGAGAGAGTGTGAGTGGGTCCGGTGTGCGTAGGCCCGTGATGTCGCGTCACGCCGTGTCATGTTTGTGAAACGGCTGCCGGGAGGTGTGGTAGCGAGCCGGTCGGTGTCAGTGCGAAGGGGAATGTGCGTGCGTTTGGCGGTTTCGGTGTGCTTTTTGCGGCGTGAGAGTGGGAATTAGTGGGGCCGGCTGTTGTGTTGGTTCCTTGTGTCTTGTGTCGTGTAGCTTGATGGCAACGTGGAAGGACGCCGGTTTCGTTTCGAGCCTTGCGTGTGGTTGTCGACGTTGACTGGTTGGCGTGTGCCGATGCACGTGCATGTGTGGGTCGCGAGTGCGTTTTTGGCTGGCTGTGTGTGTGTTGGGGGGGAAGGGGGAGGCGGTGGTGAAAGTGCAGTCGTTGCCACGGGCGTCGTCGGGTGGGGCTGGGGCTGTGCGTCGTGGTTTCGGAAAGGTGGTAGGTTGCGGGAAGCGAGCCCGTCGTTGACGGTGTCGTGTGAGTTGTGAATCGAGTGGGGCGCGGGGCGCGGGACAGGAGCAGCGTGCCGCTGCGTCGTGGTCGCCAGCAGAGGCTGTGCCTGTGCGTGTGCTTGTTCGTTTTGTGGGCGGCGGTTCGTGCGAGGCGTTTTTTGTTTTGATTTGTGTTGCCCTAGTTGTTAGTTTATTTTGTTTGTTTTTTGGTTTTTGTTTGTTATTTTGAGACGACGACTGGTTGGTGGCGTGCGCCTCCCGTGTCGTTTGTGTGTGTGTGTTTTTTTTTTTTTTGTGTGTTTTTTTTGCACTGGGCCCTGGGGGTGGGTGGGTGCGTGTCGATTGCCGGCTGGCGAAAGGTGCGCCATCGGCGGGGTGGGTCGCCGGCACAAGTAGAGGCGGCGGCGGCGGCGGCGGCGGCGTTGTTGTTGTTGTTGTTGTTGTGTGGTGTTTGTTTTGTTCGGCTGTGTCGGCGAGCTGTGTTGCGGTGCGTGTGAATGGTGGTGCAAAAGTGCTGGCGTTGGGGGTGCGACTGCGACGGCGGCGAGCCGCGGGCGCGCATGATAGTGATGTTGTGAACAGCGGCTGTGTACGGTAGTGGTGTAGTTGTAGCACGACGTGCATCCGGGCCGGCGCGGAAAGCGCAGTTGCGGGCGGTTGCCCTTCGGTGCCAGCCATGTCGCGTGAGCGGCGGGTTGCTCTGGTGTCGACACGTGGTGCTCTGGGTTGTTGTGTGGTGCCCTTTGGCCGGTGGGGGTGGTTCGCGTGTGTCTCGTTCGCGCTCGGTATCTGGTCGTGGTCGTGCTGCTCCCCGTCTGTCGGCGGTTTTTCGACGTCGTCTGTACGTTTTGTTTGTTTGTTTGTTTGCGGCGTGCCTGCCGACGTCGTCCCGTCGCGACCTTTCAACCGAAAGTGTGGCGCCCGAAGGTGAACGAACGTAGCCTGACCTCGGCGCTTTACGCTGAGCTGAGGTGAGCTGAGCGAACCGAACCGAACCTAACCTGTGGTGAGGTGAGCTCAGCCTGAGCCCCTAACGTCTACGTAAGGTAAGCTGTCCGGCTCACGCCTCACGTTTTTGAACGCTTTTTAACCTACGTTTGACGCTTCTTAACCTAGCACTGACCCCTTAACCTAACCTAACGTGTAACCTAACCTAACCTAACCTAACCTAACCTAACCTAACCTAAGCTCTGACGCCTGACGTGTTTGAATGCTTAACCTAAGTTTGACGCTTAACCTAACCCAAGTCCCCTTAACGTAACCCACGTCCACCTAACCTAACCTAACCTAACCTAGACGTGTAAACGTAATGTGTAACGCGTAACGTGTAAGGTCGGCTGTCGTGTGTGCTGACGGCAGATTGGGTTGGTCTGTAGATTCGGATTGCGGTTTGCCTCGGTCGAGGGGTTGGGTCGGAAGCGGCGAGGGGCGGCGGCGCCTGTTGCGCAGGCGGCGTCCGTTTGCGGCGGGCAATTGTTGAGAAACGGCTGTGAATGTTGGCGGGCGAGAGGAGGAGGACGGCGCGCGATGTGGCCCGACGGCTGCGGGCCGATCGGGAAACGGCGGGAGGGCGACGGAAGGCGATGGGGCGGCGGAGGCGCGTTTGCACGGCCGTCATCGCCGCACGCCTCGGCTTGTGTGGCTGTGGCGCCGGCCGCGCTGGCTGGGCTGCCGCGGCGACGGTGTGGGAGTTTTGCCGAAGGTTTGGCCATTGTGGCGGGTCGTCGGCTGGGGCTGTGGGGGCGGCATTTGGGCGGGGGCGGCGATTCTCGGCGGGCCGACCCAGGCTGTAGCGCGCGGTAGCTGCAGTTTGGCCGTGGTTTGCGGCGCTGCCGTGGCGACTGGTTGGCGACTGTGGTGTGGCTGTGTGTAGCCCCATCCTCGGTGGTTTGAAAGGCGCGGGCGGTTGTGGCGCAGGTTTGGGGCTGCTCCGCACAGGCTGTCGGACGTTGGGCGGTAGCAAGCGCGGGAGGCGCGGCGCGGCGGCGCGCAGAGTGGCGGCCGCTCTCTCGGCCGTCCGCGCCCGCCCGCGACACTGGCTGGGCCCTTGTGATTCTCTGCATTCGAGGGGGACGACCGGTCGAGTGCGGACGCGTTGCTGCCGCACGCTGCCGGACGATACTTCGAGCGCGCTACGCTTGCCGTAGCGGGGCAAAATTGTTGTGTGCGTTGCGCATGCGTAACGCAAGCAAAATTGTCGTGTGTGTGGGTGCGCACGCTTAGCGATTGCGCCGCATTATTGTCGTGTGGTGACGCGGGCCTGGTCCCTTTGTCGTGCAGCTGCCGCCGGTCTACTGGCGGCGCGGTGGCGGCGAGGGCCGTGGATTTCTTGTTCAATCGTCGTCTGATCTGCCTCCGTAGTGATTCGTTCAGACACTGCCGCAGGGCATCCTCCCTGCTCCCCCGAGAGTAGGGAAATTCCTACGTCAGGGCCCGTGGTGCTACCCGGTAACCCGCGCGTAGTCAATGTTAGGGCTGGCACTGCTCAGGGAAACCTAACGGTGCCAACGAGCGAGCAACCAGTGCCCCTTGGCAGTGCATGTCAGGCTTCTAGGACCGCTAGATCAGACATATTGGGTAAGCCCAAAGTCCCAGTCCGCTGCGGCACCCAGGCCCTGGGTACCCGCGGCCAATCCTCCACAAGCATAACCAAGGCAAAAACACGATTACAAGATACGGACGTAATGCCAGCACCTAAGCGTCCGGCCCCAAGCCGGCTCGCTGAGGAAAACGAGACCCCAAACAGCGATGACATGGAAGTAGGGGGGGAAACCGTTGTAGCCAACATCCCCACCTCAAACAGCTTCGCGCCGATCGCTTCCGACGGCGTGGAAGCGGTCGAAGCGACGCCAGCCCGTCCCTCGACCTCTGGCGCGCAAGCGCAACAAAAACAGAGACGGGAGAAAGTGCCTCCCATTATTGCCACTATCCAAAATGGGACCATGAAACTGATAAAAGAGGTCGCCCCACAATTAAAAGGGGGACTCAACACGTCATGCAAAGGGTCGTCGGTGAAATTTCAGCCGTCGACACCTCCTGACTTCAGATTTCTTGTGGAGTATTTCACACAAAAGAAAATCCCCTTCCACACATTTCCGGTAACGGAAAAAAACGCATATAAGGCGGTGATTAAGGGGCTCCCGCGAGACACCGATCCCGCCGAAATAAAAGAACTGCTCATTGAGCGCAAGTACAAAGTTATTGAGGTAAAGCAGGAAACGCGCGCCTCTGACCCCAACAACCCCGGTGAGGGACGTAGAAAGCGTGCGCAATTCAAGGTGATCCTTCACCCAGACGAGAAGAATAGAGAGCTCTTAAGGACCGAGCTCTTCATGAATTGTAAAGTCACCATTGAAAAATACCAACAGCCTGAAGGCCCTGTACAGTGCCACCAATGCCAACAGCTGTTCCACACTGCGGAACAATGCCACCACCCCCCAAAATGCGTCAAGTGCGCCGGGCCGCACTTGACAAACGCGTGCAAAAAGAGCCGAAAGACCCCAGCAAAATGCGCGCTGTGCGAGGGCGATCACCCGGCGAACTACAGCCGCTGCCCCGCACGCATACAGCTAATGGCTACCCGTCCACCCCGGTCGGCAAACGGCGTGGCGCTGACGCGGGGCGCTTCTGCGGGGTCGGCGCAGCCTGCCTCTGCGGCCAAGGCGCCGACAGCTAGCTCTGCCGCCACCAGCAGTCGCGGAGCGACTGCGCCGGGGCGAGAGGCCTTTCCCTCGCTACCCCCACCACGCGCCCCGACGGCTGCCGCCGCCTGGCCACCCCCTCCACGCCACCAGCGCACTCAGGCGCCCGCGGCTGCCGCGCCGCCTCAGTGGGCTGCTGGCCAGCAACCAGGGACGCCGCTCGGCGTCTTTGACGAGCTGCGCCAACTGTTTGCGGGTTTCAGCCTAGCAAACTTAATGCACACAATTAGGGACACCATGGCGCGCGTGCGGGCGGCGCCTGATGGCCTCAGCAAATTCATGGCCCTCGCTGAGGGTGCTATGACATTATTTGAATCTTTTAATGGATCCCCCTAGATCCAGAAAAGTCACAATATTAAACTTTAACGCCAATGGCGTAAAACCTCAAAAACAGCTGCTAGAAGAATTTCTCGACCGGCATGACATCGATGTTGTGTGCCTGACAGAGACCCACCTTAAGCCCGAGGACCGCTTCTCCGTCCGTAACTATGTCATACATAGAGCCGACCGCGTAGGCCGCGCACGTGGCGGAGTGGCGATCCTCGTGAAAGGCAGGCGGTGCTTTCGCACCGTGGACTTACCTCAGACACCCAGCATCGAGGCGGCCGGTATAGAAATAAAAATCAGAAACTCAACATACATTGTAATTTCCGCGTACCACCCCCCAGCCACCACTATACTGCAACAGGACCTTCAGGCACTGCTCGGTACTGGCGATCGTGTAATTGTGGGGGGGGACCTCAACTCGAAGCATAGGGCCTTTGGCTGCCGCGCCGAGAACAGTAGTGGCGTGAGGTTGCATAGACTCGTCGAGAGGCGTGCCGCCCTCAGCGTCATCGCACCCGACGAGCCTACGCATATCCCTGCGGACCCGACAAAAAACCCGGATATCCTGGATATTTTTGTCGTTAAAAACTTTGCTCTCGATGCGACGGTCACTGTGCACCACGAGCTGAACTCCGATCATAATCCGGTCGTTCTGGACATAGCCAGTGTCGAAGACGATGCCGGGAGGATGGCAAGAACAGAAGTTATAACAAACTGGGACCGATATAAATACCTGGTGGGTGAGCACGTGGAGGAAATCCCGCAGATGGAGACAACAGGAGAAATTGACGACGCAATAGCGAACTTCACAGACGTCCTCCACGCCTGTGCTCGTGCTACTAGCGTCAGACTCACTACAGAGCCGGGCGCCAGGGACCTGCCCCCTGACATCTGGGACCTCATAGTCGCCAAACGCAGGCTGCGTAAGCAGTGGCAGCGTCACCGCGACCCCACTGACCGCCGCCTGCTGCGGAGGCTTGAGGACCAGGTGAAACTCCGACTGCAGGAGCACAGGAGCCGCTGCTGGGAGGAGATGTTACAAACCGCCGAAACAGAGAACAGTAAACGCAAGATCTGGCAAATAGCCCGGCAGCGGAAAGCCCCCACCAGAGAGAACAGGCCACTCCACGGCGAGAACGGACTAGCTTATGAAGACCAAGAAAAGGCGGAAATAATGGCAAAATCACTAGAGTCACAATTCCGAACTCACGTCATCGATGATGACGAGAGTAAGAGGCAGGAAAGAATAGTCATCGGACGAGTGACTCAGATAAGAAATTCGCGCCCAAACACAGAATTCGTGCCCGTTAACGAACCGACAATAAGTGCACTCATCAAGCGACAGGGAAACCACAAGGCTCCTGGCCCTGACCGCATCCGCACCCCACTCCTAAAGCACCTTCCGCCTCCCGCCATAACATTTCTGGTAAGCGTCTTCAACGCTTGCCTAAAACTCACCTACTTCCCCTCAGCGTGGAAAACTGCTAAGGTAATCACCCTCCCCAAACCTAACAAAAACCTTCTCCTACCTGAAAGTTACAGACCAATTTCCTTACTCACTGGCATGAGTAAAATCCTTGAGCTGCTTATACTCACAACCCTCCAGAAATTCCTTACTGACAACAACATCCTGTTGCCTGAGCAGTTTGGATTCCGCGCTGAGCACTCCACAGTCCAACAATGCCTGCGCTTGGTTGAACACGCTTGTCTGGCCAGGGCAAAGAGAGAATCCACAGGAGCAGTATTCCTGGACATAGAGAAAGCATTCGACCGCGTCTGGCACGATGGCCTAATATTTAAACTAGATCACATAGGGTGCCCAGAACATATAATAAAGATCATTGACTCATTTCTTGCGGAGCGTCACTTCTTCGTAAGAAATGGGACGGGATTGAGTCAGATGCGACCGATTGCGGCCGGAGTTCCCCAGGGTTTGGTTTTAGGTCCAGTCCTATACTCCATTTACACGAACGACATACCGAAGCAGGTCGGCGGGGAGATCGCTCTCTACGCCGACGACACAGCCATCTACAGGAGTAGCCGCAACCTTGAATTCATACGACGAAAGCTGCAAGCCCACCTCGACTCCATAACGCAGTGGTGCAATTTATGGAAAATTAAAATCAATCCAAACAAAACCCAGGCCATATACTTCACAACCAGGCTAAAACTCCCTGACCAGCAACTAACAATTGGGGGTCGGGACCTAGCCTGGCGAAATTGCATCACATATCTCGGGATGGAGATCGACAGCCGCCTCACATGGAGGCAACACATTAAGAAAGCGGCAAACAAAGGGTGCGCGCTCCTGTCCCAACTATACCCTCTTCTGAAGGGTGAAGGACTCACCTTGAAATGCAAAATGCTTCTCTGGCGCCAACTCATGCTTCCGGTCATCTTGTATGGTTCGGAAGTGTGGTCAATGGCGTCAGACACCTCACTCTTAAGGCTACAACGGCTACAAAATAAAACCTTCCGGGTAATCTCAGGTGCTGACAGATACGTCCGGAACACACATATCAGAGAATTCCTAGAACAGCCCACCATCTATTCCCTCATAAAGGAAAAATCTGCCAAACTTTATGAGAGAACACAAGCATCGCCCCATCACCTCATTCAAAATTTAGGCTGCGAACACCCAAACCTTCAACATAAGAGACCTAAATTAACCCTCACGCGCCACTTTAGGGACATTTAAAACACACAAACACACACCCAGAACAAACATTTACTCAAAAAAACACGCACACAAACCAAACGACCAACTTCATGAACCCTCTAGCGCATTCCTAGAAGTCAGACGGGCACAGCCCAGTGGTACTTCATTACAAAAGTGCAAACAGAAGGCATTCATTCTCTGCTCTGCTGTGCTGTGCTTGCGTGCCTGCCGTCCCGCTCGCTCTCGCTCTCGCTCTCGCTGTGTGTTACGCGCGTCGTCGAAATGGCAGATCAGGCGGCTACGAACGAGACTGCTGCGGCACCCGCCGCCACCGGCACTACGAAGAAGGCCAAGTCTGCGTCGTCTGCGAAGAAGCCGCGCGCCAAGCCTGCGCACCCGCGCACCTCTGAGATGGTGACGGCGGCCATCAAGAGTCTGAAGGAGCGCGGCGGGTCGTCGCTGCAGGCGATCAAGAAGTACATTGCCGCGCACTACAAGCTGGACGCGGAGAAGCTGGCGCCGTTTATCAAGAAGTACCTCAAGTCGGCCGTCGTGGCGGGCGAGCTGGTGCAGACGAAGGGGAAGGGCGCGTCCGGCTCGTTCAAGCTTGCCGGCGCCGGCGGCGGGGGGGCGGCCGAGGGCGGCAAGGCTCGTGCTGGCGGTGCCAAGAAGAAGCGCGCCGCTCCGGCCAGCAAGGAGAAGAAGGGCGCCCGTGCGGCCGGCGCAAAGAAGGCTGGTGGCGTGAAGGCGGCGACCGGTCGGAAGGCGGGCGCCGCCAAGAAGGCGTCTGCGGCGTCGGCCGCTCCCGCGGGTGCGAAGAAGGCGGCTGCGGCCAAGCCGGCCAAGGCCAAGTCGCCGTCGAAGGCGAAGAAGGCCGCCAAGGTTCCGACGAAGAAGCCGAAGGCGCCGCGCCCGAAGAAGGCGACGACGCCGTCTAAGGCGAAGGCTTCGCCCAAGAAGAAGAAGTAGAGTAGAGGAGAAAGAGATGGGAAAGGAAGGGTTTGGCGCTTGGCTCCGTCATCCCCACCCCCCGTCGTCGTCTAGTGGCGCGCAAGAGACGCGCGGCCCAAAACGGCCCTTCTCAGGGCCATCAAAGCACGTCGGGGAAGGTTTTGATTGTCGTGTTGCGTTTGGTGTGGGTGTCTGTCTGTATGCCCGTGGGGATGCTGTTTGCGTGCCGTGGTGGTTGGATTGCGGGGGTCGGTGGCGGGTGTGGGCGGCGGTAGCGGTAGCGGTAGCGGTGGTGTTGTTGTCGTGGTTGAGTGTCGCCGTGCTTTTTGGCGGCGGCCGACGGTTGGTTTTCTGTCACGTTGTTTTTGAATACGTTGGTTGGCTTGCCTGCGTTCAGTTCTTCTCGGATGTCTTGTCTCGTCGTGTCCGGTCTTTGTTTGTTTCTTTGTGTGTGTTATGTTTTGCAACGGGGGGCACGTTGAGATGTGGAAGGAGTCGGCGGGGATTTCGGTGGCGTGTAGAGCGCGCGTGCCTGGCCGTTGGCCGTCGGTGCGGGTTTTGTTTTCGAAACGAAAGCGGCGGCCGGCCAGCCACCCGTGCGGTGTGACGTCGGCCGTTGGGTATTGTGCGCCTTGAGCGGCCGGGGAGGGATGATGTGCGATTGTTGCGCGCTGCTAGCAGGCAGGCAGAGTGAGCGGGTGTGGCGGACGGACGGGAAGTGGTGGTTTGTTTTTTGTTTGTTTGTGTGGTTGTGGGGCGAGAGACAGGCGACCGACAAAGTTTGCTCGCGACGGAGAGATGTTAGTGGCCCTGAAAAGGGCCGTTTTTGTTTGTGCGGTGCGGTGCCGCGGCGCGGTTTAGGCGCGCTCGCCGCGGATGCGGCGCGCGAGCTGGATGTCCTTGGGCATGATGGTGACGCGCTTGGCGTGGATTGCGCACAGGTTGGTGTCTTCGAAGAGGCCGACGAGGTAGGCCTCGCTGGCCTCCTGCAGGGCCATGACTGCGGAGCTCTGGAAGCGCAGGTCGGTCTTGAAGTCCTGGGCGATCTCGCGCACTAGGCGCTGGAATGGCAGCTTGCGGATGAGCAGCTCTGTGCTCTTCTGGTAGCGCCTGATTTCTCGCAGGGCGACGGTGCCCGGCCTGTAGCGGTGGGGCTTCTTGACGCCTCCGGTGGCGGGCGCGCTCTTCCTCGCCGCCTTGGTGGCGAGCTGTTTGCGCGGCGCCTTTCCGCCGGTGGACTTGCGGGCCGTTTGCTTTGTGCGGGCCATGGCGGTAGCGGTAGCGGAGCGGCGTGCGTGGAGGTTAGGTGCGGCGCGGCGTCCGGTGCTGCCTCCGTGCTGCGCTTATATGCCCTCGGTTGCGCGTGGTGGGGGGAGGGCGGGCCAGAGTCTATATAGGGGGGCGGCGGGCGCGCTGGGCGCAGACCGTAGCCGACTCGCCAGCCGCTGCAGCTGCTGTTTGTGCACGTTTTGCTTTGCCCGAGGAAGGAAGGATGACAGGCCGCGGCAAGGGAGGAAAGGGGCTCGGCAAGGGTGGCGCCAAGCGGCACCGCAAGGTGTTGCGCGACAACATCCAGGGCATCACGAAGCCCGCCATCCGCCGCCTGGCTCGCAGGGGCGGCGTGAAGCGCATCTCTGGTCTGATCTACGAGGAGACCCGCGGGGTGCTGAAGGTGTTCCTGGAGAACGTGATCCGCGACGCGGTGACGTACACTGAGCACGCCAAGCGCAAGACTGTGACGGCCATGGACGTGGTGTACGCCCTGAAGAGGCAGGGGCGCACCCTGTACGGTTTCGGCGGTTAGGCTGCGTCGCAGCGGGCGCTGGCCTTCCCGCGGCCGTGCTTGTGGGTGGGAGAGACTAGAAAACGGCCCTTTTCAGGGCCACCACACTGTTCGGAAGTTGAAAAGTGCGAAAGAGTCTGTGTTGTTGCTGCGTGTGTGCGCGCTGTGTTGTTTGTTTGTTTCTTTCTTTCCGTTTGAGCGACGTGATGTGACTGGGAGGGGAGAAGGAAAGGAAACGTGTCATGTGGCTGGCTGTGTGTGGAGCTGCTTCGTTTGTGTTTGTTATTGTGTGTCTTTGTATCGATCGCGATGGAGATGGCGGGCTGTGTGTTGTTGTGCGAGAGGCGGTGATTATTTGCTTGCGTGGTTTGGCTCTGTGTGTTTGCGGCGGCGTTGGGGTTTCCGAGGCAAGGCGTGTGGGCATAGGCGGCCGGATCAGCTGTTTGTTTCGTTCGTGTCGACGGCCGTTGCGCGCGGGAGTGGAGGGCGGTGTGTCGACACGCCTCCCTTTAACAATGGTCATTATTGCTGCCGTTGTCGTTTGGAAGGCGACTGCGACCGTGCAAAATGTGTGTGTGTGTGTGTGTGTGTGTGTGTGTGTGTGTGTGTGTGTGTTGGGCCACACGGGCTGTGTGGACGACAAGATGGCGGACGTGCGCCGGCGGCGGCTGTGCTGTGAAAGTGCAAAGTTAAAAAACAAAGCAAGGTGCGGCGAGGACGACTGAAATTTTGCTTTGGACGTAGGTTTGTGTGGTGGCCCTGAAAAGGGCCGATTGTTGTGGGCCGAGCCGGCAAAGCGCGTTGCGTGCAGGGGAGCACGCGGCGCTGCGACTGCCTGGCCTCCTTTAGGCCTTCTTCTCGGTCTTCTTTGGCAGCAGGACGGCCTGGATGTTGGGCAGGACACCACCCTGTGCGATGGTGACGCCCGACAGGAGCTTGTTGAGCTCCTCGTCGTTGCGGATGGCAAGCTGCAGGTGGCGCGGGATGATGCGCGTCTTCTTGTTGTCGCGGGCCGCGTTTCCGGCCAGCTCGAGCACCTCAGCCGCGAGGTACTCCATGACGGCGGCGAGGTAGACGGGCGCCCCGGCGCCGACGCGCTCTGCGTAGTTTCCCTTGCGCAGGAGGCGGTGGATTCTGCCGACCGGGAACTGGAGCCCAGCCCTGCTTGAGCGGGACTTTGACTTGCCCTTGACTTTGCCTCCCTTTCCGCGTCCGGACATGGCGATGGGCTAGCGACGGTGCACACGAAACGGAAACGAAAACGACCGGTGCGAGCGGCAGCGAGTCGAGCAGCGGAGTGCGTGCCGGCGCAGCCTGCCTGCACTCATCTTTTGCTTTCCCCTCTTTGGGGAAGTGTGAGGGGGAGTCTGTAGCCTTTCGGCTTTTACTCCCCTGTGAACGTGTGTGTGTGATTTTTCTATAGTTTTTGGTGTCTGTGATTTGTGATGATTGTTGTGAGTGTGTCTGGTACTTGCCTGAGGTAGGCGAGAGTTTGGTGTTATATGGGATGGAACAGGATGATGGATTGGGTGTTGGGATTTTCTCTTCGACTTAGTCGTCGAAGATCGTCATAGGGCGCTTGTGTTTATCGCGGGACATGTCATACCGACCTAGGGAGTGGATGAGTGCGTTTCCGGATCTGGAAGAACCCTCGTAGAAGGCCCTTGCCAGATCCTGGAAACGCTCTCTCAGGAGTGGGATTTCGGCTGCGGCGTGCAGGTCGTCTGTAGGGAACCCAAGAGGTAAGTGTAGTGCCCTTCTGAGGGCGCGGTTCTGCAGCCTCTGGAGTTTGTCCAGGTGCTGCTTTGCCGCGTATCCCCAGACAGGGCACGCATACTCCATTACTGGCCGGATCAGGGCCTGGTAGACATTTACTGCTACTGGGTAGGGAAGGGAGCTGGTTGTGTTCAGGATAGGATATAGGATGGACATTCTGGCGCAGGCCTTCCTGTGGACCTCGTCTATGTGGGGTTTCCACGTAAGACGAGAGTCCAAGGTTACGCCAAGGTACTTGGCGGTTCTGCGCCAGGGGAGTTGGGTTCCATTTAGGTGGAGGTGGAGGGGGGGACGTTGAGGAGGTTCGCGCCTTCCGAGCCTGCGGGTAATCAGCATTGCCTGCGTCTTCTCCGAATTGATGGTGATGCGCCAGCGACGGGCCCAGGTTTCTGTGTCATCTAAAACCCTTTGTAGCCTACGAATGACCAGGTCCTTGTTCGCATTTCTCGTGTAGAAGGCTGTGTCGTCTGCGTACTGCGCGGTGTGCACCAGGGGGGCCGTCGGAGTGTCCGCAGTGTACAAGCTGTACAATACGGGCCCCAGGACCGATTCCTGTGGCACCCCCGCACGAATACGCCTTCTGGTGGAGGTGGCAGTTTCTACTTTGACGGAGAAAGTCCTATTCGCGAGGTAGCTCTTGATTAGCTGAACTATGCTCCCTGGAAACCCTTGTGAGTACAACTTGTAGAGTAGCCCTCTATGCCATACTGAATCAAAGGCTTTGGCTACGTCTAGTAGCACTATCCCGCAGTAGCCTCTGTGGTTGAAGCCCTCTGTGGCTGCTTCAACCATTCTCATGACCTGTTGTGGGGCAGAGTGGTTCTGCCGGAATCCAAATTGGAAATCCGGCAGAATTTGCTCTCTGGTAATATGTTCTTGTATGGGTTTTAGCAGGAGGCGCTCATAGATCTTGCTGAGTGTTGGCAAGAGGCTAATCGGCCTGTAGTGCTGCGGGAATAGAGGGTCTTTTCCTGGTTTGTGTATCGCGACCACTTCCGCATGTTTCCAGCAAGCTGGGAACTCGCGGGAACGAGTAATCTCGTTGAGGACGTTCGCAAGGTGTGTGATCGCTGTGGGTGGGAGTTTTTTGACTAACTGGTTTGTGACACTGTCGTGCCCTGGCGCCTTTTTTGTAGGGAGGGACCTGATTACTCTTGCCACGTCCTCGGGGGCAAAAAGTATGGGTTCGTCCTCTGGGTCCTCCTCAGCATTGAGGAAGACGGCCAGTTGACGACTGACTACCTCTTCATGCTCTTCATCCTCGGGTTCTGCCGTTTGAAACTGCTTCTCGAAGGAGTCGGCGAGGGCGTTGGCCTTCTCAGCATTGCTGTAGACCAGTCCCCGCTCGCCGTGCAGTGGCGGCATCCTAGCGCGTCTTTTTGTGAATTGTTTGGTTGCTTGCCAAAGTGTATGATCGTCTACTTTGAGAGCTGTGAGGCGGTTTTGCCATTGCTGGTTTCTGTGCTCATTGAGCGCTACCTTCAGTTCTCTCTGTAGACGATTGAGCAGCCTCCTGGTGGCCTGATTTCTGGTGATCTTCCACTCTTTTGCCACCCTGTTCTTGTGTCGAATTTGAGCTAACAAGTGTTCCGGGAGCTGTATTTGTGGTGGTGGGCCATCCCTTTGTGGAGGGGTGGCTTCTTCCGCTGCCTGCAGGATGGTGCCTGTTAGGTCTTGTAGCGCTTGTTCTACTGTTTCGGCAGTAGGTGGCGGAGCGCGAGCGATATCAGAGGCGACAGTTTCTTGGTATCGCTCCCAGTCTGTACGTTTGTACGACGTCTGGTACCGTGGGAGTGCTACCCATTCTCCCACATCGACTTCTAGAATCACTGGGTTGTGGTCGGAGGACATTCTGTTGATTGTCCTTGCGGTCACAAATCCTGCGATCCTCCTGGTGAGAGCTATGTCTAACACATCGGGCCTGCTTCCGTTTTTCGGAAAATGTGTGGGCTCGACTGGACCCCATGTTTCGAAGTGGTGGGTGCGCGCTAGTTGTTGCAGTTTGGCGCCTGCTCTGGAGGTTACTCTAGAATTCCAGTCAGGGTGTTTGGCATTGAAGTCTCCCCCTATTACGAGTTTGCCTTCAATTTGCCCTAGAGCAGCTATGTCTCCCTCATCTATCTGGTCATGTGGGGGTCGGTAGACTGCAACAATTGT
This sequence comes from Schistocerca americana, assembly GCF_021461395.2. Lineage (NCBI taxonomy): Eukaryota > Metazoa > Arthropoda > Insecta > Orthoptera > Acrididae > Schistocerca > Schistocerca americana. The sequence goes on along the minus strand of NC_060126.1, from coordinate 74,959,835 downwards.
TAGGGGTCCAGTGGCTGTGGTTACTTCCACCGCCACTGCTTCGATTTTGTTGGTAGCTGGTAAGAATACCTGGTGGTGGGGGATCCCTCTTTTTACATATATGGCCACTCCTCCGCCTTGGGTTGGCCTGTCTTTACGGTAGCTAACGTAATTGGGAACTGTCGCTCTTACTCCCGGTTTTAGGTGGGTTTCCCCCATCATGCATATGTCGATGGAGAACTCCTTCATGAGTTCTCGGAACTCGACCTCTTGATTAACAATGCCGTCTGCGTTAAAGACGCACATTGTCAGGCCTTGGATGTTTGGTCGTCTATCCATGATGGGGTTTTGATATTACTGAGGAAGTCGCAGAGGGGAGCGACTGCTGGACTGTTGCCTGAAGGGCAGCGAGGACCTGTGTGTTCTGCTTTTGGGCTTCCCTGAATTCCTTCATCATTTCCATGACGAGGTTCATGGTCTGCACCATTACGCCTAACAACTGATCCATGGGGGGGAAGTGTGTCTGGGGTTTCCTAGGGCCTTCTCCGTCAAGTTGGACCTGGTCGTTGTTGCTGTGTATTACCCGGTGTTGTTCTTGTGTTGGTGTCTGATGTTGTGGTGGTTGGGCAATGCTTTCGTGGTTCCTCGGGGGAGAAACCACTTCCGCATATGTTGCCCTTGGTGTGTCTGGCCTTGGTTTTACCCAGGCCTTGTCTGTGTGTGTTGTCATGTTTTGGTTTCTTGTGTGTCTGGGTGGGTTCATGGAGTTTTCTTTTCGTGTGTGGGGGGCGGCCTTTGCGCCCTTTGCCTGCTGTGTGTGTCTTTTATGGACCTCGCAGCCTTGGTAACCCGCTGTGTGGTTTTTGCCACACAGCGCGCACCTTATTTGCGGGTCCGTGTGTTTAATGTTGCACGTTCGTGTGTCATGGGCCTCGGCGCATTTTCTGCACCTCACTGCCATTGAGCAGTGTGCCGCAATATGGTTGAGGCCCTGACATCTGAAGCACTGCACCGTCCTGTTTTTGCGGCGCAGTGGTTCAGTGGTCACAGGGACCGCCAGAATCGTCTTAATGTCCCTTTTGTTCTGTGGGACGTCTGGCAGTGTGACCTGATACAGGGGCCATTTGCTGCCTATGTGTCCCATCTGTTGGACCGCCTTGACGATGTACCCCTGGGCAGTCAGGTCTGTTTTGATCGCCTGGGGGGCCACTCGTCTCGGCAGGTCCCTGATGACAATGTTTCTATTGCGTGTTTTCGTTGTGGGGAAAGTGTAGTGGGGTATGTTTTTGCTGTTCAGAAGTGTTTTTATTGTGGTGTAGTGCTCAAGTGTTAATAATGTTATTTTTATATTGTCACCACCAGCAGGTTTTGCTTTGAAATTGCCTCCCCCGATTGCTGTTTTTAGCATCTCGAAGAGTTCCTCGTAATTCCGAGTGAACTCCGCGACGATCGGAGGGAGGTGGTGGGTGACCTGGTTTTGTGTTTGTGTTGTTGTGTCTTGTGGTGTCTCAGGCTCATCGGCCACCGCCTGGAACCTGTTCGGGGTGGGTTCCACTCCCCGGGCCGGCGGGAGCTTCGGCTGACGGAAGGTTTTCCTCGCCAGCACGAATCCATCCGAATCCTGCCCGGTTACGCGGTTCCCTTCCAGTGCCAGCGTTTCCTGGTCCCCTCCTAGGACGACGACAGGTGCTGTCGGGGACGCTTGCTCCTCAGAGGGTGTTGAAGTGGTTGGGGTGGTGGAGTGCTTTTTCCCCTTGGAGTGCTTCCCCTTTTTGTCCTTCCTGACACGCCGCTGCTTGGATGTGGTGGACTTGAGTGGGGGGGATTTAAGGAACTGGGATCGGGTAGGGGGTTGGGTGGCAGTTGCGGGTTTGGGAAGGATTTTTGTCGGTTGACTGGGCTTCTGCTTGCCATTTAGGTTGCGGATATGGTCAGCAAGGAGGCCACAGCTGCTGGCAAGCAGGAGAGGGCTGAGGAGAGGGGAGGGAGGGGCGGGATCGCAAATACTGACTACGTATTTGTTTGTTTGTGTTTTGTGTGGTTTTGCCATGTCGGTTGCGGAAAGGGGGCTTGCTGCCAGGTTGTTGTCAGTTGCAACTTTCGTTGGCACCGTTGGGTTTTCCGGTTGCAGTGCTGACCCTAGTAACACGATGGTAGACGCGGAGTTCTGGACGGGGGCGGCGGAAAACCTCTCTGTGGTTCCGCGGCCCGCTTCCAGGTCCTGGCCTACTTTTTCCCTATTCTTGGGGGGGGGCAGAGACTGACTCTGCGGCAGCTGAGGTGCTCGAGACGGCCGGCCGCGCGGCCCGCGGCAACAAGAAAGCGCGCCTCGTGTCGTCGGCGGAAAGAGACCGCCGCGACCCCAAGGCGCCACCCAAGCTCGACATTCCACAACGGCGAGGAGACACGACAACTCTGCCAGACGACGCCATGCAAAATTTTCTCCAAGTGCCGTCCGTGCTAAGACCTAGGCGCAAGTGCCCGTCAATGTTTTAATAAAAACAGAGCCGGTGAACACTCCTGTTGGTACTCCCGTACAAGCGGGGGCCTATGGCTGACAGTATGCGAGTGAGAGGAGCGATGCTCAACCCTCGACTGCTACTCAGCGAGTGCCGGCGCAGCCGGGGTGGGGGTGCTTTATGGGCTCGGGTGCGGCGGCCGGTTGCGCGCGCCCCATTGGTCGGCGGCCGCAACAGGGCGAGCTGGTAAAGGTGCGGCGGCGGCTGGCGGCGGGTGCCACTGTGTGGGGAGACGCTGACTAGAGCGGAGCGCTTGCTACTGGTGTTGCTGCTGCCGTACGTTGGTTCGAGATGCCGCCCAAGACTAGCGGGAAGGCCGCCAAGAAGGCTGGCAAGGCGCAGAAGAACATTTCGAAGGGCGACAAGAAGAAGAAGCGCAAGAGGAAGGAGAGCTATGCCATCTACATCTACAAGGTGCTGAAGCAGGTGCACCCTGACACGGGCATCTCGTCGAAGGCGATGAGCATCATGAACAGCTTCGTGAACGACATTTTCGAGCGCATTGCGGCCGAGGCTTCTCGCCTGGCGCACTACAACAAGCGCTCGACCATCACGTCCCGCGAGATCCAGACCGCTGTGCGGCTGTTGCTGCCTGGCGAGCTGGCCAAGCACGCCGTGAGCGAGGGCACGAAGGCGGTGACCAAGTACACGAGCTCCAAGTAAGGAGGTGGCTCTGGAATGGAAGGAAGGATGGAGAAGGCTCCTCCGTTGCGAGAGCGGCAAAACGGCCCTTTTCAGGGCCACCAACTTGCCTTTTGCGGGAAGGGCGGAATTGTTGTTGTTGTTTTGTGGACGGCTGTGATGTGTGCGTTTTGATTGTGGGTGGGTGGGGGTCCGCGTCAAAGCGTTGTTGCGGGGTACGGCCACGAGGTTGGTCGCCGTGGCGTGGAATGGTGGCACGCCTCGTTGGCGTTGTGTGTCACCGTAACGACGGCCGTCTGCGGGTTTGGTTTGCACATCACACATGGCGAGGGTGAAATGTGCAATGTTTTGCCGCCCACTATTCCCTTTGCAGTACGCCGAGTTGACAATGGTGCGACGTAACTGCAGCGTGGAGGTGTGTGGAGTGACGTTGAAATGAACGTGCCATTAAGAGACGCATTGTTGTTTTGTATTGTACTGTACGTGTACGGCGACACGCACGATGATGTACCATTCGACTCTGATTTTTGATAGCCGTGTCTGACTGATTGCGTAGGACGCACGCACACCGATGTCGTCATTCGAGATGCACGCGTGTCCAGTGCAGTACAGTAAGCGCGACGCTAGACGACGACGACGGCGGCGGCGGCGGCGGCGGCGGCGGCGGCGGCGGCGGTCGTTTTTGGCGAATGTCTGTACACGTGTTTGTCTGTGTCCATCCGGTATGTATTTGTTTGTTTGACATAGTTTTGTGTAACTGTCGATCGGCGCGATAGACCGGCGTCACGCAACTGAACCGAAGTCTTTGGGCACACCCGTCATACTGTTGTACACCGTCGCGCTGAGAACGGTAACGAAAGGTTGACTTTGATCGGTCGAATGTCTGGGCAGAACGTGAGGAATGAGGCAAGAGTGCAGGAGGAAAGGACAGAGGGGGGGGGGCAAAAGAGAGAGGAAGGGAGAAACGCATTCGTAGAGCAACGGAACGTTCCCGTGTCGGAGGCGTATTGGAGCCGCACTGAAATGCGTTTAACGGCGGCGCGGCTGCAAGTGTCTGCCGTGGTGAACGTTACCTTACCTTTGACGGCTGCATTGGGCTTTGCCTTTGCTTGTGCTTTTTGCTTTCGCTTTCCCGGATGTACGTAACGTTTGTTGATATGGTTCTGAGGAAGAGTGTATGACAGTGCCGTGCCGTCCATGTTCGTGTGCCCTCCCATTGTTGTGTATGCTATTGTCTGTGTACTTGAATGATGTATGTAGGTGTTTAGTGGACATGTTTTACCAGTGGGGGGAAATGGATCGTCGATAGTTGGCGTCACTCTGTCACGGTCGAGATGACGCACCCTCCCTACAGAAAGGTGTCGAGAAAGTGTGTGTGTGTGTTTAGCGAATTGCGTCCGTGAATTGGCAGTGTTTGGAGGTGGGCGTGCCCTGCATGTGGCCCGGAAGGCTGTTCGTTTGGCGGTAGTGTTGTGTGGACAGGGGAGGGGCATGCGTAACGCTGCTGGCATGGCATTCGGGAGATGGGAGGGGGCAAACGAGGAGCGGCGGCCAGAGACGGGACGGGGAGGGGCGCGGTGTGGGTGGCTTGCGCCTGTGCTCGGCGTTGTGGTTTGTGCAAAAGAGGAGGAGAAAAACAATGAGGTGCCAGGGAGGGGAGCGTTGTTGTGTTGTGGTTGTCGTGGTGTAGCCGCAGACGCGGCTGTCAGTGAACGTGGCGAGACGGACGGATGCGCGGAGGGGCGGGGGCGGCGCATTTCGCCGGTGCCGTGCCATGCCTGAAAGCCGCGTGGTCGCTGTGTTGTTGGTGGCGTGGGGGCGAGGAGAGTACCGTACGGGTGTGCTTGTGCGCCGGAAATGGCACACTGCGCCTGCCCGTCTTGGAGGCTGATGGCTGTGGTGTGGAAATGGGGCGCGGTGATGGTGAAGCAGTTGAAGAACAGAAAAAGAAACCAAAAACGTAAGGGGGAGGCCATGGCGTGATGCGGCGGTGGTGGTGAGAGCGGGAAAAACAAAACAAAAAAAAACAACAAAAAAAAGAAGGGAAAACAACAAGAAACAAAAAAGAAAACAAAAAGTCTATCAAGATTAAAATGTAAATGGAAATGGACCCAGGTATAACCTCCCCGCACAAATAGCAGAGAGTCCGATGATAATAAAAATGTGCCAGAATGTTAACGTCCCTACAAAACAAACCCAACGATAAGTAACAGTGCAACAGACATAATGAAACCTGATACATTGTATGAGGGCAGCAGCGTTGACCTTTGGCCCTGTATTCAGAATAAAAAGAGCCAAAGATCGTTACCCCAATGAAAAAGAGACACACACACACACACACACAAAAAAAACAACAAAAAAAAAGTGCATTTATATCTGCTCCTCAATTGTAGATACCCCTTACACAGCTGTGTGCAATGAATGAGTGCTGGCTGGTAATTAATTTGCACTCCTTGGAGGGAAATGCCATAGGAAGTAGTCTTTAAAAAGTGAATGTTTTTCTTTAAAAAAAAAAAAGTTACTTTAGAAAAAAAGTAATATTGGGGCATTTGTTGTTGAACAAAATAAGTACAATTAACATACGTTATCAGATTTGCGCAATGCAGCTTCACACTACCTTGTTATTGTAACACAATATACTGTACATCGTCCCGAACCGTGACCAGAGTCGCGAGACGAGCAGAGCACGCCGCCGACGCCCGCTCAGTACAACCGTCCACCCGCTACGACTGTCGACTGTCGACTGACGACTACTACCTCTCCCGACTCGCGCTACAATATATATAACAACTGTTCCTGGCGACTCGCTGCGTGCCACTACTGTCGTCTGGCGCGGTCCAAGCGCCGACTAGCAACGATAAATAACTCTCTGGTCAGACAGAGATGCTGTCATGCCTCGCCATCGCTCTGGTAATGAGTACATACGTGTTGCAGCGTGCGTACCACCGGAACACGCAGTGGCGGAGCCAAAGACTGTGTTGTCGAGGTCGAGTGCGTGCGGGAAGAGAGGCAGCGTCGGCACGGAGATGCAAGCGAGCGAGACGCACGGGGGCTGCGGCGTGGCGCGTTTGCGGTTGGCGCCTTTGGTGGCAACGGCCGGGACAAGCAGCGGTGTATGGTGTGGTGCGGGGCGGACAGGGGCGGCGGTGGACGGGGAGGAGGAGGCGGCGCGACGACGGCATGGGGGCGAAAACGGGACGGAGGACGACGGATGTTGAGAGGCGTCACGCGCGGACAGGACACAGACACAGAGACACACAGATTGGAAAGGGAGGGTGCGCGGTAGTAGTTGGGAATGTGCGTGCGTACCGTGCGGGATGGGAGTGGGCGAGGAACACGGTCGTGGCCCCTGTTTTGGGTGCGTGTGATGACGTCGGTGTGTTGTGGGAAGGGAAGGTGCTGTGGCGGCGGCGCGTAATGGGCGTAGGCCGAAAAGAGAAAGGAACGTGGGCAGTGTGTTGTTGGCAAGCGTCGGTTCGACCGCGACGTTGATGGGCAGGGCAGGGCAGGGCAAGGTTAATGGTGGTAGGAGTAGGCGTGTGGGCGCAAAAAATCTGCCGCTGCAGGCGGTGCCGTAACCGCCATGGCGGGAAGGAGAGAGGGCCAAAGAAAGAAAGAAAGAAAGAAAGAAAGAAAGAAAGAAGAAAAAAAAAAAAAGGAGGAGGGGGGGGGGCGGGCGAAAGTGGAGAGGCGGTGGTGTGAGAAGGGCGGGGGCGGAAGGAAGGCAGGAAGGACAAGAGGCGAGGCGACGGCTGGCTTTGTGTATCGGTCGGTCTCTGGCTATGCTTCGTTTTCTGCAGCAGGGTCGGTGCGCGGCGTGGCTCGCGGCAGTGGGAACGCCTGGCGGCTGGACGGCCAGCAATGCGGTTGGATGGGCGGCCACAGCACCGCACCTGTGCCCGAGCAGGAGACGCTGGCGGCGGGCCCTGAGGTGAGGCCGGCTCAGCTGGGGCTGGGGCTGTGGATGTGTAGGTGTGCGCCGCTGCTGCAACAACGAGTAAAACGCGAGAAGAAGGGATGGCGGTAGAGAGAGAAAAAAAAAAAAAGGGTCGTGTTGTGTTGATGCGCAGGCAGACGCGTACAGAGAGACGAGCCCGGTCTGCAGCAGGGTGTGGCCGTGCCGAGTGCAGAGCAGCGGCGGCGGCGGCGGCTCGGTTCGGTTCGGCCCGGCCCGGCGGGCCGCGCTGTTGTCGCGGACGTGAGCGCCCCCTGGCGGGTGGCCGGAGGCGGCGCGGCGTGTTGGACGTGTGGCTGGTGGCAGTGCACAATTTGCGAGTGGCTGGCGGTGTGGTGTGGCGGTTGGCACGTCGGGCGGCGGAGAGAGAGAGAGGAGAGGTATGTGTTGCGGGCGCCCTTTGCTGCGCTGCGTCGTTGCGTGTGCCGTACAGGGCGGGCGCTTGTCGACTGTGTGGGCGGTGTGGTGAATTGGCGGCGTTGTGCCGCGTGTGCCCGGCCGAAGGCGTCGGGAAAAACAGAAGGAAAGGAGAGAGTGTGAGTGGGTCCGGTGTGCGTAGGCCCGTGATGTCGCGTCACGCCGTGTCATGTTTGTGAAACGGCTGCCGGGAGGTGTGGTAGCGAGCCGGTCGGTGTCAGTGCGAAGGGGAATGTGCGTGCGTTTGGCGGTTTCGGTGTGCTTTTTGCGGCGTGAGAGTGGGAATTAGTGGGGCCGGCTGTTGTGTTGGTTCCTTGTGTCTTGTGTCGTGTAGCTTGATGGCAACGTGGAAGGACGCCGGTTTCGTTTCGAGCCTTGCGTGTGGTTGTCGACGTTGACTGGTTGGCGTGTGCCGATGCACGTGCATGTGTGGGTCGCGAGTGCGTTTTTGGCTGGCTGTGTGTGTGTTGGGGGGGAAGGGGGAGGCGGTGGTGAAAGTGCAGTCGTTGCCACGGGCGTCGTCGGGTGGGGCTGGGGCTGTGCGTCGTGGTGGCGGAAAGGTGGGAGGTTGCGGGAAGCGAGCCCGTCGTTGACGGTGTCGCGTGAGTTGTGAATCGAGTGGGGCGCGGGGCGCGGGACAGGAGCAGCGTGCCGCTGCGTCGTGGTCGCCAGCAGAGGCTGTGCCTGTGCGTGTGCTTGTTCGTTTTGTGGGCGGCGGTTCGTGCGAGGCGTTTTTTGTTTTGATTTGTGTTGCCCTAGTTGTTAGTTTATTTTGTTTGTTTTTTGGTTTTTGTTTGTTATTTTGAGACGACGACTGGTTGGTGGCGTGCGCCTCCCGTGTCGTTTGTGTGTGTGTGTTTTTTTTTTTTTTTGTGTGTTTTTTTTGCACTGGGCCCTGGGGGTGGGTGGGTGCGTGTCGATTGCCGGCTGGCGAAAGGTGCGCCATCGGCGGGGTGGGTCGCCGGCACAAGTAGAGGCGGCGGCGGCGGCGGCGGCGGCGTTGTTGTTGTTGTTGTTGTTGTGTGGTGTTTGTTTTGTTCGGCTGTGTCGGCGAGCTGTGTTGCGGTGCGTGTGAATGGTGGTGCAAAAGTGCTGGCGTTGGGGGTGCGACTGCGACGGCGGCGAGCCGCGGGCGCGCATGATAGTGATGTTGTGAACAGCGGCTGTGTACGGTAGTGGTGTAGTTGTAGCACGACGTGCATCCGGGCCGGCGCGGAAAGCGCAGTTGCGGGCGGTTGCCCTTCGGTGCCAGCCATGTCGCGTGAGCGGCGGGTTGCTCTGGTGTCGACACGTGGTGCTCTGGGTTGTTGTGTGGTGCCCTTTGGCCGGTGGGGGTGGTTCGCGTGTGTCTCGTTCGCGCTCGGTATCTGGTCGTGGTCGTGCTGCTCCCCGTCTGTCGGCGGTTTTTCGACGTCGTCTGTACGTTTTGTTTGTTTGTTTGTTTGCGGCGTGCCTGCCGACGTCGTCCCGTCGCGACCTTTCAACCGAAAGTGTGGCGCCCGAAGGTGAACGAACGTAGCCTGACCTCGGCGCTTTACGCTGAGCTGAGGTGAGCTGAGCGAACCGAACCGAACCTAACCTGTGGTGAGGTGAGCTCAGCCTGAGCCCCTAACGTCTACATAAGGTAAGCTGTCCGGCTCACGCCTCACGTTTTTGAACGCTTTTTAACCTACGTTTGACGCTTCTTAACCTAGCACTGACCCCTTAACCTAACCTAACGTGTAACCTAACCTAACCTAACCTAACCTAACCTAACCTAACCTAAGCTCTGACGCCTGACGTGTTTGAATGCTTAACCTAAGTTTGACGCTTAACCTAACCCAAGTCCCCTTAACGTAACCCACGTCCACCTAACCTAACCTAACCTAACCTAGACGTGTAAACGTAATGTGTAACGCGTAACGTGTAAGGTCGGCTGTCGTGTGTGCTGACGGCAGATTGGGTTGGTCTGTAGATTCGGATTGCGGTTTGCCTCGGTCGAGGGGTTGGGTCGGAAGCGGCGAGGGGCGGCGGCGCCTGTTGCGCAGGCGGCGTCCGTTTGCGGCGGGCAATTGTTGAGAAACGGCTGTGAATGTTGGCGGGCGAGAGGAGGAGGACGGCGCGCGATGTGGCCCGACGGCTGCGGGCCGATCGGGAAACGGCGGGAGGGCGACGGAAGGCGATGGGGCGGCGGAGGCGCGTTTGCACGGCCGTCATCGCCGCACGCCTCGGCTTGTGTGGCTGTGGCGCCGGCCGCGCTGGCCGGGCTGCCGCGGCGACGGTGTGGGAGTTTTGCCGAAGGTTTGGCCATTGTGGCGGGTCGTCGGCTGGGGCTGTGGGGGCGGCATTTGGGCGGGGGCGGCGATTCTCGGCGGGCCGACCCAGGCTGTAGCGCGCGGTAGCTGCAGTTTGGCCGTGGTTTGCGGCGCTGCCGTGGCGACTGGTTGGCGACTGTGGTGTGGCTGTGTGTAGCCCCATCCTCGGTGGTTTGAAAGGCGCGGGCGGTTGTGGCGCAGGTTTGGGGCTGCTCCGCACAGGCTGTCGGACGTTGGGCGGTAGCAAGCGCGGGAGGCGCGGCGCGGCGGCGCGCAGAGTGGCGGCCGCTCTCTCGGCCGTCCGCGCCCGCCCGCGACACTGGCTGGGCCCTTGTGATTCTCTGCTCTGCTGTGCTGTGCTTGCGTGCCTGCCGTCCCGCTCGCTCTCGCTCTCGCTCTCGCTCTCGCTGTGTGTTACGCGCGTCGTCGAAATGGCAGATCAGGCGGCTACGAACGAGACTGCTGCGGCACCCGCCGCCACCGGCACTACGAAGAAGGCCAAGTCTGCGTCGTCTGCGAAGAAGCCGCGCGCCAAGCCTGCGCACCCGCGCACCTCTGAGATGGTGACGGCGGCCATCAAGAGTCTGAAGGAGCGCGGCGGGTCGTCGCTGCAGGCGATCAAGAAGTACATTGCCGCGCACTACAAGCTGGACGCGGAGAAGCTGGCGCCGTTTATCAAGAAGTACCTCAAGTCGGCCGTCGTGGCGGGCGAGCTGGTGCAGACGAAGGGGAAGGGCGCGTCCGGCTCGTTCAAGCTTGCCGGCGCCGGCGGCGGGGGGGCGGCCGAGGGCGGCAAGGCTCGTGCTGGCGGTGCCAAGAAGAAGCGCGCCGCTCCGGCCAGCAAGGAGAAGAAGGGCGCCCGTGCGGCCGGCGCAAAGAAGGCTGGTGGCGTGAAGGCGGCGACCGGTCGGAAGGCGGGCGCCGCCAAGAAGGCGTCTGCGGCGTCGGCCGCTCCCGCGGGTGCGAAGAAGGCGGCTGCGGCCAAGCCGGCCAAGGCCAAGTCGCCGTCGAAGGCGAAGAAGGCCGCCAAGGTTCCGACGAAGAAGCCGAAGGCGCCGCGCCCGAAGAAGGCGACGACGCCGTCTAAGGCGAAGGCTTCGCCCAAGAAGAAGAAGTAGAGTAGAGGAGAAAGAGATGGGAAAGGAAGGGTTTGGCGCTTGGCTCCGTCGTCCCCACCCCCCGTCGTCGTCTAGTGGCGCGCAAGAGACGCGCGGCCCAAAACGGCCCTTCTCAGGGCCATCAAAGCACGTCGGGGAAGGTTTTGATTGTCGTGTTGCGTTTGGTGTGGGTGTCTGTCTGTATGCCCGTGGGGATGCTGTTTGCGTGCCGTGGTGGTTGGATTGCGGGGGTCGGTGGCGGGTGTGGGCGGCGGTAGCGGTAGCGGTAGCGGTGGTGTTGTTGTCGTGGTTGAGTGTCGCCGTGCTTTTTGGCGGCGGCCGACGGTTGGTTTTCTGTCACGTTGTTTTTGAATACGTTGGTTGGCTTGCCTGCGTTCAGTTCTTCTCGGATGTCTTGTCTCGTCGTGTCCGGTCTTTGTTTGTTTCTTTGTGTGTGTTATGTTTTGCAACGGGGGGCACGTTGAGATGTGGAAGGAGTCGGCGGGGATTTCGGTGGCGTGTAGAGCGCGCGTGCCTGGCCGTTGGCCGTCGGTGCGGGTTTTGTTTTCGAAACGAAAGCGGCGGCCGGCCAGCCACCCGTGCGGTGTGACGTCGGCCGTTGGGTATTGTGCGCCTTGAGCGGCCGGGGAGGGATGATGTGCGATTGTTGCGCGCTGCTAGCAGGCAGGCAGAGTGAGCGGGTGTGGCGGACGGACGGGAAGTGGTGGTTTGTTTTTTGTTTGTTTGTGTGGTTGTGGGGCGAGAGGCAGGCGACCGACAAAGTTTGCTCGCGACGGAGAGATGTTAGTGGCCCTGAAAAGGGCCGTTTTTGTTTGTGCGGTGCGGTGCCGCGGCGCGGTTTAGGCGCGCTCGCCGCGGATGCGGCGCGCGAGCTGGATGTCCTTGGGCATGATGGTGACGCGCTTGGCGTGGATTGCGCACAGGTTGGTGTCTTCGAAGAGGCCGACGAGGTAGGCCTCGCTGGCCTCCTGCAGGGCCATGACTGCGGAGCTCTGGAAGCGCAGGTCGGTCTTGAAGTCCTGGGCGATCTCGCGCACTAGGCGCTGGAATGGCAGCTTGCGGATGAGCAGCTCTGTGCTCTTCTGGTAGCGCCTGATTTCTCGCAGGGCGACGGTGCCCGGCCTGTAGCGGTGGGGCTTCTTGACGCCTCCGGTGGCGGGCGCGCTCTTCCTCGCCGCCTTGGTGGCGAGCTGTTTGCGCGGCGCCTTTCCGCCGGTGGACTTGCGGGCCGTTTGCTTTGTGCGGGCCATGGCGGTAGCGGTAGCGGAGCGGCGTGCGTGGAGGTTAGGTGCGGCGCGGCGTCCGGTGCTGCCTCCGTGCTGCGCTTATATGCCCTCGGTTGCGCGTGGTGGGGGGAGGGCGGGCCAGAGTCTATATAGGGGGGCGGCGGGCGCGCTGGGCGCAGACCGTAGCCGACTCGCCAGCCGCTGCAGCTGCTGTTTGTGCACGTTTTGCTTTGCCCGAGGAAGGAAGGATGACAGGCCGCGGCAAGGGAGGAAAGGGGCTCGGCAAGGGTGGCGCCAAGCGGCACCGCAAGGTGTTGCGCGACAACATCCAGGGCATCACGAAGCCCGCCATCCGCCGCCTGGCTCGCAGGGGCGGCGTGAAGCGCATCTCTGGTCTGATCTACGAGGAGACCCGCGGGGTGCTGAAGGTGTTCCTGGAGAACGTGATCCGCGACGCGGTGACGTACACTGAGCACGCCAAGCGCAAGACTGTGACGGCCATGGACGTGGTGTACGCCCTGAAGAGGCAGGGGCGCACCCTGTACGGTTTCGGCGGTTAGGCTGCGTCGCAGCGGGCGCTGGCCTTCCCGCGGCCGTGCTTGTGGGTGGGAGAGACTAGAAAACGGCCCTTTTCAGGGCCACCACACTGTTCGGAAGTTGAAAAGTGCGAAAGAGTCTGTGTTGTTGCTGCGTGTGTGCGCGCTGTGTTGTTTGTTTGTTTCTTTCATTCCGTTTGAGCGACGTGATGTGACTGGGAGGGGAGAAGGAAAGGAAACGTGTCATGTGGCTGGCTGTGTGTGGAGCTGCTTCGTTTGTGTTTGTTATTGTGTGTCTTTGTATCGATCGCGATGGAGATGGCGGGCTGTGTGTTGTTGTGCGAGAGGCGGTGATTATTTGCTTGCGTGGTTTGGCTCTGTGTGTTTGCGGCGGCGTTGGGGTTTCCGAGGCAAGGCGTGTGGGCATAGGCGGCCGGATCAGCTGTTTGTTTCGTTCGTGTCGACGGCCGTTGCGCGCGGGAGTGGAGGGCGGTGTGTCGACACGCCTCCCTTTAACAATGGTCATTATTGCTGCCGTTGTCGTTTGGAAGGCGACTGCGACCGTGCAAAATGTGTGTGTGTGTGTGTGTGTGTGTGTGTGTGTGTGTGTGTGTTGGGCCACACGGGCTGTGTGGACGACAAGATGGCGGACGTGCGCCGGCGGCGGCTGTGCTGTGAAAGTGCAAAGTTAAAAAACAAAGCAAGGTGCGGCGAGGACGACTGAAATTTTGCTTTGGACGTAGGTTTGTGTGGTGGCCCTGAAAAGGGCCGATTGTTGTGGGCCGAGCCGGCAAAGCGCGTTGCGTGCAGGCGAGCACGCGGCGCTGCGACTGCCTGGCCTCCTTTAGGCCTTCTTCTCGGTCTTCTTTGGCAGCAGGACGGCCTGGATGTTGGGCAGGACACCACCCTGTGCGATGGTGACGCCCGACAGGAGCTTGTTGAGCTCCTCGTCGTTGCGGATGGCAAGCTGCAGGTGGCGCGGGATGATGCGCGTCTTCTTGTTGTCGCGGGCCGCGTTTCCGGCCAGCTCGAGCACCTCAGCCGCGAGGTACTCCATGACGGCGGCGAGGTAGACGGGCGCCCCGGCGCCGACGCGCTCTGCGTAGTTTCCCTTGCGCAGGAGGCGGTGGATTCTGCCGACCGGGAACTGGAGCCCAGCCCTGCTTGAGCGGGACTTTGACTTGCCCTTGACTTTGCCTCCCTTTCCGCGTCCGGACATGGCGATGGGCTAGCGACGGTGCACACGAAACGGAAACGAAAACGACCGGTGCGAGCGGCAGCGAGTCGAGCAGCGGAGTGCGTGCCGGCGCAGCCTGCCTGCACTCATCTTTTGCTTTCCCCTCTTTGGGGAAGTGTGAGGGGGAGTCTGTAGCCTTTCGGCTTTTACTCCCCTGTGAACGTGTGTGTGTGATTTTTCTATAGTTTTTGGTGTCTGTGATTTGTGATGATTGTTGTGAGTGTGTCTGGTACTTGCCTGAGGTAGGCGAGAGTTTGGTGTTATATGGGATGGAACAGGATGATGGATTGGGTGTTGGGATTTTCTCTTCGACTTAGTCGTCGAAGATCGTCATAGGGCGCTTGTGTTTATCGCGGGACATGTCATACCGACCTAGGGAGTGGATGAGTGCGTTTCCGGATCTGGAAGAACCCTCGTAGAAGGCCCTTGCCAGATCCTGGAAACGCTCTCTCAGGAGTGGGATTTCGGCTGCGGCGTGCAGGTCGTCTGTAGGGAACCCAAGAGGTAAGTGTAGTGCCCTTCTGAGGGCGCGGTTCTGCAGCCTCTGGAGTTTGTCCAGGTGCTGCTTTGCCGCGTATCCCCAGACAGGGCACGCATACTCCATTACTGGCCGGATCAGGGCCTGGTAGACATTTACTGCTACTGGGTAGGGAAGGGAGCTGGTTGTGTTCAGGATAGGATATAGGATGGACATTCTGGCGCAGGCCTTCCTGTGGACCTCGTCTATGTGGGGTTTCCACGTAAGACGAGAGTCCAAGGTTACGCCAAGGTACTTGGCGGTTCTGCGCCAGGGGAGTTGGGTTCCATTTAGGTGGAGGTGGAGGGGGGGACGTTGAGGAGGTTCGCGCCTTCCGAGCCTGCGGGTAATCAGCATTGCCTGCGTCTTCTCCGAATTGATGGTGATGCGCCAGCGACGGGCCCAGGTTTCTGTGTCATCTAAAACCCTTTGTAGCCTACGAATGACCAGGTCCTTGTTCGCATTTCTCGTGTAGAAGGCTGTGTCGTCTGCGTACTGCGCGGTGTGCACCAGGGGGGCCGTCGGAGTGTCCGCAGTGTACAAGCTGTACAATACGGGCCCCAGGACCGATTCCTGTGGCACCCCCGCACGAATACGCCTTCTGGTGGAGGTGGCAGTTTCTACTTTGACGGAGAAAGTCCTATTCGCGAGGTAGCTCTTGATTAGCTGAACTATGCTCCCTGGAAACCCTTGTGAGTACAACTTGTAGAGTAGCCCTCTATGCCATACTGAATCAAAGGCTTTGGCTACGTCTAGTAGCACTATCCCGCAGTAGCCTCTGTGGTTGAAGCCCTCTGTGGCTGCTTCAACCATTCTCATGACCTGTTGTGGGGCAGAGTGGTTCTGCCGGAATCCAAATTGGAAATCCGGCAGAATTTGCTCTCTGGTAATATGTTCTTGTATGGGTTTTAGCAGGAGGCGCTCATAGATCTTGCTGAGTGTTGGCAAGAGGCTAATCGGCCTGTAGTGCTGCGGGAATAGAGGGTCTTTTCCTGGTTTGTGTATCGCGACCACTTCCGCATGTTTCCAGCAAGCTGGGAACTCGCGGGAACGAGTAATCTCGTTGAGGACGTTCGCAAGGTGTGTGATCGCTGTGGGTGGGAGTTTTTTGACTAACTGGTTTGTGACACTGTCGTGCCCTGGCGCCTTTTTTGTAGGGAGGGACCTGATTACTCTTGCCACGTCCTCGGGGGCAAAAAGTATGGGTTCGTCCTCTGGGTCCTCCTCAGCATTGAGGAAGACGGCCAGTTGACGACTGACTACCTCTTCATGCTCTTCATCCTCGGGTTCTGCCGTTTGAAACTGCTTCTCGAAGGAGTCGGCGAGGGCGTTGGCCTTCTCAGCATTGCTGTAGACCAGTCCCCGCTCGCCGTGCAGTGGCGGCATCCTAGCGCGTCTTTTTGTGAATTGTTTGGTTGCTTGCCAAAGTGTATGATCGTCTACTTTGAGAGCTGTGAGGCGGTTTTGCCATTGCTGGTTTCTGTGCTCATTGAGCGCTACCTTCAGTTCTCTCTGTAGACGATTGAGCAGCCTCCTGGTGGCCTGATTTCTGGTGATCTTCCACTCTTTTGCCACCCTGTTCTTGTGTCGAATTTGAGCTAACAAGTGTTCCGGGAGCTGTATTTGTGGTGGTGGGCCATCCCTTTGTGGAGGGGTGGCTTCTTCCGCTGCCTGCAGGATGGTGCCTGTTAGGTCTTGTAGCGCTTGTTCTACTGTTTCGGCAGTAGGTGGCGGAGCGCGAGCGATATCAGAGGCGACAGTTTCTTGGTATCGCTCCCAGTCTGTACGTTTGTACGACGTCTGGTACCGTGGGAGTGCTACCCATTCTCCCACATCGACTTCTAGAATCACTGGGTTGTGGTCGGAGGACATTCTGTTGATTGTCCTTGCGGTCACAAATCCTGCGATCCTCCTGGTGAGAGCTATGTCTAACACATCGGGCCTGCTTCCGTTTTTCGGAAAATGTGTGGGCTCGACTGGACCCCATGTTTCGAAGTGGTGGGTGCGCGCTAGTTGTTGCAGTTTGGCGCCTGCTCTGGAGGTTACTCTAGAATTCCAGTCAGGGTGTTTGGCATTGAAGTCTCCCCCTATTACGAGTTTGCCTTCAATTTGCCCTAGAGCAGCTATGTCTCCCTCATCTATCTGGTCATGTGGGGGTCGGTAGACTGCAACAATTGTTAGGGGTCCAGTGGCTGTGGTTACTTCCACCGCCACTGCTTCGATTTTGTTGGTAGCTGGTAAGAATACCTGGTGGTGGGGGATCCCTCTTTTTACATATATGGCCACTCCTCCGCCTTGGGTTGGCCTGTCTTTACGGTAGCTAACGTAATTGGGAACTGTCGCTCTTACTCCCGGTTTTAGGTGGGTTTCCCCCATCATGCATATGTCGATGGAGAACTCCTTCATGAGTTCTCGGAACTCGACCTCTTGATTAACAATGCCGTCTGCGTTAAAGACGCACATTGTCAGGCCTTGGATGTTTGGTCGTCTATCCATGATGGGGTTTTGATATTACTGAGGAAGTCGCAGAGGGGAGCGACTGCTGGACTGTTGCCTGAAGGGCAGCGAGGACCTGTGTGTTCTGCTTTTGGGCTTCCCTGAATTCCTTCATCATTTCCATGACGAGGTTCATGGTCTGCACCATTACGCCTAACAACTGATCCATGGGGGGGAAGTGTGTCTGGGGTTTCCTAGGGCCTTCTCCGTCAAGTTGGACCTGGTCGTTGTTGCTGTGTATTACCCGGTGTTGTTCTTGTGTTGGTGTCTGATGTTGTGGTGGTTGGGCAATGCTTTCGTGGTTCCTCGGGGGAGAAACCACTTCCGCATATGTTGCCCTTGGTGTGTCTGGCCTTGGTTTTACCCAGGCCTTGTCTGTGTGTGTTGTCATGTTTTGGTTTCTTGTGTGTCTGGGTGGGTTCATGGAGTTTTCTTTTCGTGTGTGGGGGGCGGCCTTTGCGCCCTTTGCCTGCTGTGTGTGTCTTTTATGGACCTCGCAGCCTTGGTAACCCGCTGTGTGGTTTTTGCCACACAGCGCGCACCTTATTTGCGGGTCCGTGTGTTTAATGTTGCACGTTCGTGTGTCATGGGCCTCGGCGCATTTTCTGCACCTCACTGCCATTGAGCAGTGTGCCGCAATATGGTTGAGGCCCTGACATCTGAAGCACTGCACCGTCCTGTTTTTGCGGCGCAGTGGTTCAGTGGTCACAGGGACCGCCAGAATCGTCTTAATGTCCCTTTTGTTCTGTGGGACGTCTGGCAGTGTGACCTGATACAGGGGCCATTTGCTGCCTATGTGTCCCATCTGTTGGACCGCCTTGACGATGTACCCCTGGGCAGTCAGGTCTGTTTTGATCGCCTGGGGGGCCACTCGTCTCGGCAGGTCCCTGATGACAATGTTTCTATTGCGTGTTTTCGTTGTGGGGAAAGTGTAGTGGGGTATGTTTTTGCTGTTCAGAAGTGTTTTTATTGTGGTGTAGTGCTCAAGTGTTAATAATGTTATTTTTATATTGTCACCACCAGCAGGTTTTGCTTTGAAATTGCCTCCCCCGATTGCTGTTTTTAGCATCTCGAAGAGTTCCTCGTAATTCCGAGTGAACTCCGCGACGATCGGAGGGAGGTGGTGGGTGACCTGGTTTTGTGTTTGTGTTGTTGTGTCTTGTGGTGTCTCAGGCTCATCGGCCACCGCCTGGAACCTGTTCGGGGTGGGTTCCACTCCCCGGGCCGGCGGGAGCTTCGGCTGACGGAAGGTTTTCCTCGCCAGCACGAATCCATCCGAATCCTGCCCGGTTACGCGGTTCCCTTCCAGTGCCAGCGTTTCCTGGTCCCCTCCTAGGACGACGACAGGTGCTGTCGGGGACGCTTGCTCCTCAGAGGGTGTTGAAGTGGTTGGGGTGGTGGAGTGCTTTTTCCCCTTGGAGTGCTTCCCCTTTTTGTCCTTCCTGACACGCCGCTGCTTGGATGTGGTGGACTTGAGTGGGGGGGATTTAAGGAACTGGGATCGGGTAGGGGGTTGGGTGGCAGTTGCGGGTTTGGGAAGGATTTTTGTCGGTTGACTGGGCTTCTGCTTGCCATTTAGGTTGCGGATATGGTCAGCAAGGAGGCCACAGCTGCTGGCAAGCAGGAGAGGGCTGAGGAGAGGGGAGGGAGGGGCGGGATCGCAAATACTGACTACGTATTTGTTTGTTTGTGTTTTGTGTGGTTTTGCCATGTCGGTTGCGGAAAGGGGGCTTGCTGCCAGGTTGTTGTCAGTTGCAACTTTCGTTGGCACCGTTGGGTTTTCCGGTTGCAGTGCTGACCCTAGTAACACGATGGTAGACGCGGAGTTCTGGACGGGGGCGGCGGAAAACCTCTCTGTGGTTCCGCGGCCCGCTTCCAGGTCCTGGCCTACTTTTTCCCTATTCTTGGGGGGGGCAGAGACTGACTCTGCGGCAGCTGAGGTGCTCGAGACGGCCGGCCGCGCGGCCCGCGGCAACAAGAAAGCGCGCCTCGTGTCGTCGGCGGAAAGAGACCGCCGCGACCCCAAGGCGCCACCCAAGCTCGACATTCCACAACGGCGAGGAGACACGACAACTCTGCCAGACGACGCCATGCAAAATTTTCTCCAAGTGCCGTCCGTGCTAAGACCTAGGCGCAAGTGCCCGTCAATGTTTTAATAAAAACAGAGCCGGTGAACACTCCTGTTGGTACTCCCGTACAAGCGGGGGCCTATGGCTGACAGTATGCGAGTGAGAGGAGCGATGCTCAACCCTCGACTGCTACTCAGCGAGTGCCGGCGCAGCCGGGGTGGGGGTGCTTTATGGGCTCGGGTGCGGCGGCCGGTTGCGCGCGCCCCATTGGTCGGCGGCCGCAACAGGGCGAGCTGGTAAAGGTGCGGCGGCGGCTGGCGGCGGGTGCCACTGTGTGGGGAGACGCTGACTAGAGCGGAGCGCTTGCTACTGGTGTTGCTGCTGCCGTACGTTGGTTCGAGATGCCGCCCAAGACTAGCGGGAAGGCCGCCAAGAAGGCTGGCAAGGCGCAGAAGAACATTTCGAAGGGCGACAAGAAGAAGAAGCGCAAGAGGAAGGAGAGCTATGCCATCTACATCTACAAGGTGCTGAAGCAGGTGCACCCTGACACGGGCATCTCGTCGAAGGCGATGAGCATCATGAACAGCTTCGTGAACGACATTTTCGAGCGCATTGCGGCCGAGGCTTCTCGCCTGGCGCACTACAACAAGCGCTCGACCATCACGTCCCGCGAGATCCAGACCGCTGTGCGGCTGTTGCTGCCTGGCGAGCTGGCCAAGCACGCCGTGAGCGAGGGCACGAAGGCGGTGACCAAGTACACGAGCTCCAAGTAAGGAGGTGGCTCTGGAATGGAAGGAAGGATGGAGAAGGCTCCTCCGTTGCGAGAGCGGCAAAACGGCCCTTTTCAGGGCCACCAACTTGCCTTTTGCGGGAAGGGCGGAATTGTTGTTGTTGTTTTGTGGACGGCTGTGATGTGTGCGTTTTGATTGTGGGTGGGTGGGGGTCCGCGTCAAAGCGTTGTTGCGGGGTACGGCCACGAGGTTGGTCGCCGTGGCGTGGAATGGTGGCACGCCTCGTTGGCGTTGTGTGTCACCGTAACGACGGCCGTCTGCGGGTTTGGTTTGCACATCACACATGGCGAGGGTGAAATGTGCAATGTTTTGCCGCCCACTATTCCCTTTGCAGTACGCCGAGTTGACAATGGTGCGACGTAACTGCAGCGTGGAGGTGTGTGGAGTGACGTTGAAATGAACGTGCCATTAAGAGACGCATTGTTGTTTTGTATTGTACTGTACGTGTACGGCGACACGCACGATGATGTACCATTCGACTCTGATTTTTGATAGCCGTGTCTGACTGATTGCGTAGGACGCACGCACACCGATGTCGTCATTCGAGATGCACGCGTGTCCAGTGCAGTACAGTAAGCGCGACGCTAGACGACGACGACGGCGGCGGCGGCGGCGGCGGCGGCGGCGGCGGCGGCGGTCGTTTTTGGCGAATGTCTGTACACGTGTTTGTCTGTGTCCATCCGGTATGTATTTGTTTGTTTGACATAGTTTTGTGTAACTGTCGATCGGCGCGATAGACCGGCGTCACGCAACTGAACCGAAGTCTTTGGGCACACCCGTCATACTGTTGTACACCGTCGCGCTGAGAACGGTAACGAAAGGTTGACTTTGATCGGTCGAATGTCTGGGCAGAACGTGAGGAATGAGGCAAGAGTGCAGGAGGAAAGGACAGAGGGGGGGGGGGGGCAAAAGAGAGAGGAAGGGAGAAACGCATTCGTAGAGCAACGGAACGTTCCCGTGTCGGAGGCGTATTGGAGCCGCACTGAAATGCGTTTAACGGCGGCGCGGCTGCAAGTGTCTGCCGTGGTGAACGTTACCTTACCTTTGACGGCTGCATTGGGCTTTGCCTTTGCTTGTGCTTTTTGCTTTCGCTTTCCCGGATGTACGTAACGTTTGTTGATATGGTTCTGAGGAAGAGTGTATGACAGTGCCGTGCCGTCCATGTTCGTGTGCCCTCCCATTGTTGTGTATGCTATTGTCTGTGTACTTGAATGATGTATGTAGGTGTTTAGTGGACATGTTTTACCAGTGGGGGGAAATGGATCGTCGATAGTTGGCGTCACTCTGTCACGGTCGAGATGACGCACCCTCCCTACAGAAAGGTGTCGAGAAAGTGTGTGTGTGTGTTTAGCGAATTGCGTCCGTGAATTGGCAGTGTTTGGAGGTGGGCGTGCCCTGCATGTGGCCCGGAAGGCTGTTCGTTTGGCGGTAGTGTTGTGTGGACAGGGGAGGGGCATGCGTAACGCTGCTGGCATGGCATTCGGGAGATGGGAGGGGGCAAACGAGGAGCGGCGGCCAGAGACGGGACGGGGAGGGGCGCGGTGTGGGTGGCTTGCGCCTGTGCTCGGCGTTGTGGTTTGTGCAAAAGAGGAGGAGAAAAACAATGAGGTGCCAGGGAGGGGAGCGTTGTTGTGTTGTGGTTGTCGTGGTGTAGCCGCAGACGCGGCTGTCAGTGAACGTGGCGAGACGGACGGATGCGCGGAGGGGCGGGGGCGGCGCATTTCGCCGGTGCCGTGCCATGCCTGAAAGCCGCGTGGTCGCTGTGTTGTTGGTGGCGTGGGGGCGAGGAGAGTACCGTACGGGTGTGCTTGTGCGCCGGAAATGGCACACTGCGCCTGCCCGTCTTGGAGGCTGATGGCTGTGGTGTGGAAATGGGGCGCGGTGATGGTGAAGCAGTTGAAGAACAGAAAAAGAAACCAAAAACGTAAGGGGGAGGCCATGGCGTGATGCGGCGGTGGTGGTGAGAGCGGGAAAAACAAAACAAAAAAAAACAACAAAAAAAAGAAGGGAAAACAACAAGAAACAAAAAAGAAAACAAAAAGTCTATCAAGATTAAAATGTAAATGGAAATGGACCCAGGTATAACCTCCCCGCACAAATAGCAGAGAGTCCGATGATAATAAAAATGTGCCAGAATGTTAACGTCCCTACAAAACAAACCCAACGATAAGTAACAGTGCAACAGACATAATGAAACCTGATACATTGTATGAGGGCAGCAGCGTTGACCTTTGGCCCTGTATTCAGAATAAAAAGAGCCAAAGATCGTTACCCCAATGAAAAAGAGACACACACACACACACACACAAAAAAAACAAAAAAAAAAGTGCATTTATATCTGCTCCTCAATTGTAGATACCCCTTACACAGCTGTGTGCAATGAATGAGTGCTGGCTGGTAATTAATTTGCACTCCTTGGAGGGAAATGCCATAGGAAGTAGTCTTTAAAAAGTGAATGTTTTCCTTTAAAAAAAAAAAGTTACTTTAGAAAAAAAGTAATATTGGGGCATTTGTTGTTGAACAAAATAAGTACAATTAACATACGTTATCAGATTTGCGCAATGCAGCTTCACACTACCTTGTTATTGTAACACAATATACTGTACATCGTCCCGAACCGTGACCAGAGTCGCGAGACGAGCAGAGCACGCCGCCGACGCCCGCTCAGTACAACCGTCCACCCGCTACGACTGTCGACTGTCGACTGACGACTACTACCTCTCCCGACTCGCGCTACAATATATATAACAACTGTTCCTGGCGACTCGCTGCGTGCCACTACTGTCGTCTGGCGCGGTCCAAGCGCCGACTAGCAACGATAAATAACTCTCTGGTCAGACAGAGATGCTGTCATGCCTCGCCATCGCTCTGGTAATGAGTACATACGTGTTGCAGCGTGCGTACCACCGGAACACGCAGTGGCGGAGCCAAAGACTGTGTTGTCGAGGTCGAGTGCGTGCGGGAAGAGAGGCAGCGTCGGCACGGAGATGCAAGCGAGCGAGACGCACGGGGGCTGCGGCGTGGCGCGTTTGCGGTTGGCGCCTTTGGTGGCAACGGCCGGGACAAGCAGCGGTGTATGGTGTGGTGCGGGGCGGACAGGGGCGGCGGTGGACGGGGAGGAGGAGGCGGCGCGACGACGGCATGGGGGCGAAAACGGGACGGGGGACGGCGGATGTTGAGAGGCGTCACGCGCGGACAGGACACAGACACAGAGACACACAGATTGGAAAGGGAGGGTGCGCGGTAGTAGTTGGGAATGTGCGTGCGTACCGTGCGGGATGGGAGTGGGCGAGGAACACGGTCGTGGCCCCTGTTTTGGGTGCGTGTGATGACGTCGGTGTGTTGTGGGAAGGGAAGGTGCTGTGGCGGCGGCGCGTAATGGGCGTAGGCCGAAAAGAGAAAGGAACGTGGGCAGTGTGTTGTTGGCAAGCGTCGGTTCGACCGCGACGTTGATGGGCAGGGCAGGGCAGGGCAAGGTTAATGGTGGTAGGAGTAGGCGTGTGGGCGCAAAAAATCTGCCGCTGCAGGCGGTGCCGTAACCGCCATGGCGGGAAGGAGAGAGGGCCAAAGAAAGAAAGAAAGAAAGAAAGAAAGAAGAAAAAAAAAAGGAGGAGGGGGGGGGCGGGCGAAAGTGGAGAGGCGGTGGTGTGAGAAGGGCGGGGGCGGAAGGAAGGCAGGAAGGACAAGAGGCGAGGCGACGGCTGGCTTTGTGTATCGGTCGGTCTCTGGCTATGCTTCGTTTTCTGCAGCAGGGTCGGTGCGCGGCGTGGCTCGCGGCAGTGGGAACGCCTGGCGGCTGGACGGCCAGCAATGCGGTTGGATGGGCGGCCACAGCACCGCACCTGTGCCCGAGGAGGAGACGCTGGCGGCGGGCCCTGAGGTGAGGCCGGCTCGGCTGGGGCTGGGGCTGTGGATGTGTAGGTGTGCGCCGCTGCTGCAACAACGAGTAAAACGCGAGAAGAAGGGATGGCGGTAGAGAGAGAAAAAAAAAAAAAAAGGGTCGTGTTGTGTTGATGCGCAGGCAGACGCGTACAGAGAGACGAGCCCGGTCTGCAGCAGGGTGTGGCCGTGCCGAGTGCAGAGCAGCGGCGGCGGCGGCGGCTCGGTTCGGTTCGGCCCGGCCCGGCGGGCCGCGCTGTTGTCGCGGACGTGAGCGCCCCCTGGCGGGTGGCCGGAGGCGGCGCGGCGTGTTGGACGTGTGGCTGGTGGCAGTGCACAATTTGCGAGTGGCTGGCGGTGTGGTGTGGCGGTTGGCGCGTCGGGCGGCGGAGAGAGAGAGAGGAGAGGTATGTGTTGCGGGCGCCCTTTGCTGCGCTGCGTCGTTGCGTGTGCCGTACAGGGCGGGCGCTTGTCGACTGTGTGGGCGGTGTGGTGAATTGGCGGCGTTGTGCCGCGTGTGCCCGGCCGAAGGCGTCGGGAAAAACAGAAGGAAAGGAGAGAGTGTGAGTGGGTCCGGTGTGCGTAGGCCCGTGATGTCGCGTCACGCCGTGTCATGTTTGTGAAACGGCTGCCGGGAGGTGTGGTAGCGAGCCGGTCGGTGTCAGTGCGAAGGGGAATGTGCGTGCGTTTGGCGGTTTCGGTGTGCTTTTTGCGGCGTGAGAGTGGGAATTAGTGGGGCCGGCTGTTGTGTTGGTTCCTTGTGTCTTGTGTCGTGTAGCTTGATGGCAACGTGGAAGGACGCCGGTTTCGTTTCGAGCCTTGCGTGTGGTTGTCGACGTTGACTGGTTGGCGTGTGCCGATGCACGTGCATGTGTGGGTCGCGAGTGCGTTTTTGGCTGGCTGTGTGTGTGTTGGGGGGGAAGGGGGAGGCGGTGGTGAAAGTGCAGTCGTTGCCACGGGCGTCGTCGGGTGGGGCTGGGGCTGTGCGTCGTGGTGGCGGAAAGGTGGTAGGTTGCGGGAAGCGAGCC
The DNA here is from genome assembly GCF_021461395.2 of Schistocerca americana. NCBI lineage: Eukaryota > Metazoa > Arthropoda > Insecta > Orthoptera > Acrididae > Schistocerca > Schistocerca americana. The sequence continues at coordinate 74,935,132 of NC_060126.1, read as the reverse complement.
TGTCGTTGACGGTGTCGCGTGAGTTGTGAATCGAGTGGGGCGCGGGACGCGGGACAGGAGCAGCGTGCCGCTGCGTCGTGGTCGCCAGCAGAGGCTGTGCCTGTGTGTGTGCTTGTTCGTTTTGTGGGCGGCGGTTCGTGCGAGGCGTTTTTTGTTTTGATTTGTGTTGCCCTAGTTGTTAGTTTATTTTGTTTGTTTTTTGGTTTTTGTTTGTTATTTTGAGACGACGACTGGTTGGTGGCGTGCGCCTCCCGTGTCGTTTGTGTGTGTGTGTTTTTTTTTTTTTTTGTGTGTTTTTTTTGCACTGGGCCCTGGGGGTGGGTGGGTGCGTGTCGATTGCCGGCTGGCGAAAGGTGCGCCATCGGCGGGGTGGGTCGCCGGCACAAGTAGAGGCGGCGGCGGCGGCGGCGGCGGCGTTGTTGTTGTTGTTGTTGTTGTGTGGTGTTTGTTTTGTTCGGCTGTGTCGGCGAGCTGTGTTGCGGTGCGTGTGAATGGTGGTGCAAAAGTGCTGGCGTTGGGGGTGCGACTGCGACGGCGGCGAGCCGCGGGCGCGCATGATAGTGATGTTGTGAACAGCGGCTGTGTACGGTAGTGGTGTAGTTGTAGCACGACGTGCATCCGGGCCGGCGCGGAAAGCGCAGTTGCGGGCGGTTGCCCTTCGGTGCCAGCCATGTCGCGTGAGCGGCGGGTTGCTCTGGTGTCGACACGTGGTGCTCTGGGTTGTTGTGTGGTGCCCTTTGGCCGGTGGGGGTGGTTCGCGTGTGTCTCGTTCGCGCTCGGTATCTGGTCGTGGTCGTGCTGCTCCCCGTCTGTCGGCGGTTTTTCGACGTCGTCTGTACGTTTTGTTTGTTTGTTTGTTTGCGGCGTGCCTGCCGACGTCGTCCCGTCGCGACCTTTCAACCGAAAGTGTGGCGCCCGAAGGTGAACGAACGTAGCCTGACCTCGGCGCTTTACGCTGAGCTGAGGTGAGCTGAGCGAACCGAACCGAACCTAACCTGTGGTGAGGTGAGCTCAGCCTGAGCCCCTAACGTCTACGTAAGGTAAGCTGTCCGGCTCACGCCTCACGTTTTTGAACGCTTTTTAACCTACGTTTGACGCTTCTTAACCTAGCACTGACCCCTTAACCTAACCTAACGTGTAACCTAACCTAACCTAACCTAACCTAACCTAACCTAACCTAAGCTCTGACGCCTGACGTGTTTGAATGCTTAACCTAAGTTTGACGCTTAACCTAACCCAAGTCCCCTTAACGTAACCCACGTCCACCTAACCTAACCTAACCTAACCTAGACGTGTAAACGTAATGTGTAACGCGTAACGTGTAAGGTCTTCTGTCGTGTGTGCTGACGGCAGATTGGGTTGGTCTGTAGATTCGGATTGCGGTTTGCCTCGGTCGAGGGGTTGGGTCGGAAGCGGCGAGGGGCGGCGGCGCCTGTTGCGCAGGCGGCGTCCGTTTGCGGCGGGCAATTGTTGAGAAACGGCTGTGAATGTTGGCGGGCGAGAGGAGGAGGACGGCGCGCGATGTGGCCCGACGGCTGCGGGCCGATCGGGAAACGGCGGGAGGGCGACGGAAGGCGATGGGGCGGCGGAGGCGCGTTTGCACGGCCGTCATCGCCGCACGCCTCGGCTTGTGTGGCTGTGGCGCCGGCCGCGCTGGCCGGGCTGCCGCGGCGACGGTGTGGGAGTTTTGCCGAAGGTTTGGCCATTGTGGCGGGTCGTCGGCTGGGGCTGTGGGGGCGGCATTTGGGCGGGGGCGGCGATTCTCGGCGGGCCGACCCAGGCTGTAGCGCGCGGTAGCTGCAGTTTGGCCGTGGTTTGCGGCGCTGCCGTGGCGACTGGTTGGCGACTGTGGTGTGGCTGTGTGTAGCCCCATCCTCGGTGGTTTGAAAGGCGCGGGCGGTTGTGGCGCAGGTTTGGGGCTGCTCCGCACAGGCTGTCGGACGTTGGGCGGTAGCAAGCGCGGGAGGCGCGGCGCGGCGGCGCGCAGAGTGGCGGCCGCTCTCTCGGCCGTCCGCGCCCGCCCGCGACACTGGCTGGGCCCTTGTGATTCTCTGCAAGAAAGGGTTGGAGTCCCTTAGCGATCGTAGTGCGTGTGGAAGCCTTGTGCGACTCGCCGCTATCGAGAGCTACAAAACTCTGCGATTCACTTGCTTCTTAGCGAGTACTAAGCAATTTGTCGTGTTATAGGACCGACATAGAGTGTAGGCAAGATAGTGCGGACTAGCCGCACTTGTAGGATGAATAGAGTAGGGGACGACGAGGAGCCAGGGCCCCACCCGCGGGTGGCAAGCCCGCGTTCCTCTAGGCCAGAACAGACACACAGGGCTGAGGTAGAACTCGCGAGCTGGACCACTCAGGGCGCTCGACCGCGACACCCCGCCCCACCGGCCCCCACGCCTGAAGACTTATGCACTGCGATGATTCAAGAGAAACTGGAACAACTCCGCCGCGACCGCGACGCACGAGCAAAGGAACTCGCAAGACGGCGGGAGCAGGACGGCCCAACCACCAGTGCCAACTCATCTTCTGACGACTGCCGAACGAAGAGTCACAATCCGACGGAACAACACAATGCCATGGACTATCAGGACGAATCCAGCGACTCTGATGCACCATTCCAGGAAGTCAGACGCCGCCGGAAAGGCACCAAACGCAGGAAAGCCGAAGAAAATACCCCCATGCAGACGGAACAACGAGCTGTACCCACCACCAACTACTACGCACCACTACAGCAACAGGACCCAGCAATGGAAGACCAACACCAGCCTCAGCCTAACGACACAAATACTCAGGACGCCACAGCTCCGCCGCCGCCGAAACCGAGAATACCACCTGTGACAATCAACTACACTGGAAAATACCTGGAACTAAACGCTCAATTAAAGCAGAAGATCAGCGGACCACTCAAGGCGATCTACAAAAATAATCAGATCAAATACCACTTTGAAACGCTGGCAGACCAACGAGCAGCACTGGACTACCTCCATTCCATCAACATGCCCTATTTCACCCACCAAGCAGCAGAAGACAGAGAACTCCAAGTGGTCCTCAAGAATATCCCAGAGGAAATTACCGAAGACGAACTCGCCGCCGAACTTCGCCACATGCAATTCACAGTCACGAACGTACACCAGTTCAAGAAACGAGACCTGACCTCCAAGAAACTGATTCCACAGTCGGCTTACTGTGTATCTCTGCCACATGGACAGAAAAGCCGCACCATCTACGACGTACAATACCTCTTCCATACCAGAATTAAGGTGGAAGACTACAAGCCACTTGATGGGCCTGCCCAGTGCAAGAAATGCCTCAAATTCAACCACACTGGCCGGTACTGTCAGATGCTGGTCAGGTGTGTACGCTGTGGCGGCCACCACCACGCAAAGGATTGTACCAAGCCACGAACAGAACCACCCATCTGCGCAAACTGTCGCCAAGAAGGCCACCCTGGGACTTGGCGTGGTTGCCCTGAATTTCAGAAGGCGATACACGCCTACCAACTGCGACCTCCACCATCCAAGGAGCCCCAACAACCACCACAGCCGTCGTTTGCGGCGACTCCGAAGGACTTCCCATCTCTCCGAACACCCTGGACGGCTGCATCGTCGTTATTTCAAACACCAACCCAGCAACAACCAACTCGACCGAAAAACACGGCGCGCCAACGACTGCACGATCTTCGCCAGCAACAACAGCAGCAACGATCCACGGACAACGCCCTCGGACTGTCCGATATCATCGCCGCGCTATCTAACATGGGCTCCATCATCAACTTACTAAAAACGAAGAACGTCTTTGCCATCTTAGCAGATACAGCTCGCAAATTCAACGACGCACCGGATCTGTTATCCAAACTACTCACTCTACTGGAAGGAATCATGGCCTTTTTCACCGACTAACATGGATCAAGAGAGGCATCACCACAGAAACCTTACATTCTGCTTTTTTAACGCCAACGGCGTCGCTCCCAAGAAAGTAGAACTCACCGACTTCGTCGAACACCACAAAATTGATGTGCTACTATTGTCCGAAACGCATCTGCGACCCACCCAAACCTTCAACATTCGCAACATGGTGGGATACCGCACTGACCGCCACAATCGGCGCGGTGGAGGTACAGCAATCTACCTGCGATCTTCCCTCACTCACTCTCTCGAAACCTTGCCTGACATGACGAGTCTGGAAGCCACAGCAGTCACGATCGCCACCATACACGGGAAGCTCACGTTCGTCGCAGCCTACTTGAGCCCTGGCGCAGCCTTCACAGATGAAGACTTTATCTCCATCTTTGATCGATACGACAGAGTCCTCCTTTGTGGGGATCTTAATGCGAAGCATGTAGCATGGAACTCGCGGCAGACGAACGCCAAAGGCACCCGTCTCTACGAACTTGAAATTCGGCTCCAAGCATTCACACAAGGTCCTGAAGAACCGACTTACCTGCCTACTGTTGCACGCCATCAGCCGGATGTCCTAGATGTGGCCATAATCAAAAACATGAATCCTGATCTGTCACTCCAGACGATCAATGACTTGACTTCTGACCACCAACCTGTTCTCGGAACACTGTCTGGAGCTCTTCCAATATTGCCACCGAAAACGAAAGTCTCCACAGACTGGATATCCTACGCCAGGTGGCTAAACAACAATGTGCGCCCCACGGAGCCATTAGCAACACCGGAGCAACTCGACGACGCCATCACTCGTCTGACTTCGAAAATCAAGAAGGCCGCTCACCAGGCCTCCACGAAGTTACTCTTCTCGACACCATATCGCGACCCACTGCCGCCGGCACTGCAAGACTTGAAATATTTGAAGAATCGAGCCCGTAAAAAATGGCAACAAACTCGCAACCCAGCATATAGACGAGAAATGCACCAGCTCTCCAGAGAACTCACGTGGCGTTGCAAGGAATGGCGCGCCGAACTATGGGAGGACCGGATGGCACAAATCCAACACCTATCGCGCGATGAATGGGCACTCATCCGTAATATCAAGAAACCCAAGCCACCAAAAACGGCGCTCACGGATGGCACCAACCTAATCTTTGACAACCTCCAAAAGGCCGAACTTTTCGCGGAAACTTACGAAACGCAATCACGCCTGAATTTTGCAGACTTTGAGAACGATGAGGAAGAGGACGCGCGCACTCGGGCAGAGGCACACCACATAAGACAACACCCCAGCGGAGACCGGCCAGAACTGACGTCGCCAAGGGAAATTCGTCGCATTCTCAGGCACTTACACTCCACATCAGCTCCTGGGCCTGACGGAATATCGAACGACCACCTAAAACACCTCCCACGGAAACCGCTAGTGCTACTTACGAGAATATTCAACGAATGCCTGCTGAAGGAGCATTTCCCACCACAATGGAAACTGGCCAAGATTATACCCATCCCGAAACCGGGTAAGGACCTACTCCAGCCTGAGCACCACCGACCAATCAGTCTCCTCTCCACGATGGGCAAAACGTTTGAACGTGTCATCTTGGCCCGCATCAAGCCGCCCCTCTTGGAAAACGACGTCATTCGACCTGACCAATTTGCCTTTCAACCCAAACTTTCCGCTGAAATCCAGCTGCTCCGGATCTCGGAACACCTTACAAACCAAATCAACCTCAAACACTATACAGCAGCCATTTTCCTGGATGTCCAACAAGCTTTTGACAAGGTGTGGCGAGAGAAGCTCTTAAGTAAACTCCGGAACACCACCGACATCCCAAACTGCTACATCAAGATCATCGACAGCTTCCTGACCAACCGCCGTTTTTACGTCCAACAGGCCGAACAACACTCTGACACCAAACCTCTCTCAGACGGCATACCGCAAGGATCGGTACTCTCGCCCATCCTGTTCACCATTTACGTGAATGACATGCCCAAACTGCCGAACATCATGCTCGCACAATTCGCTGATGATACGGCTCTTCTTACCAGTAGCCGTTCATTAGATACAGCCATCACCCGCTTGCAGCACCAGATCGATATCCTCCTCTTGTGGGCAACTGACAACAAAATCACGATCAACGCACTCAAGACGAAGGCCATACTCTTCACTCGCCGGAGACCGATTCTTCACCGCCGCCTCCAGATCAATAACCACGCCATCGATTGGTCCACCACAATGAAGTATTTAGGGGTCACCCTGGACCATAAACTTACATTTTCAGCCCACGTTACCGACAAACGCCTCAAACTCATTCGCGCCATCCATGGACTCTACCCCTTCCTAGCAAGCACTGAGATGAACGTAGCAACGAAGCTCCGCATCTACCGCGCGACAATACTCCCGATGATGTTATATGGTTGCGCTACGTGGGGAATCACATCCACCACCAACATCCGCAAACTACAACGCTTACAAAACCGGTGTCTACGGATCATACTCAAAGCGCCCAGGTGGTCCCGAATTATTTCCTTACATGATGAACTGCAGGTCTCACCGATAGATCAAGTAATCCAACTACATGTCCAGCGACTCATCAACAAAATAGACGACTTAAGGTTATCGACAAGGCAACTCGAAGGAGTCGCAACCATCCAACCTGAACCCTGGCATAAAGTCAAGGTTCCTAGGGCCCTCACAACACAATAAAAAAGTGAAGCTAAGGCATGTAGGGCACAAAGGACCCCTGTGAGCCCAAAGTCCTACAAAAGATGACAATAAAGATATCCAAAACCTACCTTTCAAACCCGGAAGTCCAGCCGCCAAAGGCGGTAGCACTTCGGCAACGACACCACACAGGTAAAAAAAAAAAAAAAAAAAAAAAAAAAAAAAAAAAAAAAAAAAAAGTGATTCTCTGCTCTGCTGTGCTGTGCTTGCGTGCCTGCCGTCCCGCTCGCTCTCGCTCTCGCTCTCGCTGTGTGTTACGCGCGTCGTCGAAATGGCAGATCAGGCGGCTACGAACGAGACTGCTGCGGCACCCGCCGCCACCGGCACTACGAAGAAGGCCAAGTCTGCGTCGTCTGCGAAGAAGCCGCGCGCCAAGCCTGCGCACCCGCGCACCTCTGAGATGGTGACGGCGGCCATCAAGAGTCTGAAGGAGCGCGGCGGGTCGTCGCTGCAGGCGATCAAGAAGTACATTGCCGCGCACTACAAGCTGGACGCGGAGAAGCTGGCGCCGTTTATCAAGAAGTACCTCAAGTCGGCCGTCGTGGCGGGCGAGCTGGTGCAGACGAAGGGGAAGGGCGCGTCCGGCTCGTTCAAGCTTGCCGGCGCCGGCGGCGGGGGGGCGGCCGAGGGCGGCAAGGCTCGTGCTGGCGGTGCCAAGAAGAAGCGCGCCGCTCCGGCCAGCAAGGAGAAGAAGGGCGCCCGTGCGGCCGGCGCAAAGAAGGCTGGTGGCGTGAAGGCGGCGACCGGTCGGAAGGCGGGCGCCGCCAAGAAGGCGTCTGCGGCGTCGGCCGCTCCCGCGGGTGCGAAGAAGGCGGCTGCGGCCAAGCCGGCCAAGGCCAAGTCGCCGTCGAAGGCGAAGAAGGCCGCCAAGGTTCCGACGAAGAAGCCGAAGGCGCCGCGCCCGAAGAAGGCGACGACGCCGTCTAAGGCGAAGGCTTCGCCCAAGAAGAAGAAGTAGAGTAGAGGAGAAAGAGATGGGAAAGGAAGGGTTTGGCGCTTGGCTCCGTCGTCCCCACCCCCCGTCGTCGTCTAGTGGCGCGCAAGAGACGCGCGGCCCAAAACGGCCCTTCTCAGGGCCATCAAAGCACGTCGGGGAAGGTTTTGATTGTCGTGTTGCGTTTGGTGTGGGTGTCTGTCTGTATGCCCGTGGGGATGCTGTTTGCGTGCCGTGGTGGTTGGATTGCGGGGGTCGGTGGCGGGTGTGGGCGGCGGTAGCGGTAGCGGTAGCGGTGGTGTTGTTGTCGTGGTTGAGTGTCGCCGTGCTTTTTGGCGGCGGCCGACGGTTGGTTTTCTGTCACGTTGTTTTTGAATACGTTGGTTGGCTTGCCTGCGTTCAGTTCTTCTCGGATGTCTTGTCTCGTCGTGTCCGGTCTTTGTTTGTTTCTTTGTGTGTGTTATGTTTTGCAACGGGGGGCACGTTGAGATGTGGAAGGAGTCGGCGGGGATTTCGGTGGCGTGTAGAGCGCGCGTGCCTGGCCGTTGGCCGTCGGTGCGGGTTTTGTTTTCGAAACGAAAGCGGCGGCCGGCCAGCCACCCGTGCGGTGTGACGTCGGCCGTTGGGTATTGTGCGCCTTGAGCGGCCGGGGAGGGATGATGTGCGATTGTTGCGCGCTGCTAGCAGGCAGGCAGAGTGAGCGGGTGTGGCGGACGGACGGGAAGTGGTGGTTTGTTTTTTGTTTGTTTGTGTGGTTGTGGGGCGAGAGGCAGGCGACCGACAAAGTTTGCTCGCGACGGAGAGATGTTAGTGGCCCTGAAAAGGGCCGTTTTTGTTTGTGCGGTGCGGTGCCGCGGCGCGGTTTAGGCGCGCTCGCCGCGGATGCGGCGCGCGAGCTGGATGTCCTTGGGCATGATGGTGACGCGCTTGGCGTGGATTGCGCACAGGTTGGTGTCTTCGAAGAGGCCGACGAGGTAGGCCTCGCTGGCCTCCTGCAGGGCCATGACTGCGGAGCTCTGGAAGCGCAGGTCGGTCTTGAAGTCCTGGGCGATCTCGCGCACTAGGCGCTGGAATGGCAGCTTGCGGATGAGCAGCTCTGTGCTCTTCTGGTAGCGCCTGATTTCTCGCAGGGCGACGGTGCCCGGCCTGTAGCGGTGGGGCTTCTTGACGCCTCCGGTGGCGGGCGCGCTCTTCCTCGCCGCCTTGGTGGCGAGCTGTTTGCGCGGCGCCTTTCCGCCGGTGGACTTGCGGGCCGTTTGCTTTGTGCGGGCCATGGCGGTAGCGGTAGCGGAGCGGCGTGCGTGGAGGTTAGGTGCGGCGCGGCGTCCGGTGCTGCCTTGACAACGGGCCCGCGCGCCTCCGTGCTGCGCTTATATGCCCTCGGTTGCGCGTGGTGGGGGGAGGGCGGGCCAGAGTCTATATAGGGGGGCGGCGGGCGCGCTGGGCGCAGACCACCTTATGCACAGTGCTACAGGTGTCAGCAACTCGGCCACGTCCAGAAACACTGCAACATGGACGAGAGATGCGTGAGATGCGCAGGGGAACACGCATCTCGCGATTGTACAATCAAAGGTATACCTCACAAGGACTTCACACCGAAGTGCGCCCTGTGTGGTGAAAACCACATGGCCGCGTATAGAGGCTGTGAACGGCATATAGCCTTCCTCGAGCGCGCCCAAGGCCAGCATCTGCGCGGAGGGAAGGCGCCCAGAAACGGGAAAACCGCATTCCGCGACTCGCAGAACTGGCCGGCAACCGGTCGGCCACAAAGACGACGCCGCCGGACACGTGGAGGTCGACGCGCCGGATACAACCCAGCGCCGCCAGGGGCCAGCACCTCCCGGCCGAGTACGCAGAGACAGCCGCCAACAGTCGGTAAGGCAGCTCGCGACGCGACCGGCAGTGCAGTCCCAGCCACCTCCCTTACGCGCGAGTCTCAAAACTCTCCGCGAGAGGGCAGCACCTCCCGGACGCAACCGGGAAGGCCAGCCGCCGAGTACAGCTCGACGCCACCAGAGGGCAGCAGCATGCAGACGTTGCAGCCAGCAGCCGGTAAGGCAGCCGCCACGGCTACCTACAACACAATCCCGGAGGCCGCTACCACGACGGAGTCCCGCAACCCGCCGCGTGGTGGCAGCACCTCACGGACACAGCCAGCGGCAAGTGACGCCCAGAGAGGCGCGCCGCTCACAGGTGGCAGCACCGCACGGCCGCAGCCGGCACCCCGTGCTAACGCATGGGCCCGGCAGCGATCAGCTGATCTGACGGCAGCCACTGCTGCTACCGGGCGCGCGCAACGAGCGCGCACAAATAACGAAGACGCAGCCCCCGGACGGCGCCCTCCGAGAATAGACAGCCCCGTTGAATTCCCGGAAATGCGCCAGCGCGGAAGCCGCTACCAACAGCGGCACATCGACGCGCCCCATCCTCCAAAACAACCACAGGAGGAAGACAAGGCCACCCAAATGCTGCAACTGTTGGCAGGCCTCATAGACAGGGTCCTCCATGTGATCGAGGACCTTCCAAACAAATACGCGGCGTCTGTGGAGAAGATTACACAGACGATTACCTTGGCCATCTCCACCAAACATCATGGATAGACACGCCCGCGGTGTAAAAATCGGCGTCTTTAACGCCAACGGCTTGCGTCACCAGGACGCTGAATTCAGAAGCTTCATCTGCGACGAGAACCTGGACATCTGTCTCGTCGCAGAAACACACCTGAAGCCCGGCGTGAAGGTGGGAGTGGCCAACTACCACTGTTACCGGGACGACCGGCCAACCGCGGGTGGCGGCACGGCGGTATACGTAAGGAGGACGATGCGCCACCACCGGATTCACCTGCCACAACTCGCCACAATAGAGGCCACGGGAGTAGCCGTGCAAACGGACCAAGGACCGATAAACTTCGTGGCAATATACCGACGTCCAAGGGGTCTACTGCAGCCAGATGAGTTCGCGGCGCTGATTTCCCTCCCTGGAAACACATTCCTCGGAGGCGACGTTAACGCCAAGAACATCATCTGGAACTCCAGGACCACAAACACAAGCGGCCGCCGTCTACATCGGGTGGCCGAGCAGCTCGGAGCGGCGGTGATAGGACCGCACCAGCCGACCATCTTCCCGACACGAAGAGGTGCGCAACCGGACGTCATAGACGTGGCCATCGTCCGCGGGGTGAGACACTTCATCTCCGCCACAACGAGGGCCACGATGGCGTCCGACCACGCCCCCGTGGTCTTTGAACTGAATGCGGACATAGTCCGAACGACCAAACGTGGCCACGACATCAGGGGCATCACATGGGACACGTACCAAACAGAAATGGCGGCCAAAATCGGAGACGCGCCGAACCCGACTGAACATGGTGCGGAAGCGGCGCTGCGGCACCTCACCCGAGGAGTCGCAGAAGCTGTGGCGGCAGCCACTCCAAACGGAAGAACAGAAAACGGGAAGCCACGCGCCCGAGAATTCCCGCAACATCTCAAAGCTGCCCTCACGGAGAAGAACAGACTTCGCCGCGAATGGCAGCTAACACGGAATCCCGCAACGAAGCGGCAACTAAACAGGCTGCAGCGGGAAATAAAAGCAGCCGCCGACGCCCACAGAGTAGAAGAGTGGGCGCAGAAAGTCGCCTCCTTGAACACAGAGGACGGAACAGCCTGGCACGCGGTGAAGGGATTCATCCGCCGCACCGCCAAAATACCGCCACTGCAAGTCGGGAACGTCTTCGTCAGCGAACCGGACGCAAAGGCCAACGCCCTCGCGGACGCGTTCGCTGAAAACTTCACCCCGGTGGAAGACCCCGTAGACCAGGCACACATGGCACTGGTGGAGGAACGACTTCCGGTCTTCTTGGCGGCCGAAGACAACGACACCGTCATAGAGCCGATCGAGGAAGCGGAAGTCGAGATCCAGCTGCGCAATCTCAACGGCAGGAAGGCAGGAGGCCCCGACCACGTCACAAATCAGCTGCTCAAGCAACTGCCGCCCATCGCAATCGGGCACCTCACGGGGATCTTCAACTCCATCATCCGCACTGGCGTATTTCCAGAGTGCTGGAAGCACGCCGAGATCGTGGCCCTTCCCAAGCCAGGGAAGGATCACAGGCGGGCGAACAACTACCGCCCGATCAGCCTGCTGCCAGCACTCTCGAAGGTCTTCGAGAGGTTGTACCTGCGGCGTCTTGGAAATCACATCGACGCGGAGGGCATCCTGCCCGACGAGCAGTTTGGATTCCGGAAGGGACACTCCACCACACAGCAACTACTGCGGCTGACAGAGGAAGCCTTCTGTGCCCTGGACCGACGCGAGTACTTCGGCGCGCTTCTGCTCGACGTGTCTCGTGCATTTGATTCAGTGTGGCACAATGGTCTCCTTTATAAACTATTTACATTGGGGATTCCTGGGCCACACGTGAAACTCCTGCAGAGTTACCTCGCGGGTCGCACGTTTCACGTACGGGCAGACTGTGGAATCTCCACAGAACGCCGAATACTCGCCGGAGTCCCGCAAGGTTCGGTCCTGGGCCCAGTGCTATACTCGCTGTACACTGCCGACCTACCACGCACAGATCGGGTGCAACTCGCTCTGTACGCGGACGATACGGCAGTGTACTGCCGCAGCATGCAGCCGCAACTCCTTCAAAGGCGACTGCAATCCGCAGCCAACAACTTGGAAGACTGGGCGGCAAAGTGGCGGCTGGCGTACAACGCCGCCAAATCACAGGCAATCGTCATTGCACACCGGAACGTGCCGGCTGACCTCCAGGAGATAACATTACGAGGAAGACCGGTCCCCTGGAGCGCAACGGCAAAATATCTGGGCGTCACACTAGACAAACGTCTAACGTGGCGCCCACACATTGAAGAGACGAGGAAAAAGGCAATGGGGCGCATGAACATGCTGTACCCCATCCTAAACCCACGCTCTTCATTACCAGACCACCTAGGGGTGATCCTCTACAAATCCCTCATACGACCAGTGCTGGAATACGCCGCGGTCGTATGGGGAAACACGGCACCAACCAACTTACAACGGATCCAGGCAGTGCAGAACAGAGCACTGAAATGGGCACTCCATCTGCCGGCGGACTTCCCAACTGAGGAACTCCATCAGATAGCGGACGTCCAGAGACTCCGAAGAAGAATCGAAGAACAGGCTGTAATATTTTACACCACCGCCGAAACTTCGCAGAACGCGAAAGTACGACTACTCGGCAGCCGAGAAGAGTGGAGAGCGCACCTGCGCTGGCCACACCATCTTCGTCAAGCACGCTGACGAAGACGCAATCAATCTCGAAATTATGAAGCACCAAAACATGGACAACCGAAAACTAGGAAACTAAAGATCTCGCAATAGGAAGAAATGGAAGGAAGAGCACAATACGTGCTGAAACTTCGTGAAATCCAGAAACCCACAGAGGAGTTTCAACAAGAGGTGCACAGGCTGGGCGCAGACCGTAGCCGACTCGCCAGCCGCTGCAGCTGCTGTTTGTGCACGTTTTGCTTTGCCCGAGGAAGGAAGGATGACAGGCCGCGGCAAGGGAGGAAAGGGGCTCGGCAAGGGTGGCGCCAAGCGGCACCGCAAGGTGTTGCGCGACAACATCCAGGGCATCACGAAGCCCGCCATCCGCCGCCTGGCTCGCAGGGGCGGCGTGAAGCGCATCTCTGGTCTGATCTACGAGGAGACCCGCGGGGTGCTGAAGGTGTTCCTGGAGAACGTGATCCGCGACGCGGTGACGTACACTGAGCACGCCAAGCGCAAGACTGTGACGGCCATGGACGTGGTGTACGCCCTGAAGAGGCAGGGGCGCACCCTGTACGGTTTCGGCGGTTAGGCTGCGTCGCAGCGGGCGCTGGCCTTCCCGCGGCCGTGCTTGTGGGTGGGAGAGACTAGAAAACGGCCCTTTTCAGGGCCACCACACTGTTCGGAAGTTGAAAAGTGCGAAAGAGTCTGTGTTGTTGCTGCGTGTGTGCGCGCTGTGTTGTTTGTTTGTTTCTTTCTTTCCGTTTGAGCGACGTGATGTGACTGGGAGGGGAGAAGGAAAGGAAACGTGTCATGTGGCTGGCTGTGTGTGGAGCTGCTTCGTTTGTGTTTGTTATTGTGTGTCTTTGTATCGATCGCGATGGAGATGGCGGGCTGTGTGTTGTTGTGCGAGAGGCGGTGATTATTTGCTTGCGTGGTTTGGCTCTGTGTGTTTGCGGCGGCGTTGGGGTTTCCGAGGCAAGGCGTGTGGGCATAGGCGGCCGGATCAGCTGTTTGTTTCGTTCGTGTCGACGGCCGTTGCGCGCGGGAGTGGAGGGCGGTGTGTCGACACGCCTCCCTTTAACAATGGTCATTATTGCTGCCGTTGTCGTTTGGAAGGCGACTGCGACCGTGCAAAATGTGTGTGTGTGTGTGTGTGTGTGTGTGTGTGTGTGTGTGTGTGTGTTGGGCCACACGGGCTGTGTGGACGACAAGATGGCGGACGTGCGCCGGCGGCGGCTGTGCTGTGAAAGTGCAAAGTTAAAAAACAAAGCAAGGTGCGGCGAGGACGACTGAAATTTTGCTTTGGACGTAGGTTTGTGTGGTGGCCCTGAAAAGGGCCGATTGTTGTGGGCCGAGCCGGCAAAGCGCGTTGCGTGCAGGGGAGCACGCGGCGCTGCGACTGCCTGGCCTCCTTTAGGCCTTCTTCTCGGTCTTCTTTGGCAGCAGGACGGCCTGGATGTTGGGCAGGACACCACCCTGTGCGATGGTGACGCCCGACAGGAGCTTGTTGAGCTCCTCGTCGTTGCGGATGGCAAGCTGCAGGTGGCGCGGGATGATGCGCGTCTTCTTGTTGTCGCGGGCCGCGTTTCCGGCCAGCTCGAGCACCTCAGCCGCGAGGTACTCCATGACGGCGGCGAGGTAGACGGGCGCCCCGGCGCCGACGCGCTCTGCGTAGTTTCCCTTGCGCAGGAGGCGGTGGATTCTGCCGACCGGGAACTGGAGCCCAGCCCTGCTTGAGCGGGACTTTGACTTGCCCTTGACTTTGCCTCCCTTTCCGCGTCCGGACATGGCGATGGGCTAGCGACGGTGCACACGAAACGGAAACGAAAACGACCGGTGCGAGCGGCAGCGAGTCGAGCAGCGGAGTGCGTGCCGGCGCAGCCGGGGTGGGGGTGCTTTATGGGCTCGGGTGCGGCGGCCGGTTGCGCGCGCGCCCCATTGGTCGGCGGCCGCAACAGGGCGAGCTGGTAAAGGTGCGGCGGCGGCTGGCGGCGGGTGCCACTGTGTGGGGAGACGCTGACTAGAGCGGAGCGCTTGCTACTGGTGTTGCTGCTGCCGTACGTTGGTTCGAGATGCCGCCCAAGACTAGCGGGAAGGCCGCCAAGAAGGCTGGCAAGGCGCAGAAGAACATTTCGAAGGGCGACAAGAAGAAGAAGCGCAAGAGGAAGGAGAGCTATGCCATCTACATCTACAAGGTGCTGAAGCAGGTGCACCCTGACACGGGCATCTCGTCGAAGGCGATGAGCATCATGAACAGCTTCGTGAACGACATTTTCGAGCGCATTGCGGCCGAGGCTTCTCGCCTGGCGCACTACAACAAGCGCTCGACCATCACGTCCCGCGAGATCCAGACCGCTGTGCGGCTGTTGCTGCCTGGCGAGCTGGCCAAGCACGCCGTGAGCGAGGGCACGAAGGCGGTGACCAAGTACACGAGCTCCAAGTAAGGAGGTGGCTCTGGAATGGAAGGAAGGATGGAGAAGGCTCCTCCGTTGCGAGAGCGGCAAAACGGCCCTTTTCAGGGCCACCAACTTGCCTTTTGCGGGAAGGGCGGAATTGTTGTTGTTGTTTTGTGGACGGCTGTGATGTGTGCGTTTTGATTGTGGGTGGGTGGGGGTCCGCGTCAAAGCGTTGTTGCGGGGTACGGCTACGAGGTTGGTCGCCGTGGCGTGGAATGGTGGCACGCCTCGTTGGCGTTGTGTGTCACCGTAACGACGGCCGTCTGCGGGTTTGGTTTGCACATCACACATGGCGAGGGTGAAATGTGCAATGTTTTGCCGCCCACTATTCCCTTTGCAGTACGCCGAGTTGACAATGGTGCGACGTAACTGCAGCGTGGAGGTGTGTGGAGTGACGTTGAAATGAACGTGCCATTAAGAGACGCATTGTTGTTTTGTATTGTACTGTACGTGTACGGCGACACGCACGATGATGTACCATTCGACTCTGATTTTTGATAGCCGTGTCTGACTGATTGCGTAGGACGCACGCACACCGATGTCGTCATTCGAGATGCACGCGTGTCCAGTGCAGTACAGTAAGCGCGACGCTAGACGACGACGACGGCGGCGGCGGCGGCGGCGGCGGCGGCGGCGGCGGCGGTCGTTTTTGGCGAATGTCTGTACACGTGTTTGTCTGTGTCCATCCGGTATGTATTTGTTTGTTTGACATAGTTTTGTGTAACTGTCGATCGGCGCGATAGACCGGCGTCACGCAACTGAACCGAAGTCTTTGGGCACACCCGTCATACTGTTGTACACCGTCGCGCTGAGAACGGTAACGAAAGGTTGACTTTGATCGGTCGAATGTCTGGGCAGAACGTGAGGAATGAGGCAAGAGTGCAGGAGGAAAGGACAGAGGGGGGGGGGGCAAAAGAGAGAGGAAGGGAGAAACGCATTCGTAGAGCAACGGAACGTTCCCGTGTCGGAGGCGTATTGGAGCCGCACTGAAATGCGTTTAACGGCGGCGCGGCTGCAAGTGTCTGCCGTGGTGAACGTTACCTTACCTTTGACGGCTGCATTGGGCTTTGCCTTTGCTTGTGCTTTTTGCTTTCGCTTTCCCGGATGTACGTAACGTTTGTTGATATGGTTCTGAGGAAGAGTGTATGACAGTGCCGTGCCGTCCATGTTCGTGTGCCCTCCCATTGTTGTGTATGCTATTGTCTGTGTACTTGAATGATGTATGTAGGTGTTTAGTGGACATGTTTTACCAGTGGGGGGAAATGGATCGTCGATAGTTGGCGTCACTCTGTCACGGTCGAGATGACGCACCCTCCCTACAGAAAGGTGTCGAGAAAGTGTGTGTGTGTGTTTAGCGAATTGCGTCCGTGAATTGGCAGTGTTTGGAGGTGGGCGTGCCCTGCATGTGGCCCGGAAGGCTGTTCGTTTGGCGGTAGTGTTGTGTGGACAGGGGAGGGGCATGCGTAACGCTGCTGGCATGGCATTCGGGAGATGGGAGGGGGCAAACGAGGAGCGGCGGCCAGAGACGGGACGGGGAGGGGCGCGGTGTGGGTGGCTTGCGCCTGTGCTCGGCGTTGTGGTTTGTGCAAAAGAGGAGGAGAAAAACAATGAGGTGCCAGGGAGGGGAGCGTTGTTGTGTTGTGGTTGTCGTGGTGTAGCCGCAGACGCGGCTGTCAGTGAACGTGGCGAGACGGACGGATGCGCGGAGGGGCGGGGGCGGCGCATTTCGCCGGTGCCGTGCCATGCCTGAAAGCCGCGTGGTCGCTGTGTTGTTGGTGGCGTGGGGGCGAGGAGAGTACCGTACGGGTGTGCTTGTGCGCCGGAAATGGCACACTGCGCCTGCCCGTCTTGGAGGCTGATGGCTGTGGTGTGGAAATGGGGCGCGGTGATGGTGAAGCAGTTGAAGAACAGAAAAAGAAACCAAAAACGTAAGGGGGAGGCCATGGCGTGATGCGGCGGTGGTGGTGAGAGCGGGAAAAACAAAACAAAAAAAACAACAAAAAAAAGAAGGGAAAACAACAAGAAACAAAAAAGAAAACAAAAAGTCTATCAAGATTAAAATGTAAATGGAAATGGACCCAGGTATAACCTCCCCGCACAAATAGCAGAGAGTCCGATGATAATAAAAATGTGCCAGAATGTTAACGTCCCTACAAAACAAACCCAACGATAAGTAACAGTGCAACAGACATAATGAAACCTGATACATTGTATGAGGGCAGCAGCGTTGACCTTTGGCCCTGTATTCAGAATAAAAAGAGCCAAAGATCGTTACCCCAATGAAAAAGAGACACACACACACACACACACAAAAAAAACAAAAAAAAAAAGTGCATTTATATCTGCTCCTCAATTGTAGATACCCCTTACACAGCTGTGTGCAATGAATGAGTGCTGGCTGGTAATTAATTTGCACTCCTTGGAGGGAAATGCCATAGGAAGTAGTCTTTAAAAAGTGAATGTTTTTCTTTAAAAAAAAAAAAGTTACTTTAGAAAAAAAGTAATATTGGGGCATTTGTTGTTGAACAAAATAAGTACAATTAACATACGTTATCAGATTTGCGCAATGCAGCTTCACACTACCTTGTTATTGTAACACAATATACTGTACATCGTCCCGAACCGTGACCAGAGTCGCGAGACGAGCAGAGCACGCCGCCGACGCCCGCTCAGTACAACCGTCCACCCGCTACGACTGTCGACTGTCGACTGACGACTACTACCTCTCCCGACTCGCGCTACAATATATATAACAACTGTTCCTGGCGACTCGCTGCGTGCCACTACTGTCGTCTGGCGCGGTCCAAGCGCCGACTAGCAACGATAAATAACTCTCTGGTCAGACAGAGATGCTGTCATGCCTCGCCATCGCTCTGGTAATGAGTACATACGTGTTGCAGCGTGCGTACCACCGGAACACGCAGTGGCGGAGCCAAAGACTGTGTTGTCGAGGTCGAGTGCGTGCGGGAAGAGAGGCAGCGTCGGCACGGAGATGCAAGCGAGCGAGACGCACGGGGGCTGCGGCGTGGCGCGTTTGCGGTTGGCGCCTTTGGTGGCAACGGCCGGGACAAGCAGCGGTGTATGGTGTGGTGCGGGGCGGACAGGGGCGGCGGTGGACGGGGAGGAGGAGGCGGCGCGACGACGGCATGGGGGCGAAAACGGGACGGGGGACGGCGGATGTTGAGAGGCGTCACGCGCGGACAGGACACAGACACAGAGACACACAGATTGGAAAGGGAGGGTGCGCGGTAGTAGTTGGGAATGTGCGTGCGTACCGTGCGGGATGGGAGTGGGCGAGGAACACGGTCGTGGCCCCTGTTTTGGGTGCGTGTGATGACGTCGGTGTGTTGTGGGAAGGGAAGGTGCTGTGGCGGCGGCGCGTAATGGGCGTAGGCCGAAAAGAGAAAGGAACGTGGGCAGTGTGTTGTTGGCAAGCGTCGGTTCGACCGCGACGTTGATGGGCAGGGCAGGGCAGGGCAAGGTTAATGGTGGTAGGAGTAGGCGTGTGGGCGCAAAAAATCTGCCGCTGCAGGCGGTGCCGTAACCGCCATGGCGGGAAGGAGAGAGGGCCAAAGAAAGAAAGAAAGAA
This sequence comes from Schistocerca americana, assembly GCF_021461395.2. Lineage (NCBI taxonomy): Eukaryota > Metazoa > Arthropoda > Insecta > Orthoptera > Acrididae > Schistocerca > Schistocerca americana. The sequence continues at coordinate 74,916,288 of NC_060126.1, read as the reverse complement.
AGAAAGAAAGAAAGAAAGAAAGAAAGAAAGAAAGAAAGAAAGAAAGAAGAAAAAAAAAAAGGAGGAGGGGGGGGGGGGCGGGCGAAAGTGGAGAGGCGGTGGTGTGAGAAGGGCGGGGGCGGAAGGAAGGCAGGAAGGACAAGAGGCGAGGCGACGGCTGGCTTTGTGTATCGGTCGGTCTCTGGCTATGCTTCGTTTTCTGCAGCAGGGTCGGTGCGCGGCGTGGCTCGCGGCAGTGGGAACGCCTGGCGGCTGGACGGCCAGCAATGCGGTTGGATGGGCGGCCACAGCACCGCACCTGTGCCCGAGGAGGAGACGCTGGCGGCGGGCCCTGAGGTGAGGCCGGCTCGGCTGGGGCTGGGGCTGTGGATGTGTAGGTGTGCGCCGCTGCTGCAACAACGAGTAAAACGCGAGAAGAAGGGATGGCGGTAGAGAGAGAGAAAAAAAAAAAGGGTCGTGTTGTGTTGATGCGCAGGCAGACGCGTACAGAGAGACGAGCCCGGTCTGCAGCAGGGTGTGGCCGTGCCGAGTGCAGAGCAGCGGCGGCGGCGGCGGCTCGGTTCGGTTCGGCCCGGCCCGGCGGGCCGCGCTGTTGTCGCGGACGTGAGCGCCCCCTGGCGGGTGGCCGGAGGCGGCGCGGCGTGTTGGACGTGTGGCTGGTGGCAGTGCACAATTTGCGAGTGGCTGGCGGTGTGGTGTGGCGGTTGGCGCGTCGGGCGGCGGAGAGAGAGAGAGGAGAGGTATGTGTTGCGGGCGCCCTTTGCTGCGCTGCGTCGTTGCGTGTGCTGTACAGGGCGGGCGCTTGTCGACTGTGTGGGCGGTGTGGTGAATTGGCGGCGTTGTGCCGCGTGTGCCCGGCCGAAGGCGTCGGGAAAAACAGAAGGAAAGGAGAGAGTGTGAGTGGGTCCGGTGTGCGTAGGCCCGTGATGTCGCGTCACGCCGTGTCATGTTTGTGAAACGGCTGCCGGGAGGTGTGGTAGCGAGCCGGTCGGTGTCAGTGCGAAGGGGAATGTGCGTGCGTTTGGCGGTTTCGGTGTGCTTTTTGCGGCGTGAGAGTGGGAATTAGTGCGGCCGGCTGTTGTGTTGGTTCCTTGTGTCTTGTGTCGTGTAGCTTGATGGCAACGTGGAAGGACGCCGGTTTCGTTTCGAGCCTTGCGTGTGGTTGTCGACGTTGACTGGTTGGCGTGTGCCGATGCACGTGCATGTGTGGGTCGCGAGTGCGTTTTTGGCTGGCTGTGTGTGTGTTGGGGGGGAAGGGGGAGGCGGTGGTGAAAGTGCAGTCGTTGCCACGGGCGTCGTCGGGTGGGGCTGGGGCTGTGCGTCGTGGTGGCGGAAAGGTGGTAGGTTGCGGGAAGCGAGCCCGTCGTTGACGGTGTCGCGTGAGTTGTGAATCGAGTGGGGCGCGGGGCGCGGGACAGGAGCAGCGTGCCGCTGCGTCGTGGTCGCCAGCAGAGGCTGTGCCTGTGCGTGTGCTTGTTCGTTTTGTGGGCGGCGGTTCGTGCGAGGCGTTTTTTGTTTTGATTTGTGTTGCCCTAGTTGTTAGTTTATTTTGTTTGTTTTTTGGTTTTTGTTTGTTATTTTGAGACGACGACTGGTTGGTGGCGTGCGCCTCCCGTGTCGTTTGTGTGTGTGTGTGTTTTTTTTTTTTTTGTGTGTTTTTTTTGCACTGGGCCCTGGGGGTGGGTGGGTGCGTGTCGATTGCCGGCTGGCGAAAGGTGCGCCATCGGCGGGGTGGGTCGCCGGCACAAGTAGAGGCGGCGGCGGCGGCGGCGGCGGCGTTGTTGTTGTTGTTGTTGTTGTTGTGTGGTGTTTGTTTTGTTCGGCTGTGTCGGCGAGCTGTGTTGCGGTGCGTGTGAATGGTGGTGCAAAAGTGCTGGCGTTGGGGGTGCGACTGCGACGGCGGCGAGCCGCGGGCGCGCATGATAGTGATGTTGTGAACAGCGGCTGTGTACGGTAGTGGTGTAGTTGTAGCACGACGTGCATCCGGGCCGGCGCGGAAAGCGCAGTTGCGGGCGGTTGCCCTTCGGTGCCAGCCATGTCGCGTGAGCGGCGGGTTGCTCTGGTGTCGACACGTGGTGCTCTGGGTTGTTGTGTGGTGCCCTTTGGCCAGTGGGGGTGGTTCGCGTGTGTCTCGTTCGCGCTCGGTATCTGGTCGTGGTCGTGCTGCTCCCCGTCTGTCGGCGGTTTTTCGACGTCGTCTGTACGTTTTGTTTGTTTGTTTGTTTGCGGCGTGCCTGCCGACGTCGTCCCGTCGCGACCTTTCAACCGAAAGTGTGGCGCCCGAAGGTGAACGAACGTAGCCTGACCTCGGCGCTTTACGCTGAGCTGAGGTGAGCTGAGCGAACCGAACCGAACCTAACCTGTGGTGAGGTGAGCTCAGCCTGAGCCCCTAACGTCTACGTAAGGTAAGCTGTCCGGCTCACGCCTCACGTTTTTGAACGCTTTTTAACCTACGTTTGACGCTTCTTAACCTAGCACTGACCCCTTAACCTAACCTAACGTGTAACCTAACCTAACCTAACCTAACCTAACCTATCCTAACCTAAGCTCTGACGCCTGACGTGTTTGAATGCTTAACCTAAGTTTGACGCTTAACCTAACCCAAGTCCCCTTAAAGTAACCCACGTCCACCTAACCTAACCTAACCTAACCTAGACGTGTAAACGTAATGTGTAACGCGTAACGTGTAAGGTCGGCTGTCGTGTGTGCTGACGGCAGATTGGGTTGGTCTGTAGATTCGGATTGCGGTTTGCCTCGGTCGAGGGGTTGGGTCGGAAGCGGCGAGGGGCGGCGGCGCCTGTTGCGCAGGCGGCGTCCGTTTGCGGCGGGCAATTGTTGAGAAACGGCTGTGAATGTTGGCGGGCGAGAGGAGGAGGACGGCGCGCGATGTGGCCCGACGGCTGCGGGCCGATCGGGAAACGGCGGGAGGGCGACGGAAGGCGATGGGGCGGCGGAGGCGCGTTTGCACGGCCGTCATCGCCGCACGCCTCGGCTTGTGTGGCTGTGGCGCCGGCCGCGCTGGCCGGGCTGCCGCGGCGACGGTGTGGGAGTTTTGCCGAAGGTTTGGCCATTGTGGCGGGTCGTCGGCTACGGCTGTGTGGGCGGCACTTGGGCGGGGGCGGCGATTCTCGGCGGGCCGACCCAGGCTGTAGCGCGCGGTAGCTGCAGTTTGGCCGTGGTTTGCGGCGCTGCCGTGGCGACTGGTTGGCGACTGTGGTGTGGCTGTGTGTAGCCCCATCCTCGGTGGTTTGAAAGGCGCGGGCGGTTGTGGCGCAGGTTTGGGGCTGCTCCGCACAGGCTGTCGGACGTTGGGCGGTAGCAAGCGCGGGAGGCGCGGCGCGGCGGCGCGCAGAGTGGCGGCCGCTCTCTCGGCCGTCCGCGCCCGCCCGCGACACTGGCTGGGCCCTTGTGATTCTCTGCTCTGCTGTGCTGTGCTTGCGTGCCTGCCGTCCCGCTCGCTCTCGCTCTCGCTCTCGCTGTGTGTTACGCGCGTCGTCGAAATGGCAGATCAGGCGGCTACGAACGAGACTGCTGCGGCACCCGCCGCCACCGGCACTACGAAGAAGGCCAAGTCTGCGTCGTCTGCGAAGAAGCCGCGCGCCAAGCCTGCGCACCCGCGCACCTCTGAGATGGTGACGGCGGCCATCAAGAGTCTGAAGGAGCGCGGCGGGTCGTCGCTGCAGGCGATCAAGAAGTACATTGCCGCGCACTACAAGCTGGACGCGGAGAAGCTGGCGCCGTTTATCAAGAAGTACCTCAAGTCGGCCGTCGTGGCGGGCGAGCTGGTGCAGACGAAGGGGAAGGGCGCGTCCGGCTCGTTCAAGCTTGCCGGCGCCGGCGGCGGGGGGGCGGCCGAGGGCGGCAAGGCTCGTGCTGGCGGTGCCAAGAAGAAGCGCGCCGCTCCGGCCAGCAAGGAGAAGAAGGGCGCCCGTGCGGCCGGCGCAAAGAAGGCTGGTGGCGTGAAGGCGGCGACCGGTCGGAAGGCGGGCGCCGCCAAGAAGGCGTCTGCGGCGTCGGCCGCTCCCGCGGGTGCGAAGAAGGCGGCTGCGGCCAAGCCGGCCAAGGCCAAGTCGCCGTCGAAGGCGAAGAAGGCCGCCAAGGTTCCGACGAAGAAGCCGAAGGCGCCGCGCCCGAAGAAGGCGACGACGCCGTCTAAGGCGAAGGCTTCGCCCAAGAAGAAGAAGTAGAGTAGAGGAGAAAGAGATGGGAAAGGAAGGGTTTGGCGCTTGGCTCCGTCGTCCCCACCCCCCGTCGTCGTCTAGTGGCGCGCAAGAGACGCGCGGCCCAAAACGGCCCTTCTCAGGGCCATCAAAGCACGTCGGGGAAGGTTTTGATTGTCGTGTTGCGTTTGGTGTGGGTGTCTGTCTGTATGCCCGTGGGGATGCTGTTTGCGTGCCGTGGTGGTTGGATTGCGGGGGTCGGTGGCGGGTGTGGGCGGCGGTAGCGGTAGCGGTAGCGGTGGTGTTGTTGTCGTGGTTGAGTGTCGCCGTGCTTTTTGGCGGCGGCCGACGGTTGGTTTTCTGTCACGTTGTTTTTGAATACGTTGGTTGGCTTGCCTGCGTTCAGTTCTTCTCGGATGTCTTGTCTCGTCGTGTCCGGTCTTTGTTTGTTTCTTTGTGTGTGTTATGTTTTGCAACGGGGGGCACGTTGAGGTGTGGAAGGAGTCGGCGGGGATTTCGGTGGCGTGTAGAGCGCGCGTGCCTGGCCGTTGGCCGTCGGTGCGGGTTTTGTTTTCGAAACGAAAGCGGCGGCCGGCCAGCCACCCGTGCGGTGTGACGTCGGCCGTTGTGTATTGTGCGCCTTGAGCGGCCGGGGAGGGATGATGTGCGATTGTTGCGCGCTGCTAGCAGGCAGGCAGAGTGAGCGGGTGTGGCGGACGGACGGGAAGTGGTGGTTTGTTTTTTGTTTGTTTGTGTGGTTGTGGGGCGAGAGGCAGGCGACCGACAAAGTTTGCTCGCGACGGAGAGATGTTAGTGGCCCTGAAAAGGGCCGTTTTTGTTTGTGCGGTGCGGTGCCGCGGCGCGGTTTAGGCGCGCTCGCCGCGGATGCGGCGCGCGAGCTGGATGTCCTTGGGCATGATGGTGACGCGCTTGGCGTGGATTGCGCACAGGTTGGTGTCTTCGAAGAGGCCGACGAGGTAGGCCTCGCTGGCCTCCTGCAGGGCCATGACTGCGGAGCTCTGGAAGCGCAGGTCGGTCTTGAAGTCCTGGGCGATCTCGCGCACTAGGCGCTGGAATGGCAGCTTGCGGATGAGCAGCTCTGTGCTCTTCTGGTAGCGCCTGATTTCTCGCAGGGCGACGGTGCCCGGCCTGTAGCGGTGGGGCTTCTTGACGCCTCCGGTGGCGGGCGCGCTCTTCCTCGCCGCCTTGGTGGCGAGCTGTTTGCGCGGCGCCTTTCCGCCGGTGGACTTGCGGGCCGTTTGCTTTGTGCGGGCCATGGCGGTAGCGGTAGCGGAGCGGCGTGCGTGGAGGTTAGGTGCGGCGCGGCGTCCGGTGCTGCCTCCGTGCTGCGCTTATATGCCCTCGGTTGCGCGTGGTGGGGGGAGGGCGGGCCAGAGTCTATATAGGGGGGCGGCGGGCGCGCTGGGCGCAGACCGTAGCCGACTCGCCAGCCGCTGCAGCTGCTGTTTGTGCACGTTTTGCTTTGCCCGAGGAAGGAAGGATGACAGGCCGCGGCAAGGGAGGAAAGGGGCTCGGCAAGGGTGGCGCCAAGCGGCACCGCAAGGTGTTGCGCGACAACATCCAGGGCATCACGAAGCCCGCCATCCGCCGCCTGGCTCGCAGGGGCGGCGTGAAGCGCATCTCTGGTCTGATCTACGAGGAGACCCGCGGGGTGCTGAAGGTGTTCCTGGAGAACGTGATCCGCGACGCGGTGACGTACACTGAGCACGCCAAGCGCAAGACTGTGACGGCCATGGACGTGGTGTACGCCCTGAAGAGGCAGGGGCGCACCCTGTACGGTTTCGGCGGTTAGGCTGCGTCGCAGCGGGCGCTGGCCTTCCCGCGGCCGTGCTTGTGGGTGGGAGAGACTAGAAAACGGCCCTTTTCAGGGCCACCACACTGTTCGGAAGTTGAAAAGTGCGAAAGAGTCTGTGTTGTTGCTGCGTGTGTGCGCGCTGTGTTGTTTGTTTGTTTCTTTCTTTCCGTTTGAGCGACGTGATGTGACTGGGAGGGGAGAAGGAAAGGAAACGTGTCATGTGGCTGGCTGTGTGTGGAGCTGCTTCGTTTGTGTTTGTTATTGTGTGTCTTTGTATCGATCGCGATGGAGATGGCGGGCTGTGTGTTGTTGTGCGAGAGGCGGTGATTATTTGCTTGCGTGGTTTGGCTCTGTGTGTTTGCGGCGGCGTTGGGGTTTCCGAGGCAAGGCGTGTGGGCATAGGCGGCCGGATCAGCTGTTTGTTTCGTTCGTGTCGACGGCCGTTGCGCGCGGGAGTGGAGGGCGGTGTGTCGACACGCCTCCCTTTAACAATGGTCATTATTGCTGCCGTTGTCGTTTGGAAGGCGACTGCGACCGTGCAAAATGTGTGTGTGTGTGTGTGTGTGTGTGTGTGTGTGTGTGTGTGTGTGTGTGTTGGGCCACACGGGCTGTGTGGACGACAAGATGGCGGACGTGCGCCGGCGGCGGCTGTGCTGTGAAAGTGCAAAGTTAAAAAACAAAGCAAGGTGCGGCGAGGACGACTGAAATTTTGCTTTGGACGTAGGTTTGTGTGGTGGCCCTGAAAAGGGCCGATTGTTGTGGGCCGAGCCGGCAAAGCGCGTTGCGTGCAGGGGAGCACGCGGCGCTGCGACTGCCTGGCCTCCTTTAGGCCTTCTTCTCGGTCTTCTTTGGCAGCAGGACGGCCTGGAAGTTGGGCAGGACACCACCCTGTGCGATGGTGACGCCCGACAGGAGCTTGTTGAGCTCCTCGTCGTTGCGGATGGCAAGCTGCAGGTGGCGCGGGATGATGCGCGTCTTCTTGTTGTCGCGGGCCGCGTTTCCGGCCAGCTCGAGCACCTCAGCCGCGAGGTACTCCATGACGGCGGCGAGGTAGACGGGCGCCCCGGCGCCGACGCGCTCTGCGTAGTTTCCCTTGCGCAGGAGGCGGTGGATTCTGCCGACCGGGAACTGGAGCCCAGCCCTGCTTGAGCGGGACTTTGACTTGCCCTTGACTTTGCCTCCCTTTCCGCGTCCGGACATGGCGATGGGCTAGCGACGGTGCACACGAAACGGAAACGAAAACGACCGGTGCGAGCGGCAGCGAGTCGAGCAGCGGAGTGCGTGCCGGCGCAGCTCTCTCTCGCATATATGACGTACTCGGACGTTGAGTAGTCTTGTGGTGGAGGTTTTTGTCCTTTGACATTTCCTCGAAGTCTATACGTTAAATTTTGCATTTTACATGCACCTTACTTTTAGTTTTTACCCTTGCTTTTTATGCTTTTTTGTTTTGTGAACCGCTACTTTGTTTATGGTAGTTTTTTTTTTTTTTTGTTTTGTTTTTAATTTAGGATGCATTTTGGCCTCCTGTATTTTAGGTTGTCTGTGTCGTAATTCCCTAAGTTGCTTATCAGTTGGTTATCGGAGTGGCTCGCAGTTTGGTAGAATGCTACCGCGAGTTCTCTGAATCTATCTTTCAGCATCTTTACTTCCGTTGCCTCGTGGGTGTCGGCAGTGGGGAAGCGCGTCCTGACATGAATTGCCCGTCTGAGTGCCCGATTTTGGACTCTCTGCAGCCTTTGCAGGTGCGTTTTGGCTGCATAGCCCCAGACTGGGCAGGCATATTCGATGATAGGGCGGACAAGCGTACAGTACAGCCTCACTCCTGTAGTTGCCGCCAAGCTGCTTTCTGTATTTAGTATGGGGTAAATGTCGTTGAGTCTGGCACTGGCCTTCCTTCTGATGTCGTCGATATGTGTGCGCCATGTCAGTCTTTTGTCAAGCGTGACACCCAGGTATTTGGCCGTGGCCCTCCATGGGATGTCTTGTCTGTGTAGTCTTAGTTGTCTGTTTTGTCGTCGGCGGTGGGCAGGGTTGCGTTTGCCTCTCCTTTGGGTGAGCATTATTGCTTGTGTTTTCTCCCCATTTATTGTAATCCGCCATTTCCTGGCCCAGGCTTCCGTCTGGTGTAGAAGATTTTGGAGTCTTGTCGTCACTATCCCCCTATTTGTACTAACGGCGAAGAATGCCGTGTCGTCGGCGTATTGGGCTGTCTGGGTCTGTGGGGCAGATGGTGTGTCGGCCGTGTACAGGTTGTACAGTATTGGGCCTAACACCGAGCCCTGTGGTACTCCAGCTTCGATGGTGCGCTTTGAGGACCTCGCAGTGTCCACTTTGACGCAAAATGTGCGGTTGGCTAGGTAGCTCTTCAGGAGCTTAACGACATGGCCAGGGAATCCTAATGTGTACAATTTGTACAGTAGTCCAGTGTGCCACACACTGTCGAAGGCCTTGGCTACGTCTAGCAGCACTAGTCCACAGTAACCTTTCCGGTTAAAGGCTTCTGTTGCGGCTTCGACCACTCGCATGAGTTGTTGGGGTGCTGAGTGTTGGTTGCGAAATCCGAACTGGAATTTGGGGAGCATGTTCTCTCTTCTTATGTGCCTGTCTATGTGCACTAGAAGGAGGCGCTCGTACAGCTTACTCAGTGTTGGGAGTAGGCTTATGGGGCGATGGTGCTGGGGAAAGATGGGATCTTTTCCAGGCTTAGCGATCGCGACCACTTCCGCATGTTTCCACTGTTTAGGGAATTTTTGTGATCGCGTGATTTCGTTGAACGTCTCTGTCAATTTTTCTATCGCTAGCTGGGGCAGGTGCTTAAGCAGTTCATTGGTGAGGAGATCGTGTCCTGGGGCTTTCTTGTTGGGCAGCGATTTGATGGCTTTCGCTACCTCCTCCGTGGAGAAGGCAGGTGGATCGTCATCGACGTCGTCATCCGCTGCCAGAAATGCGGTTAGTTGTCTGCGGACCATTCTTTCATGTTCGTGATCCTGCGCCTCTGCTGGTGTGAACTGTTTCTCGAAGACGTCGGCGAGTGCGTTGGCTTTATCTTGGGCGCTGAACACTAGTCCTCTCTCGCCGTGCAGAGGCGGCATTCTTGCGCGTCTTTTAGTGAACTGCTTGGTGGCTTGCCAGAGGCTGTTGTCCTGCACTTTGAGAGCTGTAAGGCGGTTTGACCATTGCTGGTTTCTGTGCTCAGTGAGCGCCACCTTAAGTTCTCTCTGTAGCCTATTAAGCAGCTTCCTGGTGTCCGGATTTCGCGTAAGTTTCCATTCCTTCGCGGTCCTGTTTTTGTGCCTAATCTGGGCAAGCAGCTGGGGTGGCAGTCGCTGTGTGTGGGGAGGGGGCGGAGGTTGTTCAGGTGTTGCGCCCTGTGCTGCTTGCAGGACCGCGTCTGTGAGAGTACTCAGCGTTTGTTCTGTGTCCTCTGTCGGGAGCGGGGTGTTGGTAAGTTCTTCCATGACTTGTGTTTTGAATCTTTCCCAGTCGATGTGTTTGTACGAGGTTGAATGCTGGTTGCGCGGTAGCCAGCCGCCCATGTCAATCTCGAATGTGACGGGATTGTGATCGGACGACATTCTATTCAGTGAATGCGCCGTCACAAACCCTGCGAGACCTTTCGTGATTGCTACGTCGATTACATCCGGGTTGTTTCCGTTTCTGGGAAAGTGTGTGGGCTCCTCGGGGGCCCACACGTGCATGTGGTGGATGCGCGCAATGCTTTTCAACTGTCGGCCGGCTTGGTTCGTCCTTCTGGAGTTCCAGTCGGAGTGCTTGGAGTTAAGGTCTCCTCCAAGTATCAGCTTGCCTCCAATTTGTCCTAATTTGACGATGTCGTCTTCAACTAACCTGTGGTTTTTGGGTTGTCGATATGCTGACACCACAGTTACCGGTCCTGTGGATGTCTGTACCTCTAGTGCTACTGTTTCCAACTGCGTCATTTCTGGTGTGTGAATCTGGTGGTGCGGAATCCCCCTTTTTATATAGATTGCTACCCCGCCCCCTGCAGTTGGTCGGTCTCGTCTGTAGCAGAGGTAGTTTGGTGCAGAAACTCTGATTCCCGGTTTCAGGTTGGTCTCCTGCACCATGCATATGTCTATTTCTTCTTCCGCCAGGAATTGTCTAAATTCTAGACCCTGGGGGAAGAGGCTCATGGCGTTAAACGTGCATAGTTTGAAACCCTGAATTGCTGGCCTAGCCATGCTGCGGTGTTGTAGCGCTTGTTGTCGCAGTGGTCTGCGAGGGCCTAACTGCCGATGAGATGTCGGCGGAGAGCTGGTCAAATTTCTTTGTCATGGTCTGCATGAGCTTGTCCATGAGCTTGATGACTTCCGTCAGGGCTTGGGAGAAGTGGTGTATGGGTGTGTTGCTTGTTTGTGTTGTTGTTGCTGCTGGGTTCGTGTTTTCGGTTGTGGGGGTCTTTGCGGGTGATACTGCTCTTGCGTAAGAGCGTGTGTCGTCCTGTGTTCGTGTACTTGGGCCGGTAGTTTGCGTGTTTGTGTTGTCTTCTTTTTCTATGTTTCGTGGTTTTGTTTTAGTGTCTTCAGTTTGCGTTTTTTGAGTGGTGCTGGTTCGTTTGTTAGTGTTGTTTCGTGTTAGTGCTTGGTTAGTGTTTCTGTAGTTTGTGATTTGCCCTGTTTGTCGGGTCTTGGCCCTCTTGTGTGCTGGACAGCCTTGGTAACTGGCTGTGTGGGCGCCACTGCAGTTGGCGCATTTTGGTTTGTCTTGGGGTGTCATTCGGCACTCCCTGGACGCGTGGTTGCCAGCGCACTTCACGCAGCGTGGTGGCATATCGCAGTGATAGTTAACATGCCCGATGATTTGGCAATTGAAGCACTGAGGTGCCCTTGCTCTCTGCTTCAGTGGTTCCGTAGTTATTCCAAGGCCCATTAGTCGGGTTTCCTGGAACAGCTTCCGGTGCTGTGGGGTGTCGGTTAGTGTGGCACAGTAGGGCGGGTCTCGGTTGTTTGAGCCCTGTTTGCGCACCGATCTTACGTCGTATCCTTTCGCCGTTATGGCTTCTTTGATATCGACGGGATCGGTGCGTGTGGGGAAGCCTCTCAGAACGACTTTCAGGGTCTTCTGTGCGCCTGTTGGGTACGTGTAGTGTGCTATCTTGTGTGTTTTTAGTGTGTTCTTGATGGTGGTGTAGTCTTCTAGTGTTTTTAAGGTGATTTTGATCTTATCCCCGCCGGCGGATTTTGCGTGGAAGCGCTCGTCGCCTACGGCGGCGGTGATGAGATCGTACATCTTTTTGTATGTGTCGGGAAATGTGGCTACTATGGGTGGCAGTTTTTCGTGCTTTGGGGTGTGTGTGTTTTGCTGTATCGGTGGTGGTGGTGCTTGTGCTTGCGCGTCTTCATCGAGCGCGGCGAATTTATTTTGTGTGGCGCATGCAGTGCCGGCCGCGGTTGGTGGTGGCGTGGCCTTGGCCGTGCGCCGCGCCAGTTCGAAGGTCCCGTTATCTTCCGGTTCCTCGGCTGTGGCGGGCGAATTCTCTGCTGCTGCGCTGGTGCCTGTGTGTGCCGGCTCTGGGCTCTGGGGCGAGTCCGTGGCCGGTGTGTCGTGTATGGTGTTGTGTGTGTTGTGTATTTGGGCCGGTGTGTCATGTGTGTTGTGTGTTAGGGAGGACGTGTCTGCTTTTGGTTCGTCATTTGCAGTCTCGTCTGTCACTAGTGCGTCAGCGGGAGGCGCGTCTGTCGCAGTCGTGCCTGCTTTTGGTTCGTCATTTTCAGTCCCGTCTGTCGCTAGTGCGTCTGCGGAGGGCTCGTCAGTCGCAGTCGGTTCCCTCACGTGTGTGTTGCTTGGGCCTGGATTGGCCTGCCCTGCAACTGCGCCCAGCGCGCCCGCCGCCCCCCTATATAGACTCTGGCCCGCCCTCCCCCCACCACGCGCAACCGAGGGCATATAAGCGCAGCACGGAGGCGCGCGGGCCCGTTGTCAAGGCAGCACCGGACGCCACGCCGCGCCGCACCTAACCTCCACGCACGCCGCTCCGCTACCGCTACCGCTATGGCCCGCACAAAGCAAACGGCCCGCAAGTCCACCGGCGGAAAGGCGCCGCGCAAACAGCTCGCCACCAAGGCGGCGAGGAAGAGCGCGCCCGCCACCGGAGGCGTCAAGAAGCCCCACCGCTACAGGCCGGGCACCGTCGCCCTGCGAGAAATCAGGCGCTACCAGAAGAGCACAGAGCTGCTCATCCGCAAGCTGCCATTCCAGCGCCTAGTGCGCGAGATCGCCCAGGACTTCAAGACCGACCTGCGCTTCCAGAGCTCCGCAGTCATGGCCCTGCAGGAGGCCAGCGAGGCCTACCTCGTCGGCCTCTTCGAAGACACCAACCTGTGCGCAATCCACGCCAAGCGCGTCACCATCATGCCCAAGGACATCCAGCTCGCTCGCCGCATCCGCGGCGAGCGCGCCTAAACCGCGCCGCGGCACCGCACCGCACAAACAAAAACGGCCCTTTTCAGGGCCACTAACATCTCTCCGTCGCGAGCAAACTTTGTCGGTCGCCTGCCTCTCGCCCCGCAACCCCAAAACAAACAAACAAAAACCACCACTTCCCGTCCGTCCGCCACACCCGCTCACTCTGCCTGCCTGCTAGCAGCGCGCAACAATCACACATCATCCCTCCCCGGCGCTCAAAGCGCACAATACCCAACGGCCGACGTCACACCGCACGGGTGGCTGGCCGGCCGCCGCTTTCGTTTTTCGAAATCAAAAAAACCCGCACTCCACTCCGACGGCCAACGGCCAGGCAGGCGCGCTCGCTCGCTCTACACGCCACCGAAATCCCCCGCCGACTCCTTCCCACATCTCAACGTGCCCCCCGTTGCAAAACATAACACACACACACACAAAGGAACAAAACAAAGACCAGACACGACTCGACTCGACAAGACAGACATCCGAGAAGAACGCCAACCAACGTATTCAAACAAAACAACGTGACAGAAAACCAACCGTCGGCCGCCGCCACAAACACGGCGACAATCAACCACGACAACAACAACAACAACAACAACAACAACACCGCTTACCGCTACCGCCGCCCACACCCGCCACCGACCCCCGCAATCCAACCACCACGGCACGCAAACAGCATCCCCACGGGCATACAGAAACGCCAGACAGACAGACACCCACACCAAACGCAACACGACAATCAAAACCTTCCCCGACGTGCTTTGATGGCCCTGAGAAGGGCCGTTTTGGGCCGCGCGTCTCTTGCGCGCCACTAGACGACGACGGGGGGTGGGGACGACGGAGTCAAGCGCCAAACCCTTCCTTTCCCATCTCTTTCTCCTCTACTCTACTTCTTCTTCTTGGGCGAAGCCTTCGCCTTAGACGGCGTCGTCGCCTTCTTCGGGCGCGGCGCCTTCGGCTTCTTCGTCGGAACCTTGGCGGCCTTCTTCGCCTTCGACGGCGACTTGGCCTTGGCCGGCTTGGCCGCAGCCGCCTTCTTCGCACCCGCGGGAGCGGCCGACGCCGCAGACGCCTTCTTGGCGGCGCCCGCCTTCCGACCGGTCGCCGCCTTCACGCCACCAGCCTTCTTTGCGCCGGCCGCACGGGCGCCCTTCTTCTCCTTGCTGGCCGGAGCGGCGCGCTTCTTCTTGGCACCGCCAGCACGAGCCTTGCCGCCCTCGGCCGCCCCCCCGCCGCCGGCGCCGGCAAGCTTGAACGAGCCGGACGCGCCCTTCCCCTTCGTCTGCACCAGCTCGCCCGCCACGACGGCCGACTTGAGGTACTTCTTGATAAACGGCGCCAGCTTCTCCGCGTCCAGCTTGTAGTGCGCGGCTATGTACTTCTTGATCGCCTGCAGCGACGACCCGCCGCGCTCCTTCAGACTCTTGATGGCGGCCGTCACCATCTCAGAGGTGCGCGGGTGCGCAGGCTTGGCGCGCGGCTTCTTCGCAGACGACGCAGACTTGGCCTTCTTCGTAGTGCCGGTGGCGGCGGGTGCCGCAGCAGTCTCGTTCGTAGCCGCCTGATCTGCCATTTCGACGACGCGCGTAACACACAGCGAGAGCGAGCGGGACGGCAGGCAGGCACGCAAGCACAGCACAGCAGCAGAGAGCAGAGAATCACAAGGCCCAGCCAGTGTCGCGGGCGGGCGCGGACGGCCGAGAGAGCGGCCGCCACTCTGCGCGCCGCCGCGCCGCGCCTCCCGCGCTTGCTACCGCCCAACGTCCGACAGCCTGTGCGGAGCAGCCCCAAACCTGCGCCACAACCGCCCGCGCCTTTCAAACCACCGAGGATGGGGCTACACACAGCCACACCACAGTCGCCAACCAGTCGCCACGGCAGCGCCGCAAACCACGGCCAAACTGCAGCTACCGCGCGCTACAGCCTGGGTCGGCCCGCCGAGAATCGCCGCCCCCGCCCAAATGCCGCCCCCACAGCCCCAGCCGACGACCCGCCACAATGGCCAAACCTTCGGCAAAACTCCCACACCGTCGCCGCGGCAGCCCGGCCAGCGCGGCCGGCGCCACAGCCACACAAGCCGAGGCGTGCGGCGATGACGGCCGTGCAAACGCGCCTCCGCCGCCCCATCGCCTTCCGTCGCCCTCCCGCCGTTTCCCGATCGGCCCGCAGCCGTCGGGCCACATCGCGCGCCGTCCTCCTCCTCTCGCCCGCCAACATTCACAGCCGTTTCTCAACAATTGCCCGCCGCAAACGGACGCCGCCTGCGCAACAGGCGCCGCCGCCCCTCGCCGCTTCCGACCCAACCCCTCGACCGAGGCAAACCGCAATCCGAATCTACAGACCAACCCAATCTGCCGTCAGCACACACGACAGCCGACCTTACACGTTACGCGTTACACATTACGTTTACACGTCTAGGTTAGGTTAGGTTAGGTGGACGTGGGTTAGGTTAAGGGGACTTGGGTTAGGTTAAGCGTCAAACTTAGGTTAAGCATTCAAACACGTCAGGCGTCAGAGGTTAGGTTAGGTTAGGTTAAGGGGTCAGTGCTAGGTTAAGAAGCGTCAAACGTAGGTTAAAAAAGCGTTCAAACGTGAGGCGTGAGCCGGACAGCTTACCTTACGTAGACGTTAGGGGCTCCACAGGCTGAGCTCACCTCGCCACACCACAGGTTAGGTTCGGTTCGCTCGGCTCAGCGTAAAGCGCCGAGGTCAGGGTTACGTTCGTTCACCTTCGGGCGCCACACTTTCGGTTGAAAGGTCGCGACGGGACGACGTCGGCAGGCACGCCGCAAACGAACAAAAACGTACAGACGACGTCGAAAACCGCCGACAGACGGGGGAGCAGCACGACCACGACCACGACCAGATACCGAGCGCGAACGAGACACACGCGAACCACCCCCACCGGCCAAAGGGCACCACACAACAACCCAGAGCACCACGTGTCGACACCAGAGCAACCCGCCGCTCACGCGACATGGCTGGCACCGAAGGGCAACCGCCCGCAACTGCGCTTTCCGCGCCGGCCCGGATGCACGTCGTGCTACAACAACACCACTACCGTACACAGCCGCTGTTCACAACATCACTATCATGCGCGCCCGCGGCTCGCCGCCGTCGCAGTCGCAGCCCCAACGCCAGCACTTTTGCACCACCATTCACACGCACCGCAACACAGCTCGCCGACACAGCCGAACAAAACAAACACCACACAACAACAACAGCAGCAACAACAACGCCGCCGCCGCCGCCGCCGCCTCTACTTGTGCCGGCGACCCACCCCGCCGATGGCGCACCTTTCGCCAGCCGGCAATCGACACACACGCACCCACCCACCCCCCGGGGCCCAGTGCAAAAAACAAACAAAAAAAAAAAAAAACACACAAAAACAAAAAAACAAAACAACACAAACGACACGGGAAGCGCACACCGCCGCTTCGCGCGCACGCCACCAACCAGTCGTCGTCTCAAAATAACAAAATAAACTAACAACTAGGGCAACACAAAACAAAAACGCCTCGCACGAACCGCCCACAAAAAGGACAAGCACACGCACACGCACAGCCTCTGCTGACGACCACGACGCAGCGGCACGCTGCTCCTGTCCCGCGCCCCGCGCCCCACTCGATTCACAACTCACGCGACACCGTCAACGACGGGCTCGCTTCCCGCAACCTACCACCTTTCCGCCACGACGCACAGCCCCAGCCCCACCCGACGACGCCCGTGGCAACGACTGCACTTTCACCACCGCCTCCCCCTTCCCCCCCCAAAACACACACACACACACACACACACACACACACACACACACACACACACAGAGCCAGCCAAAAACGCACATGCACGTGCATCGCCACACGCCAACCAGTCAACGTCGACAACCACACGCAAGGCTCGAAACGAAACCGGCGTCCTTCCACGTTGCCATCAAGCTACGCGACACAAGACACAAGGAACCAACACAACAGCCGGCCCCACTAATTCCCACTCTCACGCCGCAAAAAGCACACCGAAACCGCCAAACGCACGCACATTCCCCTTCGCACTGACACCGACCGGCTCGCTACCACACACCTCTCGGCAGCCGTTTCACGCCAATTCGCCACACCGCCCACACAGTCGACAAGCGCCCGCCCTGTACGGCACACGCAACGACGCAGCGCAGCAAAGGGCGCCCGCAACACATACCTCTCCTCCCTCTCTCTCTCCGCCGCCCGACGCGCCAACCGCCACACCACACCGCCAGCCACTCGCAAATTGTGCACTGCCACCAGCCACACGTCCAACACGCCGCGCCGCCTCCGGCCACCCGCCAGGGGGCGCTCACGTCCGCGACAACAGCGCGGCCCGCCGGGCCGGGCCGAACCGAACCGAGCCGCCGCTGCTCTGCACTCGGCACGGCCACACCCTGCTGCAGACCGGGCTCGTCTCTCTGTACGCGTCTGCCTGCGCATCAACACAACACGACCTTTTATTTTTTTTTTTCCTCTCTACCGCCATCCCTTCTTCTCGCGTATTACTCGTTGTTGCAGCAGCGGCGCACACCTACACATCCACAGCCCCAGCCGAGCCGGCCTCACCTCAGGGCCCGCCGCCAGCGTCTCCTCCTCGGGCACAGGTGCGGTGCTGTGGCCGCCCATCCAACCGCATTGCTGGCCGTCCAGCCGCCAGGCGTTCCCACTGCCGCGAGCCACGCCGCGCACCGACCCTGCTGCAGAAAACGAAGCATAGCCAGAGACCGACCGATACACAAAGCAAGCCGTCGCCTCGCCTCTTGTCCTTCCTGCCTTCCTTCCGCCCCCGCCCTTCTCACACCACCGCCTCTCCACTTTCGCCCCCCCCCCCTCCTTTTTTTTTTTTGTTTTCTTCTTTCTTTCTTTCTTTCTTTCTTTCTTTCTTTCTTTCTTTCTTTCTTTCTTTCTTTCTTTCTTTGGCCCTCTCTCCTTCCCGCCATGGCGGTTACGGCACCGCCTGCAGCGGCAGATTTTTTGCGCCCACACGCCTACTCCTACCTACCACCATTAACCTTGCCCTGCCCTGCCCATCAACGTCGCAGTCGAACCGACGCTTGCCAACACACTGCCCACGTTCCTTTCTCTTTTCGGCCTACGCCCATTACGCGCCGCCGCCACAGCACCTTCCCTTCCCACAACACACCGACGTCATCACACGCACCCAAAACAGGGGCCACGACCGTGTTCCTCGCCCACTCCCATCCCGCACGGTACGCACATTCCCAACTACTAACCGCGCACCCTCCCTTTCCAATCTGTGTGTCTCTGTGTCTGTGTCCTGTCCGCGCGTGACGCCTCTCAACATCCGCCGTCCCCCGTCCCGTTTTCGCCCCCATGCCGTCGTCGCGCCGCCTCCTCCTCCCCGTCCACCGCCGCCCCTGTCCGCCCCGCACCACACCATACACCGCTGCTTGTCCCGGCCGTTGCCACCAAAGGCGCCGACCGCAAACGCGCCACGCCGCAGCCCCCGTGCGTCTCGCGCTCGCTTGCATCTCCGTGCCGACGCTGCCTCTCTTCCCGCTCGCACTCGACCTCGACAACACAGTCTTTGGCTCCGCCACTGCGTGTTCCGGTGGTACGCACGCTGCAACACGTATGTATTCATTACCAGAGCGATGGCGAGGCATGACAGCATCTCTGTCTGACCAGAGAGTTATTTATCGTTGCTAGTCGGCGCTTGGACCGCGCCAGACGACAGTAGTGGCACGCACCGGGTCGCCAGGAACAGTTGTTATATATATTGTAGCGCGAGTCGGGAGAGGTAGTAGTCGGTCGACAGTAGTAGCGGGTGGACGGTTGTACTGAGCGGGCGTCGGCGGCGTGCTCTGCTCGTCTCGCGACTCTGGTCACGGTTCGGGACGATGTATAGTATATTGTGTTATAATCAAAAGGTAGTGTGAAGCTGCATTGCGCACATCTGATAACGTATGTTCATTGTACTTATTTTGTTCAACAACAAAAGCCCCACTATTACTTTTTTCTAAAGTAACTTTTGTCTTTTAACGAAAAAAACATTCACTTTTTAAAGACTACTTCCTATGGCATTTCCCTCCAAGGAGTGCAATTCATTACCAGCCAGCACTCATTCATTGCACACAGCTGTGTAAGGGGTATCTACAATTGAGGAGCGGATATAAATGCAATTTTTTGTTTTTTTTGTGTGTTGTAACCTCCCCGCAAAATTTAAAATAATGGACAATGTTATTTACGGATGCTAATGGACATTGCGCTAATTGTAACCTCGCCCACAATGAGAGGTATTGAAAATGGCAACAAACATGTGAAATTCGCAATCTGACTCAAATATAAATTCTTCACAACATTTAAAGTCCGTTCAGTGACAAGGAACTTCAATTAAACCGAAATATCGGTCTTTGGCCCTGTGCAAAACAATCAGAATTAAAGTCTTACCTCGGAATAAATGGATGTCACATTTCTGCTCTTGTTGTTGCGCAGCGCTTGGAGGAACTGCATTGCAAATCGTAATATTCTCTTTTTTTGTGATTTTAGTGAAATTTTTCTTCAAAGAAGTGGAATGAAATGTGAAGTGCAACGAACTCTTTAGTTCAATAAAAAATTAAATGTTTGAAAAATGCTTTTGAAATACAAATTATTATTGGGGAACTTGTTGGAGAATAATTACAATAAATAAACTTTTTCATTATCTAATGATTATATTAATTAACAGTATACCTTATTCACCATCTTGACCAGTGTTGCCGACCGCCTACATCACACAACCGCACTCGGCTGCTACTACTGACCGACCGCTCTGCATGACGACTATTAGCGTACTGCACGCGACGACTACTGACAGAGTACAGCCCTCAACTACACAGAGCTACAGACTCGCAACGACCGACTGACTGACTGACTGACTGACTGACTGACTGAGAACCGCTCGCAACACTCGCGCAGTCCAGCGCAAACTCTCTGGTCACAGATGCTACAATGTCTCGCCATCGCTGCTATGTTTACATACGTGTTTCAGTGTCTTTTTCATTGGGGTAACGATCTTTGGCTCTTTTTATTCTGAATACAGGGCCAAAGGTCAACGCTGCTGCCCTTATACAATTTATCAGGTTTCATTATGTCTGTTGCAATGTTACATACGGTTCATTCTTTCATTCATATTATCGTTGGGTTTGTTTTGTAGGGACGTCAACATTCTGGCACATTTTTATTATCATCGGACTCTCTGCTACTTGTGCAGGGAGGTTATACCTGGGTCCATTTCCATTTCCATTTACATTCTGATATTGATAGACTTTTTGTTTTCTTTTTTGTTTCTTGTTGTTTTTCCTTCTTTTGTTTTGTTTTGTTTTGTTTTTCCCGCTCTCACCACCACCGCCGCATCACGCCTTCCGTTTTCTTGGTTTCTTTTCTGTTCTTCAACTGCTTCAACATCGCCGCGCCCCATTTCCACACCACAGCCATCAGCCTCCAAGACGGGCAGGCGCAGTGTGCCATTTCCGGCGCACAAGCACACCCGTACGGTACTCTCCTCGCCCCCACGCCACCAACAACACAGCGACCACGCGGCTTTCAGGCATGGCACGGCACGGCACGGCACGGCACCGGCGAAATGCGCCGCCCCCGCCCCTCCGCGCATCCGTCCGTCTCGCCACGTTCACTGACAGCCGCGTCTGCGGCTACACCACGACAACCACAACACAACACCGCTCCCCTCCCTGGCAACTCATTGTTTTTCTCCTCCTCTTTTGCACAAACCACAACGCCGAGCACAGGCGCAAGCCACCCACACCGCGCCCCTCCCCGTCCCGTCTCTGGCCGCCGCTCCTCGTTTCCTCGTTTGCCCCCTCCCATCTCCCGAAATGCCATGCCAGCAGCGTTACGCATGCCCCTCCCCTGTCCACACAACACTACCGCCAAACGAACAGCCTTCCGGGCCACATGCAGGGCACGCCCACCTCCAAACACTGCCAATTCACGGACGCACGCACACACACACACACACACACACACACACTCACTTTCTCGACACCTTTCTGTACGGAGGGTGCGTCATCTCGACCGTGACAGAGTGACGCCAACTATCGACGATCCATTTCCCCCCACTGGTAAAACATGTCCACTAACACCTACATACATCATTCAAGTACACAGACAATAGCATACACACAATGGGAGGGCACACGAACATGGACGGCACGGCACTGTCATACACTCTTCCTCAGAACCATATCAACAAACGTTACGTACATCCGGGAAAGCGAAAGCGAAAGCAAAGGCAAAGCCCAATGCAGCCGTCAAAGGTAACGTTCACCACGGCAGACACTTGCAGCCGCGCCGCCGTTAAACGCATTTCAGTGCGGCTCCAATACGCCTCCGACACGGGAACGTTCCGTTGCTCTACGAATGCGTTTCTCCCCTTTTTCCCTTCCTCTCTCTTTTGCCCCCCCTCCTTGCACTCTTGCCTCATTCCTCACGTTCTGCCCAGACATTCGCCCGATCAAAGTCAACCTTTCGTTACCGTTCTCAGCGCGACGGTGTACAACAGTATGACGGGTGTGCCCAAGACTTCGGTTCCGTTGCGTGACGCCGGTCTATCGCGCCGATCGACAGTTACTCAGGGGGCGACGGATCGGACCACGTCACCGACACACAAAACACTTTCAAACAAACAAATACATACATACATACATACCGGATGGACACAGACAAACACGTGTACAGACATTCGCCAAACAAACGACCGCCGCCGCCGCCGCCGCCGTCTAGCGTCGCGCTTACTGTACTGCACTGGACACGCGTGCATCTTGAATGACGACATCGGTGTGCGTGCGTCGTACGCAATCAGTCAGACACGGCTATCAGAAATCAGAGTCGAATGGTACATCATCGTGCGTGTGTGCCGTACACGTACAGTACAATACAACAACAATGCGTCTTAATGGCACGTTCATTTCAACGTCACTCACACACCTCCACGCTGCAGTTACGTCGCACCATTGTCGAACTCAGCGTACAGCAAAGGGAATAGTGGGCGGCAAAAAAAAAAAAAAAAAAAAAAAAAAAAAAACCAAACAAAAACATTTCACATTTCACCCTCGCCATGTATGATGTGCAACAAACAAACCCGCAAACGGCCGTCGTTACGGTGACACACAAGTCGCCGATCGCACTGTCCCCCCTCGCAGACAGGTAACACACACACACACACACACACACACACACACACACACACACACACACACACACACACACACCAACACCAATGGGTCAAAAACCACTCCAACGAGGCGTGCCACCATTCCACGCCACGGCGACCAACCTCGTGGCCGTACCCCGCAACACGCTTTGACGCGCCCCCCCCCCACCCGCAATCAAAATGCACACATACATCACAGCCGTCCACACAAACAACAACAACAACAACAATTCCGCCCTTCCCGCAAAAGGCAAGTTGGTGGCCCTGAAAAGGGCCGTTTTGCCGCTCTCGCAACGGAGGAGCCTTCTCCATCCTTCCTTCCATTCCAGAGCCACCTCCTTACTTGGAGCTCGTGTACTTGGTCACCGCCTTCGTGCCCTCGCTCACGGCGTGCTTGGCCAGCTCGCCAGGCAGCAACAGCCGCACAGCGGTCTGGATCTCGCAGGACGTGATGGTCGAGCGCTTGTTGTAGTGCGCCAGGCGAGAAGCCTCGGCCGCAATGCGCTCGAAAATGTCGTTCACGAAGCTGTTCATGATGCTCATCGCCTTCGACGAGATGCCCGTGTCAGGGTGCACCTGCTTCAGCACCTTGTAGATGTAGATGGCATAGCTCTCCTTCCTCTTGCGCTTCTTCTTCTTGTCGCCCTTCGAAATGTTCTTCTGCGCCTTGCCAGCCTTCTTGGCGGCCTTCCCGCTAGTCTTGGGCGGCATCTCGAACCAACGTACGGCAGCAGCAACACCAGTAGCAAGCGCTCCGCTCTAGTCAGCGTCTCCCCACACAGTGGCACCCGCCGCCAGCCGCCGCCGCACCTTTACCAGCTCGCCCTGTTGCGGCCGCCGACCAATGGGGCGCGCGCGCAACCGGCCGCCGCACCCGAGCCCATAAAGCACCCCCACCCCGGCTGCGCCGGCACGCAGGACACGACGACGCACGGACGAGCCAGAGTCGCTGAGATGTGCAGCCGCGAGAAGGACGTACCTGCGCCTGCTAGCGACGCGAAGGGTGTGGCGGATCGCCGTTCGGCGGCGCTTGCGCTGTCGACGGCCCCATCTGGCCCCCCACCTATGACGACCACTGCTACGGCTATGGATTTGACGGACACTGCTACGGAAACGTTGAAGACTGCGCTGTCTGCTCCGCTGCCAGATTCTGACGATGAGAGCACTGCCGCCCCTCGACCACGCGGACGCAGCGGGAAACAGAAGAGGAGGGCACCAGCTGCGACGGCTGCTGCTCGCAGCTCGCCGATTGAGAAGAGGGCCAAGCAAGACCTCGCCCCTGACGCCGACGGTTTCGTCCCGGCCCGGCGAACTGCAAGACGCATGCTGTCATCGACGACGCCACCAACTGTCGTCGCCAACTCCTTCGATGCGCTCGAGGACGCGCCGGACCCGCCGCCGAGCAATCCTGCGCCGAAGACAGACTCCCATCTTCCGCCGGTGGTTCTTCAGTTTCGGCCGCCCTATGGAGAACTGCAGAAGCTGTTGCGCAGCTGGACAACGGCCGTGTACACCGTGAAGCCTGCGGGGCGAGACCTATACAGGGTCACACTCCGCACTGCTGATGACTATCGCCGGGTCACCCAGGAGGCGTCTGAGCGTGGTATCCCTTTCTATACCCACGCCTCCGCACCTGACAAGGTCCTGAAGATCGTATTTCGCGACCTTCCGTTCAACATGGAAGCCGATCACCTGCATCGAGAACTCGCAGACCTGGGCTTCTACATACGGGCAGTTGTGAAGATGAAGTCGCCAAAATCACGCGAAGATATGCCGCTCTTCCTGGTCGTCTGCTCTGACACCGTGGAGAACCGCAAACTCTACCAATTGACGCGGGTCGCCGACGTTCCGGTCCAGACCGAAGATCTTCGTTCCCGGCGAGGCCCTGTGCAGTGCTTCCGCTGCCAGGGAATCAACCACGTCGCGCGCCACTGTTCTATGCCGGACAGATGCGTTAAATGCGCCGGCGCCCATGCAGGAAGTGCGTGCCCCCGTCCGCCCTCCGAGAAGCCTACATGTGCACTCTGTGGCGGTGCTCATGTGGCCAGTTATCGTGGGTGTGAGGTATGGAAGCGTGCCTTTGCTCGCCAGCGTGGCCAAACACCAGCGCCACATCAGAAGAAGCTCGCAACGAGACGGCCAGGCGTGTCTTTCGCGGCGGCAACGTCAGGGACGTCCTCCGCCGCCCCGGCTACGTCGGTTCCTGCTCCCGCCGCATCCGAGGCCGTACCGACACCGGAGGCTCCTGCGCCTCCACCACCGCCGCCAGTGGCGGTACCGGGTACTGCCTCTCCCGGGCCGTCGGCCGGACCGCGCCCCACCAACCGCCGGCGCGGGGGTCGCCGCCGAGTGGGTACCCAACGCTCAGCACCGCCCGTCGAGCAGCCCCAGGTGGACTCTCACAGCGAAGCAGCCACGCCCCCCCTTTCCTGCGCCGGGGCCGCGAAGGCTGTCTCCACCGCTGACCTGGCCAACCTCGTCGCGCAGCTCACAGCCCTGGTGACCAGTGCTACGAAGTTGATTGACGTCCTGTCGCAGCAACTCACCGCTGCAGTGCCGATGGCCTCTCCGGCCCCAACCGCTGCCAACACTCAACAGCCGCACCATGGGCAGCGTTAGAGGGCTCACGGTCGTCGCGTGGAATGCCAACGGCGTCCGCACCCAAGCTGGCGAACTTCGCCAATTTCTCCGCGATGAAGCCGTCGACGTCTGCCTTATCAATGAAACACACCTGAAGCCTGGGGTAGACGTCAGGGCGGCCAACTACTCAAGCTATCGCACCGATCGACTGACGGCGGGTGGGGGGACAGCCGTCTACGTCCGCAATGGCATACGTCACCATGTGATACAACTTCCACCACTGGCGACGCTGGAGGCCACTGGTGTCGTTGTTCACACCTCGGCGGGCGCCATCACGTTCGTCGCGGCCTATCGGCCGCCGTCTCGTCCCCTGGACCCTGCTGACATCGATGCTCTGCTTTCCTTGAGGGGGCCAGTGTTCGTCGCCGGGGACTTCAATAGCAAACATGTCTCCTGGAACTCCAGGATCACCAACGCCGCTGGCCGCTGCCTGCTCCGGATAGCGGAACGTCACCATGCGCTTGTGGTGGGGCCGTACGACCCGACCATTTTCCCTGCTCGTGGCCTCCCAGATATAATTGACATCGCAGTCGTCAAGGGCATCCCTCATCAGATCACCGCCACGACGCGGACTGCACTGTCGTCGGATCATGTCCCTGTGGTTTTTGACATCGACCTAGACGCCCTCCAGCAGCCCAGGCGCGGTATCTCACTTGCTGGCATCGACTGGGACAGGTTTCAAGACGCCGTGGCGCACTCACTAGCCGCCGCACCGCCCCCTGCGGAAGTTGGAGCGGACGAAGCACTTTTGCACTTCGCGGCAACCACGATCGACGCTGCCACCATAGCGACGCCGCCCCGACCACGCCCCCCGCCTGACTACTCCCGACAGCTGCCGCCGGACATCCTTGCGGCCATCACTGAGAAGAACCGGGTCTACCGGGAGTGGCAGAGGACGCGAAATGCCACCACCAAGCGCCTCCTCAACAGGATGCGTCGGGACATCCGGGCCGCCATTGACGATCATCGCAATCGCGACTGGAATAACAAGGTCGCCGCCCTTTGTCTTGAAGATGGCACAGCCTGGCAGATGACGAAGCGTTTCCTACGCCGCACGCAACGTATCCCCCCGCTGCTGGTCCAAGGTCAGGCTGTCTGCGAACCAGCTGCGAAGGCTGATGCTCTTGCTGACGTCTTTGAGGCGGCGTTTACGCCTCTCGAAGACCCGACTGACGCTGTCACCGACGACCTGGTTGCTGACCGGCTCCCACGCTACCTGGAGGCGCGTGACGACGATGACGTCATTGAAGAGACAACGGCGGAGGAGGTGTCGACCATCCTGCGTGCCCTGCACCCCAGGAAAGCTGCCGGCCCAGACGAAGTTTCCAACGCCCTGCTCCGGAAGTTGCCGCCCGTGGCTGTCACTCATCTTGCTGACGTCTTTAATGTCATCCTCCGGTCCTGCAGCTTTCCTCAGTCCTGGAAGCATGCGGAAATCGTGGCGATTCCGAAGATGGGGAAGGATCTGCGGCAGCCCGTGAACTACAGACCTATTAGTCTCTTGCCGGCCGTCTCTAAGGTCTTTGAGAGGGTGTACATCAGGCGGCTGCAGCGCCACGTCGACGAGGAAGGCCTCCTGCCCGAAGAGCAGTTCGGGTTTCGCAGGGGCCACTCAGCCGTTCATCAACTCCTTCGGTTAGTGGAAGCTGCGTTCGTCGCCCTCGAGCAGCGCGAGTTCTTCGGCGCGGTGTTCCTGGACGTGTCGCGTGCTTTCGACAGCGTGTGGCACCGCGGCCTCTTGTTCAAGCTTTTTGAACTTGGGGTCCCGACGTCGCACGTGCGTCTCATCGCTTCCTATCTTGCTGATAGAACCTTCCATGTGCGGGCCGCGCAGGGCTTGTCCTCCGTCCGCCACATCAACGCCGGGGTGCCGCAGGGCTCGGTCTTGGGGCCACTCCTGTACTCGCTGTACACGTCTGATGCGCCGAAGATCGACCGTGTGCAGCTCGCCCTGTACGCGGATGACACGGCTCTCTACACTCGGAGCCTCAATGCCGCTGTCATGCGCCGCCGTCTGCAGCTCGCCGTTGACACCCTGGCAGCCTGGGCAGTCAAGTGGCGTCTCCTATTCAATGGTGCCAAGACTCAGTTCCTGATCGTCACCAGGCGACTCGTTCCTGCAGGTTTGCAGCCGCTCGCTGTCGGTGGAAGCCCTGTCCCGTGGCGCCCAACGGCTCATTACCTCGGCGTCACCATTGACCGCCGACTCACGTGGGCTCCACACATTCGCGACGTGAAGGCCAAAGTGCGGAACAGGCTCCGCACCCTGTACCCTTTGCTGAACCCTGGTTCCCAACTACCACCGCGGCTGGGCATCACCCTGTACAGGGCGCTGCTCCGTCCTGTACTCCAATACGCCGCCGTCGTCTGGGGGAACGCCGCCGACACGAACCTGAAGAAGCTGGAGACTCTGCAGAATCGCATCCTTCGGCTGGCCTTACACCTGCCTTACGATTTTCCCACTGCTCATCTTCACGACGTCGCGGAAGTACCTCTACTCCGTGACCTCTTCCAGTCGACCGCCCGCACCTTTTACGACAGTGCTGGTCGGTCGCACAACGCCCAAATCCGGACGCTGGGCCACAAATTGCAACGCAGCGTCACCACCCGCTGGCCACACCTGCTAGCTATGTAGCTGGCTCTGCCGAACTGTGCTGAGGAGACACCCAAGAAGACATCCCACATGTGAAGACGCAACATCAGCATGCATGGGAGGCAAAGCATTAACTGCTGCGAACTCCATCACACATCGGAGGAAAAGTATCTCCGTGCAGATCCATGCGATGCGATGCGCCGGCACGCACTCCGCTGCTCGACTCGCTGCCGCTCGCACCGGTCGTTTTCGTTTCCGTTTCGTGTGCACCGTCGCTAGCCCATCGCCATGTCCGGACGCGGAAAGGGAGGCAAAGTCAAGGGCAAGTCAAAGTCCCGCTCAAGCAGGGCTGGGCTCCAGTTCCCGGTCGGCAGAATCCACCGCCTCCTGCGCAAGGGAAACTACGCAGAGCGCGTCGGCGCCGGGGCGCCCGTCTACCTCGCCGCCGTCATGGAGTACCTCGCGGCTGAGGTGCTCGAGCTGGCCGGAAACGCGGCCCGCGACAACAAGAAGACGCGCATCATCCCGCGCCACCTGCAGCTTGCCATCCGCAACGACGAGGAGCTCAACAAGCTCCTGTCGGGCGTCACCATCGCACAGGGTGGTGTCCTGCCCAACATCCAGGCCGTCCTGCTGCCAAAGAAGACCGAGAAGAAGGCCTAAAGGAGGCCAGGCAATCGCAGCGCCGCGTGCTCCCCTGCACGCAACGCGCTTTGCCGGCTCGGCCCACAACAATCGGCCCTTTTCAGGGCCACCACACAAACCTACGTCCAAAGCAAAATTTCAGTCGTCCTCGCCGCACCTTGTTTTGTTTTTTAACTTTGCACTTTCAACAGCACAGCCGCCGCCGGCGCACGTCCGCCATCTTGTCGTCCACACAGCCCGTGTGGCCCAACAAACACACACACACACACACACACACACACACATTTTGCACGGTCGCAGTCGCCTTCCAAACGACAACGGCAGCAATAATGACCATTGTTAAAGGGAGGCGTGTCGACACACCGCCCTCCACTCCCGCGCGCAACGGCCGTCGACACGAACGAAACAGCTGATCCGGCCGCCTATGCCCACACGCCTTGCCTCGGAAACCCCAACGCCGCCGCAAACACACAGAGCCAAACCACGCAAGCAAATAATCACCGCCTCTCGCACAACAACACACAGCCCGCCATCTCCGTCGCGATCGATACAAAGACACACAATAACAAACACAAACGAAGCAGCTCCACACACAGCCAGCCACATGACACGTTTCCTTTCCTTCTCCCCTCCCAGTCACATCACGTCGCTCAAACGGAAAGAAAGAAAGAAACAAACAAACAAACAAACACAGCGCACACACGCAGCAACAACACAGACTCTTTCGCACTTTTCAACTTCCGAACAGTGTGGTGGCCCTGAAAAGGGCCGTTTTCTAGTCTCTCCCACCCACAGGCACGGCCGCGGGAAGGCCAGCGCCCGCTGCGACGCAGCCTAACCGCCGAAACCGTACAGGGTGCGCCCCTGCCTCTTCAGGGCGTACACCACGTCCATGGCCGTCACAGTCTTGCGCTTGGCGTGCTCAGTGTACGTCACCGCGTCGCGGATCACGTTCTCCAGGAACACCTTCAGCACCCCGCGGGTCTCCTCGTAGATCAGACCAGAGATGCGCTTCACGCCGCCCCTGCGAGCCAGGCGGCGGATGGCGGGCTTCGTGATGCCCTGGATGTTGTCGCGCAACACCTTGCGGTGCCGCTTGGCGCCACCCTTGCCGAGCCCCTTTCCTCCCTTGCCGCGGCCTGTCATCCTTCCTCGGGCAAAGCAAAACGTGCACAAACAGCAGCTGCAGCGGCTCGCGAGTCGGCTACGGTCTGCGCCCAGCGCGCCCGCCGCCCCCCTATATAGACTCTGGCCCGCCCTCCCCCCACCACGCGCAACCGAGGGCATATAAGCGCAGCACGGAGGCGCGCGGGCCCGTTGTCAAGGCAGCACCGGACGCCACGCCGCGCCGCACCTAACCTCCACGCACGCCGCTCCGCTACCGCTACCGCTATGGCCCGCACAAAGCAAACGGCCTGCAAGTCCACCGGCGGAAAGGCGCCGCGCAAACAGCTCGCCACCAAGGCGGCGAGGAAGAGCGCGCCCGCCACCGGAGGCGTCAAGAAGCCCCACCGCTACAGGCCGGGCACCGTCGCCCTGCGAGAAATCAGGCGCTACCAGAAGAGCACAGAGCTGCTCATCCGCAAGCTGCCATTCCAGCGCCTAGTGCGCGAGATCGCCCAGGACTTCAAGACCGACCTGCGCTTCCAGAGCTCCGCAGTCATGGCCCTGCAGGAGGCCAGCGAGGCCTACCTCGTCGGCCTCTTCGAAGACACCAACCTGTGCGCAATCCACGCCAAGCGCGTCACCATCATGCCCAAGGACATCCAGCTCGCTCGCCGCATCCGCGGCGAGCGCGCCTAAACCGCCCCGCGGCACCGCACCGCACAAACAAAAACGGCCCTTTTCAGGGCCACTAACATCTCTCCGTCGCGAGCAAACTTTGTCGGTCGCCTGCCTCTCGCCCCGCAACCCCAAAACAAACAAACAAAAACCACCACTTCCCGTCCGTCCGCCACACCCGCTCACTCTGCCTGCCTGCTAGCAGCGCGCAACAATCACACATCATCCCTCCCCGGCGCTCAAAGCGCACAATACCCAACGGCCGACGTCACACCGCACGGGTGGCTGGCCGGCCGCCGCTTTCGTTTTTCGAAATCAAAAAAACCCGCACTCCACTCCGACGGCCAACGGCCAGGCAGGCGCGCTCGCTCGCTCTACACGCCACCGAAATCCCCCGCCGACTCCTTCCCACATCTCAACGTGCCCCCCGTTGCAAAACATAACACACACACACACAAAGACCAGACACGACTCGACTCGACAAGACAGACATCCGAGAAGAACGCCAACCAACGTATTCAAACAAAACAACGTGACAGAAAACCAACCGTCGGCCGCCGCCACAAACACGGCGACAATCAACCACGACAACAACAACAACAACAACAACAACAACAACAACAACACCGCTTACCGCTACCGCCGCCCACACCCGCCACCGACCCCCGCAATCCAACCACCACGGCACGCAAACAGCATCCCCACGGGCATACAGAAACGCCAGACAGACAGACACCCACACCAAACGCAACACGACAATCAAAACCTTCCCCGACGTGCTTTGATGGCCCTGAGAAGGGCCGTTTTGGGCCGCGCGTCTCTTGCGCGCCACTAGACGACGACGGGGGGTGGGGACGACGGAGTCAAGCGCCAAACCCTTCCTTTCCCATCTCTTTCTCCTCTACTCTACTTCTTCTTCTTGGGCGAAGCCTTCGCCTTAGACGGCGTCGTCGCCTTCTTCGGGCGCGGCGCCTTCGGCTTCTTCGTCGGAACCTTGGCGGCCTTCTTCGCCTTCGACGGCGACTTGGCCTTGGCCGGCTTGGCCGCAGCCGCCTTCTTCGCACCCGCGGGAGCGGCCGACGCCGCAGACGCCTTCTTGGCGGCGCCCGCCTTCCGACCGGTCGCCGCCTTCACGCCACCAGCCTTCTTTGCGCCGGCCGCACGGGCGCCCTTCTTCTCCTTGCTGGCCGGAGCGGCGCGCTTCTTCTTGGCACCGCCAGCACGAGCCTTGCCGCCCTCGGCCGCCCCCCCGCCGCCGGCGCCGGCAAGCTTGAACGAGCCGGACGCGCCCTTCCCCTTCGTCTGCACCAGCTCGCCCGCCACGACGGCCGACTTGAGGTACTTCTTGATAAACGGCGCCAGCTTCTCCGCGTCCAGCTTGTAGTGCGCGGCTATGTACTTCTTGATCGCCTGCAGCGACGACCCGCCGCGCTCCTTCAGACTCTTGATGGCGGCCGTCACCATCTCAGAGGTGCGCGGGTGCGCAGGCTTGGCGCGCGGCTTCTTCGCAGACGACGCAGACTTGGCCTTCTTCGTAGTGCCGGTGGCGGCGGGTGCCGCAGCAGTCTCGTTCGTAGCCGCCTGATCTGCCATTTCGACGACGCGCGTAACACACAGCGAGAGCGAGCGGGACGGCAGGCAGGCACGCAAGCACAGCACAGCAGCAGAGAGCAGAGAATCACAAGGCCCAGCCAGTGTCGCGGGCGGGCGCGGACGGCCGAGAGAGCGGCCGCCACTCTGCGCGCCGCCGCGCCGCGCCTCCCGCGCTTGCTACCGCCCAACGTCCGACAGCCTGTGCGGAGCAGCCCCAAACCTGCGCCACAACCGCCCGCGCCTTTCAAACCACCGAGGATGGGGCTACACACAGCCACACCACAGTCGCCAACCAGTCGCCACGGCAGCGCCGCAAACCACGGCCAAACTGCAGCTACCGCGCGCTACAGCCTGGGTCGGCCCGCCGAGAATCGCCGCCCCCGCCCAAATGCCGCCCCCACAGCCCCAGCCGACGACCCGCCACAATGGCCAAACCTTCGGCAAAACTCCCACACCGTCGCCGCGGCAGCCCGGCCAGCGCGGCCGGCGCCACAGCCACACAAGCCGAGGCGTGCGGCGATGACGGCCGTGCAAACGCGCCTCCGCCGCCCCATCGCCTTCCGTCGCCCTCCCGCCGTTTCCCGATCGGCCCGCAGCCGTCGGGCCACATCGCGCGCCGTCCTCCTCCTCTCGCCCGCCAACATTCACAGCCGTTTCTCAACAATTGCCCGCCGCAAACGGACGCCGCCTGCGCAACAGGCGCCGCCGCCCCTCGCCGCTTCCGACCCAACCCCTCGACCGAGGCAAACCGCAATCCGAATCTACAGACCAACCCAATCTGCCGTCAGCACACACGACAGCCGACCTTACACGTTACGCGTTACACATTACGTTTACACGTCTAGGTTAGGTTAGGTTAGGTGGACGTGGGTTAGGTTAAGGGGACTTGGGTTAGGTTAAGCGTCAAACTTAGGTTAAGCATTCAAACACGTCAGGCGTCAGAGGTTAGGTTAGGTTAGGTTAAGGGGTCAGTGCTAGGTTAAGAAGCGTCAAACGTAGGTTAAAAAAGCGTTCAAACGTGAGGCGTGAGCCGGACAGCTTACCTTACGTAGACGTTAGGGGCTCCACAGGCTGAGCTCACCTCGCCACACCACAGGTTAGGTTCGGTTCGCTCGGCTCAGCGTAAAGCGCCGAGGTCAGGGTTACGTTCGTTCACCTTCGGGCGCCACACTTTCGGTTGAAAGGTCGCGACGGGACGACGTCGGCAGGCACGCCGCAAACGAACAAAAACGTACAGACGACGTCGAAAACCGCCGACAGACGGGGGAGCAGCACGACCACGACCACGACCAGATACCGAGCGCGAACGAGACACACGCGAACCACCCCCACCGGCCAAAGGGCACCACACAACAACCCAGAGCACCACGTGTCGACACCAGAGCAACCCGCCGCTCACGCGACATGGCTGGCACCGAAGGGCAACCGCCCGCAACTGCGCTTTCCGCGCCGGCCCGGATGCACGTCGTGCTACAACAACACCACTACCGTATACAGCCGCTGTTCACAACATCACTATCATGCGCGCCCGCGGCTCGCCGCCGTCGCAGTCGCAGCCCCAACGCCAGCACTTTTGCACCACCATTCACACGCACCGCAACACAGCTCGCCGACACAGCCGAACAAAACAAACACCACACAACAACAACAGCAGCAACAACAACGCCGCCGCCGCCGCCGCCGCCTCTACTTGTGCCGGCGACCCACCCCGCCGATGGCGCACCTTTCGCCAGCCGGCAATCGACACACACGCACCCACCCACCCCCCGGGGCCCAGTGCAAAAAACAAACAAAAAAAAAAAAAAACACACAAAAACAAAAAAACAAAACAACACAAACGACACGGGAAGCGCACACCGCCGCTTCGCGCGCACGCCACCAACCAGTCGTCGTCTCAAAATAACAAAATAAACTAACAACTAGGGCAACACAAAACAAAAACGCCTCGCACGAACCGCCCACAAAAAGGACAAGCACACGCACACGCACAGCCTCTGCTGACGACCACGACGCAGCGGCACGCTGCTCCTGTCCCGCGCCCCGCGCCCCACTCGATTCACAACTCACGCGACACCGTCAACGACGGGCTCGCTTCCCGCAACCTACCACCTTTCCGCCACGACGCACAGCCCCAGCCCCACCCGACGACGCCCGTGGCAACGACTGCACTTTCACCACCGCCTCCCCCTTCCCCCCCCAAAACACACACACACACACACACACACACACACACACACACACACACACACACAGAGCCAGCCAAAAACGCACATGCACGTGCATCGCCACACGCCAACCAGTCAACGTCGACAACCACACGCAAGGCTCGAAACGAAACCGGCGTCCTTCCACGTTGCCATCAAGCTACGCGACACAAGACACAAGGAACCAACACAACAGCCGGCCCCACTAATTCCCACTCTCACGCCGCGAAAAGCACACCGAAACCGCCAAACGCACGCACATTCCCCTTCGCACTGACACCGACCGGCTCGCTACCACACACCTCTCGGCAGCCGTTTCACGCCAATTCGCCACACCGCCCACACAGTCGACAAGCGCCCGCCCTGTACGGCACACGCAACGACGCAGCGCAGCAAAGGGCGCCCGCAACACATACCTCTCCTCCCTCTCTCTCTCCGCCGCCCGACGCGCCAACCGCCACACCACACCGCCAGCCACTCGCAAATTGTGCACTGCCACCAGCCACACGTCCAACACGCCGCGCCGCCTCCGGCCACCCGCCAGGGGGCGCTCACGTCCGCGACAACAGCGCGGCCCGCCGGGCCGGGCCGAACCGAACCGAGCCGCCGCTGCTCTGCACTCGGCACGGCCACACCCTGCTGCAGACCGGGCTCGTCTCTCTGTACGCGTCTGCCTGCGCATCAACACAACACGACCTTTTATTTTTTTTTTTCCTCTCTACCGCCATCCCTTCTTCTCGCGTATTACTCGTTGTTGCAGCAGCGGCGCACACCTACACATCCACAGCCCCAGCCGAGCCGGCCTCACCTCAGGGCCCGCCGCCAGCGTCTCCTCCTCGGGCACAGGTGCGGTGCTGTGGCCGCCCATCCAACCGCATTGCTGGCCGTCCAGCCGCCAGGCGTTCCCACTGCCGCGAGCCACGCCGCGCACCGACCCTGCTGCAGAAAACGAAGCATAGCCAGAGACCGACCGATACACAAAGCAAGCCGTCGCCTCGCCTCTTGTCCTTCCTGCCTTCCTTCCGCCCCCGCCCTTCTCACACCACCGCCTCTCCACTTTCGCCCCCCCCCCTCCTTTTTTTTTTTTTTGTTTTCTTCTTTCTTTCTTTCTTTCTTTCTTTCTTTCTTTCTTTCTTTCTTTCTTTCTTTCTTTCTTTCTTTGGCCCTCTCTCCTTCCCGCCATGGCGGTTACGGCACCGCCTGCAGCGGCAGATTTTTTGCGCCCACACGCCTACTCCTACCTACCACCATTAACCTTGCCCTGCCCTGCCCATCAACGTCGCAGTCGAACCGACGCTTGCCAACACACTGCCCACGTTCCTTTCTCTTTTCGGCCTACGCCCATTACGCGCCGCCGCCACAGCACCTTCCCTTCCCACAACACACCGACGTCATCACACGCACCCAAAACAGGGGCCACGACCGTGTTCCTCGCCCACTCCCATCCCGCACGGTACGCACATTCCCAACTACTAACCGCGCACCCTCCCTTTCCAATCTGTGTGTCTCTGTGTCTGTGTCCTGTCCGCGCGTGACGCCTCTCAACATCCGCCGTCCCCCGTCCCGTTTTCGCCCCCATGCCGTCGTCGCGCCGCCTCCTCCTCCCCGTCCACCGCCGCCCCTGTCCGCCCCGCACCACACCATACACCGCTGCTTGTCCCGGCCGTTGCCACCAAAGGCGCCGACCGCAAACGCGCCACGCCGCAGCCCCCGTGCGTCTCGCGCTCGCTTGCATCTCCATGCCGACGCTGCCTCTCTTCCCGCTCGCACTCGACCTCGACAACACAGTCTTTGGCTCCGCCACTGCGTGTTCCGGTGGTACGCACGCTGCAACACGTATGTATTCATTACCAGAGCGATGGCGAGGCATGACAGCATCTCTGTCTGACCAGAGAGTTATTTATCGTTGCTAGTCAGCGCTTGGACCGCGCCAGACGACAGTAGTGGCACGCACCGGGTCGCCAGGAACAGTTGTTATATATATTGTAGCGCGAGTCGGGAGAGGTAGTAGTCGGTCGACAGTAGTAGCGGGTGGACGGTTGTACTGAGCGGGCGTCGGCGGCGTGCTCTGCTCGTCTCGCGACTCTGGTCACGGTTCGGGACGATGTATAGTATATTGTGTTATAATCAAAAGGTAGTGTGAAGCTGCATTGCGCACATCTGATAACGTATGTTCATTGTACTTATTTTGTTCAACAACAAAAGCCCCACTATTACTTTTTTCTAAAGTAACTTTTGTCTTTTAACGAAAAAAACATTCACTTTTTAAAGACTACTTCCTATGGCATTTCCCTCCAAGGAGTGCAATTCATTACCAGCCAGCACTCATTCATTGCACACAGCTGTGTAAGGGGTATCTACAATTGAGGAGCGGATATAAATGCAATTTTTTGTTTTTTTTGTGTGTTGTAACCTCCCCGCAAAATTTAAAATAATGGACAATGTTATTTACGGATGCTAATGGACATTGCGCTAATTGTAACCTCGCCCACAATGAGAGGTATTGAAAATGGCAACAAACATGTGAAATTCGCAATCTGACTCAAATATAAATTCTTCACAACATTTAAAGTCCGTTCAGTGACAAGGAACTTCAATTAAACCGAAATATCGGTCTTTGGCCCTGTGCAAAACAATCAGAATTAAAGTCTTACCTCGGAATAAATGGATGTCACATTTCTGCTCTTGTTGTTGCGCAGCGCTTGGAGGAACTGCATTGCAAATCGTAATATTCTCTTTTTTTGTGATTTTAGTGAAATTTTTCTTCAAAGAAGTGGAATGAAATGTGAAGTGCAACGAACTCTTTAGTTCAATAAAAAATTAAATGTTTGAAAAATGCTTTTGAAATACAAATTATTATTGGGGAACTTGTTGGAGAATAATTACAATAAATAAACTTTTTCATTATCTAATGATTATATTAATTAACAGTATACCTTATTCACCATCTTGACCAGTGTTGCCGACCGCCTACATCACACAACCGCACTCGGCTGCTACTACTGACCGACCGCTCTGCATGACGACTATTAGCGTACTGCACGCGACGACTACTGACAGAGTACAGCCCTCAACTACACAGAGCTACAGACTCGCAACGACCGACTGACTGACTGACTGACTGACTGACTGACTGAGAACCGCTCGCAACACTCGCGCAGTCCAGCGCAAACTCTCTGGTCACAGATGCTACAATGTCTCGCCATCGCTGCTATGTTTACATACGTGTTTCAGTGTCTTTTTCATTGGGGTAACGATCTTTGGCTCTTTTTATTCTGAATACAGGGCCAAAGGTCAACGCTGCTGCCCTTATACAATTTATCAGGTTTCATTATGTCTGTTGCAATGTTACATACGGTTCATTCTTTCATTCATATTATCGTTGGGTTTGTTTTGTAGGGACGTCAACATTCTGGCACATTTTTATTATCATCGGACTCTCTGCTACTTGTGCAGGGAGGTTATACCTGGGTCCATTTCCATTTCCATTTACATTCTGATATTGATAGACTTTTTGTTTTCTTTTTTGTTTCTTGTTGTTTTTCCTTCTTTTGTTTTGTTTTGTTTTGTTTTTCCCGCTCTCACCACCACCGCCGCATCACGCCTTCCGTTTTCTTGGTTTCTTTTCTGTTCTTCAACTGCTTCAACATCGCCGCGCCCCATTTCCACACCACAGCCATCAGCCTCCAAGACGGGCAGGCGCAGTGTGCCATTTCCGGCGCACAAGCACACCCGTACGGTACTCTCCTCGCCCCCACGCCACCAACAACACAGCGACCACGCGGCTTTCAGGCATGGCACGGCACGGCACGGCACGGCACCGGCGAAATGCGCCGCCCCCGCCCCTCCGCGCATCCGTCCGTCTCGCCACGTTCACTGACAGCCGCGTCTGCGGCTACACCACGACAACCACAACACAACACCGCTCCCCTCCCTGGCAACTCATTGTTTTTCTCCTCCTCTTTTGCACAAACCACAACGCCGAGCACAGGCGCAAGCCACCCACACCGCGCCCCTCCCCGTCCCGTCTCTGGCCGCCGCTCCTCGTTTCCTCGTTTGCCCCCTCCCATCTCCCGAAATGCCATGCCAGCAGCGTTACGCATGCCCCTCCCCTGTCCACACAACACTACCGCCAAACGAACAGCCTTCCGGGCCACATGCAGGGCACGCCCACCTCCAAACACTGCCAATTCACGGACGCACGCACACACACACACACACACACACACACACTCACTTTCTCGACACCTTTCTGTACGGAGGGTGCGTCATCTCGACCGTGACAGAGTGACGGCAACTATCGACGATCCATTTCCCCCCACTGGTAAAACATGTCCACTAACACCTACATACATCATTCAAGTACACAGACAATAGCATACACACAATGGGAGGGCACACGAACATGGACGGCACGGCACTGTCATACACTCTTCCTCAGAACCATATCAACAAACGTTACGTACATCCGGGAAAGCGAAAGCGAAAGCAAAGGCAAAGCCCAATGCAGCCGTCAAAGGTAACGTTCACCACGGCAGACACTTGCAGCCGCGCCGCCGTTAAACGCATTTCAGTGCGGCTCCAATACGCCTCCGACACGGGAACGTTCCGTTGCTCTACGAATGCGTTTCTCCCCTTTTTCCCTTCCTCTCTCTTTTGCCCCCCCTCCTTGCACTCTTGCCTCATTCCTCACGTTCTGCCCAGACATTCGCCCGATCAAAGTCAACCTTTCGTTACCGTTCTCAGCGCGACGGTGTACAACAGTATGACGGGTGTGCCCAAGACTTCGGTTCCGTTGCGTGACGCCGGTCTATCGCGCCGATCGACAGTTACTCAGGGGGCGACGGATCGGACCACGTCACCGACACACAAAACACTTTCAAACAAACAAATACATACATACATACATACCGGATGGACACAGACAAACACGTGTACAGACATTCGCCAAACAAACGACCGCCGCCGCCGCCGCCGCCGTCTAGCGTCGCGCTTACTGTACTGCACTGGACACGCGTGCATCTTGAATGACGACATCGGTGTGCGTGCGTCGTACGCAATCAGTCAGACACGGCTATCAGAAATCAGAGTCGAATGGTACATCATCGTGCGTGTGTGCCGTACACGTACAGTACAATACAACAACAATGCGTCTTAATGGCACGTTCATTTCAACGTCACTCACACACCTCCACGCTGCAGTTACGTCGCACCATTGTCGAACTCAGCGTACAGCAAAGGGAATAGTGGGCGGCAAAAAAAAAAAAAAAAAAAAAAAAAAAAAAAACCAAACAAAAACATTTCACATTTCACCCTCGCCATGTATGATGTGCAACAAACAAACCCGCAAACGGCCGTCGTTACGGTGACACACAAGTCGCCGATCGCACTGTCCCCCCTCGCAGACAGGTAACACACACACACACACACACACACACACACACACACACACACACCAACACCAATGGGTCAAAAACCACTCCAACGAGGCGTGCCACCATTCCACGCCACGGCGACCAACCTCGTGGCCGTACCCCGCAACACGCTTTGACGCGCCCCCCCCCACCCACAATCAAAATGCACACATACATCACAGCCGTCCACACAAACAACAACAACAACAACAACAACAATTCCGCCCTTCCCGCAAAAGGCAAGTTGGTGGCCCTGAAAAGGGCCGTTTTGCCGCTCTCGCAACGGAGGAGCCTTCTCCATCCTTCCTTCCATTCCAGAGCCACCTCCTTACTTGGAGCTCGTGTACTTGGTCACCGCCTTCGTGCCCTCGCTCACGGCGTGCTTGGCCAGCTCGCCAGGCAGCAACAGCCGCACAGCGGTCTGGATCTCGCGGGACGTGATGGTCGAGCGCTTGTTGTAGTGCGCCAGGCGAGAAGCCTCGGCCGCAATGCGCTCGAAAATGTCGTTCACGAAGCTGTTCATGATGCTCATCGCCTTCGACGAGATGCCCGTGTCAGGGTGCACCTGCTTCAGCACCTTGTAGATGTAGATGGCATAGCTCTCCTTCCTCTTGCGCTTCTTCTTCTTGTCGCCCTTCGAAATGTTCTTCTGCGCCTTGCCAGCCTTCTTGGCGGCCTTCCCGCTAGTCTTGGGCGGCATCTCGAACGAACGTACGGCAGCAGCAACACCAGTAGCAAGCGCTCCGCTCTAGTCAGCGTCTCCCCACACAGTGGCACCCGCCGCCAGCCGCCGCCGCACCTTTACCAGCTCGCCCTGTTGCGGCCGCCGACCAATGGGGCGCGCGCGCAACCGGCCGCCGCACCCGAGCCCATAAAGCACCCCCACCCCGGCTGCGCCGGCATTCCCGCTCACGCCGCGGAGAGTACACGTTAGTTCGTTGTCGCTGTTGCTTATCGTGATGTCGGGACGCGGAAGTGGACGCAAAGCTGCTGCCTTGGCTGAGTTGCTGCTCACGTTAGCAGGACCAGCCGGGAAGAAGAAGAAGAAGTCTACACCGCAGTGCTTTCGCTGCGAAAAGCTTGGCCACGTCGCCAAGCACTGCAGCGGAGCAGTCGCGTGTTTGAAGTGTGCGCAAGCACACGACACACGCGACTGCAAGAAGCCGAAGGACGCCCCCTGCACATGCGCCAACTGCGGTGGCGCACACGCGGCTAACGCCCGTTCCTGCGCTTACAGGAGAAATTGGCGCGGACCAGAGAAGACGCAGAAGCAAGTGACCACCACACGCGAAGAGGTGGTCACTCGATCAGAAGACGTCATCACCAGGCGCCTCAACGACGCCGTAGAAGAAGCCATGTCCGCCTTCAAATCCGCCATGGCGGAAGAGAGGGCGGCCATGCTGGCGGAACTGGGCGAGGCTCGGCGTCAGATTGCTGAGCTGACGCAGGAGCTTCGCTCAGCCAAGGCAGCTTCCGCCACAGCGGTCGACACCGCCAGCCAGACGACTCCTCCACGAGAGAAGAAGTTTGCGACGGTGGCCACGCAGACCGACGTGCCTGCCGAAGGGGAGCCCAAGACGGACACCGAGGCAGCAGCGCACGAAGACGAGTGGGAAGAAGTCCCATTCCTCCCGCTTCCGGACATGTACAGCGCAAGCGCTGTGACGCAGAAGATCGCTGCATCGCTTCGCGACGGTACTTACCCCCACCACGACAACCCTTATCCCTTCGTTCCTCCTAACCATCCTAAACCACAACTCCCGCATCGCCCACTCGGGTATCCTGAAGGCCTTCTGGGTCTTTCTAGGGAGGAGTTCAATCTGATTGACTCCTACCCTATCTTCACAGATGCGCAGATGCGCTGTATCATCATCGCTCTCGTCAACGGGGAGTATGATAAAGCGGGATGCATTTTGCACAACATCCCAACCGAGGAAGGGCCCTCAACAACAGCCAAGAAGAAAAAGAAAAGTCGTCACACCGACAAATACAGAAAATAGGTTATCGGCACTCCTTGCCAGTACAGAACAACCTACAAGTCAAGAAAGAAGACTCATCAATCATCCCAGGGGAGTAAAGGCCAACAGGCCACAGACTTCCACCTGAACCTCCTCACAGTGAGGAAGTCAGAAAAGGAGCAGCAGCAGGCTGCGCCGGCACGCACTCCGGCGCAAGGAAGCGGGAAATGCCTTCCACTGATGTGTAAGCGCACTCCCGTCCTGAGTTCACTCCAAGATATAAAAGCAAATTGTCGTGTCTCCCATCACAGCTAGGCGAGATGTTCTGGAAAGCTGGAACGTAGGGAAACCGATAGTCAGGGATTGTCGCAAGTCAGGGCCCTGTCCGCGGACAGACCAGCCCGCGCTTGCAGCGCAAAGGCCAGAATAATAGGGTGAGTTTCACATTACACACATTACACCACACAGAAAAACTACTGCCATAACACAGCAACACGCGGAAGGACGACATGTCGTCCCACGCGACTACCAGCGCGTGCGAAAGCTCGCGCATAATCATTGCGGGTGACAACACTGCACCGACGATGACGACCGCGAACCCAAATCCGACCCTGCCACTGACACCGGACCAAGAGTTGATGCCACCACCGAATCACGACCCAGCACCCGCCCACGCATCGGACAAAATACTGTCTGACGCAACGGATGACGAAAGTCAACAAACTGGAGACCGCAAACGGACTAGGAAGACGAGCACTAACCCAAAGTCAAGACCCAAAAAACCTGGGGACTCAAAACCGAAGCAGACAAAAGCGCCACAAACAACAAATAAGGAGTCACCGATCGACAAGCCACAGCTACAGGACAACCCACCACTCCATCAGAGCACACAAGAAACGACAGAAACACACAAAAAAACTGGGGAACAAGATGATGACGACGGGGAATGGGAGACAATAACCAGCAAGCGTACACGACGTAACACGGCAGACAAAACGGACACTCAAGAACAACCAGTAATTCAAACCAGAGAAGAAATCAAACTAAAAGTTGAAAATCTCAACTCAGACGAAACGCAAAAAACACTCTACGAACAACTAAAGAGATACAATGTACTCCAACATATTACAACCATGGAAGTACACAGAAATCAGACAGCGCTCATAACAAGCCAACACCCTGACATAGAAACCATAATCCACAAAACCATCTGTACCCAATACCGACCAGAGGCAAAAGTCAGCAGAATTAGCAAACCCTTCCGTCAAACACAACAAAAACACTTTAACGAACCACTGCTCAGTGTAGTCATCACAAAAGTCGAGTACGAAATAACAGAAAAAGACATTGAGGAAGAGCTAACGAACTTAGGACTGCAATACACAAAAGTGAAAAGGATCATGTCCAGGGAATATGGAAAACCCATACAAAAAATGCGGGTAATCACCAGAAGTAAAGACACAATCGACAGCCTGTTAAAGAACCATTTCAAACTATTCTGCAAGTTCCACCCAGTTGAAGAATCGCACATACCACCACCACAGCCTGCACAGTGCGCCAAATGTCACACATTTGAACACACCACAGAAAATTGCAAAAGCAAAATCCGATGCAATAGGTGCGGAGGCCCACACGTAATCGCGGCATGCCAACAAGAACCTGGCAAACCAATTTGCGTAAACTGCTCAGGTGAACACCTATCAACAGACGTCAAATGCCCCAAGCGCCCAAAGGCGCCGACATCAATCGAAGCGACGGCTAAAATTATATGCACCGACGAACCCGTGCACATAAAAACAACCGGCAACAAATGCGATGAACCACAAGCGGTAGCATGCGAAGACTTCCTCAGGGCAACAACACTCGCCCTAATGAACATACTTCCAGACAGAAAAAACCTGGTCCTGAGCGCTATGAGGGAGGTCTCCAAAACCTTCTTTAAACGCGAAATAAACGTCACACAGGCATGGAACAAGGTCCACTTCAGCATCTCACCAGTCAGCGACAGCAAAAAAGCGCAGGGGGAGAGAAACAACCACACAAATAATCAATCACCTTCGCAGACATGATCAAGAACAGTGCGAAACTCGGCTTCGTTAATGCCAATGGTTTTAACACGAAGAAACCGCTCATTGAGCGGCTCATAAGGGGCGAAAATGTGCAAATACTAGGTATCACAGAAACCAGGGCAGGACAGGCACCCATCAGCATATCAAACCACACATGCTACCGCAAGGATTCCATAACAGAAGCCAGACACAGGGGATGGGCCCACGGGGGAGTAGCACTGTTACATCACAAAAAAATACCAGCAGTACAGATACAGCTCCCACAATGCTACGACGACCAACAAATCATTGTAATTAAAGTAGCGACCAGACATATAAAAACAGTACACGTAGCCATACTTTATGTGCCGCCAACCGAGGAACTATCGAAAAACTTAATACAACACATAACCACATTGGGGCCAAGCATCATATTCGGAGACTTCAACGCCAGATCCGTCAACTTTGGAGACCATAGGACTAACAGAAATGGAACAAAACTGGAGGAACTACTACAGGAGAACGAACACATCATAAAGTTACCCAATGAAGAGCCAACATTCATAAACCACACGGGAACCTCAATACCAGACCATGTACTCATCACAACCAACATAGCGCGGCACATAGGGGATATAACAATAGGAGAAAGCATCGGCAGCGACCATCTACCACTACTCATGAAAACAACGCTACTTTACCCCGAAACAACGAAACCAGAGAAAAAGACATTTAAAGACAGAAAAAATATAGATGCAGAAAA
Source organism: Schistocerca americana (assembly GCF_021461395.2). Classification (NCBI taxonomy): domain Eukaryota; kingdom Metazoa; phylum Arthropoda; class Insecta; order Orthoptera; family Acrididae; genus Schistocerca; species Schistocerca americana. Next base: position 74,873,060 of record NC_060126.1, on the reverse strand, counting down.
ATACGTCCAACACATAACGCAAAACCTTACAATAACCGACGCGGACATAACGACGGAGAACGACATGGAAACACTTAACGAACACATAACAAGCACAATCAATGAAGCCATAGAAATTAGTGCACCAACAAGGACCATAATAGAGGGGAGACCTAAGATTCCGGCAACCATCCTGACACTAATTAAACAAAAAAGGCAGGTCTATGCCCAATACAAGAGGACTGGGGACCCAACTGTAAAAAATCAGTGGAACAGGTTAAATGGACAAGTCAGGCACCTACTCAGGGAGTACAGAGCCAAAACTCTGAATGAAAAAATACAAAAACTTGATCCAAAAGATCCAGCAGACTTTTGGCGTAAATTCAAAAGAATTACAGAACAAAAACAAGGCGAAGAAACACCACTAATCGTTAACGGTGAAATAACGACATCTGAAAGAGACAAAGCCCAAGCATTCATGGAAACACTAAAAGAAGTTTACACACACCCGCTAGACGCCAGGTTCGACGACAAACAACAAAGAACAATAGAGATGGAAACCACCAAACACCTGGAAGAAACGTATCACAACATATACGACGAAGACCAAATGGCACTTCTAACAGATATCACGACAACAGAAATCAGACAGGCAATAGCCAGCGGAAAAGTCACGGCACCAGGCGCGGACGGCATCACTCGCAGGCACCTGAGACTAATACCAGCAGACATAATAACACCAGCACTACAGAAACTCTACAACGCAGCACTAAATCTACATAAAACACCACAGCAGTGGAAAAATGCTGAGATTAGGATGCTACCGAAACCCAACAAACCAAAACACGACGCCAGGTCATACAGACCCATTGCCCTACTACCGGTTATCGCCAAAACATTCGAAACTATTCTAACAGAAAGACTACAAAAATTCGCGGACAACAAAAATATACTACCTGACGAACAAGCAGGCTTCCGAAAAAACAGAAGCACAATAGACCCGATCTTAAGAATGATCAGTAGTAGCGTTGAGGCAATAAACAGCGGAAACGCGGCAGCAACGCTCCTACTGGACATTGAAAGGGCCTTTGATAAAGTATGGCATATGGGTCTGATTAACAAGCTCATCAGATACAGAATCCCAATCGAGACAATAAAGCTCATACAAAACATAATAACGGAGCGGTACATCCGAATCAAAGTAGGGAGCGAACTGTCCGAGAGATTCCAACCAAAGGCAGGCGTACCCCAAGGAGCCATAATATCGCCACTGCTCTATAACTTATACACAGCTGACATCCCAATTCCAGTAGGACTAAACGAGGAAATAGCCCTCTACGCCGATGATACAGCTTTCTGGTGTCAGGCGGCTACTACAGAACTAATAGCCTCAAAAACAAATAGATACATCCAGGCGCTAGAAGAATGGATGTCGGTCTGGAGAATCCGCCCCAACCCTACTAAATCACAACTACTGATAATAAGGCATAGAAATCTAACACAAGATAATAAACAAGACCCAAAGAACGCCCAAATAGCACTATGGGGACAGAAACTTGAACCAACAAAGACAGCGAAATACCTTGGACTTGAAATTGACAATCTGCTTAACTGGGAGAGGAACACCACGCAAAAAATAGGAATGGCAAACGCAAAACTAACTAGGATCCGACTACTTCAACACCGAAATGGAGGAGCCTCTACACCTGTGGCACTACACATATACAAAATGTACGTACGACCAATCATAGAATATGGTGCGATAGCCTGGTGCGGAACAACAACCCAGTGCAACAAGATAATGTCCGCAGATAGAAGAATGCTGAGGACAATCGGCAAAATCCCATATGAACGGACAGCCACGCTACACACCACTCTTGGGATTGACCCAATGGAAAACCGACTCCTAAAACAAATTGCCACATACGGAAACAATAGGTTACAAACAAATGAAAATATAAAACAGCTCATACAGAGAACTCCATATCACCTAAACATACCTAGATTTAAATACCCGTATCCGCCACTCATAATAGCAATAGCGACAGAAAAAATCCATCCAGGGAAACACCCAGACATCAAGACCATCACAGAAGACAAGGAATTACCACATCACCTACAAACACAAAAAAAAAAAAAAAAAAAAAAAAAAAAAAAAAAAAAAAAAAAAAAAGACACAAGAACAAGGAACCCAACCCAACTCCAGCTGAGGTTTTAGGGGGTTTCCCTCAGCCGTAAGGTAAATACCGGAGTTGCGTATATCCCCCTGCACAAAAAGTGCAAAATGACAATAATATCAAAAAGAAAAGAACAAAAAATTCAGAAACCAAACCAAAAACAAAGAAAGATCCTATACCCTATGAAGCAAAATAAATGGTACCACCACAGAAAAACGTAAGAATATGCTAAGGCTCCAAAGCGGCAATAAGCCCTCCATGAGCCCGCCCCACCCTTCCGGTGGAGGAATGAAAGTTAAAAAAAAAAAAAAAAAAAAAAACTCCGCTGCTCGACTCGCTGCCGCTCGCACCGGTCGTTTTCGTTTCCGTTTCGTGTGCACCGTCGCTAGCCCATCGCCATGTCCGGACGCGGAAAGGGAGGCAAAGTCAAGGGCAAGTCAAAGTCCCGCTCAAGCAGGGCTGGGCTCCAGTTCCCGGTCGGCAGAATCCACCGCCTCCTGCGCAAGGGAAACTACGCAGAGCGCGTCGGCGCCGGGGCGCCCGTCTACCTCGCCGCCGTCATGGAGTACCTCGCGGCTGAGGTGCTCGAGCTGGCCGGAAACGCGGCCCGCGACAACAAGAAGACGCGCATCATCCCGCGCCACCTGCAGCTTGCCATCCGCAACGACGAGGAGCTCAACAAGCTCCTGTCGGGCGTCACCATCGCACAGGGTGGTGTCCTGCCCAACATCCAGGCCGTCCTGCTGCCAAAGAAGACCGAGAAGAAGGCCTAAAGGAGGCCAGGCAATCGCAGCGCCGCGTGCTCCCCTGCACGCAACGCGCTTTGCCGGCTCGGCCCACAACAATCGGCCCTTTTCAGGGCCACCACACAAACCTACGTCCAAAGCAAAATTTCAGTCGTCCTCGCCGCACCTTGTTTTGTTTTTTAACTTTGCACTTTCAACAGCACAGCCGCCGCCGGCGCACGTCCGCCATCTTGTCGTCCACACAGCCCGTGTGGCCCAACAAACACACACACACACACACACACACATTTTGCACGGTCGCAGTCGCCTTCCAAACGACAACGGCAGCAATAATGACCATTGTTAAAGGGAGGCGTGTCGACACACCGCCCTCCACTCCCGCGCGCAACGGCCGTCGACACGAACGAAACAGCTGATCCGGCCGCCTATGCCCACACGCCTTGCCTCGGAAACCCCAACGCCGCCGCAAACACACAGAGCCAAACCACGCAAGCAAATAATCACCGCCTCTCGCACAACAACACACAGCCCGCCATCTCCGTCGCGATCGATACAAAGACACACAATAACAAACACAAACGAAGCAGCTCCACACACAGCCAGCCACATGACACGTTTCCTTTCCTTCTCCCCTCCCAGTCACATCACGTCGCTCAAACGGAAAGAAAGAAAGAAAGAAACAAACAAACAAACACAGCGCACACACGCAGCAACAACACAGACTCTTTCGCACTTTTCAACTTCCGAACAGTGTGGTGGCCCTGAAAAGGGCCGTTTTCTAGTCTCTCCCACCCACAGGCACGGCCGCGGGAAGGCCAGCGCCCGCTGCGACGCAGCCTAACCGCCGAAACCGTACAGGGTGCGCCCCTGCCTCTTCAGGGCGTACACCACGTCCATGGCCGTCACAGTCTTGCGCTTGGCGTGCTCAGTGTACGTCACCGCGTCGCGGATCACGTTCTCCAGGAACACCTTCAGCACCCCGCGGGTCTCCTCGTAGATCAGACCAGAGATGCGCTTCACGCCGCCCCTGCGAGCCAGGCGGCGGATGGCGGGCTTCGTGATGCCCTGGATGTTGTCGCGCAACACCTTGCGGTGCCGCTTGGCGCCACCCTTGCCGAGCCCCTTTCCTCCCTTGCCGCGGCCTGTCATCCTTCCTCGGGCAAAGCAAAACGTGCACAAACAGCAGCTGCAGCGGCTCGCGAGTCGGCTACGGTCTGCGCCCAGCGCGCCCGCCGCCCCCCTATATAGACTCTGGCCCGCCCTCCCCCCACCACGCGCAACCGAGGGCATATAAGCGCAGCACGGAGGCGCGCGGGCCCGTTGTCAAGGCAGCACCGGACGCCACGCCGCGCCGCACCTAACCTCCACGCACGCCGCTCCGCTACCGCTACCGCTATGGCCCGCACAAAGCAAACGGCCCGCAAGTCCACCGGCGGAAAGGCGCCGCGCAAACAGCTCGCCACCAAGGCGGCGAGGAAGAGCGCGCCCGCCACCGGAGGCGTCAAGAAGCCCCACCGCTACAGGCCGGGCACCGTCGCCCTGCGAGAAATCAGGCGCTACCAGAAGAGCACAGAGCTGCTCATCCGCAAGCTGCCATTCCAGCGCCTAGTGCGCGAGATCGCCCAGGACTTCAAGACCGACCTGCGCTTCCAGAGCTCCGCAGTCATGGCCCTGCAGGAGGCCAGCGAGGCCTACCTCGTCGGCCTCTTCGAAGACACCAACCTGTGCGCAATCCACGCCAAGCGCGTCACCATCATGCCCAAGGACATCCAGCTCGCTCGCCGCATCCGCGGCGAGCGCGCCTAAACCGCCCCGCGGCACCGCACCGCACAAACAAAAACGGCCCTTTTCAGGGCCACTAACATCTCTCCGTCGCGAGCAAACTTTGTCGGTCGCCTGCCTCTCGCCCCGCAACCCCAAAACAAACAAACAAAAACCACCACTTCCCGTCCGTCCGCCACACCCGCTCACTCTGCCTGCCTGCTAGCAGCGCGCAACAATCACACATCATCCCTCCCCGGCGCTCAAAGCGCACAATACCCAACGGCCGACGTCACACCGCACGGGTGGCTGGCCGGCCGCCGCTTTCGTTTTTCGAAATCAAAAAAACCCGCACTCCACTCCGACGGCCAACGGCCAGGCAGGCGCGCTCGCTCGCTCTACACGCCACCGAAATCCCCCGCCGACTCCTTCCCACATCTCAACGTGCCCCCCGTTGCAAAACATAACACACACACACACAAAGGAACAAAACAAAGACCAGACACGACTCGACTCGACAAGACAGACATCCGAGAAGAACGCCAACCAACGTATTCAAACAAAACAACGTGACAGAAAACCAACCGTCGGCCGCCGCCACAAACACGGCGACAATCAACCACGACAACAACAACAACAACAACAACAACAACAACAACAACACCGCTTACCGCTACCGCCGCCCACACCCGCCACCGACCCCCGCAATCCAACCACCACGGCACGCAAACAGCATCCCCACGGGCATACAGAAACGCCAGACAGACAGACACCCACACCAAACGCAACACGACAATCAAAACCTTCCCCGACGTGCTTTGATGGCCCTGAGAAGGGCCGTTTTGGGCCGCGCGTCTCTTGCGCGCCACTAGACGACGACGGGGGGTGGGGACGACGGAGTCAAGCGCCAAACCCTTCCTTTCCCATCTCTTTCTCCTCTACTCTACTTCTTCTTCTTGGGCGAAGCCTTCGCCTTAGACGGCGTCGTCGCCTTCTTCGGGCGCGGCGCCTTCGGCTTCTTCGTCGGAACCTTGGCGGCCTTCTTCGCCTTCGACGGCGACTTGGCCTTGGCCGGCTTGGCCGCAGCCGCCTTCTTCGCACCCGCGGGAGCGGCCGACGCCGCAGACGCCTTCTTGGCGGCGCCCGCCTTCCGACCGGTCGCCGCCTTCACGCCACCAGCCTTCTTTGCGCCGGCCGCACGGGCGCCCTTCTTCTCCTTGCTGGCCGGAGCGGCGCGCTTCTTCTTGGCACCGCCAGCACGAGCCTTGCCGCCCTCGGCCGCCCCCCCGCCGCCGGCGCCGGCAAGCTTGAACGAGCCGGACGCGCCCTTCCCCTTCGTCTGCACCAGCTCGCCCGCCACGACGGCCGACTTGAGGTACTTCTTGATAAACGGCGCCAGCTTCTCCGCGTCCAGCTTGTAGTGCGCGGCTATGTACTTCTTGATCGCCTGCAGCGACGACCCGCCGCGCTCCTTCAGACTCTTGATGGCGGCCGTCACCATCTCAGAGGTGCGCGGGTGCGCAGGCTTGGCGCGCGGCTTCTTCGCAGACGACGCAGACTTGGCCTTCTTCGTAGTGCCGGTGGCGGCGGGTGCCGCAGCAGTCTCGTTCGTAGCCGCCTGATCTGCCATTTCGACGACGCGCGTAACACACAGCGAGAGCGAGCGGGACGGCAGGCAGGCACGCAAGCACAGCACAGCAGCAGAGAGCAGAGAATCACAAGGCCCAGCCAGTGTCGCGGGCGGGCGCGGACGGCCGAGAGAGCGGCCGCCACTCTGCGCGCCGCCGCGCCGCGCCTCCCGCGCTTGCTACCGCCCAACGTCCGACAGCCTGTGCGGAGCAGCCCCAAACCTGCGCCACAACCGCCCGCGCCTTTCAAACCACCGAGGATGGGGCTACACACAGCCACACCACAGTCGCCAACCAGTCGCCACGGCAGCGCCGCAAACCACGGCCAAACTGCAGCTACCGCGCGCTACAGCCTGGGTCGGCCCGCCGAGAATCGCCGCCCCCGCCCAAATGCCGCCCCCACAGCCCCAGCCGACGACCCGCCACAATGGCCAAACCTTCGGCAAAACTCCCACACCGTCGCCGCGGCAGCCCGGCCAGCGCGGCCGGCGCCACAGCCACACAAGCCGAGGCGTGCGGCGATGACGGCCGTGCAAACGCGCCTCCGCCGCCCCATCGCCTTCCGTCGCCCTCCCGCCGTTTCCCGATCGGCCCGCAGCCGTCGGGCCACATCGCGCGCCGTCCTCCTCCTCTCGCCCGCCAACATTCACAGCCGTTTCTCAACAATTGCCCGCCGCAAACGGACGCCGCCTGCGCAACAGGCGCCGCCGCCCCTCGCCGCTTCCGACCCAACCCCTCGACCGAGGCAAACCGCAATCCGAATCTACAGACCAACCCAATCTGCCGTCAGCACACACGACAGCCGACCTTACACGTTACGCGTTACACATTACGTTTACACGTCTAGGTTAGGTTAGGTTAGGTGGACGTGGGTTAGGTTAAGGGGACTTGGGTTAGGTTAAGCGTCAAACTTAGGTTAAGCATTCAAACACGTCAGGCGTCAGAGGTTAGGTTAGGTTAGGTTAAGGGGTCAGTGCTAGGTTAAGAAGCGTCAAACGTAGGTTAAAAAAGCGTTCAAACGTGAGGCGTGAGCCGGACAGCTTACCTTACGTTGACGTTAGGGGCTCCACAGGCTGAGCTCACCTCGCCACACCACAGGTTAGGTTCGGTTCGCTCGGCTCAGCGTAAAGCGCCGAGGTCAGGGTTACGTTCGTTCACCTTCGGGCGCCACACTTTCGGTTGAAAGGTCGCGACGGGACGACGTCGGCAGGCACGCCGCAAACGAACAAAAACGTACAGACGACGTCGAAAACCGCCGACAGACGGGGGAGCAGCACGACCACGACCACGACCAGATACCGAGCGCGAACGAGACACACGCGAACCACCCCCACCGGCCAAAGGGCACCACACAACAACCCAGAGCACCACGTGTCGACACCAGAGCAACCCGCCGCTCACGCGACATGGCTGGCACCGAAGGGCAACCGCCCGCAACTGCGCTTTCCGCGCCGGCCCGGATGCACGTCGTGCTACAACAACACCACTACCGTACACAGCCGCTGTTCACAACATCACTATCATGCGCGCCCGCGGCTCGCCGCCGTCGCAGTCGCAGCCCCAACGCCAGCACTTTTGCACCACCATTCACACGCACCGCAACACAGCTCGCCGACACAGCCGAACAAAACAAACACCACACAACAACAACAGCAGCAACAACAACGCCGCCGCCGCCGCCGCCGCCTCTACTTGTGCCGGCGACCCACCCCGCCGATGGCGCACCTTTCGCCAGCCGGCAATCGACACACACGCACCCACCCACCCCCCGGGGCCCAGTGCAAAAAACAAACAAAAAAAAAAAAAAAACACACAAAAACAAAAAAACAAAACAACACAAACGACACGGGAAGCGCACACCGCCGCTTCGCGCGCACGCCACCAACCAGTCGTCGTCTCAAAATAACAAAATAAACTAACAACTAGGGCAACACAAAACAAAAACGCCTCGCACGAACCGCCCACAAAAAGGACAAGCACACGCACACGCACAGCCTCTGCTGACGACCACGACGCAGCGGCACGCTGCTCCTGTCCCGCGCCCCGCGCCCCACTCGATTCACAACTCACGCGACACCGTCAACGACGGGCTCGCTTCCCGCAACCTACCACCTTTCCGCCACGACGCACAGCCCCAGCCCCACCCGACGACGCCCGTGGCAACGACTGCACTTTCACCACCGCCTCCCCCTTCCCCCCCCAAAACACACACACACACACACACACACACACACACACACACACACACACAGAGCCAGCCAAAAACGCACATGCACGTGCATCGCCACACGCCAACCAGTCAACGTCGACAACCACACGCAAGGCTCGAAACGAAACCGGCGTCCTTCCACGTTGCCATCAAGCTACGCGACACAAGACACAAGGAACCAACACAACAGCCGGCCCCACTAATTCCCACTCTCACGCCGCAAAAAGCACACCGAAACCGCCAAACGCACGCACATTCCCCTTCGCACTGACACCGACCGGCTCGCTACCACACACCTCTCGGCAGCCGTTTCACGCCAATTCGCCACACCGCCCACACAGTCGACAAGCGCCCGCCCTGTACGGCACACGCAACGACGCAGCGCAGCAAAGGGCGCCCGCAACACATACCTCTCCTCCCTCTCTCTCTCCGCCGCCCGACGCGCCAACCGCCACACCACACCGCCAGCCACTCGCAAATTGTGCACTGCCACCAGCCACACGTCCAACACGCCGCGCCGCCTCCGGCCACCCGCCAGGGGGCGCTCACGTCCGCGACAACAGCGCGGCCCGCCGGGCCGGGCCGAACCGAACCGAGCCGCCGCTGCTCTGCACTCGGCACGGCCACACCCTGCTGCAGACCGGGCTCGTCTCTCTGTACGCGTCTGCCTGCGCATCAACACAACACGACCTTTTATTTTTTTTTTTCCTCTCTACCGCCATCCCTTCTTCTCGCGTATTACTCGTTGTTGCAGCAGCGGCGCACACCTACACATCCACAGCCCCAGCCGAGCCGGCCTCACCTCAGGGCCCGCCGCCAGCGTCTCCTCCTCGGGCACAGGTGCGGTGCTGTGGCCGCCCATCCAACCGCATTGCTGGCCGTCCAGCCGCCAGGCGTTCCCACTGCCGCGAGCCACGCCGCGCACCGACCCTGCTGCAGAAAACGAAGCATAGCCAGAGACCGACCGATACACAAAGCAAGCCGTCGCCTCGCCTCTTGTCCTTCCTGCCTTCCTTCCGCCCCCGCCCTTCTCACACCACCGCCTCTCCACTTTCGCCCCCCCCCCTCCTTTTTTTTTTTGTTTTCTTCTTTCTTTCTTTCTTTCTTTCTTTCTTTCTTTCTTTCTTTCTTTGGCCCTCTCTCCTTCCCGCCATGGCGGTTGCGGCACCGCCTGCAGCGGCAGATTTTTTGCGCCCACACGCCTACTCCTACCTACCACCATTAACCTTGCCCTGCCCTGCCCATCAACGTCGCAGTCGAACCGACGCTTGCCAACACACTGCCCACGTTCCTTTCTCTTTTCGGCCTACGCCCATTACGCGCCGCCGCCACAGCACCTTCCCTTCCCACAACACACCGACGTCATCACACGCACCCAAAACAGGGGCCACGACCGTGTTCCTCGCCCACTCCCATCCCGCACGGTACGCACATTCCCAACTACTAACCGCGCACCCTCCCTTTCCAATCTGTGTGTCTCTGTGTCTGTGTCCTGTCCGCGCGTGACGCCTCTCAACATCCGCCGTCCCCCGTCCCGTTTTCGCCCCCATGCCGTCGTCGCGCCGCCTCCTCCTCCCCGTCCACCGCCGCCCCTGTCCGCCCCGCACCACACCATACACCGCTGCTTGTCCCGGCCGTTGCCACCAAAGGCGCCGACCGCAAACGCGCCACGCCGCAGCCCCCGTGCGTCTCGCGCTCGCTTGCATCTCCGTGCCGACGCTGCCTCTCTTCCCGCTCGCACTCGACCTCGACAACACAGTCTTTGGCTCCGCCACTGCGTGTTCCGGTGGTACGCACGCTGCAACACGTATGTATTCATTACCAGAGCGATGGCGAGGCATGACAGCATCTCTGTCTGACCAGAGAGTTATTTATCGTTGCTAGTCGGCGCTTGGACCGCGCCAGACGACAGTAGTGGCACGCACCGGGTCGCCAGGAACAGTTGTTATATATATTGTAGCGCGAGTCGGGAGAGGTAGTAGTCGGTCGACAGTAGTAGCGGGTGGACGGTTGTACTGAGCGGGCGTCGGCGGCGTGCTCTGCTCGTCTCGCGACTCTGGTCACGGTTCGGGACGATGTATAGTATATTGTGTTATAATCAAAAGGTAGTGTGAAGCTGCATTGCGCACATCTGATAACGTATGTTCATTGTACTTATTTTGTTCAACAACAAAAGCCCCACTATTACTTTTTTCTAAAGTAACTTTTGTCTTTTAACGAAAAAAACATTCACTTTTTAAAGACTACTTCCTATGGCATTTCCCTCCAAGGAGTGCAATTCATTACCAGCCAGCACTCATTCATTGCACACAGCTGTGTAAGGGGTATCTACAATTGAGGAGCGGATATAAATGCAATTTTTTGTTTTTTTTGTGTGTTGTAACCTCCCCGCAAAATTTAAAATAATGGACAATGTTATTTACGGATGCTAATGGACATTGCGCTAATTGTAACCTCGCCCACAATGAGAGGTATTGAAAATGGCAACAAACATGTGAAATTCGCAATCTGACTCAAATATAAATTCTTCACAACATTTAAAGTCCGTTCAGTGACAAGGAACTTCAATTAAACCGAAATATCGGTCTTTGGCCCTGTGCAAAACAATCAGAATTAAAGTCTTACCTCGGAATAAATGGATGTCACATTTCTGCTCTTGTTGTTGCGCAGCGCTTGGAGGAACTGCATTGCAAATCGTAATATTCTCTTTTTTTGTGATTTTAGTGAAATTTTTCTTCAAAGAAGTGGAATGAAATGTGAAGTGCAACGAACTCTTTAGTTCAATAAAAAATTAAATGTTTGAAAAATGCTTTTGAAATACAAATTATTATTGGGGAACTTGTTGGAGAATAATTACAATAAATAAACTTTTTCATTATCTAATGATTATATTAATTAACAGTATACCTTATTCACCATCTTGACCAGTGTTGCCGACCGCCTACATCACACAACCGCACTCGGCTGCTACTACTGACCGACCGCTCTGCATGACGACTATTAGCGTACTGCACGCGACGACTACTGACAGAGTACAGCCCTCAACTACACAGAGCTACAGACTCGCAACGACCGACTGACTGACTGACTGACTGACTGACTGACTGAGAACCGCTCGCAACACTCGCGCAGTCCAGCGCAAACTCTCTGGTCACAGATGCTACAATGTCTCGCCATCGCTGCTATGTTTACATACGTGTTTCAGTGTCTTTTTCATTGGGGTAACGATCTTTGGCTCTTTTTATTCTGAATACAGGGCCAAAGGTCAACGCTGCTGCCCTTATACAATTTATCAGGTTTCATTATGTCTGTTGCAATGTTACATACGGTTCATTCTTTCATTCATATTATCGTTGGGTTTGTTTTGTAGGGACGTCAACATTCTGGCACATTTTTATTATCATCGGACTCTCTGCTACTTGTGCAGGGAGGTTATACCTGGGTCCATTTCCATTTCCATTTACATTCTGATATTGATAGACTTTTTGTTTTCTTTTTTGTTTCTTGTTGTTTTTCCTTCTTTTGTTTTGTTTTGTTTTGTTTTTCCCGCTCTCACCACCACCGCCGCATCACGCCTTCCGTTTTCTTGGTTTCTTTTCTGTTCTTCAACTGCTTCAACATCGCCGCGCCCCATTTCCACACCACAGCCATCAGCCTCCAAGACGGGCAGGCGCAGTGTGCCATTTCCGGCGCACAAGCACACCCGTACGGTACTCTCCTCGCCCCCACGCCACCAACAACACAGCGACCACGCGGCTTTCAGGCATGGCACGGCACGGCACGGCACGGCACCGGCGAAATGCGCCGCCCCCGCCCCTCCGCGCATCCGTCCGTCCCGCCACGTTCACTGACAGCCGCGTCTGCGGCTACACCACGACAACCACAACACAACACCGCTCCCCTCCCTGGCAACTCATTGTTTTTCTCCTCCTCTTTTGCACAAACCACAACGCCGAGCACAGGCGCAAGCCACCCACACCGCGCCCCTCCCCGTCCCGTCTCTGGCCGCCGCTCCTCGTTTCCTCGTTTGCCCCTTCCCATCTCCCGAAATGCCATGCCAGCAGCGTTACGCATGCCCCTCCCCTGTCCACACAACACTACCGCCAAACGAACAGCCTTCCGGGCCACATGCAGGGCACGCCCACCTCCAAACACTGCCAATTCACGGACGCACGCACACACACACACACACACACACACACACACACTCACTTTCTCGACACCTTTCTGTACGGAGGGTGCGTCATCTCGACCGTGACAGAGTGACGGCAACTATCGACGATCCATTTCCCCCCACTGGTAAAACATGTCCACTAACACCTACATACATCATTCAAGTACACAGACAATAGCATACACACAATGGGAGGGCACACGAACATGGACGGCACGGCACTGTCATACACTCTTCCTCAGAACCATATCAACAAACGTTACGTACATCCGGGAAAGCGAAAGCGAAAGCAAAGGCAAAGCCCAATGCAGCCGTCAAAGGTAACGTTCACCACGGCAGACACTTGCAGCCGCGCCGCCGTTAAACGCATTTCAGTGCGGCTCCAATACGCCTCCGACACGGGAACGTTCCGTTGCTCTACGAATGCGTTTCTCCCCTTTTTCCCTTCCTCTCTCTTTTGCCCCCCCTCCTTGCACTCTTGCCTCATTCCTCACGTTCTGCCCAGACATTCGCCCGATCAAAGTCAACCTTTCGTTACCGTTCTCAGCGCGACGGTGTACAACAGTATGACGGGTGTGCCCAAGACTTCGGTTCCGTTGCGTGACGCCGGTCTATCGCGCCGATCGACAGTTACTCAGGGGGCGACGGATCGGACCACGTCACCGACACACAAAACACTTTCAAACAAACAAATACATACATACATACATACCGGATGGACACAGACAAACACGTGTACAGACATTCGCCAAACAAACGACCGCCGCCGCCGCCGCCGCCGTCTAGCGTCGCGCTTACTGTACTGCACTGGACACGCGTGCATCTTGAATGACGACATCGGTGTGCGTGCGTCGTACGCAATCAGTCAGACACGGCTATCAGAAATCAGAGTCGAATGGTACATCATCGTGCGTGTGTGCCGTACACGTACAGTACAATACAACAACAATGCGTCTTAATGGCACGTTCATTTCAACGTCACTCACACACCTCCACGCTGCAGTTACGTCGCACCATTGTCGAACTCAGCGTACAGCAAAGGGAATAGTGGGCGGCAAAAAAAAAAAAAAAAAAAAAAAAAAAAAAACCAAACAAAAACATTTCACATTTCACCCTCGCCATGTATGATGTGCAACAAACAAACCCGCAAACGGCCGTCGTTACGGTGACACACAAGTCGCCGATCGCACTGTCCCCCCTCGCAGACAGGTAACACACACACACACACACACACACACACACACACACACACACACCAACACCAATGGGTCAAAAACCACTCCAACGAGGCGTGCCACCATTCCACGCCACGGCGACCAACCTCGTGGCCGTACCCCGCAACACGCTTTGACGCGCCCCCCCCCACCCACAATCAAAATGCACACATACATCACAGCCGTCCACACAAACAACAACAACAACAACAACAACAATTCCGCCCTTCCCGCAAAAGGCAAGTTGGTGGCCCTGAAAAGGGCCGTTTTGCCGCTCTCGCAACGGAGGAGCCTTCTCCATCCTTCCTTCCATTCCAGAGCCACCTCCTTACTTGGAGCTCGTGTACTTGGTCACCGCCTTCGTGCCCTCGCTCACGGCGTGCTTGGCCAGCTCGCCAGGCAGCAACAGCCGCACAGCGGTCTGGATCTCGCGGGACGTGATGGTCGAGCGCTTGTTGTAGTGCGCCAGGCGAGAAGCCTCGGCCGCAATGCGCTCGAAAATGTCGTTCACGAAGCTGTTCATGATGCTCATCGCCTTCGACGAGATGCCCGTGTCAGGGTGCACCTGCTTCAGCACCTTGTAGATGTAGATGGCATAGCTCTCCTTCCTCTTGCGCTTCTTCTTCTTGTCGCCCTTCGAAATGTTCTTCTGCGCCTTGCCAGCCTTCTTGGCGGCCTTCCCGCTAGTCTTGGGCGGCATCTCGAACGAACGTACGGCAGCAGCAACACCAGTAGCAAGCGCTCCGCTCTAGTCAGCGTCTCCCCACACAGTGGCACCCGCCGCCAGCCGCCGCCGCACCTTTACCAGCTCGCCCTGTTGCGGCCGCCGACCAATGGGGCGCGCGCGCAACCGGCCGCCGCACCCGAGCCCATAAAGCACCCCCACCCCGGCTGCGCCGGCACGCACTCCGCTGCTCGACTCGCTGCCGCTCGCACCGGTCGTTTTCGTTTCCGTTTCGTGTGCACCGTCGCTAGCCCATCGCCATGTCCGGACGCGGAAAGGGAGGCAAAGTCAAGGGCAAGTCAAAGTCCCGCTCAAGCAGGGCTGGGCTCCAGTTCCCGGTCGGCAGAATCCACCGCCTCCTGCGCAAGGGAAACTACGCAGAGCGCGTCGGCGCCGGGGCGCCCGTCTACCTCGCCGCCGTCATGGAGTACCTCGCGGCTGAGGTGCTCGAGCTGGCCGGAAACGCGGCCCGCGACAACAAGAAGACGCGCATCATCCCGCGCCACCTGCAGCTTGCCATCCGCAACGACGAGGAGCTCAACAAGCTCCTGTCGGGCGTCACCATCGCACAGGGTGGTGTCCTGCCCAACATCCAGGCCGTCCTGCTGCCAAAGAAGACCGAGAAGAAGGCCTAAAGGAGGCCAGGCAATCGCAGCGCCGCGTGCTCCCCTGCACGCAACGCGCTTTGCCGGCTCGGCCCACAACAATCGGCCATTTTCAGGGCCACCACACAAACCTACGTCCAAAGCAAAATTTCAGTCGTCCTCGCCGCACCTTGTTTTGTTTTTTAACTTTGCACTTTCAACAGCACAGCCGCCGCCGGCGCACGTCCGCCATCTTGTCGTCCACACAGCCCGTGTGGCCCAACAAACACACACACACACACACACACACATTTTGCACGGTCGCAGTCGCCTTCCAAACGACAACGGCAGCAATAATGACCATTGTTAAAGGGAGGCGTGTCGACACACCGCCCTCCACTCCCGCGCGCAACGGCCGTCGACACGAACGAAACAGCTGATCCGGCCGCCTATGCCCACACGCCTTGCCTCGGAAACCCCAACGCCGCCGCAAACACACAGAGCCAAACCACGCAAGCAAATAATCACCGCCTCTCGCACAACAACACACAGCCCGCCATCTCCGTCGCGATCGATACAAAGACACACAATAACAAACACAAACGAAGCAGCTCCACACACAGCCAGCCACATGACACGTTTCCTTTCCTTCTCCCCTCCCAGTCACATCACGTCGCTCAAACGGAAAGAAAGATAGAAACAAACAAACAAACAAACACAGCGCACACACGCAGCAACAACACAGACTCTTTCGCACTTTTCAACTTCCGAACAGTGTGGTGGCCCTGAAAAGGGCCGTTTTCTAGTCTCTCCCACCCACAGGCACGGCCGCGGGAAGGCCAGCGCCCGCTGCGACGCAGCCTAACCGCCGAAACCGTACAGGGTGCGCCCCTGCCTCTTCAGGGCGTACACCACGTCCATGGCCGTCACAGTCTTGCGCTTGGCGTGCTCAGTGTACGTCACCGCGTCGCGGATCACGTTCTCCAGGAACACCTTCAGCACCCCGCGGGTCTCCTCGTAGATCAGACCAGAGATGCGCTTCACGCCGCCCCTGCGAGCCAGGCGGCGGATGGCGGGCTTCGTGATGCCCTGGATGTTGTCGCGCAACACCTTGCGGTGCCGCTTGGCGCCACCCTTGCCGAGCCCCTTTCCTCCCTTGCCGCGGCCTGTCATCCTTCCTCGGGCAAAGCAAAACGTGCACAAACAGCAGCTGCAGCGGCTCGCGAGTCGGCTACGGTCTGCGCCCAGCGCGCCCGCCGCCCCCCTATATAGACTCTGGCCCGCCCTCCCCCCACCACGCGCAACCGAGGGCATATAAGCGCAGCACGGAGGCGCGCGGGCCCGTTGTCAAGGCAGCACCGGACGCCGCGCCGCACCTAACCTCCACGCACGCCGCTCCGCTACCGCTACCGCTATGGCCCGCACAAAGCAAACGGCCTGCAAGTCCACCGGCGGAAAGGCGCCGCGCAAACAGCTCGCCACCAAGGCGGCGAGGAAGAGCGCGCCCGCCACCGGAGGCGTCAAGAAGCCCCACCGCTACAGGCCGGGCACCGTCGCCCTGCGAGAAATCAGGCGCTACCAGAAGAGCACAGAGCTGCTCATCCGCAAGCTGCCATTCCAGCGCCTAGTGCGCGAGATCGCCCAGGACTTCAAGACCGACCTGCGCTTCCAGAGCTCCGCAGTCATGGCCCTGCAGGAGGCCAGCGAGGCCTACCTCGTCGGCCTCTTCGAAGACACCAACCTGTGCGCAATCCACGCCAAGCGCGTCACCATCATGCCCAAGGACATCCAGCTCGCTCGCCGCATCCGCGGCGAGCGCGCCTAAACCGCGCCGCGGCACCGCACCGCACAAACAAAAACGGCCCTTTTCAGGGCCACTAACATCTCTCCGTCGCGAGCAAACTTTGTCGGTCGCCTGCCTCTCGCCCCGCAACCCCAAAACAAACAAACAAAAACCACCACTTCCCGTCCGTCCGCCACACCCGCTCACTCTGCCTGCCTGCTAGCAGCGCGCAACAATCACACATCATCCCTCCCCGGCGCTCAAAGCGCACAATACCCAACGGCCGACGTCACACCGCACGGGTGGCTGGCCGGCCGCCGCTTTCGTTTTTCGAAATCAAAAAAACCCGCACTCCACTCCGACGGCCAACGGCCAGGCAGGCGCTCTCGCTCGCTCTACACGCCACCGAAATCCCCCGCCGACTCCTTCCCACATCTCAACGTGCCCCCCGTTGCAAAACATAACACACACACACACAAAGGAACAAAACAAAGACCAGACACGACTCGACTCGACAAGACAGACATCCGAGAAGAACGCCAACCAACGTATTCAAACAAAACAACGTGACAGAAAACCAACCGTCGGCCGCCGCCACAAACACGGCGACAATCAACCACGACAACAACAACAACAACAACAACAACAACACCGCTTACCGCTACCGCCGCCCACACCCGCCACCGACCCCCGCAATCCAACCACCACGGCACGCAAACAGCATCCCCACGGGCATACAGAAACGCCAGACAGACAGACACCCACACCAAACGCAACACGACAATCAAAACCTTCCCCGACGTGCTTTGATGGCCCTGAGAAGGGCCGTTTTGGGCCGCGCGTCTCTTGCGCGCCACTAGACGACGACGGGGGGTGGGGACGACGGAGTCAAGCGCCAAACCCTTCCTTTCCCATCTCTTTCTCCTCTACTCTACTTCTTCTTCTTGGGCGAAGCCTTCGCCTTAGACGGCGTCGTCGCCTTCTTCGGGCGCGGCGCCTTCGGCTTCTTCGTCGGAACCTTGGCGGCCTTCTTCGCCTTCGACGGCGACTTGGCCTTGGCCGGCTTGGCCGCAGCCGCCTTCTTCGCACCCGCGGGAGCGGCCGACGCCGCAGACGCCTTCTTGGCGGCGCCCGCCTTCCGACCGGTCGCCGCCTTCACGCCACCAGCCTTCTTTGCGCCGGCCGCACGGGCGCCCTTCTTCTCCTTGCTGGCCGGAGCGGCGCGCTTCTTCTTGGCACCGCCAGCACGAGCCTTGCCGCCCTCGGCCGCCCCCCCGCCGCCGGCGCCGGCAAGCTTGAACGAGCCGGACGCGCCCTTCCCCTTCGTCTGCACCAGCTCGCCCGCCACGACGGCCGACTTGAGGTACTTCTTGATAAACGGCGCCAGCTTCTCCGCGTCCAGCTTGTAGTGCGCGGCTATGTACTTCTTGATCGCCTGCAGCGACGACCCGCCGCGCTCCTTCAGACTCTTGATGGCGGCCGTCACCATCTCAGAGGTGCGCGGGTGCGCAGGCTTGGCGCGCGGCTTCTTCGCAGACGACGCAGACTTGGCCTTCTTCGTAGTGCCGGTGGCGGCGGGTGCCGCAGCAGTCTCGTTCGTAGCCGCCTGATCTGCCATTTCGACGACGCGCGTAACACACAGCGAGAGCGAGCGGGACGGCAGGCAGGCACGCAAGCACAGCACAGCAGCAGAGAGCAGAGAATGGCTGTCGCATCATGGTGTAGTGTCCTCCAGGTTGACACTACTGGTGTGTGGGTGAAGTTCTGGTAGAATCGCTCTACCCTTCCTTCAACAAGTGGGACATCAGTGTCCTTCCAGGTTTTTCTTAGAGAGAAGCTTTTGGGTGTCTATGCTGCCCTGCTTCGTGGGCAATTTGATAATTGATGCTTGCTGCGGTTTTTTTTTTTTTTTTTTTTTCCCCAGCAGGTGTGGCTAGGCGCTACTTGTTACGTAGCAATGTCTTCTAATCTGGTAGGGCGGCAACGTCTGCTGGCCGTCTCAGCAGGTCCGGCCAGCGGAGTGTGCGTCGCCAGTGTGGACGTTGTCCCAGATTCCTTATCAGCGGGTTGGTGGATGTACCCGCTTTGTTGTAGAAGTTTGTGGCCGCTTCTTCGAATCGCCTGCGTAGCGGTTCGATGTCTGCGACCACGTGAGTGTCCTCCGTCGGGAAGTCCCTTGGGAGGTGAAGAGCTAACCTGAGAGCCCTGTTCTGCAGTTTTTGCAGCCGCTCCAGGTTAGTTTGCGCCGTGTTGCCCCACACTACCGCCGCGTATTCGAGGAGAGGTCGAATTACGGACTTATATAGCGTGAGGCCGACGCAGGTAGGCAGCGTCGTAGTGGGGTTTAGCAGTGGGTAGAGGAGTCTTAGTCTACCCAGTGCTTTGCCCCTGATGCTCTCCACGTGTGGCCTCCAGGTGAGGTGCCGGTCCAGTGTGACGCCCAGGTACTTCACAGTACCGTTCCACGGGACCGGGACGCCTCGGACCGAGACTGTGGGCGCGTCGTCCTTGACGTGTCTCGTCGCAATGACGATGGCCTGGGACTTCTCCCCATTGTACGCCAGGCGCCATTTTTTCGCCCAGTCAGTGAGGGCGTCGGTGGCCGTCTGAAGTTTCCGCTGCAACGCCTCGACGCATCTGCTGCGGCTGTACACGGCCGTGTCGTCCGCATACAGCGCCAGGTTGACGTGGGCTGTGCGCGGTGGGTCGGCCGTGTACAGAGAGTAGAGCGTCGGCCCAACGACCGAGCCTTGAGGTACACCCGCGAGTATGCGACGCTCCGTGGAGATTCCACTGTCTGCTCTGACGTGGAACGTTCTGCCCTCGAGGTAGCTCTGTAAGAGCTTCACGTGCGACACCGGGACGCCCAGGTCAAATAGTTTGAACAGGAGGCCCCGATGCCACACGGAGTCGAAGGCACGCGACACGTCGAGCAGGAGAGCGCCGAAATACTCGCGTCGGTCGATGGCACCGAACGCCTCCTCTGTTAGGCGCAGCAGCTGGTGTGTCGTGGCGTGTTGGCTCCTGAAGCCAAACTGTTCGTTTGGTAGTAGTTGTTCTGCCTCGATGATCGCCCGCAGGCGGACCAGATACAGGCGTTCGAATATTTTCGAAAGTGCTGGAAGCAGGCTGATTGGCCTGTAGTTTTTCGCCCTTCGAATGTCCTTCCCTGGCTTGGGGAGGGCTACTATTTCAGCATGCTTCCAGCACGACGGGAACTGTTTGCTGAGCAGCACCTGGTTGAAGGTTGACGCGAGGACGTCGGCTGCCGTGTCAGGTAGCTGCTTCAGCATTATGTTCGTTACGTCATCTGGTCCACCTGCTTTTTTAGCATTTAGGTGGCGAAGTTGCAGCTTGACTTCGTCGGCTGAGATCGGCGGAATGGCGTCTTCTACCTCGTCATACTCCGCATCGAGGAAGACGGGGAGGCGTTCTTCTACCATCTGGATGTGGGCGGCGTCTATCGGGTCGTCGACCGGAGTGAAATTCGCGGCGAACGCGTCCGCTAGGGCTTCTGCCTTCGCGTTCGGCTCGCTCACGAATTCGGCTCCCACTTGCAGCGGGGGAATCCGTTGCATACGGCGCAGGTAGCCTTTTACGGCTTTCCACGCCGAGCCGTCATCGATGTTTAGTTGCTCCACCTTGCGCGCCCACTCCTGATTGCGGTGCGTGTCTACATCGGCCTTGATATGCCGGCACAATCTATTTAATTCGCGCTTTGTGGCTCGATTTCTTGTCCTCTGCCACTCGCGCTGTAGGCGGTTCTTTTGCGCTATAGCCTCCCGGATGTGTCGTGGCAGAGGGTGTGGCCGGCAGTCGATGTTGGCGTCGTCTCTGACAGGCGTGGCCGCTGCCGCGGCGTCAACTATCGACTGCCTGATGTGTTGAAGTGCTGCGTCTGCTCCGTGTTCCGCCGCGTCCGGTGTGGCCTCAAGGGAATCGGCGACGGCGTTGCGGAACTCGTCCCAGCTGATGTCTCGTATGTCGAGCCCTCTCCGCTGTCTTGGGAGAGCGTCGGCGTCGAGGTCAAATATGACCGGTACGTGGTCGGAGGACATCTTTGGCCGCGTACCGGCCGTGACGTGCAGGCGAGCGCCCTTGATGATCATGATATCCAGGATATCCGGGTGGCCCCGGTTCCGTGGATATATTGTCGGTTCATGAGGACCGATGACGACAGCTTCGTGGCGTTCCGCGACATGGAGTAAGCGCCGCCCGCTTGTGTTGGTCGTCCTGCTGTTCCAGACCGCATGCTTCGCGTTGAAGTCTCCCCCCAGTATGATTTTTCCGGGGAGAGCCAGCAACTTGTTGTAGTCTCCCGGTAGGAGCGCTCCTCTAGGCGGTCTGTAGACAGCGACGAACGTTATGGCGCCGTGTGCCGTCTCCACTGATACGGCAGTCGCTTCTGTCTTTGCCAGTTCCGGTATTTGGACGCGGTGGTGTCGTAGCGTCCTCCGTACATACACCGCTGTGCCGCCTCCGTGTGTTGGCCTGTCGTCCCTGTAGCATTCGTAGTTCGCTACGCCGACTCGGACGCCAGGCTTAAGCCACGTTTCGGTGACGAGACATACGTCGATGTTCTCGTCCCGTATAAGCTGCCGGAATTCGCCTGCCTGCTTAAGGAGTCCCTCGGCGTTGAAGACGCAGGCTGTTAAACTCCTTAGCGCTTCAGGCATGATGGCTGCATGGTTGGATGGCGGATGCAACTTTCTGCACCACGGCCAGGAGCTCAGTCATCTGCTGCATCATTGTTTCCATGCAGCTGAGCATCCGTTCCACGCGGGCTTCATTGGCAGCGTTGCCGCCGACAACATGGCGCGCGTTGGTCTCCATTTGTCCGCCATCTTGTCGGGCGCCGACAGTATGGCGGGGAGCCGTGGGACGCCGCCATCTTGGCTCCGGGAAGTCCTTCGGGCTCGCAAGGTCAGGCGCGGCTGCCGGTGGTTGGTCCGCTGCGCGTGCCGGCGGGGCCGGGAAGGCTCGCGCTGATTGGCCCGCAACGCGCTGGGTCGCTGCAGGGAGGGGAGCCTGGCGCTGCAGGGGTGCAGCGGCCGGGACTACCTGCCTGCGCGGCAGCGCTGTGGGCGGGGCAACGGCGCTTTGTCCTGCAGATGGGCCAGCTGCCGGCTGGGCTGCGGTAGGCGGAGTCTGTCCGCCATTTCTCGTCGATGCGTGCGGAGCGGGGGCTCCATTTTGTGGCGCCGCATTGTCTGCGACTTGGCGCGCTTTTGCGGTCGTTGCCCTGCCTCGGCGGCCGCCTCTCCTGTTGTTCCGCTTCTTCCGGGGCTGGGTACTGCGTTGGCGGGAACTCTGCCTTTGTGTTCCATTGTCTTCGTTCCCGCGCGCGCGATCAGCGAAGTCGAGGAGCACTGGGCAGCCACGGTAACTTGCCACGTGTTTGCCTTGGCAGAGCTTGCAAGTCGGGGTGAAATCTTTGTGTGGCACCCCTTTAAGCGCGCACGACTCAGTTGAGTGTTGCTCGCCGCACTTCACGCAGTAGTCTGGCATTGCACAGTACTTACTGACGTGACCAGGTTCAAGGCAGCGGTAACATTGTGCGTAGGCCGCCTTGTTTCGCAGTTCTTCAGCTTTCACTTCCACATTGCCTATTTTTGTGAGGCTGAAGAGCTGCCTGTTATGAGTTGTATTGCTGGCTATTACCAGCATAAGTGGGCCACGCCTGCGTGTGCGAAAAGGGCGCATTCTTACGACCTCTTCGACCACGAATCCCATGTTCTCCAGGTCCTCCTTTACTTCTGAAGGCAGGATTGTGCGTGGCAAGTGCCGAAATACTACTTTGAGCGGCTTTGTTCTTAAGGGGCTGAACGTATAGTGCGACCACTTCTTGTCCTGCACCAGCTGAGACACTTTTTGATATTCTTCAGATGTTTTGGTGCATATTTTGAAAAGTTCGTCACCAGTCACGCGCACTGTATAGTTGTCTTTACCAATGCAGAGGCTGATAGCGTTTTGCAGCTCTCTAAAATGCTCGTCAAATTTTATGACAATTGGTGGCGGCTTGCGACGCTGTTGCGCCTTGGGGATTTCAATGTCCTCCTCCTCCGCATCACTAAGGGCGCCAAAGCTGTTACTCACGTTTACAGGTGTGGTGTCCTTTGTGAGCACAGCCTTTGCAGTTTTTCTCGCGGTGGTGAAGCCGTCTTTGTCGGTCGTGTTGGTGCGGCCGCGCCTGCGGTTCTGCTTGGAGGGGAGCGGTGGAGTGTTGCTTTCCCTCCTGTATTTGTTGACTGACGGTATGTCGCCAGTCAGGGCGCGTTTCCTTGAGGTAGGCTGCTGTTGCTGCGGTGCGTCGTGCTCCATGGCCTCCTCCTCCTCCTCGTCGCTATCCGGAAGTGGAGTAGCCAGAGCGTGGGGTAGCATCCCCACAAGCAGCTGAAGGGCTGCGTCAGAGTCACTTGGTGTGGATGTAACACCTGGTTGTGACGTATCCACAGATGTCGGCGTCACGGTCGCGGTAGCACACGGCACTGCGGTAACGGCACTATCACTTAATGACGCGGACACACCGGAAATTTCGCATAAACTAGTGTCGCTCCTTAGGGGAGGAGTACTATCGGTGGCACACGATTGTGCCGCCGACGTACTCGACTCTACCCTTGCGTGCAGGGACGCGGCCCTGTCCGCGGGAGTCGGCACTGTCGCTTCAGCTTGCGGCGTGGCGGAGCGCTCGGCGCGTACGTCCGTCTCGCACGGCATCGCTGACTCGAGTGAGCAGAGAATCACAAGGCCCAGCCAGTGTCGCGGGCGGGCGCGGACGGCCGAGAGAGCGGCCGCCACTCTGCGCGCCGCCGCGCCGCGCCTCCCGCGCTTGCTACCGCCCAACGTCCGACAGCCTGTGCGGAGCAGCCCCAAACCTGCGCCACAACCGCCCGCGCCTTTCAAACCACCGAGGATGGGGCTACACACAGCCACACCACAGTCGCCAACCAGTCGCCACGGCAGCGCCGCAAACCACGGCCAAACTGCAGCTACCGCGCGCTACAGCCTGGGTCGGCCCGCCGAGAATCGCCGCCCCCGCCCAAATGCCGCCCCCACAGCCCCAGCCGACGACCCGCCACAATGGCCAAACCTTCGGCAAAACTCCCACACCGTCGCCGCGGCAGCCCGGCCAGCGCGGCCGGCGCCACAGCCACACAAGCCGAGGCGTGCGGCGATGACGGCCGTGCAAACGCGCCTCCGCCGCCCCATCGCCTTCCGTCGCCCTCCCGCCGTTTCCCGATCGGCCCGCAGCCGTCGGGCCACATCGCGCGCCGTCCTCCTCCTCTCGCCCGCCAACATTCACAGCCGTTTCTCAACAATTGCCCGCCGCAAACGGACGCCGCCTGCGCAACAGGCGCCGCCGCCCCTCGCCGCTTCCGACCCAACCCCTCGACCGAGGCAAACCGCAATCCGAATCTACAGACCAACCCAATCTGCCGTCAGCACACACGACAGCCGACCTTACACGTTACGCGTTACACATTACGTTTACACGTCTAGGTTAGGTTAGGTTAGGTGGACGTGGGTTAGGTTAAGGGGACTTGGGTTAGGTTAAGCGTCAAACTTAGGTTAAGCATTCAAACACGTCAGGCGTCAGAGGTTAGGTTAGGTTAGGTTAAGGGGTCAGTGCTAGGTTAAGAAGCGTCAAACGTAGGTTAAAAAAGCGTTCAAACGTGAGGCGTGAGCCGGACAGCTTACCTTACGTAGACGTTAGGGGCTCCACAGGCTGAGCTCACCTCGCCACACCACAGGTTAGGTTCGGTTCGCTCGGCTCAGCGTAAAGCGCCGAGGTCAGGGTTACGTTCGTTCACCTTCGGGCGCCACACTTTCGGTTGAAAGGTCGCGACGGGACGACGTCGGCAGGCACGCCGCAAACGAACAAAAACGTACAGACGACGTCGAAAACCGCCGACAGACGGGGGAGCAGCACGACCACGACCACGACCAGATACCGAGCGCGAACGAGACACACGCGAACCACCCCCACCGGCCAAAGGGCACCACACAACAACCCAGAGCACCACGTGTCGACACCAGAGCAACCCGCCGCTCACGCGACATGGCTGGCACCGAAGGGCAACCGCCCGCAACTGCGCTTTCCGCGCCGGCCCGGATGCACGTCGTGCTACAACAACACCACTACCGTACACAGCCGCTGTTCACAACATCACTATCATGCGCGCCCGCGGCTCGCCGCCGTCGCAGTCGCAGCCCCAACGCCAGCACTTTTGCACCACCATTCACACGCACCGCAACACAGCTCGCCGACACAGCCGAACAAAACAAACACCACACAACAACAACAGCAGCAACAACAACGCCGCCGCCGCCGCCGCCGCCTCTACTTGTGCCGGCGACCCACCCCGCCGATGGCGCACCTTTCGCCAGCCGGCAATCGACACACACGCACCCACCCACCCCCCGGGGCCCAGTGCAAAAAACAAACAAAAAAAAAAAAACACACAAAAACAAAAAAACAAAACAACACAAACGACACGGGAAGCGCACACCGCCGCTTCGCGCGCACGCCACCAACCAGTCGTCGTCTCAAAATAACAAAATAAACTAACAACTAGGGCAACACAAAACAAAAACGCCTCGCACGAACCGCCCACAAAAAGGACAAGCACACGCACACGCACAGCCTCTGCTGACGACCACGACGCAGCGGCACGCTGCTCCTGTCCCGCGCCCCGCGCCCCACTCGATTCACAACTCACGCGACACCGTCAACGACGGGCTCGCTTCCCGCAACCTACCACCTTTCCGCCACGACGCACAGCCCCAGCCCCACCCGACGACGCCCGTGGCAACGACTGCACTTTCACCACCGCCTCCCCCTTCCCCCCCCAAAACACACACACACACACACACACACACACACACACACACACACACAGAGCCAGCCAAAAACGCACATGCACGTGCATCGCCACACGCCAACCAGTCAACGTCGACAACCACACGCAAGGCTCGAAACGAAACCGGCGTCCTTCCACGTTGCCATCAAGCTACGCGACACAAGACACAAGGAACCAACACAACAGCCGGCCCCACTAATTCCCACTCTCACGCCGCAAAAAGCACACCGAAACCGCCAAACGCACGCACATTCCCCTTCGCACTGACACCGACCGGCTCGCTACCACACACCTCTCGGCAGCCGTTTCACGCCAATTCGCCACACCGCCCACACAGTCGACAAGCGCCCGCCCTGTACGGCACACGCAACGACGCAGCGCAGCAAAGGGCGCCCGCAACACATACCTCTCCTCCCTCTCTCTCTCCGCCGCCCGACGCGCCAACCGCCACACCACACCGCCAGCCACTCGCAAATTGTGCACTGCCACCAGCCACACGTCCAACACGCCGCGCCGCCTCCGGCCACCCGCCAGGGGGCGCTCACGTCCGCGACAACAGCGTGGCCCGCCGGGCCGGGCCGAACCGAACCGAGCCGCCGCTGCTCTGCACTCGGCACGGCCACACCCTGCTGCAGACCGGGCTCGTCTCTCTGTACGCGTCTGCCTGCGCATCAACACAACACGACCTTTTATTTTTTTTTTTCCTCTCTACCGCCATCCCTTCTTCTCGCGTATTACTCGTTGTTGCAGCAGCGGCGCACACCTACACATCCACAGCCCCAGCCGAGCCGGCCTCACCTCAGGGCCCGCCGCCAGCGTCTCCTCCTCGGGCACAGGTGCGGTGCTGTGGCCGCCCATCCAACCGCATTGCTGGCCGTCCAGCCGCCAGGCGTTCCCACTGCCGCGAGCCACGCCGCGCACCGACCCTGCTGCAGAAAACGAAGCATAGCCAGAGACCGACCGATACACAAAGCAAGCCGTCGCCTCGCCTCTTGTCCTTCCTGCCTTCCTTCCGCCCCCGCCCTTCTCACACCACCGCCTCTCCACTTTCGCCCCCCCCCTCCTTTTTTTTTTTTGTTTTCTTCTTTCTTTCTTTCTTTCTTTCTTTCTTTCTTTCTTTCTTTCTTTCTTTCTTTCTTTGGCCCTCTCTCCTTCCCGCCATGGCGGTTACGGCACCGCCTGCAGCGGCAGATTTTTTGCGCCCACACGCCTACTCCTACCTACCACCATTAACCTTGCCCTGCCCTGCCCATCAACGTCGCAGTCGAACCGACGCTTGCCAACACACTGCCCACGTTCCTTTCTCTTTTCGGCCTACGCCCATTACGCGCCGCCGCCACAGCACCTTCCCTTCCCACAACACACCGACGTCATCACACGCACCCAAAACAGGGGCCACGACCGTGTTCCTCGCCCACTCCCATCCCGCACGGTACGCACATTCCCAACTACTAACCGCGCACCCTCCCTTTCCAATCTGTGTGTCTCTGTGTCTGTGTCCTGTCCGCGCGTGACGCCTCTCAACATCCGCCGTCCCCCGTCCCGTTTTCGCCCCCATGCCGTCGTCGCGCCGCCTCCTCCTCCCCGTCCACCGCCGCCCCTGTCCGCCCCGCACCACACCATACACCGCTGCTTGTCCCGGCCGTTGCCACCAAAGGCGCCGACCGCAAACGCGCCACGCCGCAGCCCCCGTGCGTCTCGCGCTCGCTTGCATCTCCGTGCCGACGCTGCCTCTCTTCCCGCTCGCACTCGACCTCGACAACACAGTCTTTGGCTCCGCCACTGCGTGTTCCGGTGGTACGCACGCTGCAACACGTATGTATTCATTACCAGAGCGATGGCGAGGCATGACAGCATCTCTGTCTGACCAGAGAGTTATTTATCGTTGCTAGTCGGCGCTTGGACCGCGCCAGACGACAGTAGTGGCACGCACCGGGTCACCAGGAACAGTTGTTATATATATTGTAGCGCGAGTCGGGAGAGGTAGTAGTCGGTCGACAGTAGTAGCGGGTGGACGGTTGTACTGAGCGGGCGTCGGCGGCGTGCTCTGCTCGTCTCGCGACTCTGGTCACGGTTCGGGACGATGTATAGTATATTGTGTTATAATCAAAAGGTAGTGTGAAGCTGCATTGCGCACATCTGATAACGTATGTTCATTGTACTTATTTTGTTCAACAACAAAAGCCCCACTATTACTTTTTTCTAAAGTAACTTTTGTCTTTTAACGAAAAAAACATTCACTTTTTAAAGACTACTTCCTATGGCATTTCCCTCCAAGGAGTGCAATTCATTACCAGCCAGCACTCATTCATTGCACACAGCTGTGTAAGGGGTATCTACAATTGAGGAGCGGATATAAATGCAATTTTTTGTTTTTTTTGTGTGTTGTAACCTCCCCGCAAAATTTAAAATAATGGACAATGTTATTTACGGATGCTAATGGACATTGCGCTAATTGTAACCTCGCCCACAATGAGAGGTATTGAAAATGGCAACAAACATGTGAAATTCGCAATCTGACTCAAATATAAATTCTTCACAACATTTAAAGTCCGTTCAGTGACAAGGAACTTCAATTAAACCGAAATATCGGTCTTTGGCCCTGTGCAAAACAATCAGAATTAAAGTCTTACCTCGGAATAAATGGATGTCACATTTCTGCTCTTGTTGTTGCGCAGCGCTTGGAGGAACTGCATTGCAAATCGTAATATTCTCTTTTTTTGTGATTTTAGTGAAATTTTTCTTCAAAGAAGTGGAATGAAATGTGAAGTGCAACGAACTCTTTAGTTCAATAAAAAATTAAATGTTTGAAAAATGCTTTTGAAATACAAATTATTATTGGGGAACTTGTTGGAGAATAATTACAATAAATAAACTTTTTCATTATCTAATGATTATATTAATTAACAGTATACCTTATTCACCATCTTGACCAGTGTTGCCGACCGCCTACATCACACAACCGCACTCGGCTGCTACTACTGACCGACCGCTCTGCATGACGACTATTAGCGTACTGCACGCGACGACTACTGACAGAGTACAGCCCTCAACTACACAGAGCTACAGACTCGCAACGACCGACTGACTGACTGACTGACTGACTGACTGACTGAGAACCGCTCGCAACACTCGCGCAGTCCAGCGCAAACTCTCTGGTCACAGATGCTACAATGTCTCGCCATCGCTGCTATGTTTACATACGTGTTTCAGTGTCTTTTTCATTGGGGTAACGATCTTTGGCTCTTTTTATTCTGAATACAGGGCCAAAGGTCAACGCTGCTGCCCTTATACAATTTATCAGGTTTCATTATGTCTGTTGCAATGTTACATACGGTTCATTCTTTCATTCATATTATCGTTGGGTTTGTTTTGTAGGGACGTCAACATTCTGGCACATTTTTATTATCATCGGACTCTCTGCTACTTGTGCAGGGAGGTTATACCTGGGCCCATTTCCATTTCCATTTACATTCTGATATTGATAGACTTTTTGTTTTCTTTTTTGTTTCTTGTTGTTTTTCCTTCTTTTGTTTTGTTTTGTTTTGTTTTTCCCGCTCTCACCACCACCGCCGCATCACGCCTTCCGTTTTCTTGGTTTCTTTTCTGTTCTTCAACTGCTTCAACATCGCCGCGCCCCATTTCCACACCACAGCCATCAGCCTCCAAGACGGGCAGGCGCAGTGTGCCATTTCCGGCGCACAAGCACACCCGTACGGTACTCTCCTCGCCCCCACGCCACCAACAACACAGCGACCACGCGGCTTTCAGGCATGGCACGGCACGGCACGGCACGGCACCGGCGAAATGCGCCGCCCCCGCCCCTCCGCGCATCCGTCCGTCTCGCCACGTTCACTGACAGCCGCGTCTGCGGCTACACCACGACAACCACAACACAACACCGCTCCCCTCCCTGGCAACTCATTGTTTTTCTCCTCCTCTTTTGCACAAACCACAACGCCGAGCACAGGCGCAAGCCACCCACACCGCGCCCCTCCCCGTCCCGTCTCTGGCCGCCGCTCCTCGTTTCCTCGTTTGCCCCCTCCCATCTCCCGAAATGCCATGCCAGCAGCGTTACGCATGCCCCTCCCCTGTCCACACAACACTACCGCCAAACGAACAGCCTTCCGGGCCACATGCAGGGCACGCCCACCTCCAAACACTGCCAATTCACGGACGCACGCACACACACACACACACACACACACTCACTTTCTCGACACCTTTCTGTACGGAGGGTGCGTCATCTCGACCGTGACAGAGTGACGGCAACTATCGACGATCCATTTCCCCCCACTGGTAAAACATGTCCACTAACACCTACATACATCATTCAAGTACACAGACAATAGCATACACACAATGGGAGGGCACACGAACATGGACGGCACGGCACTGTCATACACTCTTCCTCAGAACCATATCAACAAACGTTACGTACATCCGGGAAAGCGAAAGCGAAAGCAAAGGCAAAGCCCAATGCAGCCGTCAAAGGTAACGTTCACCACGGCAGACACTTGCAGCCGCGCCGCCGTTAAACGCATTTCAGTGCGGCTCCAATACGCCTCCGACACGGGAACGTTCCGTTGCTCTACGAATGCGTTTCTCCCCTTTTTCCCTTCCTCTCTCTTTTGCCCCCCCTCCTTGCACTCTTGCCTCATTCCTCACGTTCTGCCCAGACATTCGCCCGATCAAAGTCAACCTTTCGTTACCGTTCTCAGCGCGACGGTGTACAACAGTATGACGGGTGTGCCCAAGACTTCGGTTCCGTTGCGTGACGCCGGTCTATCGCGCCGATCGACAGTTACTCAGGGGGCGACGGATCGGACCACGTCACCGACACACAAAACACTTTCAAACAAACAAATACATACATACATACATACCGGATGGACACAGACAAACACGTGTACAGACATTCGCCAAACAAACGACCGCCGCCGCCGCCGCCGCCGTCTAGCGTCGCGCTTACTGTACTGCACTGGACACGCGTGCATCTTGAATGACGACATCGGTGTGCGTGCGTCGTACGCAATCAGTCAGACACGGCTATCAGAAATCAGAGTCGAATGGTACATCATCGTGCGTGTGTGCCGTACACGTACAGTACAATACAACAACAATGCGTCTTAATGGCACGTTCATTTCAACGTCACTCACACACCTCCACGCTGCAGTTACGTCGCACCATTGTCGAACTCAGCGTACAGCAAAGGGAATAGTGGGCGGCAAAAAAAAAAAAAAAAAAAAAAAAAACCAAACAAAAACATTTCACATTTCACCCTCGCCATGTATGATGTGCAACAAACAAACCCGCAAACGGCCGTCGTTACGGTGACACACAAGTCGCCGATCGCACTGTCCCCCCTCGCAGACAGGTAACACACACACACACACACACACACACACACACACACACACACACACACACACACACACACCAACACCAATGGGTCAAAAACCACTCCAACGAGGCGTGCCACCATTCCACGCCACGGCGACCAACCTCGTGGCCGTACCCCGCAACACGCTTTGACGCGCCCCCCCCCACCCACAATCAAAATGCACACATACATCACAGCCGTCCACACAAACAACAACAACAACAACAACAACAATTCCGCCCTTCCCGCAAAAGGCAAGTTGGTGGCCCTGAAAAGGGCCGTTTTGCCGCTCTCGCAACGGAGGAGCCTTCTCCATCCTTCCTTCCATTCCAGAGCCACCTCCTTACTTGGAGCTCGTGTACTTGGTCACCGCCTTCGTGCCCTCGCTCACGGCGTGCTTGGCCAGCTCGCCAGGCAGCAACAGCCGCACAGCGGTCTGGATCTCGCGGGACGTGATGGTCGAGCGCTTGTTGTAGTGCGCCAGGCGAGAAGCCTCGGCCGCAATGCGCTCGAAAATGTCGTTCACGAAGCTGTTCATGATGCTCATCGCCTTCGACGAGATGCCCGTGTCAGGGTGCACCTGCTTCAGCACCTTGTAGATGTAGATGGCATAGCTCTCCTTCCTCTTGCGCTTCTTCTTCTTGTCGCCCTTCGAAATGTTCTTCTGCGCCTTGCCAGCCTTCTTGGCGGCCTTCCCGCTAGTCTTGGGCGGCATCTCGAACGAACGTACGGCAGCAGCAACACCAGTAGCAAGCGCTCCGCTCTAGTCAGCGTCTCCCCACACAGTGGCACCCGCCGCCAGCCGCCGCCGCACCTTTACCAGCTCGCCCTGTTGCGGCCGCCGACCAATGGGGCGCGCGCGCAACCGGCCGCCGCACCCGAGCCCATAAAGCACCCCCACCCCGGCTGCGCCGGCACGCACTCCGCTGCTCGACTCGCTGCCGCTCGCACCGGTCGTTTTCGTTTCCGTTTCGTGTGCACCGTCGCTAGCCCATCGCCATGTCCGGACGCGGAAAGGGAGGCAAAGTCAAGGGCAAGTCAAAGTCCCGCTCAAGCAGGGCTGGGCTCCAGTTCCCGGTCGGCAGAATCCACCGCCTCCTGCGCAAGGGAAACTACGCAGAGCGCGTCGGCGCCGGGGCGCCCGTCTACCTCGCCGCCGTCATGGAGTACCTCGCGGCTGAGGTGCTCGAGCTGGCCGGAAACGCGGCCCGCGACAACAAGAAGACGCGCATCATCCCGCGCCACCTGCAGCTTGCCATCCGCAACGACGAGGAGCTCAACAAGCTCCTGTCGGGCGTCACCATCGCACAGGGTGGTGTCCTGCCCAACATCCAGGCCGTCCTGCTGCCAAAGAAGACCGAGAAGAAGGCCTAAAGGAGGCCAGGCAATCGCAGCGCCGCGTGCTCCCCTGCACGCAACGCGCTTTGCCGGCTCGGCCCACAACAATCGGCCATTTTCAGGGCCACCACACAAACCTACGTCCAAAGCAAAATTTCAGTCGTCCTCGCCGCACCTTGTTTTGTTTTTTAACTTTGCACTTTCAACAGCACAGCCGCCGCCGGCGCACGTCCGCCATCTTGTCGTCCACACAGCCCGTGTGGCCCAACAAACACACACACACACACACACACACACACACACATTTTGCACGGTCGCAGTCGCCTTCCAAACGACAACGGCAGCAATAATGACCATTGTTAAAGGGAGGCGTGTCGACACACCGCCCTCCACTCCCGCGCGCAACGGCCGTCGACACGAACGAAACAGCTGATCCGGCCGCCTATGCCCACACGCCTTGCCTCGGAAACCCCAACGCCGCCGCAAACACACAGAGCCAAACCACGCAAGCAAATAATCACCGCCTCTCGCACAACAACACACAGCCCGCCATCTCCGTCGCGATCGATACAAAGACACACAATAACAAACACAAACGAAGCAGCTCCACACACAGCCAGCCACATGACACGTTTCCTTTCCTTCTCCCCTCCCAGTCACATCACGTCGCTCAAACGGAAAGAAAGAAAGAAACAAACAAACAAACAAACACAGCGCACACACGCAGCAACAACACAGACTCTTTCGCACTTTTCAACTTCCGAACAGTGTGGTGGCCCTGAAAAGGGCCGTTTTCTAGTCTCTCCCACCCACAGGCACGGCCGCGGGAAGGCCAGCGCCCGCTGCGACGCAGCCTAACCGCCGAAACCGTACAGGGTGCGCCCCTGCCTCTTCAGGGCGTACACCACGTCCATGGCCGTCACAGTCTTGCGCTTGGCGTGCTCAGTGTACGTCACCGCGTCGCGGATCACGTTCTCCAGGAACACCTTCAGCACCCCGCGGGTCTCCTCGTAGATCAGACCAGAGATGCGCTTCACGCCGCCCCTGCGAGCCAGGCAGCGGATGGCGGGCTTCGTGATGCCCTGGATGTTGTCGCGCAACACCTTGCGGTGCCGCTTGGCGCCACCCTTGCCGAGCCCCTTTCCTCCCTTGCCGCGGCCTGTCATCCTTCCTCGGGCAAAGCAAAACGTGCACAAACAGCAGCTGCAGCGGCTCGCGAGTCGGCTACGGTCTGCGCCCAGCGCGCCCGCCGCCCCCCTATATAGACTCTGGCCCGCCCTCCCCCCACCACGCGCAACCGAGGGCATATAAGCGCAGCACGGAGGCGCGCGGGCCCATTCCGAGCTGCGATGTCTCTTGCGAATGTTGTGTGTTCTGGAGCTGAGGGTGTGGCGGATCGCCGCCTGGCGGAGCTAGCTTCGTCGGCGGCCCCATCCGGCCCCCCACCTACGACAACCCGGCCAATTGACCCGGACCCTGAGATGGCTCATTCTTTGGATTCTCCGCCTGGACGTACTGTCTCCTCCGCGGGCGGCTTACCGCCGACGCCGTCCTTTTCTGCAGATTCTTCAGGGCGATGTGGTATCGATTCAGAAATCGATACCGCCGCCCTTAGGCGGTTAGATAGGGCACATGGCGCGTCAGGGCCCCCTTCACGTGGGACCAGCCCGCGCGCGCCGAGGCAAAGTCAGGATTTCCTTCGTCCCTCGTCCGCCCTCGACATGCCGGACATTTCTGATGCGGTCAATGTCCCTGAGGAGTCGGACTGCGATTCCCTTGGCTGCTTCATGGATGACAGTGACATCGCGGAGGGCCTGGAGGAACGCCTCACCGCTCTCCGTGACGCTGCAGAGGAAGAGGGCCAACAGGTCGACCCTGTCCGGCGTCAGACCGCCCTCTACCCCAACATGACTGCCGCGGCCGCCGACAGCGATACCGGGGGCGGGATGGAGTTCGACGACGACCATCGGCGCCCGGTCGCTGAGCGCCGGAAGCGGCAGTTAGCCTCCTCATCGGACTCTGAGGCCCCTCCGCCCGCTGACCGCGGGCACACCAAGAAGAAGAAGGCCGTTATTGACGCGGAGGGCTTCCAGGTGCCGCGCAGAACGGCACCTCGTCGCCAGATCACCACGTCCTTGTCGGACGTGCCCGTCAGCAACGCGTTCGCGGCTATTGATGGTGCCGCGGACGCCCCACCCCCTCCCCCGCCCCCACCACCGTCGGCCACCCCTCCT
The DNA here is from genome assembly GCF_021461395.2 of Schistocerca americana. Taxonomy (NCBI): domain Eukaryota; kingdom Metazoa; phylum Arthropoda; class Insecta; order Orthoptera; family Acrididae; genus Schistocerca; species Schistocerca americana. The sequence continues at coordinate 74,838,264 of NC_060126.1, read as the reverse complement.
GCCCCCCCGCCCATATCCATCCAACACAAGGGGCCCTTCAAGGTGCTTTTAGATCTCCTCACTACTCACACTGACTTCCCCTTCCGTATAAAATGGATGGGTAATGATGACTATCGACTGTTTGTACAGTCCCCCGCTGACCTTGCTAAGTCCCTTATTATCCTAAGCAAGTTCAACATCGGTTTCTCCACCCCTCCTAAACGGGCCCGCCGCATCAGGGTTGTTGTCAGGGGGCTCCCTATGGAGTATTCTGATGATGACCTGCGGACGGCGCTTGCGTCTTTGAACATTACCCCTACAGTTATATCCCGGATCATCTCCCCTCGAACCCGACGCCCCACCCCTCTCTTTTTCGTCTCCGCTCCTGACACGCCGGAGAACCACCCCCTCCTCACCCTCTCGCTCCTCGATCACGTTAGCGTGACGATGGAGAAGCCGCGCTCCAGGAGGATGACCCTGGTCTGCTACCGCTGCCAGGGATTGGCGCACTTCGCGGGTGACTGCACCCGCGAGGTGCGTTGCGTAAAGTGTGCTGGAGGTCACGCCTCCTCGGAGTGCTCTAAACCCCGAGACGTCCCCCCCACCTGCGCCCGCTGTGGCGGGAATCACACTGGCAGTTATATGGGCTGCCCCAGAATTAAGTCTTTCAAGGCAAGCCAGAAACGGTTTGCAGGGACATCGGCGGCGGTCCGCCCGGGCACCAGTTACTCTGGTGCGCTGGTCGGCTCGGCGTCGCGGGCCCACCCCCACCTTGCGTCTCGTTCCCATTCCGCCCCTCTGGGCTCCTACCCACCCCCGCTCCTCTCCCTCCCCATCGTACCCCCTCCAACAGCCTTCCCTCCCTTCCCCACCCAGCAGGTGTCAAGCACTGCTTCCCCCTCCTCCCAGCGGGTGTCACGCTCCGCTGTTCCTTCCCCATCCCCCCGGCAGGCGTTAAGCACTGCCTCCCCCTCTCCCACCCTGGTACACTCTCAACAGCACCCTGTCCCCACCCCTTCCTCTGTTCCCACCCCCCTTGGTGACCTCATCGCCACTGTTGTTGAGGCACTGACCTCAGCCATTTCCGCCACCTTCACCTCCCTCCTCCAATCCCTCCCACACCAACTTGCCACCGCCCTCTCCCAATCCATGTCCCCCATCGCCCCTCCCGCTCCCATTCCAACCAGTCATGGCTGTTAGACATCACGGATTGACAACCATGATCTGGAATGCCAACGGTCTCCACAAACAACAGGGCGAGTTCCGACAGTTCCTCCTGGATGAGAGGGTTGATGTTTGCCTTGTTGCTGAGACGCACCTCAAACCCGGTGTTTTTGTCCGTGTAGCAAACTACTCCTGCTACCGGACAGACAGGCCCACCGCCTATGGTGGCACGGCGGTGTACGTGCGTAACTCCCTCCGCCACCACCCTATTCCCCTCCCCCCACTTCACACTGTGGAAGCCACTGGCATTGTCGTCCACACGGTGAGGGGTCCCATTACGTTCGTGGCTCTCTACAGGCCACCACGAGGCCTTCTCGAAACACCGGACTATGAAGCATTGCTGTCGCTCGGCAACGACGTCTTCGTTGGCGGTGACTTCAATGCCAAACATGCTGCCTGGAACAGTAGGTTAACCAACACATCCGGTCGTCGACTCCTCCGGGTCGCAGAGCGGCATCATGCCCGCACCATCGGCCCGCACGACCCCACCATTTACCCTTCTGGTGGACGTGCCCCAGATGTCCTAGACATCGCAGTGGTGAAAGGTCTACCCCACCCCATCACTGCAGCCACCCGCATCGCTCTAGCCTCCGATCACCGACCGGTCATCTGTTCCATCGATCTCGCTGGAACATCGACCGTGCCGAGGGAAGGCCTAGACATCCGCGGTATTGACTGGCAGTCCTACCAGAGACGGGTCGAAGCAGCCCTACCCACACTACCTGCTGCCGATCACACGGACGCAGATCGTACCCTCATCCACCTCACCACCGTTGTGCTAGATGCTGCAACAGCAGCGACCCCTCCCCGTCCGCACCGGCCCCCGGATCATCTGCGTCCGCTCCCCCCCCACATCCTTGCTCTCATCACAGAGAAAAACCGGACCACCCGTGAATGGCAGCTCACTCGGAATCCGGCAACCAAGCGCCTCATCAATAGATTACAGCGCCAAATCAAGGCTGCGGTGCAAGACCACCGCAATCAGGCTTGGGAGAACAAAATCTCTGCCATTGACCTGCGTGACCCGTCTGCTTGGCGGCTCACAAAAAGCCTTTTGAGACGAGGGCAACGGATCCCCCCCCTACAGGTCGGCAATGACTTTGCGTCCGAACCAGACGCCAAGGCTAACGCCTTGGCTGATGTCTTCGCGCGCAACTTCACCCCGGTCAATGACCCCATTGACCCCGACCATATTCGCCTGGTCACGGCACGCCTCCCTCAATTCCTTGCCGTCCAGGACCCTGAGGATGAAATCACCCCCATTAACGAAGAGGAGGTTGCACTGCAATTGCGGTACCTCAAATCCAAGAAAGCTGGCGGCCCCGATAAGCTGACGAATGCCCTCCTCAAGCAATTACCCCCAGCTTCTATTCCCATCCTGACGGCCACATTCAACAACATCCTCACAACCAGGCAATATCCCTCTGCCTGGAAACACGCTGAAGTGGTCGCCATACCCAAGGCTGGGAAGGATCTTCGTTCCCCTGCCAGCTACCGCCCCATCAGCCTCTTGCCCGCCATCTCCAAGGTGTTCGAGAGGCTGTACCTTAAACGACTGCTCATCCACATTGCCCGAGAACGAGTCCTCCCTGATGAGCAGTTTGGCTTCAGGCAGGGCCACGCCACCACTCACCAACTCCTGCGCCTAGTAGAAGAGGCACTGGACGCCATTGAACGTAGGGAGTACTTCGGGGCCATACTCCTCGACGTGTCCAGGGCGTTTGACTCGGTCTGGCACGAAGGGCTGCTCTACAAATTATTCTCCCTTGGCTTCCCAGTGTCCCATGTACGGCTAATAGCCACATACCTGGAAGGTCGCACCTTCCATGTTAGGATCCCTGACGGGAAATCCACGCGACGACGCATCAGGGCAGGAGTACCACAGGGCAGCGTACTTGGGCCGCTACTCTACTCCCTCTTCACAGCTGATCTGCCCTCTGCGCCGAGGGTACATTTAGCTCTCTACGCAGATGACACTGCACTCTTCTCTCGTTCTCGGAGTGCGGCAGTTCTTCAACAGCGGCTCCAGGGGGCTACAGATTCCCTAACCGACTGGGCTAGGACCTGGCGTCTGGCATTTAATCCTTCCAAGACCCAAGCCCTTATCATCTGCCGACGCCGTATTCCCGTTCGGCTCCCTCAGGTGGCGGTCCTTGGTACCCCAGTCCCCTGGACTCGTACTGCAAAGTACTTGGGTGTTACCCTGGACCAACGCCTAACCTGGCGCCCCCACATCGACGAGGTGCGTCGTAAGGCAATGGGGCGGCTATGCCTGCTCTACCCTCTCATCAACCCAACCTCTTCCCTCCCCACGCACCTTGCTGTTAGACTGTACACCTCCCTTGTTCGCCCCATCCTTGAATACGCGGTGGTGGTGTGGGGCAATGCTGCCCCCACCCACCTCCGCCGACTCCAAACCGTCCAGAACCGGGCTCTCCGGCGTGCCCTCCGCCTCCCCTTCGACTTCCCAACCCGCGAGCTCCACCTCCTGGCTGAAGTGCCGCTCCTTCGTACCCGCATCCTCTCCGCCGCCCACTCCTTTTACCACAAAACTCGTCACTCTCCTAATCCCTTAATCCTTTCCCTGGGCACCCGTGTTCACCGACTAGCCACCACTCGATGGCCCGACCTTTTATTTCGCCCCCCGTGACCTCGCCTGCACCAGGCCCCTCATCTCATGCCGACTACCTCCCTCACGTCATAGATTATTCCCCCCCACATGCCATGTCATTCGCTCCCCCAACACACCTCCCCCTTCCCCCCACACTACCCCCAATGTTGGCCTAATCATGATAGGCCCTTCTTTTTTCCACTTCTTCAACTGTCACCCTCTGACTTCTTTCTCTTTCCCCCTCCCCCCAATTCGCCATGTCAAGAATGCCTGCCGCCGCCATCGCGTCGCCGCTACGAAGCAGAAGAGGCCAGGATAATGGCCGTTCGCTTTCACTCACTCTCACTATTCCTCCTTCTGTCCTTTCTTCTGTAACTAATCGTCATTCCCGGCCAGTCAATTGGGCCGTTCGTTTTCCTTTTCTCTCACTGTCTCTCTTACTATCCTTTCCTCTTTCTTTAAAAAAAAAAAAAAAAAAAAAAAAAAAAAAAAAAAAAAAAAAAAAAAAAAATATTGCACAAAGCATCAAGCAGAACAATAACGCCATGAAATTTGGATAGCCAAACCGTCATGCCAGAAGGTGAAGCGCCTTGTTGCGCTAGTACTTCGCCCTCAGTCGAGGATATCTTCCTCAGTCAATTGTGCAGGTTCGCGCGGGCCCGTTGTCAAGGCAGCACCGGACGCCGCGCCGCACCTAACCTCCACGCACGCCGCTCCGCTACCGCTACCGCTATGGCCCGCACAAAGCAAACGGTCCGCAAGTCCACCGGCGGAAAGGCGCCGCGCAAACAGCTCGCCACCAAGGCGGCGAGGAAGAGCGCGCCCGCCACCGGAGGCGTCAAGAAGCCCCACCGCTACAGGCCGGGCACCGTCGCCCTGCGAGAAATCAGGCGCTACCAGAAGAGCACAGAGCTGCTCATCCGCAAGCTGCCATTCCAGCGCCTAGTGCGCGAGATCGCCCAGGACTTCAAGACCGACCTGCGCTTCCAGAGCTCCGCAGTCATGGCCCTGCAGGAGGCCAGCGAGGCCTACCTCGTCGGCCTCTTCGAAGACACCAACCTGTGCGCAATCCACGCCAAGCGCGTCACCATCATGCCCAAGGACATCCAGCTCGCTCGCCGCATCCGCGGCGAGCGCGCCTAAACCGCGCCGCGGCACCGCACCGCACAAACAAAAACGGCCCTTTTCAGGGCCACTAACATCTCTCCGTCGCGAGCAAACTTTGTCGGTCGCCTGCCTCTCGCCCCGCAACCCCAAAACAAACAAACAAAAACCACCACTTCCCGTCCGTCCGCCACACCCGCTCACTCTGCCTGCCTGCTAGCAGCGCGCAACAATCACACATCATCCCTCCCCGGCGCTCAAAGCGCACAATACCCAACGGCCGACGTCACACCGCACGGGTGGCTGGCCGGCCGCCGCTTTCGTTTTTCGAAATCAAAAAAACCCGCACTCCACTCCGACGGCCAACGGCCAGGCAGGCGCTCTCGCTCGCTCTACACGCCACCGAAATCCCCCGCCGACTCCTTCCCACATCTCAACGTGCCCCCCGTTGCAAAACATAACACACACACACACAAAGGAACAAAACAAAGACCAGACACGACTCGACTCGACAAGACAGACATCCGAGAAGAACGCCAACCAACGTATTCAAACAAAACAACGTGACAGAAAACCAACCGTCGGCCGCCGCCACAAACACGGCGACAATCAACCACGACAACAACAACAACAACAACAACAACAACAACAACAACACCGCTTACCGCTACCGCCGCCCACACCCGCCACCGACCCCCGCAATCCAACCACCACGGCACGCAAACAGCATCCCCACGGGCATACAGAAACGCCAGACAGACAGACACCCACACCAAACGCAACACGACAATCAAAACCTTCCCCGACGTGCTTTGATGGCCCTGAGAAGGGCCGTTTTGGGCCGCGCGTCTCTTGCGCGCCACTAGACGACGACGGGGGGTGGGGACGACGGAGTCAAGCGCCAAACCCTTCCTTTCCCATCTCTTTCTCCTCTACTCTACTTCTTCTTCTTGGGCGAAGCCTTCGCCTTAGACGGCGTCGTCGCCTTCTTCGGGCGCGGCGCCTTCGGCTTCTTCGTCGGAACCTTGGCGGCCTTCTTCGCCTTCGACGGCGACTTGGCCTTGGCCGGCTTGGCCGCAGCCGCCTTCTTCGCACCCGCGGGAGCGGCCGACGCCGCAGACGCCTTCTTGGCGGCGCCCGCCTTCCGACCGGTCGCCGCCTTCACGCCACCAGCCTTCTTTGCGCCGGCCGCACGGGCGCCCTTCTTCTCCTTGCTGGCCGGAGCGGCGCGCTTCTTCTTGGCACCGATAGCACGAGCCTTGCCGCCCTCGGCCGCCCCCCCGCCGCCGGCGCCGGCAAGCTTGAACGAGCCGGACGCGCCCTTCCCCTTCGTCTGCACCAGCTCGCCCGCCACGACGGCCGACTTGAGGTACTTCTTGATAAACGGCGCCAGCTTCTCCGCGTCCAGCTTGTAGTGCGCGGCTATGTACTTCTTGATCGCCTGCAGCGACGACCCGCCGCGCTCCTTCAGACTCTTGATGGCGGCCGTCACCATCTCAGAGGTGCGCGGGTGCGCAGGCTTGGCGCGCGGCTTCTTCGCAGACGACGCAGACTTGGCCTTCTTCGTAGTGCCGGTGGCGGCGGGTGCCGCAGCAGTCTCGTTCGTAGCCGCCTGATCTGCCATTTCGACGACGCGCGTAACACACAGCGAGAGCGAGCGGGACGGCAGGCAGGCACGCAAGCACAGCACAGCAGCAGAGAGCAGAGAATCACAAGGCCCAGCCAGTGTCGCGGGCGGGCGCGGACGGCCGAGAGAGCGGCCGCCACTCTGCGCGCCGCCGCGCCGCGCCTCCCGCGCTTGCTACCGCCCAACGTCCGACAGCCTGTGCGGAGCAGCCCCAAACCTGCGCCACAACCGCCCGCGCCTTTCAAACCACCGAGGATGGGGCTACACACAGCCACACCACAGTCGCCAACCAGTCGCCACGGCAGCGCCGCAAACCACGGCCAAACTGCAGCTACCGCGCGCTACAGCCTGGGTCGGCCCGCCGAGAATCGCCGCCCCCGCCCAAATGCCGCCCCCACAGCCCCAGCCGACGACCCGCCACAATGGCCAAACCTTCGGCAAAACTCCCACACCGTCGCCGCGGCAGCCCGGCCAGCGCGGCCGGCGCCACAGCCACACAAGCCGAGGCGTGCGGCGATGACGGCCGTGCAAACGCGCCTCCGCCGCCCCATCGCCTTCCGTCGCCCTCCCGCCGTTTCCCGATCGGCCCGCAGCCGTCGGGCCACATCGCGCGCCGTCCTCCTCCTCTCGCCCGCCAACATTCACAGCCGTTTCTCAACAATTGCCCGCCGCAAACGGACGCCGCCTGCGCAACAGGCGCCGCCGCCCCTCGCCGCTTCCGACCCAACCCCTCGACCGAGGCAAACCGCAATCCGAATCTACAGACCAACCCAATCTGCCGTCAGCACACACGACAGCCGACCTTACACGTTACGCGTTACACATTACGTTTACACGTCTAGGTTAGGTTAGGTTAGGTGGACGTGGGTTAGGTTAAGGGGACTTGGGTTAGGTTAAGCGTCAAACTTAGGTTAAGCATTCAAACACGTCAGGCGTCAGAGGTTAGGTTAGGTTAGGTTAAGGGGTCAGTGCTAGGTTAAGAAGCGTCAAACGTAGGTTAAAAAAGCGTTCAAACGTGAGGCGTGAGCCGGACAGCTTACCTTACGTAGACGTTAGGGGCTCCACAGGCTGAGCTCACCTCGCCACACCACAGGTTAGGTTCGGTTCGCTCGGCTCAGCGTAAAGCGCCGAGGTCAGGGTTACGTTCGTTCACCTTCGGGCGCCACACTTTCGGTTGAAAGGTCGCGACGGGACGACGTCGGCAGGCACGCCGCAAACGAACAAAAACGTACAGACGACGTCGAAAACCGCCGACAGACGGGGGAGCAGCACGACCACGACCACGACCAGATACCGAGCGCGAACGAGACACACGCGAACCACCCCCACCGGCCAAAGGGGACCACACAACAACCCAGAGCACCACGTGTCGACACCAGAGCAACCCGCCGCTCACGCGACATGGCTGGCACCGAAGGGCAACCGCCCGCAACTGCGCTTTCCGCGCCGGCCCGGATGCACGTCGTGCTACAACAACACCACTACCGTACACAGCCGCTGTTCACAACATCACTATCATGCGCGCCCGCGGCTCGCCGCCGTCGCAGTCGCAGCCCCAACGCCAGCACTTTTGCACCACCATTCACACGCACCGCAACACAGCTCGCCGACACAGCCGAACAAAACAAACACCACACAACAACAACAGCAGCAACAACAACGCCGCCGCCGCCGCCGCCGCCTCTACTTGTGCCGGCGACCCACCCCGCCGATGGCGCACCTTTCGCCAGCCGGCAATCGACACACACGCACCCACCCACCCCCCGGGGCCCAGTGCAAAAAACAAACAAAAAAAAAAAAAAACACACAAAAACAAAAAAACAAAACAACACAAACGACACGGGAAGCGCACACCGCCGCTTCGCGCGCACGCCACCAACCAGTCGTCGTCTCAAAATAACAAAATAAACTAACAACTAGGGCAACACAAAACAAAAACGCCTCGCACGAACCGCCCACAAAAAGGACAAGCACACGCACACGCACAGCCTCTGCTGACGACCACGACGCAGCGGCACGCTGCTCCTGTCCCGCGCCCCGCGCCCCACTCGATTCACAACTCACGCGACACCGTCAACGACGGGCTCGCTTCCCGCAACCTACCACCTTTCCGCCACGACGCACAGCCCCAGCCCCACCCGACGACGCCCGTGGCAACGACTGCACTTTCACCACCGCCTCCCCCTTCCCCCCCCAAAACACACACACACACACACACACACACACACACACACACACACACACACACACACAGAGCCAGCCAAAAACGCACATGCACGTGCATCGCCACACGCCAACCAGTCAACGTCGACAACCACACGCAAGGCTCGAAACGAAACCGGCGTCCTTCCACGTTGCCATCAAGCTACGCGACACAAGACACAAGGAACCAACACAACAGCCGGCCCCACTAATTCCCACTCTCACGCCGCAAAAAGCACACCGAAACCGCCAAACGCACGCACATTCCCCTTCGCACTGACACCGACCGGCTCGCTACCACACACCTCTCGGCAGCCGTTTCACGCCAATTCGCCACACCGCCCACACAGTCGACAAGCGCCCGCCCTGTACGGCACACGCAACGACGCAGCGCAGCAAAGGGCGCCCGCAACACATACCTCTCCTCCCTCTCTCTCTCCGCCGCCCGACGCGCCAACCGCCACACCACACCGCCAGCCACTCGCAAATTGTGCACTGCCACCAGCCACACGTCCAACACGCCGCGCCGCCTCCGGCCACCCGCCAGGGGGCGCTCACGTCCGCGACAACAGCGCGGCCCGCCGGGCCGGGCCGAACCGAACCGAGCCGCCGCTGCTCTGCACTCGGCACGGCCACACCCTGCTGCAGACCGGGCTCGTCTCTCTGTACGCGTCTGCCTGCGCATCAACACAACACGACCTTTTATTTTTTTTTTTCCTCTCTACCGCCATCCCTTCTTCTCGCGTATTACTCGTTGTTGCAGCAGCGGCGCACACCTACACATCCACAGCCCCAGCCGAGCCGGCCTCACCTCAGGGCCCGCCGCCAGCGTCTCCTCCTCGGGCACAGGTGCGGTGCTGTGGCCGCCCATCCAACCGCATTGCTGGCCGTCCAGCCGCCAGGCGTTCCCACTGCCGCGAGCCACGCCGCGCACCGACCCTGCTGCAGAAAACGAAGCATAGCCAGAGACCGACCGATACACAAAGCAAGCCGTCGCCTCGCCTCTTGTCCTTCCTGCCTTCCTTCCGCCCCCGCCCTTCTCACACCACCGCCTCTCCACTTTCGCCCCCCCCCCCTCCTTTTTTTTTTTTTGTTTTCTTCTTTCTTTCTTTCTTTCTTTCTTTCTTTCTTTCTTTCTTTCTTTCTTTCTTTCTTTCTTTCTTTCTTTCTTTGGCCCTCTCTCCTTCCCGCCATGGCGGTTACGGCACCGCCTGCAGCGGCAGATTTTTTGCGCCCACACGCCTACTCCTACCTACCACCATTAACCTTGCCCTGCCCTGCCCATCAACGTCGCAGTCGAACCGACGCTTGCCAACACACTGCCCACGTTCCTTTCTCTTTTCGGCCTACGCCCATTACGCGCCGCCGCCACAGCACCTTCCCTTCCCACAACACACCGACGTCATCACACGCACCCAAAACAGGGGCCACGACCGTGTTCCTCGCCCACTCCCATCCCGCACGGTACGCACATTCCCAACTACTAACCGCGCACCCTCCCTTTCCAATCTGTGTGTCTCTGTGTCTGTGTCCTGTCCGCGCGTGACGCCTCTCAACATCCGCCGTCCCCCGTCCCGTTTTCGCCCCCATGCCGTCGTCGCGCCGCCTCCTCCTCCCCGTCCACCGCCGCCCCTGTCCGCCCCGCACCACACCATACACCGCTGCTTGTCCCGGCCGTTGCCACCAAAGGCGCCGACCGCAAACGCGCCACGCCGCAGCCCCCGTGCGTCTCGCGCTCGCTTGCATCTCCGTGCCGACGCTGCCTCTCTTCCCGCTCGCACTCGACCTCGACAACACAGTCTTTGGCTCCGCCACTGCGTGTTCCGGTGGTACGCACGCTGCAACACGTATGTATTCATTACCAGAGCGATGGCGAGGCATGACAGCATCTCTGTCTGACCAGAGAGTTATTTATCGTTGCTAGTCGGCGCTTGGACCGCGCCAGACGACAGTAGTGGCACGCACCGGGTCGCCAGGAACAGTTGTTATATATATTGTAGCGCGAGTCGGGAGAGGTAGTAGTCGGTCGACAGTAGTAGCGGGTGGACGGTTGTACTGAGCGGGCGTCGGCGGCGTGCTCTGCTCGTCTCGCGACTCTGGTCACGGTTCGGGACGATGTATAGTATATTGTGTTATAATCAAAAGGTAGTGTGAAGCTGCATTGCGCACATCTGATAACGTATGTTCATTGTACTTATTTTGTTCAACAACAAAAGCCCCACTATTACTTTTTTCTAAAGTAACTTTTGTCTTTTAACGAAAAAAACATTCACTTTTTAAAGACTACTTCCTATGGCATTTCCCTCCAAGGAGTGCAATTCATTACCAGCCAGCACTCATTCATTGCACACAGCTGTGTAAGGGGTATCTACAATTGAGGAGCGGATATAAATGCAATTTTTTGTTTTTTTTGTGTGTTGTAACCTCCCCGCAAAATTTAAAATAATGGACAATGTTATTTACGGATGCTAATGGACATTGCGCTAATTGTAACCTCGCCCACAATGAGAGGTATTGAAAATGGCAACAAACATGTGAAATTCGCAATCTGACTCAAATATAAATTCTTCACAACATTTAAAGTCCGTTCAGTGACAAGGAACTTCAATTAAACCGAAATATCGGTCTTTGGCCCTGTGCAAAACAATCAGAATTAAAGTCTTACCTCGGAATAAATGGATGTCACATTTCTGCTCTTGTTGTTGCGCAGCGCTTGGAGGAACTGCATTGCAAATCGTAATATTCTCTTTTTTTGTGATTTTAGTGAAATTTTTCTTCAAAGAAGTGGAATGAAATGTGAAGTGCAACGAACTCTTTAGTTCAATAAAAAATTAAATGTTTGAAAAATGCTTTTGAAATACAAATTATTATTGGGGAACTTGTTGGAGAATAATTACAATAAATAAACTTTTTCATTATCTAATGATTATATTAATTAACAGTATACCTTATTCACCATCTTGACCAGTGTTGCCGACCGCCTACATCACACAACCGCACTCGGCTGCTACTACTGACCGACCGCTCTGCATGACGACTATTAGCGTACTGCACGCGACGACTACTGACAGAGTACAGCCCTCAACTACACAGAGCTACAGACTCGCAACGACCGACTGACTGACTGACTGACTGACTGACTGACTGAGAACCGCTCGCAACACTCGCGCAGTCCAGCGCAAACTCTCTGGTCACAGATGCTACAATGTCTCGCCATCGCTGCTATGTTTACATACGTGTTTCAGTGTCTTTTTCATTGGGGTAACGATCTTTGGCTCTTTTTATTCTGAATACAGGGCCAAAGGTCAACGCTGCTGCCCTTATACAATTTATCAGGTTTCATTATGTCTGTTGCAATGTTACATACGGTTCATTCTTTCATTCATATTATCGTTGGGTTTGTTTTGTAGGGACGTCAACATTCTGGCACATTTTTATTATCATCGGACTCTCTGCTACTTGTGCAGGGAGGTTATACCTGGGTCCATTTCCATTTCCATTTACATTCTGATATTGATAGACTTTTTGTTTTCTTTTTTGTTTCTTGTTGTTTTTCCTTCTTTTGTTTTGTTTTGTTTTGTTTTTCCCGCTCTCACCACCACCGCCGCATCACGCCTTCCGTTTTCTTGGTTTCTTTTCTGTTCTTCAACTGCTTCAACATCGCCGCGCCCCATTTCCACACCACAGCCATCAGCCTCCAAGACGGGCAGGCGCAGTGTGCCATTTCCGGCGCACAAGCACACCCGTACGGTACTCTCCTCGCCCCCACGCCACCAACAACACAGCGACCACGCGGCTTTCAGGCATGGCACGGCACGGCACGGCACGGCACCGGCGAAATGCGCCGCCCCCGCCCCTCCGCGCATCCGTCCGTCTCGCCACGTTCACTGACAGCCGCGTCTGCGGCTACACCACGACAACCACAACACAACACCGCTCCCCTCCCTGGCAACTCATTGTTTTTCTCCTCCTCTTTTGCACAAACCACAACGCCGAGCACAGGCGCAAGCCACCCACACCGCGCCCCTCCCCGTCCCGTCTCTGGCCGCCGCTCCTCGTTTCCTCGTTTGCCCCCTCCCATCTCCCGAAATGCCATGCCAGCAGCGTTACGCATGCCCCTCCCCTGTCCACACAACACTACCGCCAAACGAACAGCCTTCCGGGCCACATGCAGGGCACGCCCACCTCCAAACACTGCCAATTCACGGACGCACGCACACACACACACACACACACACACACTCACTTTCTCGACACCTTTCTGTACGGAGGGTGCGTCATCTCGACCGTGACAGAGTGACGGCAACTATCGACGATCCATTTCCCCCCACTGGTAAAACATGTCCACTAACACCTACATACATCATTCAAGCACACAGACAATAGCATACACACAATGGGAGGGCACACGAACATGGACGGCACGGCACTGTCATACACTCTTCCTCAGAACCATATCAACAAACGTTACGTACATCCGGGAAAGCGAAAGCGAAAGCAAAGGCAAAGCCCAATGCAGCCGTCAAAGGTAACGTTCACCACGGCAGACACTTGCAGCCGCGCCGCCGTTAAACGCATTTCAGTGCGGCTCCAATACGCCTCCGACACGGGAACGTTCCGTTGCTCTACGAATGCGTTTCTCCCCTTTTTCCCTTCCTCTCTCTTTTGCCCCCCCTCCTTGCACTCTTGCCTCATTCCTCACGTTCTGCCCAGACATTCGCCCGATCAAAGTCAACCTTTCGTTACCGTTCTCAGCGCGACGGTGTACAACAGTATGACGGGTGTGCCCAAGACTTCGGTTCCGTTGCGTGACGCCGGTCTATCGCGCCGATCGACAGTTACTCAGGGGGCGACGGATCGGACCACGTCACCGACACACAAAACACTTTCAAACAAACAAATACATACATACATACATACCGGATGGACACAGACAAACACGTGTACAGACATTCGCCAAACAAACGACCGCCGCCGCCGCCGCCGCCGTCTAGCGTCGCGCTTACTGTACTGCACTGGACACGCGTGCATCTTGAATGACGACATCGGTGTGCGTGCGTCGTACGCAATCAGTCAGACACGGCTATCAGAAATCAGAGTCGAATGGTACATCATCGTGCGTGTGTGCCGTACACGTACAGTACAATACAACAACAATGCGTCTTAATGGCACGTTCATTTCAACGTCACTCACACACCTCCACGCTGCAGTTACGTCGCACCATTGTCGAACTCAGCGTACAGCAAAGGGAATAGTGGGCGGCAAAAAAAAAAAAAAAAAAAAAAAAAAAACCAAACAAAAACATTTCACATTTCACCCTCGCCATGTATGATGTGCAACAAACAAACCCGCAAACGGCCGTCGTTACGGTGACACACAAGTCGCCGATCGCACTGTCCCCCCTCGCAGACAGGTAACACACACACACACACACACACACACACACACACACACACACACACACACCAACACCAATGGGTCAAAAACCACTCCAACGAGGCGTGCCACCATTCCACGCCACGGCGACCAACCTCGTGGCCGTACCCCGCAACACGCTTTGACGCGCCCCCCCCACCCACAATCAAAATGCACACATACATCACAGCCGTCCACACAAACAACAACAACAACAACAACAACAATTCCGCCCTTCCCGCAAAAGGCAAGTTGGTGGCCCTGAAAAGGGCCGTTTTGCCGCTCTCGCAACGGAGGAGCCTTCTCCATCCTTCCTTCCATTCCAGAGCCACCTCCTTACTTGGAGCTCGTGTACTTGGTCACCGCCTTCGTGCCCTCGCTCACGGCGTGCTTGGCCAGCTCGCCAGGCAGCAACAGCCGCACAGCGGTCTGGATCTCGCGGGACGTGATGGTCGAGCGCTTGTTGTAGTGCGCCAGGCGAGAAGCCTCGGCCGCAATGCGCTCGAAAATGTCGTTCACGAAGCTGTTCATGATGCTCATCGCCTTCGACGAGATGCCCGTGTCAGGGTGCACCTGCTTCAGCACCTTGTAGATGTAGATGGCATAGCTCTCCTTCCTCTTGCGCTTCTTCTTCTTGTCGCCCTTCGAAATGTTCTTCTGCGCCTTGCCAGCCTTCTTGGCGGCCTTCCCGCTAGTCTTGGGCGGCATCTCGAACGAACGTACGGCAGCAGCAACACCAGTAGCAAGCGCTCCGCTCTAGTCAGCGTCTCCCCACACAGTGGCACCCGCCGCCAGCCGCCGCCGCACCTTTACCAGCTCGCCCTGTTGCGGCCGCCGACCAATGGGGCGCGCGCGCAACCGGCCGCCGCACCCGAGCCCATAAAGCACCCCCACCCCGGCTGCGCCGGCACGCACTCCGCTGCTCGACTCGCTGCCGCTCGCACCGGTCGTTTTCGTTTCCGTTTCGTGTGCACCGTCGCTAGCCCATCGCCATGTCCGGACGCGGAAAGGGAGGCAAAGTCAAGGGCAAGTCAAAGTCCCGCTCAAGCAGGGCTGGGCTCCAGTTCCCGGTCGGCAGAATCCACCGCCTCCTGCGCAAGGGAAACTACGCAGAGCGCGTCGGCGCCGGGGCGCCCGTCTACCTCGCCGCCGTCATGGAGTACCTCGCGGCTGAGGTGCTCGAGCTGGCCGGAAACGCGGCCCGCGACAACAAGAAGACGCGCATCATCCCGCGCCACCTGCAGCTTGCCATCCGCAACGACGAGGAGCTCAACAAGCTCCTGTCGGGCGTCACCATCGCACAGGGTGGTGTCCTGCCCAACATCCAGGCCGTCCTGCTGCCAAAGAAGACCGAGAAGAAGGCCTAAAGGAGGCCAGGCAATCGCAGCGCCGCGTGCTCCCCTGCACGCAACGCGCTTTGCCGGCTCGGCCCACAACAATCGGCCCTTTTCAGGGCCACCACACAAACCTACGTCCAAAGCAAAATTTCAGTCGTCCTCGCCGCACCTTGTTTTGTTTTTTAACTTTGCACTTTCAACAGCACAGCCGCCGCCGGCGCACGTCCGCCATCTTGTCGTCCACACAGCCCGTGTGGCCCAACAAACACACACACACACACACACACACACACACATTTTGCACGGTCGCAGTCGCCTTCCAAACGACAACGGCAGCAATAATGACCATTGTTAAAGGGAGGCGTGTCGACACACCGCCCTCCACTCCCGCGCGCAACGGCCGTCGACACGAACGAAACAGCTGATCCGGCCGCCTATGCCCACACGCCTTGCCTCGGAAACCCCAACGCCGCCGCAAACACACAGAGCCAAACCACGCAAGCAAATAATCACCGCCTCTCGCACAACAACACACAGCCCGCCATCTCCGTCGCGATCGATACAAAGACACACAATAACAAACACAAACGAAGCAGCTCCACACACAGCCAGCCACATGACACGTTTCCTTTCCTTCTCCCCTCCCAGTCACATCACGTCGCTCAAACGGAAAGAAAGAAAGAAACAAACAAACAAACAAACACAGCGCACACACGCAGCAACAACACAGACTCTTTCGCACTTTTCAACTTCCGAACAGTGTGGTGGCCCTGAAAAGGGCCGTTTTCTAGTCTCTCCCACCCACAGGCACGGCCGCGGGAAGGCCAGCGCCCGCTGCGACGCAGCCTAACCGCCGAAACCGTACAGGGTGCGCCCCTGCCTCTTCAGGGCGTACACCACGTCCATGGCCGTCACAGTCTTGCGCTTGGCGTGCTCAGTGTACGTCACCGCGTCGCGGATCACGTTCTCCAGGAACACCTTCAGCACCCCGCGGGTCTCCTCGTAGATCAGACCAGAGATGCGCTTCACGCCGCCCCTGCGAGCCAGGCGGTGGATGGCGGGCTTCGTGATGCCCTGGATGTTGTCGCGCAACACCTTGCGGTGCCGCTTGGCGCCACCCTTGCCGAGCCCCTTTCCTCCCTTGCCGCGGCCTGTCATCCTTCCTCGGGCAAAGCAAAACGTGCACAAACAGCAGCTGCAGCGGCTCGCGAGTCGGCTACGGTCTGCGCCCAGCGCGCCCGCCGCCCCCCTATATAGACTCTGGCCCGCCCTCCCCCCACCACGCGCAACCGAGGGCATATAAGCGCAGCACGGAGGCGCGCGGGCCCGTTGTCAAGGCAGCACCGGACGCCACGCCGCGCCGCACCTAACCTCCACGCACGCCGCTCCGCTACCGCTACCGCTATGGCCCGCACAAAGCAAACGGCCCGCAAGTCCACCGGCGGAAAGGCGCCGCGCAAACAGCTCGCCACCAAGGCGGCGAGGAAGAGCGCGCCCGCCACCGGAGGCGTCAAGAAGCCCCACCGCTACAGGCCGGGCACCGTCGCCCTGCGAGAAATCAGGCGCTACCAGAAGAGCACAGAGCTGCTCATCCGCAAGCTGCCATTCCAGCGCCTAGTGCGCGAGATCGCCCAGGACTTCAAGACCGACCTGCGCTTCCAGAGCTCCGCAGTCATGGCCCTGCAGGAGGCCAGCGAGGCCTACCTCGTCGGCCTCTTCGAAGACACCAACCTGTGCGCAATCCACGCCAAGCGCGTCACCATCATGCCCAAGGACATCCAGCTCGCTCGCCGCATCCGCGGCGAGCGCGCCTAAACCGCGCCGCGGCACCGCACCGCACAAACAAAAACGGCCCTTTTCAGGGCCACTAACATCTCTCCGTCGCGAGCAAACTTTGTCGGTCGCCTGCCTCTCGCCCCGCAACCCCAAAACAAACAAACAAAAACCACCACTTCCCGTCCGTCCGCCACACCCGCTCACTCTGCCTGCCTGCTAGCAGCGCGCAACAATCACACATCATCCCTCCCCGGCGCTCAAAGCGCACAATACCCAACGGCCGACGTCACACCGCACGGGTGGCTGGCCGGCCGCCGCTTTCGTTTTTCGAAATCAAAAAAACCCGCACTCCACTCCGACGGCCAACGGCCAGGCAGGCGCGCTCGCTCGCTCTACACGCCACCGAAATCCCCCGCCGACTCCTTCCCACATCTCAACGTGCCCCCCGTTGCAAAACATAACACACACACACACAAAGGAACAAAACAAAGACCAGACACGACTCGACTCGACAAGACAGACATCCGAGAAGAACGCCAACCAACGTATTCAAACAAAACAACGTGACAGAAAACCAACCGTCGGCCGCCGCCACAAACACGGCGACAATCAACCACGACAACAACAACAACAACAACAACAACAACACCGCTTACCGCTACCGCCGCCCACACCCGCCACCGACCCCCGCAATCCAACCACCACGGCACGCAAACAGCATCCCCACGGGCATACAGAAACGCCAGACAGACAGACACCCACACCAAACGCAACACGACAATCAAAACCTTCCCCGACGTGCTTTGATGGCCCTGAGAAGGGCCGTTTTGGGCCGCGCGTCTCTTGCGCGCCACTAGACGACGACGGGGGGTGGGGACGACGGAGTCAAGCGCCAAACCCTTCCTTTCCCATCTCTTTCTCCTCTACTCTACTTCTTCTTCTTGGGCGAAGCCTTCGCCTTAGACGGCGTCGTCGCCTTCTTCGGGCGCGGCGCCTTCGGCTTCTTCGTCGGAACCTTGGCGGCCTTCTTCGCCTTCGACGGCGACTTGGCCTTGGCCGGCTTGGCCGCAGCCGCCTTCTTCGCACCCGCGGGAGCGGCCGACGCCGCAGACGCCTTCTTGGCGGCGCCCGCCTTCCGACCGGTCGCCGCCTTCACGCCACCAGCCTTCTTTGCGCCGGCCGCACGGGCGCCCTTCTTCTCCTTGCTGGCCGGAGCGGCGCGCTTCTTCTTGGCACCGCCAGCACGAGCCTTGCCGCCCTCGGCCGCCCCCCCGCCGCCGGCGCCGGCAAGCTTGAACGAGCCGGACGCGCCCTTCCCCTTCGTCTGCACCAGCTCGCCCGCCACGACGGCCGACTTGAGGTACTTCTTGATAAACGGCGCCAGCTTCTCCGCGTCCAGCTTGTAGTGCGCGGCTATGTACTTCTTGATCGCCTGCAGCGACGACCCGCCGCGCTCCTTCAGACTCTTGATGGCGGCCGT
The DNA here is from genome assembly GCF_021461395.2 of Schistocerca americana. Lineage (NCBI taxonomy): Eukaryota > Metazoa > Arthropoda > Insecta > Orthoptera > Acrididae > Schistocerca > Schistocerca americana. The sequence goes on along the minus strand of NC_060126.1, from coordinate 74,819,508 downwards.
CACCATCTCAGAGGTGCGCGGGTGCGCAGGCTTGGCGCGCGGCTTCTTCGCAGACGACGCAGACTTGGCCTTCTTCGTAGTGCCGGTGGCGGCGGGTGCCGCAGCAGTCTCGTTCGTAGCCGCCTGATCTGCCATTTCGACGACGCGCGTAACACACAGCGAGAGCGAGCGGGACGGCAGGCAGGCACGCAAGCACAGCACAGCAGCAGAGAGCAGAGAATAGATGCGCTCAGGTTGTTATAGTGTACCGAAGTACCACTGGGCTGTGCCCGTCTGACTTCAAGTTTTGCGCTTGGGGATTTATGAAAGTGAGGTATTGTGCTATGTGCGTGTTTTTATGTAAATGTTTGTTCTGTGTGTGGGTAAGTGTTCTCTAAATGTCTCTAAATTGACGGGTGAGTGTTAGTTTTGGGCGCTTATGTTGAAAATCGGGGTGTTCGCGACCTAAATTTTGTATGAGGTTGTGGGGCGATGTTTGTGTTTTCTCATATAGTTTGTTGGACTTCTCCTTTATGAGGGAATATATGGTTGGGTGGCCTAAAAATTCTCTAATTTGTGTGTTTCGGACGTATCTGTCAGCGCCTGTGATGACTCGGAAGGTTTTGTTCTGGAGTCGCTGTAATCGTGCCAGCGTGGTGTCTGACGCCATCGACCATACTTCCGATCCATACAAGATGGCCGGTAGCATGAGCTGGCGCCAGAGAAGCATTTTGCAGCTTAGGGTGAGGCCGTCACCCTTTAGGAGGGGGTATAGCTGCGACAGGAGGGCGCAGCCTTTGTTTGCAGTTTTGTGGACGTGTTGTTGCCACGTAAGACGCCTGTCTATTTCGAGCCCTAAGTATGTAATACGGTTACGCCAGGCTAGGTCCCGACCACCAATGGTGAGTTGTTGGTCTGGGAGTTTCAGCCTGGTCGTAAAGTATATTGCTTGGGATTTCTCGGGGTTAACTTTTATTTTCCAAATGTTGCACCACTGAGTGATGACGTCGAGGTGTTCTTGTAGCTTGCGTCGTATGAATGCAAGGTTACGACAGCTCCTGAAGATTGCTGTATCGAAGAATTGACGCTCCGCAAGAAATGAATCAATGATCTGTATTAGATGTCCTGGGCACCCTATTTGGTCTAGTTTATATATTAGGCCATCGTGCCAGACGCGGTCAAATGCCTTCTCTATATCCAGGAACACTGCTCCTGTAGATTCTCTCTTTGCCCTGGCCAGACAAATGTGCTCTACCAAGCGCAGGCATTGTTGGGTTGTGGAGTGTTCAGAGCGGAATCCAAACTGCTCGGGCATCAGGATGTTGTGTGCAGTAAGGAAGTGTTGAAGGGGTGAGAGGATGAGCAGCTCGAGTATTTTACTCATGCCATTTAGAAGGGAGATAGGTCTATAGCTTTCTGGAAGGAGCAGGTTTTTATTAGGTTTGGGGAGGGTGATTACTTTCGCAGTTTTCCACACTGAGGGGAAGTAGGTGAGCTTTAGGCAAGCGTTGAAGACGCTTGCCAGAAATGTTATGGCAGGAGGTGGAAGGTGCTTTAGGAGTGGGCTGCGGATGCGGTCAGGGCCAGGAGCTTTGTGGTTTCCCTGACGCTTGATAAGTGCGCATATTGTCGGCTCGTTTACGGGCACGAATTCTGTATTTGGGCGCGTATTTCTAATCTGAGTCACTCGTCCGACGACTAATCTTTCCTGCCTTTCACTCTCGTCATCGTCGATGACGTGAGTTCGGAATTGTGACTCTAGTGATTGTGCCATTATTTCCGCCTTATCGTGATCTTCGTACACTAGACCGTTCACGCCGTGGAGTGGCCTGTTCTCTCTGGTGGGGGTTTTCCGCTGCCGGGCTATTCGCCAGATCTTGCGTTTGCTGCTCTCTGTTTCGGCGGTTTGTAATATCTCCTCCCAGCAGCGGCTCCTGTGCTCCTGCAGTCGGAGTTTCACCTGATCCTCCAGTCGCCGCAGCCGGCGGCGGTCAGCTGGGTCGCGGTGACGCTGCCACAGCTTACGCAACCTGCGTTTGGCGACTATGAGGTCCCAGATGTCAGGGGGCAGGTCCCTGGCGCCAGGCTCTGTGGTGAGCCTGACGCTTGTAGCGCGAGCACAGGCGTGGAGGGCGTCTGTGAAGTTGGTGATTGCTTCGTCTATCTCTTCTTTTGTTTCCATCTGTGGGATTTCCTCCACGTGCTCACCCACCAGGTATTTGTATCGGTCCCAATTTGTTATTACTTCTGTTTTTGCCATCCTCCCGGCTTCGTCTTCGACACTGGCTATGTCCAGAACGACCGGGTTGTGGTCAGAGTTCAGCTCGTAGTGCACAGTGACTGTCGCGTCGAGAGCAAAGTTTTTAACGACAAAAATATCCAGGATATCCGGGTTTTTTGTCGGGTCCGCAGGGATATGCGTAGGCTCGTCGGGTGCGATGACGCTGAGGGCGGCACGCCTCTCGACGAGTCCATGCAATCTCACACCACTTCTGTTCTCAGCGCGGCAGCCAAAGGCCATATGTTTCGAGTTTAGGTCCCCTCCCATAATCACACGAGCGCCAGTACCCAGCAGAGCCTGAAGGTCCTGTGTCAGTATGGTGGTGCCCGGGGGGTGATAGGTGGAGATGATGGTGTATGGTGTGTTTTGAATTTTGATTTCTATACCGGCTGCCTCGATGCTGGGTGTCTGCGGTAGGTCCACTGTGCGGAAACACCTTCTGCCTTTTACAAGGACCGCCACTCCGCCGCGCTCGCGGCCTACGCGGTCTACTCTATGGATGGAGTAATTTCTCACAGAAAAGCGGTCCTTGGGCTTAAGGTGGGTTTCCGTCAGGCACACAACGTCGATCGCATGCCGGTCTAGAAACTCCTCTAGGATATGTTTCTGTGTTTTTACGCCATTGGCGTTAAAAGTTAAAATGGTGAACTTCCTGGATCTAGGGGGATCCATTAAAAGCGTCGAATAATGAAATTGCTCCCTCTGCGAGGGCCATGAATTTACTTAGGCCATCAGGCGCCGCCCGCACGCGCGCCATGGTGTCCCTAATTGTGAACATGATGTTTGTCAGGCTGAAGCCCGCAAACAGTTGGCGCAGCTCGTCAAAGACGCCGAGCGGCGTCCCTGGCTGCTGGCCGGCAGCCGACTGAGGCGGCGCGGCAGCTGCGGGCGCCTCAGTGCGCTGGTGACGTGGAGGGGGAGGCCAGGCGGCAGCTGCCGTCGGGGCGCGTGGTGGGGGAAGCGAGGGAAAGGCATCTCGCCCCGGCACAGTCGCTCTCCGGCTGCTGGCGGAGGCAGAGCTAGCTGCCTGCACGTTGGCCGCAGATGTGAGCGGCGGCGTCGTAGAGGCGGAAGCGCCTCGAGACAGGGCAGCACCGTTTGCCGACCGAGGGGGGCGGGTGGACATCAATTGTATTCGTGTGGGGCATCGGCTGTAGTTCGCCGGGTGATCGCCCCCACATAGGGCGCATTTTGCCGGGGTTGCACGGCTCTTCTTACATGTGTTTGTCAAGTGTGGGCCGGCACACTTGACGCACTTTGGAGGATGGTGACACTGCTCTGCAGAGTGAAACAACTGCTGGCATTGGTGGCACTGGACAGGACCTTCAGGTTGGCGATACCTCTCTACCGTAACCTTGCAGTTCATGAACAGCTCGATTTTTAAGAGCTCTCTATTACGCTCGTCGGGGTGTAATATAATTTTGAAAGAAGCTCTCTTCCTGCGCCCCTCTCCCGGGTTGCTCGGGTCAGATGCCTTGGTCTCCTGTTTGACCTCGATAACCCTGAAGTGACGCGCAAGGAGAAGCTCCTTTATCTCCGCGGGATCAGTGTCACTGGGGAGACCTTTGATCACCGCGTTGTACGCGTTTTTCTCAGTGACCGGGTAAGTGTGATATGGTATTTTCTTCTGTGTGAAGTAGGCTGTAAGAAATCTGTAGTCGGGCAGGGTAGACGGTTGAAATTTTACGGAGGACCCCCTGCATGAGGTATTTAGTCCTCCTTTTAGTTGAGGGGCGACCTCCTTTATGATTTTCATCGTACCATTTACGATTGTGGCAAGAATTGGGGGGACCTTTTCCCGCTTCGGCCTCGATTGCGCTTGCGCGCCCGAGGTCGAGGGACGGGTAGGCATTGTTTCGGTCGTTTCCGCTCCGTCGGTGTCAATCGGAGCGAAACTATTTGATGTTGGTATGTTTGCGATAACTGCTTCCCCCCCTACTTCCATGTCATCACTCACAGGTTGCTCCGTTTCCTCAGCGAGCCGGCTTGGGGCCGGACGCTTAGGCGCTGGCATTACGTCCGAGTCTTGTACTCGTGTTTTGGCTTTGCTAATGGCTGAAGTTGGTTGGCCGCGGGTACCCAGTGACTGGGTGCCGCAGCGGACTGGGGCTTTGGGCTTACCCAAGATGACTGTGTCAGCGGAACTTGAAGTCTGACATTTACTGCCCAGGGGCACTGGTTGTTCGTTCGTTGGCACCGTTAGGTATCCCCGAACAGCGCCAGCCCTACCATTGACTGCACGCGGGTTACCGGGTAGTACCACGGACCCTGGCGCAGGAATTTCCCTACTCTTGGAGGAGCAGGGAGGATGCCCTGCGGCAGTATCTGGGTGATTCACGTCTGAGGCAGATCAGACGACCGGTGAACTAGAAAGCCACGGCCCTCGCCGCCACCGCGCTGCCAGTAGACCGGCAGCCGCTGCACGACAAAGGGACCACGTAAGCGTCCTACCACGACAAATTTGCGGCGCAATCGCTAAGCGTGCGCACCCACACACGACAATTTTTGCTTGCGTTGTGCACGCACAACGCACACGACAAATTTTGCTGTGCTACGGCTAGCGTAGCGCTCCCAAGGGATCTCCCAGCAGCGCGCGGCAGTATAGCGTCCGCTCACGGCCGATCCACCCCCTCGAATGCAGAGAATCACAAGGCCCAGCCAGTGTCGCGGGCGGGCGCGGACGGCCGAGAGAGCGGCCGCCACTCTGCGCGCCGCCGCGCCGCGCCTCCCGCGCTTGCTACCACCAGTGCCGACTGAGATGTCGCATAGTACGGACGGGGAGTTAACGCGCGCGCGAGAAGCGAGCGACCACGTGCCGGCCGGCCGCGGTCCGATGGGGCTTGCCCCGTCGGCCGCCCCGCCATCAGCCGGCACACCTATGACGACTGGACCCGCGGTGGGGGGAAGTATTAGTACCCTTGCCGCGGAGCTGCCCCTGGATGACGAAATGGATTATTCTACGGACTCCGGCGATGCCTCCGTCGCCGATCCCGCTGAGCAGACATCGCAGCGCAGAAGAACTTGCCGCGATCGCGCTTCTGAACGGCGCCAACATCGACGTGAAGCAACCGCCGACGGCTTCCTGCAGCCGCCGTTAAAGAAGCAAGCACGGCCCCAGCGCGTCGTTGCGAGAGAACTTGATGTGTCAAACCGCTATCAACCTCTCCAGGGGGAGGGAGCGACGCTTAATGAAGCCGCGTCGTCACTAGCGGAACAGCAGCAGCGCCGAGCAGCGGCACAACAACGAGCGGGAGAAGAGGCCCCGCCCCCCATGGACGACCAACAGCCCTCATCGCAGGACCGCTCACAGGCTCCGACATCGGCCCCGCATAGGAGGGTGCCACCTATTGTCCTCCGCTTCAAGGAATCTTACAAGAAGTTGCATACATGGCTGAAGACGCATTGCAAGCAGCCGTTCACGGTAAAGCAGGCAGGCGACGACACACTGAAACTACAATTGTCGTCAACAGAAGACTATACCCTCACGGTCGATGAACTCGGAAGATCAGGCATTGCTATGTATACCTTCCCGGCGGTTCGCCCTCCGATCATCAAGACGCTTGTCAAGGGCATTCCAATGTCCTTGACGCATGAAGACGTCAAGGAAGAGCTGCGCGACCTCGGTTTCGCCGCCTCCCTCGTCGAACATCATCGAATGCCGGGTACGAATCAGCACACAGGACATCGTATCATCATCTTACCTGATATCCCAGCGCATCGAGATATTTTCCAGCTTGACCGCTTTTATGACTTGTCCATCACCGTAGAAAGATTACGGAAGACGCGTGGCCCTGTACAGTGTTACAGGTGCCAAGGATTTCGTCATGTCGCACGCTTGTGTACCATGGACTGGGTCTGCGTAAAATGCGGCGGCCCACATGATAGTCGAACGTGCACCAAGGCCAAGGAACAGCCACCTACATGTGGTCTTTGCGGCGGACCTCATCCCGCCAACTTCCGCTCCTGCCCCAAACACAAGGAGGCGAGTCGACGGCAACGTGGCCTGCCTCCTGTCCCATCGAAGAGGACCATTGCTACGGGACGACGCCGCCAACAGCCACCGCCGCCGCCGCCGCCTGTACAGCACAGCCGCGCCCAAGCTTGGCCCACACTAATGGACCGCCGGACGGCCAAGATACGTGACGATCTCACAGTTGCAGACGCTCTCAAGCGGTCGCTACAGCAAGATGTCACTCCAGCAGCACCTGCCCGTCCGGCAGCGCCACAACGCCGGTGTGACCCGGCACCTCCAGCGGTTTCACCGCCTCTCCAGCCAGACCTGCAAGGAGTCTTCGCACTCCTCACACAAATTACTGCCTCTCTTGCTGAAGTCTCCAAAGCCATGTTGCAACTTCCAACTACCGTCGCCGCCGCTGTTGAGGCGACCATCAGCCGCGCCTTCCAGGCCCAAAAAGATGCTGCACCTACTCGACATGAATAGAGCACTTCACCTCGAAGACTTACGCATTGTGGCATACAACGCCAACAATCTTATGCATGATGTGCCGGAATTACACCAATTTCTTGTGGACAACAACGTGGACATCTGTATGCTTTCCGAGACGTTCCTCAAGCCAGGAATTCGCAGTAATATTGCAAATTATTGCTGCTACCGCACTGACCGACTGACGCATGGAGGCGGCACAGCAATATACATACGACGAACCATCCGACATCATGAAATTCAGCCACCTGCTACAAGGACTTTCGAAACGACTGCGGTTGTCGTGGAAACCAGAACCGGACCAGTGACGTTTCTAGCAGCCTACCGCAGCCCACGCCGACTCCTGGACCTCGACGACGCCCGACTCCTACTACGAACACCCGGCAAACTATTCATCGCGGGCGATCTGAATTGTAAACATGCCGCCTGGAACTCTCAGGTCACCAATATGAGTGGACGTCTTCTTCTCCAGGCTGTGGAATAAGCGCAGGCCTACGTTTGCGGCCCCGACGAGCCAACATGTTATCCCTCTCGCGGCAGACCTGATGTTATTGACGTGGCCATAACCAAGGGCATCCCGCAATTTATGAATGCGGAAACCCTAAATGCTCTTAATTCCGACCACCTGCCTGTACTGTTTGACTTGCACGTCGCTCCGGACCAATATGTCGGCCGTCTCAATTTGAAACACACAAACTGGGAACATTTTCGAGAGTGTGTTACATTCTCCGTTGACGTCATCAATGCAGATGAAGAGGTCTCTGAGGAGTCCGTGGGGACGCTCACCACCGCTATTACCGATGCCTTGGAGCTGGCTACACCACCACCCAAGCCTCCGCGACTCTCGCCGCCTGGACTACCACAGCACATCTTAGACAGCATCAGGACACGGAACAGGCTCTGCAGGGAGTGGCGCCTAACACGAAATGTCGACCTTAAGAAGCGGATTAATCAGCTACGCCGGGATATTAAGGCTGCAATCATCGCTCACAAGAACCAACAGTGGGCCGCCAAACTTCGATCATTCACGCCCGACCCCGCTAACTGGCAGGCCATCCGTTTCTTCACTAACCGTCGGACGCGCATCCCGCCGCTCGAGACTCCCGATCGAACTGCCTATCGTCCCACAGACAAGGCAAACCTGCTGGCTGATTCATTTGAAGTCAACTTTCGTCCGCTGAATGAGGGAGTGGACCCCCAGCGTGTCAACAACATCGATCAAGAGGCAGAAGCGCTGCTGCAAGAAGATGCAGACGACGACGGCGACGACCCCATTCCACCTGTTACCCCCGCAGAAGTGCAACATGCGATTCGAGCACTCCCATCGAACAAGGCTCCAGGATCTGACGACATAACTGGGCGGGTCCTAAAACAGTTGCCATGGACTGCAATAGTGCGGCTAGCCACTATTTTCAACTGGATACTCACCACTGCGACCTACCCAGCGGCGTGGAAGCACTCTGTTGTGGTACCTGTACCGAAACCCGGCAAAAACCGACGCCTCCCGACGAGTTATCGCCCGATTAGCCTGCTGCCACACGTCAGTAAATTGTTTGAGCGGCTTCTTCTACAACGACTTCAACACATCATCTCTCTCCGCAACATCTTACCCAATGAGCAGTTTGGATTTCGGAAAGGACATTCTACCAGTCACCAAATCATCCGAGTCGTCAACGACATCACAACCGCATTCAACAGGAAGGAGTTTTGTGGAGCAGTTCTCCTGGACATCACGAAAGCATTTGACAGCGTGTGGCATCAGGGGCTCATCTGGAAACTTAACTCGTTTGGCCTTCCACGAGCCTACGTCAAGCTGGTTGCCTCATACCTTCAACATCGCACTTTTGTAGTTCGAGTAGACGACGCACTCTCATCGGAACGGCCGATCTACGCGGGAGTGCCCCAAGGATCGGTACTTGGACCGGTGCTCTACACCCTGTATACGTCTGATCTCCCCACACCGCCGAGGGTCGAGAAAGCTATCTACGCGGATGATACGATGCTGTTCACACGAAGCCGATGGCGCGACGTGATGAGGCCACGTCTTCAGAGTGCCTGCAACTTGTTGGAAGAATGGGCAACGAAATGGCGCATCCGATTCAATCCAGCCAAGACGCAAACGATCGTCTTCACGAAGCGAAGAACCATGCCAACACGACGACTACGACTGTACAATACGGAACTGGAGTGGCAAGACACAGTGCGCTACCTCGGGGTGATCCTCGATAAGAAACTAACATGGAAACCGCATGTGGACGACATCCGGAACAAAGTATCACAGCGCATGGGAGCGCTGTATCCTATAATCAACGAGGGCTCAGATCTTTCTGTCGAAAATGGCCTATTAATTTATCGCATGTACATTCGCCCCCTCCTCGACTACGCGTGCGAAGTTTGGGGTAATGCTGCGAGGACTCATCTACAGAGACTCCAATCCCTTCAGAATAAGATACTTCGGCGGGTATTCCACGTACACCCGCAATTTCCGCACAAATACCTGCACGAAGCAGCTGAAGAACCAGAAGTGCTCCAGCGTCACCAAGAGATAGCGAGACGTTTCTACGAGAAAGCAATGATGTCCACTAACCCCCTCATCAGAGGCTTGGGGGAAGAACCTGATCCACATGACAGATACAGACGGCCGATCGCACTGCTCGCGAGATAATGCAGCAGTGCCCTTCAAAGTAAATTAGCTCCCTACCACATCATGCACGCACCCCGTGTCCGCACACACACAAGCCACACTGCAAATAAAGATGAACAAATTTAACACAACCCTCTCAAGATGTAGGAAATGCCGAAAGGTAAAACCTACGCCAGACAGTTAGCAGATAACCTCAAGAAGCGGACGGAGCGCTTGCTACCGCCCAACGTCCGACAGCCTGTGCGGAGCAGCCCCAAACCTGCGCCACAACCGCCCGCGCCTTTCAAACCACCGAGGATGGGGCTACACACAGCCACACCACAGTCGCCAACCAGTCGCCACGGCAGCGCCGCAAACCACGGCCAAACTGCAGCTACCGCGCGCTACAGCCTGGGTCGGCCCGCCGAGAATCGCCGCCCCCGCCCAAATGCCGCCCCCACAGCCCCAGCCGACGACCCGCCACAATGGCCAAACCTTCGGCAAAACTCCCACACCGTCGCCGCGGCAGCCCGGCCAGCGCGGCCGGCGCCACAGCCACACATGCCGAGGCGTGCGGCGATGACGGCCGTGCAAACGCGCCTCCGCCGCCCCATCGCCTTCCGTCGCCCTCCCGCCGTTTCCCGATCGGCCCGCAGCCGTCGGGCCACATCGCGCGCCGTCCTCCTCCTCTCGCCCGCCAACATTCACAGCCGTTTCTCAACAATTGCCCGCCGCAAACGGACGCCGCCTGCGCAACAGGCGCCGCCGCCCCTCGCCGCTTCCGACCCAACCCCTCGACCGAGGCAAACCGCAATCCGAATCTACAGACCAACCCAATCTGCCGTCAGCACACACGACAGCCGACCTTACACGTTACGCGTTACACATTACGTTTACACGTCTAGGTTAGGTTAGGTTAGGTGGACGTGGGTTAGGTTAAGGGGACTTGGGTTAGGTTAAGCGTCAAACTTAGGTTAAGCATTCAAACACGTCAGGCGTCAGAGGTTAGGTTAGGTTAGGTTAAGGGGTCAGTGCTAGGTTAAGAAGCGTCAAACGTAGGTTAAAAAAGCGTTCAAACGTGAGGCGTGAGCCGGACAGCTTACCTTACGTAGACGTTAGGGGCTCCACAGGCTGAGCTCACCTCGCCACACCACAGGTTAGGTTCGGTTCGCTCGGCTCAGCGTAAAGCGCCGAGGTCAGGGTTACGTTCGTTCACCTTCGGGCGCCACACTTTCGGTTGAAAGGTCGCGACGGGACGACGTCGGCAGGCACGCCGCAAACGAACAAAAACGTACAGACGACGTCGAAAACCGCCGACAGACGGGGGAGCAGCACGACCACGACCACGACCAGATACCGAGCGCGAACGAGACACACGCGAACCACCCCCACCGGCCAAAGGGCACCACACAACAACCCAGAGCACCACGTGTCGACACCAGAGCAACCCGCCGCTCACGCGACATGGCTGGCACCGAAGGGCAACCGCCCGCAACTGCGCTTTCCGCGCCGGCCCGGATGCACGTCGTGCTACAACAACACCACTACCGTACACAGCCGCTGTTCACAACATCACTATCATGCGCGCCCGCGGCTCGCCGCCGTCGCAGTCGCAGCCCCAACGCCAGCACTTTTGCACCACCATTCACACGCACCGCAACACAGCTCGCCGACACAGCCGAACAAAACAAACACCACACAACAACAACAGCAGCAACAACAACGCCGCCGCCGCCGCCGCCGCCTCTACTTGTGCCGGCGACCCACCCCGCCGATGGCGCACCTTTCGCCAGCCGGCAATCGACACACACGCACCCACCCACCCCCCGGGGCCCAGTGCAAAAAACAAACAAAAAAAAAAAAACACACAAAAACAAAAAAACAAAACAACACAAACGACACGGGAAGCGCACACCGCCGCTTCGCGCGCACGCCACCAACCAGTCGTCGTCTCAAAATAACAAAATAAACTAACAACTAGGGCAACACAAAACAAAAACGCCTCGCACGAACCGCCCACAAAAAGGACAAGCACACGCACACGCACAGCCTCTGCTGACGACCACGACGCAGCGGCACGCTGCTCCTGTCCCGCGCCCCGCGCCCCACTCGATTCACAACTCACGCGACACCGTCAACGACGGGCTCGCTTCCCGCAACCTACCACCTTTCCGCCACGACGCACAGCCCCAGCCCCACCCGACGACGCCCGTGGCAACGACTGCACTTTCACCACCGCCTCCCCCTTCCCCCCCCAAAACACACACACACACACACACACACACACACACAGAGCCAGCCAAAAACGCACATGCACGTGCATCGCCACACGCCAACCAGTCAACGTCGACAACCACACGCAAGGCTCGAAACGAAACCGGCGTCCTTCCACGTTGCCATCAAGCTACGCGACACAAGACACAAGGAACCAACACAACAGCCGGCCCCACTAATTCCCACTCTCACGCCGCAAAAAGCACACCGAAACCGCCAAACGCACGCACATTCCCCTTCGCACTGACACCGACCGGCTCGCTACCACACACCTCTCGGCAGCCGTTTCACGCCAATTCGCCACACCGCCCACACAGTCGACAAGCGCCCGCCCTGTACGGCACACGCAACGACGCAGCGCAGCAAAGGGCGCCCGCAACACATACCTCTCCTCCCTCTCTCTCTCCGCCGCCCGACGCGCCAACCGCCACACCACACCGCCAGCCACTCGCAAATTGTGCACTGCCACCAGCCACACGTCCAACACGCCGCGCCGCCTCCGGCCACCCGCCAGGGGGCGCTCACGTCCGCGACAACAGCGCGGCCCGCCGGGCCGGGCCGAACCGAACCGAGCCGCCGCTGCTCTGCACTCGGCACGGCCACACCCTGCTGCAGACCGGGCTCGTCTCTCTGTACGCGTCTGCCTGCGCATCAACACAACACGACCTTTTATTTTTTTTTTCCTCTCTACCGCCATCCCTTCTTCTCGCGTATTACTCGTTGTTGCAGCAGCGGCGCACACCTACACATCCACAGCCCCAGCCGAGCCGGCCTCACCTCAGGGCCCGCCGCCAGCGTCTCCTCCTCGGGCACAGGTGCGGTGCTGTGGCCGCCCATCCAACCGCATTGCTGGCCGTCCAGCCGCCAGGCGTTCCCACTGCCGCGAGCCACGCCGCGCACCGACCCTGCTGCAGAAAACGAAGCATAGCCAGAGACCGACCGATACACAAAGCAAGCCGTCGCCTCGCCTCTTGTCCTTCCTGCCTTCCTTCCGCCCCCGCCCTTCTCACACCACCGCCTCTCCACTTTCGCCCCCCCCCCTCCTTTTTTTTTTTGTTTTCTTCTTTCTTTCTTTCTTTCTTTCTTTCTTTCTTTCTTTCTTTCTTTCTTTCTTTCTTTGGCCCTCTCTCCTTCCCGCCATGGCGGTTACGGCACCGCCTGCAGCAGCAGATTTTTTGCGCCCACACGCCTACTCCTACCTACCACCATTAACCTTGCCCTGCCCTGCCCATCAACGTCGCAGTCGAACCGACGCTTGCCAACACACTGCCCACGTTCCTTTCTCTTTTCGGCCTACGCCCATTACGCGCCGCCGCCACAGCACCTTCCCTTCCCACAACACACCGACGTCATCACACGCACCCAAAACAGGGGCCACGACCGTGTTCCTCGCCCACTCCCATCCCGCACGGTACGCACATTCCCAACTACTAACCGCGCACCCTCCCTTTCCAATCTGTGTGTCTCTGTGTCTGTGTCCTGTCCGCGCGTGACGCCTCTCAACATCCGCCGTCCCCCGTCCCGTTTTCGCCCCCATGCCGTCGTCGCGCCGCCTCCTCCTCCCCGTCCACCGCCGCCCCTGTCCGCCCCGCACCACACCATACACCGCTGCTTGTCCCGGCCGTTGCCACCAAAGGCGCCGACCGCAAACGCGCCACGCCGCAGCCCCCGTGCGTCTCGCGCTCGCTTGCATCTCCGTGCCGACGCTGCCTCTCTTCCCGCTCGCACTCGACCTCGACAACACAGTCTTTGGCTCCGCCACTGCGTGTTCCGGTGGTACGCACGCTGCAACACGTATGTATTCATTACCAGAGCGATGGCGAGGCATGACAGCATCTCTGTCTGACCAGAGAGTTATTTATCGTTGCTAGTCGGCGCTTGGACCGCGCCAGACGACAGTAGTGGCACGCACCGGGTCGCCAGGAACAGTTGTTATATATATTGTAGCGCGAGTCGGGAGAGGTAGTAGTCGGTCGACAGTAGTAGCGGGTGGACGGTTGTACTGAGCGGGCGTCGGCGGCGTGCTCTGCTCGTCTCGCGACTCTGGTCACGGTTCGGGACGATGTATAGTATATTGTGTTATAATCAAAAGGTAGTGTGAAGCTGCATTGCGCACATCTGATAACGTATGTTCATTGTACTTATTTTGTTCAACAACAAAAGCCCCACTATTACTTTTTTCTAAAGTAACTTTTGTCTTTTAACGAAAAAAACATTCACTTTTTAAAGACTACTTCCTATGGCATTTCCCTCCAAGGAGTGCAATTCATTACCAGCCAGCACTCATTCATTGCACACAGCTGTGTAAGGGGTATCTACAATTGAGGAGCGGATATAAATGCAATTTTTTGTTTTTTTTGTGTGTTGTAACCTCCCCGCAAAATTTAAAATAATGGACAATGTTATTTACGGATGCTAATGGACATTGCGCTAATTGTAACCTCGCCCACAATGAGAGGTATTGAAAATGGCAACAAACATGTGAAATTCGCAATCTGACTCAAATATAAATTCTTCACAACATTTAAAGTCCGTTCAGTGACAAGGAACTTCAATTAAACCGAAATATCGGTCTTTGGCCCTGTGCAAAACAATCAGAATTAAAGTCTTACCTCGGAATAAATGGATGTCACATTTCTGCTCTTGTTGTTGCGCAGCGCTTGGAGGAACTGCATTGCAAATCGTAATATTCTCTTTTTTTGTGATTTTAGTGAAATTTTTCTTCAAAGAAGTGGAATGAAATGTGAAGTGCAACGAACTCTTTAGTTCAATAAAAAATTAAATGTTTGAAAAATGCTTTTGAAATACAAATTATTATTGGGGAACTTGTTGGAGAATAATTACAATAAATAAACTTTTTCATTATCTAATGATTATATTAATTAACAGTATACCTTATTCACCATCTTGACCAGTGTTGCCGACCGCCTACATCACACAACCGCACTCGGCTGCTACTACTGACCGACCGCTCTGCATGACGACTATTAGCATACTGCACGCGACGACTACTGACAGAGTACAGCCCTCAACTACACAGAGCTACAGACTCGCAACGACCGACTGACTGACTGACTGACTGACTGACTGACTGAGAACCGCTCGCAACACTCGCGCAGTCCAGCGCAAACTCTCTGGTCACAGATGCTACAATGTCTCGCCATCGCTGCTATGTTTACATACGTGTTTCAGTGTCTTTTTCATCGGGGTAACGATCTTTGGCTCTTTTTATTCTGAATACAGGGCCAAAGGTCAACGCTGCTGCCCTTATACAATTTATCAGGTTTCATTATGTCTGTTGCAATGTTACATACGGTTCATTCTTTCATTCATATTATCGTTGGGTTTGTTTTGTAGGGACGTCAACATTCTGGCACATTTTTATTATCATCGGACTCTCTGCTACTTGTGCAGGGAGGTTATACCTGGGTCCATTTCCATTTCCATTTACATTCTGATATTGATAGACTTTTTGTTTTCTTTTTTGTTTCTTGTTGTTTTTCCTTCTTTTGTTTTGTTTTGTTTTGTTTTTCCCGCTCTCACCACCACCGCCGCATCACGCCTTCCGTTTTCTTGGTTTCTTTTCTGTTCTTCAACTGCTTCAACATCGCCGCGCCCCATTTCTACACCACAGCCATCAGCCTCCAAGACGGGCAGGCGCAGTGTGCCATTTCCGGCGCACAAGCACACCCGTACGGTACTCTCCTCGCCCCCACGCCACCAACAACACAGCGACCACGCGGCTTTCAGGCATGGCACGGCACGGCACGGCACGGCACCGGCGAAATGCGCCGCCCCCGCCCCTCCGCGCATCCGTCCGTCTCGCCACGTTCACTGACAGCCGCGTCTGCGGCTACACCACGACAACCACAACACAACACCGCTCCCCTCCCTGGCAACTCATTGTTTTTCTCCTCCTCTTTTGCACAAACCACAACGCCGAGCACAGGCGCAAGCCACCCACACCGCGCCCCTCCCCGTCCCGTCTCTGGCCGCCGCTCCTCGTTTCCTCGTTTGCCCCCTCCCATCTCCCGAAATGCCATGCCAGCAGCGTTACGCATGCCCCTCCCCTGTCCACACAACACTACCGCCAAACGAACAGCCTTCCGGGCCACATGCAGGGCACGCCCACCTCCAAACACTGCCAATTCACGGACGCACGCACACACACACACACACACACACACACTCACTTTCTCGACACCTTTCTGTACGGAGGGTGCGTCATCTCGACCGTGACAGAGTGACGGCAACTATCGACGATCCATTTCCCCCCACTGGTAAAACATGTCCACTAACACCTACATACATCATTCAAGTACACAGACAATAGCATACACACAATGGGAGGGCACACGAACATGGACGGCACGGCACTGTCATACACTCTTCCTCAGAACCATATCAACAAACGTTACGTACATCCGGGAAAGCGAAAGCGAAAGCAAAGGCAAAGCCCAATGCAGCCGTCAAAGGTAACGTTCACCACGGCAGACACTTGCAGCCGCGCCGCCGTTAAACGCATTTCAGTGCGGCTCCAATACGCCTCCGACACGGGAACGTTCCGTTGCTCTACGAATGCGTTTCTCCCCTTTTTCCCTTCCTCTCTCTTTTGCCCCCCCTCCTTGCACTCTTGCCTCATTCCTCACGTTCTGCCCAGACATTCGCCCGATCAAAGTCAACCTTTCGTTACCGTTCTCAGCGCGACGGTGTACAACAGTATGACGGGTGTGCCCAAGACTTCGGTTCCGTTGCGTGACGCCGGTCTATCGCGCCGATCGACAGTTACTCAGGGGGCGACGGATCGGACCACGTCACCGACACACAAAACACTTTCAAACAAACAAATACATACATACATACATACCGGATGGACACAGACAAACACGTGTACAGACATTCGCCAAACAAACGACCGCCGCCGCCGCCGCCGCCGTCTAGCGTCGCGCTTACTGTACTGCACTGGACACGCGTGCATCTTGAATGACGACATCGGTGTGCGTGCGTCGTACGCAATCAGTCAGACACGGCTATCAGAAATCAGAGTCGAATGGTACATCATCGTGCGTGTGTGCCGTACACGTACAGTACAATACAACAACAATGCGTCTTAATGGCACGTTCATTTCAACGTCACTCACACACCTCCACGCTGCAGTTACGTCGCACCATTGTCGAACTCAGCGTACAGCAAAGGGAATAGTGGGCGGCAAAAAAAAAAAAAAAAAAAAAAAAAAAAAAAAAACCAAACAAAAACATTTCACATTTCACCCTCGCCATGTATGATGTGCAACAAACAAACCCGCAAACGGCCGTCGTTACGGTGACACACAAGTCGCCGATCGCACTGTCCCCCCTCGCAGACAGGTAACACACACACACACACACACACACACACACACACACACACACCAACACCAATGGGTCAAAAACCACTCCAACGAGGCGTGCCACCATTCCACGCCACGGCGACCAACCTCGTGGCCGTACCCCGCAACACGCTTTGACGCGCCCCCCCCCCCCACCCACAATCAAAATGCACACATACATCACAGCCGTCCACACAAACAACAACAACAACAACAACAACAATTCCGCCCTTCCCGCAAAAGGCAAGTTGGTGGCCCTGAAAAGGGCCGTTTTGCCGCTCTCGCAACGGAGGAGCCTTCTCCATCCTTCCTTCCATTCCAGAGCCACCTCCTTACTTGCCGCCCACTATTCCCTTTGCTGTACGCTGAGTTCGACAATGGTGCGACGTAACTGCAGCGTGGAGGTGTGTGAGTGACGTTGAAATGAACGTGCCATTAAGACGCATTGTTGTTGTATTGTACTGTACGTGTACGGCACACACGCACGATGATGTACCATTCGACTCTGATTTCTGATAGCCGTGTCTGACTGATTGCGTACGACGCACGCACACCGATGTCGTCATTCAAGATGCACGCGTGTCCAGTGCAGTACAGTAAGCGCGACGCTAGACGGCGGCGGCGGCGGCGGCGGTCGTTTGTTTGGCGAATGTCTGTACACGTGTTTGTCTGTGTCCATCCGGTATGTATGTATGTATGTATTTGTTTGTTTGAAAGTGTTTTGTGTGTCGGTGACGTGGTCCGATCCGTCGCCCCCTGAGTAACTGTCGATCGGCGCGATAGACCGGCGTCACGCAACGGAACCGAAGTCTTGGGCACACCCGTCATACTGTTGTACACCGTCGCGCTGAGAACGGTAACGAAAGGTTGACTTTGATCGGGCGAATGTCTGGGCAGAACGTGAGGAATGAGGCAAGAGTGCAAGGAGGGGGGGCAAAAGAGAGAGGAAGGGAAAAAGGGGAGAAACGCATTCGTAGAGCAACGGAACGTTCCCGTGTCGGAGGCGTATTGGAGCCGCACTGAAATGCGTTTAACGGCGGCGCGGCTGCAAGTGTCTGCCGTGGTGAACGTTACCTTTGACGGCTGCATTGGGCTTTGCCTTTGCTTTCGCTTTCGCTTTCCCGGATGTACGTAACGTTTGTTGATATGGTTCTGAGGAAGAGTGTATGACAGTGCCGTGCCGTCCATGTTCGTGTGCCCTCCCATTGTGTGTATGCTATTGTCTGTGTACTTGAATGATGTATGTAGGTGTTAGTGGACATGTTTTACCAGTGGGGGGAAATGGATCGTCGATAGTTGCCGTCACTCTGTCACGGTCGAGATGACGCACCCTCCGTACAGAAAGGTGTCGAGAAAGTGAGTGTGTGTGTGTGTGTGTGTGTGTGTGCGTGCGTCCGTGAATTGGCAGTGTTTGGAGGTGGGCGTGCCCTGCATGTGGCCCGGAAGGCTGTTCGTTTGGCGGTAGTGTTGTGTGGACAGGGGAGGGGCATGCGTAACGCTGCTGGCATGGCATTTCGGGAGATGGGAGGGGGCAAACGAGGAAACGAGGAGCGGCGGCCAGAGACGGGACGGGGAGGGGCGCGGTGTGGGTGGCTTGCGCCTGTGCTCGGCGTTGTGGTTTGTGCAAAAGAGGAGGAGAAAAACAATGAGTTGCCAGGGAGGGGAGCGGTGTTGTGTTGTGGTTGTCGTGGTGTAGCCGCAGACGCGGCTGTCAGTGAACGTGGCGAGACGGACGGATGCGCGGAGGGGCGGGGGCGGCGCATTTCGCCGGTGCCGTGCCGTGCCGTGCCGTGCCATGCCTGAAAGCCGCGTGGTCGCTGTGTTGTTGGTGGCGTGGGGGCGAGGAGAGTACCGTACGGGTGTGCTTGTGCGCCGGAAATGGCACACTGCGCCTGCCCGTCTTGGAGGCTGATGGCTGTGGTGTGGAAATGGGGCGCGGCGATGTTGAAGCAGTTGAAGAACAGAAAAGAAACCAAGAAAACGGAAGGCGTGATGCGGCGGTGGTGGTGAGAGCGGGAAAAACAAAACAAAACAAAACAAAAGAAGGAAAAACAACAAGAAACAAAAAAGAAAACAAAAAGTCTATCAATATCAGAATGTAAATGGAAATGGAAATGGACCCAGGTATAACCTCCCTGCACAAGTAGCAGAGAGTCCGATGATAATAAAAATGTGCCAGAATGTTGACGTCCCTACAAAACAAACCCAACGATAATATGAATGAAAGAATGAACCGTATGTAACATTGCAACAGACATAATGAAACCTGATAAATTGTATAAGGGCAGCAGCGTTGACCTTTGGCCCTGTATTCAGAATAAAAAGAGCCAAAGATCGTTACCCCAATGAAAAAGACACTGAAACACGTATGTAAACATAGCAGCGATGGCGAGACATTGTAGCATCTGTGACCAGAGAGTTTGCGCTGGACTGCGCGAGTGTTGCGAGCGGTTCTCAGTCAGTCAGTCAGTCAGTCAGTCGGTCGTTGCGAGTCTGTAGCTCTGTGTAGTTGAGGGCTGTACTCTGTCAGTAGTCGTCGCGTGCAGTACGCTAATAGTCGTCATGCAGAGCGGTCGGTCAGTAGTAGCAGCCGAGTGCGGTTGTGTGATGTAGGCGGTCGGCAACACTGGTCAAGATGGTGAATAAGGTATACTGTTAATTAATATAATCATTAGATAATGAAAAAGTTTATTTATTGTAATTATTCTCCAACAAGTTCCCCAATAATAATTTGTATTTCAAAAGCATTTTTCAAACATTTAATTTTTTATTGAACTAAAGAGTTCGTTGCACTTCACATTTCATTCCACTTCTTTGAAGAAAAATTTCACTAAAATCACAAAAAAAGAGAATATTACGATTTGCAATGCAGTTCCTCCAAGCGCTGCGCAACAACAAGAGCAGAAATGTGACATCCATTTATTCCGAGGTAAGACTTTAATTCTGATTGTTTTGCACAGGGCCAAAGACCGATATTTCGGTTTAATTGAAGTTCCTTGTCACTGAACGGACTTTAAATGTTGTGAAGAATTTATATTTGAGTCAGATTGCGAATTTCACATGTTTGTTGCCATTTTCAATACCTCTCATTGTGGGCGAGGTTACAATTAGCGCAATGTCCATTAGCATCCGTAAATAACATTGTCCATTATTTTAAATTTTGCGGGGAGGTTACAACACACAAAAAAAACAAAAAATTGCATTTATATCCGCTCCTCAATTGTAGATACCCCTTACACAGCTGTGTGCAATGAATGAGTGCTGGCTGGTAATGAATTGCACTCCTTGGAGGGAAATGCCATAGGAAGTAGTCTTTAAAAAGTGAATGTTTTTTTCGTTAAAAGACAAAAGTTACTTTAGAAAAAAGTAATAGTGGGGCTTTTGTTGTTGAACAAAATAAGTACAATGAACATACGTTATCAGATGTGCGCAATGCAGCTTCACACTACCTTTTGATTATAACACAATATACTATACATCGTCCCGAACCGTGACCAGAGTCGCGAGACGAGCAGAGCACGCCGCCGACGCCCGCTCAGTACAACCGTCCACCCGCTACTACTGTCGACCGACTACTACCTCTCCCGACTCGCGCTACAATATATATAACAACTGTTCCTGGCGACCCGGTGCGTGCCACTACTGTCGTCTGGCGCGGTCCAAGCGCCGACTAGCAACGATAAATAACTCTCTGGTCAGACAGAGATGCTGTCATGCCTCGCCATCGCTCTGGTAATGAATACATACGTGTTGCAGCGTGCGTACCACCGGAACACGCAGTGGCGGAGCCAAAGACTGTGTTGTCGAGGTCGAGTGCGAGCGGGAAGAGAGGCAGCGTCGGCACGGAGATGCAAGCGAGCGCGAGACGCACGGGGGCTGCGGCGTGGCGCGTTTGCGGTCGGCGCCTTTGGTGGCAACGGCCGGGACAAGCAGCGGTGTATGGTGTGGTGCGGGGCGGACAGGGGCGGCGGTGGACGGGGAGGAGGAGGCGGCGCGACGACGGCATGGGGGCGAAAACGGGACGGGGGACGGCGGATGTTGAGAGGCGTCACGCGCGGACAGGACACAGACACAGAGACACACAGATTGGAAAGGGAGGGTGCGCGGTTAGTAGTTGGGAATGTGCGTACCGTGCGGGATGGGAGTGGGCGAGGAACACGGTCGTGGCCCCTGTTTTGGGTGCGTGTGATGACGTCGGTGTGTTGTGGGAAGGGAAGGTGCTGTGGCGGCGGCGCGTAATGGGCGTAGGCCGAAAAGAGAAAGGAACGTGGGCAGTGTGTTGGCAAGCGTCGGTTCGACTGCGACGTTGATGGGCAGGGCAGGGCAAGGTTAATGGTGGTAGGTAGGAGTAGGCGTGTGGGCGCAAAAAATCTGCCGCTGCAGGCGGTGCCGTAACCGCCATGGCGGGAAGGAGAGAGGGCCAAAGAAAGAAAGAAAGAAAGAAAGAAAGAAAGAAAGAAAGAAAGAAAGAAGAAAACAAAAAAAAAAAGGGGGGGGGGCGAAAGTGGAGAGGCGGTGGTGTGAGAAGGGCGGGGGCGGAAGGAAGGCAGGAAGGACAAGAGGCGAGGCGACGGCTTGCTTTGTGTATCGGTCGGTCTCTGGCTATGCTTCGTTTTCTGCAGCAGGGTCGGTGCGCGGCGTGGCTCGCGGCAGTGGGAACGCCTGGCGGCTGGACGGCCAGCAATGCGGTTGGATGGGCGGCCACAGCACCGCACCTGTGCCCGAGGAGGAGCCGCTGGCGGCGGGCCCTGAGGTGAGGCCGGCTCGGCTGGGGCTGTGGATGTGTAGGTGTGCGCCGCTGCTGCAACAACGAGTAATACGCGAGAAGAAGGGATGGCGGTAGAGAGGAAAAAAAAAAATAAAAGGTCGTGTTGTGTTGATGCGCAGGCAGACGCGTACAGAGAGACGAGCCCGGTCTGCAGCAGGGTGTGGCCGTGCCGAGTGCAGAGCAGCGGCGGCTCGGTTCGGTTCGGCCCGGCCCGGCGGGCCGCGCTGTTGTCGCGGACGTGAGCGCCCCCTGGCGGGTGGCCGGAGGCGGCGCGGCGTGTTGGACGTGTGGCTGGTGGCAGTGCACAATTTGCGAGTGGCTGGCGGTGTGGTGTGGCGGTTGGCGCGTCGGGCGGCGGAGAGAGAGAGGGAGGAGAGGTATGTGTTGCGGGCGCCCTTTGCTGCGCTGCGTCGTTGCGTGTGCCGTACAGGGCGGGCGCATGTCGACTGTGTGGGCGGTGTGGCGAATTGGCGTGAAACGGCTGCCGAGAGGTGTGTGGTAGCGAGCCGGTCGGTGTCAGTGCGAAGGGGAATGTGCGTGCGTTTGGCGGTTTCGGTGTGCTTTTTGCGGCGTGAGAGTGGGAATTAGTGGGGCCGGCTGTTGTGTTGGTTCCTTGTGTCTTGTGTCGCGTAGCTTGATGGCAACGTGGAAGGACGCCGGTTTCGTTTCGAGCCTTGCGTGTGGTTGTCGACGTTGACTGGTTGGCGTGTGGCGATGCACGTGCATGTGCGTTTTTGGCTGGCTCTGTGTGTGTGTGTGTGTGTGTGTGTGTGTGTGTGTGTGTGTGTGTGTGTGTTTTGGGGGGGGAAGGGGGAGGCGGTGGTGAAAGTGCAGTCGTTGCCACGGGCGTCGTCGGGTGGGGCTGGGGCTGTGCGTCGTGGCGGAAAGGTGGTAGGTTGCGGGAAGCGAGCCCGTCGTTGACGGTGTCGCGTGAGTTGTGAATCGAGTGGGGCGCGGGGCGCGGGACAGGAGCAGCGTGCCGCTGCGTCGTGGTAGTCAGCAGAGGCTGTGCGTGTGCGTGTGCTTGTCCTTTTTGTGGGCGGTTCGTGCGAGGCGTTTTTGTTTTGTGTTGCCCTAGTTGTTAGTTTATTTTGTTATTTTGAGACGACGACTGGTTGGTGGCGTGCGCGCGAAGCGGCGGTGTGCGCTTCCCGTGTCGTTTGTGTTGTTTTGTTTTTTTGTTTTTGTGTGTTTTTTTTTTTTTTTGTTTGTTTTTTGCACTGGGCCCCGGGGGGTGGGTGGGTGCGTGTGTGTCGATTGCCGGCTGGCGAAAGGTGCGCCATCGGCGGGGTGGGTCGCCGGCACAAGTAGAGGCGGCGGCGGCGGCGGCGGCGTTGTTGTTGCTGCTGTTGTTGTTGTGTGGTGTTTGTTTTGTTCGGCTGTGTCGGCGAGCTGTGTTGCGGGGCGTGTGAATGGTGGTGCAAAAGTGCTGGCGTTGGGGCTGCGACTGCGACGGCGGCGAGCCGCGGGCGCGCATGATAGTGATGTTGTGAACAGCGGCTGTGTACGGTAGTGGTGTTGTTGTAGCACGACGTGCATCCGGGCCGGCGCGGAAAGCGCAGTTGCGGGCGGTTGCCCTTCGGTGCCAGCCATGTCGCGTGAGCGGCGGGTTGCTCTGGTGTCGACACGTGGTGCTCTGGGTTGTTGTGTGGTGCCCTTTGGCCGGTGGGGGTGGTTCGCGTGTGTCTCGTTCGCGCTCGGTATCTGGTCGTGGTCGTGGTCGTGCTGCTCCCCCGTCTGTCGGCGGTTTTCGACGTCGTCTGTACGTTTTTGTTCGTTTGCGGCGTGCCTGCCGACGTCGTCCCGTCGCGACCTTTCAACCGAAAGTGTGGCGCCCGAAGGTGAACGAACGTAACCCTGACCTCGGCGCTTTACGCTGAGCCGAGCGAACCGAACCTAACCTGTGGTGTGGCGAGGTGAGCTCAGCCTGTGGAGCCCCTAACGTCTACGTAAGGTAAGCTGTCCGGCTCACGCCTCACGTTTGAACGCTTTTTTAACCTACGTTTGACGCTTCTTAACCTAGCACTGACCCCTTAACCTAACCTAACCTAACCTCTGACGCCTGACGTGTTTGAATGCTTAACCTAAGTTTGACGCTTAACCTAACCCAAGTCCCCTTAACCTAACCCACGTCCACCTAACCTAACCTAACCTAGACGTGTAAACGTAATGTGTAACGCGTAACGTGTAAGGTCGGCTGTCGTGTGTGCTGACGGCAGATTGGGTTGGTCTGTAGATTCGGATTGCGGTTTGCCTCGGTCGAGGGGTTGGGTCGGAAGCGGCGAGGGGCGGCGGCGCCTGTTGCGCAGGCGGCGTCCGTTTGCGGCGGGCAATTGTTGAGAAACGGCTGTGAATGTTGGCGGGCGAGAGGAGGAGGACGGCGCGCGATGTGGCCCGACGGCTGCGGGCCGATCGGGAAACGGCGGGAGGGCGACGGAAGGCGATGGGGCGGCGGAGGCGCGTTTGCACGGCCGTCATCGCCGCACGCCTCGGCTTGTGTGGCTGTGGCGCCGGCCGCGCTGGCCGGGCTGCCGCGGCGACGGTGTGGGAGTTTTGCCGAAGGTTTGGCCATTGTGGCGGGTCGTCGGCTGGGGCTGTGGGGGCGGCATTTGGGCGGGGGCGGCGATTCTCGGCGGGCCGACCCAGGCTGTAGCGCGCGGTAGCTGCAGTTTGGCCGTGGTTTGCGGCGCTGCCGTGGCGACTGGTTGGCGACTGTGGTGTGGCTGTGTGTAGCCCCATCCTCGGTGGTTTGAAAGGCGCGGGCGGTTGTGGCGCAGGTTTGGGGCTGCTCCGCACAGGCTGTCGGACGTTGGGCGGTAGCAAGCGCGGGAGGCGCGGCGCGGCGGCGCGCAGAGTGGCGGCCGCTCTCTCGGCCGTCCGCGCCCGCCCGCGACACTGGCTGGGCCTTGTGATTCTCTGCTCTCCGCAGACCTCGAGCAGCTGACAGTCCGCGGAAGACCCGTACCGTGGAACAACAGTGCCAAGTATCTTGGCGTCACGCTAGACAAGCGTCTAACGTGGCGCCAACACATCGAAGAAGTGAGGAGGAAGGCACTGGGTAGACTGCGCATGTTGTACCCGGTCATCAACCCCACATCATCGCTACCAGCAGACTTAGGTCTCACCTTGTACAAAGCCACCATCAGCCCGCTGTTTGATTATGCAGCGGTGGTGTGGGGCAACGCAGCCGAGACCAACATCCGCCGTCTACAAATGGTCCAAAACAGGGCCCTCAGAACGGTGCTGCATCTTCCGTGGGACTTCAACACCGCGGAACTACACCACGTCGCAGGAGTTCCTTTACTCAGACAGCGGTTCCAACTCGCTGCCCAAGACCTCTACGAGAAGGTCGAAGTATCGCGTAACCCTAAGGTACGCGATCTCGGCCATCGACCACACTGGCGCGCCACGCTGCGCTGGCCAGATCTCCTTCGCCTGCAACAATAGTGCGCGAAGTGAAGACTTTCCTCATGTGATGTTCCAGTGCAGAACAAGACTAAAACCTCACAAAGACTTATACTAACATGGTGCACCCTATTTATGGAAGAAAGAGCGTCAAGTACGCTGAAAACTTCCTCACAAGTGTTAACGCAGAAATGCGTCACACACACTTATGCACACGCATTCTCTGCTCTCTGCTGCTGTGCTGTGCTTGCGTGCCTGCCTGCCGTCCCGCTCGCTCTCGCTGTGTGTTACGCGCGTCGTCGAAATGGCAGATCAGGCGGCTACGAACGAGACTGCTGCGGCACCCGCCGCCACCGGCACTACGAAGAAGGCCAAGTCTGCGTCGTCTGCGAAGAAGCCGCGCGCCAAGCCTGCGCACCCGCGCACCTCTGAGATGGTGACGGCCGCCATCAAGAGTCTGAAGGAGCGCGGCGGGTCGTCGCTGCAGGCGATCAAGAAGTACATAGCCGCGCACTACAAGCTGGACGCGGAGAAGCTGGCGCCGTTTATCAAGAAGTACCTCAAGTCGGCCGTCGTGGCGGGCGAGCTGGTGCAGACGAAGGGGAAGGGCGCGTCCGGCTCGTTCAAGCTTGCCGGCGCCGGCGGCGGGGGGGCGGCCGAGGGCGGCAAGGCTCGTGCTGGCGGTGCCAAGAAGAAGCGCGCCGCTCCGGCCAGCAAGGAGAAGAAGGGCGCCCGTGCGGCCGGCGCAAAGAAGGCTGGTGGCGTGAAGGCGGCGACCGGTCGGAAGGCGGGCGCCGCCAAGAAGGCGTCTGCGGCGTCGGCCGCTCCCGCGGGTGCGAAGAAGGCGGCTGCGGCCAAGCCGGCCAAGGCCAAGTCGCCGTCGAAGGCGAAGAAGGCCGCCAAGGTTCCGACGAAGAAGCCGAAGGCGCCGCGCCCGAAGAAGGCGACGACGCCGTCTAAGGCGAAGGCTTCGCCCAAGAAGAAGAAGTAGAGTAGAGGAGAAAGAGATGGGAAAGGAAGGGTTTGGCGCTTGACTCCGTCGTCCCCACCCCCCGTCGTCGTCTAGTGGCGCGCAAGAGACGCGCGGCCCAAAACGGCCCTTCTCAGGGCCATCAAAGCACGTCGGGGAAGGTTTTGATTGTCGTGTTGCGTTTGGTGTGGGTGTCTGTCTGTCTGGCGTTTCTGTATGCCCGTGGGGATGCTGTTTGCGTGCCGTGGTGGTTGGATTGCGGGGGTCGGTGGCGGGTGTGGGCGGCGGTAGCGGTAAGCGGTGTTGTTGTTGTTGTTGTTGTTGTTGTTATTGTTGTTGTCGTGGTTGATTGTCGCCGTGTTTGTGGCGGCGGCCGACGGTTGGTTTTCTGTCACGTTGTTTTGTTTGAATACGTTGGTTGGCGTTCTTCTCGGATGTCTGTCTTGTCGAGTCGAGTCGTGTCTGGTCTTTGTTTTGTTCCTTTGTGTGTGTGTGTGTTATGTTTTGCAACGGGGGGCACGTTGAGATGTGGGAAGGAGTCGGCGGGGGATTTCGGTGGCGTGTAGAGCGAGCGAGCGCGCCTGCCTGGCCGTTGGCCGTCGGAGTGGAGTGCGGGTTTTTTTGATTTCGAAAAACGAAAGCGGCGGCCGGCCAGCCACCCGTGCGGTGTGACGTCGGCCGTTGGGTATTGTGCGCTTTGAGCGCCGGGGAGGGATGATGTGTGATTGTTGCGCGCTGCTAGCAGGCAGGCAGAGTGAGCGGGTGTGGCGGACGGACGGGAAGTGGTGGTTTTTGTTTGTTTGTTTTGGGGTTGCGGGGCGAGAGGCAGGCGACCGACAAAGTTTGCTCGCGACGGAGAGATGTTAGTGGCCCTGAAAAGGGCCGTTTTTGTTTGTGCGGTGCGGTGCCGCGGCGCGGTTTAGGCGCGCTCGCCGCGGATGCGGCGAGCGAGCTGGATGTCCTTGGGCATGATGGTGACGCGCTTGGCGTGGATTGCGCACAGGTTGGTGTCTTCGAAGAGGCCGACGAGGTAGGCCTCGCTGGCCTCCTGCAGGGCCATGACTGCGGAGCTCTGGAAGCGCAGGTCGGTCTTGAAGTCCTGGGCGATCTCGCGCACTAGGCGCTGGAATGGCAGCTTGCGGATGAGCAGCTCTGTGCTCTTCTGGTAGCGCCTGATTTCTCGCAGGGCGACGGTGCCCGGCCTGTAGCGGTGGGGCTTCTTGACGCCTCCGGTGGCGGGCGCGCTCTTCCTCGCCGCCTTGGTGGCGAGCTGTTTGCGCGGCGCCTTTCCGCCGGTGGACTTGCGGGCCGTTTGCTTTGTGCGGGCCATAGCGGTAGCGGTAGCGGAGCGGCGTGCGTGGAGGTTAGGTGCGGCGCGGCGTGGCGTCCGGTGCTGCCTTGACAACGGGCCCGCGCACTCGCACTCGCACTCGCATTAAAACTCTGGCTACATAAGCCAGGTGTAAAGGCAGTCTAAGCAGCGGAGCTGCTGTTCCTGCGGGGACCTCGTTAGTGGGTGCAGTGGACCTAACAGGGTGAGCTGTCCTCACTGGGCGTCGTTCATTGTGACGCCCTCTGTTTCGACATCGGGCGGCGAGAGATAATTACTCTCGCAGTAGGTCTGGCCAACGAGTCGTTGGCCTGTGGTGGACCTGGCGGCCCAGACCACGAATCAAGCGGCTGCCAGACCGTTCAGCATTGCTGTAGAACTGCCTGGCGATTTGCCGGAAGCGATCCCGCAGGAAGGGGATCCCAGCTTCTTCATGGAGCAGCCTCGTCGGATAGCGAGGTGGCTTGTGGAGCGCAAGTCGCAGCGCCCTGTTTTGCAGTCGTTGGAGCGTCGCAATGTGCGTCGCGGCCGCGTTACCCCACACCACAGCCGCGTATTCCAGGACCGGCCGAACAAGGGACAGGTACATGGTGAGGCCATGGCGTGGAGGGAGAGTCGAGGAAGGGTTGAGCAGTGGGTAAAGCGCACGAAGGCGCCCCACTGCCCGCCCTCGGATGTCACGGATGTGTGGCAGCCACGTCAGGCGTCTGTCCAACGTCACCCCGAGGTAGTTGCCGGTCCGCGACCAGGGGATGGGGCCCCCCATGATCGTGACCGGCGGCAGGTCCGGTGGCAGCCTCTTTCTGCTGAAGATGACAGCCTGACTCTTCGCAGCGTTGAACTTCAAGCGCCATTTCGTGGACCAGGCGCCCAGGACGTCACATCCGAGCTGGAGGCGACGGCGCATCTCGGCCGCGTTCATGCTGCGGGTGAACAACGCCGTGTCGTCGGCATAAAGTGCCAACTCCACGCGTGCCACCCGCGGGGCGTCGGCGGTGTACAGGGAGTACAGCAGGGGGCCGAGGACCGACCCCTGCGGCACCCCCGCTCGAATCTGCCGGTCGGTGGAAGTGCCTCCATCTGCTCGGACGTGGAAAGTGCGTCCCGAGAGATACGAGCGCAGCAGGACTACGTGCGACGTCGGTACCCCGTGCGCAAAAAGTTTGTACACGAGGCCGTCGTGCCACACGCAGTCGAAGGCCTTGGAGACGTCGAGAAGCACCGCCCCTAGGTACTCCCGCGTCTCCAGCGCTCGCATCGCCTGCTCCACGAGGCGCAACAACTGCTGCGTGGTAGAGTGGCCGCACCGGAAACCAAACTGCTCCTCGGGAATGAGTTGCTGTTCCGTCACGTGGCGCAGCAGCCGCTCCGCGTACAACCTCTCAAACACTTTTGAGAGGGACGGGAGCAGACTGATCGGCCGATAGTTCGCGGCCTGACGGGGATCCTTGCCGCTCTTGGGGATGGCGACCACTTCCGCGTGTTTCCACGCGGAAGGGAAGGTCCCAGAGCGGAGGATGCTGTTAAAGATGTCCGCCAGAGATTGGTGTACCTCCGGCGGAAGCATCCGCAACAGGCAGTTGGTGACACCATCCGTGCCACCCGCCTTCTTCGGGTTGAGCCGACGGAGCTGCAGGTCCACTTCCTCAGCTGTGATTGGCTCAATCACGTCGTCTTCCTGTCGCGCAGCGAGAAAAACCGGCAGGCGCTCTGCCACCAGACGGACGTGATCGGGATCGACCACGCCGTCAGCAGGTTGAAAGTTTTCTGCGAACGAGTCCGCGAGGATGCCTGCTTTCGCATCCGGTTCGCAGACAACGTTCGCACCCGCATGGAGAGGCGGGACTCGCTGACGACGACGAAGGAAACGCTTGGCGGTCCGCCAAGCGCTGCCGTCCGTCGTTGTAAGTGTGGCCACAAGACCCGCCCAGTCCCGATGACGATGGTCGTCGATGGCGGCCCGAATCTCGCGCCGCGCCCTGTTGAGGCGGCGCTTCGTGTCAGGCAGTCGTGTGAGCTGCCACTCCCGAAAGAGGCGATTCTTGGTTGTGATCGCCTCGAGGATGTGTGGCGGGAGTTGGCGCGACATCTCTCGCGGCCGTCCTGGCCGCCTGGGGGTGGCCGCCTCTGCTGCAGCCAGTGTGTGCCGCGTGAAGGAGGCCAACGCTTCGTCAGCCCCTTGCACAGCGGGATCGGGCGCGCCCTCGAGGCGGTCGAGGACCTCGACACGAAAGCGCGCCTCGTCTATGCCTCGGAAGTTGTGGCGGTCGGACGGCATAGCTGCACCGATGACGTCCATGTCGAAGACCACCGGGAGGTGATCGGACGACATGGCACATCTAACGGTGGCGGACGTGAAGTGCCCAACACCTTTGAGCACGGCGATGTCGAGCACGTCAGACTGGCCGCGATGGGGGAAGACGGTGTGCTCATAAGGCCCCAGTACTATCGCGCCATGCCGTTGCGTGACGCGAAGGAGGCGGCGGCCGCTGGCGTTGGTGATGCGGGAGTTCCACTGCGGGTGCTTGGCGTTCAAGTCACCCGCAATGAAGACTTTCCCGCGCAGTGCCAGCAGGGCGTCAACGTCAGCCTCCTGAAGCAGTCCTCTCGGCGGCCTGTAGGCCGCAACGAAGGTGATGACCCCCGCCGTCGTGGTGACAGCCACCCCAGTGGCCTCCATTGCAGCGAGGGGCGGAAGCTGGACGTCGTGATGTTTGAGGGACGCCTTGATGTAGATGGCCGTCCCTCCGCCGTGGGTCAGCCTGTCGGTGCGGTAGCACCGATAGTTGGCCACCCTCACGTGTAGTCCTGGCTTCAGGAAGGTCTCGCACACGAGGCAGATGTCAATTGCCTCGTCGCGCAAGAACTCCCTGAATTCCCCTTGTTGGGGGACCAAACTGTTTGCGTTGAAGGCGCAAACGGTGAGGCCATGGATATGGCGATTACCCATGGCGCGGCGGAGTTGCAACGCCGGCCTGAAGGGCCGACGTGACCGCGGTGACGAGCACCGGGAGCTGCTCGAGCAGCTGGCTCAACGACCGCAAGAGCGATCGGAGCTCAGCTGCGTCGGTGGCCATGGGGGCGGTGGGGGCCGCTGGGGCGGCCTCCGCCACCGGGGCGGCCGGTTGCGGCCGCTCCGTACTAGGCGACTGCCGTGGAGCATCGGCAGCCGGTCGCGGCGCAGCACGAGGCGCCGTCCTCTGCGGCGGCAGAGTGTCTTCGGCAGTCCGTCGTGCAGCGGCAGGGGTGGCCCGGCCCGCACGCCGGCGACGCCGGCGCGGTGCGGCAGCCCGCGCGCCCTGCGTGGGGGCGGGAGTTGCCACCCCCACGGGCGAAGCCGTGGACGGCGCGGTCGGTGGCCGCGTCTCACGCTCCACCTGCGCCGAACTTCGGGTGGCGGAAGTTGATGGTCCTCCCTTGGTGGCGGCAGCAAAGCTGGTGGACGGGTGCACCTTACGAGAAGGAGCGGTCCCTCCCCTCGGTTGATTTCGGCCCCTTTTGAAGGCCGAGCAGCCTCGATAGCTGGCAACGTGCGTGCCGCCGCAATTGCAGCACGTCGGTTTGTCTTCCCTGGCAAGCCCGCAAGACTTGCTCTCGTGCCCGCCCGCGCACTTAACGCAGCGGGGCGACATGGAGCAGTAGCGGGAGACATGGTCGAGCCTTTGGCAGGAAAAGCACTGGGCCCTCTTGCCTTTGGCCCGGAGAGGTTCCACTGCGACCTTGACACGGCCGACCCGCTGCACCTGGAAAATCTTCCGATTTTCCAGGTTGTCAACGAGGACAACCTGGTACAGTGGCATGTCGCGATGCGTACGTGGAGACTTCATTAGTCCGGTGGACCGGACGCCGAAGCCCAGGTCCTCGAGCTCCTCGCGAAGGTAGTCCGCACCAAACTTGAGGGGAAGGTGGCGGAATACCACCTTCAGAAGTTTGAGCGGCTCGGAGGGGTGCGTGTAGCACGGGAGGCCATCTTTGCAGATGGCGTCCATCACCGCGCGGTACTCCTCGTTGGTCGACACTGTGACCTTGTAAAGGTCACGGCCAGCGTTCTTGACAGTGGCGGACGTGGCCACCCTGCCCAGTTTTTGCTGGAACTCCTTGTATTCGCCAGCCCACTGGATGACTATAGGCGGCGGCTTCTTTTGGGCCGGCGCCGGAGGCGCGGCGCCATCCTCCATCGCATCGTCGCTGACGCCCGCAAACGTGTTGGCGGTCGGCAGCGGGGTCGGTAGCTGCAGCGCAGCGGCCCTGGCAGTGTGCCGCCGGGGCGGGGCGACAAAACCATCCTCGTCCGGCTGTCGGGAAGCAGCAGGTGAACGAGTGGGCCGCCGCGTGGTCTTCGTCGATTTCTGCGCGGCGGTGCTCCGGGAGGAGCCCGCGAGAGTCAGCCCAGACTCGGTGGTGGAGGTGCGGGAGGCCCTGGTGGCCTTCTTCCGCGGCCTCGCTCCTTCAGATGTCTGAGAGGGAGTGTCAGAGTCGTCATGCGTCACAGCCCGGCGCTTTCTGGGCGCGCGGGGAGCGTCAAGGTCGGTGTCACGGCGCTCCGACTCGGCAATCGCCTCAGCCAGATTGGCGTCGGGCAGGTCCATGTCCTCCATCTCGGTAGCTGCAGCTAGCGCAGCCACGGGCTCTTCTCGTGTCTCCGGGGCCAGGGGGGCAACCGGGGGCACATCGACCTCTTCAGTGGTCGAGGCCAGCGGCGCAACTCCCGCCGAGGCCGCCACCGCCGGGACCGCAAAATCGTGCGATGCGACCGGCGGGGCTCTCGGTGGCACACCCGACACATGCTGCCTCGTGTGCGGTAGAGCGGCAGCCTTCTGAATGTTGCAGAAGGCGAGTATAGCCGCCTCGTCGTCCTCTCGACCAGGGTAGGCGCCCCCGTGGGCGAGTTTGTTCATTAGAATGAACACTCGATCACGAGGGTGCACGTCAAAATCCGATGAGTCAAACCCGTCAGCGTCAGTTGTCGAAAGCCGGTTCGTCATAAGTGGGGGGCCGGATGGGGCCGCCACCGGGATCAAATCAGTCGCCTGAGCTGGCCCCGACGGACGGCGATCCGCCACACCCTTCGCAAGTAAAGCATCCTCTCTCAACGACATCTCGAACAGCACTCGCGCGTGCGTGCGTGCGTGCGTGCGTGCGTGCGTGTGCGTGACGGGCCCGCGCGCCTCCGTGCTGCGCTTATATGCCCTCGGTTGCGCGTGGTGGGGGGAGGGCGGGCCAGAGTCTATATAGGGGGGCGGCGGGCGCGCTGGGCGCAGACCGTAGCCGACTCGCGAGCCGCTGCAGCTGCTGTTTGTGCACGTTTTGCTTTGCCCGAGGAAGGATGACAGG
Source organism: Schistocerca americana (assembly GCF_021461395.2). Classification (NCBI taxonomy): domain Eukaryota; kingdom Metazoa; phylum Arthropoda; class Insecta; order Orthoptera; family Acrididae; genus Schistocerca; species Schistocerca americana. Next base: position 74,786,731 of record NC_060126.1, on the reverse strand, counting down.
CCGCGGCAAGGGAGGAAAGGGGCTCGGCAAGGGTGGCGCCAAGCGGCACCGCAAGGTGTTGCGCGACAACATCCAGGGCATCACGAAGCCTGCCATCCGCCGCCTGGCTCGCAGGGGCGGCGTGAAGCGCATCTCTGGTCTGATCTACGAGGAGACCCGCGGGGTGCTGAAGGTGTTCCTGGAGAACGTGATCCGCGACGCGGTGACGTACACTGAGCACGCCAAGCGCAAGACTGTGACGGCCATGGACGTGGTGTACGCCCTGAAGAGGCAGGGGCGCACCCTGTACGGTTTCGGCGGTTAGGCTGCGTCGCAGCGGGCGCTGGCCTTCCCGCGGCCGTGCCTGTGGGTGGGAGAGACTAGAAAACGGCCCTTTTCAGGGCCACCACACTGTTCGGAAGTTGAAAAGTGCGAAAGAGTCTGTGTTGTTGCTGCGTGTGTGCGCTGTGTTTGTTTGTTTGTTTGTTTCTTTCTTTCTTTCCGTTTGAGCGACGTGATGTGACTGGGAGGGGAGAAGGAAAGGAAACGTGTCATGTGGCTGGCTGTGTGTGGAGCTGCTTCGTTTGTGTTTGTTATTGTGTGTCTTTGTATCGATCGCGACGGAGATGGCGGGCTGTGTGTTGTTGTGCGAGAGGCGGTGATTATTTGCTTGCGTGGTTTGGCTCTGTGTGTTTGCGGCGGCGTTGGGGTTTCCGAGGCAAGGCGTGTGGGCATAGGCGGCCGGATCAGATGTTTCGTTCGTGTCGACGGCCGTTGCGCGCGGGAGTGGAGGGCGGTGTGTCGACACGCCTCCCCTTAACAATGGTCATTATTGCTGCCGTTGTCGTTTGGAAGGCGACTGCGACCGTGCAAAATGTGTGTGTGTGTGTGTGTGTGTGTGTGTGTGTGTGTGTTTGTTGGGCCACACGGGCTGTGTGGACGACAAGATGGCGGACGTGCGCCGGCGGCGGCTGTGCTGTTGAAAGTGCAAAGTTAAAAAACAAAACAAGGTGCGGCGAGGACGACTGAAATTTTGCTTTGGACGTAGGTTTGTGTGGTGGCCCTGAAAAGGGCCGATTGTTGTGGGCCGAGCCGGCAAAGCGCGTTGCGTGCAGGGGAGCACGCGGCGCTGCGATTGCCTGGCCTCCTTTAGGCCTTCTTCTCGGTCTTCTTTGGCAGCAGGACGGCCTGGATGTTGGGCAGGACACCACCCTGTGCGATGGTGACGCCCGACAGGAGCTTGTTGAGCTCCTCGTCGTTGCGGATGGCAAGCTGCAGGTGGCGCGGGATGATGCGCGTCTTCTTGTTGTCGCGGGCCGCGTTTCCGGCCAGCTCGAGCACCTCAGCCGCGAGGTACTCCATGACGGCGGCGAGGTAGACGGGCGCCCCGGCGCCGACGCGCTCTGCGTAGTTTCCCTTGCGCAGGAGGCGGTGGATTCTGCCGACCGGGAACTGGAGCCCAGCCCTGCTTGAGCGGGACTTTGACTTGCCCTTGACTTTGCCTCCCTTTCCGCGTCCGGACATGGCGATGGGCTAGCGACGGTGCACACGAAACGGAAACGAAAACGACCGGTGCGAGCGGCAGCGAGTCGAGCAGCGGAGTGCGTGCCGGCGCAGCCGGGGTGGGGGTGCTTTATGGGCTCGGGTGCGGCGGCCGGTTGCGCGCGCGCCCCATTGGTCGGCGGCCGCAACAGGGCGAGCTGGTAAAGGTGCGGCGGCGGCTGGCGGCGGGTGCCACTGTGTGGGGAGACGCTGACTAGAGCGGAGCGCTTGCTACTGGTGTTGCTGCTGCCGTACGTTCGTTCGAGATGCCGCCCAAGACTAGCGGGAAGGCCGCCAAGAAGGCTGGCAAGGCGCAGAAGAACATTTCGAAGGGCGACAAGAAGAAGAAGCGCAAGAGGAAGGAGAGCTATGCCATCTACATCTACAAGGTGCTGAAGCAGGTGCACCCTGACACGGGCATCTCGTCGAAGGCGATGAGCATCATGAACAGCTTCGTGAACGACATTTTCGAGCGCATTGCGGCCGAGGCTTCTCGCCTGGCGCACTACAACAAGCGCTCGACCATCACGTCCCGCGAGATCCAGACCGCTGTGCGGCTGTTGCTGCCTGGCGAGCTGGCCAAGCACGCCGTGAGCGAGGGCACGAAGGCGGTGACCAAGTACACGAGCTCCAAGTAAGGAGGTGGCTCTGGAATGGAAGGAAGGATGGAGAAGGCTCCTCCGTTGCGAGAGCGGCAAAACGGCCCTTTTCAGGGCCACCAACTTGCCTTTTGCGGGAAGGGCGGAATTGTTGTTGTTGTTGTTGTTGTTGTTTGTGTGGACGGCTGTGATGTATGTGTGCATTTTGATTGTGGGTGGGGGGGGGGCGCGTCAAAGCGTGTTGCGGGGTACGGCCACGAGGTTGGTCGCCGTGGCGTGGAATGGTGGCACGCCTCGTTGGAGTGGTTTTTGACCCATTGGTGTTGGTGTGTGTGTGTGTGTGTGTGTGTGTGTGTGTGTGTGTGTGTGTGTGTGTGTTACCTGTCTGCGAGGGGGGACAGTGCGATCGGCGACTTGTGTGTCACCGTAACGACGGCCGTTTGCGGGTTTGTTTGTTGCACATCATACATGGCGAGGGTGAAATGTGAAATGTTTTTGTTTGGTTTTTTTTTTTTTTTTTTTTTTTTTTTTTTTTTTTTTTTTTTTTTTGCCGCCCACTATTCCCTTTGCTGTACGCTGAGTTCGACAATGGTGCGACGTAACTGCAGCGTGGAGGTGTGTGAGTGACGTTGAAATGAACGTGCCATTAAGACGCATTGTTGTTGTATTGTACTGTACGTGTACGGCACACACGCACGATGATGTACCATTCGACTCTGATTTCTGATAGCCGTGTCTGACTGATTGCGTACGACGCACGCACACCGATGTCGTCATTCAAGATGCACGCGTGTCCAGTGCAGTACAGTAAGCGCGACGCTAGACGGCGGCGGCGGCGGCGGCGGTCGTTTGTTTGGCGAATGTCTGTACACGTGTTTGTCTGTGTCCATCCGGTATGTATGTATGTATGTATTTGTTTGTTTGAAAGTGTTTTGTGTGTCGGTGACGTGGTCCGATCCGTCGCCCCCTGAGTAACTGTCGATCGGCGCGATAGACCGGCGTCACGCAACGGAACCGAAGTCTTGGGCACACCCGTCATACTGTTGTACACCGTCGCGCTGAGAACGGTAACGAAAGGTTGACTTTGATCGGGCGAATGTCTGGGCAGAACGTGAGGAATGAGGCAAGAGTGCAAGGAGGGGGGGCAAAAGAGAGAGGAAGGGAAAAAGGGGAGAAACGCATTCGTAGAGCAACGGAACGTTCCCGTGTCGGAGGCGTATTGGAGCCGCACTGAAATGCGTTTAACGGCGGCGCGGCTGCAAGTGTCTGCCGTGGTGAACGTTACCTTTGACGGCTGCATTGGGCTTTGCCTTTGCTTTCGCTTTCGCTTTCCCGGATGTACGTAACGTTTGTTGATATGGTTCTGAGGAAGAGTGTATGACAGTGCCGTGCCGTCCATGTTCGTGTGCCCTCCCATTGTGTGTATGCTATTGTCTGTGTACTTGAATGATGTATGTAGGTGTTAGTGGACATGTTTTACCAGTGGGGGGAAATGGATCGTCGATAGTTGCCGTCACTCTGTCACGGTCGAGATGACGCACCCTCCGTACAGAAAGGTGTCGAGAAAGTGAGTGTGTGTGTGTGTGTGTGTGTGTGCGTGCGTCCGTGAATTGGCAGTGTTTGGAGGTGGGCGTGCCCTGCATGTGGCCCGGAAGGCTGTTCGTTTGGCGGTAGTGTTGTGTGGACAGGGGAGGGGCATGCGTAACGCTGCTGGCATGGCATTTCGGGAGATGGGAGGGGGCAAACGAGGAAACGAGGAGCGGCGGCCAGAGACGGGACGGGGAGGGGCGCGGTGTGGGTGGCTTGCGCCTGTGCTCGGCGTTGTGGTTTGTGCAAAAGAGGAGGAGAAAAACAATGAGTTGCCAGGGAGGGGAGCGGTGTTGTGTTGTGGTTGTCGTGGTGTAGCCGCAGACGCGGCTGTCAGTGAACGTGGCGAGACGGACGGATGCGCGGAGGGGCGGGGGCGGCGCAATTCGCCGGTGCCGTGCCGTGCCGTGCCGTGCCATGCCTGAAAGCCGCGTGGTCGCTGTGTTGTTGGTGGCGTGGGGGCGAGGAGAGTACCGTACGGGTGTGCTTGTGCGCCGGAATTGGCACACTGCGCCTGCCTGTCTTGGAGGCTGATGGCTGTGGTGTGGAAATGGGGCGCGGCGATGTTGAAGCAGTTGAAGAACAGAAAAGAAACCAAGAAAACGGAAGGCGTGATGCGGCGGTGGTGGTGAGAGCGGGAAAAACAAAACAAAACAAAACAAAAGAAGGAAAAACAACAAGAAACAAAAAAGAAAACAAAAAGTCTATCAATATCAGAATGTAAATGGAAATGGAAATGGACCCAGGTATAACCTCCCTGCACAAGTAGCAGAGAGTCCGATGATAATAAAAATGTGCCAGAATGTTGACGTCCCTACAAAACAAACCCAACGATAATATGAATGAAAGAATGAACCGTATGTAACATTGCTACAGACATAATGAAACCTGATAAATTGTATAAGGGCAGCAGCGTTGACCTTTGGCCCTGTATTCAGAATAAAAAGAGCCAAAGATCGTTACCCCAATGAAAAAGACACTGAAACACGTATGTAAACATAGCAGCGATGGCGAGACATTGTAGCATCTGTGACCAGAGAGTTTGCGCTGGACTGCGCGAGTGTTGCGAGCGGTTCTCAGTCAGTCAGTCAGTCAGTCAGTCAGTCAGTCGGTCGTTGCGAGTCTGTAGCTCTGTGTAGTTGAGGGCTGTACTCTGTCAGTAGTCGTCGCGTGCAGTACGCTAATAGTCGTCATGCAGAGCGGTCGGTCAGTAGTAGCAGCCGAGTGCGGTTGTGTGATGTAGGCGGTCGGCAACACTGGTCAAGATGGTGAATAAGGTATACTGTTAATTAATATAATCATTAGATAATGAAAAAGTTTATTTATTGTAATTATTCTCCAACAAGTTCCCCAATAATAATTTGTATTTCAAAAGCATTTTTCAAACATTTAATTTTTTATTGAACTAAAGAGTTCGTTGCACTTCACATTTCATTCCACTTCTTTGAAGAAAAATTTCACTAAAATCACAAAAAAAGAGAATATTACGATTTGCAATGCAGTTCCTCCAAGCGCTGCGCAACAACAAGAGCAGAAATGTGACATCCATTTATTCCGAGGTAAGACTTTAATTCTGATTGTTTTGCACAGGGCCAAAGACCGATATTTCGGTTTAATTGAAGTTCCTTGTCACTGAACGGACTTTAAATGTTGTGAAGAATTTATATTTGAGTCAGATTGCGAATTTCACATGTTTGTTGCCATTTTCAATACCTCTCATTGTGGGCGAGGTTACAATTAGCGCAATGTCCATTAGCATCCGTAAATAACATTGTCCATTATTTTAAATTTTGCGGGGAGGTTACAACACACAAAAAAAACAAAAAATTGCATTTATATCCGCTCCTCAATTGTAGATACCCCTTACACAGCTGTGTGCAATGAATGAGTGCTGGCTGGTAATGAATTGCACTCCTTGGAGGGAAATGCCATAGGAAGTAGTCTTTAAAAAGTGAATGTTTTTTTCGTTAAAAGACAAAAGTTACTTTAGAAAAAAGTAATAGTGGGGCTTTTGTTGTTGAACAAAATAAGTACAATGAACATACGTTATCAGATGTGCGCAATGCAGCTTCACACTACCTTTTGATTATAACACAATATACTATACATCGTCCCGAACCGTGACCAGAGTCGCGAGACGAGCAGAGCACGCCGCCGACGCCCGCTCAGTACAACCGTCCACCCGCTACTACTGTCGACCGACTACTACCTCTCCCGACTCGCGCTACAATATATATAACAACTGTTCCTGGCGACCCGGTGCGTGCCACTACTGTCGTCTGGCGCGGTCCAAGCGCCGACTAGCAACGATAAATAACTCTCTGGTCAGACAGAGATGCTGTCATGCCTCGCCATCGCTCTGGTAATGAATACATACGTGTTGCAGCGTGCGTACCACCGGAACACGCAGTGGCGGAGCCAAAGACTGTGTTGTCGAGGTCGAGTGCGAGCGGGAAGAGGGGCAGCGTCGGCACGGAGATGCAAGCGAGCGCGAGACGCACGGGGGCTGCGGCGTGGCGCGTTTGCGGTCGGCGCCTTTGGTGGCAACGGCCGGGACAAGCAGCGGTGTATGGTGTGGTGCGGGGCGGACAGGGGCGGCGGTGGACGGGGAGGAGGAGGCGGCGCGACGACGGCATGGGGGCGAAAACGGGACGGGGGACGGCGGATGTTGAGAGGCGTCACGCGCGGACAGGACACAGACACAGAGACACACAGATTGGAAAGGGAGGGTGCGCGGTTAGTAGTTGGGAATGTGCGTACCGTGCGGGATGGGAGTGGGCGAGGAACACGGTCGTGGCCCCTGTTTTGGGTGCGTGTGATGACGTCGGTGTGTTGTGGGAAGGGAAGGTGCTGTGGCGGCGGCGCGTAATGGGCGTAGGCCGAAAAGAGAAAGGAACGTGGGCAGTGTGTTGGCAAGCGTCGGTTCGACTGCGACGTTGATGGGCAGGGCAGGGCAAGGTTAATGGTGGTAGGTAGGAGTAGGCGTGTGGGCGCAAAAAATCTGCCGCTGCAGGCGGTGCCGTAACCGCCATGGCGGGAAGGAGAGAGGGCCAAAGAAAGAAAGAAAGAAAGAAAGAAAGAAAGAAAGAAAGAAAGAAAGAAAGAAAGAAAGAAAGAAAGAAAGAAAGAAAGAAGAAAACAAAAAAAAAAAAGGAGGGGGGGGGGCGAAAGTGGAGAGGCGGTGGTGTGAGAAGGGCGGGGGCGGAAGGAAGGCAGGAAGGACAAGAGGCGAGGCGACGGCTTGCTTTGTGTATCGGTCGGTCTCTGGCTATGCTTCGTTTTCTGCAGCAGGGTCGGTGCGCGGCGTGGCTCGCGGCAGTGGGAACGCCTGGCGGCTGGACGGCCAGCAATGCGGTTGGATGGGCGGCCACAGCACCGCACCTGTGCCCGAGGAGGAGACGCTGGCGGCGGGCCCTGAGGTGAGGCCGGCTCGGCTGGGGCTGTGGATGTGTAGGTGTGCGCCGCTGCTGCAACAACGAGTAATACGCGAGAAGAAGGGATGGCGGTAGAGAGGAAAAAAAAAATAAAAGGTCGTGTTGTGTTGATGCGCAGGCAGACGCGTACAGAGAGACGAGCCCGGTCTGCAGCAGGGTGTGGCCGTGCCGAGTGCAGAGCAGCGGCGGCTCGGTTCGGTTCGGCCCGGCCCGGCGGGCCGCGCTGTTGTCGCGGACGTGAGCGCCCCCTGGCGGGTGGCCGGAGGCGGCGCGGCGTGTTGGACGTGTGGCTGGTGGCAGTGCACAATTTGCGAGTGGCTGGCGGTGTGGTGTGGCGGTTGGCGCGTCGGGCGGCGGAGAGAGAGAGGGAGGAGAGGTATGTGTTGCGGGCGCCCTTTGCTGCGCTGCGTCGTTGCGTGTGCCGTACAGGGCGGGCGCTTGTCGACTGTGTGGGCGGTGTGGCGAATTGGCGTGAAACGGCTGCCGAGAGGTGTGTGGTAGCGAGCCGGTCGGTGTCAGTGCGAAGGGGAATGTGCGTGCGTTTGGCGGTTTCGGTGTGCTTTTTGCGGCGTGAGAGTGGGAATTAGTGGGGCCGGCTGTTGTGTTGGTTCCTTGTGTCTTGTGTCGCGTAGCTTGATGGCAACGTGGAAGGACGCCGGTTTCGTTTCGAGCCTTGCGTGTGGTTGTCGACGTTGACTGGTTGGCGTGTGGCGATGCACGTGCATGTGCGTTTTTGGCTGGCTCTGTGTGTGTGTGTGTGTGTGTGTGTGTGTGTGTGTGTGTGTGTGTGTTTTGGGGGGGGAAGGGGGAGGCGGTGGTGAAAGTGCAGTCGTTGCCACGGGCGTCGTCGGGTGGGGCTGGGGCTGTGCGTCGTGGCGGAAAGGTGGTAGGTTGCGGGAAGCGAGCCCGTCGTTGACGGTGTCGCGTGAGTTGTGAATCGAGTGGGGCGCGGGGCGCGGGACAGGAGCAGCGTGCCGCTGCGTCGTGGTCGTCAGCAGAGGCTGTGCGTGTGCGTGTGCTTGTCCTTTTTGTGGGCGGTTCGTGCGAGGCGTTTTTGTTTTGTGTTGCCCTAGTTGTTAGTTTATTTTGTTATTTTGAGACGACGACTGGTTGGTGGCGTGCGCGCGAAGCGGCGGTGTGCGCTTCCCGTGTCGTTTGTGTTGTTTTGTTTTTTTGTTTTTGTGTGTTTTTTTTTTTTTTTGTTTGTTTTTTGCACTGGGCCCCGGGGGGTGGGTGGGTGCGTGTGTGTCGATTGCCGGCTGGCGAAAGGTGCGCCATCGGCGGGGTGGGTCGCCGGCACAAGTAGAGGCGGCGGCGGCGGCGGCGGCGTTGTTGTTGCTGCTGTTGTTGTTGTGTGGTGTTTGTTTTGTTCGGCTGTGTCGGCGAGCTGTGTTGCGGTGCGTGTGAATGGTGGTGCAAAAGTGCTGGCGTTGGGGCTGCGACTGCGACGGCGGCGAGCCGCGGGCGCGCATGATAGTGATGTTGTGAACAGCGGCTGTGTACGGTAGTGGTGTTGTTGTAGCACGACGTGCATCCGGGCCGGCGCGGAAAGCGCAGTTGCGGGCGGTTGCCCTTCGGTGCCAGCCATGTCGCGTGAGCGGCGGGTTGCTCTGGTGTCGACACGTGGTGCTCTGGGTTGTTGTGTGGTGCCCTTTGGCCGGTGGGGGTGGTTCGCGTGTGTCTCGTTCGCGCTCGGTATCTGGTCGTGGTCGTGGTCGTGCTGCTCCCCCGTCTGTCGGCGGTTTTCGACGTCGTCTGTACGTTTTTGTTCGTTTGCGGCGTGCCTGCCGACGTCGTCCCGTCGCGACCTTTCAACCGAAAGTGTGGCGCCCGAAGGTGAACGAACGTAACCCTGACCTCGGCGCTTTACGCTGAGCCGAGCGAACCGAACCTAACCTGTGGTGTGGCGAGGTGAGCTCAGCCTGTGGAGCCCCTAACGTCTACGTAAGGTAAGCTGTCCGGCTCACGCCTCACGTTTGAACGCTTTTTTAACCTACGTTTGACGCTTCTTAACCTAGCACTGACCCCTTAACCTAACCTAACCTAACCTCTGACGCCTGACGTGTTTGAATGCTTAACCTAAGTTTGACGCTTAACCTAACCCAAGTCCCCTTAACCTAACCCACGTCCACCTAACCTAACCTAACCTAGACGTGTAAACGTAATGTGTAACGCGTAACGTGTAAGGTCGGCTGTCGTGTGTGCTGACGGCAGATTGGGTTGGTCTGTAGATTCGGATTGCGGTTTGCCTCGGTCGAGGGGTTGGGTCGGAAGCGGCGAGGGGCGGCGGCGCCTGTTGCGCAGGCGGCGTCCGTTTGCGGCGGGCAATTGTTGAGAAACGGCTGTGAATGTTGGCGGGCGAGAGGAGGAGGACGGCGCGCGATGTGGCCCGACGGCTGCGGGCCGATCGGGAAACGGCGGGAGGGCGACGGAAGGCGATGGGGCGGCGGAGGCGCGTTTGCACGGCCGTCATCGCCGCACGCCTCGGCTTGTGTGGCTGTGGCGCCGGCCGCGCTGGCCGGGCTGCCGCGGCGACGGTGTGGGAGTTTTGCCGAAGGTTTGGCCATTGTGGCGGGTCGTCGGCTGGGGCTGTGGGGGCGGCATTTGGGCGGGGGCTTCGATTCTCGGCGGGCCGACCCAGGCTGTAGCGCGCGGTAGCTGCAGTTTGGCCGTGGTTTGCGGCGCTGCCGTGGCGACTGGTTGGCGACTGTGGTGTGGCTGTGTGTAGCCCCATCCTCGGTGGTTTGAAAGGCGCGGGCGGTTGTGGCGCAGGTTTGGGGCTGCTCCGCACAGGCTGTCGGACGTTGGGCGGTAGCAAGCGCGGGAGGCGCGGCGCGGCGGCGCGCAGAGTGGCGGCCGCTCTCTCGGCCGTCCGCGCCCGCCCGCGACACTGGCTGGGCCTTGTGATTCTCTCATCGGTCTCCGAGCAGCCGAGCTGTGTGCACACGCGGGGGGTGCGCTGCGAACTTTTAAGTTTGAAGTGCTCCCACTGCGTGTTAAAAAAGCAAGTGTGTCCTGATAGGGCCGTCTTACTAGTGATAGGCGAGATCCTCCGGATAGCCGGATGGGCTAGGAATGTTTAGCATAGGGAATGAAGAGGCACCAGGGCCTCCTCACCAGGCAGTCGACCGACAGGTGGCCGACTCCCTGGGCGGGGTACGTCCGCGCGCCTCCAGAAAAGATTTGAACCATAGGGCAAAGTCAGCATCCGCGGACAGGGCTAGGACTAGGTCTGAGTCTGTGAACCCCCACCCCTCCCGCCGAAACCCCGTTTCGACGAAACAAGACCACTCACACACGTCGCTGGAACGCTGCGGCAACATGACACTCCCGACCAGCGAAACACAGCATGCCAAATCCACGGCAAGCAGAGACGACAAAATGGCCGCCAAGCACCGGCAGGAGCTAGCGCGCCACAACATCACCGACAACAATGTTCCATACAACTCAGACAGCGACGACGCTGTAACGAACACAGGCAACCCCAAGTTCTCAAGTGACGAGGAAATGGAATTTGACGATGGCCAGGGAGAATTCCAACGAGCCAGGAAAACCCTAAAAAGAAAAAACTCGTCAGAAACAGAAGCGCCGAACAAGTTCACCATCCCAACGACGAACAGATACGACGCACTGAATGACAACACCACAAACCTGAACGCCGCTAATGACACACCAGCGGGCTCCCCACCTCAACAGCAGACGACAACTGCACCGGCACAACGAGCGGTCCCAAAAAGACCGCGCGTCCCGCCGATCACAATCGAATATCCAGGGCACTATTTAACCCTGAACAAAACCCTAAAGCAGTATATGGAAGGCCCCATCAAAGCCATCCATAAAGGAAAATCAATCAAATACCATTTTGACTCGATAAAGGACCAACGCACAGCGCTGGACTTCTTCAACCACCACCGAATCGGCAACTTCACCCACCAACCACAAGCCGACAGACAACTGAAAGTGGTCATAAAGGGCCTACCAAACACCGTCAAAGAACAAGAAATAGAAGAAGAATTACAACAACACAACTTCGCCACAACCAACATACACCAATACAAAAAGAGGGATGAAAACACGAAGGAGTTACGTCCAATGGATGTCTTTTGTGTAACGCTAGATAAAAAGCCAGAGAACGAGGCAATATATAATACGAGATACCTACTTGACACCAAAATTACGGTAGAATCATACAAAAGCAAAGAAGGCCCCCCACAGTGTAAAAAGTGCCAGGGGTTCTTCCACACAGCAAATTACTGCAATATGCCGACGCGCTGCGTCCGATGTGGCGGAGACCACAGAGCGTTCCAGTGCCCACTACCGAAAGAGGGAACTCTACACTGTGTAAACTGCAATAAAGATGGCCACCCAGCTTCATTCTGAGGCTGTGAAGAATACCAAAAGGCAATTGAAACATACAACAAACAGCGACCACAGAGACAAATGCAAGCACCCAGACCCACAATTCGACCAACGGCAATGCCCACACCTGCAGAGGCCAACCGAACAGGAAGAAGGAACTGGGCAACTCTGCCACCACAAACCAACAACGCCACAGCCACCGCCAACACAAATGGCTTAGAATCAATCCTCAGCTTTGTCAACCAACTAAAAACAATATGGGAAAAAGTCCAAACATCAAACATACTACAACAGATAACAACCATCATAAACAACTTTACTCAAGCACCGGACATTATGTCCAAGATCACAACCGTCATTGGAGGAATGATGACTATCTTCGGCACCTTCAATGGATTTTAGGCCACCAAAGAAGAAACACCTTCGATTCTGCAATTTCAATGCAAATGGAATTGCAAACAAAAGGGAACTACTCAATGAATTCATTGAAGAGGAGAAGATAGACGTCCTTCTTGTCACTGAAACCCACCTACAGCAAAACGCAACACTAAACCTCCGCAACATGATATGCCACAGGACAGATAGAGTCAACAGGAGGGGGGGAGGCACAGCCATATACATCCGTCCCCACATCACTCACCACCCTGAGATCACGCCGCCGATGCACTCACTTGAGGCCACAATTGTACAAATAGAAACGGCGCAAGGAAAAATAGCCCTAGTAGCTGCATACCTCAGCCCCAGAGCAGAACACAATGAACATGACCTCACGTGGATTTTTGACAACCACGAACGGGTCCTCCTATGTGGAGACCTAAATGCGAAGAACGAATCCTGGAACAGCAGAAGGAACAATGAAAGAGGTGACAGACTCCATGAGCTACAAGGTCGCCTCAACGCAGAAATAACAGCCCCAAAAGACATAACATACATCCCTTTCAACAGCCTCCACCGGCCAGACGTACTTGACATCTGCATCACGAAGAACATAGACCCAGAACTAAACCTACAAGTACGAAATACACTAACTTCAGACCACCTTCCAGTAATAGGCCACATCGGTGACGCAATGGAACCCCCACGACCACGACAAACCATCAACGTCGACTGGGCACAATATGAACGGTGGCTAAACAACAACGTCACGCCCACAGCAGAACTAAACACAGAGCAACAAATAGAAGAAGCCATCACCACTATCACAGACAAGATAAGCACAGCCTACAAACGAGCATCCTGCAAAACAACATTCCTAGAGGTCAAACACAACACACTCCCACCACTAATTCAGGACCTCAAATACCTGAAAAACCAGGAACGTCGCAGATGGATCCGCACCAGGGACCCACAAGCAAGGAGGGAAGTCAACAGGCTCACACGGGAAATCCACAAGCGAGCAAAAGAGTGGAAGGCAGAGGTCTGGGAGGACAGGATGTCGGCACTCCAACTACGCCTGCGAGACGACTGGAAGCTCATAAGGAATCTACGGACATCAAAACAACGCAAACCGGCCCTCAAGGACGAAAACAACATGGTCTTTGACGATCTTAGGCAGGCCGAACTCTTTGCCTCTACATATGAATTACAAAACAGAGTGGAGCAAAGAGCAGCACAACTGCCTGATGAAGAAGAGTTCAACAGAAGAATCCGCACAACAATCCAACAAATAAGGTCAAACCCAATCAACGATGCAGCAGAACTGGCAACCACAGCCGAAGTCCGCACGATTCTACGACGACTTAACAACAATTCCGCGCCTGGACCAGACAAGGTGTCCAATGAACAACTGAAACACCTACCGCGCAAACCGCTCGTACTACTCACCCGCATAATCAACGCATGCCTCCAAAAAAGTCACTTCCCTGACGTGTGGAAAGTGTGCAAAATCGTCCCCATCCCAAAGAAAGGCAAAGACCTTACAAAACCGGAAAACCACCGCCCTATAAGCCTACTACCAACGATGTCTAAAGTGCTGGAACGGGTAATACTCCCACGAATCAGGCAACCTCTTCTAGACAACCACGTCATACGCAGGGAACAGTTCGCCTATCAGGAAACCCTGTCAGCGGAACTGCAACTCCTCAGGATAACTGAATTCATAACAAAAAAACATGAACCTCTCCAGATTCACGGCGGCAATCCTCCTGGACGTGGAGAAAGCCTACGACAAAGTATGGAGAGACAACCTGCTAGTTAAACTATATGAGGACACGGATCTCCCCCGCTGCTACCTCAAACTCATAGACGATTACCTCACAAATAGAAGATGTTTTGTGGCCATAAACGGGAAAAGATCTGAAATAAAAACCCTCCACGAGGGCATCCCACAAGGATCAGTCATCTCACCCACACTGTTCACAGTGTACGTGAATGACCTGCCAAAAACCCAGGACACAGTACTGGCCCAGTTCGCCGACGACACGGCGCTACTGGCCAGCAACAGAAGGTTGGATACCACGATCCGGAAGCTGCAGGAGCAAGTCGACCTAACCGAAACATGGGCGAGACTAAACCGGATAAAAATAAATGCGTCAAAAACCGAGGCCATTCTATTCACCAGACGACGCCCGGAACTGCATGAAAGAATAGAAATAAATGGAGAGTGGGTCCCCTGGAAGCAAACAGTCCGCTATCTAGGTGTCACCCTAGACAGGAAAATGACCTTCAAGGCGCACTTGGAGGACAAGAAAACAAAGACCACCAAAGCCATCCATGCCCTATACCCCATCTTGGCTAGCAAAGACATGCTGTCAGTGACGAAACTAAAAATATACAAAACAGTTATACTACCGGCCATGTTATATGGATGCTCCTCCTGGGGCATCACATGCAGAACCAACCTCGCAAAGCTCCAGACGCTGCAAAACAGGTGCTTGAAACTGATCTTGAATGCCCCTCCGTGGACCAGCACCGACAGAATTCACAGGGAACTGGAGATGCCAAGAGTGGTTGAACTCGTAAAGGAGGCAACAACGAGACTAGTGGACAAGGTAAACAGACTCAGACCTGACCTTAACCAGTTAGAGGAGATCGCCACGTACGAACCGGCACCCTGGCACAAAATCAGGGTGCCATTGACCATCATTCGCAACTAAGAGACTAGGATAACTACTGTAGAATAAAATGGAAACATCAAGAGAGCCAGGCCGAGGTCTAGGTGGAAACATCAAGCAAGCGTAGGTAGTACATAGGTTAGAAACATCAAGTAAGGATAGTTAGTACATAGGTTAGAAACATCAAGAAAGTGTAGGTAGTAAATAGGCTAGAAACAGCAAGAAAATGTATTAGCACATAGGATAGAAACATCAACACGTTCTAGGTATGAAAACGCAAAAATTAGTCACTAAATTAGCATAGAAACATCAAGAATGTTAGGATAGACTATGAAACCACAAAAAAGTAGAAAAGAAATAGGCCATGACCAGAGGAAGACCACTAACGAGGCCCTAAAGGACCAAATCAGTGCCCAAAGGGACCTCCAAAGATTCAAAAATGGTGCCCCTATTTATAAATAAATAGCGACCCCAACTAAGTAACCCTACCAGCACACAAGAGGGACCAATCGCCTCAGGCGATAGCACCCTTGCCTTCAACACACAAAAAAAAAAAAAAAAAAAAAAAAAAAAAAAAAAAAAAAAAAAAAAAAAAAAAAGTGATTCTCTGCTCTCTGCTGCTGTGCTGTGCTTGCGTGCCTGCCTGCCGTCCCGCTCGCTCTCGCTGTGTGTTACGCGCGTCGTCGAAATGGCAGATCAGGCGGCTACGAACGAGACTGCTGCGGCACCCGCCGCCACCGGCACTACGAAGAAGGCCAAGTCTGCGTCGTCTGCGAAGAAGCCGCGCGCCAAGCCTGCGCACCCGCGCACCTCTGAGATGGTGACGGCCGCCATCAAGAGTCTGAAGGAGCGCGGCGGGTCGTCGCTGCAGGCGATCAAGAAGTACATAGCCGCGCACTACAAGCTGGACGCGGAGAAGCTGGCGCCGTTTATCAAGAAGTACCTCAAGTCGGCCGTCGTGGCGGGCGAGCTGGTGCAGACGAAGGGGAAGGGCGCGTCCGGCTCGTTCAAGCTTGCCGGCGCCGGCGGCGGGGGGGCGGCCGAGGGCGGCAAGGCTCGTGCTGGCGGTGCCAAGAAGAAGCGCGCCGCTCCGGCCAGCAAGGAGAAGAAGGGCGCCCGTGCGGCCGGCGCAAAGAAGGCTGGTGGCGTGAAGGCGGCGACCGGTCGGAAGGCGGGCGCCGCCAAGAAGGCGTCTGCGGCGTCGGCCGCTCCCGCGGGTGCGAAGAAGGCGGCTGCGGCCAAGCCGGCCAAGGCCAAGTCGCCGTCGAAGGCGAAGAAGGCCGCCAAGGTTCCGACGAAGAAGCCGAAGGCGCCGCGCCCGAAGAAGGCGACGACGCCGTCTAAGGCGAAGGCTTCGCCCAAGAAGAAGAAGTAGAGTAGAGGAGAAAGAGATGGGAAAGGAAGGGTTTGGCGCTTGACTCCGTCGTCCCCACCCCCCGTCGTCGTCTAGTGGCGCGCAAGAGACGCGCGGCCCAAAACGGCCCTTCTCAGGGCCATCAAAGCACGTCGGGGAAGGTTTTGATTGTCGTGTTGCGTTTGGTGTGGGTGTCTGTCTGTCTGGCGTTTCTGTATGCCCGTGGGGATGCTGTTTGCGTGCCGTGGTGGTTGGATTGCGGGGGTCGGTGGCGGGTGTGGGCGGCGGTAGCGGTAAGCGGTGTTGTTGTTGTTGTTGTTGTTGTTGTTGTTGTTGTTGTCGTGGTTGATTGTCGCCGTGTTTGTGGCGGCGGCCGACGGTTGGTTTTCTGTCACGTTGTTTTGTTTGAATACGTTGGTTGGCGTTCTTCTCGGATGTCTGTCTTGTCGAGTCGAGTCGTGTCTGGTCTTTGTTTTGTTCCTTTGTGTGTGTGTGTGTTATGTTTTGCAACGGGGGGCACGTTGAGATGTGGGAAGGAGTCGGCGGGGGATTTCGGTGGCGTGTAGAGCGAGCGAGCGCGCCTGCCTGGCCGTTGGCCGTCGGAGTGGAGTGCGGGTTTTTTTGATTTCGAAAAACGAAAGCGGCGGCCGGCCAGCCACCCGTGCGGTGTGACGTCGGCCGTTGGGTATTGTGCGCTTTGAGCGCCGGGGAGGGATGATGTGTGATTGTTGCGCGCTGCTAGCAGGCAGGCAGAGTGAGCGGGTGTGGCGGACGGACGGGAAGTGGTGGTTTTTGTTTGTTTGTTTTGGGGTTGCGGGGCGAGAGGCAGGCGACCGACAAAGTTTGCTCGCGACGGAGAGATGTTAGTGGCCCTGAAAAGGGCCGTTTTTGTTTGTGCGGTGCGGTGCCGCGGCGCGGTTTAGGCGCGCTCGCCGCGGATGCGGCGAGCGAGCTGGATGTCCTTGGGCATGATGGTGACGCGCTTGGCGTGGATTGCGCACAGGTTGGTGTCTTCGAAGAGGCCGACGAGGTAGGCCTCGCTGGCCTCCTGCAGGGCCATGACTGCGGAGCTCTGGAAGCGCAGGTCGGTCTTGAAGTCCTGGGCGATCTCGCGCACTAGGCGCTGGAATGGCAGCTTGCGGATGAGCAGCTCTGTGCTCTTCTGGTAGCGCCTGATTTCTCGCAGGGCGACGGTGCCCGGCCTGTAGCGGTGGGGCTTCTTGACGCCTCCGGTGGCGGGCGCGCTCTTCCTCGCCGCCTTGGTGGCGAGCTGTTTGCGCGGCGCCTTTCCGCCGGTGGACTTGCGGGCCGTTTGCTTTGTGCGGGCCATAGCGGTAGCGGTAGCGGAGCGGCGTGCGTGGAGGTTAGGTGCGGCGCGGCGTCCGGTGCTGCCTTGACAACGGGCCCGCGCGCCTCCGTGCTGCGCTTATATGCCCTCGGTTGCGCGTGGTGGGGGGAGGGCGGGCCAGAGTCTATATAGGGGGGCGGCGGGCGCGCTGGGCGCAGACCCTGCCTGTATTTCTCCGCGAACGCGCGGAGGACGACGAGATACAGCCCGTCTCGCCGGAAGAGGTCCAGCTGCAACTTCGCCACCTGCAACGCAAGAAAGCAGGCGGACCAGATAACGTCACCAACATGTTGCTGAAGCAGCTTCCCGACGCCGCAGCACACCATCTTGCGGCAATCTTTAACGGGATACTGCGCACCAGCGTATACCCATCTTGCTGGAAGCATGCGGAGGTAGTTGCTCTTCCCAAGCCAGGGAAGGACACTCGCTTGGCTAAAAACTACCGCCCCATCAGCCTCCTGCCAGCAACATCAAAGGTATTCGAAAGGCTCTACCTGGTCCGTCTGCTGGCCCACGTAAACGCCGAAGGACTTCTCCCCGACGAGCAGTTCGGTTTTCGTCGGGAGCACGCGACGACGCACCAGCTGCTGCGCCTGACGGAGGAAGCGTTCGGAGCCGTTGACCGACGTAAGTATTTCGGCGCTCTCTTGCTGGACGTGTCTCGTGCCTTTGACTCCGTGTGGCATGACGGCCTCCTGTACAAACTTCTTGTGCAGGGGGTACCTGTGTCGCACGTGAGGCTCCTGCAGAGCTATCTGCAGGAAAGAACGTTTCACGTCCGCGCAGCCAGTGGAATTTCCACGGAGCGCCGAATACTTGCGGGTGTACCTCAAGGCTCGGTCATCGGTCCGACGCTGTACTCCCTCTACACCGCCGACCTGCCACGCACGAACCGCGTCCAGACGGCGCTTTATGCTGACGACACGGCGATCTACAGCAGCAGCTGGAGCGTCGACGTCCTGCAGCGGCGTCTACAGGCGGCCACCGACGAGCTCACCGAGTGGGCAAAGAAGTGGCGCCTCGCCTACAACGGCGAGAAGAGTCAGGCGATTATTATAGCTAGTCGCCCCTTCCGCCACGACGCGCCAACAGTATCGGTGTGTGGAGTGCCAGTCGAATGGAACGACACAGCCAAATACCTAGGCGTCACTTTAGACCGGCGGCTCACATGGCGGCAACACGTTGAAGACATCAGGGGCAAGGCACTGGGTAGGTTGAGGCTGCTCTACCCAGTGCTCAACCCCACGTCAACGCTGCCAGAAGACGTCGGTCTTACGCTGTACAAGGCCGCCATACGACCGCTGCTGGAATACGCAGCGGTCGTGTGGGGAAACACGGCCGATACAAACCTGAAGCGCCTGCAGACGATCCAAAACAGGGCGCTACGACTGGCACTTCACCTGCCCAAGGACTTCCCCACGGAGGAGCTTCACCGCGTCGCTGCCGTCCAACCTCTACGCCAGAGGTTTAAGGACGCAGCGACAACATTCTACGATAAAGCCGAGAGGTCGACCAACCAACTGGTAAGAAGACTCGGCAGCCGACCACACTGGCGGGCGTCATTACGCTGGCCAGACCTGCTGCGCCGGTAAGAGTGATGCAGCAACCTTAACAACATTTGTCCCCGTGCAGGACAGCTTAGGAACTCATACGCATACCCCATAACTTTCACAAACTTAATGTAGGAAAAATAGCGCTAGGCTATTAAAACCTACACCTTAACCATGTGGAACACACTAACACCGTTTCACACATTAGCACACAGGCTGGGCTAGGCTGGGCGCAGACCGTAGCCGACTCGCGAGCCGCTGCAGCTGCTGTTTGTGCACGTTTTGCTTTGCCCGAGGAAGGATGACAGGCCGCGGCAAGGGAGGAAAGGGGCTCGGCAAGGGTGGCGCCAAGCGGCACCGCAAGGTGTTGCGCGACAACATCCAGGGCATCACGAAGCCCGCCATCCGCCGCCTGGCTCGCAGGGGCGGCGTGAAGCGCATCTCTGGTCTGATCTACGAGGAGACCCGCGGGGTGCTGAAGGTGTTCCTGGAGAACGTGATCCGCGACGCGGTGACGTACACTGAGCACGCCAAGCGCAAGACTGTGACGGCCATGGACGTGGTGTACGCCCTGAAGAGGCAGGGGCGCACCCTGTACGGTTTCGGCGGTTAGGCTGCGTCGCAGCGGGCGCTGGCCTTCCCGCGGCCGTGCCTGTGGGTGGGAGAGACTAGAAAACGGCCCTTTTCAGGGCCACCACACTGTTCGGAAGTTGAAAAGTGCGAAAGAGTCTGTGTTGTTGCTGCGTGTGTGCGCTGTGTTTGTTTGTTTGTTTCTTTCTTTCTTTCTTTCCGTTTGAGCGACGTGATGTGACTGGGAGGGGAGAAGGAAAGGAAACGTGTCATGTGGCTGGCTGTGTGTGGAGCTGCTTCGTTTGTGTTTGTTATTGTGTGTCTTTGTATCGATCGCGACGGAGATGGCGGGCTGTGTGTTGTTGTGCGAGAGGCGGTGATTATTTGCTTGCGTGGTTTGGCTCTGTGTGTTTGCGGCGGCGTTGGGGTTTCCGAGGCAAGGCGTGTGGGCATAGGCGGCCGGATCAGCTGTTTCGTTCGTGTCGACGGCCGTTGCGCGCGGGAGTGGAGGGCGGTGTGTCGACACGCCTCCCTTTAACAATGGTCATTATTGCTGCCGTTGTCGTTTGGAAGGCGACTGCGACCGTGCAAAATGTGTGTGTGTGTGTGTGTGTGTGTGTGTGTTTGTTGGGCCACACGGGCTGTGTGGACGACAAGATGGCGGACGTGCGCCGGCGGCGGCTGTGCTGTTGAAAGTGCAAAGTTAAAAAACAAAACAAGGTGCGGCGAGGACGACTGAAATTTTGCTTTGGACGTAGGTTTGTGTGGTGGCCCTGAAAAGGGCCGATTGTTGTGGGCCGAGCCGGCAAAGCGCGTTGCGTGCAGGGGAGCACGCGGCGCTGCGATTGCCTGGCCTCCTTTAGGCCTTCTTCTCGGTCTTCTTTGGCAGCAGGACGGCCTGGATGTTGGGCAGGACACCACCCTGTGCGATGGTGACGCCCGACAGGAGCTTGTTGAGCTCCTCGTCGTTGCGGATGGCAAGCTGCAGGTGGCGCGGGATGATGCGCGTCTTCTTGTTGTCGCGGGCCGCGTTTCCGGCCAGCTCGAGCACCTCAGCCGCGAGGTACTCCATGACGGCGGCGAGGTAGACGGGCGCCCCGGCGCCGACGCGCTCTGCGTAGTTTCCCTTGCGCAGGAGGCGGTGGATTCTGCCGACCGGGAACTGGAGCCCAGCCCTGCTTGAGCGGGACTTTGACTTGCCCTTGACTTTGCCTCCCTTTCCGCGTCCGGACATGGCGATGGGCTAGCGACGGTGCACACGAAACGGAAACGAAAACGACCGGTGCGAGCGGCAGCGAGTCGAGCAGCGGAGTGCGTGCCGGCGCAGCCTGCCTGCTGCTCCTTTTCTGACTTCCTCTCTGTGAGGAGGTTCAGGTGGAAGTTTGTGGCCTGTTGGCCTTTACTCCCCTGGGACTCTTGAATCTTCTTTCTTTACTAATAGGTTTTTCTCAACTGGCAAGGAGTGCCGATGTCCTATTTCTTGACTTTGTCGTTATGACGGATTTTCTTCTTCTTCTTCTTACTTGAGGGTTCTCCCTCGGTTGGGATAGTGGATATGGTGTATCCTGCTCTCTCGTACTCTCCGTGGACCAGAGCGAAGATGACGTAGCGCATTTGCCACTCAGTGAATATAGGGAAGGAATTGATCAGTTCGTAATCCTCCCTGGAAAGACCAACAAGGCCTTCTGGGTACGCAACTGGTTGGTGTGGGGGTGAAGGTTTAGAAATGTTAGGAGGAACGAAAGGATAAGGGTTGTCATGGTGGGGGTATGTACCATCGCGAAGCGATGCAGCTAGCTTCTGCGTCACAGCGCTTGCGCTGTACATATCGGGAAGCGGGAGGAATGGGACTTCTTCCCACCCTTCTTCTTGCGCTTCTGCTTCTGCGTCCGTCTTGGGCAGTGTTGCCTCCCCTTCGGCAGGCACGTCGGTCTGCGTGGCCACCGTCGCGAACTTCCTCTCTCGTGGAGGAGTCGTCTGGCTGGCGGCGTCAACTGCTGTGGCGGAAGCCGCTTTGGCCGAGCGAAGCTCCCGCGTCAGCTCAGCGATCTGACGGCGAGCCTCGCCCAGCTCCGCCAGCATGGCCGCCCTCTCTTCCGCCATGGCGGATTTGAAGGCGGACATGGCCTCCTCCACGGCACCGTTAAGGCGCCTGGTCACGTCGTCTTCTGTGCAAGTGACCACCTCTTCGTGTGTGGTGGTCACTTGCTTCTGGGTCTTCTTCGCCGGTCCCCGCCAGTTCCTTCTGTATGCGCAGGAACGGGCATTTGCCGCGTGAGCGCCGCCGCAGTTGGCGCAAGTGCAGGGGGCGTCCTTCGGCTTCTTGCAGTCGCGTGTGTCGTGTGCTTGCGCACACTTCAAGCACGCGACTGCTCCGCTGCATTGCTTGGCAACGTGGCCAAGCTTTTGGCAGCGAAAGCACTGCGGTGTAGACTTCTTCTTCTTCTTCCCGGCAGGTCCTGCTAACGTGAGCAGAAGCTCCGCCAAGGCAGCAGCTTTGCGTCCACTTCCGCGTCCCGACATCACGATAAGCAACAGCGACAACGAACTAACGTGTACTCTCCGCGGCGTGAGCGGGAATGCCGGCGCAGCCGGGGTGGGGGTGCTTTATGGGCTCGGGTGCGGCGGCCGGTTGCGCGCGCGCCCCATTGGTCGGCGGCCGCAACAGGGCGAGCTGGTAAAGGTGCGGCGGCGGCTGGCGGCGGGTGCCACTGTGTGGGGAGACGCTGACTAGAGCGGAGCGCTTGCTACTGGTGTTGCTGCTGCCGTACGTTCGTTCGAGATGCCGCCCAAGACTAGCGGGAAGGCCGCCAAGAAGGCTGGCAAGGCGCAGAAGAACATTTCGAAGGGCGACAAGAAGAAGAAGCGCAAGAGGAAGGAGAGCTATGCCATCTACATCTACAAGGTGCTGAAGCAGGTGCACCCTGACACGGGCATCTCGTCGAAGGCGATGAGCATCATGAACAGCTTCGTGAACGACATTTTCGAGCGCATTGCGGCCGAGGCTTCTCGCCTGGCGCACTACAACAAGCGCTCGACCATCACGTCCCGCGAGATCCAGACCGCTGTGCGGCTGTTGCTGCCTGGCGAGCTGGCCAAGCACGCCGTGAGCGAGGGCACGAAGGCGGTGACCAAGTACACGAGCTCCAAGTAAGGAGGTGGCTCTGGAATGGAAGGAAGGATGGAGAAGGCTCCTCCGTTGCGAGAGCGGCAAAACGGCCCTTTTCAGGGCCACCAACTTGCCTTTTGCGGGAAGGGCGGAATTGTTGTTGTTGTTGTTGTTGTTGTTTGTGTGGACGGCTGTGATGTATGTGTGCATTTTGATTGTGGGTGGGGGGGGGCGCGTCAAAGCGTGTTGCGGGGTACGGCCACGAGGTTGGTCGCCGTGGCGTGGAATGGTGGCACGCCTCGTTGGAGTGGTTTTTGACCCATTGGTGTTGGTGTGTGTGTGTGTGTGTGTGTGTGTGTGTGTGTGTGTGTGTGTTACCTGTCTGCGAGGGGGGACAGTGCGATCGGCGACTTGTGTGTCACCGTAACGACGGCCGTTTGCGGGTTTGTTTGTTGCACATCATACATGGCGAGGGTGAAATGTGAAATGTTTTTGTTTGGTTTTTTTTTTTTTTTTTTTTTTTTTTTTTTTTTTTGCCGCCCACTATTCCCTTTGCTGTACGCTGAGTTCGACAATGGTGCGACGTAACTGCAGCGTGGAGGTGTGTGAGTGACGTTGAAATGAACGTGCCATTAAGACGCATTGTTGTTGTATTGTACTGTACGTGTACGGCACACACGCACGATGATGTACCATTCGACTCTGATTTCTGATAGCCGTGTCTGACTGATTGCGTACGACGCACGCACACCGATGTCGTCATTCAAGATGCACGCGTGTCCAGTGCAGTACAGTAAGCGCGACGCTAGACGGCGGCGGCGGCGGCGGCGGTCGTTTGTTTGGCGAATGTCTGTACACGTGTTTGTCTGTGTCCATCCGGTATGTATGTATGTATGTATTTGTTTGTTTGAAAGTGTTTTGTGTGTCGGTGACGTGGTCCGATCCGTCGCCCCCTGAGTAACTGTCGATCGGCGCGATAGACCGGCGTCACGCAACGGAACCGAAGTCTTGGGCACACCCGTCATACTGTTGTACACCGTCGCGCTGAGAACGGTAACGAAAGGTTGACTTTGATCGGGCGAATGTCTGGGCAGAACGTGAGGAATGAGGCAAGAGTGCAAGGAGGGGGGGCAAAAGAGAGAGGAAGGGAAAAAGGGGAGAAACGCATTCGTAGAGCAACGGAACGTTCCCGTGTCGGAGGCGTATTGGAGCCGCACTGAAATGCGTTTAACGGCGGCGCGGCTGCAAGTGTCTGCCGTGGTGAACGTTACCTTTGACGGCTGCATTGGGCTTTGCCTTTGCTTTCGCTTTCGCTTTCCCGGATGTACGTAACGTTTGTTGATATGGTTCTGAGGAAGAGTGTATGACAGTGCCGTGCCGTCCATGTTCGTGTGCCCTCCCATTGTGTGTATGCTATTGTCTGTGTACTTGAATGATGTATGTAGGTGTTAGTGGACATGTTTTACCAGTGGGGGGAAATGGATCGTCGATAGTTGCCGTCACTCTGTCACGGTCGAGATGACGCACCCTCCGTACAGAAAGGTGTCGAGAAAGTGAGTGTGTGTGTGTGTGTGTGTGTGTGCGTGCGTCCGTGAATTGGCAGTGTTTGGAGGTGGGCGTGCCCTGCATGTGGCCCGGAAGGCTGTTCGTTTGGCGGTAGTGTTGTGTGGACAGGGGAGGGGCATGCGTAACGCTGCTGGCATGGCATTTCGGGAGATGGGAGGGGGCAAACGAGGAAACGAGGAGCGGCGGCCAGAGACGGGACGGGGAGGGGCGCGGTGTGGGTGGCTTGCGCCTGTGCTCGGCGTTGTGGTTTGTGCAAAAGAGGAGGAGAAAAACAATGAGTTGCCAGGGAGGGGAGCGGTGTTGTGTTGTGGTTGTCGTGGTGTAGCCGCAGACGCGGCTGTCAGTGAACGTGGCGAGACGGACGGATGCGCGGAGGGGCGGGGGCGGCGCATTTCGCCGGTGCCGTGCCGTGCCGTGCCGTGCCATGCCTGAAAGCCGCGTGGTCGCTGTGTTGTTGGTGGCGTGGGGGCGAGGAGAGTACCGTACGGGTGTGCTTGTGCGCCGGAAATGGCACACTGCGCCTGCCCGTCTTGGAGGCTGATGGCTGTGGTGTGGAAATGGGGCGCGGCAGCAGCAACACCAGTAGCAAGCGCTCCGCTCTAGTCAGCGTCTCCCCACACAGTGGCACCCGCCGCCAGCCGCCGCCGCACCTTTACCAGCTCGCCCTGTTGCGGCCGCCGACCAGTGGGGCGCGCGCGCAACCGGCCGCCGCACCCGAGCCCATAAAGCACCCCCACCCCGGCACTGAAACCAGTGATTTGCAGTGCAGTGCAGTGCAGTGCGCCGGCACGCACTCCGCTGCTCGACTCGCTGCCGCTCGCACCGGTCGTTTTCGTTTCCGTTTCGTGTGCACCGTCGCTAGCCCATCGCCATGTCCGGACGCGGAAAGGGAGGCAAAGTCAAGGGCAAGTCAAAGTCCCGCTCAAGCAGGGCTGGGCTCCAGTTCCCGGTCGGCAGAATCCACCGCCTCCTGCGCAAGGGAAACTACGCAGAGCGCGTCGGCGCCGGGGCGCCCGTCTACCTCGCCGCCGTCATGGAGTACCTCGCGGCTGAGGTGCTCGAGCTGGCCGGAAACGCGGCCCGCGACAACAAGAAGACGCGCATCATCCCGCGCCACCTGCAGCTTGCCATCCGCAACGACGAGGAGCTCAACAAGCTCCTGTCGGGCGTCACCATCGCACAGGGTGGTGTCCTGCCCAACATCCAGGCCGTCCTGCTGCCAAAGAAGACCGAGAAGAAGGCCTAAAGGAGGCCAGGCAATCGCAGCGCCGCGTGCTCCCCTGCACGCAACGCGCTTTGCCGGCTCGGCCCACAACAATCGGCCCTTTTCAGGGCCACCACACAAACCTACGTCCAAAGCAAAATTTCAGTCGTCCTCGCCGCACCTTGTTTTGTTTTTTAACTTTGCACTTTCAACAGCACAGCCGCCGCCGGCGCACGTCCGCCATCTTGTCGTCCACACAGCCCGTGTGGCCCAACAAACACACACACACACACACACACACACACACATTTTGCACGGTCGCAGTCGCCTTCCAAACGACAACGGCAGCAATAATGACCATTGTTAAAGGGAGGCGTGTCGACACACCGCCCTCCACTCCCGCGCGCAACGGCCGTCGACACGAACGAAACAGCTGATCCGGCCGCCTATGCCCACACGCCTTGCCTCGGAAACCCCAACGCCGCCGCAAACACACAGAGCCAAACCACGCAAGCAAATAATCACCGCCTCTCGCACAACAACACACAGCCCGCCATCTCCGTCGCGATCGATACAAAGACACACAATAACAAACACAAACGAAGCAGCTCCACACACAGCCAGCCGCATGACACGTTTCCTTTCCTTCTCCCCTCCCAGTCACATCACGTCGCTCAAACGGAAAGAAAGAAAGAAACAAACAAACAAACAAACACAGCGCACACACGCAGCAACAACACAGACTCTTTCGCACTTTTCAACTTCCGAACAGTGTGGTGGCCCTGAAAAGGGCCGTTTTCTAGTCTCTCCCACCCACAGGCACGGCCGCGGGAAGGCCAGCGCCCGCTGCGACGCAGCCTAACCGCCGAAACCGTACAGGGTGCGCCCCTGCCTCTTCAGGGCGTACACCACGTCCATGGCCGTCACAGTCTTGCGCTTGGCGTGCTCAGTGTACGTCACCGCGTCGCGGATCACGTTCTCCAGGAACACCTTCAGCACCCCGCGGGTCTCCTCGTAGATCAGACCAGAGATGCGCTTCACGCCGCCCCTGCGAGCCAGGCGGCGGATGGCGGGCTTCGTGATGCCCTGGATGTTGTCGCGCAACACCTTGCGGTGCCGCTTGGCGCCACCCTTGCCGAGCCCCTTTCCTCCCTTGCCGCGGCCTGTCATCCTTCCTCGGGCAAAGCAAAACGTGCACAAACAGCAGCTGCAGCGGCTCGCGAGTCGGCTACGGTCTGCGCCCAGCGCGCCCGCCGCCCCCCTATATAGACTCTGGCCCGCCCTCCCCCCACCACGCGCAACCGAGGGCATATAAGCGCAGCACGGAGGCGCGCGGGCCCGTTGTCAAGGCAGCACCGGACGCCACGCCGCGCCGCACCTAACCTCCACGCACGCCGCTCCGCTACCGCTACCGCTATGGCCCGCACAAAGCAAACGGCCCGCAAGTCCACCGGCGGAAAGGCGCCGCGCAAACAGCTCGCCACCAAGGCGGCGAGGAAGAGCGCGCCCGCCACCGGAGGCGTCAAGAAGCCCCACCGCTACAGGCCGGGCACCGTCGCCCTGCGAGAAATCAGGCGCTACCAGAAGAGCACAGAGCTGCTCATCCGCAAGCTGCCATTCCAGCGCCTAGTGCGCGAGATCGCCCAGGACTTCAAGACCGACCTGCGCTTCCAGAGCTCCGCAGTCATGGCCCTGCAGGAGGCCAGCGAGGCCTACCTCGTCGGCCTCTTCGAAGACACCAACCTGTGCGCAATCCACGCCAAGCGCGTCACCATCATGCCCAAGGACATCCAGCTCGCTCGCCGCATCCGCGGCGAGCGCGCCTAAACCGCGCCGCGGCACCGCACCGCACAAACAAAAACGGCCCTTTTCAGGGCCACTAACATCTCTCCGTCGCGAGCAAACTTTGTCGGTCGCCTGCCTCTCGCCCCGCAACCCCAAAACAAACAAACAAAAACCACCACTTCCCGTCCGTCCGCCACACCCGCTCACTCTGCCTGCCTGCTAGCAGCGCGCAACAATCACACATCATCCCTCCCCGGCGCTCAAAGCGCACAATACCCAACGGCCGACGTCACACCGCACGGGTGGCTGGCCGGCCGCCGCTTTCGTTTTTCGAAATCAAAAAAACCCGCACTCCACTCCGACGGCCAACGGCCAGGCAGGCGCGCTCGCTCGCTCTACACGCCACCGAAATCCCCCGCCGACTCCTTCCCACATCTCAACGTGCCCCCCGTTGCAAAACATAACACACACACACACAAAGGAACAAAACAAAGACCAGACACGACTCGACTCGACAAGACAGACATCCGAGAAGAACGCCAACCAACGTATTCAAACAAAACAACGTGACAGAAAACCAACCGTCGGCCGCCGCCACAAACACGGCGACAATCAACCACGACAACAACAACAACAACAACAACAACAACAACAACAACACCGCTTACCGCTACCGCCGCCCACACCCGCCACCGACCCCCGCAATCCAACCACCACGGCACGCAAACAGCATCCCCACGGGCATACAGAAACGCCAGACAGACAGACACCCACACCAAACGCAACACGACAATCAAAACCTTCCCCGACGTGCTTTGATGGCCCTGAGAAGGGCCGTTTTGGGCCGCGCGTCTCTTGCGCGCCACTAGACGACGACGGGGGGTGGGGACGACGGAGTCAAGCGCCAAACCCTTCCTTTCCCATCTCTTTCTCCTCTACTCTACTTCTTCTTCTTGGGCGAAGCCTTCGCCTTAGACGGCGTCGTCGCCTTCTTCGGGCGCGGCGCCTTCGGCTTCTTCGTCGGAACCTTGGCGGCCTTCTTCGCCTTCGACGGCGACTTGGCCTTGGCCGGCTTGGCCGCAGCCGCCTTCTTCGCACCCGCGGGAGCGGCCGACGCCGCAGACGCCTTCTTGGCGGCGCCCGCCTTCCGACCGGTCGCCGCCTTCACGCCACCAGCCTTCTTTGCGCCGGCCGCACGGGCGCCCTTCTTCTCCTTGCTGGCCGGAGCGGCGCGCTTCTTCTTGGCACCGCCAGCACGAGCCTTGCCGCCCTCGGCCGCCCCCCCGCCGCCGGCGCCGGCAAGCTTGAACGAGCCGGACGCGCCCTTCCCCTTCGTCTGCACCAGCTCGCCCGCCACGACGGCCGACTTGAGGTACTTCTTGATAAACGGCGCCAGCTTCTCCGCGTCCAGCTTGTAGTGCGCGGCTATGTACTTCTTGATCGCCTGCAGCGACGACCCGCCGCGCTCCTTCAGACTCTTGATGGCGGCCGTCACCATCTCAGAGGTGCGCGGGTGCGCAGGCTTGGCGCGCGGCTTCTTCGCAGACGACGCAGACTTGGCCTTCTTCGTAGTGCCGGTGGCGGCGGGTGCCGCAGCAGTCTCGTTCGTAGCCGCCTGATCTGCCATTTCGACGACGCGCGTAACACACAGCGAGAGCGAGCGGGACGGCAGGCACGCAAGCACAGCACAGCAGAGCAGAGCAGAGAATCACAAGGGCCCAGCCAGTGTCGCGGGCGGGCGCGGACGGCCGAGAGAGCGGCCGCCACTCTGCGCGCCGCCGCGCCGCGCCTCCCGCGCTTGCTACCCATTCGGAGTTAGTCTTCCGACGAGAGCGGACGTGTCGCGCGAGAGCTCGTTATGTCTACGGACGCTACTCCGGCTGAGGGTGTGGCGGATCGCCGTCCGGCGGAGAATACTTCGTCGGCGGCCTCATCCGGCCCCCCACCTATGATGACCAGGCAACGCCTCCGTGAAAACGATCTGTTGACGACCTGTGCAAGGACTTTGGATCTCGGTATGGATTGCACTCATGACTCTTCGGGTGAAGATGACGATGGCCACCAGCAGCATAGTCGTAAGCGTACCGGCGACGCCGCCACCGGGGCAGATGACGGTTTCCGGAAGCCACCAAAGAAGAAGGTCTCGAAGCAGCCGCAGCGGCGGCCTGACACGGACGCGGTGCCAACGTCTAACCGCTACGACGTCATCCAAGACGGCGCGGACGACGTTCCACCGCCCCAGCAGCAACAGCAACAGCAGGGGGCGCAGCAGCAACCGTCCCAGCCTCAGCTGCAGCGGAAGGTGCCGCCCATTGTGTTGCAGTTTAAGAACTCCTACAAGCAACTGCACACGTGGTTAAAGGACCATTGTAAGCAGTCGTTTACTGCCAAGCAGACAGGGGGTGATACCCTCAAACTCAACCTCTCCTGTACTGAGGATTATGTGACTGTAATGGATATGGTTGGGCGAGAGGGTATCCCCATGTATACCTATCCAGCGGTCCGTCCGCCGACTCTGAAGGCGCTGTTGAAGCACATTCCGGCGTCTCTCACCCATGACGAACTGAAGGAAGAACTGGAGGACCTCGGCTTCGTCGCGACGGTGGTGGATTACCATCGTATGCCCGGGACCAATCAGCTTACTGGCCACCGCGTCGTCGTCCTGCAGGACACTCCTCGGCATCGGGAAATATTCCAGCTAACCAGGATTTACGACCTCTCCGTCACTGTGGAACGTCTGCGGAAGTCCCGTGGCCCGGTCCAATGCTTCCGGTGCCAAGGGTTCAACCACGTGGCCCGTCACTGCACTATGCCGCCTCTGTGCGTCAAGTGTGGTGCTGGCCACGACAGCCGCCTTTGTCCACGAAGCAAGGATGAGCCGCCCATCTGTGGCCTGTGTGGAGGCAGTCATCCTGCCAATTTTCGTTCCTGCGCGAAGCATAAGGAGGCTAGCCGTCGGCAGCGGGGTCTTCCTCCCGTCCCGCCTTCCCGACGTGCTGATACCCGCCGGCGGCGCCAACCGCCGCCCACACGGCCGGCCAATGACAACCGTACGTGGCCCTCCCTCATGGAACGCCGGTCCGCGAGGATCCAGCCCGGTGTCACAGTGGCCGATGCACTGAAGGGCGTCTCCCACCCACGGGCTACTGCAGCTGCCGAGGTGCCAAGCGTCCCGCCGCCTCTTCCGCGCCAGGACCGCCTGCCAGCTTCTCCTTCACCCACTGCGGTGCCTACTGTTGGGCTCCACGACGTTTTCCAGCTGCTGCAGCATCTGACCACGATGGTGACCGAGTTGACCAATGCCATCGTCAACCTGCCTGCAACCATCGCCGCCACGGTGGAGGCGACGATCTCACGCAGCCTTCCGGCTCCTACTGCAGACACTTCAGTAGCCCAGCATGCCTAGACGCCGCCGCTTGGATGATTTCCGCATCGTGGCTTATAACGCCGCCAACCTCACCTACGACCTTGAGGAGCTCCGGCAGTTCTTGTTTGAACATGACGTGGACATATGCCTGGTGAATGAGACGTTTCTCAAACCAGGCATCCGCTCCAACATCGCAAATTACCGCTGCTTTCGGACCGACAGACCGACGCAAGGGGGTGGCACGGCGATCTTCATCCGCTCCTCCATCCCGCATTGTGAAATTCAACCGCCTGCCATCGGGTCTATAGAAGTCACTGCTGTCCAGGTTGAAACAGCCACTGGACCGGTCATGTTTATGGCTGTCTACCGGAGCCCTCGCCGCCAGCTCCTCATCGATGATGCCCGTCTCCTTCTGCGGACTCCAGGCAAATATTTCATCGCAGGTGACCTTAATTGCAAACATGCGGCCTGGAATTCATTGGTCACCAATCGTAATGGGCGCCTTCTACTCCAGGCCACTGAAGAGGTGAACGCGTATGTCTGTGGGCCCGTGGAGCCGACGTGTTATCCTAGCAGAGGGAGGCCCGACATTCTTGACATCGCCATTACTCGGGGACTTAATCAGTTCCTGACTGCTGAAGTCCTTCACGAACTGAACTCCGACCATCTGCCCGTTCTCTTTCAACTGGACGTCGCCCCGGCGCAGAGTCAGGGCCACCTCAATTTCAACCACACGGATTGGCCCTGCTTCCAGCGACGAGTTACTGCAGCCCTGCAGCGACAAGTGGATGGCGTCGGCGTTCACGAGGCCTCTGTCGACCAGTTCGCTGATACTCTCACCGCCGCTCTGGAGGGAGCGACACCCCGCCAGCGCCCCAGCACATTCGCATCTTCCGCTCTCCCGGCGGAAATCCTCCAGGACATCCGCACTCGTAACCGCCTCTGCAAGGATTGGCGTGTGACCCGGGACCCACAGCTGAAGCGCCAAATCAACAGCCTGCGCCGTGACATCAAGGCGGCGATTGTCCAGCATAAGAATCGACGCTGGGCTGCGAAATTGCAGGCGTTCACCCCCGACCCCATGCACTGGAATGCGGTCCGCTTTTTTACGAAACGCAGGACACGGATACCCCCTCTTGCAACACCGACTGGGACGGCCTATCTACATGCGGATAAGGCGAATCTCCTTGCGGACATCTTTCAGGAGAATTTTACACCCCTTCAAGATGGTGTGGACCAGTTGCACGTCGCCCAGGTTGACACCGAGGTGCAGACCATCCTCCATGGGGACGAGGAGGAGGACCACGACGACATCCCGCCTATTTCCGTGGCTGAAGTCCGTGCGGGCATCAGGGCTCTCCCGGCGTCCAAGGCTCCCGGTGTTGATAACATTACTGGCCGGGTCCTTAAGAACCTGCCGCTCCTG
Organism: Schistocerca americana; assembly: GCF_021461395.2. Lineage (NCBI taxonomy): Eukaryota > Metazoa > Arthropoda > Insecta > Orthoptera > Acrididae > Schistocerca > Schistocerca americana. Next base: position 74,754,899 of record NC_060126.1, on the reverse strand, counting down.
GCAGTTGTTCGTCTCACTGCCATCTTCAATTGGGTTCTGCGGACTCGCACCTACCCTGCAGCGTGGAAGCACTCCATCGTTATTGCTGTTCCCAAGCCGGGCAAGGATCGGAAAGACCCAAAATCCTACCGGCCTATCAGTTTGCTTCCACACCTCAGCAAGTTGTTTGAGCGGCTACTTCTTCAGCGACTCCGGGCCATCCTGGATCTTCGGGAAATCCTCCCCCCGGAACAGTTCGGCTTCCGCCGCGGCCACTCCACGACCCAGCAGATTGTACGTGTTGTGGAGTACATCACTCGCGCCTTCAATAACCGGGAATACTGTGGAGCGGTTCTTCTTGATGTCACCAAGGCATTTGACAGTGTTTGGCACACTGGCCTTCTTTGGAAGATGGCCCACCTTGGGTTTCCCCGGGCATACGTGCGCCTCATTGCATCGTACCTGCGGCACCGCACTTTCGCTGTCCGCGTTGAAGCAGCCCTCTCCACTGCCAGGCCCATCGTCGCTGGGGTGCCGCAGGGCTCTGTCCTGGGCCCCGTCCTTTACACTATCTTTACATCGGACCTTCCGACGTCGCCCCGTGTGGAGAAAGCCGTCTACGCCGATGATACTATGCTCTACACCAGGAGCCGGTGGCATGCAGCCATGCATTCCCGGTTGCAGAGGGCGTGCGACGATCTGGAGATCTGGGCAGCTCGCTGGCGCATCCGGTTCAACCCCCTGAAGACACAGGCCATCGTCTTTACGAGGAAGACAACGATGCCGGCCCTGCCACTTCACCTTTACGGGACCGCTCTCCCCTGGCAGAAGACTGTCCGGTACCTGGGCGTCATCATGGACGATCGCCTACTCTGGAAGCCGCATATCGACGCCGTCCGAGCCAAAGTCCACCAGCGGATGGGCGCACTGTACCCTTTCCTTAATGAGGGGTCTGACCTCTCCATCCGGAATGGCCTCCTCATCTTCCGATTATTTATTCGGCCGATTGTTGACTATGCATGTGAGGCTTGGGGCAATGCAGCCCCCACGCATATCCAGCGTCTACAGGCGCAACAGAATAAGATTCTTCGGCGGGTCTTCCATGTCCACCCGCAGTTCCCGCATGGCTACCTACACCAAGCAGCTGATGAATTGGACGTGATGCTCCGCATCCAGCAGACTGCCGACCGTTTTTACCGACGGTCGCATGCCTCTGCCAATCCCCTCATTCGAGACATTGGTGCTCCTCAAGATGTTCGCGACCGCTATCAGCGGCCTGTTGCACTCCTCGACAGATGAGACACCGGGAGTGCCCTAAGCGGACGCTGCTTGCAGCTCCGTCCCTATGATTCACTTTTTATAATCCCGCATACCCTGCTGCCATACCACAAATAAAGAAGTTCAACCCAATCTCTCTCCTCTGACGAATGCAGGCAATGCCGTCAGGTAAATCCTGTGTTATTCTCCTCTTATTGGGACATACGACTGGCGGATGGGCGCTTGCTACCGCCCAACGTCCGACAGCCTGTGCGGAGCAGCCCCAAACCTGCGCCACAACCGCCCGCACCTTTCAAACCACCGAGGATGGGGCTACACACAGCCACACCACAGTCGCCAACCAGTCGCCACGGCAGCGCCGCAAACCACGGCCAAACTGCAGCTACCGCGCGCTACAGCCTGGGTCGGCCCGCCGAGAATCGCCGCCCCCGCCCAAATGCCGCCCCCACAGCCCCAGCCGACGACCCGCCACAATGGCCAAACCTTCGGCAAAACTCCCACACCGTCGCCGCGGCAGCCCGGCCAGCGCGGCCGGCGCCACAGCCACACAAGCCGAGGCGTGCGGCGATGACGGCCGTGCAAACGCGCCTCCGCCGCCCCATCGCCTTCCGTCGCCCTCCCGCCGTTTCCCGATCGGCCCGCAGCCGTCGGGCCACATCGCGCGCCGTCCTCCTCCTCTCGCCCGCCAACATTCACAGCCGTTTCTCAACAATTGCCCGCCGCAAACGGACGCCGCCTGCGCAACAGGCGCCGCCGCCCCTCGCCGCTTCCGACCCAACCCCTCGACCGAGGCAAACCGCAATCCGAATCTACAGACCAACCCAATCTGCCGTCAGCACACACGACAGCCGACCTTACACGTTACGCGTTACACATTACATTTACACGTCTGGGTTAGGTTAGGTTAGGTGGACGTGGGTTAGGTTAAGGGGACTTGGGTTAGGTTAAGCGTCAAACTTAGGTTAAGCATTCAAACACGTCAGGCGTCAGAGGTTAGGTTAGGTTGGGTTAGGTTAGGTTAAGTTAGGTTACACGTTAGGTTAAGGGGTCAGTGCTAGGTTAAGAAGCGTCAAACGTAGGTTAAAAAAAAGCGTTCAAACGTGAGGCGTGAGCCGGACAGCTTACCTTTACGTAGACGTTAGGGGCTCCACAGGCTGAGCTCACCTCGCCACACCACAGGTTAGGTTCGGTTCGCTCGGCTCAGCGTAAAGCGCCGAGGTCAGGGTTACGTTCGTTCACCTTCGGGCGCCACACTTTCGGTTGAAAGGTCGCGACGGGACGACGTCGGCAGGCACGCCGCAAACGAACAAAAACGTACAGACGACGTCGAAAACCGCCGACAGACGGGGGAGCAGCACGACCACGACCAGATACCGAGCGCGAACGAGACACACGCGAACCACCCCCACCGGCCAAAGGGCACCACACAACAACCCAGAGCACCACGTGTCGACACCAGAGCAACCCGCCGCTCACGCGACATGGCTGGCACCGAAGGGCAACCGCCCGCAACTGCGCTTTCCGCGCCGGCCCGGATGCACGTCGTGCTACAACAACACCACTACCGTACACAGCCGCTGTTCACAACATCACTATCATGCGCGCCCGCTGCTCGCCGCCGTCGCAGTCGCAGCCCCAACGCCAGCACTTTTGCACCACCATTCACACGCACCGCAACACAGCTCGCCCGACACAGCCGAACAAAACAAACACCACACAACAACAGCAACAACGCCGCCGCCTCTACTTGTGCCGGCGACCCACCCCGCCGATGGCGCACCTTTCCTTTCGCCAGCCGGCAATCCGACACACACGCACCCACCCCCCGGGGCCCAGTGCAAAAAACAAAATCAAAACAAAAAAAACACACACAAACAAAAAAACAAAACAACACAAACGACACGGGAAGCGCACACCGCCGCTTCGCGCGCACGCCACCAACCAGTCGTCGTCTCACAATAACAAACACAAACAAAATAAACTAACAACTAGGGCAACACAAAACAAAAACGCCTCGCACGAACCGCCCACAAAAAGGACAAGCACACGCACAGCCTCTGCTGACGACCACGACGCAGCGGCACGCTGCTCCTGTCCCGCGCCCCGCGCCCCACTCGATTCACAACTCACGCGACACCGTCAACGACGGGCTCGCTTCCCGCAACCTACCACCTTTCCGCCACGACGCACAGCCCCAGCCCCACCCGACGACGCCCGTGGCAACGACTGCACTTTCACCACCGCCTCCCCCTTCCCCCCCAAAACACACACACACACACACACACACACACACACACAGCCAGCCAAAAACGCACTCGCGACCCACACATGCACGTGCATCGCCACACGCCAACCAGTCAACGTCGACAACCACACGCACGGCTCGAAACGAAACCGGCGTCCTTCCACGTTGCCATCAAGCTACGCGACACACGACACAAGGAACCAACACAACAGCCGGCCCCACTAATTCCCACTCTCACGCCGCAAAAAGCACACCGAAACCGCCAAACGCACGCACATTCCCCTTCGCACTGACACCGACCGGCTCGCTACCACACACCTCTCGGCAGCCGTTTCACGCCAATTCGCCACACCGCCCACACAGTCGACAAGCGCCCGCCCTGTACGGCACACGCAACGACGCAGCGCAGCAAAGGGCGCCCGCAACACATACCTCTCCTCCCTCTCTCTCTCTCTCCGCCGCCCGACGCGCCAACCGCCACACCACACCACACCGCCAGCCACTCGCAAATTGTGCACTGCCACCAGCCACACGTCCAACACGCCGCGCCGCCTCCGGCCACCCGCCAGGGGGCGCTCACGTCCGCGACAACAGCGCGGCCCGCCGGGCCGGGCCGAACCGAACCGAGCCGCCGCTGCTCTGCACTCGGCACGGCCACACCCTGCTGCAGACCGGGCTCGTCTCTCTGTACGCGTCTGCCTGCGCATCAACACAACACGACCTTTTTTTTTTTTTTCCTCTCTACCGCCATCCCTTCTTCTCGCGTTTTACTCGTTGTTGCAGCAGCGGCGCACACCTACACATCCACAGCCCCAGCCCCAGCCCCAGCCGAGCCGGCCTCACCTCAGGGCCCGCCGCCAGCGTCTCCTCCTCGGGCACAGGTGCGGTGCTGTGGCCGCCCATCCAACCGCATTGCTGGCCGTCCAGCCGCCAGGCGTTCCCACTGCCGCGAGCCACGCCGCGCACCGACCCTGCTGCAGAAAACGAAGCATAGCCAGAGACCGACCGATACACAAAGCAAGCCGTCGCCTCGCCTCTTGTCCTTCCTGCCTTCCTTCCGCCCCCGCCCTTCTCACACCACCGCCTCTCCACTTTCGCCCCCCCCTCCTTCTTTTTTGTTTTGTTTTCTTCTTTCTTTCTTTCTTTGGCCCTCTCTCCTTCCCGCCATGGCGGTTACGGCACCGCCTGCAGCGGCAGATTTTTTGCGCCCACACGCCTACTCCTACCACCATTAACCTTGCCCTGCCCTGCCCATCAACGTCGCAGTCGAACCGACGCTTGCCAACACACTGCCCACGTTCCTTTCTCTTTTCGGCCTACGCCCATTACGCGCCGCCGCCACAGCACCTTCCCTTCCCACAACACACCGACGTCATCACACGCACCCAAAACAGGGGCCACGACCGTGTTCCTCGCCCACTCCCATCCCGCACGGTACGCACATTCCCAACTATTACCGCGCACCCTCCCTTTCCAATCTGTGTGTCTCTGTGTGTGCGTCCTGTCCGCGCGTGACGCCTCTCAACATCCGCCGTCCCCCGTCCCGTTTTCGCCCCCATGCCGTCGTCGCGCCGCCTCCTCCCCGTCCACCGCCGCCCCTGTCCGCCCCGCACCACACCATACACCGCTGCTTGTCCCGGCCGTTGCCACCAAAGGCGCCGACCGCAAACGCGCCACGCCGCAGCCCCCGTGCGTCTCGCGCTCGCTTGCATCTCCGTGCCGACGCTGCCTCTCTTCCCGCTCGCACTCGACCTCGACAACACAGTCTTTGGCTCCGCCACTGCGTGTTCCGGTGGTACGCACGCTGCAACACGTATGTATTCATTACCAGAGCGATGGCGAGGCATGCCAGCATCTCTGTCTGACCAGAGAGTTATTTATCGTTGCTAGTCGGCGCTTGGACCGCGCCAGACGACAGTAGTGGCACGCACCGGGTCGCCAGGAACAGTTGTTATATATATTGTAGCGCGAGTCGGGAGAGGTAGTAGTCGGTCGACAGTAGTAGCGGGTGGACGGTTGTACTGAGCGGGCGTCGGCGGCGTGCTCTGCTCGTCTCGCGACTCTGGTCACGGTTCGGGACGATGTATAGTATATTGTGTTATAATCAAAAGGTAGTGTGAAGCTGCATTTTGCGCAAATCTGATAACGTATGTTCATTGTACTTATTTTGTTCAACAACAAAAGCCCCACTATTACTTTTTTCTAAAGTAACTTTTGTCTTTTAACGAAAAACATTCACTTTTTAAAGACTACTTCCTATGGCATTTCCCTCCAAGGAGTGCAATTAATTACCAGCCAGCACTCATTCATTGCACACAGCTGTGTAAGGGGTATCTACAATTGAGGAGCGGATACAAATGCAATTCTTTTTGTTTTTTTTTTTTTTTTTTTTTTGTGTGTTGTAACCTCCCCGCAAAATTTAAAATAATGGACAATGTTATTTACGGATGCTAATGGACATTGCGCTGATTGTAACCTCGCCCACAATGAGAGGTATTGAAAATGGCAACAAAAATGTGAATTTCGCAATCTGACTCAAATATAAATTCTTCACAACATTTAAAGTCCGTTCAGTGACAAGAAACTTCAATTAAACCGAAATATCGGTCTTTGGCCCTGTGCAAAACAATCAGAATTAAAAGTCTTACCTCAGAATAAATGGATGTCACAACATTTCTGCTCTTGTTTGTTGCGCAGCGCTTGGAGGAACTGCATTGCAAATAATAATATTCTCTTTTTTTTTGTGATTTTAGTGAAATTTTTCTTCAAAGAAGTGGAATGAAATGTGAAGTGCAACGAACGCTTTAGTTCAATAAAAAATTAAATGTTTGAAAAATGCTTTTGAAATAAAACTTAGTATTGGGGAACTTGTTGGAGAATAATTACAATAAATAAAATTGTTCATTATCTAATGATTATATTAATTAACAGTATACCTTATTCACCATCTTGACCAGTGTTGCCGACCGCCTACATCACACAACCGCACTCGGCTGCTACTACTGACCGACCGCTCTGCATGACGACTATTAGCGTACTGCACGCGACGACTACTGACAGAGTACAGCCCTCAACTAGACAGACCTACAGACTCGCAACGACTGACTGACTGACTGACTGACTGACTGACTGAGAACCGCTCGCAACACTCGCGCGGTCCAGCGCAAACTCTCTGGTCACAGATGCTACAATGTCTCGCCATCGCTGCTATGTTACATACGTGTTTCAGTGTCTTTTTCATTGGGGTAACGATCTTTGGCTCTTTTTATTCTGAATACAGGGCCAAAGGTCAACGCTGCTGCCCTTATACAATTTATCAGGTTTCATTATGTCTGTTGCAATGTTACATACGGTTCATTCTTTCATTCATATTATCGTTGGGTTTGTTTTGTAGGGACGTTAACATTCTGGCACATTTTTATTATCATCGGACCCTCTGCTACTTGTGCAGGGAGGTTATACCTGGGTCCATTTCCATTTCCATTTACATTCTAATATTGATAGACGTTTTGTTTTCTTTTTTGTTTCTTGTTGTTTTTCCTTCTTTTTTTTTGTTTTGTTTTTCCCGCTCTCACCACCACCGCCGCATCACGCCTTCCGTTTTCTTGGTTTCTTTTCTGTTCTTCAACTGCTTCAACATCACCGCGCCCCATTTCCACACCACAGCCATCAGCCTCCAAGACGGGCAGGCGCAGTGTGCCATTTCCGGCGCACAAGCACACCCGTACGGTACTCTCCTCGCCCCCACGCCACCAACAACACAGCGACCACGCGGCTTTCAGGCATGGCACGGCACGGCACGGCACCGGCGAAATGCGCCGCCCCCGCCCCTCCGCGCATCCGTCCGTCTCGCCACGTTCACTGACAGCCGCGTCTGCGGCTACACCACGACAACCACAACACAACACCGCTCCCCTCCCTGGCAACTCATTGTTTTTCTCCTCCTCTTTTGCACAAACCACAACGCCGAGCACAGGCGCAAGCCACCCACACCGCGCCCCTCCCCGTCCCGCCTTTCTTTGGCCGCCGCTCCTCGTTTGCCCCCTCCCATCTCCCGAAATGCCATGCCAGCAGCGTTACGCATGCCCCTCCCCTGTCCACACAACACTACCGCCAAACGAACAGCCTTCCGGGCCACATGCAGGGCACGCCCACCTCCAAACACTGCCAATTCACGGACGCACACACTCACTTTCTCGACACCTTTCTGTACGGAGGGTGCGTCATCTCGACCGTGACAGAGTGACGGCAACTATCGACGATCCATTTCCCCCCACTGGTAAAACATGTCCACTAACACCTACATACATCATTCAAGTACACAGACAATAGCATACACACAATGGGAGGGCACACGAACATGGACGGCACGGCACTGTCATACACTCTTCCTCAGAACCATATCAACAAACGTTACGTACATCCGGGAAAGCGAAAGCGAAAGCAAACGCAAAGCCCAATGCAGCCGTCACAGGTAACGTTCACCACGGCAGACACTTGCAGCCGCGCCGCCGTTAAACGCATTTCAGTGCGGCTCCAATACGCCTCCGACACGGGAACGTTCCGTTGCTCTACGAATGCGTTTCTCCCCTTTTTCCCTTCCTCTCTCTTTTGCCCCCCCTCCTTGCACTCTTGCCTCATTCCTCACGTTCTGCCCAGACATTCGACCGATCAAAGTCAACCTTTCGTTACCGTTCTCAGCGCGACGGTGTACAACAGTATGACGGGTGTGCCCAAGACTTCGGTTCAGTTGCGTGACGCCGGTCTATCGCGCCGATCGACAGTTACTCAGGGGGCGACGGATCGGACCACGTCACCGACACACAAAACACTTTCAAACAAACACATACATACCGGATGGACACAGACAAACACGTGTACAGACATTCGCCAAACAAACGACCGCCGCCGCCGTCGTCGTCGTCTAGCGTCGCGCTTACTGTACTGCACTGGACACGCGTGCATCTTGAATGACGACATCGATGTGCGTGCGTCGTACGCAATCAGTCAGACACGGCTATCAGAAATCAGAGTCGAATGGTACATCATCGTGCGTGTCGCCGTACACGTACAGTACAATACAACAACAATGCATCTTAATGGCACGTTCATTTCAACGTCACTCACACACCTCCACGCTGCAGTTACGTCGCACCATTGTCAAACTCGGCGTACAGCAAAGGGAATAGTGGGCGGCAAAAAAAAAAAAACCAAACAAAAACATTTCACATTTCACCCTCGCCATGTATGATGTGCAAAAAAAAAACAAACCCGCAAACGGCCGTCGTTACGGTGACACAAAAGTCGCCGATCGCACTGTCCCCCCCCTCGCAGACAGGTAACACACACACACACACACACACACACACACACACACCAACACCAACACCAATGGGTCAAAACCACTCCAACGAGGCGTGCCACCATTCCACGCCACGGCGACCAACCTCGTGACCGTACCCCGCAACACGCTTTGACGCGCCCCCCACCCACAATCAAAATGCACACATACATCACAGCCGTCCACACAAACAACAACAACAACAACAATTCCGCCCTTCCCGCAAAAGGCAAGTTGGTGGCCCTGAAAAGGGCCGTTTTGCCGCTCTCGCAACGGAGGAGCCTTCTCCATCCTTCCTTCCATTCCAGAGCCACCTCCTTACTTGGAGCTCGTGTACTTGGTCACCGCCTTCGTGCCCTCGCTCACGGCGTGCTTGGCCAGCTCGCCAGGCAGCAACAGCCGCACAGCGGTCTGGATCTCGCGGGACGTGATGGTCGAGCGCTTGTTGTAGTGCGCCAGGCGAGAAGCCTCGGCCGCAATGCGCTCGAAAATGTCGTTCACGAAGCTGTTCATGATGCTCATCGCCTTCGACGAGATGCCCGTGTCAGGGTGCACCTGCTTCAGCACCTTGTAGATGTAGATGGCATAGCTCTCCTTCCTCTTGCGCTTCTTCTTCTTGTCGCCCTTCGAAATGTTCTTCTGCGCCTTGCCAGCCTTCTTGGCGGCCTTCCCGCTAGTCTTGGGCGGCATCTCGAACGAACGTACGGCAGCAGCAACACCAGTAGCAAGCGCTCCGCTCTAGTCAGCGTCTCCCCACACAGTGGCACCCGCCGCCAGCCGCCGCCGCACCTTTACCAGCTCGCCCTGTTGCGGCCGCCGACCAATGGGGCGCGCGCGCAACCGGCCGCCGCACCCGAGCCCATAAAGCACCCCCACCCCGGCTGCGCCGGCACGCACTCCGCTGCTCGACTCGCTGCCGCTCGCACCGGTCGTTTTCGTTTCCGTTTCGTGTGCACCGTCGCTAGCCCATCGCCATGTCCGGACGCGGAAAGGGAGGCAAAGTCAAGGGCAAGTCAAAGTCCCGCTCAAGCAGGGCTGGGCTCCAGTTCCCGGTCGGCAGAATCCACCGCCTCCTGCGCAAGGGAAACTACGCAGAGCGCGTCGGCGCCGGGGCGCCCGTCTACCTCGCCGCCGTCATGGAGTACCTCGCGGCTGAGGTGCTCGAGCTGGCCGGAAACGCGGCCCGCGACAACAAGAAGACGCGCATCATCCCGCGCCACCTGCAGCTTGCCATCCGCAACGACGAGGAGCTCAACAAGCTCCTGTCGGGCGTCACCATCGCACAGGGTGGTGTCCTGCCCAACATCCAAACCGTCCTGCTGCCAAAGAAGACCGAGAAGAAGGCCTAAAGGAGGCCAGGCAATCGCAGCGCCGCGTGCTCCCCTGCACGCAACGCGCTTTGCCGGCTCGGCCCACAACAATCGGCCCTTTTCAGGGCCACCACACAAACCTACGTCCAAAGCAAAATTTCAGTCGTCCTCGCCGCACCTTGTTTTGTTTTTTAACTTTGCACTTTCACAGCACAGCCGCCGCCGGCGCACGTCCGCCATCTTGTCGTCCACACAGCCCGTGTGGCCCAACACACACACACACACACACACACACACACATTTTGCACGGTCGCAGTCGCCTTCCAAACGACAACGGCAGCAATAATGACCATTGTTAAAGGGAGGCGTGTCGACACACCGCCCTCCACTCCCGCGCGCAACGGCCGTCGACACGAACGAAACAAACAGCTGATCCGGCCGCCTATGCCCACACGCCTTGCCTCGGAAACCCCAACGCCGCCGCAAACACACACACACACAGAGCCAAACCACGCAAGCAAATAATCACCGCCTCTCGCACAACAACACACAGCCCGCCATCTCCATCGCGATCGATACAAAGACACACAATAACAAACACAAACGAAGCAGCTCCACTCTCACACACACAGCCAGCCACATGACACGTTTCCTTTCCTTCTCCCCTCCCAGTCACATCACGTCGCTCAAACGGAAAGAAACAAACAAACAAACAACACAGCGCGCACACACGCAGCAACAACACAGACTCTTTCGCACTTTTCAACTTCCGAACAGTGTGGTGGCCCTGAAAAGGGCCGTTTTCTAGTCTCTCCCACCCACAAGCACGGCCGCGGGAAGGCCAGCGCCCGCTGCGACGCAGCCTAACCGCCGAAACCGTACAGGGTGCGCCCCTGCCTCTTCAGGGCGTACACCACGTCCATGGCCGTCACAGTCTTGCGCTTGGCGTGCTCAGTGTACGTCACCGCGTCGCGGATCACGTTCTCCAGGAACACCTTCAGCACCCCGCGGGTCTCCTCGTAGATCAGACCAGAGATGCGCTTCACGCCGCCCCTGCGAGCCAGGCGGCGGATGGCGGGCTTCGTGATGCCCTGGATGTTGTCGCGCAACACCTTGCGGTGCCGCTTGGCGCCGCCCTTGCCGAGCCCCTTTCCTCCCTTGCCGCGGCCTGTCATCCTTCCTTCCTCGGGCAAAGCAAAACGTGCACAAACAGCAGCTGCAGCGGCTCGCGAGTCGGCTACGGTCTGCGCCCAGCCTGTGTGCTAATGTGTGAAACGGTGTTGGTGTGTTCCACATGGTTAAGGTGTAGGTTTTAATAGCCTAGCGCTATTTTTCCTACATTAAGTTTGTGAAAGTTATGGGGTATGCGTATGATTTCCTAAGCTGTCCTGCACGGGGACAAATGTTGTTAAGGTTGCTGCATCACTCTTACCGGCGCAGCAGGTCTGGCCAGCGTAATGACGCCCGCCAGTGTGGTCGACTGCCGAGTCTTCTTACCAGTTGGTTGGTCGACCTCTCGGCTTTATCGTAGAATGTTGTCGCTGCGTCCTTAAACCTCTGGCGTAGAGGTTGGACGGCAGCGACGCGGTGAAGCTCCTCCGTGGGGAAGTCCTTGGGCAGGTGAAGTGCCAGTCGTAGCGCCCTGTTTTGGATAGTCTGCAGGCGCTTCAGGTTTGTATCGGCCGTGTTTCCCCACACGACCGCTGCGTATTCCAGCAGCGGTCGTATGGCGGCCTTGTACAGCGTAAGACCGACGTCTTCTGGCAGCGTTGACGTGGGGTTGAGCACCGGGTAGAGCAGCCTCAATCTACCCAGTGCCTTGCCCCTGATGTTTTCAACATGTTGCCGCCATGTAAGCCGCCGGTCTAAAGTGACGCCTAAGTATTTGGCTGTGTCATTCCATTCGACTGGCACTCCACACACCGATACTGTTGGCGCGTCGTGGCGGAAGGGGCGACTAGCTATAATAATCGCCTGACTCTTCTCGCCATTGTAGGCGAGGCGCCACTTCTTTGCCCACTCGGTGAGCTCGTCGGTGGCCGCCTGTAGACGCCGCTGCAGGACGTCGACGCTCCAGCTGCTGCTGTAGATCGCCGTGTCGTCGGCATAGAGTGCCGTCTGGACGCGGTTCGTGCGTGGCAGGTCGGCGGTATAGAGGGAGTACAGCGTCGGACCGATGACCGAGCCTTGAGGTACACCCGCAAGTATACGGCGCTCCGTGGAAATTCCACTGGAAGCACGGACGTGAAACGTCCTTTCCTGCAGATAGCTCTGCAGGAGCCTCACGTGCGACACAGGTACCCCCTGCACAAGAAGCTTGTACAGGAGGCCGTCATGCCACACGGAGTCAAAGGCACGAGACACGTCCAGCAAGAGAGCGCCGAAATACTTACGTCGGTCAACGGCTCCGAACGCTTCCTCCGTCAGGCGCAGCAGCTGGTGCGTCGTCGCGTGTTCCCGACGGAACCCGAACTGCTCGTCGGGGAGAAGTCCTTCGGCGTTTACATGCGCCAGCAGGCGGACCAGGTACAACCTTTCGAAGACCTTGGAAGTTGCTGGTAGAAGACTGATGGGCCGGTAGTTCTTCGCAATGCGCGCGTCCTTCCCCGGCTTCGGCAAGGCGACTACCTCGGCATGCTTCCAACAGGCTGGATACTCGCTGGAGCGCAGAATCCCGTTAAAAATGGCCGCAAGATGTTGTGCTGCGGCGTCGGGAAGCTGCTTCAGCATCAGGTTAGTGATGTTGTCTGCTCCGCCTGCTTTCTTGCGCTCGAGGTGGCGAAGCTGGAGTTGCACTTCTTCCGACGAGACAGGCTGAATCTCGTCGTCCTCTGCGCGTTCACGTAAGAAGACTGGAAGACGGTCTGCTACGAGGCGGACGTGTTCTTCGTCGATAGGGTCCTCCATGGGGGTAAAGTTTGCAGCGAGGGCATCAGCCAGTGCATTAGCCTTGGCGTCTGGTTCGCTAACAAACCTGTTACCCACTAGCAGAGGCGGTATGGGCTGCGTGCGGCGTAGGAAGCTTTTCATGGACTTCCACGCCGACCCGTCCTCGATGTCGAGTTGCCCTATTTTCTCAGCCTATTCAGCGTTTCGATGCGCATCCACGTCCGCCCTGATGTGGCGGCGCATTCGATTTAGTTCCCGCTTGGTACGCGGGTTTCGCGTGAGCTGCCATTCCCGTTGCAGCCTGTTTTTGGCGGCTATGGCGTCTCGGATACGTTGCGGGAGCCGGTGAGGGAGGTGAACTTCCTCCGCTGGACGTCTCGCGGGTGTTGCGGCCGTGGCTGCGTCTGCGATGGCTTGCGACAGGTGTTGGAGTGCGGCGTCGGCACCTTCGGCGTCAACGTCAGGGAGTGTCGTGAGGGCTTCCGTGACGTTCGCTCGGTACTCTTCCCAATTTATTCCTCTCAGGTCGAGTCCTCTTCGCTGCAGCGGCGTGACGTCGGCGTCGAGGAGGAAGATGACTGGCACATGATCGGACGCGAGTGCCGTCCGAGTGCTAGCCGCCACATGCTGCCGTATGCCTTTCAGAATTATGAAGTCCAACACGTCTTCCCTTCCGCGTGTTGGGTAGATGGTGGCGTCGTGTGGTCCTACTGCCACCGCGTCGTGACGCTCTATTACGCGTTGTAGTCGTCTGCCGCTGGTGTTCGTAAGGCGGCTATTCCATGCCGCGTGCTTCGCGTTCCAGTCTCCCCCAAGTATGAGGTTTCCTTGGAGGGACAGGAGTTTGTTGGCATCCGCGACGTCCAGTTGTCCGCGCGGCGGCCTGTAGACAGCGCAGAAGGTTATTCTGCCGTGCACAGTGTCGACTGCGACTGCGGCTGCTTCAGTCGACGTCAGTTCTGGCACGGGAACCCGATGGTGTCTGATGGAACGCCGGACGTAAACGGCCGTCCCACCTCCTGCCGTCGGCCTGTCGTAGCGGTGGCAGACGTAATTAGCGACGCCGACTCGTACGCCTGGCTTTAGGTGAGTTTCCGCGACGAGGCAGATGTCTATGTCCTCGTCGCGCAGAAACTGCCGGAATTCTCCGTCCTGCGTTTTCAAGCCATTGGCGTTGAATACGCATACTTTGAGGCTTCTTGGGTTTTCAGGCATGACGGGCGGTGGACGAGGTTACGGCGAGTACTTGCTGTACTGCGGCCATCAGCTCGGTCACGCGAGCCATCATTAGTTGCATCGTGTCAAGGAGACGGTCGAAGACGCCGCGCCGCACCTAACCTCCACGCACGCCGCTCCGCTACCGCTACCGCCATGGCCCGCACAAAGCAAACGGCCCGCAAGTCCACCGGCGGAAAGGCGCCGCGCAAACAGCTCGCCACCAAGGCGGCGAGGAAGAGCGCGCCCGCCACCGGAGGCGTCAAGAAGCCCCACCGCTACAGGCCGGGCACCGTCGCCCTGCGAGAAATCAGGCGCTACCAGAAGAGCACAGAGCTGCTCATCCGCAAGCTGCCATTCCAGCGCCTAGTGCGCGACATCGCCCAGGACTTCAAGACCGACCTGCGCTTCCAGAGCTCCGCAGTCATGGCCCTGCAGGAGGCCAGCGAGGCCTACCTCGTCGGCCTCTTCGAAGACACCAACCTGTGCGCAATCCACGCCAAGCGCGTCACCATCATGCCCAAGGACATCCAGCTCGCGCGCCGCATCCGCGGCGAGCGCGCCTAAACCGCGCCGCGGCACCGCACCGCACAAACAAAAACGGCCCTTTTCAGGGCCACTAACATCTCTCCGTCGCGAGCAAACTTTGTCGGTCGCCTGCCTCTCGCCCCGCAACCCAAAAAACAAAAACCACCACTTCCCGTCCGTCCGCCACACCCGCTCACTCTGCCTGCCTGCCTGCTAGCAGCGCGCAACAATCACACATCATCCCTCCCCGGCGCTCAAAGCGCACAATACCCAACGGCCGACGTCACACCGCACGGGTGGCTGGCCGGCCGCCGCTTTCGTTTTTCGAAATCAAAAAAACCCGCACTCCACTCCGACGGCCAACGGCCAGGCAGGCGCGCTCGCTCGCTCTACACGCCACCGAAATCCCCCGCCGACTCCTTCCCACATCTCAACGTGCCCCCCGTTGCAAAACATAACACACACACAAAGGAACAAAACAAAGACCAGACACGACTCGACTCGACAAGACAGACATCCGAGAAGAACGAACGCAGGCAAGCCAACCAACGTATTCAAACAAAACAACGTGACAGAAAACCAACCGTCGGCCGCCGCCACAAAACAAACACGGCGACAATCAACCACGACATCAACAACAACACCGCTTACCGCTACCGCCGCCCACACCCGCCACCGACCCCCGCAATCCAACCACCACGGCACGCAAACAGCATCCCCACGGGCATACAGAAACGCCAGACAGACAGACACCCACACCAAACGCAACACGACAATCAAAACCTTCCCCGACGTGCTTTGATGGCCCTGAGAAGGGCCGTTTTGGGCCGCGCGTCTCTTGCGCGCCACTAGACGACGACGGGGGGTGGGGACGACGGAGTCAAGCGCCAAACCCTTCCTTTCCCATCTCTTTCTCCTCTACTCTACTTCTTCTTCTTGGGCGAAGCCTTCGCCTTAGACGGCGTCGTCGCCTTCTTCGGGCGCGGCGCCTTCGGCTTCTTCGTCGGAACCTTGGCGGCCTTCTTCGCCTTCGACGGCGACTTGGCCTTGGCCGGCTTGGCCGCAGCCGCCTTCTTCGCACCCGCGGGAGCGGCCGACGCCGCAGACGCCTTCTTGGCGGCGCCCGCCTTCCGACCGGTCGCCGCCTTCACGCCACCAGCCTTCTTTGCGCCGGCCGCACGGGCGCCCTTCTTCTCCTTGCTGGCCGGAGCGGCGCGCTTCTTCTTGGCACCGCCAGCACGAGCCCGGCCGCCCCCCCGCCGCCGGCGCCGGCAAGCTTGAACGAGCCGGACGCGCCCTTCCCCTTCGTCTGCACCAGCTCGCCCGCCACGACGGCCGACTTGAGGTACTTCTTGATAAACGGCGCCAGCTTCTCCGCGTCCAGCTTGTAGTGCGCGGCTATGTACTTCTTGATCGCCTGCAGCGACGACCCGCCGCGCTCCTTCAGACTCTTGATGGCGGCCGTCACCATCTCAGAGGTGCGCGGGTGCGCAGGCTTGGCGCGCGGCTTCTTCGCAGACGACGCAGACTTGGCCTTCTTCGTAGTGCCGGTGGCGGCGGGTGCCGCAGCAGTCTCGTTCGTAGCCGCCTGATCTGCCATTTCGACGACGCGCGTAACACACAGCGAGAGCGAGCGGGACGGCAGGCACGCAAGCACAGCACAGCAGAGCAGAGCAGAGAATCACAAGGGCCCAGCCAGTGTCGCGGGCGGGCGCGGACGGCCGAGAGAGCGGCCGCCACTCTGCGCGCCGCCGCGCCGCGCCTCCCGCGCTTGCTACCAGTGCCGACTGAGATGTCGCATAGTACGGACGGGGAGTTAACGCGCGCGCGAGAAGCGAGCGACCACGTGCCGGCCGGCCGCGGTCCGATGGGGCTTGCCCCGTCGGCCGCCCCGCCATCAGCCGGCACACCTATGACGACTGGACCCGCGGTGGGGGGAAGTATTAGTACCCTTGCCGCGGAGCTGCCCCTGGATGACGAAATGGATTATTCTACGGACTCTGGCGATGCCTCCGTCGCCGATCCCGCTGAGCAGACATCGCAGCGCAGAAGAACTTGCCGCGATCGCGCTTCTGAACGGCGCCAACATCGACGTGAAGCAACCGCCGACGGCTTCCTGCAGCCGCCGTTAAAGAAGCAAGCACGGCCCCAGCGCGTCGTTGCGAGAGAACTTGATGTGTCAAACCGCTATCAACCTCTCCAGGGGGAGGGAGCGACGCTTAATGAAGCCGCGTCGTCACTAGCGGAACAGCAGCAGCGCCGAGCAGCGGCACAACAACGAGCGGGAGAAGAGGCCCCGCCCCCCATGGACGACCAACAGCCGTCATCGCAGGACCGCTCACAGGCTCCGACATCGGCCCCGCATAGGAGGGTGCCACCTATTGTCCTCCGCTTCAAGGAATCTTACAAGAAGCTGCATACATGGCTGAAGACGCATTGTAAGCAGCCGTTCACGGTAAAGCAGGCAGGCGACGACACACTGAAGCTACAATTGTCGTCAACAGAAGACTACACCCTCACGGTTGACGAACTCGGGCGATCAGGCATCGCTATGTATACTTTCCCGGCGGTTCGCCCTCCGATCATCAAGACGCTTGTCAAGGGCATTCCAATGTCCTTGTCGCATGAAGACGTCAAGGAAGAGCTGCGCGACCTCGGTTTCGCCGCCTCCCTCGTCGAACATCATCGAATGCCGGGTACGAATCAGCACACAGGACATCGTATCATCATCTTACCTGATATCCCAGCGCATCGAGATATTTTCCAGCTTGACCGGTTTTATGACTTGTCCATCACCGTAGAAAGATTACGGAAGACGCGTGGCCCTGTACAGTGTTTCAGGTGCCAAGGATTTCGTCATGTCGCACGCTTGTGTACCATGGACTGGGTCTGCGTAAAATGCGGCGGCCCACATGATAGTCGAACGTGCACCAAGGCCAAGGAACAGCCACCTACATGTGGTCTTTGCGGCGGACCTCATCCCGCCAACTTCCGCTCCTGCCCCAAACACAAGGAGGCGAGTCGACGGCAACGTGGCCTGCCTCCTGTCCCATCGAAGAGGACCACTGCTACGGGACGACGCCGCCAACAGCCACCGCCGCCGCCGCCGCCTGTACAGCCCAGCCGCGCCCAAGCTTGGCCCACACTAATGGACCGCCGGGCGGCCAAGATACGTGACGATCTCACAGTTGCAGACGCTCTCAAGCGGTCGCTACAGCAAGATGTCACTCCAGCAGCACCTGCCCGTCCGGCAGCGCCACAACGCCGGTGTGATCCGGCACCTCCAGCGGTTTCACCGCCTCTCCAGCCAGACCTGCAAGGAGTCTTCGCAATCCTCACACAAATTACTGCCTCTCTTGCTGAAGTCTCCAAAGCCATGTTGCAACTTCCAACCACCGTCGCCGCCGCTGTTGAGGCGACCATCAGCCGCGCCTTCCAGGCCCAAAGAGATGCTGCACCTACTCGACATGAATAGAGCACTTCACCTCGAAGACTTACGCATTGTGGCATACAACGCCAACAATCTTACGCATGATGTGCCGGAATTACACCAATTTCTTGTGGACAACAACGTGGACATCTGTATGCTTTCTGAGACGTTCCTCAAGCCAGGAATTCGCAGTAATATTGCAAATTATTGCTGCTACCGCACTGACCGACTGACGCATGGAGGCGGCACAGCAATATACATACGACGAACCATCCGACATCATGAAATTCAGCCACCTGCTACAAGGACTTTCGAAACGACTGCAGTGGTAGTGGAAACCAGAACCGGACCAGTGACGTTTCTAGCAGCCTACCGCAGCCCACGCCGACTCCTGGACCTCGACGACGCCCGACTCCTGCTACGAACACCCGGCAAACTATTCATCGCGGGCGATCTGAATTGTAAACATGCCGCCTGGAACTCTCAGGTCACCAATATGAGTGGACGTCTTCTTCTCCAGGCTGTGGAAGAAGCGCAGGCCTATGTTTGCGGCCCCGACGAGCCTACATGTTATCCCTCTCGCGGCAGACCTGATGTTATTGACGTGGCCATAACCAAGGGCATCCCGCAATTTATGAACGCGGAAACCCTAAATGCACTTAATTCCGACCACCTACCAGTACTGTTTGACTTGCATGTCGCTCCGGACCAATACGCCGGCCGTCTCAACTTGAAACACACAAACTGGGAACATTTTCGAGAGTGTGTTACTTTCTCCGTTGATGTCATCAATGCAGATGAAGAGGTCTCTGAGGAATCCGTGGGGACGCTCACCGCCGCTATTACCGATGCCTTGGAGCTGGCTACACCACCACCCAAGCCTCCGCAACTCTCGCCACCTGGACTACCACAGCACATCTTAGACAGCATCAGGACACGGAACAGGCTCTGCAGGGAGTGGCGCCTAACACGAAATGTCGACCTTAAGAAGCGGATTAATCAGCTACGCCGGGATATTAAGGCTGCAATCATCGCTCACAAGAACCAACAGTGGGCCGCCAAACTCCGATCGTTCACGCCCGACCCCGCTAACTGGCAGGCCATCCGTTTCTTTACCAACCGTCGGACGCGCATCCCGCCGCTCGAGACTCCAGATCGAACTGCCTATCGTCCCACAGACAAGGCAAACCTGCTGGCTGACTCATTTGAAGACAACTTTCGTCCGCTGAATGAGGGAGTGGACCCCCAGCGTGTCAATAACATCGATCAAGAGGCGAAAGCGCTGCTGCAAGAAGATGCAGATGAAGACGGCGACGACCCCATTCCACCTGTTACCCCCGCAGAAGTGCAGCACGCGATTCGAGCACTCCCATCGAACAAGGCTCCAGGATCTGACGACATAACTGGGCGGGTCCTAAAGCAGTTGCCATGGACTGCAATAGTGCGGCTAGCCACTATTTTCAACTGGATACTCACCACTGCGACCTACCCAGCGGCGTGGAAGCACTCTGTTGTGGTACCTGTACCGAAACCCGGCAAAAACCGACGCCTCCCGACGAGTTATCGCCCGATAAGCCTGCTGCCACACGTCAGCAAACTGTTTGAGCGGCTCCTTCTACAACGACTTCAACACATCATCTCTCTCCGCAACATCTTACCCAATGAACAGTTTGGATTTCGGAAAGGACATTCTACCAGTCACCAAATCATCCGAGTCGTCAACGACATCACAACCGCATTCAACAGGAAGGAGTTTTGTGGAGCAGTTCTCCTGGACATCACGAAAGCCTTTGACAGCGTGTGGCATCAGGGGCTCATCTGGAAACTTAACTCGTTCGGCCTTCCACGAGCCTACGTCAAGCTGGTTGCCTCATATCTTCAACATCGCACTTTTGCAGTTCGAGTGGACGACGCACTCTCCACGGCACGGCCGATCTGCGCGGGAGTGCCCCAAGGATCGGTACTTGGACCGGTGCTCTACACCCTGTATACGTCAGATCTCCCCACACCGCCGAGGGTCGAGAAAGCTATCTACGCGGATGATACGATGCTGTTCACACGAAGCCGATGGCGCGACGTGATGAGGCCACGTCTTCAGAGTGCCTGCAACTTGTTAGAAGAATGGGCAACGAAATGGCGCATCCGATTCAATCCAGCCAAGACGCAAACGATCGTCTTCACGAAGCGAAGAACCATGCCAACACGACGACTACGACTGTACAATACGGAACTGGAGTGGCAAGACACAGTGCGCTACCTCGGGGTGATCCTCGATAAGAAACTAACATGGAAACCGCATGTGGACGACATCCGGAATAAAGTATCACAGCGCATGGGAGCGCTGTATCCTATAATCAACGAGGGCTCAGATCTTTCCGTCGAAAATGGTCTATTAATTTATCGCATGTACATTCGCCCCCTCATCGACTACGCGTGCGAAGTTTGGGGTAATGCTGCGAGGACTCATCTACAGAGACTCCAATCCCTTCAGAATAAGATACTTCGGCGGGTATTCCACGTACACCCGCAATTTCCGCACAAATATCTGCACGAAGCAGCTGAAGAACCAGAAGTGCTCCAGCGTCACCAAGAGATAGCGAGACGTTTCTACGAGAAAGCAGCGATGTCCACTAACCCCCTCATCAGAGGATTGGGGGAAGAAGAAGAACCTGATCCACACGACAGATACAGACGGCCGATCGCACTGCTCGCGAGATAATGCAGCAGTGCCCTTCAAAGTAAATTAGCTCCCTACCACATCATGCACGCACCCCGTGTCCGCACACACACAAGCCACACTGCAAATAAAGATGAACAAATTTAACACAACCCTCTCAAGCTGTAGGAAATGCCGAAAGGTAAAACCTACGCCAGACAGTTAGCAGATAACCTCAAGAAGCGGACGGAGAGCGCTTGCTACCGCCCAACGTCCGACAGCCTGTGCGGAGCAGCCCCAAAGCTGCGCCACAACCGCCCGCGCCTTTCAAACCACCGAGGATGGGGCTACACACAGCCACACCACAGTCGCCAACCAGTCGCCACGGCAGCGCCGCAAACCACGGCCAAACTGCAGCTACCGCGCGCTACAGCCTGGGTCGGCCCGCCGAGAATCGCCGCCCCCGCCCAAATGCCGCCCCCACAGCCCCAGCCGACGACCCGCCACAATGGCCAAACCTTCGGCAAAACTCCCACACCGTCGCCGCGGCAGCCCGGCCAGCGCGGCCGGCGCCACAGCCACACAAGCCGAGGCGTGCGGCGATGACGGCCGTGCAAACGCGCCTCCGCCGCCCCATCGCCTTCCGTCGCCCTCCCGCCGTTTCCCGATCGGCCCGCAGCCGTCGGGCCACATCGCGCGCCGTCCTCCTCCTCTCGCCCGCCAACATTCACAGCCGTTTCTCAACAATTGCCCGCCGCAAACGGACGCCGCCTGCGCAACAGGCGCCGCCGCCGCCCCTCGCCGCTTCCGACCCAACCCCTCGACCGAGGCAAACCGCAATCCGAATCTACAGACCAACCCAATCTGCCGTCAGCACACACGACAGCCGACCTTACACGTTACGCGTTACACATTACGTTTACACGTCTAGGTTAGGTTAGGTTAGGTTAGGTTAGGTTAGGTGGACGTGGGTTAGGTTAAGGGGACTTGGGTTAGGTTAAGCGTCAAACTTAGGTTAAGCATTCAAACACGTCAGGCGTCAGAGGTTAGGTTAGGTTAGGTTAGGTTAGGTTAGGTTAGGTTACACGTTAGGTTAAGGGGTCAGTGCTAGGTTAAGAAGCGTCAAACGTAGGCTAAAAAAGCGTTCAAACGTGAGGCGTGCGCCGGACAGCTTACCTTACGTAGACGTTTGGGGCTCACAGGCTGAGCTCACCTCACCACACCACAGGTTAGGTTCGGTTCGGTTCGGTTCGCTCGGCTCAGCGTAAAGCGCCGAGGTCAGGGTTACGTTCGTTCACCTTCGGGCGCCACACTTTCGGTTGACAGGTCGCGACGGGACGACGTCGGCAGGCACCGCCGCAAACGAACAAAAACGTACAGACGACGTCGAAAGCCGCCGACAGACGGGGGAGCAGCACGACCACGACCAGATACCGAGCGCGAACGAGACGCACGCGAACCACCCCCACCGGCCAAAGGGCACCACACAACAACCCAGAGCACCACGTGTCGACACCACAGCAACCCGCCGCTCACGCGACATGGCTGGCACCGAAGGGCAACCGCCCGCCAACTGCGCTTTCCGCGCCGGCCCGGATGCACGTCGTGCTACAACAACACCACTACCGTACACAGCCGCTGTTCACAACATCACTATCATGCGCGCCCGCGGCTCGCCGCCGTCGCAGTCGCAGCCCCAACGCCAGCACTTTTGCACCACCATTCACACGCACCGCAACACAGCTCGCCGACACAGCCGAACAAAACAAACACCACACAACAACAGCAACAACGCCGCCGCCTCTACTCGTGCCGGCGACCCACCCCGCCGATGGCGCACCTTTCGCCAGCCGGCAATCGACACACACGCACGCACCCACCCACCCCCCGGGGCCCAGTGCAAAAAAAAAAACACACAAAAAACAAAAAAACAACACAAACGACACGGGAAGCGCACACCGCCACTTCGCGCGCACGCCACCAACCAGTCGTCGTCTCAAAATAACAAACACAAACAAAATAAACTAACAACTAGGGCAACACAAAACACAAACGCCTCGCACGAACCGCCCACAAAAAGGACAAGCACACGCACAGCCTCTGCTGACGACCACGACGCAGCGGCACGCTGCTCCTGTCCCGCGCCCCGCGCCCCACTCGATTCACAACTCACGCGACACCGTCAACGACGGGCTCGCTTCCCGCAACCTACCACCTTTCCGCCACGACGCACAGCCCCAGCCCCACCCGACGACGCCCGTGCCAACGACTGCACTTTCACCACCGCCTCCCCCTTCCCCCCCAAAACACACACACACACACAGCCAGCCAAAAACGCACTCGCGACCCACACATGCACGTGCATCGGCACACGCCAACCAGTCAACGTCGACAACCACACGCAAGGCTCGAAACGAAACCGGCGTCCTTCCACGTTGCCATCAAGCTACGCGACACAAGACACAAGGAACCAACAACACAACAGCCGGCCCCACTAATTCCCACTCTCACGCCGCAAAAAGCACACCGAAACCGCCAAACGCACGCACATTCCCCTTCGCACTGACACCGACCGGCTCGCTACCACACACCTCTCGGCAGCCGTTTCACGCCAATTCGCCACACCGCCCACACAGTCGACAAGCGCCCGCCCTGTACGGCACACGCAACGACGCAGCGCAGCAAAGGGCGCCCGCAACACATACCTCTCCTCTCTCTCCCTCTCCGCCGCCCGACGCGCCAACCGCCACGCCACACCGCCAGCCACTCGCAAATTGTGCACTGCCACCAGCCACACGTCCAACACGCCGCGCCGCCTCCGGCCACCCGCCAGGGGGCGCTCACGTCCGCGACAACAGCGCGGCCCGCCGGGCCGGGCCGAACCGAACCGAGCCGCCGCTGCTCTGCACTCGGCACGGCCACACCCTGCTGCAGACCGGGCTCGTCTCTCTGTACGCGTCTGCCTGCGCATCAACACACCACGACCTTTTTTGTTTTTTCTCTCTACCGCCATCCCTTCTTCTCGCGTTTTACTCGTTGTTGCAGCAGCGGCGCACACCTACACATCCACAGCCCCAGCCGAGCCGGCCTCACCTCAGGGCCCGCCGCCAGCGTCTCCTCCTCGGGCACAGGTGCGGTGCTGTGGCCGCCCATCCAACCGCATTGCTGGCCGTCCAGCCGCCAGGCGTTCCCACTGCCGCGAGCCACGCCGCGCACCGACCCTGCTGCAGAAAACGAAGCATAGCCAGAGACCGACCGATACACAAAGCAAGCCGTCGCCTCGCCTCTTGTCCTTCCTGCCTTCCTTCCGCCCCCGCGCTCTCCACTTTCGCCCCCCCCCTCCTTTTCTTTCTTTCTTTCTTTCTTTGGCCCTCTCTCCTTCCCGCCCCATGGCGGTTACGGCACCGCCTGCAGCGGCAGATTTTTTTGCGCCCACACGCCTACTCCTACCACCATTAACCTTGCCCTGCCCTGCCCTGCCCATCAAACGTCGCAGTCGAACCGACGCTTGCCAACACACTGCCCACGTTCCTTTCTCTTTTCGGCCTACGCCCATTACGCGCCGCCGCCACAGCACCTTCCCTTCCCACAACACACCGACGTCATCACACGCACCCAAAACAGGGGCCACGACCGTGTTCCTCGCCCACTCCCATCCCGCACGGTACGCACATTCCCAACTACTACCGCGCACCCTCCCTTTCCAATCTGTGTGTCTCTGTGTCTGTGTCCTGTCCGCGCGTGACGCCTCTCAACATCCGCCGTCCCCCGTCCCGTTTTCGCCCCCATGCCGTCGTCGCGCCGCCTCCTCCCCGTCCACCGCCGCCCCTGTCCGCCCCGCACCACACCATACACCGCTGCTTGTCCCGGCCGTTGCCACCAAAGGCGCCGACCGCAAACGCGCCACGCCGCAGCCCCCGTGCGTCTCGCGCTGCCTCTCTTCCCGCTCGCACTCGACCTCGACAACACAGTCTTTGGCTCCGCCACTGCGTGTTCCGGTGGTACGCACGCTGCAACACGTATGTATTCATTACCAGAGCGATGGCGACGCATGACAGCATCTCTGTCTGACCAGAGAGTTATTTATCGTTGCTAGTCGGCGCTTGGACCGCGCCAGACGACAGTAGTGGCACGCACCGGGTCGCCAGGAACAGTTGTTATATATATATTGTAGCGCGAGTCGAGAGAGGTAGTAGTCGGTCGACAGTAGTAGCGGGTGGACGGTTGTACTGAGCGGGCGTCGGCGGCGTGCTCTGCTCGTCTCGCGACTCTGGTCACGGTTCGGGACGATGTATAGTATATTGTGTTATAATCAAAAGGTAGTGTGAAGCTGCATTGCGCAAATCTGATAACGTATGTTCATTGTACTTATTTTGTTCAACAACAAAAGCCCCACTATTACTTTTTTCTAAAGCAACTTTTGTCTTTTAACGAAAAACATTCACTTTTTAAAGACTACTTCCTATGGCATTTCCCTCCAAGGAGTGCAATTAATTACCAGCCAGCACTCATTCATTGCACACAGCTGTGTGAGGGGTATCTACAATTGAGGAGCGGATATAAATGCAACTTTTTTGTTTTTTTTTTTGTGTGTTGTAACCTCCCCGCAAAATTTAAAATAATGGACAATGTTATTTACGGATGCTAATGGACATTGCGCTAATTGTAACCTCGCCCACAATGAGAGGTATTGAAAATGGCAACAAAAATGTGAAATTCGCAATCTGACTCAAATATAAATTCTTCACAACATTTAAAGTCCGTTCAGTGACAAGAAACTTCAATTGAACCGAAATATCGGTCTTTGGCCCTGTGCAAAACAATCGGAATTAAAGTCTTACCTCAGAATAAATGGATGTCACATTTCTGCTCTTGTTGTTGCGCAGCGCTTGGAGGAACTGCATTGCAAATAATAATATTCTCTTTTTTTGTGATTTTAGTGAAATTTTTCTTCAAAGAAGTGGAATGAAATGGGACGTGCAACGAACTCTTTAGTTCAATAAAACATTAAATTTTTGAAAAATGCTTTTGAAATAAAAATTATTATTGGGGAACTTGTTGGAGAATAATTACAATAAATATAATGTTTCATTATCTAATGATTATATTAATTAACAGTATACCTCATTCACCATCTTGACCAGTGTTGCCGACCGCCTACATCACACAACCGCACTCGGCTGCTACTACTGACCGACCGCTCTGCATGACGACTATTAGCGTACTGCACGCGACGACTACTGACAGAGTACAGCCCTCAACTAGACAGGGCTACAGACTCGCAACGACTGACTGACTGACTGAGAACCGCTCGCAACACTCGCGCGGTCCAGCGCAAACTCTCTGGTCACAGATGCTACAATGTCTCGCCATCGCTGCTATGTTACATACGTGTTTCAGTGTCTTTTTCATTGGGGTAACGATCTTTGGCTCTTTTTATTCTGAATACAGGGCCAAAGGTCAACGCTGCTGCCCTTATACAATTTATCAGGTTTCATTATGTCTGTTGCAATGTTACATACGGTTCATTCTTTCATTAATATTATCGTTGGGTTTGTTTTGTAGGGACGTTAACATTCTGGCACATTTTTATTATCATCGGACTCTCTGCTATTTGTGCAGGGAGGTTATACCTGGGTCCATTTCCATTTCCATTTACATTTTAATATTGATAGACTTTTTGTTTTCTTTTTTTTTTTGTTTCTTGTTGTTTTTTTTTCTTTCTTTTTTTTTTGTTTTGTTTTGTTTTCTTTTTCCCGCTCTCACCACCACCGCCGCATCACGCCTTCCGTTTTCTTCTTGGTTTCTTTTCTGTTCTTCAACTGCTTCAACATCACCGCGCCCCATTTCCACACCACAGCCATCAGCCTCCAAGACGGGCAGGCGCAGTGTGCCATTTCCGGCGCACAAGCACACCCGTACGGTACTCTCCTCGCCCCCACGCCACCAACAACACAGCGACCACGCGGCTTTCAGGCATGGCATGGCACGGCACGGCACCGGCGAAATGCGCCGCCCCCGCCCCTCCGCGCATCCGTCCGTCTCGCCACGTTCACTGACAGCCGCGTCTGCGGCTACACCACGACAACCACAACACAACACCGCTCCCCTCCCTGGCAACTCATTGTTTTTCTCCTCCTCCTCCTCCTCTTTTGCACAAACCACAACGCCGAGCACAGGCGCAAGCCACCCACACCGCGCCCCTCCCCGTCCCGTCTTTGGCCGCCGCTCCTCGTTTCCTCGTTTGCCCCCTCCCATCTCCCGAAATGCCATGCCAGCAGCGTTACGCGTGCCACACAACACTACCGCCAAACGAACAGCCTTCCGGGCCACATGCAGGGCACGCCCACCTCCAAACACTGCCAATTCACGGACGCACGCACACACACACTTTCCCGACACCTTTCCGTACGGAGGGTGCGTCATCTCGACCGTGACAGAGTGACGCCAACTATCGACGATCCATTTCCCCCCACTGGTAAAACACGTCCACTAACACCTACATACATCATTCAAGTACACAGACAATAGCATACACACAATGGGAGGGCACACGAACATGGACGGCACGGCACGGCACCTGTCACAGTCACACACTCTTCCTCAGAACCAACCATATCAACAAACGTTACGTACAACCGGGTAAGCGAAAGCAAAAGCAAAGGCCAATGCAGCCGTCAAAGGTAACGTTCACCACGGCAGACACTTGCAGCCGCGCCGCCGTTAAACGCATTTCAGTGCGGCTCCAATACGCCTCCGACACGGGAACGTTCCGTTGCTCTACGAATGCGTTTCTCCCCTTTTTCCCTTCCTCTCTCTTTTGCCCCCCCCCCCCCCTCTGTCCTTTCCTCCTGCACTCTTGCCACCTTCCTCACGTTCTGCCCAGACATTCGACCGATCAAAGTCAACCTGTCGTTACCGTTCTCAGCGCGACGGTGTACAACAGTATGACGGGTGTGCCCACGACTTCGGTTCAGTTGCGTGACGCCGGTCTATCGCGCCGATCGACAGTTACTCAGGGGGGCGACGGATCGGACCACGTCACCGACACACAAAACACTTTCAAACAAACAAATACATACCGGATGGACACAGACAAACACGTGTACAGACATTCGCCAAAAACGGCCGCCGCCGCCGCCGCCGTCGTCTAGCGTCGCGCTTACTGTACTGCACTGGACACGCGTGCATCTTGAATGACGACATCGGTGTGCGTGCGTCGTACGCAATCAGTCAGACACGGCTATCAAAAATCAGAGTCGAATGGTACATCATCGTGCGTGTCGCCGTACACGTACAGTACAATACAACAACAATGCGTCTTCATGGCACGTTCATTTCAACGTCACTCACACACCTCCACGCTGCAGTTACGTCGCACCATTGTCAAACTCGGCGTACAGCAAAGGGAATAGTGGGCGGCAAACAAAAACCACAAAAAACAACATTTCACATTTCACCCTCGCCATGTATGATGTGCAAAAAAACAAACCCGCAAACGGCCGTCGTTACGGTGACACAAAAGTCGGCGATCGCACTGTCCCCCCTCGCAGACAGGTAACACACACACACACACACACACCAACAACACCAATGGGTCAAAAACCACGCCAACGAGGCGTGCCACCATTCCACGCCACGGCGACCAACCTCGTGGCCGTACCCCGCGCAACACGCTTTGACGCGCCCCCCCACCCACAATCAAAATGCACACACACATCACAGCCGTCCACACAAACAACAACAATTCCGCCCTTCCCGCAAAAGGCAAGTTGGTGGCCCTGAAAAGGGCCGTTTTGCCGCTCTCGCAACGGAGGAGCATTCTCCATCCTTCCTTCCATTCTAGAGCCACCTCCTTACTTGGAGCTCGTGTACTTGGTCACCGCCTTCGTGCCCTCGCTCACGGCGTGCTTGGCCAGCTCGCCAGGCAGCAACAGCCGCACAGCGGTCTGGATCTCGCGGGACGTGATGGTCGAGCGCTTGTTGTAGTGCGCCAGGCGAGAAGCCTCGGCCGCAATGCGCTCGAAAATGTCGTTCACGAAGCTGTTCATGATGCTCATCGCCTTCGACGAGATGCCCGTGTCAGGGTGCACCTGCTTCAGCACCTTGTAGATGTAGATGGCATAGCTCTCCTTCCTCTTGCGCTTCTTCTTCTTGTCGCCCTTCGAAATGTTCTTCTGCGCCTTGCCAGCCTTCTTGGCGGCCTTCCCGCTAGTCTTGGGCGGCATCTCGAACCAACGTACGGCAGCAGCAACACCAGTAGCAAGCGCTCCGCTCTAGTCAGCGTCTCCCCACACAGTGGCACCCGCCGCCAGCCGCCGCCGCACCTTTACCAGCTCGCCCTGTTGCGGCCGCCGACCAATGGGGCGCGCGCGCAACCGGCCGCCGCACCCGAGCCCATAAAGCACCCCCACCCCGGCTGCGCCGGCACGCACTCCGCTGCTCGACTCGCTGCCGCTCGCACCGGTCGTTTTCGTTTCCTTCTCGTGTGCACCGTCGCTAGCCCATCGCCATGTCCGGACGCGGAAAGGGAGGCAAAGTCAAGGGCAAGTCAAAGTCCCGCTCAAGCAGGGCTGGGCTCCAGTTCCCGGTCGGCAGAATCCACCGCCTCCTGCGCAAGGGAAACTACGCAGAGCGCGTCGGCGCCGGGGCGCCCGTCTACCTCGCCGCCGTCATGGAGTACCTCGCGGCTGAGGTGCTCGAGCTGGCCGGAAACGCGGCCCGCGACAACAAGAAGACGCGCATCATCCCGCGCCACCTGCAGCTTGCCATCCGCAACGACGAGGAGCTCAACAAGCTCCTGTCGGGCGTCACCATCGCACAGGGTGGTGTCCTGCCCAACATCCAGGCCGTCCTGCTGCCAAAGAAGACCGAGAAGAAGGCCTAAAGGAGGCCAGGCAATCGCAGCGCCGCGTGCTCCCCTGCACGCAACGCGCTTTGCCGGCTCGGCTCGGCCCACAACAATCGGCCCTTTTCAGGGCCACCACACAAACCTACGTCCAAAGCAAAATTTCAGTCGTCCTCGCCGCACCTTGTTTTGTTTTAACTTTGCACTTTCACAGCACAGCCGCCGCCGGCGCACGTCCGCCATCTTGTCGTCCACACACACACACACACACACACACACACACACACACACACATTTTGCACGGTCGCAGAGTCGCCTTCCAAACGACAACGGCAGCAATAATGACCATTGTTAAAGGGAGGCGTGTCGACACACCGCCCTCCACTCCCGCGCGCAACGGCCGTCGACACGAACGAAACAGCTGATCCGGCCGCCCTATGCCCACACGCCTTGCCTCGGAAACCCCAACGCCGCCGCAAACACACAGAGCCAAACCACGCAAGCAAATAATTACCGCCTCTCGCACAACAACACACAGCCCGCCATCTCCGTCGCGATCGATACAAAGACACACAATAACAAACACAAACGAAGCAGCTCCACACACAGCCAGCCACATGACACGTTTCCTTTCCTTCTCCCCTCCCAGCCACATCACGTCGCTCAAACGGAAAGAAAGAAAGAAACAAACAAACAAACAAACAACACAGCGCACACACACGCAGCAACAACAACACAGACTCTTTCGCACTTTTCAACTTCCGAACAGTGTGGTGGCCCTGAAAAGGGCCGTTTTCTAGTCTCTCCCACCCACAAGCACGGCCGCGGGAAGGCCAGCGCCCGCTGCGACGCAGCCTAACCGCCGAAACCGTACAGGGTGCGCCCCTGCCTCTTCAGGGCGTACACCACGTCCATGGCCGTCACAGTCTTGCGCTTGGCGTGCTCAGTGTACGTCACCGCGTCGCGGATCACGTTCTCCAGGAACACCTTCAGCACCCCGCGGGTCTCCTCGTAGATCAGACCAGAGATGCGCTTCACGCCGCCCCTGCGAGCCAGGCGGCGGATGGCGGGCTTCGTGATGCCCTGGATGTTGTCGCGCAACACCTTGCGGTGCCGCTTGGCGCCACCCTTGCCGAGCCCCTTTCCTCCCTTGCCGCGGCCTGTCATCCTTCCTTCCTCGGGCAAAGCAAAACGTGCACAAACAGCAGCTGCAGCGGCTGGCGAGTCGGCTACGGTCTGCGCCCAGCGCGCCCGCCGCCCCCCTATATAGACTCTGGCCCGCCCTCCCCCCACCACGCGCAACCGAGGGCATATAAGCGCAGCACGGAGGCGCGCGGGCCCGTTGTCAAGGCAGCACCGGACGCCGCGCCGCACCTAACCTCCACGCACGCCGCTCCGCTACCGCTACCGCCATGGCCCGCACAA
This sequence comes from Schistocerca americana, assembly GCF_021461395.2. NCBI lineage: Eukaryota > Metazoa > Arthropoda > Insecta > Orthoptera > Acrididae > Schistocerca > Schistocerca americana. Next base: position 74,723,755 of record NC_060126.1, on the reverse strand, counting down.
AGCAAACGGCCCGCAAGTCCACCGGCGGAAAGGCGCCGCGCAAACAGCTCGCCACCAAGGCGGCGAGGAAGAGCGCGCCCGCCACCGGAGGCGTCAAGAAGCCCCACCGCTACAGGCCGGGCACCGTCGCCCTGCGAGAAATCAGGCGCTACCAGAAGAGCACAGAGCTGCTCATCCGCAAGCTGCCATTCCAGCGCCTAGTGCGCGAGATCGCCCAGGACTTCAAGACCGACCTGCGCTTCCAGAGCTCCGCAGTCATGGCCCTGCAGGAGGCCAGCGAGGCCTACCTCGTCGGCCTCTTCGAAGACACCAACCTGTGCGCAATCCACGCCAAGCGCGTCACCATCATGCCCAAGGACATCCAGCTCGCGCGCCGCATCCGCGGCGAGCGCGCCTAAACCGCGCCGCGGCACCGCACCGCACAAACAAAAACGGCCCTTTTCAGGGCCACTAACATCTCTCCGTCGCGAGCAAACTTTGTCGGTCGCCTGCCTCTCGCCCCGCAACCCAAAAGCAAAAACCACCACTTCCCGTCCGTCCGCCACACACACCCGCTCACTCTGCCTGCCTGCTAGCAGCGCGCAACAATCACACATCATCCCTCCCCGGCGCTCAAAGCGCACAATACCCAACGGCCGACGTCACACCGCACGGGTGGCTGGCCGGCCGCCGCTTTCGTTTCGAAAACAAAAAAAACCCGCACTCCACTCCGACGGCCAACGGCCAGGCAGGCGCGCTCGCTCGCTCTACACGCCACCGAAATCCCCGCCGACTCCTTCCACATCTCAACGTGCCCCCCGTTGCAAAACATAACACACACAAAGAAACAAAAACAAAGACCAGACACGACTAGACAAGACAGACATCCGAGAAGAACGAACGCAGGCAAGCCAACCAACGTATTCAAAAAACAACGTGACAGAAAACCAACCGTCGGCCGCCGCCACAAACACGGCGACAATCAACCACGACAACAACAACACCGCTTACCGCTACCGCCGCCCACACCCGCCATCGACCCCCGCAATCCAACCACCACGGCACGCAAACAGCATCCCCACGGGCATACAGAAACGCCAGACAGACACCCACACCAAACGCAACACGACAATCAAAACCTTCCCCGACGTGCTTTGATGGCCCTGAGAAGGGCCGTTTTGGGCCGCGCGTCTCTTGCGCGCCACTAGACGACGACGGGGGGTCGGGACGACGGAGTCAAGCGCCAAACCCTTCCTTTCCCATCTCTTTCTCCTCTACTCTACTTCTTCTTCTTGGGCGAAGCCTTCGCCTTAGACGGCGTCGTCGCCTTCTTCGGGCGCGGCGCCTTCGGCTTCTTCGTCGGAACCTTGGCGGCCTTCTTCGCCTTCGACGGCGACTTGGCCTTGGCCGGCTTGGCCGCAGCCGCCTTCTTCGCACCCGCGGGAGCGGCCGACGCCGCAGACGCCTTCTTGGCGGCGCCCGCCTTCCGACCGGTCGCCGCCTTCACGCCACCAGCCTTCTTTGCGCCGGCCGCACGGGCGCCCTTCTTCTCCTTGCTGGCCGGAGCGGCGCGCTTCTTCTTCGCACCGCCAGCACGAGCCTTGCCGCCCTCGGCCGCCCCCCCGCCGCCGGCGCCGGCAAGATTGAACGAGCCGGACGCGCCCTTCCCCTTCGTCTGCACCAGCTCGCCCGCCACGACGGCCGACTTGAGGTACTTCTTGATAAACGGCGCCAGCTTCTCCGCGTCCAGCTTGTAGTGCGCGGCTATGTACTTCTTGATCGCCTGCAGCGACGACCCGCCGCGCTCCTTCAGACTCTTGATGGCGGCCGTCACCATCTCAGAGGTGCGCGGGTGCGCAGGCTTGGCGCGCGGCTTCTTCGCAGACGACGCAGACTTGGCCTTCTTCGTAGTGCCGGTGGCGGCGGGTGCCGCAGCAGTCTCGTTCGTAGCCGCCTGATCTGCCATTCGACGACGCGCGTAACACACAGCGAGAGCGAGCGGGACGGCAGGCAGGCACGCAAGCACAGCACAGCAGCAGAGAGCAGAGAATCACAAGGCCCAGCCAGTGTCGCGGGCGGGCGCGGACGGCCGAGAGAGCGGCCGCCACTCTGCGCGCCGCCGCGCCGCGCCTCCCGCGCTTGCTACCGCCCAACGTCCGACAGCCTGTGCAGAGCAGCCCCAAACCTGCGCCACAACCGCCCGCGCCTTTCAAACCACCGAGGATGGGGCTACACACAGCCACACCACAGTCGCCAACCAGTCGCCACGGCAGCGCCGCAAACCACGGCCAAACTGCAGCTACCGCGCGCTACAGCCTGGGTCGGCCCGCCGAGAATCGCCGCCCCCGCCCAAATGCCGCCCCCACAGCCCCAGCCGACGACCCGCCACAATGGCCAAACCTTCGGCAAAACTCCCACACCGTCGCCGCGGCAGCCCGGCCAGCGCGGCCGGCGCCACAGCCACACAAGCCGAGGCGTGCGGCGATGACGGCCGTGCAAACGCGCCTCCGCCGCCCCATCGCCTTCCGTCGCCCTCCCGCCGTTTCCCGATCGGCCCGCAGCCGTCGGGCCACATCGCGCGCCGTCCTCCTCCTCTCGCCCGCCAACATTCACAGCCGTTTCTCAACAATTGCCCGCCGCAAACGGACGCCGCCTGCGCAACAGGCGCCGCCGCCGCCCCTCGCCGCTTCCGACCCAACCCCTCGACCGAGGCAAACCGCAATCCGAATCTACAGACCAACCCAATCTGCCGTCAGCACACACGACAGCCGACCTTACACGTTACGCGTTACACATTACGTTTACACGTCTAGGTTAGGTTAGGTTAGGTTAGGTTAGGTTAGGTGGACGTGGGTTAGGTTAAGGGGACTTGGGTTAGGTTAAGCGTCAAACTTAGGTTAAGCATTCAAACACGTCAGGCGTCATAGGTTAGGTTAGGTTAGGTTAGGTTAGGTTAGGTTACACGTTAGGTTAAGGGGTCAGTGCTAGGTTAAGAAGCGTCAAACGTAGGCTAAAAAAGCGTTCAAACGTGAGGCGTGCGCCGGACAGCTTACCTTACGTAGACGTTTGGGGCTCACAGGCTGAGCTCACCTCACCACACCACAGGTTAGGTTCGGTTCGGTTCGGTTCGCTCGGCTCAGCGTAAAGCGCCGAGGTCAGGGTTACGTTCGTTCACCTTCGGGCGCCACACTTTCGGTTGACAGGTCGCGACGGGACGACGTCGGCAGGCACCGCCGCAAACGAACAAAAACGTACAGACGACGTCGAAAGCCGCCGACAGACGGGGGAGCAGCACGACCACGACCAGATACCGAGCGCGAACGAGACGCACGCGAACCACCCCCACCGGCCAAAGGGCACCACACAACAACCCAGAGCACCACGTGTCGACACCACAGCAACCCGCCGCTCACGCGACATGGCTGGCACCGAAGGGCAACCGCCCGCCAACTGCGCTTTCCGCGCCGGCCCGGATGCACGTCGTGCTACAACAACACCACTACCGTACACAGCCGCTGTTCACAACATCACTATCATGCGCGCCCGCGGCTCGCCGCCGTCGCAGTCGCAGCCCCAACGCCAGCACTTTTGCACCACCATTCACACGCACCGCAACACAGCTCGCCGACACAGCCGAACAAAACAAACACCACACAACAACAGCAACAACGCCGCCGCCTCTACTCGTGCCGGCGACCCACCCCGCCGATGGCGCACCTTTCGCCAGCCGGCAATCGACACACACGCACGCACCCACCCACCCCCCGGGGCCCAGTGCAAAAAAAAAAACACACAAAAAACAAAAAAACAACACAAACGACACGGGAAGCGCACACCGCCACTTCGCGCGCACGCCACCAACCAGTCGTCGTCTCAAAATAACAAACACAAACAAAATAAACTAACAACTAGGGCAACACAAAACACAAACGCCTCGCACGAACCGCCCACAAAAAGGACAAGCACACGCACAGCCTCTGCTGACGACCACGACGCAGCGGCACGCTGCTCCTGTCCCGCGCCCCGCGCCCCACTCGATTCACAACTCACGCGACACCGTCAACGACGGGCTCGCTTCCCGCAACCTACCACCTTTCCGCCACGACGCACAGCCCCAGCCCCACCCGACGACGCCCGTGCCAACGACTGCACTTTCACCACCGCCTCCCCCTTCCCCCCCAAAACACACACACACACACAGCCAGCCAAAAACGCACTCGCGACCCACACATGCACGTGCATCGGCACACGCCAACCAGTCAACGTCGACAACCACACGCAAGGCTCGAAACGAAACCGGCGTCCTTCCACGTTGCCATCAAGCTACGCGACACAAGACACAAGGAACCAACAACACAACAGCCGGCCCCACTAATTCCCACTCTCACGCCGCAAAAAGCACACCGAAACCGCCAAACGCACGCACATTCCCCTTCGCACTGACACCGACCGGCTCGCTACCACACACCTCTCGGCAGCCGTTTCACGCCAATTCGCCACACCGCCCACACAGTCGACAAGCGCCCGCCCTGTACGGCACACGCAACGACGCAGCGCAGCAAAGGGCGCCCGCAACACATACCTCTCCTCTCTCTCCCTCTCCGCCGCCCGACGCGCCAACCGCCACGCCACACCGCCAGCCACTCGCAAATTGTGCACTGCCACCAGCCACACGTCCAACACGCCGCGCCGCCTCCGGCCACCCGCCAGGGGGCGCTCACGTCCGCGACAACAGCGCGGCCCGCCGGGCCGGGCCGAACCGAACCGAGCCGCCGCTGCTCTGCACTCGGCACGGCCACACCCTGCTGCAGACCGGGCTCGTCTCTCTGTACGCGTCTGCCTGCGCATCAACACACCACGACCTTTTTTGTTTTTTCTCTCTACCGCCATCCCTTCTTCTCGCGTTTTACTCGTTGTTGCAGCAGCGGCGCACACCTACACATCCACAGCCCCAGCCGAGCCGGCCTCACCTCAGGGCCCGCCGCCAGCGTCTCCTCCTCGGGCACAGGTGCGGTGCTGTGGCCGCCCATCCAACCGCATTGCTGGCCGTCCAGCCGCCAGGCGTTCCCACTGCCGCGAGCCACGCCGCGCACCGACCCTGCTGCAGAAAACGAAGCATAGCCAGAGACCGACCGATACACAAAGCAAGCCGTCGCCTCGCCTCTTGTCCTTCCTGCCTTCCTTCCGCCCCCGCGCCTCTCCACTTTCGCCCCCCCCCCTCCTTTTCTTTCTTTCTTTCTTTCTTTGGCCCTCTCTCCTTCCCGCCCCATGGCGGTTACGGCACCGCCTGCAGCGGCAGATTTTTTTGCGCCCACACGCCTACTCCTACCACCATTAACCTTGCCCTGCCCTGCCCTGCCCATCAAACGTCGCAGTCGAACCGACGCTTGCCAACACACTGCCCACGTTCCTTTCTCTTTTCGGCCTACGCCCATTACGCGCCGCCGCCACAGCACCTTCCCTTCCCACAACACACCGACGTCATCACACGCACCCAAAACAGGGGCCACGACCGTGTTCCTCGCCCACTCCCATCCCGCACGGTACGCACATTCCCAACTACTACCGCGCACCCTCCCTTTCCAATCTGTGTGTCTCTGTGTCTGTGTCCTGTCCGCGCGTGACGCCTCTCAACATCCGCCGTCCCCCGTCCCGTTTTCGCCCCCATGCCGTCGTCGCGCCGCCTCCTCCCCGTCCACCGCCGCCCCTGTCCGCCCCGCACCACACCATACACCGCTGCTTGTCCCGGCCGTTGCCACCAAAGGCGCCGACCGCAAACGCGCCACGCCGCAGCCCCCGTGCGTCTCGCGCTGCCTCTCTTCCCGCTCGCACTCGACCTCGACAACACAGTCTTTGGCTCCGCCACTGCGTGTTCCGGTGGTACGCACGCTGCAACACGTATGTATTCATTACCAGAGCGATGGCGACGCATGACAGCATCTCTGTCTGACCAGAGAGTTATTTATCGTTGCTAGTCGGCGCTTGGACCGCGCCAGACGACAGTAGTGGCACGCACCGGGTCGCCAGGAACAGTTGTTATATATATATTGTAGCGCGAGTCGAGAGAGGTAGTAGTCGGTCGACAGTAGTAGCGGGTGGACGGTTGTACTGAGCGGGCGTCGGCGGCGTGCTCTGCTCGTCTCGCGACTCTGGTCACGGTTCGGGACGATGTATAGTATATTGTGTTATAATCAAAAGGTAGTGTGAAGCTGCATTGCGCAAATCTGATAACGTATGTTCATTGTACTTATTTTGTTCAACAACAAAAGCCCCACTATTACTTTTTTCTAAAGCAACTTTTGTCTTTTAACGAAAAACATTCACTTTTTAAAGACTACTTCCTATGGCATTTCCCTCCAAGGAGTGCAATTAATTACCAGCCAGCACTCATTCATTGCACACAGCTGTGTGAGGGGTATCTACAATTGAGGAGCGGATATAAATGCAACTTTTTTGTTTTTTTTTTTGTGTGTTGTAACCTCCCCGCAAAATTTAAAATAATGGACAATGTTATTTACGGATGCTAATGGACATTGCGCTAATTGTAACCTCGCCCACAATGAGAGGTATTGAAAATGGCAACAAAAATGTGAAATTCGCAATCTGACTCAAATATAAATTCTTCACAACATTTAAAGTCCGTTCAGTGACAAGAAACTTCAATTGAACCGAAATATCGGTCTTTGGCCCTGTGCAAAACAATCGGAATTAAAGTCTTACCTCAGAATAAATGGATGTCACATTTCTGCTCTTGTTGTTGCGCAGCGCTTGGAGGAACTGCATTGCAAATAATAATATTCTCTTTTTTTGTGATTTTAGTGAAATTTTTCTTCAAAGAAGTGGAATGAAATGGGACGTGCAACGAACTCTTTAGTTCAATAAAACATTAAATTTTTGAAAAATGCTTTTGAAATAAAAATTATTATTGGGGAACTTGTTGGAGAATAATTACAATAAATATAATGTTTCATTATCTAATGATTATATTAATTAACAGTATACCTCATTCACCATCTTGACCAGTGTTGCCGACCGCCTACATCACACAACCGCACTCGGCTGCTACTACTGACCGACCGCTCTGCATGACGACTATTAGCGTACTGCACGCGACGACTACTGACAGAGTACAGCCCTCAACTAGACAGGGCTACAGACTCGCAACGACTGACTGACTGACTGAGAACCGCTCGCAACACTCGCGCGGTCCAGCGCAAACTCTCTGGTCACAGATGCTACAATGTCTCGCCATCGCTGCTATGTTACATACGTGTTTCAGTGTCTTTTTCATTGGGGTAACGATCTTTGGCTCTTTTTATTCTGAATACAGGGCCAAAGGTCAACGCTGCTGCCCTTATACAATTTATCAGGTTTCATTATGTCTGTTGCAATGTTACATACGGTTCATTCTTTCATTAATATTATCGTTGGGTTTGTTTTGTAGGGACGTTAACATTCTGGCACATTTTTATTATCATCGGACTCTCTGCTATTTGTGCAGGGAGGTTATACCTGGGTCCATTTCCATTTCCATTTACATTTTAATATTGATAGACTTTTTGTTTTCTTTTTTTTTTTGTTTCTTGTTGTTTTTTTTTCTTTCTTTTTTTTTGTTTTGTTTTGTTTTCTTTTTCCCGCTCTCACCACCACCGCCGCATCACGCCTTCCGTTTTCTTCTTGGTTTCTTTTCTGTTCTTCAACTGCTTCAACATCACCGCGCCCCATTTCCACACCACAGCCATCAGCCTCCAAGACGGGCAGGCGCAGTGTGCCATTTCCGGCGCACAAGCACACCCGTACGGTACTCTCCTCGCCCCCACGCCACCAACAACACAGCGACCACGCGGCTTTCAGGCATGGCATGGCACGGCACGGCACCGGCGAAATGCGCCGCCCCCGCCCCTCCGCGCATCCGTCCGTCTCGCCACGTTCACTGACAGCCGCGTCTGCGGCTACACCACGACAACCACAACACAACACCGCTCCCCTCCCTGGCAACTCATTGTTTTTCTCCTCCTCCTCCTCCTCTTTTGCACAAACCACAACGCCGAGCACAGGCGCAAGCCACCCACACCGCGCCCCTCCCCGTCCCGTCTTTGGCCGCCGCTCCTCGTTTCCTCGTTTGCCCCCTCCCATCTCCCGAAATGCCATGCCAGCAGCGTTACGCGTGCCACACAACACTACCGCCAAACGAACAGCCTTCCGGGCCACATGCAGGGCACGCCCACCTCCAAACACTGCCAATTCACGGACGCACGCACACACACACTTTCCCGACACCTTTCCGTACGGAGGGTGCGTCATCTCGACCGTGACAGAGTGACGCCAACTATCGACGATCCATTTCCCCCCACTGGTAAAACACGTCCACTAACACCTACATACATCATTCAAGTACACAGACAATAGCATACACACAATGGGAGGGCACACGAACATGGACGGCACGGCACGGCACCTGTCACAGTCACACACTCTTCCTCAGAACCAACCATATCAACAAACGTTACGTACAACCGGGAAAGCGAAAGCAAAAGCAAAGGCCAATGCAGCCGTCAAAGGTAACGTTCACCACGGCAGACACTTGCAGCCGCGCCGCCGTTAAACGCATTTCAGTGCGGCTCCAATACGCCTCCGACACGGGAACGTTCCGTTGCTCTACGAATGCGTTTCTCCCCTTTTTCCCTTCCTCTCTCTTTTGCCCCCCCCCCCTCTGTCCTTTCCTCCTGCACTCTTGCCACCTTCCTCACGTTCTGCCCAGACATTCGACCGATCAAAGTCAACCTGTCGTTACCGTTCTCAGCGCGACGGTGTACAACAGTATGACGGGTGTGCCCACGACTTCGGTTCAGTTGCGTGACGCCGGTCTATCGCGCCGATCGACAGTTACTCAGGGGGGCGACGGATCGGACCACGTCACCGACACACAAAACACTTTCAAACAAACAAATACATACCGGATGGACACAGACAAACACGTGTACAGACATTCGCCAAAAACGGCCGCCGCCGCCGCCGCCGTCGTCTAGCGTCGCGCTTACTGTACTGCACTGGACACGCGTGCATCTTGAATGACGACATCGGTGTGCGTGCGTCGTACGCAATCAGTCAGACACGGCTATCAAAAATCAGAGTCGAATGGTACATCATCGTGCGTGTCGCCGTACACGTACAGTACAATACAACAACAATGCGTCTTCATGGCACGTTCATTTCAACGTCACTCACACACCTCCACGCTGCAGTTACGTCGCACCATTGTCAAACTCGGCGTACAGCAAAGGGAATAGTGGGCGGCAAACAAAAACCACAAAAAACAACATTTCACATTTCACCCTCGCCATGTATGATGTGCAAAAAAACAAACCCGCAAACGGCCGTCGTTACGGTGACACAAAAGTCGGCGATCGCACTGTCCCCCCTCGCAGACAGGTAACACACACACACACACACACACACACACCAACAACACCAATGGGTCAAAAACCACGCCAACGAGGCGTGCCACCATTCCACGCCACGGCGACCAACCTCGTGGCCGTACCCCGCGCAACACGCTTTGACGCGCCCCCCCACCCACAATCAAAATGCACACACACATCACAGCCGTCCACACAAACAACAACAATTCCGCCCTTCCCGCAAAAGGCAAGTTGGTGGCCCTGAAAAGGGCCGTTTTGCCGCTCTCGCAACGGAGGAGCATTCTCCATCCTTCCTTCCATTCCAGAGCCACCTCCTTACTTGGAGCTCGTGTACTTGGTCACCGCCTTCGTGCCCTCGCTCACGGCGTGCTTGGCCAGCTCGCCAGGCAGCAACAGCCGCACAGCGGTCTGGATCTCGCGGGACGTGATGGTCGAGCGCTTGTTGTAGTGCGCCAGGCGAGAAGCCTCGGCCGCAATGCGCTCGAAAATGTCGTTCACGAAGCTGTTCATGATGCTCATCGCCTTCGACGAGATGCCCGTGTCAGGGTGCACCTGCTTCAGCACCTTGTAGATGTAGATGGCATAGCTCTCCTTCCTCTTGCGCTTCTTCTTCTTGTCGCCCTTCGAAATGTTCTTCTGCGCCTTGCCAGCCTTCTTGGCGGCCTTCCCGCTAGTCTTGGGCGGCATCTCGAACCAACGTACGGCAGCAGCAACACCAGTAGCAAGCGCTCCGCTCTAGTCAGCGTCTCCCCACACAGTGGCACCCGCCGCCAGCCGCCGCCGCACCTTTACCAGCTCGCCCTGTTGCGGCCGCCGACCAATGGGGCGCGCGCGCAACCGGCCGCCGCACCCGAGCCCATAAAGCACCCCCACCCCGGCTGCGCCGGCACGCACTCCGCTGCTCGACTCGCTGCCGCTCGCACCGGTCGTTTTCGTTTCCTTCTCGTGTGCACCGTCGCTAGCCCATCGCCATGTCCGGACGCGGAAAGGGAGGCAAAGTCAAGGGCAAGTCAAAGTCCCGCTCAAGCAGGGCTGGGCTCCAGTTCCCGGTCGGCAGAATCCACCGCCTCCTGCGCAAGGGAAACTACGCAGAGCGCGTCGGCGCCGGGGCGCCCGTCTACCTCGCCGCCGTCATGGAGTACCTCGCGGCTGAGGTGCTCGAGCTGGCCGGAAACGCGGCCCGCGACAACAAGAAGACGCGCATCATCCCGCGCCACCTGCAGCTTGCCATCCGCAACGACGAGGAGCTCAACAAGCTCCTGTCGGGCGTCACCATCGCACAGGGTGGTGTCCTGCCCAACATCCAGGCCGTCCTGCTGCCAAAGAAGACCGAGAAGAAGGCCTAAAGGAGGCCAGGCAATCGCAGCGCCGCGTGCTCCCCTGCACGCAACGCGCTTTGCCGGCTCGGCTCGGCCCACAACAATCGGCCCTTTTCAGGGCCACCACACAAACCTACGTCCAAAGCAAAATTTCAGTCGTCCTCGCCGCACCTTGTTTTGTTTTAACTTTGCACTTTCACAGCACAGCCGCCGCCGGCGCACGTCCGCCATCTTGTCGTCCACACACACACACACACACACACACACACACACATTTTGCACGGTCGCAGAGTCGCCTTCCAAACGACAACGGCAGCAATAATGACCATTGTTAAAGGGAGGCGTGTCGACACACCGCCCTCCACTCCCGCGCGCAACGGCCGTCGACACGAACGAAACAGCTGATCCGGCCGCCCTATGCCCACACGCCTTGCCTCGGAAACCCCAACGCCGCCGCAAACACACAGAGCCAAACCACGCAAGCAAATAATTACCGCCTCTCGCACAACAACACACAGCCCGCCATCTCCGTCGCGATCGATACAAAGACACACAATAACAAACACAAACGAAGCAGCTCCACACACAGCCAGCCACATGACACGTTTCCTTTCCTTCTCCCCTCCCAGCCACATCACGTCGCTCAAACGGAAAGAAAGAAAGAAACAAACAAACAAACAAACAACACAGCGCACACACACGCAGCAACAACAACACAGACTCTTTCGCACTTTTCAACTTCCGAACAGTGTGGTGGCCCTGAAAAGGGCCGTTTTCTAGTCTCTCCCACCCACAAGCACGGCCGCGGGAAGGCCAGCGCCCGCTGCGACGCAGCCTAACCGCCGAAACCGTACAGGGTGCGCCCCTGCCTCTTCAGGGCGTACACCACGTCCATGGCCGTCACAGTCTTGCGCTTGGCGTGCTCAGTGTACGTCACCGCGTCGCGGATCACGTTCTCCAGGAACACCTTCAGCACCCCGCGGGTCTCCTCGTAGATCAGACCAGAGATGCGCTTCACGCCGCCCCTGCGAGCCAGGCGGCGGATGGCGGGCTTCGTGATGCCCTGGATGTTGTCGCGCAACACCTTGCGGTGCCGCTTGGCGCCACCCTTGCCGAGCCCCTTTCCTCCCTTGCCGCGGCCTGTCATCCTTCCTTCCTCGGGCAAAGCAAAACGTGCACAAACAGCAGCTGCAGCGGCTGGCGAGTCGGCTACGGTCTGCGCCCAGCGCTACTACTAAGGATGGGGCCCCTCCACGCCCGCACCAACGTGGTGACCAACACAAAAGTTCTACTGTCACCTCCGTATGCATGTTAGTTTTGAATCAAGGCGTCACAGGATGCAGGCTGTGATGTTATCCATGCGTCTGGGTAAGGCTACTCATTAACATGGTCCATCAGGAGATAGTAGTGGTCGAAAGCGATCGAAGGGTAGCGGTTGTAAGAGCAGAGGAAAAAAAAGTGCCAAGGCCAGCGCCAAGGGAAAAAAACCTCTGCGACAGTAGGACGGGAAGTAAGAGCAGTAGCGGTTTGCTAGCTGCGACAGAGCATGCAAGGTGAGGGGGGTTAGCGTGAGGTATCGTGCAACGTTACCTATGTACTGCGTGGTCGTTCGCTGGGTCAGTCCGGTGCCGCGGCTGGGCTCCCTCGTTGTCTCCTGGGCCGGCCGCAGTGGCTTACTCCCTGTAACACAAAAGTTCGGCGCGGCAGCGCGGCGACGCTTGCGCGATGAAGACTGCCCTGGCGGTTTTCTTCTTTGCACCTTTCACCTGCGGTGCTGCTGGGGCAACCGCTGGGACAGGCGCGCGAACGTCCTTCTGCGAGGTCGCAGGAGTGTTCGCAGGTACGACTGCACTGAGGCCTTGGGCGAAGACTGCACGCAGTTGCCTCAAGGCCTCTTCCTTCTCTGCAGCCACGGCGGCTGCGAAGGCAGCCCTCTCCACCGGCGCCCAGCCAGCTAGAGCATCTTCTTCAGGGTTTGCCATCTAACCCTGGTGGCCGGAGTATTTGCAGGCTTCCCCTGCATTGCCTCCATATCTTCTTTCGACTAGTTGTTTTTCTTCGGTTCTTCTCTTCTTATTCTTGTCTTCTAGTTGCCCTTTTCAGGTTTAATTGCCTTCTGTGTTGGCCGCGTGTGCGGACAACGGTGTTGGCCCTCGGCGGGCCGACTGCACTCCTCCCGGCGCGGACGGCGCAGGGAGCGCCTCACTTCGGCTGCTGCTTAGCCGCCGCTTGTGTGGCCGTCAGCAAGGCCTCCGCAACTCGCTGCAGCGTGTCGGCAAGGCTTGCCACCTTGTCGATCGCCACAGACAGTGCGGAGACGGCTGCTGCCAGGATGTCTTCATTCGCTGCAGGTGCAGCGTCTCGCCTTGGCGCAGCAGGTTGACGGGCGGTGGCAGTCGTGTTGCCACTCTTGCCACCGTCCGTTGCTGTGGCGTCTCCTTTGCGCAATTTCCCCTTGTGGGGGGACACGCGCTCAGCTTCAGGCGTGCCCTCTCGGGCACGTTTGTTGGCGCGGATGCGCCTTCTTCTGTTCCCCGCCGTGGTGGGGACGTTGTTATCGCCTGCGGTTGTCCTCTGGGTAGTCGCTGTTGCCTGCCGCCTCGCCGGTTTTGCGCCTGGGCGCGGACGGCGGAGGGAGCGGCCGGCAGACTTCTGTGTTGGCTGCCCGCGCTGGCGAGCAATCGCTGCTTTGAAGACTTCACAGCCACGATAACTCGCCACATGCGGGCCGCCGCAGTTTGCACACTTGGGTGTGTGCGTCCTGGGAAGTGGGCATAGCCCACTTGCGTGGGGGCCTGCGCACTTCACGCATGCCTCGGGAAAGGAACAGTGGCGAGCCACGTGTCCCATCCCCTGGCAGCGGAAGCACTGTACGAGCCCCCTCTTCTGCTTGAGGCCCTCCGCGGTGACCGATGTGTTGGCCACCTTCTTCAGCTCGAAGAGCCGCCTGTTCTCCGGTGTGTCGGTGGCAATCACCAGCAGAGAGGGCGACTCTTTGTGGCTGACGTGGGACTTGACCCGCGTCACGTTCCTGACGTGAAAATCAAGGTCCGCCAGCTCTTCTTTTAGCAGGTCAGGTTCGGCCGCCATGGGGAAGCCCTTGACGACCACCTTTAGCAGCCTCTCGGGGACGGCGGCGTGCGTGTACCAGTGCAGGCCCTGGTTCGACGCCTCCGACGTCACCTTCATGTAATCCTGCGTATTACTAACTTGCAGCCGCACAAGGTTTCCAGAAGCAGCTCGCAGCGTGAAATCGGCAGTCGTCCACTGCCTGACGAGCTGCAGGAAACGCTTGTAGTCTTTGGCCACCTCAAAGACTATCGGCGGCGGCCGTCGATGAGACTGCCCGGTGGTGGGGGCCGTCTCTTCTTCGTCGTCTGAGCAGCCAACCTGTGCAGCGGTCGTGGGCGCCGTCTGCGAGGTCGTTGGCTGCTCCGGCCTCTCGTCGTCTGCAAGCGCGCCGAAGCGGTTTGCAGTCGATGTGGGAGGCGGGGAAGGCGTCGCCCTGGGTCTGGCCGCCCGTCGGGACGAAACGGTCGTCCAGGTGGCGCCTACCACGCTGTCGTCACGGATGGCGCGTCTTCTGCCTCCCGTGGTAGAGACAGTAGGTTGCCTCCTCTTCTTCACTGCCTTTCTGGCGCCGACTTGAGCAGTGGACATCGGCCGTTTGCGCCGCCCGCCCACTGGGAGATGCGGTGCGCTGGCCGACGTACTTTGCCCGTTCTTCGTGGGCAGGAAATCTGCCAAGTTGACGATGACATCGTCATCTTCTCCCGACTCGAGGTCCGGGTTCGGTGGCCGAGTCGTCGTAGACGGCGGGTCAGACGGGGCCGCCTGGGGAGCACGCTCCTCCGGACGGCGGTCTGCCACGCCAACTTCTCCAGTCGTCGTATTTGGGGGGCCGGATGGGGCCGTCGACCGAGCGGGCCCGGTCGAACGGCGATCCGCCACACCCATAGCTCTGCTCAGCGATCCTCGGAACTCCGGGCGCGCCCACGACATCTCTGCGCGCTGCCGGAGCGACGACTGTGGTCTGCGAACACCGGCGCCCAGCGCGCCCGCCGCCCCCCTATATAGACTCTGGCCCGCCCTCCCCCCACCACGCGCAACCGAGGGCATATAAGCGCAGCACGGAGGCGCGCGGGCCCGTTGTCAAGGCAGCACCGGACGCCGCGCCGCACCTAACCTCCACGCACGCCGCTCCGCTACCGCTACCGCCATGGCCCGCACAAAGCAAACGGCCCGCAAGTCCACCGGCGGAAAGGCGCCGCGCAAACAGCTCGCCACCAAGGCGGCGAGGAAGAGCGCGCCCGCCACCGGAGGCGTCAAGAAGCCCCACCGCTACAGGCCGGGCACCGTCGCCCTGCGAGAAATCAGGCGCTACCAGAAGAGCACAGAGCTGCTCATCCGCAAGCTGCCATTCCAGCGCCTAGTGCGCGAGATCGCCCAGGACTTCAAGACCGACCTGCGCTTCCAGAGCTCCGCAGTCATGGCCCTGCAGGAGGCCAGCGAGGCCTACCTCGTCGGCCTCTTCGAAGACACCAACCTGTGCGCAATCCACGCCAAGCGCGTCACCATCATGCCCAAGGACATCCAGCTCGCGCGCCGCATCCGCGGCGAGCGCGCCTAAACCGCGCCGCGGCACCGCACCGCACAAACAAAAACGGCCCTTTTCAGGGCCACTAACATCTCTCCGTCGCGAGCAAACTTTGTCGGTCGCCTGCCTCTCGCCCCGCAACCCAAAAACAAAAACCACCACTTCCCGTCCGTCCGCCACACCCGCTCACTCTGCCTGCCTGCCTGCCTGCTAGCAGCGCGCAACAATCACACATCATCCCTCCCCGGCGCTCAAAGCGCACAATACCCAACGGCCGACGTCACACCGCACGGGTGGCTGGCTGGCCGGCCGCCGCTTTCGTTTCGAAAACAAAAAAACCCGCACTCCACTCCGACGGCCAACGGCCAGGCAGGCGCGCTCGCTCGCTCTACACGCCACCGAAATCCCCGCCGACTCCTTCCACATCTCAACGTGCCCCCCGTTGCAAAACATAACACACACACACACAAAGGAACAAAACAAAACAGAGACCAGACACGACTCGACAAGACAGACATCCGAGAAGAACGAACGCAGGCAAGCCAACCAACGTATTCAAACAAAACAACGTGACAGAAAACCAACCGTCGGCCGCCGCCACAAACACGGCGACAATCAACCACGACAACAACACCGCTTACCGCTACCGCCGCCCACACCCGCCACCGACCCCCGCAATCCAACCACCACGGCACGCAAACAGCATCCCCACGGGCATACAGAAACGCCAGACAGACACCCACACCAAACGCAACACGACAATCAAAACCTTCCCCGACGTGCTTTGATGGCCCTGAGAAGGGCCGTTTTGGGCCGCGCGTCTCTTGCGCGCCACTAGACGACGACGGGGGGTGGGGACGACGGAGTCAAGCGCCAAACCCTTCCTTTCCCATCTCTTTCTCCTCTACTCTACTTCTTCTTCTTGGGCGAAGCCTTCGCCTTAGACGGCGTCGTCGCCTTCTTCGGGCGCGGCGCCTTCGGCTTCTTCGTCGGAACCTTGGCGGCCTTCTTCGCCTTCGACGGCGACTTGGCCTTGGCCGGCTTGGCCGCAGCCGCCTTCTTCGCACCCGCGGGAGCGGCCGACGCCGCAGACGCCTTCTTGGCGGCGCCCGCCTTCCGACCGGTCGCCGCCTTCACGCCACCAGCCTTCTTTGCGCCGGCCGCACGGGCGCCCTTCTTCTCCTTGCTGGCCGGAGCGGCGCGCTTCTTCTTGGCACCGCCAGCACGAGCCTTGCCGCCCTCGGCCGCCCCCCCGCCGCCGGCGCCGGCAAGCTTGAACGAGCCGGACGCGCCCTTCCCCTTCGTCTGCACCAGCTCGCCCGCCACGACGGCCGACTTGAGGTACTTCTTGATAAACGGCGCCAGCTTCTCCGCGTCCAGCTTGTAGTGCGCGGCTATGTACTTCTTGATCGCCTGCAGCGACGACCCGCCGCGCTCCTTCAGACTCTTGATGGCGGCCGTCACCATCTCAGAGGTGCGCGGGTGCGCAGGCTTGGCGCGCGGCTTCTTCGCAGACGACGCAGACTTGGCCTTCTTCGTAGTGCCGGTGGCGGCGGGTGCCGCAGCAGTCTCGTTCGTAGCCGCCTGATCTGCCATTTCGACGACGCGCGTAACACACAGCGAGAGCGAGCGGGACGGCAGGCACGCAAGCACAGCACAGCAGCAGAGCAGAGAATCATTTTTTTTTTTTTTTTTTTTTTTTTTTTTTTTTTTTTTTTTTACCTGTGTGGTGTCGTTGCCGAAGTGCTACCGCCTTTGGCGGCTGGACTTCCAAGGGTGAGAGGTAGGTTTGTACATCTTTATTGTTATCTTTTGTAGGACTTTGGGCTCACAGGGGTCCTTTTTGCCCTACATACCTTTGCTTCACTTTTCATTGTGTTGTGAGGGCCCTGGGGACCTTGACTTTATGCCATGGTTCAGGTTGGGTGGTTGCGATTCCTTCGAGTTGTCTCGTTGATACCCTTAAGTCGTCTATTTTGTTGATGAGTCGCTGGACGTGTAGTTGGATTACTTGATCTATTGTTGAGACTTGCAGTTCATCATGTAAAGATATAATTCGGGACCACCTGGGCGCTTTGAGAATGATTCTTAGACACCGGTTTTGTAGTCGTTGTAGTTTGCGGATGTTGGTGGTGGATGTGATTCCCCACGTAGCGCAGCCATATAGCATCATCGGGAGTATTGTCGCGCGGTAGATGCGTAGCTTCGTAGCTACGTTTAGGTCAGTGCTTGCTAAGAAGGGGTATAGTCCATGGATGGCGCGAATGATTTTGAGGCTTTTGTCGTTGATGTGGGCTGAGAATGTGAGTTTATGGTCCAGGGTGACCCCTAAATATTTCGTCGTGGTGGACCATTCGATGGCGTGGTCATTGATCTGGAGGCGGCGGTGAAGAATCGGTCTCCGTCGAGTGAAAAGTATGGCCTTTGTCTTGAGTGCGTTGATAGTGATTTTATTATCAGTTGCCCACAAAAGGAGGATATCGATCTGGTGTTGCAAGCGGGTGATGGCTGTATCTAATGAACGGCTGCTGGTAAGGAGAGCCGTATCATCAGCGAACTGTGCTAGCATGATGTTCGGCAGTTTGGGCATGTCATTTACGTAGATGGTGAACAGGATGGGAGAGAGTACCGATCCTTGCGGTATACCGTCGGAGAGATGTTTGGTGTCTGAGTGTTGGTCGGCCTGTTGGACGTAAAAACGGCGGTCGGTCAGGAAGCTGTCGATAATCTTGATGTAACAGTTGGGGATGTCGGTGGTGTTCCGGAGTTTACTTATGAGCTTCTCTCGCCACACCTTGTCAAATGCTTGTTGAACATCCAGGAAAATGGCTGCTGTGTAGTGGTTTAGATTGATTTGGTTTGTGAGGTGTTCCGAGATCCGGAGCAGCTGGATTTCGGCGGAAAGTTTGGGTTGAAAGGCAAATTGGTCTGGTCGAATGACGTCATTTTCCAAGAGGGGCGGCTTGATGCGGGCCAAGATGACACGTTCAAACGTTTTGCCCATCGTGGAAAGGAGACTGATTGGTCGGTGGTGCGCAGGCTGAAGTGGGTCCTTACCCGGTTTCGGGATGGGTATGATCTTGGCCAGTTTCCATTGTGGTGGGAAATGTTCCTTCAGCAGGCATTCGTTGAGTATTCTCGTTAATAGCACTAGTGGTTTCCGTGGGAGATGCTTCAGATGGTCGTTCGAAATTCCGTCAGGTCCGGGGGCAGATGTGGAGTGTAATTTCCTGAGTATGCGGCGAATTTCTCCTGGAGACGTCAGTTCTGGCCGGTCTCCGCTGGGGTGTTGTCTTATGTGGTGTGCCTCTGCCCGAGTGCGCGCGTCCTCTTCCTCATCGTTCTCAAAGTCTGCAAAATTCAGACGTGATTGCGTTTCGTAAGTTTCCGCGAAAAGTTCGGCCTTTTGGAGGTTGTCAAAGATTAGGTTGGTGCCATCCGTGAGCGCCGTTTTTGGTGGCTTGGGTTTCTTGATATTACGGATGAGTGCCCATTCATCGCGCGATAGGTGTTGGATTTGTGCCATCCGGTCCTCCCATAGTTCGGCGCGCCATTCCTTGCAACGCCACGTGAGTTCTCTGGAGAGCTGGTGCATTTCTCGTCTATATGCTGGGTTGCGAGTTTGTTGCCATTTTTTACGGGCTCGATTCTTCAAATATTTCAAGTCTTGCAGTGCCGGCGGCAGTGGGTCGCGATATGGTGTCGAGAAGAGTAACTTCGTGGAGGCCTGGTGAGCGGCCTTCTTGATTTTCGAAGTCAGACGAGTGATGGCGTCGTCGAGTTGCTCCGGTGTTGCTAATGGCTCCGTGGGGCGCACATTGTTGTTTAGCCACCTGGCGTAGGATATCCAGTCTGTGGAGACTTTCGTTTTCGGTGGCAATATTGGAAGAGCTCCAGACAGTGTTCCGAGAACAGGTTGGTGGTCAGAAGTCAAGTCATTGATCGTCTGGAGTGACAGATCGGGATTCATGTTTTTGATTATGGCCACATCTAGGACATCCGGCTGATGGCGTGGAACAGTAGGCAGGTAAGTCGGTTCTTCAGGACCTTGTGTGAATGCTTGGAGCCGAATTTCAAGTTCGTAGAGACGGGTGCCTTTGGCGTTCGTCTGCCGCGAGTTCCATGCTACATGCTTCGCATTAAGATCCCCACAAAGGAGGACTCTGTCGTATCGATCAAAGATGGAGATAAAGTCTTCATCTGTGAAGGCTGCGCCAGGGCTCAAGTAGGCTGCGACGAACGTGAGCTTCCCGTGTATGGTGGCGATCGTGACTGCTGTGGCTTCCAGACTCGTCATGTCAGGCAAGGTTTCGAGAGAGTGAGTGAGGGAAGATCGCAGGTAGATTGCTGTACCTCCACCGCGCCGATTGTGGCGGTCAGTGCGGTATCCCACCATGTTGCGAATGTTGAAGGTTTGGGTGGGTCGCAGATGCGTTTCGGACAATAGTAGCACATCAATTTTGTGGTGTTCGACGAAGTCGGTGAGTTCTACTTTCTTGGGAGCGACGCCGTTGGCGTTAAAAAAGCAGAATGTAAGGTTTCTGTGTTGATGCCGCTCTTGATCCATGTTAGTCGGTGAAAAAGGCCATGATTCCTTCCAGTAGAGTGAGTAGTTTGGATAACAGATCCGGTGCGTCGTTGAATTTGCGAGCTGTATCTGCTAAGATGGCAAAGACGTTCTTCGTTTTTAGTAAGTTGATGATGGAGCCCATGTTAGATAGCGCGGCGATGATATCGGACAGTCCGAGGGCGTTGTCCGTGGATCGTTGCTGCTGTTGTTGCTGGCGAAGATCGTGCAGTCGTTGGCGCGCCGTGTTTTTCGGTCGAGTTGGTTGTTGCTGGGTTGGTGTTTGAAATAACGACGATGCAGCCGTCCAGGGTGTTCGGAGAGATGGGAAGTCCTTCGGAGTCGCCGCAAACGACGGCTGTGGTGGTTGTTGGGGCTCCTTGGATGGTGGAGGTCGCAGTTGGTAGGCGTGTATCGCCTTCTGAAATTCAGGGCAACCACGCCAAGTCCCAGGGTGGCCTTCTTGGCGACAGTTTGCGCAGATGGGTGGTTCTGTTCGTGGCTTGGTACAATCCTTTGCGTGGTGGTGGCCGCCACAGCGTACACACCTGACCGGCATCTGACAGTACCGGCCAGTGTGGTTGAATTTGAGGCATTTCTTGCACTGGGCAGGCCCATCAAGTGGCTTGTAGTCTTCCACCTTAATTCTGGTATGGAAGAGGTATTGTACGTCGTAGATGGTGCGGCTTTTCTGTCCATGTGGCAGAGATACACAGTAAGCCGACTGTGGAATCAGTTTCTTGGAGGTCAGGTCTCGTTTCTTGAACTGGTGTACGTTCGTGACTGTGAATTGCATGTGGCGAAGTTCGGCGGCGAGTTCGTCTTCGGTAATTTCCTCTGGGATATTCTTGAGGACCACTTGGAGTTCTCTGTCTTCTGCTGCTTGGTGGGTGAAATAGGGCATGTTGATGGAATGGAGGTAGTCCAGTGCTGCTCGTTGGTCTGCCAGCGTTTCAAAGTGGTATTTGATCTGATTATTTTTGTAGATCGCCTTGAGTGGTCCGCTGATCTTCTGCTTTAATTGAGCGTTTAGTTCCAGGTATTTTCCAGTGTAGTTGATTGTCACAGGTGGTATTCTCGGTTTCGGCGGCGGCGGAGCTGTGGCGTCCTGAGTATTTGTGTCGTTAGGCTGAGGCTGGTGTTGGTCTTCCATTGCTGGGTCCTGTTGCTGTAGTGGTGCGTAGTAGTTGGTGGTGGGTACAGCTCGTTGTTCCGTCTGCATGGGGGTATTTTCTTCGGCTTTCCTGCGTTTGGTGCCTTTCCGGCGGCGTCTGACTTCCTGGAATGGTGCATCAGAGTCGCTGGATTCGTCCTGATAGTCCATGGCATTGTGTTGTTCCGTCGGATTGTGACTCTTCGTTCGGCAGTCGTCAGAAGATGAGTTGGCACTGGTGGTTGGGCCGTCCTGCTCCCGCCGTCTTGCGAGTTCCTTTGCTCGTGCGTCGCGGTCGCGGCGGAGTTGTTCCAGTTTCTCTTGAATCATCGCAGTGCATAAGTCTTCAGGCGTGGGGGCCGGTGGGGCGGGGTGTCGCGGTCGAGCGCCCTGAGTGGTCCTGCTCGCGAGTTCTACCTCAGCCCTGTGTGTCTGTTCTGGCCTAGAGGAACGCGGGCTTGCCACCCGCGGGTGGGGCCCTGGCTCCTCGTCGTCCCCTACTCTATTCATCCTACAAGTGCGGCTAGTCCGCACTATCTTGCCTACACTCTATGTCGGTCCTATAACACGACAAATTGCTTAGTACTCGCTAAGAAGCAAGTGAATCGCAGAGTTTTGTAGCTCTCGATAGCGGCGAGTCGCACAAGGCTTCCACACGCACTACGATCGCTAAGGGACTCCAACCCTTTCTTTGGGGCAGAGAATCACAAGGCCCAGCCAGTGTCGCGGGCGGGCGCGGACGGCCGAGAGAGCGGCCGCCACTCTGCGCGCCGCCGCGCCGCGCCTCCCGCGCTTGCTACCGCCCAACGTCCGACAGCCTGTGCGGAGCAGCCCCAAACCTGCGCCACAACCGCCCGCGCCTTTCAAACCACCGAGGATGGGGCTACACACAGCCACACCACAGTCGCCAACCAGTCGCCACGGCAGCGCCGCAAACCACGGCCAAACTGCAGCTACCGCGCGATACACCCTGGGTCGGCCCGCCGAGAATCGCCGCCCCCGCCCAAATGCCGCCCCCACAGCCCCAGCCGACGACCCGCCACAATGGCCAAACCTTCGGCAAAACTCCCACACCGTCGCCGCGGCAGCCCGGCCAGCGCGGCCGGCGCCACAGCCACACAAGCCGAGGCGTGCGGCGATGACGGCCGTGCAAACGCGCCTCCGCCGCCCCATCGCCTTCCGTCGCCCTCCCGCCGTTTCCCGATCGGCCCGCAGCCGTCGGGCCACATCGCGCGCCGTCCTCCTCCTCTCGCCCGCCAACATTCACAGCCGTTTCTCAACAATTGCCCGCCGCAAACGGACGCCGCCTGCGCAACAGGCGCCGCCGCCCCTCGCCGCTTCCGACCCAACCCCTCGACCGAGGCAAACCGCAATCCGAATCTACAGACCAACCCAATCTGCCGTCAAGCACACACGACAGCCGACCTTACACGTTACGCGTTACACATTACGTTTACACGTCTACGTTAGGTTAGGTTAGGTGGACGTGGGTTAGGTTAAGGGGACTTGGGTTAGGTTAAGCGTCAAACTTAGGTTAAGCATTCAAACACGTCAGGCGTCAGAGGTTAGGTTAGGTTAGGTTAGGTTAGGTTAGGTTAGGTTACACGTTAGGTTAAGGGGTCAGTGCTAGGTTAAGAAGCGTCAAACGTAGGTTAAAAAAAGCGTTCAAACGTGAGGCGTGAGCCGGACAGCTTACCTTACGTAGACGTTAGGGGCTCACAGGCTGAGCTCACCTCGCCACACCACAGGTTAGGTTCGGTTCGGTTCGGTTCGGTTCGCTCGGCTCAGCGTAAAGCGCCGAGGTCAGGGTTACGTTCGTTCACCTTCGGGCGCCACACTTTCGGTTGAAAGGTCGCGACGGGACGACTTCGGCAGGCACGCCGCAAACGAACAAAAACGTACAGACGACGTCGGAAACCGCCGACAGACGGGGGAGCAGCACGACCACGACCAGACACCGAGCGCGAACAAGACACACGCGAACCACCCCCACCGGCCAAAGGGCACCACACAACAACCCAGAGCACCACGTGTCGACACCAGAGCAACCCGCCGCTCACGCGACATGGCTGGCACCGAAGGGCAACCGCCCGCAACTGCGCTTTCCGCGCCGGCCCGGATGCACGTCGTGCTACAACAACACCACTACCGTACACAGCCGCTGTTCACAACATCACTATCAATGGCGCGCCCGCGGCTCGCCGCCGTCGCAGTCGCAGCCCCAACGCCAGCACTTTTGCACCACCATTCACACGCACCGCAACACAGCTCGCCGACACAGCCGAACAAAACAAACACCACACAACAACAGCAACAACGCCGCCGCCTCTACTTGTGCCGGCGACCCACCCCGCCGATGGCGCACCTTTCGCCAGCCGGCAATCGGCACACAACGCACCCACCCACCGGGGCCCAGTGCAAAAAAACACACAAAAACAAAAAAACAAAACAACACAAACGACACGGGAAGCGCACACCGCCACTTCGCGCGCACGCCACCAACCAGTCGTCGTCTCAAAATAACAAACACAAACAAAATAAACTAACAACTAGGGCAACACAAAACGAAAACGCCTCGCACGAACCGCCCACAAAAAGGACAAGCACACGCACAGCCTCTGCTGACGACCACGACGCAGCGGCACGCTGCTCCTGTCCCGCGCCCCGCGCCCCGCGCCCCACTCGATTCACAACTCACGCGACACCGTCAACGACGGGCTCGCTTCCCGCAACCTACCACCTTTCCGCCACGACGCACAGCCCCAGCCCCACCCGACGACGCCCGTGGCAACGACTGCACTTTCACCACCGCCTCCCCCTTCCCCCCCAAAACACACACACACAGCCAGCCAAAAACGCACTCGCGACCCACACATGCACGTGCATCGGCACACCCCAACCAGTCAACGTCGACAACCACACGCAAGGCTCGAAACGAAACCGGCGTCCTTCCACGTTGCCATCAAGCTACGCGACACAAGACACAAGGAACCAACACAACAGCCGGCCCCACTAATTCCCACTCTCACGCCGCAAAAAGCACACCGAAACCGCCAAACGCACGCACATTCCCCTTCGCACTGACACCACCGACCGGCTCGCTACCACACACCTCTCGGCAGCCGTTTCACGCCAATTCGCCACACCGCCCACACAGTCGACAAGCGCCCGCCCTGTACGGCACACGCAACGACGCAGCGCAGCAAAGGGCGCCCGCAACACATACCTCTCCGCCGCCCGACGCGCCAACCGCCACACCACACCGCCAGCCACTCGCAAATTGTGCACTGCCACCAGCCACACGTCCAACACGCCGCGCCGCCTCCGGCCACCCGCCAGGGGGCGCTCACGTCCGCGACAACAGCGCGGCCCGCCGGGCCGGGCCGGGCCGAACCGAACCGAACCGAGCCGCCGCTGCTCTGCACTCGGCACGGCCACACCCTGCTGCAGACCGGGCTCGTCCCTCTGTACGCGTCTGCCTGCGCATCAACACAACACGACCTTTTTTTTTTTTTTCTCTCTACCGCCATCCCTTCTTCTCGCGTTTTACTCGTTGTTGCAGCAGCGGCGCACACCTACACATCCACAGCCCCAGCCGAGCCGGCCTCACCTCAGGGCCCGCCGCCAGCGTCTCCTCCTCGGGCACAGGTGCGGTGCTGTGGCCGCCCATCCAACCGCATTGCTGGCCGTCCAGCCACCAGGCGTTCCCACTGCCGCGAGCCACGCCGCGCACCGACCCTGCTGCAGAAAACGAAGCATAGCCAGAGACCGACCGATACACAAAGCAAGCCGTCGCCTCGCCTCTTGTCCTTCCTGCCTTCCTTCCGCCCCCGCCCTTCTCACACCACCGCCTCTCCACTTTCGCCCCCCCCCCTCCTTTTTTTTTTTTTTTTTTTTTTTTTTTTTTGTTTTCTTCTTTCTTTCTTTCTTTCTTTCTTTGGCCCTCTCTCCTTCCCGCCATGGCGGTTACGGCACCGCCTGCAGCGGCAGATTTTTTTGCGCCCACACGCCTACTCCTACCACCATTAACCTTGCCCTGCCCTGCCCTGCCCTGCCCTGCCCATCAACGTCGCAGTCGAACCGACGCTTGCCAACACACTGCCCACGTTCCTTTCTCTTTTCGGCCTACGCCCATTACGCGCCGCCGCCACAGCACCTTCCCTTCCCACAACACACCGACGTCATCACACGCACCCAAAACAGGGGCCACGACCGTGTTCCTCGCCCACTCCCATCCCGCACGGTACGCACATTCCCAACTACTACCGCGCACCCTCCCTTTCCAATCTGTGTGTCTCTGTGTCTGTGTCTGTGTCCTGTCCGCGCGTGACGCCTCTCAACATCCGCCGTCCCCCGTCCCGTTTTCGCCCCCATGCCGTCGTCGCGCCGCCTCCTCCCCGTCCACCGCCGCCCCTGTCCACCCCGCACCACACCATACACCGCTGCTTGTCCCGGCCGTTGCCACCAAAGGCGCCGACCGCAAACGCGCCACGCCGCAGCCCCCGTGCGTCTCGCGCTCGCTTGCATCTCCGTGCCGACGCTGCCTCTCTTCCCGCTCGCACTCGACCTCGACAACACAGTCTTTGGCTCCGCCACTGCGTGTTCCGGTGGTACGCACGCTGCAACACGTATGTATTCATTACCAGAGCGATGGCGAGGCATGACAGCATCTCTGTCTGACCAGAGAGTTCTTTATCGCTGCTAGTCGGCGCTTGGACCGCGCCAGACGACAGTGGTGGCACGCACCGGGTCGCCAGGAACAGTTGTTATATATATTGTAGCGCGAGTCGGGAGAGGTAGTAGTCGGTCGACAGTAGTAGCGGGTGGACGGTTGTACTGAGCGGGCGTCGGCGGCGTGCTCTGCTCGTCTCGCGACTCTGGTCACGGTTCGGGACGATGTATAGTATATTGTGTTATAATCAAAAGGTGGTGTGACGCTGCATTGCGCAAATCTGATAACGTATGTTCATTGTACTTATTTTGTTCAACAACAAAAGCCCCACTATTACTTTTTTTCTAAAGTAACTTTTGTCTCTTAACGAAAAACATTCACTTTTTAAAGACTACTTCCTATGGCATTTCCCTCCAAGGAGTGCAATTATTTACCAGCCAGCACTCATTCATTGCACACAGCTGTGTAAGGGGTATCTACAATTGAGGAGCGGATATAAATGCAATTTTTTTTGTTTTTTTTTTTTTTGTGTGTGTGTTGTAACCTCCCAGCAAAATTTGAAATAATGGACAATGTTATTTACGGATGCTAATGGACATTGCGCTAATTGTAACCTCGCCCACAATGAGAGGTATTGAAAATGGCAACAAAAATGTGAAATTCGCAATCTGACTCAAATATAAAGTCTTCACACAACATTTACAAAAGTCCGTTCAGTGACAAGAAACTTCAATTAAACCGAAGTATCGGTCTTTGGCCCTGTGCAAAACAATCAGAATTAAAGTCTTACCTCCGAATAAATGGATGTCACATTTCTGCTCTGGTTGTTGCGCAGCGCTTGGAGGAACTGCATTGCAAATAATAATATTCTCTTTTTTTGTGATTTTAGTGACATTTTTCTTCAAAGAAGTGGAATGAAATGTGAAGTGCAACGAACTCTTTAGTTCAATAAAAAATTAAATGTTTGAAAAATGCTTTTGAAATAAAAATTATTATTGGGGAACTTGTTGGAGAATAATTACAATAAATACAATTTTTCATCATCTAATGATTATATTAATTAACAGTATACCTTATTCACCATCTTGACCAGTGTTGCCGACCGCCTACATCACACAACCGCACTCGGCTGCTACTACTGACCGACCGCTCTGCATGACGACTATTAGCGTACTGCGCGCGACGACTACTGACAGAGTACAGCCCTCAACTACACAGAGCTACGG
This sequence comes from Schistocerca americana, assembly GCF_021461395.2. Taxonomy (NCBI): domain Eukaryota; kingdom Metazoa; phylum Arthropoda; class Insecta; order Orthoptera; family Acrididae; genus Schistocerca; species Schistocerca americana. The sequence continues at coordinate 74,696,820 of NC_060126.1, read as the reverse complement.
ACTCGCAACGACTGACTGACTGACTGAGAACCGCTCGCAACACTCGCGCAGTCCAGCGCAAACTCTCTGGTCACAGATGCTACAATGTCTCGCCATCGCTACTATGTTACATACGTGTTTCAGTGTCTTTTTCATTGGGGGTAACGATCTTTGGCTCTTTTTATTCTGAATACAGGGCCAAAGGTCAACGCTGCTGCCCTTATACAATTTATCAGGTTTCATTATGTCTGTTGCAATGTTACATACGGTTCACTCTTTCATTAATATTATCGTTGGGTTTGTTTTGTAGGGACGTTAACATTCTGGCACATTTTTATTATCATCGGACTCTCTGCTATTTGTGCAGGGAGGTTATACCTGGGTCCATTTCCATTTCCATTTACATTTTAATATTGATAGACTTTTTGTTTTCTTTTTTGTTTCTTGTTGTTTTTCCTTCTTTTTTTTTTTGTTTTGTTTTTCCCGCTCTCACCACCACCGCCGCATCACGCCTTCCGTTTTCTTGGTTTCTTTTCTGTTCTTCAACATCACCGCGCCCCATTTCCACACCACAGCCATCAGCCTCCAAGACGGGCGGGCGCAGTGTGCCATTTCCGGCGCACAAGCACACCCGTACGGTACTCTCCTCGCCCCCACGCCACCAACAACACAGCGACCACGCGGCTTTCAGGCATGGCACGGCACGGCACGGCACCGGCGAAATGCGCCGCCCCCGCCCCTCCGCGCATCCGTCCGTCTCGCCACGTTCACTGACAGCCGCGTCTGCGGCTACACCACGACAACCACAACACAACACCGCTCCCCTCCCTGGCAACTCACATTGTTTTTCTCCTCCTCTTTTGCACAAACCACAACGCCGAGCACAGGCGCAAGCCACCCACACCGCGCCCCTCCCCGTCCCGTCTTTGGCCGCCGCTCCTCGTTTCCTCGTTTGCCCCCTCCCATCTCCCGAAATGCCATGCCAGCAGCGTTACGCATGCCCCTCCCCTGTCCACACAACACTACCGCCAAACGAACAGCCTTCCGGGCCACATGCAGGGCACGCCCACCTCCAAACACTGCCAATTCACGGACGCACACACACACACACACACACACACACTCACTTTCTCGACACCTTTCTGTACGGAGGGTGCGTCATCTCGACCGTGACAGAGTGACGGCAACTATCGACGATCCATTTCCCCCCACTGGTAAAACATGTCCACTAACACCTACATACATCATTCAAGTACACAGACAATAGCATACACACAATGGGAGGGCACACGAACATGGACGGCACGGCACTGTCATACACTCTTCCTCAGAACCATATCAACAAACGTTACGTACATCCGGGAAAGCGAAAGCGAACGCGAAAGCAAAAGCAAAGGCAAAGCCCAATGCAGCCGTCAAAGGTAACGTTCACCACGGCAGACACTTGCAGCCGCGCCGCCGTTAAACGCATTTCAGTGCGGCTCCAATACGCCTCCGACACGGGAACGTTCCGTTGCTCTACGAATGCGTTTCTCCCCTTTTTCCCTTCCTCTCTCTTTTGCCCCCCCCTCCTTGCACTCTTGCCTCATTCCTCACGTTCTGCCCAGACATTCGACCGATCAAAGTCAACCTTTCGTTACCGTTCTCAGCGCGACGGTGTACAACAGTATGACGGGTGTGCCCAAGACTTCGGTTCAGTTGCGTGACGCCGGTCTATCGCGCCGATCGACAGTTACTCAGGGGGCGACGGATCGGACCACGTCACCGACACACAAAACACTTTCAAACAAACAAATACATACCGGATGGACACAGACAAACACGTGTACAGACATTCGCCAAACAAACGACCGCCGCCGCCGCCGCCGTCGTCGTCGTCTAGCGTCGCGCTTACTGTACTGCACTGGACACGCGTGCATCTTGAATGACGACATCGGTGTGCGTGCGTCGTACGCAATCAGTCAGACACGGCTATCAAACATCAGAGTCGAATGGTACATCATCGTGCGTGTCGCCGTACACGTACAGTACAATACAACAACAATGCGTCTTAATGGCACGTTCATTTCAACGTCACTCACACACCTCCACGCTGCAGTTACGTCGCACCATTGTCAAACTCGGCGTACAGCAAAGGGAATAGTGGGCGGCAAAAAAAACCAAACAAAAACATTTCACATTTCACCCTCGCCATGTATGATGTGCAAAAAAACAAACCCGCAAACGGCCGTCGTTACGGTGACACAAAAGTCGCCGATCGCACTGTCCCCCCTCGCAGACAGGTAACACACACACACACCAACACCAATGGGTCAAAACCACTCACTCCAACGAGGCGTGCCACCATTCCACGCCACGGCGACCAACCTCGTGGCCGTACCCCGCAACACGCTTTGACGCGCGCCCCCACCCACAATCAAAATGCACACATACATCACAGCCGTCCACACAAACAACAACAACAATTCCGCCCTTCCCGCAAAAGGCAAGTTGGTGGCCCTGAAAAGGGCCGTTTTGCCGCTCTCGCAACGGAGGAGCCTTCTCCATCCTTCCTTCCATTCCAGAGCCACCTCCTTACTTGGAGCTCGTGTACTTGGTCACCGCCTTCGTGCCCTCGCTCACGGCGTGCTTGGCCAGCTCGCCAGGCAGCAACAGCCGCACAGCGGTCTGGATCTCGCGGGACGTGATGGTCGAGCGCTTGTTGTAGTGCGCCAGGCGAGAAGCCTCGGCCGCAATGCGCTCGAAAATGTCGTTCACGAAGCTGTTCATGATGCTCATCGCCTTCGACGAGATGCCCGTGTCAGGGTGCACCTGCTTCAGCACCTTGTAGATGTAGATGGCATAGCTCTCCTTCCTCTTGCGCTTCTTCTTCTTGTCGCCCTTCGAAATGTTCTTCTGCGCCTTGCCAGCCTTCTTGGCGGCCTTCCCGCTAGTCTTGGGCGGCATCTCGAACCAACGTACGGCAGCAGCAACACCAGTAGCAAGCGCTCCGCTCTAGTCAGCGTCTCCCCACACAGTGGCACCCGCCGCCAGCCGCCGCCGCACCTTTACCAGCTCGCCCTGTTGCGGCCGCCGACCAATGGGGCGCGCGCGCAACCGGCCGCCGCACCCGAGCCCATAAAGCACCCCCACCCCGGCTGCGCCGGCACGCACTCCGCTGCTCGACTCGCTGCCGCTCGCACCGGTCGTTTTCGTTTCCGTTTCGTGTGCACCGTCGCTAGCCCATCGCCATGTCCGGACGCGGAAAGGGAGGCAAAGTCAAGGGCAAGTCAAAGTCCCGCTCAAGCAGGGCCGGGCTCCAGTTCCCGGTCGGCAGAATCCACCGCCTCCTGCGCAAGGGAAACTACGCAGAGCGCGTCGGCGCCGGGGCGCCCGTCTACCTCGCCGCCGTCATGGAGTACCTCGCGGCTGAGGTGCTCGAGCTGGCCGGAAACGCGGCCCGCGACAACAAGAAGACGCGCATCATCCCGCGCCACCTGCAGCTTGCCATCCGCAACGACGAGGAGCTCAACAAGCTCCTGTCGGGCGTCACCATCGCACAGGGTGGTGTCCTGCCCAACATCCAGGCCGTCCTGCTGCCAAAGAAGACCGAGAAGAAGGCCTAAAGGAGGCCAGGCAATCGCAGCGCCGCGTGCTCCCCTGCACGCAACGCGCTTTGCCGGCTCGGCTCGGCCCACAACAATCGGCCCTTTTCAGGGCCACCACACAAACCTACGTCCAAAGCAAAATTTCAGTCGTCCTCGCCGCACCTTGTTTTGTTTTTTAACTTTGCACTGTCACAGCACAGCCGCCGCCGGCGCACGTCCGCCATCTTGTCGTCCACACAGCCCGTGTGGCCCAACACACACACACACACACACACACACACACATTTTGCACGGTCGCAGTCGCCTTCCAAACGACAACGGCAGCAATAATGACCATTGTTAAAGGGAGGCGTGTCGACACACCGCCCTCCACTCCCGCGCGCAACGGCCGTCGACACGAACGAAACAGCTGATCCGGCCGCCTATGCCCACACGCCTTGCCTCGGAAACCCCAACGCCGCCGCAAACAAACACACAGAGCCAAACCACGCAAGCAAATAATCACCGCCTCTCGCACAACAACACACAGCCCGCCATCTCCGTCGCGATCGATACAAAGACACACAAACGAAGCAGCTCCACACACAGCCAGCCACATGACACGTTTCCTTTCCTTCTCCCCTCCCAGTCACATCACGTCGCTCAAACGGAAAGAAAGAAACAAACAAACAACACAGCGCACACACGCAGCAACAACACAGACTCTTTCGCACTTTTCAACTTCCGAACAGTGTGGTGGCCCTGAAAAGGGCCGTTTTCTAGTCTCTCCCACCCACAAGCACGGCCGCGGGAAGGCCAGCGCCCGCTGCGACGCAGCCTAACCGCCGAAACCGTACAGGGTGCGCCCCTGCCTCTTCAGGGCGTACACCACGTCCATGGCCGTCACAGTCTTGCGCTTGGCGTGCTCAGTGTACGTCACCGCGTCGCGGATCACGTTCTCCAGGAACACCTTCAGCACCCCGCGGGTCTCCTCGTAGATCAGACCAGAGATGCGCTTCACGCCGCCCCTGCGAGCCAGGCGGCGGATGGCGGGCTTCGTGATGCCCTGGATGTTGTCGCGCAACACCTTGCGGTGCCGCTTGGCGCCACCCTTGCCGAGCCCCTTTCCTCCCTTGCCGCGGCCTGTCATCCTTCCTCGGGCAAAGCAAAACGTGCACAAACAGCAGCTGCAGCGGCTGGCGAGTCGGCTACGGTCTGCGCCCAGCGCGCCCGCCGCCCCCCTATATAGACTCTGGCCCGCCCTCCCCCCACCACGCGCAACCGAGGGCATATAAGCGCAGCACGGAGGCGCGCGGGCCCGTTGTCAAGGCAGCACCGGACGCCGCGCCGCACCTAACCTCCACGCACGCCGCTCCGCTACCGCTACCGCCATGGCCCGCACAAAGCAAACGGCCCGCAAGTCCACCGGCGGAAAGGCGCCGCGCAAACAGCTCGCCACCAAGGCGGCGAGGAAGAGCGCGCCCGCCACCGGAGGCGTCAAGAAGCCCCACCGCTACAGGCCGGGCACCGTCGCCCTGCGAGAAATCAGGCGCTACCAGAAGAGCACAGAGCTGCTCATCCGCAAGCTGCCATTCCAGCGCCTAGTGCGCGAGATCGCCCAGGACTTCAAGACCGACCTGCGCTTCCAGAGCTCCGCAGTCATGGCCCTGCAGGAGGCCAGCGAGGCCTACCTCGTCGGCCTCTTCGAAGACACCAACCTGTGCGCAATCCACGCCAAGCGCGTCACCATCATGCCCAAGGACATCCAGCTCGCGCGCCGCATCCGCGGCGAGCGCGCCTAAACCGCGCCGCGGCACCGCACCGCACAAACAAAAACGGCCCTTTTCAGGGCCACTAACATCTCTCCGTCGCGAGCAAACTTTGTCGGTCGCCTGCCTCTCGCCCCGCAACCCAAAAACAAAAACCACCACTTCCCGTCCGTCCGCCACACCCGCTCACTCTGCCTGCCTGCCTGCCTGCTAGCAGCGCGCAACAATCACACATCATCCCTCCCCGGCGCTCAAAGCGCACAATACCCAACGGCCGACGTCACACCGCACGGGTGGCTGGCTGGCCGGCCGCCGCTTTCGTTTCGAAAACAAAAAAACCCGCACTCCACTCCGACGGCCAACGGCCAGGCAGGCGCGCTCGCTCGCTCTACACGCCACCGAAATCCCCGCCGACTCCTTCCACATCTCAACGTGCCCCCCGTTGCAAAACATAACACACACACACACAAAGGAACAAAACAAAACAGAGACCAGACACGACTCGACAAGACAGACATCCGAGAAGAACGAACGCAGGCAAGCCAACCAACGTATTCAAACAAAACAACGTGACAGAAAACCAACCGTCGGCCGCCGCCACAAACACGGCGACAATCAACCACGACAACAACACCGCTTACCGCTACCGCCGCCCACACCCGCCACCGACCCCCGCAATCCAACCACCACGGCACGCAAACAGCATCCCCACGGGCATACAGAAACGCCAGACAGACACCCACACCAAACGCAACACGACAATCAAAACCTTCCCCGACGTGCTTTGATGGCCCTGAGAAGGGCCGTTTTGGGCCGCGCGTCTCTTGCGCGCCACTAGACGACGACGGGGGGTGGGGACGACGGAGTCAAGCGCCAAACCCTTCCTTTCCCATCTCTTTCTCCTCTACTCTACTTCTTCTTCTTGGGCGAAGCCTTCGCCTTAGACGGCGTCGTCGCCTTCTTCGGGCGCGGCGCCTTCGGCTTCTTCGTCGGAACCTTGGCGGCCTTCTTCGCCTTCGACGGCGACTTGGCCTTGGCCGGCTTGGCCGCAGCCGCCTTCTTCGCACCCGCGGGAGCGGCCGACGCCGCAGACGCCTTCTTGGCGGCGCCCGCCTTCCGACCGGTCGCCGCCTTCACGCCACCAGCCTTCTTTGCGCCGGCCGCACGGGCGCCCTTCTTCTCCTTGCTGGCCGGAGCGGCGCGCTTCTTCTTGGCACCGCCAGCACGAGCCTTGCCGCCCTCGGCCGCCCCCCCGCCGCCGGCGCCGGCAAGCTTGAACGAGCCGGACGCGCCCTTCCCCTTCGTCTGCACCAGCTCGCCCGGCACGACGGCCGACTTGAGGTACTTCTTGATAAACGGCGCCAGCTTCTCCGCGTCCAGCTTGTAGTGCGCGGCTATGTACTTCTTGATCGCCTGCAGCGACGACCCGCCGCGCTCCTTCAGACTCTTGATGGCGGCCGTCACCATCTCAGAGGTGCGCGGGTGCGCAGGCTTGGCGCGCGGCTTCTTCGCAGACGACGCAGACTTGGCCTTCTTCGTAGTGCCGGTGGCGGCGGGTGCCGCAGCAGTCTCGTTCGTAGCCGCCTGATCTGCCATTTCGACGACGCGCGTAACACACAGCGAGAGCGAGCGGGACGGCAGGCACGCAAGCACAGCACAGCAGCAGAGCAGAGAATCACAAGGCCCAGCCAGTGTCGCGGGCGGGCGCGGACGGCCGAGAGAGCGGCCGCCACTCTGCGCGCCGCCGCGCCGCGCCTCCCGCGCTTGCTACCGCCCAACGTCCGACAGCCTGTGCGGAGCAGCCCCAAACCTGCGCCACAACCGCCCGCGCCTTTCAAACCACCGAGGATGGGGCTACACACAGCCACACCACAGTCGCCAACCAGTCGCCACGGCAGCGCCGCAAACCACGGCCAAACTGCAGCTACCGCGCGCTACACCCTGGGTCGGCCCGCCGAGAATCGCCGCCCCCGCCCAAATGCCGCCCCCACAGCCCCAGCCGACGACCCGCCACAATGGCCAAACCTTCGGCAAAACTCCCACACCGTCGCCGCGGCAGCCCGGCCAGCGCGGCCGGCGCCACAGCCACACAAGCCGAGGCGTGCGGCGATGACGGCCGTGCAAACGCGCCTCCGCCGCCCCATCGCCTTCCGTCGCCCTCCCGCCGTTTCCCGATCGGCCCGCAGCCGTCGGGCCACATCGCGCGCCGTCCTCCTCCTCTCGCCCGCCAACATTCACAGCCGTTTCTCAACAATTGCCCGCCGCAAACGGACGCCGCCTGCGCAACAGGCGCCGCCGCCCCTCGCCGCTTCCGACCCAACCCCTCGACCGAGGCAAACCGCAATCCGAATCTACAGACCAACCCAATCTGCCGTCAAGCACACACGACAGCCGACCTTACACGTTACGCGTTACACATTACGTTTACACGTCTACGTTAGGTTAGGTTAGGTGGACGTGGGTTAGGTTAAGGGGACTTGGGTTAGGTTAAGCGTCAAACTTAGGTTAAGCATTCAAACACGTCAGGCGTCAGAGGTTAGGTTAGGTTAGGTTAGGTTAGGTTAGGTTAGGTTACACGTTAGGTTAAGGGGTCAGTGCTAGGTTAAGAAGCGTCAAACGTAGGTTAAAAAAAGCGTTCAAACGTGAGGCGTGAGCCGGACAGCTTACCTTACGTAGACGTTAGGGGCTCACAGGCTGAGCTCACCTCGCCACACCACAGGTTCGGTTCGGTTCGGTTCGGTTCGCTCGGCTCAGCGTAAAGCGCCGAGGTCAGGGTTACGTTCGTTCACCTTCGGGCGCCACACTTTCGGTTGAAAGGTCGCGACGGGACGACGTCGGCAGGCACGCCGCAAACGAACAAAAACGTACAGACGACGTCGGAAACCGCCGACAGACGGGGGAGCAGCACGACCACGACCAGACACCGAGCGCGAACGAGACACACGCGAACCACCCCCACCGGCCAAAGGGCACCACACAACAACCCAGAGCACCACGTGTCGACACCAGAGCAACCCGCCGCTCACGCGACATGGCTGGCACCGAAGGGCAACCGCCCGCAACTGCGCTTTCCGCGCCGGCCCGGATGCACGTCGTGCTACAACAACACCACTACCGTACACAGCCGCTGTTCACAACATCACTATCAATGGCGCGCCCGCGGCTCGCCGCCGTCGCAGTCGCAGCCCCAACGCCAGCACTTTTGCACCACCATTCACACGCACCGCAACACAGCTCGCCGACACAGCCGAACAAAACAAACACCACACAACAACAGCAACAACGCCGCCGCCTCTACTTGTGCCGGCGACCCACCCCGCCGATGGCGCACCTTTCGCCAGCCGGCAATCGACACACAACGCACCCACCCACCGGGGCCCAGTGCAAAAAAACACACAAAAACAAAAAAACAAAACAACACAAACGACACGGGAAGCGCACACCGCCACTTCGCGCGCACGCCACCAACCAGTCGTCGTCTCAAAATAACAAACACAAACAAAATAAACTAACAACTAGGGCAACACAAAACGAAAACGCCTCGCACGAACCGCCCACAAAAAGGACAAGCACACGCACAGCCTCTGCTGACGACCACGACGCAGCGGCACGCTGCTCCTGTCCCGCGCCCCGCGCCCCGCGCCCCACTCGATTCACAACTCACGCGACACCGTCAACGACGGGCTCGCTTCCCGCAACCTACCACCTTTCCGCCACGACGCACAGCCCCAGCCCCACCCGACGACGCCCGTGGCAACGACTGCACTTTCACCACCGCCTCCCCCTTCCCCCCCAAAACACACACACACAGCCAGCCAAAAACGCACTCGCGACCCACACATGCACGTGCATCGGCACACCCCAACCAGTCAACGTCGACAACCACACGCAAGGCTCGAAACGAAACCGGCGTCCTTCCACGTTGCCATCAAGCTACGCGACACAAGACACAAGGAACCAACACAACAGCCGGCCCCACTAATTCCCACTCTCACGCCGCAAAAAGCACACCGAAACCGCCAAACGCACGCACATTCCCCTTCGCACTGACACCACCGACCGGCTCGCTACCACACACCTCTCGGCAGCCGTTTCACGCCAATTCGCCACACCGCCCACACAGTCGACAAGCGCCCGCCCTGTACGGCACACGCAACGACGCAGCGCAGCAAAGGGCGCCCGCAACACATACCTCTCCGCCGCCCGACGCGCCAACCGCCACACCACACCGCCAGCCACTCGCAAATTGTGCACTGCCACCAGCCACACGTCCAACACGCCGCGCCGCCTCCGGCCACCCGCCAGGGGGCGCTCACGTCCGCGACAACAGCGCGGCCCGCCGGGCCGGGCCGGGCCGAACCGAACCGAACCGAGCCGCCGCTGCTCTGCACTCGGCACGGCCACACCCTGCTGCAGACCGGGCTCGTCCCTCTGTACGCGTCTGCCTGCGCATCAACACAACACGACCTTTTTTTTTTTTTCTCTCTACCGCCATCCCTTCTTCTCGCGTTTTACTCGTTGTTGCAGCAGCGGCGCACACCTACACATCCACAGCCCCAGCCGAGCCGGCCTCACCTCAGGGCCCGCCGCCAGCGTCTCCTCCTCGGGCACAGGTGCGGTGCTGTGGCCGCCCATCCAACCGCATTGCTGGCCGTCCAGCCACCAGGCGTTCCCACTGCCGCGAGCCACGCCGCGCACCGACCCTGCTGCAGAAAACGAAGCATAGCCAGAGACCGACCGATACACAAAGCAAGCCGTCGCCTCGCCTCTTGTCCTTCCTGCCTTCCTTCCGCCCCCGCCCTTCTCACACCACCGCCTCTCCACTTTCGCCCCCCCCTCCTTTTTTTTTTTTTTTTTTTTTTTTTTTTTGTTTTCTTCTTTCTTTCTTTCTTTCTTTCTTTGGCCCTCTCTCCTTCCCGCCATGGCGGTTACGGCACCGCCTGCAGCGGCAGATTTTTTTGCGCCCACACGCCTACTCCTACCACCATTAACCTTGCCCTGCCCTGCCCTGCCCTGCCCTGCCCATCAACGTCGCAGTCGAACCGACGCTTGCCAACACACTGCCCACGTTCCTTTCTCTTTTCGGCCTACGCCCATTACGCGCCGCCGCCACAGCACCTTCCCTTCCCACAACACACCGACGTCATCACACGCACCCAAAACAGGGGCCACGACCATGTTCCTCGCCCACTCCCATCCCGCACGGTACGCACATTCCCAACTACTACCGCGCACCCTCCCTTTCCAATCTGTGTGTCTCTGTGTCTGTGTCTGTGTCCTGTCCGCGCGTGACGCCTCTCAACATCCGCCGTCCCCCGTCCCGTTTTCGCCCCCATGCCGTCGTCGCGCCGCCTCCTCCCCGTCCACCGCCGCCCCTGTCCACCCCGCACCACACCATACACCGCTGCTTGTCCCGGCCGTTGCCACCAAAGGCGCCGACCGCAAACGCGCCACGCCGCAGCCCCCGTGCGTCTCGCGCTCGCTTGCATCTCCGTGCCGACGCTGCCTCTCTTCCCGCTCGCACTCGACCTCGACAACACAGTCTTTGGCTCCGCCACTGCGTGTTCCGGTGGTACGCACGCTGCAACACGTATGTATTCATTACCAGAGCGATGGCGAGGCATGACAGCATCTCTGTCTGACCAGAGAGTTCTTTATCGCTGCTAGTCGGCGCTTGGACCGCGCCAGACGACAGTGGTGGCACGCACCGGGTCGCCAGGAACAGTTGTTATATATATTGTAGCGCGAGTCGGGAGAGGTAGTAGTCGGTCGACAGTAGTAGCGGGTGGACGGTTGTACTGAGCGGGCGTCGGCGGCGTGCTCTGCTCGTCTCGCGACTCTGGTCACGGTTCGGGACGATGTATAGTGTATTGTGTTATAATCAAAAGGTGGTGTGACGCTGCATTGCGCAAATCTGATAACGTATGTTCATTGTACTTATTTTGTTCAACAACAAAAGCCCCACTATTACTTTTTTTCTAAAGTAACTTTTGTCTCTTAACGAAAAACATTCACTTTTTAAAGACTACTTCCTATGGCATTTCCCTCCAAGGAGTGCAATTATTTACCAGCCAGCACTCATTCATTGCACACAGCTGTGTAAGGGGTATCTACAATTGAGGAGCGGATATAAATGCAATTTTTTTTGTTTTTTTTTTTTTTTGTGTGTGTGTTGTAACCTCCCAGCAAAATTTAAAATAATGGACAATGTTATTTACGGATGCTAATGGACATTGCGCTAATTGTAACCTCGCCCACAATGAGAGGTATTGAAAATGGCAACAAAAATGTGAAATTCGCAATCTGACTCAAATATAAAGTCTTCACACAACATTTACAAAAGTCCGTTCAGTGACAAGAAACTTCAATTAAACCGAAGTATCGGTCTTTGGCCCTGTGCAAAACAATCAGAATTAAAGTCTTACCTCCGAATAAATGGATGTCACATTTCTGCTCTGGTTGTTGCGCAGCGCTTGGAGGAACTGCATTGCAAATAATAATATTCTCTTTTTTTGTGATTTTAGTGACATTTTTCTTCAAAGAAGTGGAATGAAATGTGAAGTGCAACGAACTCTTTAGTTCAATAAAAAATTAAATGTTTGAAAAATGCTTTTGAAATAAAAATTATTATTGGGGAACTTGTTGGAGAATAATTACAATAAATACAATTTTTCATCATCTAATGATTATATTAATTAACAGTATACCTTATTCACCATCTTGACCAGTGTTGCCGACCGCCTACATCACACAACCGCACTCGGCTGCTACTACTGACCGACCGCTCTGCATGACGACTATTAGCGTACTGCGCGCGACGACTACTGACAGAGTACAGCCCTCAACTACACAGAGCTACGGACTCGCAACGACTGACTGACTGACTGAGAACCGCTCGCAACACTCGCGCAGTCCAGCGCAAACTCTCTGGTCACAGATGCTACAATGTCTCGCCATCGCTACTATGTTACATACGTGTTTCAGTGTCTTTTTCATTGGGGGTAACGATCTTTGGCTCTTTTTATTCTGAATACAGGGCCAAAGGTCAACGCTGCTGCCCTTATACAATTTATCAGGTTTCATTATGTCTGTTGCAATGTTACATACGGTTCACTCTTTCATTAATATTATCGTTGGGTTTGTTTTGTAGGGACGTTAACATTCTGGCACATTTTTATTATCATCGGACTCTCTGCTATTTGTGCAGGGAGGTTATACCTGGGTCCATTTCCATTTCCATTTACATTTTAATATTGATAGACTTTTTGTTTTCTTTTTTGTTTCTTGTTGTTTTTCCTTCTTTTTTTTTTTGTTTTGTTTTTCCCGCTCTCACCACCACCGCCGCATCACGCCTTCCGTTTTCTTGGTTTCTTTTCTGTTCTTCAACATCACCGCGCCCCATTTCCACACCACAGCCATCAGTCTCCAAGACGGGCGGGCGCAGTGTGCCATTTCCGGCGCACAAGCACACCCGTACGGTACTCTCCTCGCCCCCACGCCACCAACAACACAGCGACCACGCGGCTTTCAGGCATGGCACGGCACGGCACGGCACCGGCGAAATGCGCCGCCCCCGCCCCTCCGCGCATCCGTCCGTCTCGCCACGTTCACTGACAGCCGCGTCTGCGGCTACACCACGACAACCACAACACAACACCGCTCCCCTCCCTGGCAACTCACATTGTTTTTCTCCTCCTCTTTTGCACAAACCACAACGCCGAGCACAGGCGCAAGCCACCCACACCGCGCCCCTCCCCGTCCCGTCTTTGGCCGCCGCTCCTCGTTTCCTCGTTTGCCCCCTCCCATCTCCCGAAATGCCATGCCAGCAGCGTTACGCATGCCCCTCCCCTGTCCACACAACACTACCGCCAAACGAACAGCCTTCCGGGCCACATGCAGGGCACGCCCACCTCCAAACACTGCCAATTCACGGACGCACACACACACACACACACACACACACACTCACTTTCTCGACACCTTTCTGTACGGAGGGTGCGTCATCTCGACCGTGACAGAGTGACGGCAACTATCGACGATCCATTTCCCCCCACTGGTAAAACATGTCCACTAACACCTACATACATCATTCAAGTACACAGACAATAGCATACACACAATGGGAGGGCACACGAACATGGACGGCACGGCACTGTCATACACTCTTCCTCAGAACCATATCAACAAACGTTACGTACATCCGGGAAAGCGAAAGCGAACGCGAAAGCAAAAGCAAAGGCAAAGCCCAATGCAGCCGTCAAAGGTAACGTTCACCACGGCAGACACTTGCAGCCGCGCCGCCGTTAAACGCATTTCAGTGCGGCTCCAATACGCCTCCGACACGGGAACGTTCCGTTGCTCTACGAATGCGTTTCTCCCCTTTTTCCCTTCCTCTCTCTTTTGCCCCCCCTCCTTGCACTCTTGCCTCATTCCTCACGTTCTGCCCAGACATTCGACCGATCAAAGTCAACCTTTCGTTACCGTTCTCAGCGCGACGGTGTACAACAGTATGACGGGTGTGCCCAAGACTTCGGTTCAGTTGCGTGACGCCGGTCTATCGCGCCGATCGACAGTTACTCAGGGGGCGACGGATCGGACCACGTCACCGACACACAAAACACTTTCAAACAAACAAATACATACCGGATGGACACAGACAAACACGTGTACAGACATTCGCCAAACAAACGACCGCCGCCGCCGCCGCCGTCGTCGTCGTCTAGCGTCGCGCTTACTGTACTGCACTGGACACGCGTGCATCTTGAATGACGACATCGGTGTGCGTGCGTCGTACGCAATCAGTCAGACACGGCTATCAAACATCAGAGTCGAATGGTACATCATCGTGCGTGTCGCCGTACACGTACAGTACAATACAACAACAATGCGTCTTAATGGCACGTTCATTTCAACGTCACTCACACACCTCCACGCTGCAGTTACGTCGCACCATTGTCAAACTCGGCGTACAGCAAAGGGAATAGTGGGCGGCAAAAAAAACCAAACAAAAACATTTCACATTTCACCCTCGCCATGTATGATGTGCAAAAAAACAAACCCGCAAACGGCCGTCGTTACGGTGACACAAAAGTCGCCGATCGCACTGTCCCCCCTCGCAGACAGGTAACACACACACACACCAACACCAATGGGTCAAAACCACTCACTCCAACGAGGCGTGCCACCATTCCACGCCACGGCGACCAACCTCGTGGCCGTACCCCGCAACACGCTTTGACGCGCGCCCCCACCCACAATCAAAATGCACACATACATCACAGCCGTCCACACAAACAACAACAACAATTCCGCCCTTCCCGCAAAAGGCAAGTTGGTGGCCCTGAAAAGGGCCGTTTTGCCGCTCTCGCAACGGAGGAGCCTTCTCCATCCTTCCTTCCATTCCAGAGCCACCTCCTTACTTGGAGCTCGTGTACTTGGTCACCGCCTTCGTGCCCTCGCTCACGGCGTGCTTGGCCAGCTCGCCAGGCAGCAACAGCCGCACAGCGGTCTGGATCTCGCGGGACGTGATGGTCGAGCGCTTGTTGTAGTGCGCCAGGCGAGAAGCCTCGGCCGCAATGCGCTCGAAAATGTCGTTCACGAAGCTGTTCATGATGCTCATCGCCTTCGACGAGATGCCCGTGTCAGGGTGCACCTGCTTCAGCACCTTGTAGATGTAGATGGCATAGCTCTCCTTCCTCTTGCGCTTCTTCTTCTTGTCGCCCTTCGAAATGTTCTTCTGCGCCTTGCCAGCCTTCTTGGCGGCCTTCCCGCTAGTCTTGGGCGGCATCTCGAACCAACGTACGGCAGCAGCAACACCAGTAGCAAGCGCTCCGCTCTAGTCAGCGTCTCCCCACACAGTGGCACCCGCCGCCAGCCGCCGCCGCACCTTTACCAGCTCGCCCTGTTGCGGCCGCCGACCAATGGGGCGCGCGCGCAACCGGCCGCCGCACCCGAGCCCATAAAGCACCCCCACCCCGGCTGCGGAGTTGAGCTAATCGCTGCACGTAAGCGCTAGCTCTCCAGCATGTACGGACGTAGCGGAAAGGGAGGCAAAGCTGCTGCCCTGCTGCAATTGCTGGGCCTCGTGCTCGGCGCATCAGAAGACGGGAAGCGCACGAAGACGGCGGAGCGGAAGGAGCAGTGTTTCCGCTGCCAAAAACTTGGCCATGTTGCCAAGTACTGCCGCAATGCAGTGGCGTGTTTTCGTTGTGCGCAAGCACACGATTCGCGCCACTGCGCCAAGAAAGACGCCACACGCTGCTGCGCCAATTGTGGCGGCCCTCATGCGGCGAATTACCGCGGCTGCAGCTACATCAAGAGCTGGAGTCGCGATGACAAAGTCGGGCGGAGACACAAGATCACTAAGAAGGCGGACACAGCCGAGGCCGTTGCGTCCTCGCCACCCCCCGCCTCTAGCGGATCTGTGGTGGCTGATGACGTGGCTGTACCACCGGACGCGGTCAGCGAGGCGTGCGCCAGGGTCCGCGCCGCCGCCGACGAAGAAATTGCTGCCCTCAAAGCCGCAATGGCGGAAGAGAGGGCAACACTCCAAGCCGAGCTGGCCGAGGCTCGGCTGCTGGTGCACAGTCTCCGTGATGCACTGGCCAGCCAGCCCCTCCCAGCACAGAAGAAGGACGCCGACACGCAGACTGCCGCCCCCGTGGAACCTGTAGTAATACAGGAAGCTACGAGGGTGGAAAAACAAGACGCAGCCGCACAGACGATAGTCGTGGCTGAGACCATGGCAACCCAAACCATCATGGAGGAGGCTCCTTGCCCCCTCTCAAAGACGCAGTTGCAGAAGGTAGTGTCCATTCACTTGGACACTCTCAGGTCCTACAACGCCCGCCCTCCTCTCACGCCTGTCCAGTGGGAAGCTCTCTTCGTTTCAATAGAAAAACAAGAGCAACAAGAAGACTACGCAAGCCAGGAACAAGGGGCGAGGACCGCTGAAGACGCCGACTGGGAGGATGTGACACATCCTAAAGTGTCACAAGCAGACAATCACCACAACAAGAAGAAGAAGAAGGACAAGAAGAGATACCCAGACGCCAGAAGGACCTAGAAGACTCCTTTCCTCACTGTGTCCGGCACCCATCACCATCATCTTCATCATCATTAAATATCCGTTCTGTCAGTCGCCGACTGACAGTACCAGGCGTCGACAGGGCCAGTTAAGTAATGGCCCCTAGCCGATGCATACTTGTCAAATTCACGTGACCAACCGCCTGTCTCCGACAGGCAATTCACATGAACCCAAATACGCACAACCGTCCCAGTTATTCCCAAAGTCCCAGCATACCTCAACCCATCTCAGTGGAGTAAATGTCTAACGACAACAAACTCCCCCTTAACATCCTCAAGAAGAGGAATTCAAGTGCGAAGAGAGAGAGAGAGGCTGCGCCGGCACGCACTCCGCTGCTCGACTCGCTGCCGCTCGCACCGGTCGTTTTCGTTTCCGTTTCGTGTGCACCGTCGCTAGCCCATCGCCATGTCCGGACGCGGAAAGGGAGGCAAAGTCAAGGGCAAGTCAAAGTCCCGCTCAAGCAGGGCCGGGCTCCAGTTCCCGGTCGGCAGAATCCACCGCCTCCTGCGCAAGGGAAACTACGCAGAGCGCGTCGGCGCCGGGGCGCCCGTCTACCTCGCCGCCGTCATGGAGTACCTCGCGGCTGAGGTGCTCGAGCTGGCCGGAAACGCGGCCCGCGACAACAAGAAGACGCGCATCATCCCGCGCCACCTGCAGCTTGCCATCCACAACGACGAGGAGCTCAACAAGCTCCTGTCGGGCGTCACCATCGCACAGGGTGGTGTCCTGCCCAACATCCAGGCCGTCCTGCTGCCAAAGAAGACCGAGAAGAAGGCCTAAAGGAGGCCAGGCAATCGCAGCGCCGCGTGCTCCCCTGCACGCAACGCGCTTTGCCGGCTCGGCTCGGCCCACAACAATCGGCCCTTTTCAGGGCCACCACACAAACCTACGTCCAAAGCAAAATTTCAGTCGTCCTCGCCGCACCTTGTTTTGTTTTTTAACTTTGCACTGTCACAGCACAGCCGCCGCCGGCGCACGTCCGCCATCTTGTCGTCCACACAGCCCGTGTGGCCCAACACACACACACACACACACACACACACACATTTTGCACGGTCGCAGTCGCCTTCCAAACGACAACGGCAGCAATAATGACCATTGTTAAAGGGAGGCGTGTCGACACACCGCCCTCCACTCCCGCGCGCAACGGCCGTCGACACGAACGAAACAGCTGATCCGGCCGCCTATGCCCACACGCCTTGCCTCGGAAACCCCAACGCCGCCGCAAACAAACACACAGAGCCAAACCACGCAAGCAAATAATCACCGCCTCTCGCACAACAACACACAGCCCGCCATCTCCGTCGCGATCGATACAAAGACACACAAACGAAGCAGCTCCACACACAGCCAGCCACATGACACGTTTCCTTTCCTTCTCCCCTCCCAGTCACATCACGTCGCTCAAACGGAAAGAAAGAAACAAACAAACAACACAGCGCACACACGCAGCAACAACACAGACTCTTTCGCACTTTTCAACTTCCGAACAGTGTGGTGGCCCTGAAAAGGGCCGTTTTCTAGTCTCTCCCACCCACAAGCACGGCCGCGGGAAGGCCAGCGCCCGCTGCGACGCAGCCTAACCGCCGAAACCGTACAGGGTGCGCCCCTGCCTCTTCAGGGCGTACACCACGTCCATGGCCGTCACAGTCTTGCGCTTGGCGTGCTCAGTGTACGTCACCGCGTCGCGGATCACGTTCTCCAGGAACACCTTCAGCACCCCGCGGGTCTCCTCGTAGATCAGACCAGAGATGCGCTTCACGCCGCCCCTGCGAGCCAGGCGGCGGATGGCGGGCTTCGTGATGCCCTGGATGTTGTCGCGCAACACCTTGCGGTGCCGCTTGGCGCCACCCTTGCCGAGCCCCTTTCCTCCCTTGCCGCGGCCTGTCATCCTTCCTCGGGCAAAGCAAAACGTGCACAAACAGCAGCTGCAGCGGCTGGCGAGTCGGCTACGGTCTGCGCCCAGCGCGCCCGCCGCCCCCCTATATAGACTCTGGCCCGCCCTCCCCCCACCACGCGCAACCGAGGGCATATAAGCGCAGCACGGAGGCGCGCGGGCCCGTTGTCAAGGCAGCACCGGACGCCGCGCCGCACCTAACCTCCACGCACGCCGCTCCGCTACCGCTACCGCCATGGCCCGCACAAAGCAAACGGCCCGCAAGTCCACCGGCGGAAAGGCGCCGCGCAAACAGCTCGCCACCAAGGCGGCGAGGAAGAGCGCGCCCGCCACCGGAGGCGTCAAGAAGCCCCACCGCTACAGGCCGGGCACCGTCGCCCTGCGAGAAATCAGGCGCTACCAGAAGAGCACAGAGCTGCTCATCCGCAAGCTGCCATTCCAGCGCCTAGTGCGCGAGATCGCCCAGGACTTCAAGACCGACCTGCGCTTCCAGAGCTCCGCAGTCATGGCCCTGCAGGAGGCCAGCGAGGCCTACCTCGTCGGCCTCTTCGAACACACCAACCTGTGCGCAATCCACGCCAAGCGCGTCACCATCATGCCCAAGGACATCCAGCTCGCGCGCCGCATCCGCGGCGAGCGCGCCTAAACCGCGCCGCGGCACCGCACCGCACAAACAAAAACGGCCCTTTTCAGGGCCACTAACATCTCTCCGTCGCGAGCAAACTTTGTCGGTCGCCTGCCTCTCGCCCCGCAACCCAAAAACAAAAACCACCACTTCCCGTCCGTCCGCCACACCCGCTCACTCTGCCTGCCTGCCTGCCTGCTAGCAGCGCGCAACAATCACACATCATCCCTCCCCGGCGCTCAAAGCGCACAATACCCAACGGCCGACGTCACACCGCACGGGTGGCTGGCTGGCCGGCCGCCGCTTTCGTTTCGAAAACAAAAAAACCCGCACTCCACTCCGACGGCCAACGGCCAGGCAGGCGCGCTCGCTCGCTCTACACGCCACCGAAATCCCCGCCGACTCCTTCCACATCTCAACGTGCCCCCCGTTGCAAAACATAACACACACACACACAAAGGAACAAAACAAAACAGAGACCAGACACGACTCGACAAGACAGACATCCGAGAAGAACGAACGCAGGCAAGCCAACCAACGTATTCAAACAAAACAACGTGACAGAAAACCAACCGTCGGCCGCCGCCACAAACACGGCGACAATCAACCACGACAACAACACCGCTTACCGCTACCGCCGCCCACACCCGCCACCGATCCCCGCAATCCAACCACCACGGCACGCAAACAGCATCCCCACGGGCATACAGAAACGCCAGACAGACACCCACACCAAACGCAACACGACAATCAAAACCTTCCCCGACGTGCTTTGATGGCCCTGAGAAGGGCCGTTTTGGGCCGCGCGTCTCTTGCGCGCCACTAGACGACGACGGGGGGTGGGGACGACGGAGTCAAGCGCCAAACCCTTCCTTTCCCATCTCTTTCTCCTCTACTCTACTTCTTCTTCTTGGGCGAAGCCTTCGCCTTAGACGGCGTCGTCGCCTTCTTCGGGCGCGGCGCCTTCGGCTTCTTCGTCGGAACCTTGGCGGCCTTCTTCGCCTTCGACGGCGACTTGGCCTTGGCCGGCTTGGCCGCAGCCGCCTTCTTCGCACCCGCGGGAGCGGCCGACGCCGCAGACGCCTTCTTGGCGGCGCCCGCCTTCCGACCGGTCGCCGCCTTCACGCCACCAGCCTTCTTTGCGCCGGCCGCACGGGCGCCCTTCTTCTCCTTGCTGGCCGGAGCGGCGCGCTTCTTCTTGGCACCGCCAGCACGAGCCTTGCCGCCCTCGGCCGCCCCCCCGCCGCCGGCGCCGGCAAGCTTGAACGAGCCGGACGCGCCCTTCCCCTTCGTCTGCACCAGCTCGCCCGCCACGACGGCCGACTTGAGGTACTTCTTGATAAACGGCGCCAGCTTCTCCGCGTCCAGCTTGTAGTGCGCGGCTATGTACTTCTTGATCGCCTGCAGCGACGACCCGCCGCGCTCCTTCAGACTCTTGATGGCGGCCGTCACCATCTCAGAGGTGCGCGGGTGCGCAGGCTTGGCGCGCGGCTTCTTCGCAGACGACGCAGACTTGGCCTTCTTCGTAGTGCCGGTGGCGGCGGGTGCCGCAGCAGTCTCGTTCGTAGCCGCCTGATCTGCCATTTCGACGACGCGCGTAACACACAGCGAGAGCGAGCGGGACGGCAGGCACGCAAGCACAGCACAGCAGCAGAGCAGAGAATCACAAGGCCCAGCCAGTGTCGCGGGCGGGCGCGGACGGCCGAGAGAGCGGCCGCCACTCTGCGCGCCGCCGCGCCGCGCCTCCCGCGCTTGCTACCGCCCAACGTCCGACAGCCTGTGCGGAGCAGCCCCAAACCTGCGCCACAACCGCCCGCGCCTTTCAAACCACCGAGGATGGGGCTACACACAGCCACACCACAGTCGCCAACCAGTCGCCACGGCAGCGCCGCAAACCACGGCCAAACTGCAGCTACCGCGCGCTACACCCTGGGTCGGCCCGCCGAGAATCGCCGCCCCCGCCCAAATGCCGCCCCCACAGCCCCAGCCGACGACCCGCCACAATGGCCAAACCTTCGGCAAAACTCCCACACCGTCGCCGCGGCAGCCCGGCCAGCGCGGCCGGCGCCACAGCCACACAAGCCGAGGCGTGCGGCGATGACGGCCGTGCAAACGCGCCTCCGCCGCCCCATCGCCTTCCGTCGCCCTCCCGCCGTTTCCCGATCGGCCCGCAGCCGTCGGGCCACATCGCGCGCCGTCCTCCTCCTCTCGCCCGCCAACATTCACAGCCGTTTCTCAACAATTGCCCGCCGCAAACGGACGCCGCCTGCGCAACAGGCGCCGCCGCCCCTCGCCGCTTCCGACCCAACCCCTCGACCGAGGCAAACCGCAATCCGAATCTACAGACCAACCCAATCTGCCGTCAAGCACACACGACAGCCGACCTTACACGTTACGCGTTACACATTACGTTTACACGTCTACGTTAGGTTAGGTTAGGTGGACGTGGGTTAGGTTAAGGGGACTTGGGTTAGGTTAAGCGTCAAACTTAGGTTAAGCATTCAAACACGTCAGGCGTCAGAGGTTAGGTTAGGTTAGGTTAGGTTAGGTTAGGTTAGGTTACACGTTAGGTTAAGGGGTCAGTGCTAGGTTAAGAAGCGTCAAACGTAGGTTAAAAAAAGCGTTCAAACGTGAGGCGTGAGCCGGACAGCTTACCTTACGTAGACGTTAGGGGCTCACAGGCTGAGCTCACCTCGCCACACCACAGGTTCGGTTCGGTTCGGTTCGGTTCGCTCGGCTCAGCGTAAAGCGCCGAGGTCAGGGTTACGTTCGTTCACCTTCGGGCGCCACACTTTCGGTTGAAAGGTCGCGACGGGACGACGTCGGCAGGCACGCCGCAAACGAACAAAAACGTACAGACGACGTCGGAAACCGCCGACAGACGGGGGAGCAGCACGACCACGACCAGACACCGAGCGCGAACGAGACACACGCGAACCACCCCCACCGGCCAAAGGGCACCACACAACAACCCAGAGCACCACGTGTCGACACCAGAGCAACCCGCCGCTCACGCGACATGGCTGGCACCGAAGGGCAACCGCCCGCAACTGCGCTTTCCGCGCCGGCCCGGATGCACGTCGTGCTACAACAACACCACTACCGTACACAGCCGCTGTTCACAACATCACTATCAATGGCGCGCCCGCGGCTCGCCGCCGTCGCAGTCGCAGCCCCAACGCCAGCACTTTTGCACCACCATTCACACGCACCGCAACACAGCTCGCCGACACAGCCGAACAAAACAAACACCACACAACAACAGCAACAACGCCGCCGCCTCTACTTGTGCCGGCGACCCACCCCGCCGATGGCGCACCTTTCGCCAGCCGGCAATCGACACACAACGCACCCACCCACCGGGGCCCAGTGCAAAAAAACACACAAAAACAAAAAAACAAAACAACACAAACGACACGGGAAGCGCACACCGCCACTTCGCGCGCACGCCACCAACCAGTCGTCGTCTCAAAATAACAAACACAAACAAAATAAACTAACAACTAGGGCAACACAAAACGAAAACGCCTCGCACGAACCGCCCACAAAAAGGACAAGCACACGCACAGCCTCTGCTGACGACCACGACGCAGCGGCACGCTGCTCCTGTCCCGCGCCCCGCGCCCCGCGCCCCACTCGATTCACAACTCACGCGACACCGTCAACGACGGGCTCGCTTCCCGCAACCTACCACCTTTCCGCCACGACGCACAGCCCCAGCCCCACCCGACGACGCCCGTGGCAACGACTGCACTTTCACCACCGCCTCCCCCTTCCCCCCCAAAACACACACACACAGCCAGCCAAAAACGCACTCGCGACCCACACATGCACGTGCATCGGCACACCCCAACCAGTCAACGTCGACAACCACACGCAAGGCTCGAAACGAAACCGGCGTCCTTCCACGTTGCCATCAAGCTACGCGACACAAGACACAAGGAACCAACACAACAGCCGGCCCCACTAATTCCCACTCTCACGCCGCAAAAAGCACACCGAAACCGCCAAACGCACGCACATTCCCCTTCGCACTGACACCACCGACCGGCTCGCTACCACACACCTCTCGGCAGCCGTTTCACGCCAATTCGCCACACCGCCCACACAGTCGACAAGCGCCCGCCCTGTACGGCACACGCAACGACGCAGCGCAGCGAAGGGCGCCCGCAACACATACCTCTCCGCCGCCCGACGCGCCAACCGCCACACCACACCGCCAGCCACTCGCAAATTGTGCACTGCCACCAGCCACACGTCCAACACGCCGCGCCGCCTCCGGCCACCCGCCAGGGGGCGCTCACGTCCGCGACAACAGCGCGGCCCGCCGGGCCGGGCCGGGCCGAACCGAACCGAACCGAGCCGCCGCTGCTCTGCACTCGGCACGGCCACACCCTGCTGCAGACCGGGCTCGTCCCTCTGTACGCGTCTGCCTGCGCATCAACACAACACGACCTTTTTTTTTTTCTCTCTCTACCGCCATCCCTTCTTCTCGCGTTTTACTCGTTGTTGCAGCAGCGGCGCACACCTACACATCCACAGCCCCAGCCGAGCCGGCCTCACCTCAGGGCCCGCCGCCAGCGTCTCCTCCTCGGGCACAGGTGCGGTGCTGTGGCCGCCCATCCAACCGCATTGCTGGCCGTCCAGCCACCAGGCGTTCCCACTGCCGCGAGCCACGCCGCGCACCGACCCTGCTGCAGAAAACGAAGCATAGCCAGAGACCGACCGATACACAAAGCAAGCCGTCGCCTCGCCTCTTGTCCTTCCTGCCTTCCTTCCGCCCCCGCCCTTCTCACACCACCGCCTCTCCACTTTCGCCCCCCCCCCTCCTTTTTTTTTTTTTTTTTTTTTTTTTTTGTTTTCTTCTTTCTTTCTTTCTTTCTTTCTTTGGCCCTCTCTCCTTCCCGCCATGGCGGTTACGGCACCGCCTGCAGCGGCAGATTTTTTTGCGCCCACACGCCTACTCCTACCACCATTAACCTTGCCCTGCCCTGCCCTGCCCTGCCCTGCCCATCAACGTCGCAGTCGAACCGACGCTTGCCAACACACTGCCCACGTTCCTTTCTCTTTTCGGCCTACGCCCATTACGCGCCGCCGCCACAGCACCTTCCCTTCCCACAACACACCGACGTCATCACACGCACCCAAAACAGGGGCCACGACCGTGTTCCTCGCCCACTCCCATCCCGCACGGTACGCACATTCCCAACTACTACCGCGCACCCTCCCTTTCCAATCTGTGTGTCTCTGTGTCTGTGTCTGTGTCCTGTCCGCGCGTGACGCCTCTCAACATCCGCCGTCCCCCGTCCCGTTTTCGCCCCCATGCCGTCGTCGCGCCGCCTCCTCCCCGTCCACCGCCGCCCCTGTCCACCCCGCACCACACCATACACCGCTGCTTGTCCCGGCCGTTGCCACCAAAGGCGCCGACCGCAAACGCGCCACGCCGCAGCCCCCGTGCGTCTCGCGCTCGCTTGCATCTCCGTGCCGACGCTGCCTCTCTTCCCGCTCGCACTCGACCTCGACAACACAGTCTTTGGCTCCGCCACTGCGTGTTCCGGTGGTACGCACGCTGCAACACGTATGTATTCATTACCAGAGCGATGGCGAGGCATGACAGCATCTCTGTCTGACCAGAGAGTTCTTTATCGCTGCTAGTCGGCGCTTGGACCGCGCCAGACGACAGTGGTGGCACGCACCGGGTCGCCAGGAACAGTTGTTATATATATTGTAGCGCGAGTCGGGAGAGGTAGTAGTCGGTCGACAGTAGTAGCGGGTGGACGGTTGTACTGAGCGGGCGTCGGCGGCGTGCTCTGCTCGTCTCGCGACTCTGGTCACGGTTCGGGACGATGTATAGTATATTGTGTTATAATCAAAAGGTGGTGTGACGCTGCATTGCGCAAATCTGATAACGTATGTTCATTGTACTTATTTTGTTCAACAACAAAAGCCCCACTATTACTTTTTTTCTAAAGTAACTTTTGTCTCTTAACGAAAAACATTCACTTTTTAAAGACTACTTCCTATGGCATTTCCCTCCAAGGAGTGCAATTATTTACCAGCCAGCACTCATTCATTGCACACAGCTGTGTAAGGGGTATCTACAATTGAGGAGCGGATATAAATGCAATTTTTTTTTTTTTTTTTTTTTTGTGTGTGTGTTGTAACCTCCCAGCAAAATTTAAAATAATGGACAATGTTATTTACGGATGCTAATGGACATTGCGCTAATTGTAACCTCGCCCACAATGAGAGGTATTGAAAATGGCAACAAAAATGTGAAATTCGCAATCTGACTCAAATATAAAGTCTTCACACAACATTTACAAAAGTCCGTTCAGTGACAAGAAACTTCAATTAAACCGAAGTATCGGTCTTTGGCCCTGTGCAAAACAATCAGAATTAAAGTCTTACCTCCGAATAAATGGATGTCACATTTCTGCTCTGGTTGTTGCGCAGCGCTTGGAGGAACTGCATTGCAAATAATAATATTCTCTTTTTTTGTGATTTTAGTGACATTTTTCTTCAAAGAAGTGGAATGAAATGTGAAGTGCAACGAACTCTTTAGTTCAATAAAAAATTAAATGTTTGAAAAATGCTTTTGAAATAAAAATTATTATTGGGGAACTTGTTGGAGAATAATTACAATAAATACAATTTTTCATCATCTAATGATTATATTAATTAACAGTATACCTTATTCACCATCTTGACCAGTGTTGCCGACCGCCTACATCACACAACCGCACTCGGCTGCTACTACTGACCGACCGCTCTGCATGACGACTATTAGCGTACTGCGCGCGACGACTACTGACAGAGTACAGCCCTCAACTACACAGAGCTACGGACTCGCAACGACTGACTGACTGACTGAGAACCGCTCGCAACACTCGCGCAGTCCAGCGCAAACTCTCTGGTCACAGATGCTACAATGTCTCGCCATCGCTACTATGTTACATACGTGTTTCAGTGTCTTTTTCATTGGGGGTAACGATCTTTGGCTCTTTTTATTCTGAATACAGGGCCAAAGGTCAACGCTGCTGCCCTTATACAATTTATCAGGTTTCATTATGTCTGTTGCAATGTTACATACGGTTCACT
The DNA here is from genome assembly GCF_021461395.2 of Schistocerca americana. NCBI lineage: Eukaryota > Metazoa > Arthropoda > Insecta > Orthoptera > Acrididae > Schistocerca > Schistocerca americana. The sequence goes on along the minus strand of NC_060126.1, from coordinate 74,670,797 downwards.
CTTTCATTAATATTATCGTTGGGTTTGTTTTGTAGGGACGTTAACATTCTGGCACATTTTTATTATCATCGGACTCTCTGCTATTTGTGCAGGGAGGTTATACCTGGGTCCATTTCCATTTCCATTTACATTTTAATATTGATAGACTTTTTGTTTTCTTTTTTGTTTCTTGTTGTTTTTCCTTCTTTTTTTTTTGTTTTGTTTTTCCCGCTCTCACCACCACCGCCGCATCACGCCTTCCGTTTTCTTGGTTTCTTTTCTGTTCTTCAACATCACCGCGCCCCATTTCCACACCACAGCCATCAGCCTCCAAGACGGGCGGGCGCAGTGTGCCATTTCCGGCGCACAAGCACACCCGTACGGTACTCTCCTCGCCCCCACGCCACCAACAACACAGCGACCACGCGGCTTTCAGGCATGGCACGGCACGGCACGGCACCGGCGAAATGCGCCGCCCCCGCCCCTCCGCGCATCCGTCCGTCTCGCCACGTTCACTGACAGCCGCGTCTGCGGCTACACCACGACAACCACAACACAACACCGCTCCCCTCCCTGGCAACTCACATTGTTTTTCTCCTCCTCTTTTGCACAAACCACAACGCCGAGCACAGGCGCAAGCCACCCACACCGCGCCCCTCCCCGTCCCGTCTTTGGCCGCCGCTCCTCGTTTCCTCGTTTGCCCCCTCCCATCTCCCGAAATGCCATGCCAGCAGCGTTACGCATGCCCCTCCCCTGTCCACACAACACTACCGCCAAACGAACAGCCTTCCGGGCCACATGCAGGGCACGCCCACCTCCAAACACTGCCAATTCACGGACGCACACACACACACACACACACACACACTCACTTTCTCGACACCTTTCTGTACGGAGGGTGCGTCATCTCGACCGTGACAGAGTGACGGCAACTATCGACGATCCATTTCCCCCCACTGGTAAAACATGTCCACTAACACCTACATACATCATTCAAGTACACAGACAATAGCATACACACAATGGGAGGGCACACGAACATGGACGGCACGGCACTGTCATACACTCTTCCTCAGAACCATATCAACAAACGTTACGTACATCCGGGAAAGCGAAAGCGAACGCGAAAGCAAAAGCAAAGGCAAAGCCCAATGCAGCCGTCAAAGGTAACGTTCACCACGGCAGACACTTGCAGCCGCGCCGCCGTTAAACGCATTTCAGTGCGGCTCCAATACGCCTCCGACACGGGAACGTTCCGTTGCTCTACGAATGCGTTTCTCCCCTTTTTCCCTTCCTCTCTCTTTTGCCCCCCCTCCTTGCACTCTTGCCTCATTCCTCACGTTCTGCCCAGACATTCGACCGATCAAAGTCAACCTTTCGTTACCGTTCTCAGCGCGACGGTGTACAACAGTATGACGGGTGTGCCCAAGACTTCGGTTCAGTTGCGTGACGCCGGTCTATCGCGCCGATCGACAGTTACTCAGGGGGCGACGGATCGGACCACGTCACCGACACACAAAACACTTTCAAACAAACAAATACATACCGGATGGACACAGACAAACACGTGTACAGACATTCGCCAAACAAACGACCGCCGCCGCCGCCGCCGTCGTCGTCGTCTAGCGTCGCGCTTACTGTACTGCACTGGACACGCGTGCATCTTGAATGACGACATCGGTGTGCGTGCGTCGTACGCAATCAGTCAGACACGGCTATCAAACATCAGAGTCGAATGGTACATCATCGTGCGTGTCGCCGTACACGTACAGTACAATACAACAACAATGCGTCTTAATGGCACGTTCATTTCAACGTCACTCACACACCTCCACGCTGCAGTTACGTCGCACCATTGTCAAACTCGGCGTACAGCAAAGGGAATAGTGGGCGGCAAAAAAAACCAAACAAATACATTTCACATTTCACCCTCGCCATGTATGATGTACAAAAAAACAAACCCGCAAACGGCCGTCGTTACGGTGACACAAAAGTCGCCGATCGCACTGTCCCCCCTCGCAGACAGGTAACACACACACACACCAACACCAATGGGTCAAAACCACTCACTCCAACGAGGCGTGCCACCATTCCACGCCACGGCGACCAACCTCGTGGCCGTACCCCGCAACACGCTTTGACGCGCGCCCCCACCCACAATCAAAATGCACACATACATCACAGCCGTCCACACAAACAACAACAACAATTCCGCCCTTCCCGCAAAAGGCAAGTTGGTGGCCCTGAAAAGGGCCGTTTTGCCGCTCTCGCAACGGAGGAGCCTTCTCCATCCTTCCTTCCATTCCAGAGCCACCTCCTTACTTGGAGCTCGTGTACTTGGTCACCGCCTTCGTGCCCTCGCTCACGGCGTGCTTGGCCAGCTCGCCAGGCAGCAACAGCCGCACAGCGGTCTGGATCTCGCGGGACGTGATGGTCGAGCGCTTGTTGTAGTGCGCCAGGCGAGAAGCCTCGGCCGCAATGCGCTCGAAAATGTCGTTCACGAAGCTGTTCATGATGCTCATCGCCTTCGACGAGATGCCCGTGTCAGGGTGCACCTGCTTCAGCACCTTGTAGATGTAGATGGCATAGCTCTCCTTCCTCTTGCGCTTCTTCTTCTTGTCGCCCTTCGAAATGTTCTTCTGCGCCTTGCCAGCCTTCTTGGCGGCCTTCCCTCTAGTCTTGGGCGGCATCTCGAACCAACGTACGGCAGCAGCAACACCAGTAGCAAGCGCTCCGCTCTAGTCAGCGTCTCCCCACACAGTGGCACCCGCCGCCAGCCGCCGCCGCACCTTTACCAGCTCGCCCTGTTGCGGCCGCCGACCAATGGGGCGCGCGCGCAACCGGCCGCCGCACCCGAGCCCATAAAGCACCCCCACCCCGGCTGCGCCGGCAGTCGCTTGGTGACAGCCGTACTGTGCGGTGATTGCGTGCTGGGCTGCAGGAGCGCGTACGGTACTGCACCAAGCCATAGGAACCCGCTTGCGGGAACAGTCGCTTGTTTGTCCGCGCAGATCTGCCGGACATTTACTCGCACTGAGGTTTCCGAGCCCCTGATTTTATTAAATCAGGAGCGGAGATACAAGAAGACTGCAGCAGGACAGGTGGCTGATTTATCAGCGACCTGGGCAAAATTGTCGTGCGCATTTCGAGTTGTGGGTTGGCGCGGTTTGGCGCGCGTCTTCCCGTTGTCGCGTGCCGCTCTCGCGGCCGCTCGAGTACCCCATCGCTGCCGCAGGTGCTACACCTGCTCCTCCGAGGTGTAGGGCATTTACACGCCAGGGCCTGGTCACTGGCCAGATACCCGCGCGTGGTAGGCGTTAGGGTCGGTTCGGCACCGGATACGTATAACGGTGCCAACGAAGGTGACGACCGACACTCTTTGGCAGCTCCTGACTTTGCATCCCTTTCCCAACTCAGGCATGGAGGACAGTGTCAGGCTGGAGGTGAGCAGAACGGCAGGGACTGGCTTCACCATCAAACGAACAGACATGCAAGGGCTTGGCTCGATTCTGAGCAACCCTCTGATCCACAATGTCCTCCCTTACCTAGATCCCTCAGAGGAGAGGAAGATTATGGCCAGGGTAGTGCGGACAGAGAAACGCAGGGAAAGGGCCAGACAAGAACAGGCGACAAAAAGGAAGGGAGAACGCAAAATCCTCCCGAAATCACCCACCGACAAAAACACGAAACCCAAACGGCGCGCGAAGTCACCAAAACGCGCGAACAGGGGCAGCAGAGGGGTCGAAATGCCCCCCCTGTTCCCCCAGTTCGCGCCGCAAGACTTGCCGACGAGACCCACAGACCACCCAGTAGCGGGCCCCAGCAACGAGGTAGACGGCAGCGAGGAAACTGCTAAACCAAACCCAGACCCAAGCAGCCTCGCTGGAGATACAGACACCCACACCAACCACACAAGCACAACCACAGAACACGCAGACACGCCTAACGACCCCAAAACACAAGACAGCACACACCATGAAACAGAACACGAACTCACCACACAGGACACTGAAGCGCCGACCGAGGGCGGGGAATTCCAGCTCGCGCGGAAAACCGCGCGCGTCACGGCGGCCCCGCCCCCGGTTGAAGTAAGGGCCACAGACAACAGATTCACACCACTAGGAGACGGAGAAGAAACTCCAGACCACCCCCAACCACAAAACACACACAAACAACAACCAAAACACGTGAGACTACCCCCCATAGTAGCGACCTTCACAGAAACGTACAAACAACTATACGACCTCATCACAACCGCTGTGGGAGAAAACCATTTCGAAGCAAAATCAGCGGGAGGTGACAAAATTAAAATCACCACAAAAACACTTGAAGACTACACCAAGATCAAAGAGACACTCAAAAGTAACAAGACACCTCACTACACATTCCCAACAGGAGCAATAAAAACCCTCAAAGTTGTCTTCAGAGGCTTTCCCGCCCGCACGGACCCCGCAGACATCAAAGAGGCTATAGCAACAAAAGGATACGACGTGCGGTCAGTGCGGAAGCATGGGACAAACGTCCGTAAACCGCTGTACCTTGCAACCCTCATAGACACGCCCCAACACCGAAAACTGTTCCAAGAAACTCGCCTGATGTCCCTCTCAGTCACGCCCGAAACTTTGAAACAAAGAGAAAGGGCAGTGCAGTGCTTTAACTGCCAGGTGATAGGGCACGTTAACGCTGACTGCGAAATGCCGCCGAAATGCGTCCGCTGCGCGGGAGACCACGCATCCAGGGACTGTACCAGGAAACCAGAAGACCCCCTGACGTGTGCAAACTGCGGAGGCGGCCACACAGCCAGCTACCACGGCTGCCCTGTCCAAATGAGGGCATGGGAAAGAAGACAAGGCAAAACCATAAACAACCCCAAAGGAAACCAAAACAAGACAAAAACACAGAACACAACAAAAACAGCCGACCACAGACACCGCAAAACCGAACAAACACTGCAAAAACAACACACTCCAGACACCAGAACAGGCGCCAAAACACAAACACCCGGTAATACGGCCCAGACAGACAGACACAAGACATACGCGAAAGCAGCAACACCAGAACCGAGCCCTATAAAAACAACAGCAGAACCAAACCAACAGGCTCCCAAAACACACACCAACACAGACGAACAATCACCCATGACACACTTTACCACGGCCCTCACAGAAGTCATCAAACTGATTGACAAGTTAATGCAAACGATGACTCAAAACTTTGAGAAACTGTCCGCCGAAATCAGTTCGGCAGTTAGGCCCTCGCAGCAAGCTGCGAAGTCAGGTAACACAAAACCCCACGATGGCTAGGCCAGCTGTGCAGGGACTCAAATTTTGTACGTTTAACGCCAACGGCCTCGTCCAACAGGCACTGGAATTCAAACAGTTCCTGACGGACGAAAACATCGACGTATGCATGGTGTCCGAAACTCATCTCAAGCACGGAGTTCGAGTAAAGGCACCAAACTACCTCAGCTACAGAAGGGACCGACCAACTGCAGGGGGCGGGGTAGCAATCTACATCAAAAGGGGGATTCCGCACCATCAAATATACCCACCAGACATGAAGCAGTTGGAAACAGTAGCAATCGAGGTAGCGACAACCACAGGTCCGGTAACTGTGGTTGCGGCATACCGACCACCCACCCGCACCTTAGAAGAAGACGACATCGTAAAACTAGGGCAAATCAGGGGCAAGCTCGTAGTCGGGGGAGACCTCAACGCAAAACACACAGACTGGCATTCCAGGTGTGCAAACAGAGCGGGCCGACAACTGAAAAGCATCGCGCGCATCCACCAACTCCATGTGTGGGGCCCTGAGGAACCCACACATTTCCCCCTGAACGGCAACAGGGCGGACGTCCTCGACATAGCTGTTACGAAAGGTCTCGCAGGTTTTGTGGCCGCGAGTTCACTGAACAAAATGTCATCCGACCACAATCCTGTAATCTTTGAAATCGACGTGGGTGGGTGGCTGCCACCCACCCAGAGATTACTCACACACAAAAGTACCAACTGGGAACAATTCAAAGAAAAAGTAACAGCAGACTTCGCAAACACCCCGCTCCCAATAGACAACATAGAACAAACGCTGAGAAATTTCACCGACGCGATCCTGCAAGCAGCAAAGGGCGCTACACCCAGCCCCCGTCCCAGTCCACCCCCCACACAGCGACTGCCACCCCAGCTGCTTGCTCAGATAAGACACAAGAACAGGACCGCGAAGGAATGGAAACTGACGCGAAATCCGATAACCAGGAGGCTGCTCAACCGCCTACAAAGAGAGCTTAAGGCATCGCTCACTGAGCACAGAAACCAGCAATGGTCGAACCGCCTCACGGCTCTCAAAGTGCAGGACAACAGCCTCTGGCAAGCCACCAAGCAGTTCACCAAAAGACGCGCTAGGATGCCGCCTCTGCATGGCGAGAGAGGACTAGTGTTCAGCGCCCGTGACAAAGCCAACGCACTCGCCGACGTCTTCGAAAAACAATTCACTCCAGCAGAAGCGCAAGACCAGGAACATGAGAGAACAGTAAGAGAACAGTTAACTGCATTTCTCGCAGCAGAAGATGACGTCGCTGACGATATACCTGCCTTCTCAATCGAGGAGGTAGCAAAAGCCATCAGATCTCTACCCACAAAGAAAGCCCCAGGACATGACAACCTCACCAATGAACTGCTTAAACACCTGCCCCAGCTAGCGATAGAAAAACTGACAGAAATATTCAACGAGATCACGCGAACACAAACATTCCCGAAGCAGTGGAAACACGCGGAAGTGGTCGCGATCGCTAAGCCTGGAAAAGATCCACTTTTTCCTCAGCACCACCGCCCCATAAGTTTACTCCCCACTCTCAGTAAACTCTACGAGCGCCTCCTATTGGTTCACATAGAAAGATACATACGCAGAGAAGAAATGCTCCCCCAATTCCAATTCGGGTTTCGCAATAAACACTCAGCACCCCAACAACTTATGAGAGTAGTCGAAGCCGCCACAGACGCCTTCAACCGGAAAGGCTACTGTGGCCTAGTGCTACTCGATGTAGCCAAAGCATTTGACAGTGTGTGGCACACTGGACTACTCTACAAACTCTACACATTAGGTTTCCCCGGCCAAGTCGTTAAGCTACTGCGCAGCTACCTAGCTAATCGGAAATTCTGTGTTAAAGTAGACACTGCTAAATCAAGCACACGAGGCATACGAGCTGGAGTCCCTCAGGGCTCGGTGTTAGGCCCCGTGCTGTACAACCTGTACACAGCCGACACACCGACCGCCCCACAGACTCACACAGCCCAGTACGCTGATGACACGGCATTCTTTGCCACCAGCACCAACAGAACACTCGTCACGCGGAGATTACAAAACCTACTCAACAACACAGAAACATGGGCCAAGAAATGGAGAATTACAATAAACGGCGACAAAACGCAAGCAATCATGCTCACGCAACGGAAAGGCAAACGATCAATCGCACACCGACATAGACAAAACACAACACTTAGGCTCCACAGGCGTGAAATCCCGTGGAAAAAAACCGCAAAATACCTGGGGGTCACTATAGACCAGCGCCTTACCTGGAGATCGCACATAAACGATCTCAGGAATAAGGCAAGCGCCAGGCTGAACGAATTATATCCACTGCTGAACTGCAGTAGCAGCCTCGCAGCAACAACCGGAGTCAGGCTCTACTGCAGTTTAGTAAGACCTATATTTGAGTATGCCTGCCCAGTGTGGGGATATGCAGCCAAGTCGCACATAGCGAGGCTGCAGAGAACCCAAAATAGGGCACTGCGACGGGCACTACACGTCCCCTCCCGATTCCCCACGGCAGATACGCACGAAGCCGCGGGAATGAAAACACTGATTCAAAGATTTCGAGAACTCGCGGCCGCATTCTATCGAAATGCGCGCAGTTCCGAAAACCAGCTTATAAACAGACTAGGGAACTACCCCAACACCCCCACAAAATTCAGGAGACCCAAAACAATCCTGGACTGAACACAACACTACGTCAAAGCACCACCGCATAAAAAAGTTAGGCCACAACACAAAGTTAGGGGCATATAACACATGCCACAAAAATAGCACATTCAACTAGAAGGAAATGTCACCAGACAACACCCTTCAACACACACATTCTCACATCGGTGAGAAATCACATATGCAAGGAGAGAGAGCTGCGCCGGCACGCACTCCGCTGCTCGACTCGCTGCCGCTCGCACCGGTCGTTTTCGTTTCCGTTTCGTGTGCACCGTCGCTAGCCCATCGCCATGTCCGGACGCGGAAAGGGAGGCAAAGTCAAGGGCAAGTCAAAGTCCCGCTCAAGCAGGGCCGGGCTCCAGTTCCCGGTCGGCAGAATCCACCGCCTCCTGCGCAAGGGAAACTACGCAGAGCGCGTCGGCGCCGGGGCGCCCGTCTACCTCGCCGCCGTCATGGAGTACCTCGCGGCTGAGGTGCTCGAGCTGGCCGGAAACGCGGCCCGCGACAACAAGAAGACGCGCATCATCCCGCGCCACCTGCAGCTTGCCATCCGCAACGACGAGGAGCTCAACAAGCTCCTGTCGGGCGTCACCATCGCACAGGGTGGTGTCCTGCCCAACATCCAGGCCGTCCTGCTGCCAAAGAAGACCGAGAAGAAGGCCTAAAGGAGGCCAGGCAATCGCAGCGCCGCGTGCTCCCCTGCACGCAACGCGCTTTGCCGGCTCGGCTCGGCCCACAACAATCGGCCCTTTTCAGGGCCACCACACAAACCTACGTCCAAAGCAAAATTTCAGTCGTCCTCGCCGCACCTTGTTTTGTTTTTTAACTTTGCACTGTCACAGCACAGCCGCCGCCGGCGCACGTCCGCCATCTTGTCGTCCACACAGCCCGTGTGGCCCAACACACACACACACACACACACACACACACATTTTGCACGGTCGCAGTCGCCTTCCAAACGACAACGGCAGCAATAATGACCATTGTTAAAGGGAGGCGTGTCGACACACCGCCCTCCACTCCCGCGCGCAACGGCCGTCGACACGAACGAAACAGCTGATCCGGCCGCCTATGCCCACACGCCTTGCCTCGGAAACCCCAACGCCGCCGCAAACAAACACACAGAGCCAAACCACGCAAGCAAATAATCACCGCCTCTCGCACAACAACACACAGCCCGCCATCTCCGTCGCGATCGATACAAAGACACACAAACGAAGCAGCTCCACACACAGCCAGCCACATGACACGTTTCCTTTCCTTCTCCCCTCCCAGTCACATCACGTCGCTCAAACGGAAAGAAAGAAACAAACAAACAACACAGCGCACACACGCAGCAACAACACAGACTCTTTCGCACTTTTCAACTTCCGAACAGTGTGGTGGCCCTGAAAAGGGCCGTTTTCTAGTCTCTCCCACCCACAAGCACGGCCGCGGGAAGGCCAGCGCCCGCTGCGACGCAGCCTAACCGCCGAAACCGTACAGGGTGCGCCCCTGCCTCTTCAGGGCGTACACCACGTCCATGGCCGTCACAGTCTTGCGCTTGGCGTGCTCAGTGTACGTCACCGCGTCGCGGATCACGTTCTCCAGGAACACCTTCAGCACCCCGCGGGTCTCCTCGTAGATCAGACCAGAGATGCGCTTCACGCCGAACCTGCGAGCCAGGCGGCGGATGGCGGGCTTCGTGATGCCCTGGATGTTGTCGCGCAACACCTTGCGGTGCCGCTTGGCGCCACCCTTGCCGAGCCCCTTTCCTCCCTTGCCGCGGCCTGTCATCCTTCCTCGGGCAAAGCAAAACGTGCACAAACAGCAGCTGCAGCGGCTGGCGAGTCGGCTACGGTCTGCGCCCAGCGCGCCCGCCGCCCCCCTATATAGACTCTGGCCCGCCCTCCCCCCACCACGCGCAACCGAGGGCATATAAGCGCAGCACGGAGGCGCGCGGGCCCGTTGTCAAGGCAGCACCGGACGCCGCGCCGCACCTAACCTCCACGCACGCCGCTCCGCTACCGCTACCGCCATGGCCCGCACAAAGCAAACGGCCCGCAAGTCCACCGGCGGAAAGGCGCCGCGCAAACAGCTCGCCACCAAGGCGGCGAGGAAGAGCGCGCCCGCCACCGGAGGCGTCAAGAAGCCCCACCGCTACAGGCCGGGCACCGTCGCCCTGCGAGAAATCAGGCGCTACCAGAAGAGCACAGAGCTGCTCATCCGCAAGCTGCCATTCCAGCGCCTAGTGCGCGAGATCGCCCAGGACTTCAAGACCGACCTGCGCTTCCAGAGCTCCGCAGTCATGGCCCTGCAGGAGGCCAGCGAGGCCTACCTCGTCGGCCTCTTCGAAGACACCAACCTGTGCGCAATCCACGCCAAGCGCGTCACCATCATGCCCAAGGACATCCAGCTCGCGCGCCGCATCCGCGGCGAGCGCGCCTAAACCGCGCCGCGGCACCGCACCGCACAAACAAAAACGGCCCTTTTCAGGGCCACTAACATCTCTCCGTCGCGAGCAAACTTTGTCGGTCGCCTGCCTCTCGCCCCGCAACCCAAAAACAAAAACCACCACTTCCCGTCCGTCCGCCACACCCGCTCACTCTGCCTGCCTGCCTGCCTGCTAGCAGCGCGCAACCATCACACATCATCCCTCCCCGGCGCTCAAAGCGCACAATACCCAACGGCCGACGTCACACCGCACGGGTGGCTGGCTGGCCGGCCGCCGCTTTCGTTTCGAAAACAAAAAAACCCGCACTCCACTCCGACAGCCAACGGCCAGGCAGGCGCGCTCGCTCGCTCTACACGCCACCGAAATCCCCGCCGACTCCTTCCACATCTCAACGTGCCCCCCGTTGCAAAACATAACACACACACACACAAAGGAACAAAACAAAACAGAGACCAGACACGACTCGACAAGACAGACATCCGAGAAGAACGAACGCAGGCAAGCCAACCAACGTATTCAAACAAAACAACGTGACAGAAAACCAACCGTCGGCCGCCGCCACAAACACGGCGACAATCAACCACGACAACAACACCGCTTACCGCTACCGCCGCCCACACCCGCCACCGACCCCCGCAATCCAACCACCACGGCACGCAAACAGCATCCCCACGGGCATACAGAAACGCCAGACAGACACCCACACCAAACGCAACACGACAATCAAAACCTTCCCCGACGTGCTTTGATGGCCCTGAGAAGGGCCGTTTTGGGCCGCGCGTCTCTTGCGCGCCACTAGACGACGACGGGGGGTGGGGACGACGGAGTCAAGCGCCAAACCCTTCCTTTCCCATCTCTTTCTCCTCTACTCTACTTCTTCTTCTTGGGCGAAGCCTTCGCCTTAGACGGCGTCGTCGCCTTCTTCGGGCGCGGCGCCTTCGGCTTCTTCGTCGGAACCTTGGCGGCCTTCTTCGCCTTCGACGGCGACTTGGCCTTGGCCGGCTTGGCCGCAGCCGCCTTCTTCGCACCCGCGGGAGCGGCCGACGCCGCAGACGCCTTCTTGGCGGCGCCCGCCTTCCGACCGGTCGCCGCCTTCACGCCACCAGCCTTCTTTGCGCCGGCCGCACGGGCGCCCTTCTTCTCCTTGCTGGCCGGAGCGGCGCGCTTCTTCTTGGCACCGCCAGCACGAGCCTTGCCGCCCTCGGCCGCCCCCCCGCCGCCGGCGCCGGCAAGCTTGAACGAGCCGGACGCGCCCTTCCCCTTCGTCTGCACCAGCTCGCCCGCCACGACGGCCGACTTGAGGTACTTCTTGATAAACGGCGCCAGCTTCTCCGCGTCCAGCTTGTAGTGCGCGGCTATGTACTTCTTGATCGCCTGCAGCGACGACCCGCCGCGCTCCTTCAGACTCTTGATGGCGGCCGTCACCATCTCAGAGGTGCGCGGGTGCGCAGGCTTGGCGCGCGGCTTCTTCGCAGACGACGCAGACTTGGCCTTCTTCGTAGTGCCGGTGGCGGCGGGTGCCGCAGCAGTCTCGTTCGTAGCCGCCTGATCTGCCATTTCGACGACGCGCGTAACACACAGCGAGAGCGAGCGGGACGGCAGGCACGCAAGCACAGCACAGCAGCAGAGCAGAGAAACACAAGGCCCAGCCAGTGTCGCGGGCGGGCGCGGACGGCCGAGAGAGCGGCCGCCACTCTGCGCGCCGCCGCGCCGCGCCTCCCGCGCTTGCTACCAGCTTGCTACCAGCGATGTCGAGCAGTGAGGACGTGCTACTCAGCGCTCGCGCGGCCGCCGCTTCGGCGACGGCTGCGCCCGCACCGGCCGGCCGCGGTCCGATGGGGCTTGCCCCGTCGGCCGCCCCGCCATCAGCCGGTGCGCCTATGACGGACCGACCTGCACCGAGGGGAAGTATTAGTACCCCAGGTGCAGAGACGCACAAGGACGCCGATGTGGACTTTTCTTCTGACTCTGAAGCAAGTAGCCTCGTGGATGCGCGTGAGCGCCACCACCAGCGGGAAGAGGGGGCGAGGGGTGCCATCCGCGATCGCTCCCCAGCTAGCCGTTCCTCCAGGGGGGACGCACAGGATGACGGATTTCGGCAGCCGCCGAAGAAGCGCCAGGCGCGGCGGCAACGACTTCTCGTCGCTCGGGAGCTACCTGTCTCGAATGCATTTGAGCCACTGCAAGGCACTGGGGCAACTCTGGCCGACGCTGCTGCTTCCCTCGCCGACCAACAACGGCAACGTGATGACCGCCGCCGCGAGTCTGCAGAGGCGCCACAGCAGCGTGCCGACCCTGACGCTGACATGGACGATGCCGCACAACAGCCGCCACCGGCTCCGACGAAGGTGCCGCCCATTGTGATGCGTTTCACAGACGACTACAAGAGATTTCGTGACTGGCTGCGGCAGCATTGCACCCAGCCCTTCCATGTCAAGCAAATCGGCGAGGACCTGCTGAAACTCCACCTCTCGGCGACCGCTGACTACGTCGTCGTCATGGAGAAGCTGGGACGTGACGGCGTCCCCAATTACACGTTCCCGGCTGTCCGGCCTCCGACTCTCAAGGCCCTGATGAAGAAGATACCGAAGTCTCTGCCCAATGACGACATCAAAGAAGAGCTCGAGTCCATGGGATTCGTCGCCACGCGCGTGGACTTCCACCGGATGCCGGGTACCAACCAACTTACCGGCCATAGGGTGGTCATCCTGCCTGACACGCCCACCCACCGCGAGATTTTTCAGGTCACTCGGTTTTACAACCTGTGTGTGACGGTTGAGAAGCTGCGGAAATCACGTGGCCCTGTCCAGTGCTTCCGCTGCCAGGGATTTGGCCACGTTTCCCGGCTGTGCACCATGCCTCCCATGTGCGTGCGGTGTGGCGGCGGCCACGCCAGCAAGGAGTGCCCCCGCAAGCTCGAAGACCCGCCGATCTGTGGCCTGTGCGGCGGGGCCCACCCGGCGAATTACCGCTCCTGCGCGAAGCATAAACAGGAAAGTCGACGCCAGCGTGGTCTTCCCCCCACCCTGAAGCCTACTCCGGCTGCAGAGCGGCGTCGCCGCCGTCAGCCCCCGCCACGGATGGACAAGAGGACTTGGCCATCTCTGATGGAACGACGCACAGCTCACCTTCGGGAGGGAATCAGCATGGCAGATGCCGTGCACCGCCTTCCTGCTTCAGCTGCATCCCTGCCTGCGGCCGCCCATGGACCTGCGCCATCTTCTTCCCCCCCGCCGCCGGCTGTGGCTGCACAACCTCCAGGGCCATCGGAACTCCAGACGCTGCTTGGGCTTCTCACCCAAGTTACGTCTATGCTGACGGAGGTCACCACACAGCTCGCGCAGCTGCCAGCGCTCATCGCCTCCACCATCGACTCGGCGATCTGCAAGGCCGTCCAGGCTACTCAGGATCCTTCTGTTGCGCCGCGTCATGGCTAGGGTGCCTCGCCTGGATGAACTCCGCATCGTCGCTTATAATGCGGACAATCTGACCCATGATCTGAGGGAGCTCCAGCACTTCCTTACTGCCCATAACGTCGACATTTGCATGGTCAGTGAAACGTTCTTCAAACCCGACATCCGCAGCAATATTCCGAATTATTGCTGTTATCGCACGGACAGGCCGACTTGGGGTGGCGGCACTGCTCTCTTTGTCAAAAGCTGCATCCGGCACCACGCTGTCCGACCGCCTGCCACACAGTTCATCGAAGCGACGGCGGTCCTTGTGGAAACCCACGCCGGTCCGATCACGTTTATCGCCGTGTACCGGAGTCCGCGCCGAATCTTGGACCTGGCAGATGCTCAAGCTCTCCTCCGCCATCCTGGGAAGCTGTTCATTGCCGGCGATCTCAATTCCAAGCATGCCGCCTGGAATTCACTGCATTCTAACAACAGCGGCCGCCGACTCCTCCAGGCTCTCGAGGAAGCTAACGCCTATGCCTGCGGCCCTGAGGAGCCTACCTGCTACCCGTCGTCTGGCAGGCCGGATGTGCTTGACATCGCCATTACCAAGGGCCTCCCGCACTTCCTCGACGCTGAGGTGATCCACGAGCTCAACTCCAATCATCTGCCCGTCCTCTTTCGTCTGAGCGTCGCCCCGGAACATACCCCGGGCCGCCTGAACTTGCGCCGGACTAATTGGAATCGCTTCCGTGACCACGTGGACTACGCCGTCACCGCCATGGTCGCCGACGGGAACGTCGCTGAAGACTCCATTGACCACCTTACGGATGCCATCCATGATGCGCTGCATGCCTCCACCCCACCGCCGAGGCCTCCCACTCTTCGGACGCCTGATCTGCCGCCCCACCTCCTTGCTATGATCCGCACTCGCAACAGGTTGAACCGGGAATGGCGGATCACTCGGGATGTTGCCTTGAAGAGGAGGATCAATCAGCTACGTCGGGATATCAAGGCGGGGATTGCTGATCATCGTAACATGCTCTGGGCGAGCAAACTTCGGTCATTTACGCCAGATCCTTTCGGCTGGCAGTCCCTCCGGCAGCTGACGAACCGGCGTTCCCGCCTGCCGCCCCTCTCGGTCGATGGCCGGACGGCGTACAGCCCCGCCGACAAAGCAAACCTGCTAGCGGACGGGTTCGAGCGGAATTTTCGTCCCCTGGACGATCGGGTGGACCAGCAGCGTGTCGACACCATCCAAGGCGATGTCGCTGCCCTCCTTCGCTCCGCCGATATCGACGATGACGACCAAGTCCCCCGCATCACACCGGAGGAAGTCCTAGAAGGCGTCCGGCAACTCCCGGCATCGAAAGCTCCTGGCCAGGATGACGTCACGGGCCGGGTCCTGAAGCACCTCCCCTGGTCGGCGGTCGTCTACCTGGCGGCCTTCTTCAACTGGGTGCTTACATCTGCCGTCTATCCCCGGGCCTGGAAGCACTCCATTGTGGTCGCGGTGCCTAAACCGGGGAAAATCAGGACGTCGCCCACCAGTTATCGCCCTATCAGTCTGCTGCCGCATGTCAGCAAATTGTTCGAGCGCCTCCTCCTCCGACGGCTCCGGCACATCATCCAACGTCACGCCATCTTGCCGCCTGAGCAATTTGGCTTTCGGCCTGGGCACTCTACCGCTCAGCAGGTCCTTCGTGTCGTCGACTACATTACCACAGCCTTCAACCGGCGGGAGTTCTGTGGGGCTGTCTTCCTTGATGTACAGAAGGCATTCGACAGCGTTTGGCATGAGGGCCTGCTCTGGAAACTTCGCCACTTCGGCTTCCCGGTCCACCTGGTGAAGCTTCTCGCCTCCTATCTCCGGGACCGCACCTTTTCTGTTAAGGTGGGTGACGCGCTCTCCACGGTACGCCCCATTGCTGCGGGGGTTCCCCAGGGCTCTGTCCTTGGGCCCGTGTTGTATACCATCTTCACGTCTGACATTCCAACGGTGCCTCGTGTGGAGAAGGCCGTTTATGCGGACGACACGGTCATCTACTCTCGCAGCCGATGGGCCGAGGTCTTAGTCCCCCGACTACAGAGTGCCTGCGCCGCGCTGCAAGACTGGGCTGCCAAATGGCGTATTGGATTCAACCCTGCCAAGACGCACGCCATCGTTTTCACCTGGAAGAGGTCGATGCCCCGCCGCCAGCTGCGACTTTACGCTACCGACCTCCCTTGGCGAACGACGGTGAAATACCTTGGCGTCCTCCTGGACCAGAAGCTGACTTGGAGGCTCCATATCGAAGACGTCCGCGCTAAAATCAACTGCCGCCTGGGTGCTCTCTACCCTGTGTTGAACGAGCATTCTGCTTTATCTGTCGCGAATGGTCTCCTTATTTTCCGGCTTTACCTTCGCCCGATCTTCGATTACGCCTGTGAAGTCTGGGGCGGTGCGGCCCCCTCCTATCTTCATCGGCTGCAGACGCTACAGAACAAGATCCTGCGTAGAGTTTATCATGTTCCGGCGCGTTTCCCGCATCGTTACCTCCATGACGCCGCCGATGAGCTGGAGGTCGTGCAGCGCCATCGCGTCATCGCCCGTCGATTTTCTGATAAACTGGAGTCTTCCTTAAACCCCCTCATCAGGCGACTGGGGGAACCACACCAACAGCGCGGGCCGCATAGGCGACCCCTTGCACTGCTTGACCTTTAGGTCACCGGGGCCTCGCCCCCTTCCATTCATCTTTGGCACCTAGAAGTTACCATCTACTGTCCCACAAACACATCTGCTCAACACCAACATCCGGAAGCCCAGAACCTACCGTCCTAGTTGACCCCATGAAGAAGGAAATGCTAAGTAGTAAACCCTTCATTACATAGCTGCCTCGAAGAGCCAGCAGAATGTGGGCTGGAGCGCTTGCTACCGCCCAACGTCCGACAGCCTGTGCGGAGCAGCCCCAAACCTGCGCCACAACCGCCCGCGCCTTTCAAACCACCGAGGATGGGGCTACACACAGCCACACCACAGTCGCCAACCAGTCGCCACGGCAGCGCCGCAAACCACGGCCAAACTGCAGCTACCGCGCGCTACACCCTGGGTCGGCCCGCCGAGAATCGCCGCCCCCGCCCAAATGCCGCCCCCACAGCCCCAGCCGACGACCCGCCACAATGGCCAAACCTTCGGCAAAACTCCCACACCGTCGCCGCGGCAGCCCGGCCAGCGCGGCCGGCGCCACAGCCACACAAGCCGAGGCGTGCGGCGATGACGGCCGTGCAAACGCGCCTCCGCCGCCCCATCGCCTTCCGTCGCCCTCCCGCCGTTTCCCGATCGGCCCGCAGCCGTCGGGCCACATCGCGCGCCGTCCTCCTCCTCTCGCCCGCCAACATTCACAGCCGTTTCTCAACAATTGCCCGCCGCAAACGGACGCCGCCTGCGCAACAGGCGCCGCCGCCCCTCGCCGCTTCCGACCCAACCCCTCGACCGAGGCAAACCGCAATCCGAATCTACAGACCAACCCAATCTGCCGTCAAGCACACACGACAGCCGACCTTACACGTTACGCGTTACACATTACGTTTACACGTCTACGTTAGGTTAGGTTAGGTGGACGTGGGTTAGGTTAAGGGGACTTGGGTTAGGTTAAGCGTCAAACTTAGGTTAAGCATTCAAACACGTCAGGCGTCAGAGGTTAGGTTAGGTTAGGTTAGGTTAGGTTAGGTTAGGTTACACGTTAGGTTAAGGGGTCAGTGCTAGGTTAAGAAGCGTCAAACGTAGGTTAAAAAAAGCGTTCAAACGTGAGGCGTGAGCCGGACAGCTTACCTTACGTAGACGTTAGGGGCTCACAGGCTGAGCTCACCTCGCCACACCACAGGTTCGGTTCGGTTCGGTTCGGTTCGCTCGGCTCAGCGTAAAGCGCCGAGGTCAGGGTTACGTTCGTTCACCTTCGGGCGCCACACTTTCGGTTGAAAGGTCGCGACGGGACGACGTCGGCAGGCACGCCGCAAACGAACAAAAACGTACAGACGACGTCGGAAACCGCCGACAGACGGGGGAGCAGCACGACCACGACCAGACACCGAGCGCGAACGAGACACACGCGAACCACCCCCACCGGCCAAAGGGCACCACACAACAACCCAGAGCACCACGTGTCGACACCAGAGCAACCCGCCGCTCACGCGACATGGCTGGCACCGAAGGGCAACCGCCCGCAACTGCGCTTTCCGCGCCGGCCCGGATGCACGTCGTGCTACAACAACACCACTACCGTACACAGCCGCTGTTCACAACATCACTATCAATGGCGCGCCCGCGGCTCGCCGCCGTCGCAGTCGCAGCCCCAACGCCAGCACTTTTGCACCACCATTCACACGCACCGCAACACAGCTCGCCGACACAGCCGAACAAAACAAACACCACACAACAACAGCAACAACGCCGCCGCCTCTACTTGTGCCGGCGACCCACCCCGCCGATGGCGCACCTTTCGCCAGCCGGCAATCGACACACAACGCACCCACCCACCGGGGCCCAGTGCAAAAAAACACACAAAAACAAAAAAACAAAACAACACAAACGACACGGGAAGCGCACACCGCCACTTCGCGCGCACGCCACCAACCAGTCGTCGTCTCAAAATAACAAACACAAACAAAATAAACTAACAACTAGGGCAACACAAAACGAAAACGCCTCGCACGAACCGCCCACAAAAAGGACAAGCACACGCACAGCCTCTGCTGACGACCACGACGCAGCGGCACGCTGCTCCTGTCCCGCGCCCCGCGCCCCGCGCCCCACTCGATTCACAACTCACGCGACACCGTCAACGACGGGCTCGCTTCCCGCAACCTACCACCTTTCCGCCACGACGCACAGCCCCAGCCCCACCCGACGACGCCCGTGGCAACGACTGCACTTTCACCACCGCCTCCCCCTTCCCCCCCAAAACACACACACACAGCCAGCCAAAAACGCACTCGCGACCCACACATGCACGTGCATCGGCACACCCCAACCAGTCAACGTCGACAACCACACGCAAGGCTCGAAACGAAACCGGCGTCCTTCCACGTTGCCATCAAGCTACGCGACACAAGACACAAGGAACCAACACAACAGCCGGCCCCACTAATTCCCACTCTCACGCCGCAAAAAGCACACCGAAACCGCCAAACGCACGCACATTCCCCTTCGCACTGACACCACCGACCGGCTCGCTACCACACACCTCTCGGCAGCCGTTTCACGCCAATTCGCCACACCGCCCACACAGTCGACAAGCGCCCGCCCTGTACGGCACACGCAACGACGCAGCGCAGCAAAGGGCGCCCGCAACACATACCTCTCCGCCGCCCGACGCGCCAACCGCCACACCACACCGCCAGCCACTCGCAAATTGTGCACTGCCACCAGCCACACGTCCAACACGCCGCGCCGCCTCCGGCCACCCGCCAGGGGGCGCTCACGTCCGCGACAACAGCGCGGCCCGCCGGGCCGGGCCGGGCCGAACCGAACCGAACCGAGCCGCCGCTGCTCTGCACTCGGCACGGCCACACCCTGCTGCAGACCGGGCTCGTCCCTCTGTACGCGTCTGCCTGCGCATCAACACAACACGACCTTTTTTTTTTTTTCTCTCTACCGCCATCCCTTCTTCTCGCGTTTTACTCGTTGTTGCAGCAGCGGCGCACACCTACACATCCACAGCCCCAGCCGAGCCGGCCTCACCTCAGGGCCCGCCGCCAGCGTCTCCTCCTCGGGCACAGGTGCGGTGCTGTGGCCGCCCATCCAACCGCATTGCTGGCCGTCCAGCCACCAGGCGTTCCCACTGCCGCGAGCCACGCCGCGCACCGACCCTGCTGCAGAAAACGAAGCATAGCCAGAGACCGACCGATACACAAAGCAAGCCGTCGCCTCGCCTCTTGTCCTTCCTGCCTTCCTTCCGCCCCCGCCCTTCTCACACCACCGCCTCTCCACTTTCGCCCCCCCCCCTCCTTTTTTTTTTTTTTTTTTTTTTTTTTGTTTTCTTCTTTCTTTCTTTCTTTCTTTCTTTGGCCCTCTCTCCTTCCCGCCATGGCGGTTACGGCACCGCCTGCAGCGGCAGATTTTTTTGCGCCCACACGCCTACTCCTACCACCATTAACCTTGCCCTGCCCTGCCCTGCCCTGCCCTGCCCATCAACGTCGCAGTCGAACCGACGCTTGCCAACACACTGCCCACGTTCCTTTCTCTTTTCGGCCTACGCCCATTACGCGCCGCCGCCACAGCACCTTCCCTTCCCACAACACACCGACGTCATCACACGCACCCAAAACAGGGGCCACGACCGTGTTCCTCGCCCACTCCCATCCCGCACGGTACGCACATTCCCAACTACTACCGCGCACCCTCCCTTTCCAATCTGTGTGTCTCTGTGTCTGTGTCTGTGTCCTGTCCGCGCGTGACGCCTCTCAACATCCGCCGTCCCCCGTCCCGTTTTCGCCCCCATGCCGTCGTCGCGCCGCCTCCTCCCCGTCCACCGCCGCCCCTGTCCACCCCGCACCACACCATACACCGCTGCTTGTCCCGGCCGTTGCCACCAAAGGCGCCGACCGCAAACGCGCCACGCCGCAGCCCCCGTGCGTCTCGCGCTCGCTTGCATCTCCGTGCCGACGCTGCCTCTCTTCCCGCTCGCACTCGACCTCGACAACACAGTCTTTGGCTCCGCCACTGCGTGTTCCGGTGGTACGCACGCTGCAACACGTATGTATTCATTACCAGAGCGATGGCGAGGCATGACAGCATCTCTGTCTGACCAGAGAGTTCTTTATCGCTGCTAGTCGGCGCTTGGACCGCGCCAGACGACAGTGGTGGCACGCACCGGGTCGCCAGGAACAGTTGTTATATATATTGTAGCGCGAGTCGGGAGAGGTAGTAGTCGGTCGACAGTAGTAGCGGGTGGACGGTTGTACTGAGCGGGCGTCGGCGGCGTGCTCTGCTCGTCTCGCGACTCTGGTCACAGTTCGGGACGATGTATAGTATATTGTGTTATAATCAAAAGGTGGTGTGACGCTGCATTGCGCAAATCTGATAACGTATGTTCATTGTACTTATTTTGTTCAACAACAAAAGCCCCACTGTTACTTTTTTTCTAAAGTAACTTTTGTCTCTTAACGAAAAACATTCACTTTTTAAAGACTACTTCCTATGGCATTTCCCTCCAAGGAGTGCAATTATTTACCAGCCAGCACTCATTCATTGCACACAGCTGTGTAAGGGGTATCTACAATTGAGGAGCGGATATAAATGCAATTTTTTTTGTTTTTTTTTTTTTTTTGTGTGTGTTGTAACCTCCCAGCAAAATTTAAAATAATGGACAATGTTATTTACGGATGCTAATGGACATTGCGCTAATTGTAACCTCGCCCACAATGAGAGGTATTGAAAATGGCAACAAAAATGTGAAATTCGCAATCTGACTCAAATATAAAGTCTTCACACAACATTTACAAAAGTCCGTTCAGTGACAAGAAACTTCAATTAAACCGAAGTATCGGTCTTTGGCCCTGTGCAAAACAATCAGAATTAAAGTCTTACCTCCGAATAAATGGATGTCACATTTCTGCTCTGGTTGTTGCGCAGCGCTTGGAGGAACTGCATTGCAAATAATAATATTCTCTTTTTTTGTGATTTTAGTGACATTTTTCTTCAAAGAAGTGGAATGAAATGTGAAGTGCAACGAACTCTTTAGTTCAATAAAAAATTAAATGTTTGAAAAATGCTTTTGAAATAAAAATTATTATTGGGGAACTTGTTGGAGAATAATTACAATAAATACAATTTTTCATCATCTAATGATTATATTAATTAACAGTATACCTTATTCACCATCTTGACCAGTGTTGCCGACCGCCTACATCACACAACCGCACTCGGCTGCTACTACTGACCGACCGCTCTGCATGACGACTATTAGCGTACTGCGCGCGACGACTACTGACAGAGTACAGCCCTCAACTACACAGAGCTACGGACTCGCAACGACTGACTGACTGACTGAGAACCGCTCGCAACACTCGCGCAGTCCAGCGCAAACTCTCTGGTCACAGATGCTACAATGTCTCGCCATCGCTACTATGTTACATACGTGTTTCAGTGTCTTTTTCATTGGGGGTAACGATCTTTGGCTCTTTTTATTCTGAATACAGGGCCAAAGGTCAACGCTGCTGCCCTTATACAATTTATCAGGTTTCATTATGTCTGTTGCAATGTTACATACGGTTCACTCTTTCATTAATATTATCGTTGGGTTTGTTTTGTAGGGACGTTAACATTCTGGCACATTTTTATTATCATCGGACTCTCTGCTATTTGTGCAGGGAGGTTATACCTGGGTCCATTTCCATTTCCATTTACATTTTAATATTGATAGACTTTTTGTTTTCTTTTTTGTTTCTTGTTGTTTTTCCTTCTTTTTTTTTTGTTTTGTTTTTCCCGCTCTCACCACCACCGCCGCATCACGCCTTCCGTTTTCTTGGTTTCTTTTCTGTTCTTCAACATCACCGCGCCCCATTTCCACACCACAGCCATCAGCCTCCAAGACGGGCGGGCGCAGTGTGCCATTTCCGGCGCACAAGCACACCCGTACGGTACTCTCCTCGCCCCCACGCCACCAACAACACAGCGACCACGCGGCTTTCAGGCATGGCACGGCACGGCACGGCACCGGCGAAATGCGCCGCCCCCGCCCCTCCGCGCATCCGTCCGTCTCGCCACGTTCACTGACAGCCGCGTCTGCGGCTACACCACGACAACCACAACACAACACCGCTCCCCTCCCTGGCAACTCACATTGTTTTTCTCCTCCTCTTTTGCACAAACCACAACGCCGAGCACAGGCGCAAGCCACCCACACCGCGCCCCTCCCCGTCCCGTCTTTGGCCGCCGCTCCTCGTTTCCTCGTTTGCCCCCTCCCATCTCCCGAAATGCCATGCCAGCAGCGTTACGCATGCCCCTCCCCTGTCCACACAACACTACCGCCAAACGAACAGCCTTCCGGGCCACATGCAGGGCACGCCCACCTCCAAACACTGCCAATTCACGGACGCACACACACACACACACACACACACACTCACTTTCTCGACACCTTTCTGTACGGAGGGTGCGTCATCTCGACCGTGACAGAGTGACTGCAACTATCGACGATCCATTTCCCCCCACTGGTAAAACATGTCCACTAACACCTACATACATCATTCAAGTACACAGACAATAGCATACACACAATGGGAGGGCACACGAACATGGACGGCACGGCACTGTCATACACTCTTCCTCAGAACCATATCAACAAACGTTACGTACATCCGGGAAAGCGAAAGCGAACGCGAAAGCAAAAGCAAAGGCAAAGCCCAATGCAGCCGTCAAAGGTAACGTTCACCACGGCAGACACTTGCAGCCGCGCCGCCGTTAAACGCATTTCAGTGCGGCTCCAATACGCCTCCGACACGGGAACGTTCCGTTGCTCTACGAATGCGTTTCTCCCCTTTTTCCCTTCCTCTCTCTTTTGCCCCCCCTCCTTGCACTCTTGCCTCATTCCTCACGTTCTGCCCAGACATTCGACCGATCAAAGTCAACCTTTCGTTACCGTTCTCAGCGCGACGGTGTACAACAGTATGACGGGTGTGCCCAAGACTTCGGTTCAGTTGCGTGACGCCGGTCTATCGCGCCGATCGACAGTTACTCAGGGGGCGACGGATCGGACCACGTCACCGACACACAAAACACTTTCAAACAAACAAATACATACCGGATGGACACAGACAAACACGTGTACAGACATTCGCCAAACAAACGACCGCCGCCGCCGCCGCCGTCGTCGTCGTCTAGCGTCGCGCTTACTGTACTGCACTGGACACGCGTGCATCTTGAATGACGACATCGGTGTGCGTGCGTCGTACGCAATCAGTCAGACACGGCTATCAAACATCAGAGTCGAATGGTACATCATCGTGCGTGTCGCCGTACACGTACAGTACAATACAACAACAATGCGTCTTAATGGCACGTTCATTTCAACGTCACTCACACACCTCCACGCTGCAGTTACGTCGCACCATTGTCAAACTCGGCGTACAGCAAAGGGAATAGTGGGCGGCAAAAAAAACCAAACAAAAACATTTCACATTTCACCCTCGCCATGTATGATGTGCAAAAAAACAAACCCGCAAACGGCCGTCGTTACGGTGACACAAAAGTCGCCGATCGCACTGTCCCCCCTCGCAGACAGGTAACACACACACACACCAACACCAATGGGTCAAAACCACTCACTCCAACGAGGCGTGCCACCATTCCACGCCACGGCGACCAACCTCGTGGCCGTACCCCGCAACACGCTTTGACGCGCGCCCCCACCCACAATCAAAATGCACACATACATCACAGCCGTCCACACAAACAACAACAACAATTCCGCCCTTCCCGCAAAAGGCAAGTTGGTGGCCCTGAAAAGGGCCGTTTTGCCGCTCTCGCAACGGAGGAGCCTTCTCCATCCTTCCTTCCATTCCAGAGCCACCTCCTTACTTGGAGCTCGTGTACTTGGTCACCGCCTTCGTGCCCTCGCTCACGGCGTGCTTGGCCAGCTCGCCAGGCAGCAACAGCCGCACAGCGGTCTGGATCTCGCGGGACGTGATGGTCGAGCGCTTGTTGTAGTGCGCCAGGCGAGAAGCCTCGGCCGCAATGCGCTCGAAAATGTCGTTCACGAAGCTGTTCATGATGCTCATCGCCTTCGACGAGATGCCCGTGTCAGGGTGCACCTGCTTCAGCACCTTGTAGATGTAGATGGCATAGCTCTCCTTCCTCTTGCGCTTCTTCTTCTTGTCGCCCTTCGAAATGTTCTTCTGCGCCTTGCCAGCCTTCTTGGCGGCCTTCCCGCTAGTCTTGGGCGGCATCTCGAACCAACGTACGGCAGCAGCAACACCAGTAGCAAGCGCTCCGCTCTAGTCAGCGTCTCCCCACACAGTGGCACCCGCCGCCAGCCGCCGCCGCACCTTTACCAGCTCGCCCTGTTGCGGCCGCCGACCAATGGGGCGCGCGCGCAACCGGCCGCCGCACCCGAGCCCATAAAGCACCCCCACCCCGGCTGCGGAGTTGAGCTAATCGCTGCACGTAAGCGCTAGCTCTCCAGCATGTACAGACGTAGCGGAAAGGGAGGCAAAGCTGCTGCCCTGCTGCAATTGCTGGGCCTCGTGCTCGGCGCATCAGAAGACGGGAAGCGCACGAAGACGGCGGAGCGGAAGGAGCAGTGTTTCCGCTGCCAAAAACTTGGCCATGTTGCCAAGTACTGCCGCAATGCAGTGGCGTGTTTTCGTTGTGCGCAAGCACACGATTCGCGCCACTGCGCCAAGAAAGACGCCACACGCTGCTGCGCCAATTGTGGCGGCCCTCATGCGGCGAATTACCGCGGCTGCAGCTACATCAAGAGCTGGAGTCGCGATGACAAAGTCGGGCGGAGACACAAGATCACTAAGAAGGCGGACACAGCCGAGGCCGTTGCGTCCTCGCCACCCCCCGCCTCTAGCGGATCTGTGGTGGCTGATGACGTGGCTGTACCACCGGACGCGGTCAGCGAGGCGTGCGCCAGGGTCCGCGCCGCCGCCGACGAAGAAATTGCTGCCCTCAAAGCCGCAATGGCGGAAGAGAGGGCAACACTCCAAGCCGAGCTGGCCGAGGCTCGGCTGCTGGTGCACAGTCTCCGTGATGCACTGGCCAGCCAGCCCCTCCCAGCACAGAAGAAGGACGCCGACACGCAGACTGCCGCCCCCGTGGAACCTGTAGTAATACAGGAAGCTACGAGGGTGGAAAAACAAGACGCAGCCGCACAGACGATAGTCGTGGCTGAGACCATGGCAACCCAAACCATCATGGAGGAGGCTCCTTGCCCCCTCTCAAAGACGCAGTTGCAGAAGGTAGTGTCCATTCACTTGGACACTCTCAGGTCCTACAACGCCCGCCCTCCTCTCACGCCTGTCCAGTGGGAAGCTCTCTTCGTTTCAATAGAAAAACAAGAGCAACAAGAAGACTACGCAAGCCAGGAACAAGGGGCGAGGACCGCTGAAGACGCCGACTGGGAGGATGTGACACATCCTAAAGTGTCACAAGCAGACAATCACCACAACAAGAAGAAGAAGAAGGACAAGAAGAGATACCCAGACGCCAGAAGGACCTAGAAGACTCCTTTCCTCACTGTGTCCGGCACCCATCACCATCATCTTCATCATCATTAAATATCCGTTCTGTCAGTCGCCGACTGACAGTACCAGGCGTCGACAGGGCCAGTTAAGTAATGGCCCCTAGCCGATGCATACTTGTCAAATTCACGTGACCAACCGCCTGTCTCCGACAGGCAATTCACATGAACCCAAATACGCACAACCGTCCCAGTTATTCCCAAAGTCCCAGCATACCTCAACCCATCTCAGTGGAGTAAATGTCTAACGACAACAAACTCCCCCTTAACATCCTCAAGAAGAGGAATTCAAGTGCGAAGAGAGAGAGAGAGGCTGCGCCGGCACGCACTCCGCTGCTCGACTCGCTGCCGCTCGCACCGGTCGTTTTCGTTTCCGTTTCGTGTGCACCGTCGCTAGCCCATCGCCATGTCCGGACGCGGAAAGGGAGGCAAAGTCAAGGGCAAGTCAAAGTCCCGCTCAAGCAGGGCCGGGCTCCAGTTCCCGGTCGGCAGAATCCACCGCCTCCTGCGCAAGGGAAACTACGCAGAGCGCGTCGGCGCCGGGGCGCCCGTCTACCTCGCCGCCGTCATGGAGTACCTCGCGGCTGAGGTGCTCGAGCTGGCCGGAAACGCGGCCCGCGACAACAAGAAGACGCGCATCATCCCGCGCCACCTGCAGCTTGCCATCCGCAACGACGAGGAGCTCAACAAGCTCCTGTCGGGCGTCACCATCGCACAGGGTGGTGTCCTGCCCAACATCCAGGCCGTCCTGCTGCCAAAGAAGACCGAGAAGAAGGCCTAAAGGAGGCCAGGCAATCGCAGCGCCGCGTGCTCCCCTGCACGCAACGCGCTTTGCCGGCTCGGCTCGGCCCACAACAATCGGCCCTTTTCAGGGCCACCACACAAACCTACGTCCAAAGCAAAATTTCAGTCGTCCTCGCCGCACCTTGTTTTGTTTTTTAACTTTGCACTGTCACAGCACAGCCGCCGCCGGCGCACGTCCGCCATCTTGTCGTCCACACAGCCCGTGTGGCCCAACACACACACACACACACACACACACACACATTTTGCACGGTCGCAGTCGCCTTCCAAACGACAACGGCAGCAATAATGACCATTGTTAAAGGGAGGCGTGTCGACACACCGCCCTCCACTCCCGCGCGCAACGGCCGTCGACACGAACGAAACAGCTGATCCGGCCGCCTATGCCCACACGCCTTGCCTCGGAAACCCCAACGCCGCCGCAAACAAACACACAGAGCCAAACCACGCAAGCAAATAATCACCGCCTCTCGCACAACAACACACAGCCCGCCATCTCCGTCGCGATCGATACAAAGACACACAAACGAAGCAGCTCCACACACAGCCAGCCACATGACACGTTTCCTTTCCTTCTCCCCTCCCAGTCACATCACGTCGCTCAAACGGAAAGAAAGAAACAAACAAACAACACAGCGCACACACGCAGCAACAACACAGACTCTTTCGCACTTTTCAACTTCCGAACAGTGTGGTGGCCCTGAAAAGGGCCGTTTTCTAGTCTCTCCCACCCACAAGCACGGCCGCGGGAAGGCCAGCGCCCGCTGCGACGCAGCCTAACCGCCGAAACCGTACAGGGTGCGCCCCTGCCTCTTCAGGGCGTACACCACGTCCATGGCCGTCACAGTCTTGCGCTTGGCGTGCTCAGTGTACGTCACCGCGTCGCGGATCACGTTCTCCAGGAACACCTTCAGCACCCCGCGGGTCTCCTCGTAGATCAGACCAGAGATGCGCTTCACGCCGCCCCTGCGAGCCAGGCGGCGGATGGCGGGCTTCGTGATGCCCTGGATGTTGTCGCGCAACACCTTGCGGTGCCGCTTGGCGCCACCCTTGCCGAGCCCCTTTCCTCCCTTGCCGCGGCCTGTCATCCTTCCTCGGGCAAAGCAAAACGTGCACAAACAGCAGCTGCAGCGGCTGGCGAGTCGGCTACGGTCTGCGCCCAGCGCGCCCGCCGCCCCCCTATATAGACTCTGGCCCGCCCTCCCCCCACCACGCGCAACCGAGGGCATATAAGCGCAGCACGGAGGCGCGCGGGCCCGTTGTCAAGGCAGCACCGGACGCCGCGCCGCACCTAACCTCCACGCACGCCGCTCCGCTACCGCTACCGCCATGGCCCGCACAAAGCAAACGGCCCGCAAGTCCACCGGCGGAAAGGCGCCGCGCAAACAGCTCGCCACCAAGGCGGCGAGGAAGAGCGCGCCCGCCACCGGAGGCGTCAAGAAGCCCCACCGCTACAGGCCGGGCACCGTCGCCCTGCGAGAAATCAGGCGCTACCAGAAGAGCACAGAGCTGCTCATCCGCAAGCTGCCATTCCAGCGCCTAGTGCGCGAGATCGCCCAGGACTTCAAGACCGACCTGCGCTTCCAGAGCTCCGCAGTCATGGCCCTGCAGGAGGCCAGCGAGGCCTACCTCGTCGGCCTCTTCGAACACACCAACCTGTGCGCAATCCACGCCAAGCGCGTC
This sequence comes from Schistocerca americana, assembly GCF_021461395.2. Classification (NCBI taxonomy): domain Eukaryota; kingdom Metazoa; phylum Arthropoda; class Insecta; order Orthoptera; family Acrididae; genus Schistocerca; species Schistocerca americana. The sequence goes on along the minus strand of NC_060126.1, from coordinate 74,642,301 downwards.
ACCATCATGCCCAAGGACATCCAGCTCGCGCGCCGCATCCGCGGCGAGCGCGCCTAAACCGCGCCGCGGCACCGCACCGCACAAACAAAAACGGCCCTTTTCAGGGCCACTAACATCTCTCCGTCGCGAGCAAACTTTGTCGGTCGCCTGCCTCTCGCCCCGCAACCCAAAAACAAAAACCACCACTTCCCGTCCGTCCGCCACACCCGCTCACTCTGCCTGCCTGCCTGCCTGCTAGCAGCGCGCAACAATCACACATCATCCCTCCCCGGCGCTCAAAGCGCACAATACCCAACGGCCGTCTGGCGTGAGGTCAGTCGCTTGACGGCGCGTTTCGGCGCGGGCCCGCCCGTTGCCGGCGCGCCGTAAGGCACGGAGGCTCGCACTGGGGCGTATCGCTTTCCAGTCGGGCGTGCCGCGGCAGTCCTCACTTGGGGAAGTGAAGCGTCTCTTACAGCCTCTCCTTCCCAAGTGGCTCTTTCCGCCTTCCCGTGGTGCCAGACGTCAAGCTCGGCATTCTGCCTTGCGTCAAAAGGGAGAGCTGCGACCCAACCCGATGCGAAAGCGAAGGGTGCGTGGCACAGGGGGAGCTGTGTCGAGGGACCGAACACCAGTCCCTTTCTGTTCGCAGGGCACAGACCAGCAGGTGCTCTGCATGCCGGCGACCTCGTTTGTCGGCGTGGGATCGCGGCGCGAGTCGGCAAGGGTGCTTCGCCGCGCCCCTGGGTAACCGGGGCGTGTTCTGCCAAACCCAGGAGGTGGTGACATCGCCTGGGCTAGGTTAGATGGGCCCAGACCGCCGAACGACTGGGGGACCGACCCACCACCTGAGTAGGAGTGGGTCTTTGGCCTTCAGGTGGAAACTCGGGCTAGTAGGCGGCGAAGGGCGAGGGGTGCATCCGCCTCTCCGGAGTGCGGGGTGCACTTGCCGAGGAGCGTCGAGTGAAATCGTCGACGACGAGGCCTTCGACGGGGACCAGTGCGCTGGCAACGGCGCGTTGAACCCTGCAGCTCAGGAGTGCCCTTGACCTAGGGGCGAGGTCGGTGGGCGAGCTGCAACAGTCCCCCCCCATGCCAGAGGAGCCGGTCCGGGGTAGGAGACGGGCTCCCATCTTTTTATCACTCGTTACTCACTATGGCGACAATAGAAGCGAGTGATTCTTGTGCGACCAAACGCGCTTCAGCTCCGCCTGATCCCTCTCCCCAGGACGAGATGGGACAGGTAGAAGGTGAATCAGTCACACAGAGACATGGTAGAATCTCACTGCTCTTAGAGCAGAACGTTAAAAATGGGAAAATAAGCCAAGCGGCCTTAACAATCATTAAAAACGAACTTACTGCATGGGCCATCGCCCACGCAAAATTAGAGGGCAGAGTGGAAGAACTAGAAAAAGAGAATAGCAGATTAAGGAACCAACCAACCAAGACATGGGCGGCGGTAGCGGCGCAGGCGCCAACCAAGCCGCACACAACAAAAGAAAGCATTGACAAAGCAACCAAAAGAACAGACACTGCGGTCTTTCTCAGGTCACTCCCTGGGCAAGACACCAGTGTGAAGAAAATACAAGAGCTGTTCACTAAAACTATAAACCCGGCCAAAGACAAAATCAAAATAAAACGAATCAAACCCAGTAGAAACTCAGTAATAGTAGAAGTAGCATCAGAAGAGGACAAAGATAAAATATTGAATAATCAAAAATTAAGCTCACTAGTCAAGTGCGAACCACCTAAGAAAAGGAATCCCCTAGTAATTCTCTATGATGTACCCACTATCATGACAGATGACGAACTGACGAATACTATAAAAGAACAGAATTTTGACGACATAAATGAGGAGGAATTCCGAAAAAGTTTTAAATTGAGATTTAAGACGGGGCCTCGGGGGCGTGATGTGGTGCATCACGTAGCTGAGGTCACGGCACCCATGTGGAGAAAAATCACGGCAATGGGCAGATTATACATAGGTTTCCACTCCATCAACGTCAGAGATTATATCGTGGTACCTCGATGCCACAACTGTGGTGACCTGGATCACATCCTAAGGCTGTGCACCAGGGAATCGGCTTGCACTAAGTGTGGCACAAGTGGACACAACCGCAAAGACTGCAAAGCAGCTGCGGTCTGCGTCCCGTGCAAAAACCGAGGGAAGAAGTCGTGTGGAGCCTCGGGGCGAAGCTGCCCAACATACAGAATGTTGGAACAACGACTTATTTCGAAAATCGATTATGGCTGATCAAAGCCCACCAAATAGGATGCCAAAACATAAATCCCCAAGTAAGAGGAGGCGGGACGCTATGAGGGCATCTAAGTTCAAGAACTTCCTAGTGGCGCTTTCAAGTGCAACTAAGATAGAAATAGTAGACAAGGCCATACAAACGGAGCCCTATATGATAGATAAAAATATACAAACAGATCCTCCAGTAATGAACATAGATCCCGCCCCTCGACGACGGGAAACAAAGCCGACATTCCATCCAAAGCGGCAAGAGCATCCTAGGACAGAAATATCAGACATAAAATCTAGAGAAAAACCCGTTCAAGACAGTGCTGTCACTAGCACAAGCTCGAAGCCCACATTGCAGGACACTCCTGTGGTCAGATTGCCACCCGTGGACCCGGTAAGGGTATATCCCAATATCGAGTACACGATGCAACTGGCCAGATTGGAAGAGCCGATTATCCTGGCCACTGCCTTACGGCATGTGGTCCGTGTAGGACACGAAGAGGGAAGAAAGGTAACCTTCTCAGTAATGGAGGCTGTAGATAGAATACAGCTCAAGTCAGTGAATCTCCCCACTGATTTCGGAGCCCTGCGGGACTTACTGAAAAAAGTTTTTGAGCGACGTGGGGAAAAGTTTGACCTTCAGGACATTTACGTACAGGCCGTACTGGCAAATGGACGAATTGCTTTCGACTGGAGTAAGACCTGGCCGGACGACCATATGCACACATATTTTCCATGACAACAGAAATAACAATTGGACAACTGAACACGCATAACAGCCGACTTGTTATGCAGGAGCTCCGTAAAGAGGTGGAGGAGAGGAGACTAGACGTGCTCTGTCTACAGGAGCCGTACTCCCAAGCTGGAAAAATAGCTTTTGCTGCTACAACTTGGCAGATTGTCAGCGGAAATGAGGATCCTAGAGCAGCGATAGTAATAACAAATAAACTCCTGAGGACAACTACGCTTGCACAATTCGCAACTCGTCACTGCAACGTCGTGGAGCTCCAATCACCAATGGGAGTAATTATACTCATAAACATGTATTTTCAATATGGAGATGAAATAGAAGAACACCTGCAACATCTGACAAGAGTCACCACGGCGTTGCGGGGACGAAAAATAATAATAACAGCTGACATCAACGCAAAATCCCCCCTATGGTACAGCGGCACCAGAGACGCGAATGGTGATAAAGTGGAGGACTTTCTAATGGCCTCACAGCTCGTGGTAGCAAACAAGCCGGGTAATCCTCCTACCTACACAGCAGGGGGAGGACAAGGCACGAATATAGACGTTACCCTTACGTCACACAATGCAGCCAATCTAATAAGGAATTGGACAGTTATAAGTAATGCCACCACGAGCGACCACAACTTAATAACCTTCACCTTAAGTGAAAGAGAGTGCCGCTGGGCCATGGGGTGGGAGGTGCAGTATAATTATAATAAAGCAAACTGGGAACTTTTAGCGAGGGAGTGCGACATTCCTGCATTACCAGAAGGTGATGGACATGAAGACATAGACATAGACAAAAGAGCCGAGGAACTGGTGGCCGCAGTACATAGAGCGGTGAGGGCTGCCGTACCAACCAGGAGGAAGGCCGTGGCGGCCTCGCCAGCACCATGGTCGCCCGAATTAGAGGAGTTACGTCAGTCTGTCAGAAGGCTAAGAAGAAACTACCAGCGCAGTGTCGTCTGGCTGGAGAGACAAAGATGGCAGTTACGATACAGGGAGGCAAAGCAAAGTTTCCAGAAGGAATTACGCGAGGTGAGACTACGTAGCTGGGAAAGCTATGTGCTGAACCAGTTAGCCTTAGATCCGTGGGGTCTCCCTTATAAATTGGTACGGGAAAAAATCCGCTCTCCCCTGGAGCTATCAACTGTCAGGCGAGGGGACGGGATGACGGAGTCTTGGCAGGAAACTGCTGAGGTCCTTCTCCAGTCCCTGTTGCCTGACGATAATGCGGATGGGGAAACTGAAGACCAAAAGCAACTGCGTGATGCATATTTAATGGATTACAACAACAACACGGCAGTCTACCCATTCTCGGAAGAGGAGGTGGCTGCGCAAATAAAATCCCTCAAAAGAGGGAAAGCTCCAGGACCAGACGGCATTGTGGCTGAGGTGGTGCAATTTCTGGCACCCCAGTTGGTCGCACCGCTAACTCACCTCTTCAATGAATGCCTCCAACAAAGAAAGTTTCCCAAGAAGTGGAAAACCGCTAACGTAATTATAATTAAAAAAGGACCAGAGAAAGATCCAACTGAAGTCAAATCCTACAGACCAATATGTCTATTAGACCTATTTGGGAAGCTCTTGGAGAAACTGCTGGCTGACAGATTGACGGCTCACCGGATACTGTGGGGGATGAGCAGCAGGCAGTTCGGCTTCAGGCCGGGGCGGTCGGCATCTGATGCCATCGCTCTGGCGGCCGAGGTCTGCGGTTCGACCCCGCATAAGTATGTCGTCGGCATCATGGTGGACATCAGTGGCGCCTTTGACAACCTGTGGTGGCCTTCGCTCTTCTCCTGTTTACGGGAGAAAGAGTGTCCAGGGCCGCTATATGGGTGTCTGAGGAGCTATTGTAAGGATAGGGAGGTTTGGCTATCATCCCCTAGCGGAAGGATCGGAAAAGTAATTACTAAGGGGTGTCCCCAAGGTTCCGTATTGGGGCCTCTGTTCTGGGACGTGCATATGGAACCCTTACTAGACGAACTGCAACAGAGTGAAGAAGTGCTAGAGGTGATAGCCTACGCAGATGACCTCCTCCTGCTGGTCGGTGGTCATAGCCGAGAGAACATAGAACAGAAAATTGAAAGGGCAATTGACAGACTGCACCAATGGTGCCTCAAAACGAAAATGAAAGTTTCTCCGACTAAGTCTACTTATCTATTACTAAAAGGTCAGCTTATTAGAAATCCTACAGTGAGAATTGATGGCTCACCAGTTCTTCGGCGACGTGAGGCGCGATATTTGGGAGTCATAATCGACGAGAGATGGAACTTTGGAAAACACATAGAAACCGTAACACAGAAAGCCTTACAGTTATTAAACAATCTCATTTCCATTGGTCATAAACGATTTCATCTCCCCCCTCACCTCATCAAACTTTATCATAATAGCATCCTGACATCAGTAGTGGGTTACGGCTCGGGAGTCTGGGCGCACAGGCTCACGCGGGTCGTGCCCGCCATGATAGTGAGAAGAGTCCAGAGAAATATGATATTAAGATCAGTAGGGGCCTACAGGACATCACCAGGGGGAGCTCTGTTAGTTATAATGGGGCTCTGCCCGTTAGATATCAAAATAAGAGAACAAGCCGCATGGTATTGGGCGAAAAAGGGTGATGGAGGAAAAATAACAGATATTATGGGTGTGAGAGTAGAGGATAAGAGGGAGATAAGAAACAGAGGGGAGGAACTGTGGCAGAGGAACTGGGAGGAAGATGAAACGGGGAGAAGAACATTCCAGTTTCTACCTAATGTTAAAGAACGCGGGACCATGGATTATTTCGAACCCACACGAGGACTCATCCACTTTCTCACTGGTCATGGACCCTATCCGACATACTTATGTCGGTTTGGGAAAAGGGCAACCCCCGAGTGCGACTGTGGCGCAGCGGAAGGAACTCCCGAACATGTGGTTTTCGAGTGCCCTCTCTTTAACGACGTGGCGACAACATATAGAGATAGACTTCCACACAACGTGACATACGACCTTCTAAGACAGGAAGACACTTTTCAGACCTTGAATGCTCTGGCAGAAGAGGTATCACGGAAAGTTCTAATAGAGTACCTCAGGGATCAAGAGTAAATATCAAATTTTCAACCAACCAACTGATTAAGACCTGATCCCAATCCCATACCGCCTGTGCGTGGAATGGCCGATTGCATCAGTTGGAAACCGCCATGTACGGGATTAGGGGGATGGGATCAATCACACCAACTATGACAATGCACCAATTATGACGTAGGTTAAGTTAGTAGAGTAGGACGTAGACTAGAATACTAACATAGGAAACTGCAGCGATTACTAACCTTGGCCAGCCCAGTGCCAGGGGCACGCTCCTCGGGGTTAGCTCGGGGAGCCAGGCCTTTCAAAGTAGGTTTGTACTTACTGGCACACCTGTGACGCTGCAGTTAGTAGTCATTCTTAGTTTAGAAGTAGGTTAAATTAACTGCCCATTGCTACCATAGGAAGTTAACACTAGATCAGGAACTTAACAAGTAGTAGTTCACTAACACAAATTGTAGAAAATTATAGTGTCCATAGTTACCATAGAAATTCAACATTAGCTTAGGAACTTATATGTAGCGCACTAACACAAATTGTAATATTAGCTGCAAAAATATTCTTCTGATTATGTAACAATTACGGCCCACTAATCATATCAGGAGGTGGGCTAAATATGTATAATTAATATTGTTGTTAATAAAGAATTTTTTTTTTTTTTTTAAAAAAAAAAAAATACCCAACGGCCGACGTCACACCGCACGGGTGGCTGGCTGGCCGGCCGCCGCTTTCGTTTCGAAAACAAAAAAACCCGCACTCCACTCCGACGGCCAACGGCCAGGCAGGCGCGCTCGCTCGCTCTACACGCCACCGAAATCCCCGCCGACTCCTTCCACATCTCAACGTGCCCCCCGTTGCAAAACATAACACACACACACACAAAGGAACAAAACAAAACAGAGACCAGACACGACTCGACAAGACAGACATCCGAGAAGAACGAACGCAGGCAAGCCAACCAACGTATTCAAACAAAACAACGTGACAGAAAACCAACCGTCGGCCGCCGCCACAAACACGGCGACAATCAACCACGACAACAACACCGCTTACCGCTACCGCCGCCCACACCCGCCACCGACCCCCGCAATCCAACCACCACGGCACGCAAACAGCATCCCCACGGGCATACAGAAACGCCAGACAGACACCCACACCAAACGCAACACGACAATCAAAACCTTCCCCGACGTGCTTTGATGGCCCTGAGAAGGGCCGTTTTGGGCCGCGCGTCTCTTGCGCGCCACTAGACGACGACGGGGGGTGGGGACGACGGAGTCAAGCGCCAAACCCTTCCTTTCCCATCTCTTTCTCCTCTACTCTACTTCTTCTTCTTGGGCGAAGCCTTCGCCTTAGACGGCGTCGTCGCCTTCTTCGGGCGCGGCGCCTTCGGCTTCTTCGTCGGAACCTTGGCGGCCTTCTTCGCCTTCGACGGCGACTTGGCCTTGGCCGGCTTGGCCGCAGCCGCCTTCTTCGCACCCGCGGGAGCGGCCGACGCCGCAGACACCTTCTTGGCGGCGCCCGCCTTCCGACCGGTCGCCGCCTTCACGCCACCAGCCTTCTTTGCGCCGGCCGCACGGGCGCCCTTCTTCTCCTTGCTGGCCGGAGCGGCGCGCTTCTTCTTGGCACCGCCAGCACGAGCCTTGCCGCCCTCGGCCGCCCCCCGCCGCCGGCGCCGGCAAGCTTGAACGAGCCGGACGCGCCCTTCCCCTTCGTCTGCACCAGCTCGCCCGCCACGACGGCCGACTTGAGGTACTTCTTGATAAACGGCGCCAGCTTCTCCGCGTCCAGCTTGTAGTGCGCGGCTATGTACTTCTTGATCGCCTGCAGCGACGACCCGCCGCGCTCCTTCAGACTCTTGATGGCGGCCGTCACCATCTCAGAGGTGCGCGGGTGCGCAGGCTTGGCGCGCGGCTTCTTCGCAGACGACGCAGACTTGGCCTTCTTCGTAGTGCCGGTGGCGGCGGGTGCCGCAGCAGTCTCGTTCGTAGCCGCCTGATCTGCCATTTCGACGACGCGCGTAACACACAGCGAGAGCGAGCGGGACGGCAGGCACGCAAGCACAGCACAGCAGCAGAGCAGAGAATCACAAGGCCCAGCCAGTGTCGCGGGCGGGCGCGGACGGCCGAGAGAGCGGCCGCCACTCTGCGCGCCGCCGCGCCGCGCCTCCCACGCTTGCTACCACTCGAAATCGTGATGTCGGAAGGGGAGGATGTGCGATTGCGTGCTCGTGAGTCTGGTGCTCATGCACCAGGAACACCTGTGCCGGCCGGCCGCGGTTTGACGGGGCTTGCTCCGTCGACCGCCCCGCCATCAGCCGGCACGTCTACGATGACCCGACCCGGCGCGAGGGGAAGTATTAGTACCCTCGCGTCGGAGATGAATATGGACCATGATATGGATTTTACTCCGGACCTACCTGAGGACGACGAACCCGCCGAGACTCCTACAGCCTCGAGAGAAGCGAAAAACCACCGACGAGGGGACCGTAGCCATTCTACAGACGGCCGCGAAGACCACGGCAGCACAGCCGCAGCGGACTTCCAGATTCCGCCACGGAAGAAGCAGGCGCGGCATCAACAGCTCATAGTGGCCAGAGAACTTGATGTAACTAACCGGTATGAGCCCCTAAGAGGGACGGGAGTGTCACTAGACGCCGCAAATGATGATTTAGTGGAGAAACAGCGACAGAGAGATGAACAACAGCGGCGGCAAAACACGCCTGCAGATCCCGAAAATGACCATGACATGGAAGCAGATGCTCCACCAGTACCACCTGCAGGACCCAAGAGGATTCCGCCGATAACTCTGCGGTACAAGGAGTCTTACAAGCAGCTGCACACGTGGCTCAAGACGAACTGTAAGGCGACATTTACAGTGCGACAGACGGGCGGAGAGACGTTGAAACTGCTATTAAACACAACTGAAGACTATGTTAACGTCGTGGGAAAGCTTGGGGAAGAAGGGATTCCCATGTACACGACGCCAGCGGTCCGGCCACCTACGATAAAGACGCTGATAAAGGGAATACCGATGACTGTGACACACGCAGAACTTAAAGAAGAGTTAGAAGAGTTGGGATATGTTGCTACAGTGATCGAGAATCACAAGATGCCGGGAACTAATCAACTCACAGGGCACCGCGTTGTGATACTACCGGATACGACCGAACATCGCGGCATCTTTCAACTCACTCGTATCTACGATCTTTCAGTGAAAGTTGAACGACTGAGAAGATCACGCGGACATATACAATGTTACAGATGCCAAGGATTCAATCATGTTGCCCGCTATTGCACCATGCCACCAGTGTGCGTAAAATGCGGCGCGGGACATGACAGCCGTGAATGTACGCGATCACGAGAAGAGGCGCCGACGTGCGGGCTCTGTGGCGGGGCTCATCCCGCTAATTACCGAACGTGTCCGAAGCACAAGGAGGCAAGTCGACGATTCAGAGGACTACCACCGCTGAAGCCATCTACGCGCCGGCAGCGACCGCCGCCGCCACCGCCGACCGTGGACCAGAGCAGCTGGCCCACGCCGATGCAGCACCGCGCCAACAGGCTGCGCACAGAGCTCACGGCAGCGGAAGTCCTAAAACAGGGCCTCCAGCCGCGCGCGTCAACGTCAATCCCGGCGTCACAGCGCCAAACTGTGCCGCCAAGTTATGGACCACAGCCGGCAAACGCACGCAGACAGCCGTCACCACCACCGAGGACGGATCAGCCTGATCTACAGGTACTACTTGCGCAAATTGCATCTACCCTTGCAGAGGTGAGTAGAGCGCTTGTGCAGCTGCCACAAACCATCGCCGCCACCATTGAGGCGACGCTCAGCAGAACGCAAATAGTAACTAAAGACGTGACCATGCAGCATGCCTAGGCTGCCACGACTCGATAATCTACGTATAATGACGTACAATGCGGACAATCTGACTAATGACGTGCTTGAGCTGCGACAGTTTATTACGGACTACAACATAGACATTTGCCTAGTGAACGAGACTTTTCTGAAGCCAGGGATTCGATCTAACATTCCAAATTATAAGTGTTATAGGACGGACAGATTGACGCACGGCGGCGGCACCGCTATTTTCATTCGCCGTTCAATTAGTCATCATGAAGCGCCTCCACCAATCACGCGCCACATCGAAACGACAGCTATCATTGTAGAGACTCAAAACGGGCCAATCACATTCATCTCCGTCTATCGCAGTCCACGTCACATTCTTGACATTGATGACGCAAGAGAATTGTTACGGACGCCAGGCCGACTTTTTATCGCCGGCGATCTGAATTCAAAACATGCCGCCTGGAATTCTCTCGTAACAAATATGAGTGGCCGCCTCCTATTGCAGGCAACGGAAGAAGCCAATGCGTACGTTTGTGGCCCCGACGAGCCGACGTGTTTTCCATCACGCGGCCGACCTGACATAATTGACATCTCCATCACTAAAGGCATTCCACATTTCATGTCCGCAGAAGTAGTGCATGCACTAAACTCAAATCATCTACCCGTCATTTTCACCCTTCACGTCACACCTGTACAGCACCCAGGCCGCCTAAATCTACGACGCACGAACTGGGACTCATTCCGTGAACATGTCACATTTTCAATAGATGTAATTCAAGACGAAGACGACATCACTGAACAATCGATCACTGCATTCACCGACACCATCACAGAAGCATTGAATCTTTCGACACCGCCACCTAAGCCGCCGCATTTACCGACACCAGGACTGCCGCAACACATTCTCGATTCAATACGACGGCGCAACAGACTATGCAGAGAATGGCGACTAACAAGAAATCCGCAGCTCAAGAGACAAATTAACCAGTTACGACGCGAAATTAAGGCAGCACTCATCGACTACAGAAACCAGCAGTGGGCAGCTAAACTACGCGCCTTCACACCCGATCCTATGCATTGGCACATGATAAAATTCTTCACAAATCGCAGGACCACAATACCGCCGTTCCAGACACAAGACAGGACCGCATACAGACCGGAAGACAAGGCCAACATGCTCGCTGACACTTTTGAACAGAACTTTCAACCGCAAAATGACAGAGTTGACCAACAGAGAGTCGAACGAATTGAAAGAGAGGCTGACGAACTACTCCGCACGTATGATGACGACGAAGACGAAGAGGAAAACGAAATAACACCTACCACCGCAAGAGAAGTTCAGGCTGCCATACGGATGCTACCGCCGAACAAGGCCCCCGGCGTTGACGACATACAAGGTCGTGTACTCAAACAACTCCCGTGGACAGCGATCGTACGACTTGCAGCCATCTTCAACTGGATTTTCACCTCATCTACATATCCATCACAGTGGAAACATTCAATAGTAGTCGCCGTACCTAAACCTGGAAAAGACAGACGTCATCCGCAGAACTATCGACCAATCAGCCTGTTACCACACATCAGTAAACTGTTCGAACGCATATTTCTTGCACGACTACAGAACGTCATCACCAGAACAGAAGCTTTACCGCAAGAACAATTTGGATTTCGCAGTGGCCACAGCACAACACAACAAATTCTCCGAGTAGTACATTACATCATTGAAGCATTCAATCGAAAAGAATTTTGTGGTGCAGTCCTCCTTGATGTGACCAAAGCGTTCGACACAGTATGGCATAAAGGACTCATCTGGAAACTTCATCACCTGCACTTTCCGAAACCATTCATTCGCTTACTCGCCTCATACCTGCAAGGACGTACTTTCGCTGTCAGGATGGATGACGCACTATCGACGCCACGACAAATCAACGCCGGGGTACCCCAAGGATCGGTCCTTGGGCCGATCCTCTACTCACTATTCACGACCGACATACCGACGCAACCACGAGTAGAAAAAGCAATCTACGCCGATGACACTGTAATCTACACACGCAGCCGCTGGAGAGAAGTTTTGGTGCCGCGGTTGCAGAGCGCACTGAATTCACTTGAACAATGGGCAGTAAAATGGCGGATAACATTCAACCCGACGAAGACACAGGCGGTGATTTTCACTAGGAAGAAGACAATGCCAGCTCGTCACCTCCGACTTTACAACACGCAGCTGCCGTGGGACACATCAGCGCGGTATCTCGGCGTCATTCTCGACAAACGACTAACATGGAAACTACAAATTGACGACGTCAGAGCAAAAATCAACCAACGACTCGGCGCATTGTATCCACTCATCAATGAGACTTCCGACTTATCCATTGAAAACGGCCTCCTGATTTTTAGGATGTACATCAGACCGGTAATGGATTATGCCAGTGAAGTATGGGGATGTGCGGCAAAGACCCACATTCAGAGACTACAGTCACTACAAAACAAAATCCTACGACGAGTTTTTCATGTTCATTCGCAATTTCCACATCGATTTCTACAAGACGCCGCGGACGAAAAAGAAGTACTACAGAGACATAAGGACCAAGCACGAAGATTTTACGACCGTGCACATGACGCAGATAACCCACTCATTAGACAATTGACGGAACCACAACCGGCGAGGGACAAATACAGAAGACCGATAGCATTACTTGACCGCTGATGAAGCAAGAAGCCTAAAACATGACCTCTCTCAGCCTGAAAAAACGGGCTCCGCAGTAAAAAAGCTCCAAAAAGTAAAAATAAAAAACTCCGCAAAAACAAGAAAGTCACACTCCCGTCCCACAAACACACAAGACACTGCTCAATAAAGATGACCAAATTTTCACACATGTTCCCCAGAAGAAGCAGGCAATGCTAACAAGAAAATCCTGCAATAAAATAGCTGTAAAACTTAGCCATAGGAAAGTGGACGGAGCGCTTGCTACCGCCCAACGTCCGACAGCCTGTGCGGAGCAGCCCCAAACCTGCGCCACAACCGCCCGCGCCTTTCAAACCACCGAGGATGGGGCTACACACAGCCACACCACAGTCGCCAACCAGTCGCCACGGCAGCGCCGCAAACCACGGCCAAACTGCAGCTACCGCGCGCTACAGCCTGGGTCGGCCCGCCGAGAATCGCCGCCCCCGCCCAAATGCCGCCCCCACAGCCCCAGCCGACGACCCGCCACAATGGCCAAACCTTCGGCAAAACTCCCACACCGTCGCCGCGGCAGCCCGGCCAGCGCGGCCGGCGCCACAGCCACACAAGCCGAGGCGTGCGGCGATGACGGCCGTGCAAACGCGCCTCCGCCGCCCCATCGCCTTCCGTCGCCCTCCCGCCGTTTCCCGATCGGCCCGCAGCCGTCGGGCCACATCGCGCGCCGTCCTCCTCCTCTCGCCCGCCAACATTCACAGCCGTTTCTCAACAATTGCCCGCCGCAAACGGACGCCGCCTGCGCAACAGGCGCCGCCGCCCCTCGCCGCTTCCGACCCAACCCCTCGACCGAGGCAAACCGCAATCCGAATCTACAGACCAACCCAATCTGCCGTCAAGCACACACGACAGCCGACCTTACACGTTACGCGTTACACATTACGTTTACACGTCTACGTTAGGTTAGGTTAGGTGGACGTGGGTTAGGTTAAGGGGACTTGGGTTAGGTTAAGCGTCAAACTTAGGTTAAGCATTCAAACACGTCAGGCGTCAGAGGTTAGGTTAGGTTAGGTTAGGTTAGGTTAGGTTAGGTTACACGTTAGGTTAAGGGGTCAGTGCTAGGTTAAGAAGCGTCAAACGTAGGTTAGAAAAAGCGTTCAAACGTGAGGCGTGAGCCGGACAGCTTACCTTACGTAGACGTTAGGGGCTCACAGGCTGAGCTCACCTCGCCACACCACAGGTTCGGTTCGGTTCGGTTCGGTTCGCTCGGCTCAGCGTAAAGCGCCGAGGTCAGGGTTACGTTCGTTCACCTTCGGGCGCCACACTTTCGGTTGAAAGGTCGCGACGGGACGACGTCGGCAGGCACGCCGCAAACGAACAAAAACGTACAGACGACGTCGGAAACCGCCGACAGACGGGGGAGCAGCACGACCACGACCAGACACCGAGCGCGAACGAGACACACGCGAACCACCCCCACCGGCCAAAGGGCACCACACAACAACCCAGAGCACCACGTGTCGACACCAGAGCAACCCGCCGCTCACGCGACATGGCTGGCACCGAAGGGCAACCGCCCGCAACTGCGCTTTCCGCGCCGGCCCGGATGCACGTCGTGCTACAACAACACCACTACCGTACACAGCCGCTGTTCACAACATCACTATCAATGGCGCGCCCGCGGCTCGCCGCCGTCGCAGTCGCAGCCCCAACGCCAGCACTTTTGCACCACCATTCACACGCACCGCAACACAGCTCGCCGACACAGCCGAACAAAACAAACACCACACAACAACAGCAACAACGCCGCCGCCTCTACTTGTGCCGGCGACCCACCCCGCCGATGGCGCACCTTTCGCCAGCCGGCAATCGACACACAACGCACCCACCCACCGGGGCCCAGTGCAAAAAAACACACAAAAACAAAAAAACAAAACAACACAAACGACACGGGAAGCGCACACCGCCACTTCGCGCGCACGCCACCAACCAGTCGTCGTCTCAAAATAACAAACACAAACAAAATAAACTAACAACTAGGGCAACACAAAACGAAAACGCCTCGCACGAACCGCCCACAAAAAGGACAAGCACACGCACAGCCTCTGCTGACGACCACGACGCAGCGGCACGCTGCTCCTGTCCCGCGCCCCGCGCCCCGCGCCCCACTCGATTCACAACTCACGCGACACCGTCAACGACGGGCTCGCTTCCCGCAACCTACCACCTTTCCGCCACGACGCACAGCCCCAGCCCCACCCGACGACGCCCGTGGCAACGACTGCACTTTCACCACCGCCTCCCCCTTCCCCCCCAAAACACACACACACAGCCAGCCAAAAACGCACTCGCGACCCACACATGCACGTGCATCGGCACACCCCAACCAGTCAACGTCGACAACCACACGCAAGGCTCGAAACGAAACCGGCGTAATTCCACGTTGCCATCAAGCTACGCGACACAAGACACAAGGAACCAACACAACAGCCGGCCCCACTAATTCCCACTCTCACGCCGCAAAAAGCACACCGAAACCGCCAAACGCACGCACATTCCCCTTCGCACTGACACCACCGACCGGCTCGCTACCACACACCTCTCGGCAGCCGTTTCACGCCAATTCGCCACACCGCCCACACAGTCGACAAGCGCCCGCCCTGTACGGCACACGCAACGACGCAGCGCAGCAAAGGGCGCCCGCAACACATACCTCTCCGCCGCCCGACGCGCCAACCGCCACACCACACCGCCAGCCACTCGCAAATTGTGCACTGCCACCAGCCACACGTCCAACACGCCGCGCCGCCTCCGGCCACCCGCCAGGGGGCGCTCACGTCCGCGACAACAGCGCGGCCCGCCGGGCCGGGCCGGGCCGAACCGAACCGAACCGAACCGCCGCTGCTCTGCACTCGGCACGGCCACACCCTGCTGCAGACCGGGCTCGTCCCTCTGTACGCGTCTGCCTGCGCATCAACACAACACGACCTTTTTTTTTTTTTTCTCTCTACCGCCATCCCTTCTTCTCGCGTTTTACTCGTTGTTGCAGCAGCGGCGCACACCTACACATCCACAGCCCCAGCCGAGCCGGCCTCACCTCAGGGCCCGCCGCCAGCGTCTCCTCCTCGGGCACAGGTGCGGTGCTGTGGCCGCCCATCCAACCGCATTGCTGGCCGTCCAGCCACCAGGCGTTCCCACTGCCGCGAGCCACGCCGCGCACCGACCCTGCTGCAGAAAACGAAGCATAGCCAGAGACCGACCGATACACAAAGCAAGCCGTCGCCTCGCCTCTTGTCCTTCCTGCCTTCCTTCCGCCCCCGCCCTTCTCACACCACCGCCTCTCCACTTTCGCCCCCCCCCCCTCCTTTTTTTTTTTTTTTTTTTTTTTTTGTTTTCTTCTTTCTTTCTTTCTTTCTTTCTTTGGCCCTCTCTCCTTCCCGCCATGGCGGTTACGGCACCGCCTGCAGCGGCAGATTTTTTTGCGCCCACACGCCTACTCCTACCACCATTAACCTTGCCCTGCCCTGCCCTGCCCTGCCCTGCCCATCAACGTCGCAGTCGAACCGACGCTTGCCAACACACTGCCCACGTTCCTTTCTCTTTTCGGCCTACGCCCATTACGCGCCGCCGCCACAGCACCTTCCCTTCCCACAACACACCGACGTCATCACACGCACCCAAAACAGGGGCCACGACCGTGTTCCTCGCCCACTCCCATCCCGCACGGTACGCACATTCCCAACTACTACCGCGCACCCTCCCTTTCCAATCTGTGTGTCTCTGTGTCTGTGTCCTGTCCGCGCGTGACGCCTCTCAACATCCGCCGTCCCCCGTCCCGTTTTCGCCCCCATGCCGTCGTCGCGCCGCCTCCTCCCCGTCCACCGCCGCCCCTGTCCACCCCGCACCACACCATACACCGCTGCTTGTCCCGGCCGTTGCCACCAAAGGCGCCGACCGCAAACGCGCCACGCCGCAGCCCCCGTGCGTCTCGCGCTCGCTTGCATCTCCGTGCCGACGCTGCCTCTCTTCCCGCTCGCACTCGACCTCGACAACACAGTCTTTGGCTCCGCCACTGCGTGTTCCGGTGGTACGCACGCTGCAACACGTATGTATTCATTACCAGAGCGATGGCGAGGCATGACAGCATCTCTGTCTGACCAGAGAGTTCTTTATCGCTGCTAGTCGGCGCTTGGACCGCGCCAGACGACAGTGGTGGCACGCACCGGGTCGCCAGGAACAGTTGTTATATATATTGTAGCGCGAGTCGGGAGAGGTAGTAGTCGGTCGACAGTAGTAGCGGGTGGACGGTTGTACTGAGCGGGCGTCGGCGGCGTGCTCTGCTCGTCTCGCGACTCTGGTCACGGTTCGGGACGATGTATAGTATATTGTGTTATAATCAAAAGGTGGTGTGACGCTGCATTGCGCAAATCTGATAACGTATGTTCATTGTACTTATTTTGTTCAACAACAAAAGCCCCACTATTACTTTTTTTCTAAAGTAACTTTTGTCTCTTAACGAAAAACATTCACTTTTTAAAGACTACTTCCTATGGCATTTCCCTCCAAGGAGTGCAATTATTTACCAGCCAGCACTCATTCATTGCACACAGCTGTGTAAGGGGTATCTACAATTGAGGAGCGGATATAAATGCAATTTTTTTTGTTTTTTTTTTTTTTGTGTGTGTGTTGTAACCTCCCAGCAAAATTTAAAATAATGGACAATGTTATTTACGGATGCTAATGGACATTGCGCTAATTGTAACCTCGCCCACAATGAGAGGTATTGAAAATGGCAACAAAAATGTGAAATTCGCAATCTGACTCAAATATAAAGTCTTCACACAACATTTACAAAAGTCCGTTCAGTGACAAGAAACTTCAATTAAACCGAAGTATCGGTCTTTGGCCCTGTGCAAAACAATCAGAATTAAAGTCTTACCTCCGAATAAATGGATGTCACATTTCTGCTCTGGTTGTTGCGCAGCGCTTGGAGGAACTGCATTGCAAATAATAATATTCTCTTTTTTTGTGATTTTAGTGACATTTTTCTTCAAAGAAGTGGAATGAAATGTGAAGTGCAACGAACTCTTTAGTTCAATAAAAAATTAAATGTTTGAAAAATGCTTTTGAAATAAAAATTATTATTGGGGAACTTGTTGGAGAATAATTACAATAAATACAATTTTTCATCATCTAATGATTATATTAATTAACAGTATACCTTATTCACCATCTTGACCAGTGTTGCCGACCGCCTACATCACACAACCGCACTCGGCTGCTACTACTGACCGACCGCTCTGCATGACGACTATTAGCGTACTGCGCGCGACGACTACTGACAGAGTACAGCCCTCAACTACACAGAGCTACGGACTCGCAACGACTGACTGACTGACTGAGAACCGCTCGCAACACTCGCGCAGTCCAGCGCAAACTCTCTGGTCACAGATGCTACAATGTCTCGCCATCGCTACTATGTTACATACGTGTTTCAGTGTCTTTTTCATTGGGGGTAACGATCTTTGGCTCTTTTTATTCTGAATACAGGGCCAAAGGTCAACGCTGCTGCCCTTATACAATTTATCAGGTTTCATTATGTCTGTTGCAATGTTACATACGGTTCACTCTTTCATTAATATTATCGTTGGGTTTGTTTTGTAGGGACGTTAACATTCTGGCACATTTTTATTATCATCGGACTCTCTGCTATTTGTGCAGGGAGGTTATACCTGGGTCCATTTCCATTTCCATTTACATTTTAATATTGATAGACTTTTTGTTTTCTTTTTTGTTTCTTGTTGTTTTTCCTTCTTTTTTTTTGTTTTGTTTTTCCCGCTCTCACCACCACCGCCGCATCACGCCTTCCGTTTTCTTGGTTTCTTTTCTGTTCTTCAACATCACCGCGCCCCATTTCCACACCACAGCCATCAGCCTCCAAGACGGGCGGGCGCAGTGTGCCATTTCCGGCGCACAAGCACACCCGTACGGTACTCTCCTCGCCCCCACGCCACCAACAACACAGCGACCACGCGGCTTTCAGGCATGGCACGGCACGGCACGGCACCGGCGAAATGCGCCGCCCCCGCCCCTCCGCGCATCCGTCCGTCTCGCCACGTTCACTGACAGCCGCGTCTGCGGCTACACCACGACAACCACAACACAACACCGCTCCCCTCCCTGGCAACTCACATTGTTTTTCTCCTCCTCTTTTGCACAAACCACAACGCCGAGCACAGGCGCAAGCCACCCACACCGCGCCCCTCCCCGTCCCGTCTTTGGCCGCCGCTCCTCGTTTCCTCGTTTGCCCCCTCCCATCTCCCGAAATGCCATGCCAGCAGCGTTACGCATGCCCCTCCCCTGTCCACACAACACTACCGCCAAACGAACAGCCTTCTGGGCCACATGCAGGGCACGCCCACCTCCAAACACTGCCAATTCACGGACGCACACACACACACACACACACACACACTCACTTTCTCGACACCTTTCTGTACGGAGGGTGCGTCATCTCGACCGTGACAGAGTGACGGCAACTATCGACGATCCATTTCCCCCCACTGGTAAAACATGTCCACTAACACCTACATACATCATTCAAGTACACAGACAATAGCATACACACAATGGGAGGGCACACGAACATGGACGGCACGGCACTGTCATACACTCTTCCTCAGAACCATATCAACAAACGTTACGTACATCCGGGAAAGCGAAAGCGAACGCGAAAGCAAAAGCAAAGGCAAAGCCCAATGCAGCCGTCAAAGGTAACGTTCACCACGGCAGACACTTGCAGCCGCGCCGCCGTTAAACGCATTTCAGTGCGGCTCCAATACGCCTCCGACACGGGAACGTTCCGTTGCTCTACGAATGCGTTTCTCCCCTTTTTCCCTTCCTCTCTCTTTTGCCCCCCCTCCTTGCACTCTTGCCTCATTCCTCACGTTCTGCCCAGACATTCGACCGATCAAAGTCAACCTTTCGTTACCGTTCTCAGCGCGACGGTGTACAACAGTATGACGGGTGTGCCCAAGACTTCGGTTCAGTTGCGTGACGCCGGTCTATCGCGCCGATCGACAGTTACTCAGGGGGCGACGGATCGGACCACGTCACCGACACACAAAACACTTTCAAACAAACAAATACATACCGGATGGACACAGACAAACACGTGTACGGACATTCGCCAAACAAACGACCGCCGCCGCCGCCGCCGTCGTCGTCGTCTAGCGTCGCGCTTACTGTACTGCACTGGACACGCGTGCATCTTGAATGACGACATCGGTGTGCGTGCGTCGTACGCAATCAGTCAGACACGGCTATCAAACATCAGAGTCGAATGGTACATCATCGTGCGTGTCGCCGTACACGTACAGTACAATACAACAACAATGCGTCTTAATGGCACGTTCATTTCAACGTCACTCACACACCTCCACGCTGCAGTTACGTCGCACCATTGTCAAACTCGGCGTACAGCAAAGGGAATAGTGGGCGGCAAAAAAAACCAAACAAAAACATTTCACATTTCACCCTCGCCATGTATGATGTGCAAAAAAACAAACCCGCAAACGGCCGTCGTTACGGTGACACAAAAGTCGCCGATCGCACTGTCCCCCCTCGCAGACAGGTAACACACACACACACCAACACCAATGGGTCAAAACCACTCACTCCAACGAGGCGTGCCACCATTCCACGCCACGGCGACCAACCTCGTGGCCGTACCCCGCAACACGCTTTGACGCGCGCCCCCACCCACAATCAAAATGCACACATACATCACAGCCGTCCACACAAACAACAACAACAATTCCGCCCTTCCCGCAAAAGGCAAGTTGGTGGCCCTGAAAAGGGCCGTTTTGCCGCTCTCGCAACGGAGGAGCCTTCTCCATCCTTCCTTCCATTCCAGAGCCACCTCCTTACTTGGAGCTCGTGTACTTGGTCACCGCCTTCGTGCCCTCGCTCACGGCGTGCTTGGCCAGCTCGCCAGGCAGCAACAGCCGCACAGCGGTCTGGATCTCGCGGGACGTGATGGTCGAGCGCTTGTTGTAGTGCGCCAGGCGAGAAGCCTCGGCCGCAATGCGCTCGAAAATGTCGTTCACGAAGCTGTTCATGATGCTCATCGCCTTCGACGAGATGCCCGTGTCAGGGTGCACCTGCTTCAGCACCTTGTAGATGTAGATGGCATAGCTCTCCTTCCTCTTGCGCTTCTTCTTCTTGTCGCCCTTCGAAATGTTCTTCTGCGCCTTGCCAGCCTTCTTGGCGGCCTTCCCGCTAGTCTTGGGCGGCATCTCGAACCAACGTACGGCAGCAGCAACACCAGTAGCAAGCGCTCCGCTCTAGTCAGCGTCTCCCCACACAGTGGCACCCGCCGCCAGCCGCCGCCGCACCTTTACCAGCTCGCCCTGTTGCGGCCGCCGACCAATGGGGCGCGCGCGCAACCGGCCGCCGCACCCGAGCCCATAAAGCACCCCCACCCCGGCTGCGCCGGCACGCACTCCGCTGCTCGACTCGCTGCCGCTCGCACCGGTCGTTTTCGTTTCCGTTTCGTGTGCACCGTCGCTAGCCCATCGCCATGTCCGGACGCGGAAAGGGAGGCAAAGTCAAGGGCAAGTCAAAGTCCCGCTCAAGCAGGGCCGGGCTCCAGTTCCCGGTCGGCAGAATCCACCGCCTCCTGCGCAAGGGAAACTACGCAGAGCGCGTCGGCGCCGGGGCGCCCGTCTACCTCGCCGCCGTCATGGAGTACCTCGCGGCTGAGGTGCTCGAGCTGGCCGGAAACGCGGCCCGCGACAACAAGAAGACGCGCATCATCCCGCGCCACCTGCAGCTTGCCATCCGCAACGACGAGGAGCTCAACAAGCTCCTGTCGGGCGTCACCATCGCACAGGGTGGTGTCCTGCCCAACATCCAGGCCGTCCTGCTGCCAAAGAAGACCGAGAAGAAGGCCTAAAGGAGGCCAGGCAATCGCAGCGCCGCGTGCTCCCCTGCACGCAACGCGCTTTGCCGGCTCGGCTCGGCCCACAACAATCGGCCCTTTTCAGGGCCACCACACAAACCTACGTCCAAAGCAAAATTTCAGTCGTCCTCGCCGCACCTTGTTTTGTTTTTTAACTTTGCACTGTCACAGCACAGCCGCCGCCGGCGCACGTCCGCCATCTTGTCGTCCACACAGCCCGTGTGGCCCAACACACACACACACACACACACACACACACATTTTGCACGGTCGCAGTCGCCTTCCAAACGACAACGGCAGCAATAATGACCATTGTTAAAGGGAGGCGTGTCGACACACCGCCCTCCACTCCCGCGCGCAACGGCCGTCGACACGAACGAAACAGCTGATCCGGCCGCCTATGCCCACACGCCTTGCCTCGGAAACCCCAACGCCGCCGCAAACAAACACACAGAGCCAAACCACGCAAGCAAATAATCACCGCCTCTCGCACAACAACACACAGCCCGCCATCTCCGTCGCGATCGATACAAAGACACACAAACGAAGCAGCTCCACACACAGCCAGCCACATGACACGTTTCCTTTCCTTCTCCCCTCCCAGTCACATCACGTCGCTCAAACGGAAAGAAAGAAACAAACAAACAACACAGCGCACACACGCAGCAACAACACAGACTCTTTCGCACTTTTCAACTTCCGAACAGTGTGGTGGCCCTGAAAAGGGCCGTTTTCTAGTCTCTCCCACCCACAAGCACGGCCGCGGGAAGGCCAGCGCCCGCTGCGACGCAGCCTAACCGCCGAAACCGTACAGGGTGCGCCCCTGCCTCTTCAGGGCGTACACCACGTCCATGGCCGTCACAGTCTTGCGCTTGGCGTGCTCAGTGTACGTCACCGCGTCGCGGATCACGTTCTCCAGGAACACCTTCAGCACCCCGCGGGTCTCCTCGTAGATCAGACCAGAGATGCGCTTCACGCCGCCCCTGCGAGCCAGGCGGCGGATGGCGGGCTTCGTGATGCCCTGGATGTTGTCGCGCAACACCTTGCGGTGCCGCTTGGCGCCACCCTTGCCGAGCCCCTTTCCTCCCTTGCCGCGGCCTGTCATCCTTCCTCGGGCAAAGCAAAACGTGCACAAACAGCAGCTGCAGCGGCTGGCGAGTCGGCTACGGTCTGCGCCCAGCGCGCCCGCCGCCCCCCTATATAGACTCTGGCCCGCCCTCCCCCCACCACGCGCAACCGAGGGCATATAAGCGCAGCACGGAGGCGCGCGGGCCCGTTGTCAAGGCAGCACCGGACGCCGCGCCGCACCTAACCTCCACGCACGCCGCTCCGCTACCGCTACCGCCATGGCCCGCACAAAGCAAACGGCCCGCAAGTCCACCGGCGGAAAGGCGCCGCGCAAACAGCTCGCCACCAAGGCGGCGAGGAAGAGCGCGCCCGCCACCGGAGGCGTCAAGAAGCCCCACCGCTACAGGCCGGGCACCGTCGCCCTGCGAGAAATCAGGCGCTACCAGAAGAGCACAGAGCTGCTCATCCGCAAGCTGCCATTCCAGCGCCTAGTGCGCGAGATCGCCCAGGACTTCAAGACCGACCTGCGCTTCCAGAGCTCCGCAGTCATGGCCCTGCAGGAGGCCAGCGAGGCCTACCTCGTCGGCCTCTTCGAAGACACCAACCTGTGCGCAATCCACGCCAAGCGCGTCACCATCATGCCCAAGGACATCCAGCTCGCGCGCCGCATCCGCGGCGAGCGCGCCTAAACCGCGCCGCGGCACCGCACCGCACAAACAAAAACGGCCCTTTTCAGGGCCACTAACATCTCTCCGTCGCGAGCAAACTTTGTCGGTCGCCTGCCTCTCGCCCCGCAACCCAAAAACAAAAACCACCACTTCCCGTCCGTCCGCCACACCCGCTCACTCTGCCTGCCTGCTAGCAGCGCGCAACAATCACACATCATCCCTCCCCGGCGCTCAAAGCGCACAATACCCAACGGCCGACGTCACACCGCACGGGTGGCTGGCTGGCCGGCCGCCGCTTTCGTTTCGAAAACAAAAAAACCCGCACTCCACTCCGACGGCCAACGGCCAGGCAGGCGCGCTCGCTCGCTCTACACGCCACCGAAATCCCCGCCGACTCCTTCCACATCTCAACGTGCCCCCCGTTGCAAAACATAACACACACACACACAAAGGAACAAAACAAAACAGAGACCAGACACGACTCGACAAGACAGACATCCGAGAAGAACGAACGCAGGCAAGCCAACCAACGTATTCAAACAAAACAACGTGACAGAAAACCAACCGTCGGCCGCCGCCACAAACACGGCGACAATCAACCACGACAACAACACCGCTTACCGCTACCGCCGCCCACACCCGCCACCGACCCCCGCAATCCAACCACCACGGCACGCAAACAGCATCCCCACGGGCATACAGAAACGCCAGACAGACACCCACACCAAACGCAACACGACAATCAAAACCTTCCCCGACGTGCTTTGATGGCCCTGAGAAGGGCCGTTTTGGGCCGCGCGTCTCTTGCGCGCCACTAGACGACGACGGGGGGTGGGGACGACGGAGTCAAGCGCCAAACCCTTCCTTTCCCATCTCTTTCTCCTCTACTCTACTTCTTCTTCTTGGGCGAAGCCTTCGCCTTAGACGGCGTCGTCGCCTTCTTCGGGCGCGGCGCCTTCGGCTTCTTCGTCGGAACCTTGGCGGCCTTCTTCGCCTTCGACGGCGACTTGGCCTTGGCCGGCTTGGCCGCAGCCGCCTTCTTCGCACCCGCGGGAGCGGCCGACGCCGCAGACGCCTTCTTGGCGGCGCCCGCCTTCCGACCGGTCGCCGCCTTCACGCCACCAGCCTTCTTTGCGCCGGCCGCACGGGCGCCCTTCTTCTCCTTGCTGGCCGGAGCGGCGCGCTTCTTCTTGGCACCGCCAGCACGAGCCTTGCCGCCCTCGGCCGCCCCCCCGCCGCCGGCGCCGGCAAGCTTGAACGAGCCGGACGCGCCCTTCCCCTTCGTCTGCACCAGCTCGCCCGCCACGACGGCCGACTTGAGGTACTTCTTGATAAACGGCGCCAGCTTCTCCGCGTCCAGCTTGTAGTGCGCGGCTATGTACTTCTTGATCGCCTGCAGCGACGACCCGCCGCGCTCCTTCAGACTCTTGATGGCGGCCGTCACCATCTCAGAGGTGCGCGGGTGCGCAGGCTTGGCGCGCGGCTTCTTCGCAGACGACGCAGACTTGGCCTTCTTCGTAGTGCCGGTGGCGGCGGGTGCCGCAGCAGTCTCGTTCGTAGCCGCCTGATCTGCCATTTCGACGACGCGCGTAACACACAGCGAGAGCGAGCGGGACGGCAGGCACGCAAGCACAGCACAGCAGCAGAGCAGAGAATCACAAGGCCCAGCCAGTGTCGCGGGCGGGCGCGGACGGCCGAGAGAGCGGCCGCCACTCTGCGCGCCGCCGCGCCGCGCCTCCCGCGCTTGCTACCGCCCAACGTCCGACAGCCTGTGCGGAGCAGCCCCAAACCTGCGCCACAACCGCCCGCGCCTTTCAAACCACCGAGGATGGGGCTACACACAGCCACACCACAGTCGCCAACCAGTCGCCACGGCAGCGCCGCAAACCACGGCCAAACTGCAGCTACCGCGCGCTACACCCTGGGTCGGCCCGCCGAGAATCGCCGCCCCCGCCCAAATGCCGCCCCCACAGCCCCAGCCGACGACCCGCCACAGTGGCCAAACCTTCGGCAAAACTCCCACACCGTCGCCGCGGCAGCCCGGCCAGCGCGGCCGGCGCCACAGCCACACAAGCCGAGGCGTGCGGCGATGACGGCCGTGCAAACGCGCCTCCGCCGCCCCATCGCCTTCCGTCGCCCTCCCGCCGTTTCCCGATCGGCCCGCAGCCGTCGGGCCACATCGCGCGCCGTCCTCCTCCTCTCGCCCGCCAACATTCACAGCCGTTTCTCAACAATTGCCCGCCGCAAACGGACGCCGCCTGCGCAACAGGCGCCGCCGCCCCTCGCCGCTTCCGACCCAACCCCTCGACCGAGGCAAACCGCAATCCGAATCTACAGACCAACCCAATCTGCCGTCAAGCACACACGACAGCCGACCTTACACGTTACGCGTTACACATTACGTTTACACGTCTACGTTAGGTTAGGTTAGGTGGACGTGGGTTAGGTTAAGGGGACTTGGGTTAGGTTAAGCGTCAAACTTAGGTTAAGCATTCAAACACGTCAGGCGTCAGAGGTTAGGTTAGGTTAGGTTAGGTTAGGTTAGGTTAGGTTACACGTTAGGTTAAGGGGTCAGTGCTAGGTTAAGAAGCGTCAAACGTAGGTTAGAAAAAGCGTTCAAACGTGAGGCGTGAGCCGGACAGCTTACCTTACGTAGACGTTAGGGGCTCACAGGCTGAGCTCACCTCGCCACACCACAGGTTCGGTTCGGTTCGGTTCGGTTCGCTCGGCTCAGCGTAAAGCGCCGAGGTCAGGGTTACGTTCGTTCACCTTCGGGCGCCACACTTTCGGTTGAAAGGTCGCGACGGGACGACGTCGGCAGGCACGCCGCAAACGAACAAAAACGTACAGACGACGTCGGAAACCGCCGACAGACGGGGGAGCAGCACGACCACGACCAGACACCGAGCGCGAACGAGACACACGCGAACCACCCCCACCGGCCAAAGGGCACCACACAACAACCCAGAGCACCACGTGTCGACACCAGAGCAACCCGCCGCTCACGCGACATGGCTGGCACCGAAGGGCAACCGCCCGCAACTGCGCTTTCCGCGCCGGCCCGGATGCACGTCGTGCTACAACAACACCACTACCGTACACAGCCGCTGTTCACAACATCACTATCAATGGCGCGCCCGCGGCTCGCCGCCGTCGCAGTCGCAGCCCCAACGCCAGCACTTTTGCACCACCATTCACACGCACCGCAACACAGCTCGCCGACACAGCCGAACAAAACAAACACCACACAACAACAGCAACAACGCCGCCGCCTCTACTTGTGCCGGCGACCCACCCCGCCGATGGCGCACCTTTCGCCAGCCGGCAATCGACACACACGCACCCACCCACCGGGGCCCAGTGCAAAAAAACACACAAAAACAAAAAAACAAAACAACACAAACGACACGGGAAGCGCACACCGCCACTTCGCGCGCACGCCACCAACCAGTCGTCGTCTCAAAATAACAAACACAAACAAAATAAACTAACAACTAGGGCAACACAAAACGAAAACGCCTCGCACGAACCGCCCACAAAAAGGACAAGCACACGCACAGCCTCTGCTGACGACCACGACGCAGCGGCACGCTGCTCCTGTCCCGCGCCCCGCGCCCCGCGCCCCACTCGATTCACAACTCACGCGACACCGTCAACGACGGGCTCGCTTCCCGCAACCTACCACCTTTCCGCCACGACGCACAGCCCCAGCCCCACCCGACGACGCCCGTGGCAACGACTGCACTTTCACCACCGCCTCCCCCTTCCCCCCCAAAACACACACACACAGCCAGCCAAAAACGCACTCGCGACCCACACATGCACGTGCATCGGCACACCCCAACCAGTCAACGTCGACAACCACACGCAAGGCTCGAAACGAAACCGGCGTCCTTCCACGTTGCCATCAAGCTACGCGACACAAGACACAAGGAACCAACAACACAACAGCCGGCCCCACTAATTCCCACTCTCACGCCGCAAAAAGCACACCGAAACCGCCAAACGCACGCACATTCCCCTTCGCACTGACACCGACCGGCTCGCTACCACACACCTCTCGGCAGCCGTTTCACGCCAATTCGCCACACCGCCCACACAGTCGACAAGCGCCCGCCCTGTACGGCACACGCAACGACGCAGCGCAGCAAAGGGCGCCCGCAACACATACCTCTCCGCCGCCCGACGCGCCAACCGCCACACCACACCGCCAGCCACTCGCAAATTGTGCACTGCCACCAGCCACACGTCCAACACGCCGCGCCGCCTCCGGCCACCCGCCAGGGGGCGCTCACGTCCGCGACAACAGCGCGGCCCGCCGGGCCGGGCCGGGCCGAACCGAACCGAACCGAGCCGCCGCTGCTCTGCACTCGGCACGGCCACACCCTGCTGCAGACCGGGCTCGTCCCTCTGTACGCGTCTGCCTGCGCATCAACACAACACGACCTTTTTTTTTTTTTTCTCTCTACCGCCATCCCTTCTTCTCGCGTTTTACTCGTTGTTGCAGCAGCGGCGCACACCTACACATCCACAGCCCCAGCCGAGCCGGCCTCACCTCAGGGCCCGCCGCCAGCGTCTCCTCCTCGGGCACAGGTGCGGTGCTGTGGCCGCCCATCCAACCGCATTGCTGGCCGTCCAGCCACCAGGCGTTCCCACTGCCGCGAGCCACGCCGCGCACCGACCCTGCTGCAGAAAACGAAGCATAGCCAGAGACCGACCGATACACAAAGCAAGCCGTCGCCTCGCCTCTTGTCCTTCCTGCCTTCCTTCCGCCCCCGCCCTTCTCACACCACCGCCTCTCCACTTTCGCCCCCCCCCCCCCTCCTTTTTTTTTTTTTTTTTTTTTTTTTTGTTTTCTTCTTTCTTTCTTTCTTTCTTTCTTTGGCCCTCTCTCCTTCCCGCCATGGCGGTTACGGCACCGCCTGCAGCGGCAGATTTTTTTGCGCCCACACGCCTACTCCTACCACCATTAACCTTGCCCTGCCCTGCCCTGCCCTGCCCTGCCCATCAACGTCGCAGTCGAACCGACGCTTGCCAACACACTGCCCACGTTCCTTTCTCTTTTCGGCCTACGCCCATTACGCGCCGCCGCCACAGCACCTTCCCTTCCCACAACACACCGACGTCATCACACGCACCCAAAACAGGGGCCACGACCGTGTTCCTCGCCCACTCCCATCCCGCACGGTACGCACATTCCCAACTACTACCGCGCACCCTCCCTTTCCAATCTGTGTGTCTCTGTGTCTGTGTCTGTGTCCTGTCCGCGCGTGACGCCTCTCAACATCCGCCGTCCCCCGTCCCGTTTTCGCCCCCATGCCGTCGTCGCGCCGCCTCCTCCCCGTCCACCGCCGCCCCTGTCCACCCCGCACCACACCATACACCGCTGCTTGTCCCGGCCGTTGCCACCAAAGGCGCCGACCGCAAACGCGCCACGCCGCAGCCCCCGTGCGTCTCGCGCTCGCTTGCATCTCCGTGCCGACGCTGCCTCTCTTCCCGCTCGCACTCGACCTCGACAACACAGTCTTTGGCTCTGCCACTGCGTGTTCCGGTGGTACGCACGCTGCAACACGTATGTATTCATTACCAGAGCGAT
The DNA here is from genome assembly GCF_021461395.2 of Schistocerca americana. Lineage (NCBI taxonomy): Eukaryota > Metazoa > Arthropoda > Insecta > Orthoptera > Acrididae > Schistocerca > Schistocerca americana. The sequence goes on along the minus strand of NC_060126.1, from coordinate 74,613,459 downwards.
GGCGAGGCATGACAGCATCTCTGTCTGACCAGAGAGTTCTTTATCGCTGCTAGTCGGCGCTTGGACCGCGCCAGACGACAGTGGTGGCACGCACCGGGTCGCCAGGAACAGTTGTTATATATATTGTAGCGCGAGTCGGGAGAGGTAGTAGTCGGTCGACAGTAGTAGCGGGTGGACGGTTGTACTGAGCGGGCGTCGGCGGCGTGCTCTGCTCGTCTCGCGACTCTGGTCACGGTTCGGGACGATGTATAGTATATTGTGTTATAATCAAAAGGTGGTGTGACGCTGCATTGCGCAAATCTGATAACGTATGTTCATTGTACTTATTTTGTTCAACAACAAAAGCCCCACTATTACTTTTTTTCTAAAGTAACTTTTGTCTCTTAACGAAAAACATTCACTTTTTAAAGACTACTTCCTATGGCATTTCCCTCCAAGGAGTGCAATTATTTACCAGCCAGCACTCATTCATTGCACACAGCTGTGTAAGGGGTATCTACAATTGAGGAGCGGATATAAATGCAATTTTTTTTGTTTTTTTTTTTTTTTGTGTGTGTGTTGTATCCTCCCAGCAAAATTTAAAATAATGGACAATGTTATTTACGGATGCTAATGGACATTGCGCTAATTGTAACCTCGCCCACAATGAGAGGTATTGAAAATGGCAACAAAAATGTGAAATTCGCAATCTGACTCAAATATAAAGTCTTCACACAACATTTACAAAAGTCCGTTCAGTGACAAGAAACTTCAATTAAACCGAAGTATCGGTCTTTGGCCCTGTGCAAAACAATCAGAATTAAAGTCTTACCTCCGAATAAATGGATGTCACATTTCTGCTCTGGTTGTTGCGCAGCGCTTGGAGGAACTGCATTGCAAATAATAATATTCTCTTTTTTTGTGATTTTAGTGACATTTTTCTTCAAAGAAGTGGAATGAAATGTGAAGTGCAACGAACTCTTTAGTTCAATAAAAAATTAAATGTTTGAAAAATGCTTTTGAAATAAAAATTATTATTGGGGAACTTGTTGGAGAATAATTACAATAAATACAATTTTTCATCATCTAATGATTATATTAATTAACAGTATACCTTATTCACCATCTTGACCAGTGTTGCCGACCGCCTACATCACACAACCGCACTCGGCTGCTACTACTGACCGACCGCTCTGCATGACGACTATTAGCGTACTGCGCGCGACGACTACTGACAGAGTACAGCCCTCAACTACACAGAGCTACGGACTCGCAACGACTGACTGACTGACTGAGAACCGCTCGCAACACTCGCGCAGTCCAGCGCAAACTCTCTGGTCACAGATGCTACAATGTCTCGCCATCGCTACTATGTTACATACGTGTTTCAGTGTCTTTTTCATTGGGGGTAACGATCTTTGGCTCTTTTTATTCTGAATACAGGGCCAAAGGTCAACGCTGCTGCCCTTATACAATTTATCAGGTTTCATTATGTCTGTTGCAATGTTACATACGGTTCACTCTTTCATTAATATTATCGTTGGGTTTGTTTTGTAGGGACGTTAACATTCTGGCACATTTTTATTATCATCGGACTCTCTGCTATTTGTGCAGGGAGGTTATACCTGGGTCCATTTCCATTTCCATTTACATTTTAATATTGATAGACTTTTTGTTTTCTTTTTTGTTTCTTGTTGTTTTTCCTTCTTTTTTTTTGTTTTGTTTTTCCCGCTCTCACCACCACCGCCGCATCACGCCTTCCGTTTTCTTGGTTTCTTTTCTGTTCTTCAACATCACCGCGCCCCATTTCCACACCACAGCCATCAGCCTCCAAGACGGGCGGGCGCAGTGTGCCATTTCCGGCGCACAAGCACACCCGTACGGTACTCTCCTCGCCCCCACGCCACCAACAACACAGCGACCACGCGGCTTTCAGGCATGGCACGGCACGGCACGGCACCGGCGAAATGCGCCGCCCCCGCCCCTCCGCGCATCCGTCCGTCTCGCCACGTTCACTGACAGCCGCGTCTGCGGCTACACCACGACAACCACAACACAACACCGCTCCCCTCCCTGGCAACTCACATTGTTTTTCTCCTCCTCTTTTGCACAAACCACAACGCCGAGCACAGGCGCAAGCCACCCACACCGCGCCCCTCCCCGTCCCGTCTTTGGCCGCCGCTCCTCGTTTCCTCGTTTGCCCCCTCCCATCTCCCGAAATGCCATGCCAGCAGCGTTACGCATGCCCCTCCCCTGTCCACACAACACTACCGCCAAACGAACAGCCTTCCGGGCCACATGCAGGGCACGCCCACCTCCAAACACTGCCAATTCACGGACGCACACACACACACACACACACACACACACTCACTTTCTCGACACCTTTCTGTACGGAGGGTGCGTCATCTCGACCATGACAGAGTGACGGCAACTATCGACGATCCATTTCCCCCCACTGGTAAAACATGTCCACTAACACCTACATACATCATTCAAGTACACAGACAATAGCATACACACAATGGGAGGGCACACGAACATGGACGGCACGGCACTGTCATACACTCTTCCTCAGAACCATATCAACAAACGTTACGTACATCCGGGAAAGCGAAAGCGAACGCGAAAGCAAAAGCAAAGGCAAAGCCCAATGCAGCCGTCAAAGGTAACGTTCACCACGGCAGACACTTGCAGCCGCGCCGCCGTTAAACGCATTTCAGTGCGGCTCCAATACGCCTCCGACACGGGAACGTTCCGTTGCTCTACGAATGCGTTTCTCCCCTTTTTCCCTTCCTCTCTCTTTTGCCCCCCCTCCTTGCACTCTTGCCTCATTCCTCACGTTCTGCCCAGACATTCGACCGATCAAAGTCAACCTTTCGTTACCGTTCTCAGCGCGACGGTGTACAACAGTATGACGGGTGTGCCCAAGACTTCGGTTCAGTTGCGTGACGCCGGTCTATCGCGCCGATCGACAGTTACTCAGGGGGCGACGGATCGGACCACGTCACCGACACACAAAACACTTTCAAACAAACAAATACATACCGGATGGACACAGACAAACACGTGTACAGACATTCGCCAAACAAACGACCGCCGCCGCCGCCGCCGTCGTCGTCGTCTAGCGTCGCGCTTACTGTACTGCACTGGACACGCGTGCATCTTGAATGACGACATCGGTGTGCGTGCGTCGTACGCAATCAGTCAGACACGGCTATCAAACATCAGAGTCGAATGGTACATCATCGTGCGTGTCGCCGTACACGTACAGTACAATACAACAACAATGCGTCTTAATGGCACGTTCATTTCAACGTCACTCACACACCTCCACGCTGCAGTTACGTCGCACCATTGTCAAACTCGGCGTACAGCAAAGGGAATAGTGGGCGGCAAAAAAAACCAAACAAAAACATTTCACATTTCACCCTCGCCATGTATGATGTGCAAAAAAACAAACCCGCAAACGGCCGTCGTTACGGTGACACAAAAGTCGCCGATCGCACTGTCCCCCCTCGCAGACAGGCAACACACACACACACCAACACCAATGGGTCAAAACCACTCACTCCAACGAGGCGTGCCACCATTCCACGCCACGGCGACCAACCTCGTGGCCGTACCCCGCAACACGCTTTGACGCGCGCCCCCACCCACAATCAAAATGCACACATACATCACAGCCGTCCACACAAACAACAACAACAATTCCGCCCTTCCCGCAAAAGGCAAGTTGGTGGCCCTGAACAGGGCCGTTTTGCCGCTCTCGCAACGGAGGAGCCTTCTCCATCCTTCCTTCCATTCCAGAGCCACCTCCTTACTTGGAGCTCGTGTACTTGGTCACCGCCTTCGTGCCCTCGCTCACGGCGTGCTTGGCCAGCTCGCCAGGCAGCAACAGCCGCACAGCGGTCTGGATCTCGCGGGACGTGATGGTCGAGCGCTTGTTGTAGTGCGCCAGGCGAGAAGCCTCGGCCGCAATGCGCTCGAAAATGTCGTTCACGAAGCTGTTCATGATGCTCATCGCCTTCGACGAGATGCCCGTGTCAGGGTGCACCTGCTTCAGCACCTTGTAGATGTAGATGGCATAGCTCTCCTTCCTCTTGCGCTTCTTCTTCTTGTCGCCCTTCGAAATGTTCTTCTGCGCCTTGCCAGCCTTCTTGGCGGCCTTCCCGCTAGTCTTGGGCGGCATCTCGAACCAACGTACGGCAGCAGCAACACCAGTAGCAAGCGCTCCGCTCTAGTCAGCGTCTCCCCACACAGTGGCACCCGCCGCCAGCCGCCGCCGCACCTTTACCAGCTCGCCCTGTTGCGGCCGCCGACCAATGGGGCGCGCGCGCAACCGGCCGCCGCACCCGAGCCCATAAAGCACCCCCACCCCGGCTGCGCCGGCGGCGATTCCCGCTCACGCCGCGGAGAGTACACGTTAGTTCGTTGTCGCTGTTGCTTATCGTGATGTCGGGACGCGGAAGTGGACGCAAAGCTGCTGCCTTGGCGGAGTTGCTGCTCACGTTAGCAGGACCTGCCGGGAAGAAGAAGAAGAAGTCTACACCGCAGTGCTTTCGCTGCCAAAAGCTTGGCCACGTTGCCAGGCAATGCAGCGGAGCAGTCGCGTGCTTGAAGTGTGCGCAAGCACACGACACACGCGACTGCAAGAAGCCGAAGGACGCCCCCTGCACTTGCGCCAACTGCGGCGGCGCTCACGCGGCAAATGCCCGTTCCTGCGCCTACAGAAGGAACTGGCGGGGACCGGCGAAGAAGACCCAGAAGCAAGTGACCACCACACACGAAGAGGTGGTCACTTGCACAGAAGACGACGTGACCAGGCGCCTTAACGGCGCCGTGGAGGAAGCCATGTCCGCCTTCAAATCCGCCATGGCGGAAGAGAGGGCGGCCATGCTGGCGGAACTGGGCGAGGCTCGCCGTCAGATCGCTGAGCTGACGCGGGAGCTTCGCTCAGCCAAAGCAGCTTCCGCCACAGCAGTCGACGCCGCCAGCCAGACGACTCCTCCACGAGAGAAGAAGTTCGCGACGGTGGCCACGCAGACCGACGTGCCTGCCGAAGGGGAGGCAACACTGCCCAAGACGGACGCAGAAGCAGAAGCGCAAGAAGAAGGGTGGGAAGAAGTCCCATTCCTCCCGCTTCCCGACATGTACAGCGCAAGCGCTGTGACGCAGAAGATAGCTGCATCGCTTCGCGATGGTACATATCCCCACCACGACAACCCTTATCCCTTCGTTCCTCCTAACCTTTCTAAACCTTCACCCCCACACCAACCAATCGAATATCCAGAAGGCCTTGTTGGTCTTTCCAAGGAGGATTACGATCTGATCAATTCCTTCCCAATTTTCACAGAGTGGCAAATGCGCTACGTCATCTTCGCTCTCGTCCACGGAGAGTATGAGAAAGCTGGATACACTGTATCCACTATCCCAACCGAAGGAGAGCCCTCAAGTAAGAAGAAGAAGAAGAAAAGTCGTCACATCGACAAAGTCAAGAAATAGGTCATCGGCACTCCTTGCCAGTACAGAAGAACCTACAAGTAAAGAAAGAAGTTTCATCAACATCCCAGGGGAGTAAAGGCCAACAGGCCACAAACTTCCACACGAACCTCCTCACAGTGAGGAAGTCAGAAAAGGAGCAGAGAGAGGCTGCGCCGGCACGCACTCCGCTGCTCGACTCGCTGCCGCTCGCACCGGTCGTTTTCGTTTCCGTTTCGTGTGCACCGTCGCTAGCCCATCGCCATGTCCGGACGCGGAAAGGGAGGCAAAGTCAAGGGCAAGTCAAAGTCCCGCTCAAGCAGGGCCGGGCTCCAGTTCCCGGTCGGCAGAATCCACCGCCTCCTGCGCAAGGGAAACTACGCAGAGCGCGTCGGCGCCGGGGCGCCCGTCTACCTCGCCGCCGTCATGGAGTACCTCGCGGCTGAGGTGCTCGAGCTGGCCGGAAACGCGGCCCGCGACAACAAGAAGACGCGCATCATCCCGCGCCACCTGCAGCTTGCCATCCGCAACGACGAGGAGCTCAACAAGCTCCTGTCGGGCGTCACCATCGCACAGGGTGGTGTCCTGCCCAACATCCAGGCCGTCCTGCTGCCAAAGAAGACCGAGAAGAAGGCCTAAAGGAGGCCAGGCAATCGCAGCGCCGCGTGCTCCCCTGCACGCAACGCGCTTTGCCGGCTCGGCTCGGCCCACAACAATCGGCCCTTTTCAGGGCCACCACACAAACCTACGTCCAAAGCAAAATTTCAGTCGTCCTCGCCGCACCTTGTTTTGTTTTTTAACTTTGCACTGTCACAGCACAGCCGCCGCCGGCGCACGTCCGCCATCTTGTCGTCCACACAGCCCGTGTGGCCCAACACACACACACACACACACACACACACACACATTTTGCACGGTCGCAGTCGCCTTCCAAACGACAACGGCAGCAATAATGACCATTGTTAAAGGGAGGCGTGTCGACACACCGCCCTCCACTCCCGCGCGCAACGGCCGTCGACACGAACGAAACAGCTGATCCGGCCGCCTATGCCCACACGCCTTGCCTCGGAAACCCCAACGCCGCCGCAAACAAACACACAGAGCCAAACCACGCAAGCAAATAATCACCGCCTCTCGCACAACAACACACAGCCCGCCATCTCCGTCGCGATCGATACAAAGACACACAAACGAAGCAGCTCCACACACAGCCAGCCACATGACACGTTTCCTTTCCTTCTCCCCTCCCAGTCACATCACGTCGCTCAAACGGAAAGAAAGAAACAAACAAACAACACAGCGCACACACGCAGCAACAACACAGACTCTTTCGCACTTTTCAACTTCCGAACAGTGTGGTGGCCCTGAAAAGGGCCGTTTTCTAGTCTCTCCCACCCACAGGCACGGCCGCGGGAAGGCCAGCGCCCGCTGCGACGCAGCCTAACCGCCGAAACCGTACAGGGTGCGCCCCTGCCTCTTCAGGGCGTACACCACGTCCATGGCCGTCACAGTCTTGCGCTTGGCGTGCTCAGTGTACGTCACCGCGTCGCGGATCACGTTCTCCAGGAACACCTTCAGCACCCCGCGGGTCTCCTCGTAGATCAGACCAGAGATGCGCTTCACGCCGCCCCTGCGAGCCAGGCGGCGGATGGCGGGCTTCGTGATGCCCTGGATGTTGTCGCGCAACACCTTGCGGTGCCGCTTGGCGCCACCCTTGCCGAGCCCCTTTCCTCCCTTGCCGCGGCCTGTCATCCTTCCTCGGGCAAAGCAAAACGTGCACAAACAGCAGCTGCAGCGGCTGGCGAGTCGGCTACGGTCTGCGCCCAGCGCGCCCGCCGCCCCCCTATATAGACTCTGGCCCGCCCTCCCCCCACCACGCGCAACCGAGGGCATATAAGCGCAGCACGGAGGCGCGCGGGCCCGTTGTCAAGGCAGCACCGGACGCCGCGCCGCACCTAACCTCCACGCACGCCGCTCCGCTACCGCTACCGCCATGGCCCGCACAAAGCAAACGGCCCGCAAGTCCACCGGCGGAAAGGCGCCGCGCAAACAGCTCGCCACCAAGGCGGCGAGGAAGAGCGCGCCCGCCACCGGAGGCGTCAAGAAGCCCCACCGCTACAGGCCGGGCACCGTCGCCCTGCGAGAAATTAGGCGCTACCAGAAGAGCACAGAGCTGCTCATCCGCAAGCTGCCATTCCAGCGCCTAGTGCGCGAGATCGCCCAGGACTTCAAGACCGACCTGCGCTTCCAGAGCTCCGCAGTCATGGCCCTGCAGGAGGCCAGCGAGGCCTACCTCGTCGGCCTCTTCGAAGACACCAACCTGTGCGCAATCCACGCCAAGCGCGTCACCATCATGCCCAAGGACATCCAGCTCGCGCGCCGCATCCGCGGCGAGCGCGCCTAAACCGCGCCGCGGCACCGCACCGCACAAACAAAAACGGCCCTTTTCAGGGCCACTAACATCTCTCCGTCGCGAGCAAACTTTGTCGGTCGCCTGCCTCTCGCCCCGCAACCCAAAAACAAAAACCACCACTTCCCGTCCGTCCGCCACACCCGCTCACTCTGCCTGCCTGCCTGCCTGCTAGCAGCGCGCAACAATCACACATCATCCCTCCCCGGCGCTCAAAGCGCACAATACCCAACGGCCGACGTCACACCGCACGGGTGGCTGGCTGGCCGGCCGCCGCTTTCGTTTCGAAAACAAAAAAACCCGCACTCCACTCCGACGGCCAACGGCCAGGCAGGCGCGCTCGCTCGCTCTACACGCCACCGAAATCCCCGCCGACTCCTTCCACATCTCAACGTGCCCCCCGTTGCAAAACATAACACACACACACACAAAGGAACAAAACAAAACAGAGACCAGACACGACTCGACAAGACAGACATCCGAGAAGAACGAACGCAGGCAAGCCAACCAACGTATTCAAACAAAACAACGTGACAGAAAACCAACCGTCGGCCGCCGCCACAAACACGGCGACAATCAACCACGACAACAACACCGCTTACCGCTACCGCCGCCCACACCCGCCACCGACCCCCGCAATCCAACCACCACGGCACGCAAACAGCATCCCCACGGGCATACAGAAACGCCAGACAGACACCCACACCAAACGCAACACGACAATCAAAACCTTCCCCGACGTGCTTTGATGGCCCTGAGAAGGGCCGTTTTGGGCCGCGCGTCTCTTGCGCGCCACTAGACGACGACGGGGGGTGGGGACGACGGAGTCAAGCGCCAAACCCTTCCTTTCCCATCTCTTTCTCCTCTACTCTACTTCTTCTTCTTGGGCGAAGCCTTCGCCTTAGACGGCGTCGTCGCCTTCTTCGGGCGCGGCGCCTTCGGCTTCTTCGTCGGAACCTTGGCGGCCTTCTTCGCCTTCGACGGCGACTTGGCCTTGGCCGGCTTGGCCGCAGCCGCCTTCTTCGCACCCGCGGGAGCGGCCGACGCCGCAGACGCCTTCTTGGCGGCGCCCGCCTTCCGACCGGTCGCCGCCTTCACGCCACCAGCCTTCTTTGCGCCGGCCGCACGGGCGCCCTTCTTCTCCTTGCTGGCCGGAGCGGCGCGCTTCTTCTTGGCACCGCCAGCACGAGCCTTGCCGCCCTCGGCCGCCCCCCCGCCGCCGGCGCCGGCAAGCTTGAACGAGCCGGACGCGCCCTTCCCCTTCGTCTGCACCAGCTCGCCCGCCACGACGGCCGACTTGAGGTACTTCTTGATAAACGGCGCCAGCTTCTCCGCGTCCAGCTTGTAGTGCGCGGCTATGTACTTCTTGATCGCCTGCAGCGACGACCCGCCGCGCTCCTTCAGACTCTTGATGGCGGCCGTCACCATCTCAGAGGTGCGCGGGTGCGCAGGCTTGGCGCGCGGCTTCTTCGCAGACGACGCAGACTTGGCCTTCTTCGTAGTGCCGGTGGCGGCGGGTGCCGCAGCAGTCTCGTTCGTAGCCGCCTGATCTGCCATTTCGACGACGCGCGTAACACACAGCGAGAGCGAGCGGGACGGCAGGCACGCAAGCACAGCACAGCAGCAGAGCAGAGAATCACAAGGCCCAGCCAGTGTCGCGGGCGGGCGCGGACGGCCGAGAGAGCGGCCGCCACTCTGCGCGCCGCCGCGCCGCGCCTCCCGCGCTTGCTACCGCCCAACGTCCGACAGCCTGTGCGGAGCAGCCCCAAACCTGCGCCACAACCGCCCGCGCCTTTCAAACCACCGAGGATGGGGCTACACACAGCCACACCACAGTCGCCAACCAGTCGCCACGGCAGCGCCGCAAACCACGGCCAAACTGCAGCTACCGCGCGCTACAGCCTGGGTCGGCCCGCCGAGAATCGCCGCCCCCGCCCAAATGCCGCCCCCACAGCCCCAGCCGACGACCCGCCACAATGGCCAAACCTTCGGCAAAACTCCCACACCGTCGCCGCGGCAGCCCGGCCAGCGCGGCCGGCGCCACAGCCACACAAGCCGAGGCGTGCGGCGATGACGGCCGTGCAAACGCGCCTCCGCCGCCCCATCGCCTTCCGTCGCCCTCCCGCCGTTTCCCGATCGGCCCGCAGCCGTCGGGCCACATCGCGCGCCGTCCTCCTCCTCTCGCCCGCCAACATTCACAGCCGTTTCTCAACAATTGCCCGCCGCAAACGGACGCCGCCTGCGCAACAGGCGCCGCCGCCCCTCGCCGCTTCCGACCCAACCCCTCGACCGAGGCAAACCGCAATCCGAATCTACAGACCAACCCAATCTGCCGTCAAGCACACACGACAGCCGACCTTACACGTTACGCGTTACACATTACGTTTACACGTCTACGTTAGGTTAGGTTAGGTGGACGTGGGTTAGGTTAAGGGGACTTGGGTTAGGTTAAGCGTCAAACTTAGGTTAAGCATTCAAACACGTCAGGCGTCAGAGGTTAGGTTAGGTTAGGTTAGGTTAGGTTAGGTTAGGTTACACGTTAGGTTAAGGGGTCAGTGCTAGGTTAAGAAGCGTCAAACGTAGGTTAGAAAAAGCGTTCAAACGTGAGGCGTGAGCCGGACAGCTTACCTTACGTAGACGTTAGGGGCTCACAGGCTGAGCTCACCTCGCCACACCACAGGTTCGGTTCGGTTCGGTTCGGTTCGCTCGGCTCAGCGTAAAGCGCCGAGGTCAGGGTTACGTTCGTTCACCTTCGGGCGCCACACTTTCGGTTGAAAGGTCGCGACGGGACGACGTCGGCAGGCACGCCGCAAACGAACAAAAACGTACAGACGACGTCGGAAACCGCCGACAGACGGGGGAGCAGCACGACCACGACCAGACACCGAGCGCGAACGAGACACACGCGAACCACCCCCACCGGCCAAAGGGCACCACACAACAACCCAGAGCACCACGTGTCGACACCAGAGCAACCCGCCGCTCACGCGACATGGCTGGCACCGAAGGGCAACCGCCCGCAACTGCGCTTTCCGCGCCGGCCCGGATGCACGTCGTGCTACAACAACACCACTACCGTACACAGCCGCTGTTCACAACATCACTATCAATGGCGCGCCCGCGGCTCGCCGCCGTCGCAGTCGCAGCCCCAACGCCAGCACTTTTGCACCACCATTCACACGCACCGCAACACAGCTCGCCGACACAGCCGAACAAAACAAACACCACACAACAACAGCAACAACGCCGCCGCCTCTACTTGTGCCGGCGACCCACCCCGCCGATGGCGCACCTTTCGCCAGCCGGCAATCGACACACAACGCACCCACCCACCGGGGCCCAGTGCAAAAAAACACACAAAAACAAAAAAACAAAACAACACAAACGACACGGGAAGCGCACACCGCCACTTCGCGCGCACGCCACCAACCAGTCGTCGTCTCAAAATAACAAACACAAACAAAATAAACTAACAACTAGGGCAACACAAAACGAAAACGCCTCGCACGAACCGCCCACAAAAAGGACAAGCACACGCACAGCCTCTGCTGACGACCACGACGCAGCGGCACGCTGCTCCTGTCCCGCGCCCCGCGCCCCGCGCCCCACTCGATTCACAACTCACGCGACACCGTCAACGACGGGCTCGCTTCCCGCAACCTACCACCTTTCCGCCACGACGCACAGCCCCAGCCCCACCCGACGACGCCCGTGGCAACGACTGCACTTTCACCACCGCCTCCCCCTTCCCCCCCAAAACACACACACACAGCCAGCCAAAAACGCACTCGCGACCCACACATGCACGTGCATCGGCACACCCCAACCAGTCAACGTCGACAACCACACGCAAGGCTCGAAACGAAACCGGCGTCCTTCCACGTTGCCATCAAGCTACGCGACACAAGACACAAGGAACCAACACAACAGCCGGCCCCACTAATTCCCACTCTCACGCCGCAAAAAGCACACCGAAACCGCCAAACGCACGCACATTCCCCTTCGCACTGACACCACCGACCGGCTCGCTACCACACACCTCTCGGCAGCCGTTTCACGCCAATTCGCCACACCGCCCACACAGTCGACAAGCGCCCGCCCTGTACGGCACACGCAACGACGCAGCGCAGCAAAGGGCGCCCGCAACACATACCTCTCCGCCGCCCGACGCGCCAACCGCCACACCACACCGCCAGCCACTCGCAAATTGTGCACTGCCACCAGCCACACGTCCAACACGCCGCGCCGCCTCCGGCCACCCGCCAGGGGGCGCTCACGTCCGCGACAACAGCGCGGCCCGCCGGGCCGGGCCGGGCCGAACCGAACCGAACCGAGCCGCCGCTGCTCTGCACTCGGCACGGCCACACCCTGCTGCAGACCGGGCTCGTCCCTCTGTACGCGTCTGCCTGCGCATCAACACAACACGACCTTTTTTTTTTTTTTCTCTCTACCGCCATCCCTTCTTCTCGCGTTTTACTCGTTGTTGCAGCAGCGGCGCACACCTACACATCCACAGCCCCAGCCGAGCCGGCCTCACCTCAGGGCCCGCCGCCAGCGTCTCCTCCTCGGGCACAGGTGCGGTGCTGTGGCCGCCCATCCAACCGCATTGCTGGCCGTCCAGCCACCAGGCGTTCCCACTGCCGCGAGCCACGCCGCGCACCGACCCTGCTGCAGAAAACGAAGCATAGCCAGAGACCGACCGATACACAAAGCAAGCCGTCGCCTCGCCTCTTGTCCTTCCTGCCTTCCTTCCGCCCCCGCCCTTCTCACACCACCGCCTCTCCACTTTCGCCCCCCCCCCCTCCTTTTTTTTTTTTTTTTTTTTTTTTTTTTGTTTTCTTCTTTCTTTCTTTCTTTCTTTCTTTGGCCCTCTCTCCTTCCCGCCATGGCGGTTACGGCACCGCCTGCAGCGGCAGATTTTTTTGCGCCCACACGCCTACTCCTACCACCATTAACCTTGCCCTGCCCTGCCCTGCCCTGCCCTGCCCATCAACGTCGCAGTCGAACCGACGCTTGCCAACACACTGCCCACGTTCCTTTCTCTTTTCGGCCTACGCCCATTACGCGCCGCCGCCACAGCACCTTCCCTTCCCACAACACACCGACGTCATCACACGCACCCAAAACAGGGGCCACGACCGTGTTCCTCGCCCACTCCCATCCCGCACGGTACGCACATTCCCAACTACTACCGCGCACCCTCCCTTTCCAATCTGTGTGTCTCTGTGTCTGTGTCTGTGTCCTGTCCGCGCGTGACGCCTCTCAACATCCGCCGTCCCCCGTCCCGTTTTCGCCCCCATGCCGTCGTCGCGCCGCCTCCTCCCCGTCCACCGCCGCCCCTGTCCACCCCGCACCACACCATACACCGCTGCTTGTCCCGGCCGTTGCCACCAAAGGCGCCGACCGCAAACGCGCCACGCCGCAGCCCCCGTGCGTCTCGCGCTCGCTTGCATCTCCGTGCCGACGCTGCCTCTCTTCCCGCTCGCACTCGACCTCGACAACACAGTCTTTGGCTCCGCCACTGCGTGTTCCGGTGGTACGCACGCTGCAACACGTATGTATTCATTACCAGAGCGATGGCGAGGCATGACAGCATCTCTGTCTGACCAGAGAGTTCTTTATCGCTGCTAGTCGGCGCTTGGACCGCGCCAGACGACAGTGGTGGCACGCACCGGGTCGCCAGGAACAGTTGTTATATATATTGTAGCGCGAGTCGGGAGAGGTAGTAGTCGGTCGACAGTAGTAGCGGGTGGACGGTTGTACTGAGCGGGCGTCGGCGGCGTGCTCTGCTCGTCTCGCGACTCTGGTCACGGTTCGGGACGATGTATAGTATATTGTGTTATAATCAAAAGGTGGTGTGACGCTGCATTGCGCAAATCTGATAACGTATGTTCATTGTACTTATTTTGTTCAACAACAAAAGCCCCACTATTACTTTTTTTCTAAAGTAACTTTTGTCTCTTAACGAAAAACATTCACTTTTTAAAGACTACTTCCTATGGCATTTCCCTCCAAGGAGTGCAATTATTTACCAGCCAGCACTCATTCATTGCACACAGCTGTGTAAGGGGTATCTACAATTGAGGAGCGGATATAAATGCAATTTTTTTTGTTTTTTTTTTTTTTGTGTGTGTGTTGTAACCTCCCAGCAAAATTTAAAATAATGGACAATGTTATTTACGGATGCTAATGGACATTGCGCTAATTGTAACCTCGCCCACAATGAGAGGTATTGAAAATGGCAACAAAAATGTGAAATTCGCAATCTGACTCAAACATAAAGTCTTCACACAACATTTACAAAAGTCCGTTCAGTGACAAGAAACTTCAATTAAACCGAAGTATCGGTCTTTGGCCCTGTGCAAAACAATCAGAATTAAAGTCTTACCTCCGAATAAATGGATGTCACATTTCTGCTCTGGTTGTTGCGCAGCGCTTGGAGGAACTGCATTGCAAATAATAATATTCTCTTTTTTTGTGATTTTAGTGACATTTTTCTTCAAAGAAGTGGAATGAAATGTGAAGTGCAACGAACTCTTTAGTTCAATAAAAAATTAAATGTTTGAAAAATGCTTTTGAAATAAAAATTATTATTGGGGAACTTGTTGGAGAATAATTACAATAAATACAATTTTTCATCATCTAATGATTATATTAATTAACAGTATACCTTATTCACCATCTTGACCAGTGTTGCCGACCGCCTACATCACACAACCGCACTCGGCTGCTACTACTGACCGACCGCTCTGCATGACGACTATTAGCGTACTGCGCGCGACGACTACTGACAGAGTACAGCCCTCAACTACACAGAGCTACGGACTCGCAACGACTGACTGACTGACTGAGAACCGCTCGCAACACTCGCGCAGTCCAGCGCAAACTCTCTGGTCACAGATGCTACAATGTCTCGCCATCGCTACTATGTTACATACGTGTTTCAGTGTCTTTTTCATTGGGGGTCACGATCTTTGGCTCTTTTTATTCTGAATACAGGGCCAAAGGTCAACGCTGCTGCCCTTATACAATTTATCAGGTTTCATTATGTCTGTTGCAATGTTACATACGGTTCACTCTTTCATTAATATTATCGTTGGGTTTGTTTTGTAGGGACGTTAACATTCTGGCACATTTTTATTATCATCGGACTCTCTGCTATTTGTGCAGGGAGGTTATACCTGGGTCCATTTCCATTTCCATTTACATTTTAATATTGATAGACTTTTTGTTTTCTTTTTTGTTTCTTGTTGTTTTTCCTTCTTTTTTTTTTGTTTTGTTTTTCCCGCTCTCACCACCACCGCCGCATCACGCCTTCCGTTTTCTTGGTTTCTTTTCTGTTCTTCAACATCACCGCGCCCCATTTCCACACCACAGCCATCAGCCTCCAAGACGGGCGGGCGCAGTGTGCCATTTCCGGCGCACAAGCACACCCGTACGGTACTCTCCTCGCCCCCACGCCACCAACAACACAGCGACCACGCGGCTTTCAGGCATGGCACGGCACGGCACGGCACCGGCGAAATGCGCCGCCCCCGCCCCTCCGCGCATCCGTCCGTCTCGCCACGTTCACTGACAGCCGCATCTGCGGCTACACCACGACAACCACAACACAACACCGCTCCCCTCCCTGGCAACTCACATTGTTTTTCTCCTCCTCTTTTGCACAAACCACAACGCCGAGCACAGGCGCAAGCCACCCACACCGCGCCCCTCCCCGTCCCGTCTTTGGCCGCCGCTCCTCGTTTCCTCGTTTGCCCCCTCCCATCTCCCGAAATGCCATGCCAGCAGCGTTACGCATGCCCCTCCCCTGTCCACACAACACTACCGCCAAACGAACAGCCTTCCGGGCCACATGCAGGGCACGCCCACCTCCAAACACTGCCAATTCACGGACGCACACACACACACACACACACACACACACTCACTTTCTCGACACCTTTCTGTACGGAGGGTGCGTCATCTCGACCGTGACAGAGTGACGGCAACTATCGACGATCCATTTCCCCCCACTGGTAAAACATGTCCACTAACACCTACATACATCATTCAAGTACACAGACAATAGCATACACACAATGGGAGGGCACACGAACATGGACGGCACGGCACTGTCATACACTCTTCCTCAGAACCATATCAACAAACGTTACGTACATCCGGGAAAGCGAAAGCGAACGCGAAAGCAAAAGCAAAGGCAAAGCCCAATGCAGCCGTCAAAGGTAACGTTCACCACGGCAGACACTTGCAGCCGCGCCGCCGTTAAACGCATTTCAGTGCGGCTCCAATACGCCTCCGACACGGGAACGTTCCGTTGCTCTACGAATGCGTTTCTCCCCTTTTTCCCTTCCTCTCTCTTTTGCCCCCCCTCCTTGCACTCTTGCCTCATTCCTCACGTTCTGCCCAGACATTCGACCGATCAAAGTCAACCTTTCGTTACCGTTCTCAGCGCGACGGTGTACAACAGTATGACGGGTGTGCCCAAGACTTCGGTTCAGTTGCGTGACGCCGGTCTATCGCGCCGATCGACAGTTACTCAGGGGGCGACGGATCGGACCACGTCACCGACACACAAAACACTTTCAAACAAACAAATACATACCGGATGGACACAGACAAACACGTGTACAGACATTCGCCAAACAAACGACCGCCGCCGCCGCCGCCGTCGTCGTCGTCTAGCGTCGCGCTTACTGTACTGCACTGGACACGCGTGCATCTTGAATGACGACATCGGTGTGCGTGCGTCGTACGCAATCAGTCAGACACGGCTATCAAACATCAGAGTCGAATGGTACATCATCGTGCGTGTCGCCGTACACGTACAGTACAATACAACAACAATGCGTCTTAATGGCACGTTCATTTCAACGTCACTCACACACCTCCACGCTGCAGTTACGTCGCACCATTGTCAAACTCGGCGTACAGCAAAGGGAATAGTGGGCGGCAAAAAAAACCAAACAAAAACATTTCACATTTCACCCTCGCCATGTATGATGTGCAAAAAAACAAACCCGCAAACGGCCGTCGTTACGGTGACACAAAAGTCGCCGATCGCACTGTCCCCCCTCGCAGACAGGTAACACACACACACACACCAACACCAATGGGTCAAAACCACTCACTCCAACGAGGCGTGCCACCATTCCACGCCACGGCGACCAACCTCGTGGCCGTACCCCGCAACACGCTTTGACGCGCGCCCCCACCCACAATCAAAATGCACACATACATCACAGCCGTCCACACAAACAACAACAACAATTCCGCCCTTCCCGCAAAAGGCAAGTTGGTGGCCCTGAAAAGGGCCGTTTTGCCGCTCTCGCAACGGAGGAGCCTTCTCCATCCTTCCTTCCATTCCAGAGCCACCTCCTTACTTGGAGCTCGTGTACTTGGTCACCGCCTTCGTGCCCTCGCTCACGGCGTGCTTGGCCAGCTCGCCAGGCAGCAACAGCCGCACAGCGGTCTGGATCTCGCGGGACGTGATGGTCGAGCGCTTGTTGTAGTGCGCCAGGCGAGAAGCCTCGGCCGCAATGCGCTCGAAAATGTCGTTCACGAAGCTGTTCATGATGCTCATCGCCTTCGACGAGATGCCCGTGTCAGGGTGCACCTGCTTCAGCACCTTGTAGATGTAGATGGCATAGCTCTCCTTCCTCTTGCGCTTCTTCTTCTTGTCGCCCTTCGAAATGTTCTTCTGCGCCTTGCCAGCCTTCTTGGCGGCCTTCCCGCTAGTCTTGGGCGGCATCTCGAACCAACGTACGGCAGCAGCAACACCAGTAGCAAGCGCTCCGCTCTAGTCAGCGTCTCCCCACACAGTGGCACCCGCCGCCAGCCGCCGCCGCACCTTTACCAGCTCGCCCTGTTGCGTCCGCCGACCAATGGGGCGCGCGCGCAACCGGCCGCCGCACCCGAGCCCATAAAGCACCCCCACCCCGGCTGCGCCGGACCATGACACACGAACGTGCAACATTAAACACACGGACCCGCAAATAAGGTGCGCGCTGTGTGGCAAAAACCACACAGCGGGTTACCAAGGCTGCGAGGTCCATAAAAGACACACACAGCAGGCAAAGGGCGCAAAGGCCGCCCCCCACACACGAAAAGAAAACTCCATGAACCCACCCAGACACACAAGAAACCAAAACATGACAGCACACACAGACAAGGCCTGGGTAAAACCAAGGCCAGACACACCAAGGGCAACATATGCGGAAGTGGTTTCTCCCCCGAGGAACCACGAAAGCACTGCCCAACCACCACAACATCAGACACCAACACAAGAACAACACCGGGTAATACACAGCAACAACGACCAGGTCCAACTAGACGGAGAAGGCCCTAGGAAACCCCAGACACACTTCCCCCCCATGGATCAGTTGTTAGGCGTAATGGTGCAGACCATGAACCTCGTCATGGAAATGATGAAGGAATTCAGGGAGGCCCAAAAGCAGAACACACAGGTCCTCGCTGCCCTTCAGGCAACAGTCCAGCGGTCGCTCCCCTCTGCGACTTCCTCAGTAATATCAAAACCCCATCATGGATAGACGACCAAACATCCAAGGCCTGACAATGTGCGTCTTTAACGCAGACGGCATTGTTAATCAAGAGGTCGAGTTCCGAGAACTCATGAAGGAGTTCTCCATCGACATATGCATGATGGGGGAAACCCACCTAAAACCGGGAGTAAGAGCGACAGTTCCTAATTACGTTAGCTACTGTAAAGACAGGCCAACCCAAGGCGGAGGAGTGGCCATATATGTAAAAAGAGGGATCCCCCACCACCAGGTATTCTTACCAGCTACCAACAAAATCGAAGCAGTGGCGGTGGAAGTAACCACAGCCACTGGACCCCTAACAATTGTTGCAGTCTACCGACCCCCACATGACCAGATAGATGAGGGAGACATAGCTGCTCTAGGGCAAATTGAAGGCAAACTCGTAATAGGGGGAGACTTCAATGCCAAACACCCTGACTGGAATTCTAGAGTAACCTCCAGAGCAGGCGCCAAACTGCAACAACTAGCGCGCACCCACCACTTCGAAACATGGGGTCCAGTCGAGCCCACACATTTTCCGAAAAACGGAAGCAGGCCCGATGTGTTAGACATAGCTCTCACCAGGAGGATCGCAGGATTTGTGACCGCAAGGACAATCAACAGAATGTCCTCCGACCACAACCCAGTGATTCTAGAAGTCGATGTGGGAGAATGGGTAGCACTCCCACGGTACCAGTCGTCGTACAAACGTACAGACTGGGAGCGATACCAAGAAACTGTCGCCTCTGATATCGCTCGCGCTCCGCCACCTACTGCCGAAACAGTAGAACAAGCGCTACAAGACCTAACAGGCACCATCCTGCAGGCAGCGGAAGAAGCCACCCCTCCACAAAGGGATGGCCCACCGCCACAAATACAGCTCCCGGAACACTTGTTAGCTCAAATTCGACACAAGAACAGGGTGGCAAAAGAGTGGAAGATCACCAGAAATCAGGCCACCAGGAGGCTGCTCAATCGTCTACAGAGAGAACTGAAGGTAGCGCTCAATGAGCACAGAAACCAGCAATGGCAAAACCGCCTCACAGCTCTCAAAGTAGACGATCATACACTTTGGCAAGCAACCAAACAATTCACAAAAAGACGCGCTAGGATGCCGCCACTGCACGGCGAGCGGGGACTGGTCTACAGCAATGCTGAGAAGGCCAACGCCCTCGCCGACTCCTTCGAGAAGCAGTTTCAAACGGCAGAACCCGAGGATGAAGAGCATGAAGAGGTAGTCAGTCGTCAACTGGCCGTCTTCCTCAATGCAGAGGAGGACCCAGAGGACGAACCCATACTTTTTGCCCCCGAGGACGTGGCAAGAGTAATCAGGTCCCTCCCTACAAAAAAGGCGCCAGGGCACGACAGTGTCACAAACCAGTTAGTCAAAAAACTCCCACCCACAGCGATCGCACACCTCGCGAACGTCCTCAACGAGATTACTCGTTCCCGCGAGTTCCCAGCTTGCTGGAAACATGCGGAAGTGGTCGCGATACACAAACCAGGAAAAGACCCTCTATTCCCGCAGCACTACAGGCCGATTAGCCTCTTGCCAACACTCAGCAAGATCTATGAGCGCCTCCTGCTAAAACCCATACAAGAACATATTACCAGAGAGCAAATTCTGCCGGATTTCCAATTTGGATTCCGGCAGAACCACTCTGCCCCACAACAGGTCATGAGAATGGTTGAAGCAGCCACAGAGGGCTTCAACCACAGAGGCTACTGCGGGATAGTGCTACTAGACGTAGCCAAAGCCTTTGATTCAGTATGGCATAGAGGGCTACTCTACAAGTTGTACTCACAAGGGTTTCCAGGGAGCATAGTTCAGCTAATGAAGAGCTACCTCGCGAATAGGACTTTCTCCGTCAAAGTAGAAACTGCCACCTCCACCAGAAGGCGTATTCGTGCGGGGGTGCCACAGGGATCGGTCCTGGGGCCCGTATTGTACAGCTTGTACACTGCGGACACTCCGACGGCCCCCCTGGTGCACACCGCGCAGTACGCAGACGACACAGCCTTCTACACGAGAAATGCGAACAAGGACCTGGTCATTCGTAGGCTACAAAGGGTTTTAGATGACACAGAAACCTGGGCCCGTCGCTGGCGCATCACCATCAATTCGGAGAAGACGCAGGCAATGCTGATTACCCGCAGGCTCGGAAGGCGCGAACCTCCTCAACGTCCCCCCCTCCACCTCCACCTAAATGGAACCCAACTCCCCTGGCGCAGAACCGCCAAGTACCTTGGCGTAACCTTGGACTCTCGTCTTACGTGGAAACCCCACATAGACGAGGTCCACAGGAAGGCCTGCGCCAGAATGTCCATCCTATATCCTATCCTGAACACAACCAGCTCCCTTCCCTACCCAGTAGCAGTAAATGTCTACCAGGCCCTGATCCGGCCAGTAATGGAGTATGCGTGCCCTGTCTGGGGATACGCGGCAAAGCAGCACCTGGACAAACTCCAGAGGCTGCAGAACCGCGCCCTCAGAAGGGCACTACACTTACCTCTTGGGTTCCCTACAGACGACCTGCACGCCGCAGCCGAAATCCCACTCCTGAGAGAGCGTTTCCAGGATCTGGCAAGGGCCTTCTATGAGGGTTCTTCCAGATCCGGAAACGCACTCATCCACTCCCTAGGTCGGTATGACATGTCCCGCGATAAACACAAGCGCCCTATGACGATCTTCGACGACTAAGTCGAAGAGAATAATCCCAACACCCAATCCATCATCCTGTTCCATCCCATATAACACCAAACTCTCGCCTACCCCAGGCAAGTACCAGACACACTCACAACAATCATCACAAATCACAGACACCAAAAACTATAGAAAAATCACACACACACGTTCACAGGGGAGTAAAAGCCGAAAGGCTACAGACTCCCCCTCACACTTCCCCAAAGAGGGGAAAGCAAAAGATGAGTGCAGGCAGGCAGGCAGGCTGCGCCGGCACGCACTCCGCTGCTCGACTCGCTGCCGCTCGCACCGGTCGTTTTCGTTTCCGTTTCGTGTGCACCGTCGCTAGCCCATCGCCATGTCCGGACGCGGAAAGGGAGGCAAAGTCAAGGGCAAGTCAAAGTCCCGCTCAAGCAGGGCCGGGCTCCAGTTCCCGGTCGGCAGAATCCACCGCCTCCTGCGCAAGGGAAACTACGCAGAGCGCGTCGGCGCCGGGGCGCCCGTCTACCTCGCCGCCGTCATGGAGTACATCGCGGCTGAGGTGCTCGAGCTGGCCGGAAACGCGGCCCGCGACAACAAGAAGACGCGCATCATCCCGCGCCACCTGCAGCTTGCCATCCGCAACGACGAGGAGCTCAACAAGCTCCTGTCGGGCGTCACCATCGCACAGGGTGGTGTCCTGCCCAACATCCAGGCCGTCCTGCTGCCAAAGAAGACCGAGAAGAAGGCCTAAAGGAGGCCAGGCAATCGCAGCGCCGCGTGCTCCCCTGCACGCAACGCGCTTTGCCGGCTCGGCTCGGCCCACAACAATCGGCCCTTTTCAGGGCCACCACACAAACCTACGTCCAAAGCAAAATTTCAGTCGTCCTCGCCGCACCTTGTTTTGTTTTTTAACTTTGCACTGTCACAGCACAGCCGCCGCCGGCGCACGTCCGCCATCTTGTCGTCCACACAGCCCGTGTGGCCCAACACACACACACACACACACACACACACACATTTTGCACGGTCGCAGTCGCCTTCCAAACGACAACAGCAGCAATAATGACCATTGTTAAAGGGAGGCGTGTCGACACACCGCCCTCCACTCCCGCGCGCAACGGCCGTCGACACGAACGAAACAGCTGATCCGGCCGCCTATGCCCACACGCCTTGCCTCGGAAACCCCAACGCCGCCGCAAACAAACACACAGAGCCAAACCACGCAAGCAAATAATCACCGCCTCTCGCACAACAACACACAGCCCGCCATCTCCGTCGCGATCGATACAAAGACACACAAACGAAGCAGCTCCACACACAGCCAGCCACATGACACGTTTCCTTTCCTTCTCCCCTCCCAGTCACATCACGTCGCTCAAACGGAAAGAAAGAAACAAACAAACAACACAGCGCACACACGCAGCAACAACACAGACTCTTTTGCACTTTTCAACTTCCGAACAGTGTGGTGGCCCTGAAAAGGGCCGTTTTCTAGTCTCTCCCACCCACAAGCACGGCCGCGGGAAGGCCAGCGCCCGCTGCGACGCAGCCTAACCGCCGAAACCGTACAGGGTGCGCCCCTGCCTCTTCAGGGCGTACACCACGTCCATGGCCGTCACAGTCTTGCGCTTGGCGTGCTCAGTGTACGTCACCGCGTCGCGGATCACGTTCTCCAGGAACACCTTCAGCACCCCGCGGGTCTCCTCGTAGATCAGACCAGAGATGCGCTTCACGCCGCCCCTGCGAGCCAGGCGGCGGATGGCGGGCTTCGTGATGCCCTGGATGTTGTCGCGCAACACCTTGCGGTGCCGCTTGGCGCCACCCTTGCCGAGCCCCTTTCCTCCCTTGCCGCGGCCTGTCATCCTTCCTCGGGCAAAGCAAAACGTGCACAAACAGCAGCTGCAGCGGCTGGCGAGTCGGCTACGGTCTGCGCCCAGCGCGCCCGCCGCCCCCCTATATAGACTCTGGCCCGCCCTCCCCCCACCACGCGCAACCGAGGGCATATAAGCGCAGCACGGAGGCGCGCGGGCCCGTTGTCAAGGCAGCACCGGACGCCGCGCCGCACCTAACCTCCATGCACGCCGCTCCGCTACCGCTACCGCCATGGCCCGCACAAAGCAAACGGCCCGCAAGTCCACCGGCGGAAAGGCGCCGCGCAAACAGCTCGCCACCAAGGCGGCGAGGAAGAGCGCGCCAGCCACCGGAGGCGTCAAGAAGCCCCACCGCTACAGGCCGGGCACCGTCGCCCTGCGAGAAATCAGGCGCTACCAGAAGAGCACAGAGCTGCTCATCCGCAAGCTGCCATTCCAGCGCCTAGTGCGCGAGATCGCCCAGGACTTCAAGACCGACCTGCGCTTCCAGAGCTCCGCAGTCATGGCCCTGCAGGAGGCCAGCGAGGCCTACCTCGTCGGCCTCTTCGAAGACACCAACCTGTGCGCAATCCACGCCAAGCGCGTCACCATCATGCCCAAGGACATCCAGCTCGCGCGCCGCATCCGCGGCGAGCGCGCCTAAACCGCGCCGCGGCACCGCACCGCACAAACAAAAACGGCCCTTTTCAGGGCCACTAACATCTCTCCGTCGCGAGCAAACTTTGTCGGTCGCCTGCCTCTCGCCCCGCAACCCAAAAACAAAAACCACCACTTCCCGTCCGTCCTCCACACCCGCTCACTCTGCCTGCCTGCCTGCCTGCTAGCAGCGCGCAACAATCACACATCATCCCTCCCCGGCGCTCAAAGCGCACAATACCCAACGGCCGACGTCACACCGCACGGGTGGCTGGCTGGCCGGCCGCCGCTTTCGTTTCGAAAACAAAAAAACCCGCACTCCACTCCGACGGCCAACGGCCAGGCAGGCGCGCTCGCTCGCTCTACACGCCACCGAAATCCCCGCCGACTCCTTCCACATCTCAACGTGCCCCCCGTTGCAAAACATAACACACACACACACAAAGGAACAAAACAAAACAGAGACCAGACACGACTCGACAAGACAGACATCCGAGAAGAACGAACGCAGGCAAGCCAACCAACGTATTCAAACAAAACAACGTGACAGAAAACCAACCGTCGGCCGCCGCCACAAACACGGCGACAATCAACCACGACAACAACACCGCTTACCGCTACCGCCGCCCACACCCGCCACCGACCCCCGCAATCCAACCACCACGGCACGCAAACAGCATCCCCACGGGCATACAGAAACGCCAGACAGACACCCACACCAAACGCAACACGACAATCAAAACCTTCCCCGACGTGCTTTGATGGCCCTGAGAAGGGCCGTTTTGGGCCGCGCGTCTCTTGCGCGCCACTAGACGACGACGGGGGGTGGGGACGACGGAGTCAAGCGCCAAACCCTTCCTTTCCCATCTCTTTCTCCTCTACTCTACTTCTTCTTCTTGGGCGAAGCCTTCGCCTTAGACGGCGTCGTCGCCTTCTTCGGGCGCGGCGCCTTCGGCTTCTTCGTCGGAACCTTGGCGGCCTTCTTCGCCTTCGACGGCGACTTGGCCTTGGCCGGCTTGGCCGCAGCCGCCTTCTTCGCACCCGCGGGAGCGGCCGACGCCGCAGACGCCTTCTTGGCGGCGCCCGCCTTCCGACCGGTCGCCGCCTTCACGCCACCAGCCTTCTTTGCGCCGGCCGCACGGGCGCCCTTCTTCTCCTTGCTGGCCGGAGCGGCGCGCTTCTTCTTGGCACCGCCAGCACGAGCCTTGCCGCCCTCGGCCGCCCCCCCGCCGCCGGCGCCGGCAAGCTTGAACGAGCCGGACGCGCCCTTCCCCTTCGTCTGCACCAGCTCGCCCGCCACGACGGCCGACTTGAGGTACTTCTTGATAAACGGCGCCAGCTTCTCCGCGTCCAGCTTGTAGTGCGCGGCTATGTACTTCTTGATCGCCTGCAGCGACGACCCGCCGCGCTCCTTCAGACTCTTGATGGCGGCCGTCACCATCTCAGAGGTGCGCGGGTGCGCAGGCTTGGCGCGCGGCTTCTTCGCAGACGACGCAGACTTGGCCTTCTTCGTAGTGCCGGTGGCGGCGGGTGCCGCAGCAGTCTCGTTCGTAGCCGCCTGATCTGCCATTTCGACGACGCGCGTAACACACAGCGAGAGCGAGCGGGACGGCAGGCACGCAAGCACAGCACAGCAGCAGAGCAGAGAATCACAAGGCCCAGCCAGTGTCGCGGGCGGGCGCGGACGGCCGAGAGAGCGGCCGCCACTCTGCGCGCCGCCGCGCCGCGCCTCCCGCGCTTGCTACCATTCGGAGTTAGTCTTCCGACGAGAGCGGACGTGTCGCGCGAGAGCTCGTTATGTCTACGGACGCTACTCCGGCTGAGGGTGTGGCGGATCGCCGTCCGGCGGAGAATACTTCGTCGGCGGCCTCATCCGGCCCCCCACCTATGATGACCAGGCAACGCCTCCGTGAAAACGATCTGTTGACGACCTGTGCAAGGACTTTGGATCTCGGTATGGATTGCACTCATGACTCTTCGGGTGAAGATGACGACGGCCACCAGCAGCATAGTCGTAAGCGCACCGGCGACGCCGCCACCGGGGCAGATGACGGTTTCCGGAAGCCACCAAAGAAGAAGGTCTCGAAGCAGCCGCAGCGGCGGCCTGACACGGACGCGGTGCCAACGTCTAACCGCTACGACGTCATCCAAGACGGCGCGGACGACGTTCCACCGCCCCAGCAGCAACAGCAACAGCAGGGGGCGCAGCAGCCACCGTCCCAGCCTCAGCTGCAGCGGAAGGTGCCGCCCATTGTGTTGCAGTTTAAGAATTCCTACAAGCAACTGCACACGTGGTTAAAGGAACACTGTAAGCAGTCGTTTACTGCCAAGCAGACGGGGGGTGATACCCTCAAACTCAACCTCTCCTGTACTGAGGATTATGTGACTGTAATGGATATGGTTGGGCGAGAGGGTATCCCCATGTATACCTATCCAGCGGTCCGTCCGCCGACTCTGAAGGCGCTGTTGAAGCACATTCCGGCGTCTCTCACCCATGACGAACTGAAGGAAGAACTGGAGGACCTCGGCTTCGTCGCGACGGTGGTGGATTACCATCGTATGCCCGGGACCAATCAGCTTACTGGCCACCGCGTCGTCGTCCTGCAGGACACTCCTCGGCATCGGGAAATATTCCAGCTAACCAGGATTTACGACCTCTCCGTCACCGTGGAACGTCTGCGGAAGTCCCGTGGCCCGGTCCAATGCTTCCGGTGCCAAGGGTTCAACCACGTGGCCCGTCACTGCACTATGCCGCCTATGTGCGTCAAGTGTGGTGCTGGCCACGACAGCCGCCTTTGTCCACGAAGCAAGGATGAGCCGCCCGTCTGTGGCCTGTGTGGAGGCAGTCATCCTGCCAATTTTCGTTCCTGCGCGAAGCATAAGGAGGCTAGCCGTCGGCAGCGGGGTCTTCCGCCCGTCCCGCCTTCCCGACGTGCTGATACCCGACGGAGGCGACAACCGCCGCCCACACGGCCGGCCAGTGACAAGCGTACGTGGCCCTCCCTACTTGAACGCCGGTCCGCGATGATCCAGCCCGGTGTCACAGTGGCAGATGCACTAAAGGGCGTCTCCCAACCACGGGCGACCGCGGCTGCCGAGGTGCCCAGCGTCCCACCGCCTCCTGCACGCCAGGACCGCCAGCCAGCTTCTCCTTCGCCTACAGCTGTGCCTACTGTTGGACTCCAAGACGTTTTCCAGCTGCTGCAGCATCTGACCACGATGGTGACCGAGTTGACCACCGCCATCGTCAACCTGCCTGCAACCATCGCCGCCACAGTGGAGGCGACGATCTCACGCAGCCTTCGGGCTCCCACTGCCGACACTTCAGTAGCCCAGCATGCCTAGACGCCGCCGCTTGGATGATTTCCGCATAGTGGCTTATAATGCCGCCAACCTCACCTACGACCTTGAGGAGCTTCGGCAGTTCTTGTTTGAACATGACGTGGACATATGCCTGGTGAATGAGACGTTTCTCAAACCAGGCATCCGCTCCAACATCGCAAATTACCGCTGCTTTCGGACCGACAGACCGACGCAGGGGGGTGGCACGGCGATCTTCATCCGCTCCTCCATCCCGCATTGTGAAATTCAACCGCCTGCCATCGGGTCTATAGAAGTCACTGCTGTCCAGGTTGAAACAGCCACTGGACCGGTCACGTTTATGGCTGTCTACCGGAGCCCTCGCCGCCAGCTCCTCATCGATGATGCCCGTCTCCTTCTGCGGACTCCAGGCAAATATTTCATCGCAGGTGACCTTAATTGCAAACATGCGGCCTGGAATTCATTGGTCACCAATCGTAATGGGCGCCTTCTACTCCAGGCCACTGAAGAGGTGAACGCGTATGTCTGTGGGCCCGTGGAGCCGACGTGTTATCCTAGCAGAGGGAGGCCCGACATTCTTGACATCGCCATTACTCGGGGACTTAATCAGTTCCTGACTGCTGAAGTCCTTCACGAACTGAACTCCGACCACCTGCCAGTTCTCTTTCAACTGGACGTCGCCCCGGTGCAGAGTACGAGCCGGCTCAATCTCAACCGCACGGACTGGCCGTGCTTTCAGCGTCGAGTTACTGCAGCCCTGCAGCGACAGGTGGATGGCGTCGGCGTTCACGAGGCCTCTGCAGCCCAGTTTGCTGATACACTCACAGCAGCTCTGGTGGGAGCGTCGCCCCGCCCGCGCACCAGCACAGTCGCATCTTCCGCTCTCCCAGCGGAAATCCTCCAGGACATACGCACACGTAATCGCCTCTGCAAGGAATGGCGTGTGACCAGGGACCCACAGCTGAAGCGCCACATCAACAGCCTGCGCCGTGACATCAAGGCCGCAATTGTCCAGCATAAGAATCGACGCTGGGCTGAGAAACTGCAGGCGTTCACCCCTGACCCCATGCACTGGAATGCGGTCCGCTTTTTTACGAAGCGCAGGACACGGATGCCCCCTCTTGCAACACCGACTGGGACGGCCTATCTACATGAGGATAAGGCGAATCTCCTTGCGGACATCTTTCAGGAGAATTTTACCCCCCTTCAAGAAGATGTGGACCAGCTACACGTCGACCAGGTTGACGCAGCAGTGCAGACCATCCTCCACGGGGATGGGGAGGAGGACCGTGACGACATACCACCTATTTCAGTGGCCGAAGTCCGTGCAAGCATCAAGGCTCTCCCGGCGTCCAAGGCTCCAGGTGTTGACGACATTACCGGCCGGGTCCTGAAGAACCTGCCGCTCCTGGCTGTGGTTCATCTCACTGCCATCTTCAATTGGGTTCTGCGGACTCGCACCTACCCTGCAGCGTGGAAGCACTCCATCGTTATTGCTGTTCCTAAGCCGGGCAAGGATCGGAAGGACCCAAAATCCTACCGGCCTATCAGTTTGCTTCCGCACATCAGCAAGCTGTTTGAGCGGCTTCTTCTTCAGCGACTCCGGACCATCCTGGATATTCGGGAAATCCTCCCCCCGGAACAGTTTGGATTCCGCAGCGGCCACTCCACGACCCAGCAGATTGTACGTGTTGTGGAGTACATCACTCGCGCCTTCAACAACCGGGAATACTGTGGAGCGGTTCTTCTAGATGTCACGAAGGCCTTTGACAGTGTTTGGCATGCTGGACTTCTCTGGAAGATGGACCACCTTGGGTTTCCCCGAGCGTACGTGCGCCTCATTGCGTCGTACCTGCAGCACCGTACTTTCACTGTCCGCGTTGACGCGGCTCTCTCCACTGCCAGACCTATCGTCGCCGGGGTGCCGCAGGGCTCCGTCCTGGGCCCCGTCCTTTATACTATATTTACCTCGGACCTTCCGACGTCGCCCCGAGTGGAGAAAGCCGTCTACGCCGACGATACGATGCTCTACACCAGGAGCCGGTGGCATGCCGCCATGCATTCCCGGTTGCAGCAGGCATGCGACGACCTCGAGATCTGGGCAGCTCGCTGGCGCATCCGGTTCAACCCCCTGAAGACGCAGGCCATCGTCTTTACGAGGAAGACGACGATGCCGGCCCCGCCACTTCGACTCTATGGGACCGCCCTCCCCTGGCAGAAGACCGTCCGGTACCTGGGCGTTATCATGGACGATCGCCTACTGTGGAAGCCACACATCGACGCCGTCCGTACCAACGTCCACCAGCGGATGGGTGCGCTGTACCCATTCCTTAATGAAGGGTCTGACCTCTCCATCCGGAATGGCCTCCTCATCTTCCGCTTATTTATACGACCAATTGTGGACTATGCGTGTGAGGCCTGGGGCAATGCGGCTCCCACGCATATTCAGCGTCTTCAGGCGCAACAGAATAAGATCCTCCGGCGGGTCTTCCATGTACACCCGCAGTTTCCGCATCAGTACCTCCACCATGCAGCTGATGAACTGGAAGTGATGCCCCGCATACAGCAGAATGCCAGCCGTTTTTACCGACGGTCGCGCGCCTCTGCCAATCCACTCATTCGAGACGTTGGCGCACCTCAAGATGTTCGTGACCGCTATCAGCGGCCTGTTGCACTCCTCGACCGCTGAGACTCGGGAGTGCACCAAGCGGACGCTGCTTGCAGCTCCGTCCCTATGATTTTCTTTTTATGATCCCGCATACCCCGATGCCATACAACAAATAAAGAAGTTCAACACACCCTCTCTCCTCTGACGAATGCAGGCAATGCCGTCAGGTAAATCCTGTGTTGCTCTCCTCTTCTTGGGACATAACGACTGGCGGATGGGCGCTTGCTACCGCCCAACGTCCGACAGCCTGTGCGGAGCAGCCCCAAACCTGCGCCACAACCGCCCGCGCCTTTCAAACCACCGAGGATGGGGCTACACACAGCCACACCACAGTCGCCAACCAGTCGCCACGGCAGCGCCGCAAACCACGGCCAAACTGCAGCTACCGCGCGCTACACCCTGGGTCGGCCCGCCGAGAATCGCCGCCCCCGCCCAAATGCCGCCCCCACAGCCCCAGCCGACGACCCGCCACAATGGCCAAACCTTCGGCAAAACTCCCACACCGTCGCCGCGGCAGCCCGGCCAGCGCGGCCGGCGCCACAGCCACACAAGCCGAGGCGTGCGGCGATGACGGCCGTGCAAACGCGCCTCCGCCGCCCCATCGCCTTCCGTCGCCCTCCCGCCGTTTCCCGATCGGCCCGCAGCCGTCGGGCCACATCGCGCGCCGTCCTCCTCCTCTCGCCCGCCAACATTCACAGCCGTTTCTCAACAATTGCCCGCCGCAAACGGACGCCGCCTGCGCAACAGGCGCCGCCGCCCCTCGCCGCTTCCGACCCAACCCCTCGACCGAGGCAAACCGCAATCCGAATCTACAGACCAACCCAATCTGCCGTCAAGCACACACGACAGCCGACCTTACACGTTACGCGTTACACATTACGTTTACACGTCTACGTTAGGTTAGGTTAGGTGGACGTGGGTTAGGTTAAGGGGACTTGGGTTAGGTTAAGCGTCAAACTTAGGTTAAGCATTCAAACACGTCAGGCGTCAGAGGTTAGGTTAGGTTAGGTTAGGTTAGGTTAGGTTAGGTTACACGTTAGGTTAAGGGGTCAGTGCTAGGTTAAGAAGCGTCAAACGTAGGTTAAAAAAAGCGTTCAAACGTGAGGCGTGAGCCGGACAGCTTACCTTACGTAGACGTTAGGGGCTCACAGGCTGAGCTCACCTCGCCACACCACAGGTTCGGTTCGGTTCGGTTCGGTTCGCTCGGCTCAGCGTAAAGCGCCGAGGTCAGGGTTACGTTCGTTCACCTTCGGGCGCCACACTTTCGGTTGAAAGGTCGCGACGGGACGACGTCGGCAGGCACGCCGCAAACGAACAAAAACGTACAGACGACGTCGGAAACCGCCGACAGACGGGGGAGCAGCACGACCACGACCAGACACCGAGCGCGAACGAGACACACGCGAACCACCCCCACCGGCCAAAGGGCACCACACAACAACCCAGAGCACCACGTGTCGACACCAGAGCAACCCGCCGCTCACGCGACATGGCTGGCACCGAAGGGCAACCGCCCGCAACTGCGCTTTCCGCGCCGGCCCGGATGCACGTCGTGCTACAACAACACCACTACCGTACACAGCCGCTGTTCACAACATCACTATCAATGGCGCGCCCGCGGCTCGCCGCCGTCGCAGTCGCAGCCCCAACGCCAGCACTTTTGCACCACCATTCACACGCACCGCAACACAGCTCGCCGACACAGCCGAACAAAACAAACACCACACAACAACAGCAACAACGCCGCCGCCTCTACTTGTGCCGGCGACCCACCCCGCCGATGGCGCACCTTTCGCCAGCCGGCAATCGACACACAACGCACCCACCCACCGGGGCCCAGTGCAAAAAAACACACAAAAACAAAAAAACAAAACAACACAAACGACACGGGAAGCGCACACCGCCACTTCGCGCGCACGCCACCAACCAGTCGTCGTCTCAAAATAACAAACACAAACAAAATAAACTAACAACTAGGGCAACACAAAACGAAAACGCCTCGCACGAACCGCCCACAAAAAGGACAAGCACACGCACAGCCTCTGCTGACGACCACGACGCAGCGGCACGCTGCTCCTGTCCCGCGCCCCGCGCCCCGCGCCCCACTCGATTCACAACTCACGCGACACCGTCAACGACGGGCTCGCTTCCCGCAACCTACCACCTTTCCGCCACGACGCACAGCCCCAGCCCCACCCGACGACGCCCGTGGCAACGACTGCACTTTCACCACCGCCTCCCCCTTCCCCCCCAAAACACACACACACAGCCAGCCAAAAACGCACTCGCGACCCACACATGCACGTGCATCGGCACACCCCAACCAGTCAACGTCGACAACCACACGCAAGGCTCGAAACGAAACCGGCGTCCTTCCACGTTGCCATCAAGCTACGCGACACAAGACACAAGGAACCAACACAACAGCCGGCCCCACTAATTCCCACTCTCACGCCGCAAAAAGCACACCGAAACCGCCAAACGCACGCACATTCCCCTTCGCACTGACACCACCGACCGGCTCGCTACCACACACCTCTCGGCAGCCGTTTCACGCCAATTCGCCACACCGCCCACACAGTCGACAAGCGCCCGCCCTGTACGGCACACGCAACGACGCAGCGCAGCAAAGGGCGCCCGCAACACATACCTCTCCGCCGCCCGACGCGCCAACCGCCACACCACACCGCCAGCCACTCGCAAATTGTGCACTGCCACCAGCCACACGTCCAACACGCCGCGCCGCCTCCGGCCACCCGCCAGGGGGCGCTCACGTCCGCGACAACAGCGCGGCCCGCCGGGCCGGGCCGGGCCGAACCGAACCGAACCGAGCCGCCGCTGCTCTGCACTCGGCACGGCCACACCCTGCTGCAGACCGGGCTCGTCCCTCTGTACGCGTCTGCCTGCGCATCAACACAACACGACCTTTTTTTTTTTTTTCTCTCTACCGCCATCCCTTCTTCTCGCGTTTTACTCGTTGTTGCAGCAGCGGCGCACACCTACACATCCACAGCCCCAGCCGAGCCGGCCTCACCTCAGGGCCCGCCGCCAGCGTCTCCTCCTCGGGCACAGGTGCGGTGCTGTGGCCGCCCATCCAACCGCATTGCTGGCCGTCCAGCCACCAGGCGTTCCCACTGCCGCGAGCCACGCCGCGCACCGACCCTGCTGCAGAAAACGAAGCATAGCCAGAGACCGACCGATACACAAAGCAAGCCGTCGCCTCGCCTCTTGTCCTTCCTGCCTTCCTTCCGCCCCCGCCCTTCTCACACCACCGCCTCTCCACTTTCGCCCCCCCCCTCCTTTTTTTTTTTTTTTTTTTTTTTTTGTGTTTTCTTCTTTCTTTCTTTCTTTCTTTCTTTGGCCCTCTCTCCTTCCCGCCATGGCGGTTACGGCACCGCCTGCAGCGGCAGATTTTTTTGCGCCCACACGCCTACTCCTACCACCATTAACCTTGCCCTGCCCTGCCCTGCCCTGCCCTGCCCATCAACGTCGCAGTCGAACCGACGCTTGCCAACACACTGCCCACGTTCCTTTCTCTTTTCGGCCTACGCCCATTACGCGCCGCCGCCACAGCACCTTCCCTTCCCACAACACACCGACGTCATCACACGCACCCAAAACAGGGGCCACGACCGTGTTCCTCGCCCACTCCCATCCCGCACGGTACGCACATTCCCAACTACTACCGCGCACCCTCCCTTTCCAATCTGTGTGTCTCTGTGTCTGTGTCTGTGTCCTGTCCGCGCGTGACGCCTCTCAACATCCGCCGTCCCCCGTCCCGTTTTCGCCCCCATGCCGTCGTCGCGCCGCCTCCTCCCCGTCCACCGCCGCCCCTGTCCACCCCGCACCACACCATACACCGCTGCTTGTCCCGGCCGTTGCCACCAAAGGCGCCGACCGCAAACGCGCCACGCCGCAGCCCCCGTGCGTCTCGCGCTCGCTTGCATCTCCGTGCCGACGCTGCCTCTCTTCCCGCTCGCACTCGACCTCGACAACACAGTCTTTGGCTCCGCCACTGCGTGTTCCGGTGGTACGCACGCTGCAACACGTATGTATTCATTACCAGAGCGATGGCGAGGCATGACAGCATCTCTGTCTGACCAGAGAGTTCTTTATCGCTGCTAGTCGGCGCTTGGACCGCGCCAGACGACAGTGGTGGCACGCACCGGGTCGCCAGGAACAGTTGTTATATATATTGTAGCGCGAGTCGGGAGAGGTAGTAGTCGGTCGACAGTAGTAGCGGGTGGACGGTTGTACTGAGCGGGCGTTGGCGGCGTGCTCTGCTCGTCTCGCGACTCTGGTCACGGTTCGGGACGATGTATAGTATATTGTGTTATAATCAAAAGGTGCTGTGACGCTGCATTGCGCAAATCTGATAACGTATGTTCATTGTACTTATTTTGTTCAACAACAAAAGCCCCACTATTACTTTTTTTCTAAAGTAACTTTTGTCTCTTAACGAAAAACATTCACTTTTTAAAGACTACTTCCTATGGCATTTCCCTCCAAGGAGTGCAATTATTTACCAGCCAGCACTCATTCATTGCACACAGCTGTGTAAGGGGTATCTACAATTGAGGAGCGGATATAAATGCAATTTTTTTTGTTTTTTTTTTTTTTTGTGTGTGTGTTGTAACCTCCCAGCAAAATTTAAAATAATGGACAATGTTATTTACGGATGCTAATGGACATTGCGCTAATTGTAACCTCGCCCACAATGAGAGGTATTGAAAATGGCAACAAAAATGTGAAATTCGCAATCTGACTCAAATATAAAGTCTTCACACAACATTTACAAAAGTCCGTTCAGTGACAAGAAACTTCAATTAAACCGAAGTATCGGTCTTTGGCCCTGTGCAAAACAATCAGAATTAAAGTCTTACCTCCGAATAAATGGATGTCACATTTCTGCTCTGGTTGTTGCGCAGCGCTTGGAGGAACTGCATTGCAAATAATAATATTCTCTTTTTTTGTGATTTTAGTGACATTTTTCTTCAAAGAAGTGGAATGAAATGTGAAGTGCAACGAACTCTTTAGTTCAATAAAAAATTAAATGTTTGAAAAATGCTTTTGAAATAAAAATTATTATTGGGGAACTTGTTGGAGAATAATTACAATAAATACAATTTTTCATCATCTAATGATTATATTAATTAA
This sequence comes from Schistocerca americana, assembly GCF_021461395.2. Taxonomy (NCBI): domain Eukaryota; kingdom Metazoa; phylum Arthropoda; class Insecta; order Orthoptera; family Acrididae; genus Schistocerca; species Schistocerca americana. The sequence goes on along the minus strand of NC_060126.1, from coordinate 74,578,730 downwards.
CAGTATACCTTATTCACCATCTTGACCAGTGTTGCCGACCGCCTACATCACACAACCGCACTCGGCTGCTACTACTGACCGACCGCTCTGCATGACGACTATTAGCGTACTGCGCGCGACGACTACTGACAGAGTACAGCCCTCAACTACACAGAGCTACGGACTCGCAACGACTGACTGACTGACTGAGAACCGCTCGCAACACTCGCGCAGTCCAGCGCAAACTCTCTGGTCACAGATGCTACAATGTCTCGCCATCGCTACTATGTTACATACGTGTTTCAGTGTCTTTTTCATTGGGGGTAACGATCTTTGGCTCTTTTTATTCTGAATACAGGGCCAAAGGTCAACGCTGCTGCCCTTATACAATTTATCAGGTTTCATTATGTCTGTTGCAATGTTACATACGGTTCACTCTTTCATTAATATTATCGTTGGGTTTGTTTTGTAGGGACGTTAACATTCTGGCACATTTTTATTATCATCGGACTCTCTGCTATTTGTGCAGGGAGGTTATACCTGGGTCCATTTCCATTTCCATTTACATTTTAATATTGATAGACTTTTTGTTTTCTTTTTTGTTTCTTGTTGTTTTTTTTTTTTTTGTTTTGTTTTTCCCGCTCTCACCACCACCGCCGCATCACGCCTTCCGTTTTCTTGGTTTCTTTTCTGTTCTTCAACATCACCGCGCCCCATTTCCACACCACAGCCATCAGCCTCCAAGACGGGCGGGCGCAGTGTGCCATTTCCGGCGCACAAGCACACCCGTACGGTACTCTCCTCGCCCCCACGCCACCAACAACACAGCGACCACGCGGCTTTCAGGCATGGCACGGCACGGCACGGCACCGGCGAAATGCGCCGCCCCCGCCCCTCCGCGCATCCGTCCGTCTCGCCACGTTCACTGACAGCCGCGTCTGCGGCTACACCACGACAACCACAACACAACACCGCTCCCCTCCCTGGCAACTCACATTGTTTTTCTCCTCCTCTTTTGCACAAACCACAACGCCGAGCACAGGCGCAAGCCACCCACACCGCGCCCCTCCCCGTCCCGTCTTTGGCCGCCGCTCCTCGTTTCCTCGTTTGCCCCCTCCCATCTCCCGAAATGCCATGCCAGCAGCGTTACGCATGCCCCTCCCCTGTCCACACAACACTACCGCCAAACGAACAGCCTTCCGGGCCACATGCAGGGCACGCCCACCTCCAAACACTGCCAATTCACGGACGCACACACACACACACACACACACACACTCACTTTCTCGACACCTTTCTGTACGGAGGGTGCGTCATCTCGACCGTGACAGAGTGACGGCAACTATCGACGATCCATTTCCCCCCACTGGTAAAACATGTCCACTAACACCTACATACATCATTCAAGTACACAGACAATAGCATACACACAATGGGAGGGCACACGAACATGGACGGCACGGCACTGTCATACACTCTTCCTCAGAACCATATCAACAAACGTTACGTACATCCGGGAAAGCGAAAGCGAACGCGAAAGCAAAAGCAAAGGCAAAGCCCAATGCAGCCGTCAAAGGTAACGTTCACCACGGCAGACACTTGCAGCCGCGCCGCCGTTAAACGCATTTCAGTGCGGCTCCAATACGCCTCCGACACGGGAACGTTCCGTTGCTCTACGAATGCGTTTCTCCCCTTTTTCCCTTCCTCTCTCTTTTGCCCCCCCTCCTTGCACTCTTGCCTCATTCCTCACGTTCTGCCCAGACATTCGACCGATCAAAGTCAACCTTTCGTTACCGTTCTCAGCGCGACGGTGTACAACAGTATGACGGGTGTGCCCAAGACTTCGGTTCAGTTGCGTGACGCCGGTCTATCGCGCCGATCGACAGTTACTCAGGGGGCGACGGATCGGACCACGTCACCGACACACAAAACACTTTCAAACAAACAAATACATACCGGATGGACACAGACAAACACGTGTACAGACATTCGCCAAACAAACGACCGCCGCCGCCGCCGCCGTCGTCGTCGTCTAGCGTCGCGCTTACTGTACTGCACTGGACACGCGTGCATCTTGAATGACGACATCGGTGTGCGTGCGTCGTACGCAATCAGTCAGACACGGCTATCAAACATCAGAGTCGAATGGTACATCATCGTGCGTGTCGCCGTACACGTACAGTACAATACAACAACAATGCGTCTTAATGGCACGTTCATTTCAACGTCACTCACACACCTCCACGCTGCAGTTACGTCGCACCATTGTCAAACTCGGCGTACAGCAAAGGGAATAGTGGGCGGCAAAAAAAACCAAACAAAAACATTTCACATTTCACCCTCGCCATGTATGATGTGCAAAAAAACAAACCCGCAAACGGCCGTCGTTACGGTGACACAAAAGTCGCCGATCGCACTGTCCCCCCTCGCAGACAGGTAACACACACACACACCAACACCAATGGGTCAAAACCACTCACTCCAACGAGGCGTGCCACCATTCCACGCCACGGCGACCAACCTCGTGGCCGTACCCCGCAACACGCTTTGACGCGCGCCCCCACCCACAATCAAAATGCACACATACATCACAGCCGTCCACACAAACAACAACAACAATTCCGCCCTTCCCGCAAAAGGCAAGTTGGTGGCCCTGAAAAGGGCCGTTTTGCCGCTCTCGCAACGGAGGAGCCTTCTCCATCCTTCCTTCCATTCCAGAGCCACCTCCTTACTTGGAGCTCGTGTACTTGGTCACCGCCTTCGTGCCCTCGCTCACGGCGTGCTTGGCCAGCTCGCCAGGCAGCAACAGCCGCACAGCGGTCTGGATCTCGCGGGACGTGATGGTCGAGCGCTTGTTGTAGTGCGCCAGGCGAGAAGCCTCGGCCGCAATGCGCTCGAAAATGTCGTTCACGAAGCTGTTCATGATGCTCATCGCCTTCGACGAGATGCCCGTGTCAGGGTGCACCTGCTTCAGCACCTTGTAGATGTAGATGGCATAGCTCTCCTTCCTCTTGCGCTTCTTCTTCTTGTCGCCCTTCGAAATGTTCTTCTGCGCCTTGCCAGCCTTCTTGGCGGCCTTCCCGCTAGTCTTGGGCGGCATCTCGAACCAACGTACGGCAGCAGCAACACCAGTAGCAAGCGCTCCGCTCTAGTCAGCGTCTCCCCACACAGTGGCACCCGCCGACCTGATATGTTTGGGGTATTCTCCCCCTTTGTTAATTGAAGTACCGGCATCCTATTGATGCCCTGACTTTCGAGATGGTACCTTTAGGTTAAGATTGGCTTTTTGTCTGTGTTTGTTTGGGGGTGTTCCCCGGGTATATGAACTGTGTTTGATTAATGATGGTTATGATATGAGTGGATGAAAGTCAGCGTAGCTCGTCATCTGAACTGACGGTGAATGGTAGTGATGGGAGTTCTGTGTGTAGGGAGAATATCTGGTCCCAGGGATCTAATGAGGGGGAAAGGTGAAGAATGAGATGTTTCATAGAATTTCGTTGACTTGATTTTTATGAGATGGTTAAATGCTGGTTGACCTAGCATACCTCTAATTTCCTCGTTACTGGAGAACCAGGGGGCATCTGTGATTATTCTAAACGTCTTATTTTGTATCACTTCTAGTGAGGCCAGGTGTGTGTTTGCCGCCATGCTCCACACCTCCGATCCATAAAGAATAACTGGCAAAATTATTGTTTTCCATATTCGGAGCTTCGCCTCTGTTGATAGGCCCCTGCCCTTAAGAAGGGGATACAGTTGGTAGAGCCGGGCGGAACCTTTGTTTTTGGCCTCTGTTATATGCTGTTTGAACGTGAGATTTTTGTCTATGTTCAGTCCCAGGTATTTTATAACTTTTCTCCATGGGAGTTGTTGTCCATTGTGGTTGAGATTTCTGATGGGTCTTGTTATTTTGTGTGTGAAAATTATGGCTTGGCACTTGTCCGGATTTACTTTTACCTTCCACAAGTTACACCAGTGGTCGACTTTGTTGAGGTGCCGCTGGAGGCTACACGTTATACGATTTATGTTACGCCCGCTGTGGTATAGCGCTGTGTCATCAGCGTAGAGCGCTATGTTCCCACCCGGCTCTTTTGGGATATCATTTGTGAACACAAGATAGAGGAGGGGGCCAAGCACAGATCCCTGTGGGACACCTGCTTCTATATTAGTTATTGGACTTTTCGCTCCATCAACTGAAGCAAAAAACCTCCTGTCTGTCAAAAATGAGTGAATCATTTTTAACAGGTGATTGGGGCAATTTAGCTTCGACAGCTTGTAGAGTAGGCCGTCATGCCAGACACGGTCAAACGCCTTCTCTATGTCGAGGAATATGGCTGCTGTGCTGTCTCCATGTTGTTTCTCGGCACAGATGTGCTCCACCAGGCGGATGGCTTGTTGGGTGGTGCTATGGCCAGCACGAAAACCGAATTGTTCCGGGGTAAGGATAGTGTTATCGTTTAGGAATTTAAGTAGGGCGTTTAGGATGAGGATTTCGAGAAGTTTTGATAAGTGATTTAATAGCGAGATAGGACGATAGTTTTGTGGGAATAGATGGTCTTTATTGGGTTTGGGGATTGAGATGATCTTGGCAACCTTCCAGGCTGAAGGGAAATATTGTAGTTTGAGACAGTGGTTGAGGATATTTGATAGATGGGAAATGGCAGGTGGTGGAAGGTGTTTAAGAAGTGGGGGTTTTATAAGGTCAGGACCAGGGGCCTTTGCGTTGCCGATCCGCCTGATGTAAGCTGTTATTTCGCGTTCAGTTGTGTCTGCGAAGGTGGTGTTATTCCTCTCATTGAGTTTTCGTGCGAGGTGCCTCTCGATTCTCCTCTCTAGCCTCTCTGCTTCTCCCTCGTCGTTCTCTACTATGTTTTCTTGGAACTGGAGTTCGTAGGTGTCTGACATGGCGGCCGCCTTATCTGCAGGGGTGTAAACCAGCCCCTGTTGCCCATGCAGTGGTCTTGTGGCTGTCTGGGGTTGCCGCCTAGCCTTTATGATTCGCCAGAATTGTTCAGGGTTTGATTCGGCTGCCTGCAAGCTCTGTTGGTACCTGCTGCACCGGAGCATATGCAGTCTGGTTTTGATTTCACGGGCCATTTGGTCCATTATCCTCCTATCTTGAGGGTAACGGTATGTTTGCCATCGCTTCCTGGTCCGGTTTTTGTCTGTTATCAATTGGGCTAGGTCTGGTGGTAAGTTGGTCCTGCCCCTATTTTGTGTGAGTTTGATAGTTGTGACTTGGGCACAGCTTTTGATGATGTTAGTGAAGTCTGCTGCGGCTTTGTCTATGTCTTCTGTCGATGTATATTCCGGTGCTGGGTCTGGTATGTGGTGTGCCACTAGTTCTTTATATCGTACCCAGTTTGTGTGGTACGTAGTGTGGATGCTTTCTGTTGGTATGATGTGATCATTTTCGAATCTTAAGATGACTGGGTTATGGTCAGAGTTCAGCGTGTTTATGACTTCTGTGCTTGTGCCCAGGTCAATATTTTTTAGTAAGAATATGTCCAGCTTGTCTGGCAGATGGCGTGAGTTGTACGGGAAGTGGGTGGGTTCATCTGGGGCTACCACTTGGACTGCTGGGTGGGTATCCAGGTATCTCAGCAGCTGGTTCCCACTTGTATTTCCAGTGCGGCAACCCCATGCCCTGTGCTTGGCATTCAGGTCCCCCCCTACTATGGTCCTGTTGTTCACATTTAGCAAGCTGTCGAGGTCACTGTGATGGAAGCGTTCGTTTGGAGGGTGGTAGGTTGCCACCAGGACAGTTGGGTGCTGGTTTAACATGATTTCTATTGCAGTTGCCTCTGTATTGATTACAGGTGGGATGTTGACTTGTCGGTGGCATATCCGGTGTTTTATGAGGACTCCAGTTCCGCCACCTGGTCTGTTAGGACGGTCAGTCCGGATTAGAATGTAATTTTTGACTCGAAATTGTTCATCAGGGGTTAGATGGGTTTCATTTACTAGTGCTACGTCAATGCCATAATCTTCTAGAAACATTTCCAGTTCGTGTCGGTCATGGAATACTCCGTCTGCATTCCAGATGGCGATGGTGATGTGTCGTTTTCTATTCGCCATCGGAAAACAGTGGGAGAATGGTGGTGAAAAACATTGATACCTTCGTGAAGGTGTCTGGAGCTGCTAGGATTTGGCTTATTGCTTTTTTCACTTTCGTGAAGAAGTCTGTGGTTAATAATTTCTGGATAAGGTTTATAACCTTCTTGACGAAGTCCCAGGGCTGGTTTTGGTTTGGACTATGCTCCTGGGTATTTCGGTTTTGTTGGATATGTGGTGATTGCTGTTGTGTTGGAGATGCTATGATCTCGACAGTTCTGATATCTGATTCTGTGTGGGGTGTTGTGGAAGAGATGGGGGCTTGCAGGAGCTGCTGGGATGCTGTTTGTGGTGGTGGAGTTGTTGTGGTGGTTGGTGCCAGTAGTGGCAGGGGAGGTACTTCTGTGGATGTTGCTGCTGGTGATAGCATGGGTGTGGGGAGAGTTGGTGAGTCTGGATTGTTGGCAGGGTTTGTGGGCAGAGGGGGGGTTTTTGTCCTTTTGGGGGAGGGCCGTGAGACCTGGGTGGCAACTGGTTGGTTTGGTGGGGTGGCTGGGCGTGAGACCTGGGTGGCAACTGGTTGGTTTGGTGGGGTGGCTGGGCGTCTTTGCGCTGCTGGTAGACGTTGGGGTCGTGGTTGGGCTTCTGGTTTTGTCGCCTTTGCCGGTTGGGGGTTTGTTTTTACCACCTGGGCTAAGGTGCGGTTATCGTTTCTGTGTTCTTTAGGTGGTCCTGTTGTGCAATCTTGCGGAGGAGGTGGTGAGGTGGTTTGGTTATTAGGGTTTCTTCCCGCGTTTGCGGGTGTTGGTGGCGTGGGGAAGTGCGCTTCCTCCAAGATTGATGGTGGGGGGGGTGGGGGTGGGGCATTTCTGGCTGTGGTCGTGTGTCTTGCTTCCCAGGCCTCGACAAGCTTGATACGTACTGGGCATCCCCCATAGGATGCAGGGTGAGCCCCTCCACAGTTTGCGCAAGTGGCTGGCGTGTCTCTCGATTTTGTGCAGGTGCTCGACAGGTGTGGTCCAGCACACTTCACACACCTTGGGGCCATGTTGCATTGCTGAGCTCCGTGCCTGAAGCGTTGGCAAATGTAGCATTGGGTTGGACCTGCTGGTTTTTTATAAAGCTCTACTGCGATCGTCATGTGCAGCAGTCTTTGCAGCTTGAAAATCTTTCTGGATTCTGCTGTATTTAGTAAGTTTACTTGGAAGTTCCTGGTCTTCCTGCGTGGGGCAGAGATGACTCTACCTTCTGCATCTATTTCTGTTTGTGGCTGCGCCACCTGGTACACGCCCTGCACCTGAAAGCCGCTTTCTAACAGTGCCTCCTTCACTTCGTCTGGGGTCCAATGTGGGGTTAATCTCTTTATGACCACTTTTAGTGTGTGTTTGGGGTCATCATTATAAGTATAGAATTCTATTTGTCTTTTACGGAATTCCTGCTTTAGGAAATAGAAGTCTTCTGAGTTTGTCGCCTGGTAGACAATACTGTCTCCCTTGTATGTTGTGCTGAGGGCCCCTTTTAGCTTGCCTTGTATCTGGCCGATAAAAGTGGTGTACCCCTTTGTCTCGAAAACTGTAATGGGGGGTATTTTTCTTCCCCTGACTTGTGATGCCTTTGGTATTTGGGTGACTTGTGTGTCTTTGTTTTGCGGTGCAGGCTGGGCAGTGTCCAACTCTCCTTGTTGTGATGTAGTTGGCTCCTGATTCGCTGCATCGCGCCTGCTCGTTTCTTGTGGGATGGTTTTGTGGTTGCCTTTTTGGGCTGGCTCCGCGATGTTTTTGGTTGTAGGCAGTTGTTGCTCTTGCCTCATAAGTGTCACTCTCTTTCCGTTTCGGAGATGGAGGGGAGAATTTGGTTCAATTCCAGGTGTTGAGGAATTAGAGTTGCTGTCAGAGCCAGAAGAGTCGGTGTCTACTATGAGCTTATCTGAGTCAGAGCTGCTGCTCAGTGAAGGTGTATGAATTGGTGAGATTAGTGGGGGATGTGGGGCAGAAGATGATATTGACAGGTTTGCAGGTGGGTCCATTTTGGCCTCCTGATGTTCAAAGTCGTGCGGGCGCTCCATGGAGGGGTAGCCACGATATGAAATGGTTTACTAGTACTTCCCTATATTTCGACAATTTCCGTGCCAATGTATTTTCCCTACACCTGGCAGGCGCGGGATGCCACCACGGGCCTCACAGTCAGGCTGTTTGACTGTGTGGCTCGGCGGGTCCCTGGACTGCAACTTCCCTAACGCCTATGGCACCGAAATTCTCGAAAGATGGTGATTTACAGCCACCTTCTCCAGGCGGGATGTTCTTCTTTTCTTCTTCTCCTCGAGCTATGCCATTCGTCCGAACGAGCGCCCAAGTAGTCTAGAGCTCCGTCCCGTGTCGTACGTGTGCAACACGACTTTTGCTTTTCTCGACACGACAATTTGCTTTTTCAGATAGCACACGCCCGACCACGTCCGGAAACCCAGAATAACAGCGCGGCTCGATAGCCCTTCGATCCGGCGAAACGCGCCGCTACGGCGCGAGCACGCAAGGCGACGACCAAGCACACGAGAAGCAAGCAACGAGGCGAGCTCTGGACAAAGGCGGCGAGAGCGCGCGGTGGGAATTTCCAGGGCTGGGAGCACAATAGCGGCGCGGAGCACAGGTAGACGCACGTCCGTCCGCTTCGCAGTCCCACCTCGGAATGGCACCCGCCGCCAGCCGCCGCCGCACCTTTACCAGCTCGCCCTGTTGCGGCCGCCGACCAATGGGGCGCGCGCGCAACCGGCCGCCGCACCCGAGCCCATAAAGCACCCCCACCCCGGCTGCGCCGGCACGCACTCCGCTGCTCGACTCGCTGCCGCTCGCACCGGTCGTTTTCGTTTCCGTTTCGTGTGCACCGTCGCTAGCCCATCGCCATGTCCGGACGCGGAAAGGGAGGCAAAGTCAAGGGCAAGTCAAAGTCCCGCTCAAGCAGGGCCGGGCTCCAGTTCCCGGTCGGCAGAATCCACCGCCTCCTGCGCAAGGGAAACTACGCAGAGCGCGTCGGCGCCGGGGCGCCCGTCTACCTCGCCGCCGTCATGGAGTACCTCGCGGCTGAGGTGCTCGAGCTGGCCGGAAACGCGGCCCGCGACAACAAGAAGACGCGCATCATCCCGCGCCACCTGCAGCTTGCCATCCGCAACGACGAGGAGCTCAACAAGCTCCTGTCGGGCGTCACCATCGCACAGGGTGGTGTCCTGCCCAACATCCAGGCCGTCCTGCTGCCAAAGAAGACCGAGAAGAAGGCCTAAAGGAGGCCAGGCAATCGCAGCGCCGCGTGCTCCCCTGCACGCAACGCGCTTTGCCGGCTCGGCTCGGCCCACAACAATCGGCCCTTTTCAGGGCCACCACACAAACCTACGTCCAAAGCAAAATTTCAGTCGTCCTCGCCGCACCTTGTTTTGTTTTTTAACTTTGCACTGTCACAGCACAGCCGCCGCCGGCGCACGTCCGCCATCTTGTCGTCCACACAGCCCGTGTGGCCCAACACACACACACACACACACACATTTTGCACGGTCGCAGTCGCCTTCCAAACGACAACGGCAGCAATAATGACCATTGTTAAAGGGAGGCGTGTCGACACACCGCCCTCCACTCCCGCGCGCAACGGCCGTCGACACGAACGAAACAGCTGATCCGGCCGCCTATGCCCACACGCCTTGCCTCGGAAACCCCAACGCCGCCGCAAACAAACACACAGAGCCAAACCACGCAAGCAAATAATCACCGCCTCTCGCACAACAACACACAGCCCGCCATCTCCGTCGCGATCGATACAAAGACACACAAACGAAGCAGCTCCACACACAGCCAGCCACATGACACGTTTCCTTTCCTTCTCCCCTCCCAGTCACATCACGTCGCTCAAACGGAAAGAAAGAAAGAAACAAACAAACAAACAACACAGCGCACACACGCAGCAACAACACAGACTCTTTCGCACTTTTCAACTTCCGAACAGTGTGGTGGCCCTGAAAAGGGCCGTTTTCTAGTCTCTCCCACCCACAAGCACGGCCGCGGGAAGGCCAGCGCCCGCTGCGACGCAGCCTAACCGCCGAAACCGTACAGGGTGCGCCCCTGCCTCTTCAGGGCGTACACCACGTCCATGGCCGTCACAGTCTTGCGCTTGGCGTGCTCAGTGTACGTCACCGCGTCGCGGATCACGTTCTCCAGGAACACCTTCAGCACCCCGCGGGTCTCCTCGTAGATCAGACCAGAGATGCGCTTCACGCCGCCCCTGCGAGCCAGGCGGCGGATGGCGGGCTTCGTGATGCCCTGGATGTTGTCGCGCAACACCTTGCGGTGCCGCTTGGCGCCACCCTTGCCGAGCCCCTTTCCTCCCTTGCCGCGGCCTGTCATCCTTCCTTCCTCGGGCAAAGCAAAACGTGCACAAACAGCAGCTGCAGCGGCTGGCGAGTCGGCTACGGTCTGCGCCCAGCGCGCCCGCCGCCCCCCTATATAGACTCTGGCCCGCCCTCCCCCCACCACGCGCAACCGAGGGCATATAAGCGCAGCACGGAGGCGCGCGGGCCCGTTGTCAAGGCAGCACCGGACGCCGCGCCGCACCTAACCTCCACGCACGCCGCTCCGCTACCGCTACCGCTACCGCCATGGCCCGCACAAAGCAAACGGCCCGCAAGTCCACCGGCGGAAAGGCGCCGCGCAAACAGCTCGCCACCAAGGCGGCGAGGAAGAGCGCGCCCGCCACCGGAGGCGTCAAGAAGCCCCACCGCTACAGGCCGGGCACCGTCGCCCTGCGAGAAATCAGGCGCTACCAGAAGAGCACAGAGCTGCTCATCCGCAAGCTGCCATTCCAGCGCCTAGTGCGCGAGATCGCCCAGGACTTCAAGACCGACCTGCGCTTCCAGAGCTCCGCAGTCATGGCCCTGCAGGAGGCCAGCGAGGCCTACCTCGTCGGCCTCTTCGAAGACACCAACCTGTGCGCAATCCACGCCAAGCGCGTCACCATCATGCCCAAGGACATCCAGCTCGCGCGCCGCATCCGCGGCGAGCGCGCCTAAACCGCGCCGCGGCACCGCACCGCACAAACAAAAACGGCCCTTTTCAGGGCCACTAACATCTCTCCGTCGCGAGCAAACTTTGTCGGTCGCCTGCCTCTCGCCCCGCAACCCAAAAACAAAAACCACCACTTCCCGTCCGTCCGCCACACCCGCTCACTCTGCCTGCCTGCTAGCAGCGCGCAACAATCACACATCATCCCTCCCCGGCGCTCAAAGCGCACAATACCCAACGGCCGACGTCACACCGCACGGGTGGCTGGCCGGCCGCCGCTTTCGTTTCGAAAACAAAACAACCCGCACTCCACTCCGACGGCCAACGGCCAGGCAGGCGCGCTCGCTCGCTCTACACGCCACCGAAATCCCCGCCGACTCCTTCCGCATCTCAACGTGCCCCCCGTTGCAAAACATAACACACACACACACACACACACACACACACACAAAGGAACAAAACAAAACAAAGACCAGACACGACTCGACAAGACAGACATCCGAGAAGAACGAACGCAGGCAAGCCAACCAACGTATTCAAACAAAACAACGTGACAGAAAACCAACCGTCGGCCGCCGCCACAAACACGGCGACAATCAACCACGACAACAACAACAACAACAACAACAACAACACCGCTTACCGCTACCGCCGCCCACACCCGCCACCGACCCCCGCAATCCAACCACCACGGCACGCAAACAGCATCCCCACGGGCATACAGAAACGCCAGACAGACACCCACACCAAACGCAACACGACAATCAAAACCTTCCCCGACGTGCTTTGATGGCCCTGAGAAGGGCCGTTTTGGGCCGCGCGTCTCTTGCGCGCCACTAGACGACGACGGGGGGTGGGGACGACGGAGTCAAGCGCCAAACCCTTCCATTCCCATCTCTTTCTCCTCTACTCTACTTCTTCTTCTTGGGCGAAGCCTTCGCCTTAGACGGCGTCGTCGCCTTCTTCGGGCGCGGCGCCTTCGGCTTCTTCGTCGGAACCTTGGCGGCCTTCTTCGCCTTCGACGGCGACTTGGCCTTGGCCGGCTTGGCCGCAGCCGCCTTCTTCGCACCCGCGGGAGCGGCCGACGCCGCAGACGCCTTCTTGGCGGCGCCCGCCTTCCGACCGGTCGCCGCCTTCACGCCACCAGCCTTCTTTGCGCCGGCCGCACGGGCGCCCTTCTTCTCCTTGCTGGCCGGAGCGGCGCGCTTCTTCTTGGCACCGCCGGCACGAGCCTTGCCGCCCTCGGCCGCCCCCCCGCCGCCGGCGCCGGCAAGCTTGAACGAGCCGGACGCGCCCTTCCCCTTCGTCTGCACCAGCTCGCCCGCCACGACGGCCGACTTGAGGTACTTCTTGATAAACGGCGCCAGCTTCTCCGCGTCCAGCTTGTAGTGCGCGGCTATGTACTTCTTGATCGCCTGCAGCGACGACCCGCCGCGCTCCTTCAGACTCTTGATGGCGGCCGTCACCATCTCAGAGGTGCGCGGGTGCGCAGGCTTGGCGCGCGGCTTCTTCGCAGACGACGCAGACTTGGCCTTCTTCGTAGTGCCGGTGGCGGCGGGTGCCGCAGCAGTCTCGTTCGTAGCCGCCTGATCTGCCATTTCGACGACGCGCGTAACACACAGCGAGAGCGAGCGGGACGGCAGGCACGCAAGCACAGCACAGCAGCAGAGCAGAGAATGGCTGTCGCATCATGGTGTAGTGTCCTCCAGGTTGACACTACTGGTGTGTGGGTGAAGTTCTGGTAGAATCGCTCTACCCTTCCTTCAACAAGTGGGACATCAGTGTCCTTCCAGGTTTTTCTTAGAGAGAAGCTTTTGGGTGTCTATGCTGCCCTGCTTCGTGGGCAATTTGATAATTGATGCTTGCTGCGGTTTTTTTTTTTCTTTTTTTTTTTTTTTTTTTTTTTTTTTTTTTTTTTTTTTTTTTTTTTTCCGCAGCAGGTGTGGCTAGGCGCTACTTGTTACGTAGCAATGTCTTCTAATCTGGTAGGGCGGCAACGTCTGCTGGCCGTCTCAGCAGGTCCGGCCAGCGGAGTGTGCGTCGCCAGTGTGGACGTTGTCCCAGATTCCTTATCAGCGGGTTGGTGGATGTACCCGCTTTGTTGTAGAAGTTTGTGGCCGCTTCTTCGAATCGCCTGCGTAGCGGTTCGATGTCTGCGACCACGTGAGTGTCCTCCGTCGGGAAGTCCCTTGGGAGGTGAAGAGCTAACCTGAGAGCCCTGTTCTGCAGTTTTTGCAGCCGCTCCAGGTTAGTTTGCGCCGTGTTGCCCCACACTACCGCCGCGTATTCGAGGAGAGGTCGAATTACGGACTTATATAGCGTGAGGCCGACGCAGGTAGGCAGCGTCGTAGTGGGGTTTAGCAGTGGGTAGAGGAGTCTTAGTCTACCCAGTGCTTTGCCCCTGATGCTCTCCACGTGTGGCCTCCAGGTGAGGTGCCGGTCCAGTGTGACGCCCAGATACTTCGCAGTACCGTTCCACGGGACCGGGACGCCTCGGACCGAGACTGTGGGCGCGTCGTCCTTGACGTGTCTCGTCGCAATGACGATGGCCTGGGACTTCTCCCCATTGTAGGCCAGGCGCCATTTTTTTGCCCAGTCAGTGAGGGCGTCGGTGGCCGTCTGAAGTTTCCGCTGCAACGCCTCGACGCATCTGCTGCGGCTGTACACGGCCGTGTCGTCCGCATACAGCGCCAGGTTGACGTGGGCTGTGCGCGGTGGGTCGGCCGTGTACAGAGAGTAGAGCGTCGGCCCAACGACCGAGCCTTGAGGTACACCCGCGAGTATACGACGCTCCGTGGAGATTCCACTGTCTGCTCTGACGTGGAACGTTCTGCCCTCGAGGTAGCTCTGTAAGAGCTTCACGTGCGACACCGGGACGCCCAGGTCAAATAGTTTGAACAGGAGGCCCCGATGCCACACGGAGTCGAAGGCACGCGACACGTCGAGCAGGAGAGCGCCGAAATACTCGCGTCGGTCGATGGCACCGAACGCCTCCTCTGTTAGGCGCAGCAGCTGGTGTGTCGTGGCGTGTTGGCTCCTGAAGCCAAACTGTTCGTTTGGTATTAGTTGTTCTGCCTCGATGATCGCCCGCAGGCGGACCAGATACAGGCGTTCGAATATTTTCGAAAGTGCTGGAAGCAGGCTGATTGGCCTGTAGTTTTTCGCCCTTCGAATGTCCTTCCCTGGCTTGGGGAGGGCTACTATTTCAGCATGCTTCCAGCACGACGGGAACTGTTTGCTGAGCAGCACCTGGTTGAAGGTTGACGCGAGGACGTCGGCTGCCGTGTCAGGTAGCTGCTTCAGCATTATGTTCGTTACGTCATCTGGTCCACCTGCTTTTTTAGCATTTAGGTGGCGAAGTTGCAGCTTGACTTCGTCGGCTGAGATCGGCGGAATGGCGTCTTCTACCTCGTCATACTCCGCATCGAGGAAGACGGGGAGGCGTTCTTCTACCATCTGGATGTGGGCGGCGTCTATCGGGTCGTCGACCGGAGTGAAATTCGCGGCGAACGCGTCCGCTAGGGCTTCTGCCTTCGCGTTCGGCTCGCTCACGAATTCGGCTCCCACTTGCAGCGGCGGAATCCGTTGCATACGGCGCAGGTAGCCTTTTACGGCTTTCCACGCCGAGCCGTCATCGATGTTTAGTTGCTCCACCTTGCGCGCCCACTCCTGATTGCGGTGCGTGTCTACATCGGCCTTGATATGCCGGCACAATCTATTTAATTCGCGCTTTGTGGCTCGATTTCTTGTCCTCTGCCACTCGCGCTGTAGGCGGTTCTTTTGCGCTATAGCCTCCCGGATGTGTCGTGGCAGAGGGTGTGGCCGGCAGTCGATGTTGGCGTCGTCTCTGACAGGCGTGGCCGCTGCCGCGGCGTCAACTATCGACTGCCTGATGTGTTGAAGTGCTGCGTCTGCTCCGTGTTCCGCCGCGTCCGGTGTGGCCTCAAGGGAATCGGCGACGGCGTTGCGGAACTCGTCCCAGCTGATGTCTCGTATGTCGAGCCCTCTCCGCTGTCTTGGGAGAGCGTCGGCGTCGAGGTCAAATATGACCGGTACGTGGTCGGAGGACATCTTTGGCCGCGTACCGGCCGTGACGTGCAGGCGAGCGCCCTTGATGATCATGATATCCAGGATATCCGGGTGGCCCCGGTTCCGTGGATATATTGTCGGTTCATGAGGACCGATGACGACAGCTTCGTGGCGTTCCGCGACATGGAGTAAGCGCCGCCCGCTTGTGTTGGTCGTCCTGCTGTTCCAGACCGCATGCTTCGCGTTGAAGTCTCCCCCCAGTATGATTTTTCCGGGGAGAGCCAGCAACTTGTTGTAGTCTCCCGGTAGGAGCGCTCCTCTAGGCGGTCTGTAGACAGCGACGAACGTTATGGCGCCGTGTGCCGTCTCCACTGATACGGCAGTCGCTTCTGTCTTTGCCAGTTCCGGTATTTGGACGCGGTGGTGTCGTAGCGTCCTCCGTACATACACCGCTGTGCCGCCTCCGTGTGTTGGCCTGTCGTCCCTGTAGCATTCGTAGTTCGCTACGCCGACTCGGACGCCAGGCTTAAGCCACGTTTCGGTGACGAGACATACGTCGATGTTCTCGTCCCGTATAAGCTGCCGGAATTCGCCTGCCTGCTTAAGGAGTCCCTCGGCGTTGAAGACGCAGGCTGTTAAACTCCTTAGCGCTTCAGGCATGATGGCTGCATGGTTGGATGGCGGATGCAACTTTCTGCACCACGGCCAGGAGCTCAGTCATCTGCTGCATCATTGTTTCCATGCAGCTGAGCATCCGTTCCACGCGGGCTTCATTGGCAGCGTTGCCGCCGACAACATGGCGCGCGTTGGTCTCCATTTGTCCGCCATCTTGTCGGGCGCCGACAGTATGGCGGGGAGCCGTGGGACGCCGCCATCTTGGCTCCGGGAAGTCCTTCGGGCTCGCAAGGTCAGGCGCGGCTGCCGGTGGTTGGTCCGCTGCGCGTGCCGGCGGGGCCGGGAAGGCTCGCGCTGATTGGCCCGCGACGCGCTGGGTCGCTGCAGGGAGGGGAGCCTGGCGCTGCAGGGGTGCAGCGGCCGGGACTACCTGCCTGCGCGGCAGCGCTGTGGGCGGGGCAACGGCGCTTTGTCCTGCAGATGGGCCAGCTGCCGGCTGGGCTGCGGTAGGCGGAGTCTGTCCGCCATTTCTCGTCGATGCGTGCGGAGCGGGGGCTCCATTTTGTGGCGCCGCATTGTCTGCGACTTGGCGCGCTTTTGCGGTCGTTGCCCTGCCTCGGCGGCCGCCTCTCCTGTTGTTCCGCTTCTTCCGGGGCTGGGTACTGCGTTGGCGGGAACTCTGCCTTTGTGTTCCATTGTCTTCGTTCCCGCGCGCGCGATCAGCGAAGTCGAGGAGCACTGGGCAGCCACGGTAACTTGCCACGTGTTTGCCTTGGCAGAGCTTGCAAGTCGGGGTGAAATCTTTGTGTGGCACCCCTTTAAGCGCGCACGACTCAGTTGAGTGTTGCTCGCCGCACTTCACGCAGTAGTCTGGCATTGCACAGTACTTACTGACGTGACCAGGTTCAAGGCAGCGGTAACATTGTGCGTAGGCCGCCTTGTTTCGCAGTTCTTCAGCTTTCACTTCCACATTGCCTATTTTTGTGAGGCTGAAGAGCTGCCTGTTATGAGTTGTGTTGCTGGCTATTACCAGCATAAGTGGGCCACGCCTGCGTGTGCGAAAAGGGCGCATTCTTACGACCTCTTCGACCACGAATCCCATGTTCTCCAGGTCCTCCTTTACTTCTGAAGGCAGGATTGTGCGTGGCAAGTGCCGAAATACTACTTTGAGCGGCTTTGTTCTTAAGGGGCTGAACGTATAGTGCGACCACTTCTTGTCCTGCACCAGCTGAGACACTTTTTGATATTCTTCAGATGTTTTGGTGCATATTTTGAAAAGTTCGTCACCAGTCACGCGCACTGTATAGTTGTCTTTACCAATGCAGAGGCTGATAGCGTTTTGCAGCTCTCTAAAATGCTCGTCAAATTTTATGACAATTGGTGGCGGCTTGCGACGCTGTTGCGCCTTGGGGATTTCAATGTCCTCCTCCTCCGCATCACTAAGGGCGCCAAAGCTGTTACTCACGTTTACAGGTGTGGTGTCCTTTGTGAGCACAGCCTTTGCAGTTTTTCTCGCGGTGGTGAAGCCGTCTTTGTCGGTCGTGTTGGTGCGGCCGCGCCTGCGGTTCTGCTTGGAGGGGAGCGGTGGAGTGTTGCTTTCCCTCCTGTATTTGTTGACTGACGGTATGTCGCCAGTCAGGGCGCGTTTCCTTGAGGTAGGCTGCTGTTGCTGCGGTGCGTCGTGCTCCATGGCCTCCTCCTCCTCCTCGTCGCTATCCGGAAGTGGAGTAGCCAGAGCGTGGGGTAGCATCCCCACAAGCAGCTGAAGGGCTGCGTCAGAGTCACTTGGTGTGGATGTAACACCTGGTTGCGACGTATCCACAGATGTCGGCGTCACGGTCGCGGTAGCACACGGCACTGCGGTAACGGCACTATCACTTAATGACGCGGACACACCGGAAATTTCGCATAAACTAGTGTCGCTCCTTAGGGGAGGAGTACTATCGGTGGCACACGATTGTGCCGCCGACGTACTCGACTCTACCCTTGCGTGCAGGGACGCGGCCCTGTCCGCGGGAGTCGGCACTGTCGCTTCAGCTTGCGGCGTGGCGGAGCGCTCGGCGCGTACGTCCGTCTCGCACGGCATCGCTGACTCGAGTGAGAGCAGAGAATCACAAGGCCCAGCCAGTGTCGCGGGCGGGCGCGGACGGCCGAGAGAGCGGCCGCCACTCTGCGCGCCGCCGCGCCGCGCCTCCCGCGCTTGCTACCGCCCAACGTCCGACAGCCTGTGCGGAGCAGCCCCAAACCTGCGCCACAACCGCCCGCGCCTTTCAAACCACCGAGGATGGGGCTACACACAGCCACACCACAGTCGCCAACCAGTCGCCACGGCAGCGCCGCAAACCACGGCCAAACTGCAGCTACCGCGCGCTACAGCCGGGGTCGGCCCGCCGAGAATCGCCGCCCCCGCCCAAATGCCGCCCCCACAGCCCCAGCCGACGACCCGCCACAATGGCCAAACCTTCGGCAAAACTCCCACACCGTCGCCGCGGCAGCCCGGCCAGCGCGGCCGGCGCCACAGCCACACAAGCCGAGGCGTGCGGCGATGACGGCCGTGCAAACGCGCCTCCGCCGCCCCATCGCCTTCCGTCGCCCTCCCGCCGTTTCCCGATCGGCCCGCAGCCGTCGGGCCACATCGCGCGCCGTCCTCCTCCTCTCGCCCGCCAACATTCACAGCCGTTTCTCAACAATTGCCCGCCGCAAACGGACGCCGCCTGCGCAACAGGCGCCGCCGCCCCTCGCCGCTTCCGACCCAACCCCTCGACCGAGGCAAACCGCAATCCGAATCTACAGACCAACCCAATCTGCCGTCAAGCACACACGACAGCCGACCTTACACGTTACGCGTTACACATTACGTTTACACGTCTACGTTAGGTTAGGTTAGGTGGACGTGGGTTAGGTTAAGGGGACTTGGGTTAGGTTAAGCGTCAAACTTAGGTTAAGCATTCAAACACGTCAGGCGTCAGAGGTTAGGTTAGGTTGGGTTAGGTTAGGTTAGGTTAGGTTAGGTTAGGTTAGGTTAGGTTAGGTTACACGTTAGGTTAAGGGGTCAGTGCTAGGTTAAGAAGCGTCAAACGTAGGTTAAAAAAGCGTTCAAACGTGAGGCGTGAGCCGGACAGCTTACCTTACGTAGACGTTAGGGGCTCACAGGCTGAGCTCACCTCGCCACACCACAGGTTAGGTTCGGTTCGGTTCGGTTCGGTTCGCTCGGCTCAGCGTAAAGCGCCGAGGTCAGGGTTACGTTCGTTCACCTTCGGGCGCCACACTTTCGGTTGAAAGGTCGCGACGGGACGACGTCGGCAGGCACGCCGCAAACGAACAAAAACGTACAGACGACGTCGGAAACCGCCGACAGACGGGGGAGCAGCACGACCACGACCAGACACCGAGCGCGAACGAGACACACGCGAACCACCCCCACCGGCCAAAGGGCACCACACAACAACCCAGAGCACCACGTGTCGACACCAGAGCAACCCGCCGCTCACGCGACATGGCTGGCACCGAAGGGCAACCGCCCGCAACTGCGCTTTCCGCGCCGGCCCGGATGCACGTCGTGCTACAACAACACCACTACCGTACACAGCCGCTGTTCACAACATCACTATCAATGGCGCGCCCGCGGCTCGCCGCCGTCGCAGTCGCAGCCCCAACGCCAGCACTTTTGCACCACCATTCACACGCACCGCAACACAGCTCGCCGACACAGCCGAACAAAACAAACACCACACAACAACAGCAACAACGCCGCCGCCTCTACTTGTGCCGGCGACCCACCCCGCCGATGGCGCACCTTTCGCCAGCCGGCAATCGACACACACGCACCCACCCACCGGGGCCCAGTGCAAAAAAAAAAAAAAAAAACACACAAAAACAAAAAAACCAAACAACACAAACGACACGGGAAGCGCACACCGCCACTTCGCGCGCACGCCACCAACCAGTCGTCGTCTCAAAATAACAAACACAAACAAAATAAACTAACAACTAGGGCAACACAAAACAAAAACGCCTCGCACGAACCGCCCACAAAAAGGACAAGCACACGCACAGCCTCTGCTGACGACCACGACGCAGCGGCACGCTGCTCCTGTCCCGCGCCCCGCGCCCCACTCGATTCACAACTCACGCGACACCGTCAACGACGGGCTCGCTTCCCGCAACCTACCACCTTTCCGCCACGACGCACAGCCCCAGCCCCACCCGACGACGCCCGTGGCAACGACTGCACTTTCACCACCGCCTCCCCCTTCCCCCCCAAAACACACACACACACACAGCCAGCCAAAAACGCACTCGCGACCCACACATGCACGTGCATCGGCACACGCCAACCAGTCAACGTCGACAACCACACGCAAGGCTCGAAACGAAACCGGCGTCCTTCCACGTTGCCATCAAGCTACGCGACACAAGACACAAGGAACCAACACAACAGCCGGCCCCACTAATTCCCACTCTCACGCCGCAAAAAGCACACCGAAACCGCCAAACGCACGCACATTCCCCTTCGCACTGACACCACCGACCGGCTCGCTACCACACACCTCTCGGCAGCCGTTTCACGCCAATTCGCCACACCGCCCACACAGTCGACAAGCGCCCGCCCTGTACGGCACACGCAACGACGCAGCGCAGCAAAGGGCGCCCGCAACACATACCTCTCCGCCGCCCGACGCGCCAACCGCCACACCACACCGCCAGCCACTCGCAAATTGTGCACTGCCACCAGCCACACGTCCAACACGCCGCGCCGCCTCCGGCCACCCGCCAGGGGGCGCTCACGTCCGCGACAACAGCGCGGCCCGCCGGGCCGGGCCGAACCGAACCGAGCCGCCGCTGCTCTGCACTCGGCACGGCCACACCCTGCTGCAGACCGGGCTCGTCCCTCTGTACGCGTCTGCCTGCGCATCAACACAACACGACCTTTTTTTTTTTTTTTTTTCTCTCTACCGCCATCCCTCCTTCTCGCGTTTTACTCGTTGTTGCAGCAGCGGCGCACACCTACACATCCACAGCCCCAGCCGAGCCGGCCTCACCTCAGGGCCCGCCGCCAGCGTCTCCTCCTCGGGCACAGGTGCGGTGCTGTGGCCGCCCATCCAACCGCATTGCTGGCCGTCCAGCCACCAGGCGTTCCCACTGCCGCGAGCCACGCCGCGCACCGACCCTGCTGCAGAAAACGAAGCATAGCCAGAGACCGACCGATACACAAAGCAAGCCGTCGCCTCGCCTCTTGTCCTTCCTGCCTTCCTTCCGCCCCCGCCCTTCTCACACCACCGCCTCTCCACTTTCGCCCCCCCCCCCTCCTTTTTTTTTTTTTTTTTTTTTGTTTTCTTCTTTCTTTCTTTCTTTCTTTCTTTCTTTGGCCCTCTCTCCTTCCCGCCATGGCGGTTACGGCACCGCCTGCAGCGGCAGATTTTTTGCGCCCACACGCCTACTCCTACCACCATTAACCTTGCCCTGCCCTGCCCATCAACGTCGCAGTCGAACCGACGCTTGCCAACACACTGCCCACGTTCCTTTCTCTTTTCGGCCTACGCCCATTACGCGCCGCCGCCACAGCACCTTCCCTTCCCACAACACACCGACGTCATCACACGCACCCAAAACAGGGGCCACGACCGTGTTCCTCGCCCACTCCCATCCCGCACGGTACGCACATTCCCAACTACTACCGCGCACCCTCCCTTTCCAATCTGTGTGTCTCTGTGTCTGTGTCCTGTCCGCGCGTGACGCCTCTCAACATCCGCCGTCCCCCGTCCCGTTTTCGCCCCCATGCCGTCGTCGCGCCGCCTCCTCCCCGTCCACCGCCGCCCCTGTCCGCCCCGCACCACACCATACACCGCTGCTTGTCCCGGCCGTTGCCACCAAAGGCGCCGACCGCAAACGCGCCACGCCGCAGCCCCCGTGCGTCTCGCGCGCGCTTGCATCTCCGTGCCGACGCTGCCTCTCTTCCCACTCGCACTCGACCTCGACAACACAGTCTTTGGCTCCGCCACTGCGTGTTCCGGTGGTACGCACGCTGCAACACGTATGTATTCATTACCAGAGCGATGGCGAGGCATGACAGCATCTCTGTCTGACCAGAGAGTTCTTTATCGCTGCTAGTCGGCGCTTGGACCGCGCCAGACGACAGTAGTGGCACGCACCGGGTCGCCAGGAACAGTTGTTATATATATTGTAGCGCGAGTCGGGAGAGGTAGTAGTCGGTCGACAGTAGTAGCGGGTGGACGGTTGTACTGAGCGGGCGTCGGCGGCGTGCTCTGCTCGTCTCGCGACTCTGGTCACGGTTCGGGACGATGTATAGTATATTGTGTTATAATCAAAAAGGTGGTGTGACGCTGCATTGCGCAAATCTGATAACGTATGTTCATTGTACTTCTTTTGTTCAACAACAAAAGCCCCACTATTACTTTTTTTCTAAAGTAACTTTTGTCTCTTAACGAAAAACATTCACTTTTTAAAGACTACTTCCTATGGCATTTCCCTCCAAGGAGTGCAATTAATTACCAGCCAGCACTCATTCATTGCACACAGCTGTGTAAGGGGTATCTACAATTGAGGAGCGGATATAAATGCAATTTTTTTGTTTTTTTTTTGTGTGTGTGTTGTAACCTCCCAGCAAAATTTAAAATAATGGACAATGTTATTTACGGATGCTAATGGACATTGCGCTAATTGTAACCTCGCCCACAATGAGAGGTATTGAAAATGGCAACAAAAATGTGAAATTCGCAATCTGACTCAAATATAAAGTCTTCACACAACATTTACAAAAGTCCGTTCAGTGACAAGAAACTTCAATTAAACCGAAATATCGGTCTTTGGCCCTGTGCAAAACAATCAGAATTAAAGTCTTACCTCCGAATAAATGGATGTCACATTTCTGCTCTGGTTGTTGCGCAGCGCTTGGAGGAACTGCATTGCAAATAATAATATTCTCTTTTTTTGTGATTTTAGTGACATTTTTCTTCAAAGAAGTGGAATGAAATGTGAAGTGCAACGAACTCTTTAGTTCAATAAAAAATTAAATGTTTGAAAAATGCTTTTGAAATAAAAATTATTATTGGGGAACTTGTTGGAGAATAATTACAATTTTTCATTATCTAATGATTATATTAATTAACAGTATACCTTATTCACCATCTTGACCAGTGTTGCCGACCGCCTACATCACACAACCGCACTCGGCTGCTACTACTGACCGACCGCTCTGCATGACGACTATTAGCGTACTGCACGCGACGACTACTGACAGAGTACAGCCCTCAACTACACAGAGCTACGGACTCGCAACGACTACTGACAGACTGACTGACTGAGAACCGCTCGCAACACTCGCGCAGTCCAGCGCAAACTCTCTGGTCACAGATGCTACAATGTCTCGCCATCGCTACTATGTTACATACGTGTTTCAGTGTCTTTTTCATTGGGGTAACGATCTTTGGCTCTTTTTATTCTGAATACAGGGCCAAAGGTCAACGCTGCTGCCCTTATACAATTTATCAGGTTTCATTATGTCTGTTGCAATGTTACATACGGTTCACTCTTTCATTAATATTATCGTTGGGTTTGTTTTGTAGGGACGTTAACATTCTGGCACATTTTTATTATCATCGGACTCTCTGCTATTTGTGCAGGGAGGTTATACCTGGGTCCATTTCCATTTCCATTTACATTTTAATATTGATAGACTTTTTGTTTTCTTTTTTGTTTCTTGTTGTTTTTTTTTTTTTTGTTTTGTTTTTCCCGCTCTCACCACCACCGCCGCATCACGCCTTCCGTTTTCTTGGTTTCTTTTCTGTTCTTCAACTGCTTCAACATCACCGCGCCCCATTTCCACACCACAGCCATCAGCCTCCAAGACGGGCGGGCGCAGTGTGCCATTTCCGGCGCACAAGCACACCCGTACGGTACTCTCCTCGCCCCCACGCCACCAACAACACAGCGACCACGCGGCTTTCAGGCATGGCACGGCACGGCACCGGCGAAATGCGCCGCCCCCGCCCCTCCGCGCATCCGTCCGTCTCGCCACGTTCACTGACAGCCGCGTCTGCGGCTACACCACGACAACCACAACACAACACCGCTCCCCTCCCTGGCAACTCACATTGTTTTTCTCCTCCTCTTTTGCACAAACCACAACGCCGAGCACAGGCGCAAGCCACCCACACCGCGCCCCTCCCCGTCCCGTCTTTGGCCGCCGCTCCTCGTTTCCTCGTTTGCCCCCTCCCATCTCCCGAAATGCCATGCCAGCAGCGTTACGCATGCCCCTCCCCTGTCCACACAACACTACCGCCTAACGAACAGCCTTTTCCGGGCCACATGCAGGGCACGCCCACCTCCAAACACTGCCAATTCACGGACGCACACACACACTTTCCCGACACCTTTCTGTACGGAGGGTGCGTCATCTCGACCGTGACAGAGTGACGGCAACTATCGACGATCCATTTCCCCCCACTGGTAAAACATGTCCACTAACACCTACATACATCATTCAAGTACACAGACAATAGCATACACACAATGGGAGGGCACACGAACATGGACGGCACGGCACTGTCATACACTCTTCCTCAGAACCATATCAACAAACGTTACGTACATCCGGGAAAGCGAAAGCGAACGCGAAAGCGAAAGCAAAAGCAAAGGCAAAGCCCAATGCAGCCGTCAAAGGTAACGTTCACCACGGCAGACACTTGCAGCCGCGCCGCCGTTAAACGCATTTCAGTGCGGCTCCAATACGCCTCCGACACGGGAACGTTCCGTTGCTCTACGAATGCGTTTCCTCCCCTTTTTCCCTTCCTCTCTCTTTTGCCCCCCCTCCTTGCACTCTTGCCTCATTCCTCACGTTCTGCCCAGACATTCGACCGATCAAAGTCAACCTTTCGTTACCGTTCTCAGCGCGACGGTGTACAACAGTATGACGGGTGTGCCCAAGACTTCGGTTCAGTTGCGTGACGCCGGTCTATCGCGCCGATCGACAGTTACTCAGGGGGCGACGGATCGGACCACGTCACCGACACACAAAACACTTTCAAACAAACAAATACATACCGGATGGACACAGACAAACACGTGTACAGACATTCGCCAAACAAACGACCGCCGCCGCCGCCGTCGTCGTCTAGCGTGCATCTTGAATGACGACATCGGTGTGCGTGCGTCGTACGCAATCAGTCAGACACGGCTATCAAACATCAGAGTCGAATGGTACATCATCGTGCGTGTCGCCGTACACGTACAGTACAATACAACAACAAAACAATGCGTCTTAATGGCACGTTCATTTCAACGTCACTCACACACCTCCACGCTGCAGTTACGTCGCACCATTGTCAAACTCGGCGTACAGCAAAGGGAATAGTGGGCGGCAAAAAAAACCAAACAAAAACATTTCACATTTCACCCTCGCCATGTATGATGTGCAAAAAAACAAACCCGCAAACGGCCGTCGTTACGGTGACACAAAAGTCGCCGATCACACTGTCCCCCCTCGCAGACGGGTAACACACACACACACACACACACACCAACAACACCAATGGGTCAAAAACCACGCCAACGAGGCGTGCCACCATTCCACGCCACGGCGACCAACCTCGTGGCCGTACCCCGCGCAACACGCTTTGACGCGCCCCCCCACCCACAATCAAAATGCACACATACATCACAGCCGTCCACACAAACAACAACAACAATTCCGCCCTTCCCGCAAAAGGCAAGTTGGTGGCCCTGAAAAGGGCCGTTTTGCCGCTCTCGCAACGGAGGAGCCTTCTCCATCCTTCCTTCCATTCCAGAGCCACCTCCTTACTTGGAGCTCGTGTACTTGGTCACCGCCTTCGTGCCCTCGCTCACGGCGTGCTTGGCCAGCTCGCCAGGCAGCAACAGCCGCACAGCGGTCTGGATCTCGCGGGACGTGATGGTCGAGCGCTTGTTGTAGTGCGCCAGGCGAGAAGCCTCGGCCGCAATGCGCTCGAAAATGTCGTTCACGAAGCTGTTCATGATGCTCATCGCCTTCGACGAGATGCCCGTGTCAGGGTGCACCTGCTTCAGCACCTTGTAGATGTAGATGGCATAGCTCTCCTTCCTCTTGCGCTTCTTCTTCTTGTCGCCCTTCGAAATGTTCTTCTGCGCCTTGCCAGCCTTCTTGGCGGCCTTCCCGCTAGTCTTGGGCGGCATCTCGAACCAACGTACGGCAGCAGCAACACCAGTAGCAAGCGCTCCGCTCTAGTCAGCGTCTCCCCACACAGTGGCACCCGCCGCCAGCCGCCGCCGCACCTTTACCAGCTCGCCCTGTTGCGGCCGCCGACCAATGGGGCGCGCGCGCAACCGGCCGCCGCACCCGAGCCCATAAAGCACCCCCACCCCGGCTGCGCCGGCATTCCCGCTCACGCCGCGGAGAGTACACGTTAGCTCGTTGTCGCTGTTACTACTCGTGATGTCGGGACGCGGAAGTGGACGCAAAGCTGCTGCCTTGGCTGAGTTGCTGCTCACGTTAGCAGGGCCAGCCGGGAAGAAGAAGAAGAAGTCTACACCGCAGTGCTTTCGCTGCCAAAAGCTTGGCCACGTCGCCAAGCACTGCAGCGGAGCAGTCGCGTGTTTGAAGTGTGCGCAAGCACACGACACACGCGACTGCAAGAAGCCGAAGGACGCCCCCTGCACATGCGCCAACTGCGGTGGCGCACACGCGGCTAACGCCCGTTCCTGCGCGTACAGGAGAAATTGGCGCGGACCAGAGAAGAAGACGCAGAAGCAAGTGACCACCACACGCGAAGAGGTGGTCACTCGATCAGAAGACGTCATCACCAGGCGCCTCAACGACGCCGTAGAAGAAGCCATGTCCGCCTTCAAATCCGCCATGGCGGAAGAGAGGGCGGCCATGCTGGCGGAACTGGGCGAGGCTCGGCGTCAGATTGCTGAGCTGACGCAGGAGCTTCGCTCAGCCAAGGCAGCTTCCGCCACAGCGGTCGACACCGCCAGCCAGACGACTCCTCCACGAGAAAAGAAGTTTGCGACGGTGGCCACGCAGACCGACGTGCCTGCCGAAGGGGAGCCCAAGACGGACACCGAGGCAGCAGCGCACGAAGACGAGTGGGAAGAAGTCCCATTCCTCCCGCTTCCGGACATGTACAGCGCAAGCGCTGTGACGCAGAAGATCGCTGCATCGCTTCGCGACGGTACTTACCCCCACCACGACAACCCTTATCCCTTCGTTCCTCCTAACCATCCTAAACCACAACTCCCGCATCGCCCACTCGGGTATCCTGAAGGCCTTCTGGGTCTTTCTAGGGAGGAGTTCAATCTGATTGACTCCTACCCTATCTTCACAGATGCGCAGATGCGCTGTATCATCATCGCTCTCGTCAACGGGGAGTATGATAAAGCGGGATGCATTTTGCACAACATCCCAACCGAGGAAGGGCCCTCAACAACAGCCAAGAAGAAAAAGAAAAGTCGTCACACCGACAAATACAGAAAATAGGTTATCGGCACTCCTTGCCAGTACAGAACAACCTACAAGTCAAGAAAGAAGACTCATCAATCATCCCAGGGGAGTAAAGGCCAACAGGCCACAAACTTCCACCTGAACCTCCTCACAGTGAGGAAGTCAGAAAAGGAGCAGCAGGGGGGCTGCGCCGGCACGCACTCCGCTGCTCGACTCGCTGCCGCTCGCACCGGTCGTTTTCGTTTCCGTTTCGTGTGCACCGTCGCTAGCCCATCGCCATGTCCGGACGCGGAAAGGGAGGCAAAGTCAAGGGCAAGTCAAAGTCCCGCTCAAGCAGGGCTGGGCTCCAGTTCCCGGTCGGCAGAATCCACCGCCTCCCGCGCAAGGGAAACTACGCAGAGCGCGTCGGCGCCGGGGCGCCCGTCTACCTCGCCGCCGTCATGGAGTACCTCGCGGCTGAGGTGCTCGAGCTGGCCGGAAACGCGGCCCGCGACAACAAGAAGACGCGCATCATCCCGCGCCACCTGCAGCTTGCCATCCGCAACGACGAGGAGCTCAACAAGCTCCTGTCGGGCGTCACCATCGCACAGGGTGGTGTCCTGCCCAACATCCAGGCCGTCCTGCTGCCAAAGAAGACCGAGAAGAAGGCCTAAAGGAGGCCAGGCAATCGCAGCGCCGCGTGCTCCCCTGCACGCAACGCGCTTTGCCGGCTCGGCCCACAACAATCGGCCCTTTTCAGGGCCACCACACACACCTACGTCCAAAGCAAAATTTCAGTCGTCCTCGCCGCACCTTGTTTTGTTTTAACTTTGCACTGTCACAGCACAGCCGCCGCCGGCGCACGTCCGCCATCTTGTCGTCCACACAGCCCGTGTGGCCCAACACACACACACACACACACACACACACACACACACACACATTTTGCACGGTCGCAGTCGCCTTCCAAACCGACAACGGCAGCAATAATGACCATTGTTAAAGGGAGGCGTGTCGACACACCGCCCTCCACTCCCGCGCGCAACGGCCGTCGACACGAACGAAACAGCTGATCCGGCCGCCTATGCCCACACGCCTTGCCTCGGAAACCCCAACGCCGCCGCAAACAAACACACAGAGACAAACCACGCAAGCAAATAATCACCGCCTCTCGCACAACAACACACAGCCCGCCATCTCCGTCGCGATCGATACAAAGACACACAATAACAAACACACAAACGAAGCAGCTCCACACACAGCCAGCCACATGACACGTTTCCTTTCCTTCTCCCCTCCCAGTCACATCACGTCGCTCAAACGGAAAGAAAGAAAGAAACAAACAAACAAACAACACAGCGCACACACGCAGCAACAACACAGACTCTTTCGCACTTTTCAACTTCCGAACAGTGTGGTGGCCCTGAAAAGGGCCGTTTTCTAGTCTCTCCCACCCACAAGCACGGCCGCGGGAAGGCCAGCGCCCGCTGCGACGCAGCCTAACCGCCGAAACCGTACAGGGTGCGCCCCTGCCTCTTCAGGGCGTACACCACGTCCATGGCCGTCACAGTCTTGCGCTTGGCGTGCTCAGTGTACGTCACCGCGTCGCGGATCACGTTCTCCAGGAACACCTTCAGCACCCCGCGGGTCTCCTCGTAGATCAGACCAGAGATGCGCTTCACGCCGCCCCTGCGAGCCAGGCGGCGGATGGCGGGCTTCGTGATGCCCTGGATGTTGTCGCGCAACACCTTGCGGTGCCGCTTGGCGCCACCCTTGCCGAGCCCCTTTCCTCCCTTGCCGCGGCCTGTCATCCTTCCTTCCTCGGGCAAAGCAAAACGTGCACAAACAGCAGCTGCAGCGGCTGGCGAGTCGGCTACGGTCTGCGCCCAGCGTTTTTTTTTTTTTTTTTTTTTTTTTTTTTTTTTTTTTTTTTTTTTTTTTTTTAAACTATTCATTTCCGCTCCTAAAGGGAGGCGGATGGGCCGCTGGAGAGCTTGTTGCTCTATTGGGGCCAGAGATGAGGGTATTACATTTTGGTTTTCTTTATTTATTTTGTACTTGTTGCTAAATTACATACTAATTACAATTTTCTTAAAATATGGTTTGATCATATATAAATGTTTTGTTATCTTAAGAACTATTTACAAATTTTCAAGCAAAGGAGGTAGAAATAGAATTAGAAATGGAGAAAGGGGTGACAGTGGAGGCGGATTTATGTGCCATTTTGTTGCACTTGAACGTTTTGTTGCAATCGATTAGGTCGAGATTATGGTGGCGGGCGGTCGGGGTTCAGTGCCTGGAGGTGGGAGGGGGTGGGAGTGTCGTTATTCTGTATGTGTAATTGTCTTGCGTGTTCGTGTTGGTGTATTGTGTCAGGAAAGATGTGGAGGGTGTTGTTTATGATTGTTCTTGGTGGGTAGGTGTATTTGTGTTTTGGTTTGTTTCTGTGTCTGGTTCTGTGTGTGTATATTGTGTGTAGGTCAGGACGGGAGGTGAGGATGGTTTTACCATAGCGGGCTCTCAGGATGGCTAGCCTTGTTTGAACGGGGGTGACTTTAGCTTCCTCAAAGACCTCTTGTCTGGGGGTGGAGGGTGGGAGGCGAAGGATGCTGCGTAGTATTCGTCTCTCGGTGCGGAAGATTCTTTCAGCTTGTGCTTTGGAGATGCAGGCGAGAGGCGCTGCTGCATATTCAAACAGTGGGCGGACGAACGTTTTGTAGGTGTTTACGGCTGTCCTGTCACTGCAGCCTGTAAATTTTCCTTGAACACGTCGTATGAGTTGTTGTCGTTGACGTACTTTGCTGAGGGTCTCCTTAATATGGTTGTTCAGGTTGAGATACTTGTCGAGGTGGACGCCCAGGTATTTTGCATTGGGAGAGGGGAGGAGCTGGGTGCCCCACAGCGTGAGGGAGATGTGGTCGGGATTTTGGTTTGTCTTTTTGGGGATGTTGCGGTGTTTGAATAGGATGAGTTGGGTTTTGGTGGGGTTGGGTTTGATGCGCCATTGTCGCATCCAGTCTTCTAGTTTTGTCAGGTAGGTCGCTGTCTGGTTGTTGATGGTGTTTGTCGAGGGACCAGAATTCCAGTATGCTGTGTCGTCTGCGTATAATTGGAGTTGTTCGTTAGTTCTTGTCGGGGTGGGGATGTCGATGGTGTAAAGGGAGTAGAGCAGGGGGGAGATAATCCCACCCTGAGCTACTCCTGCTTCGGGGCGGAAGGGGGCCGAGGTGGCTTGGTTGACGTGGATTTGGCAGCGTCTGTCGTTTAATAGGGTTTGGATTAGTCGTACTGTCTGCGGTGGGAAGCCTGTCTTAAGCAGCTTATATAGAAGTCCGTCATGCCAGATTTTGTCGAATGCCCGTTCGATGTCCAGAAAGACAGCGAGCGTGCACTGTCCAAGGTTCTGATGTCTTGTTATGTCTGATGTGAGTCTGAGGAGGGGATCATTGGTGGAATGGAGTTTTCGAAAGCCAGACTGGAGGTGAGGAATGAGTTGGAGTTTGTCAGTAAAGTGCGAGAGTCTGTCTGTAATTATTCTTTCAAAGGTCTTGCGGAGGACGTCGAGGAGGGATATGGGGCGGTAGGATTTAGGATCAGATTTGGGTTTGCCTGGTTTGGGGATCATGATGATTTTGGCGGATTTCCACGCTGTGGGGATGGTATTGTGGGAGAGGCAGAAGTTGAATAGAAGGGACAGGAGGGGGATGATGGTGTTGAGGGGGGAGTTACGGAGGTGTAGACGCTGTATCCCGTTTTCGCCAGGGGCTGAGTTTCTGCCAGAGAAGATGGCCTTCTTAATTTCGCTCTCGGTAATTACATTCTGCAGTTTAATGTCTTCTTCTGTGGGGGCGGTGGGGGAGACGAGTAGAAGGGGGAGTTCTGTGGTGACTGTGTGGTGGAATGGTTCGATAAATAGGGGGTCCTGTGGGAATTTGTGGGTGTCTTCTAGGATGGTTTTGAAGGCTTCTGCTACTTGGGTGGGGTCGGTGGTGGGGGAGTCGTCTACCTTTAGTTTGAATGTCCTGTCAGTGTTTTGTCCCGTGAGTGTCTTGAATTTGTTCCAAAATTTGCGTCCTTGTCTGTAGTCAAGTTTGGAACAGGTTTCGTCCCATTGTTTTTGTCGGTGTTCGGAGGTGAGTCGCTTAATCTCATTGTTTAGCCTGTTCCAGATTGTTTTAAGGTCGGGGTTTCTGTCTTTGTTGATTTCGCGGTAGAGTTTTCTTTTTTCTCGGATAAGTCTGAGAATTTCAGGGGGAAGGTGGGGTTTGAAGGAGGCGATGGTTTTGGTGGGGATGGCTGTGTCGATGGCTGTCTTGATGGTGTCAGTTATTCTGTCGTTGATGCGGTTAAGGTCGTCGGTGTCGGTAATGGTTAGTGGGGCTAGTAGGTTGTTGTTAATGGTCTCTTTGTACTTTGCCCAGTCAGCTTTGCTATAGATTTTTATCGTCCGGGATGTGGGAGCTGGGGGAGGGGGGTTGCTGGCAGAGGTGCTGAAGAGGATGGGTAGGTGGGGGCTGGTAAGGGTGTCACCTATTGAATACTGGGTGATGGTATCAGAGAGGGAGGGGCTGTATAGGATGTGATCGGGGAGGGAGCAACCGTTGTGTCCTATGAAGGTGAAGGTATTGATGGGAAGTCTTGTCGCGTTTTCAGTGGTGAGAAAGTCAAGTAGGTCGGTTCCATTTTGATTGTGTGTTGTGTCTCCTAGTAGTTCATGTCTTGCGTTCAGGTCAGTTAGGAGGAAGTATTCTTTGAAGGTTGTTAGGTAGCGGAGGAAGGATCTTGGGAGTGGAGTGTTTGGTGGGTTGTATAGGCAGGCTATGATGAGGCGTCTACGTCTGGGGCGGGGTATGGCTATCATGACTGCCTCTAGATGTTGATATTGAGGTGGGAGTGGAACCTCTTGGGTGGCCAGGGTAGTCTTGGTGTATATAGCAACGCCGCCTCTGCCGTCAGGTCGGTGTTTGGCGTAGTGGTCGTAGTTGCGGTTGAGTCTCATATTGTCAGTAGGTTTGGTCCAGGTCTCTGCTAGTCCAAGGATGTCTATGTCGTTTCTGCAGAGGCAGTCGTTGAGGAGGGCTTTGCGGCTGTGGATGCCTTCTATGTTTACAAAAAGGAGGTTGGTGGGTTCTCTAATGGGATGTACTGCCATGAATGAAATAGGGGGGGGGGGATGAGGGTGTTGGCAAGTGTGTTTAACTGCTCAGTGCTTGCGAATACGGAGTTTTGATTATCGTTGTGGTGACGTTATTGCCTGCTTGGTTGTACTTGAGGTCTTTGAGAAAGAATTTTTGGGCCACCTGTCGGAGAGTAGATACTATCTCTTGCCGCCGGCCTTGGAAGAGGGACGCGAGAGTGAATGTAATGGATTTAAGGAAGTCCTCGATGAGAAGGTGAGGACCTTGGGTGGCGGGGGTGTCAGCGAGGTGGAGGGGGGCTTGGAGGTGTTCGTTTACGGCCTGTTGGGGGCGGTTTTTGCAACGGAAGGAGCGGGAGGAGTGTGGGCCGCCGCAGTTGGCGCAGGTGGGAGTGACGGAGGGGTCTAGTTCACAGGAAGATAGGGGGTGGTTCTTGCCACAGCGGCTACATTTGTGAGGAGAGGAGCATTGTTCGGTTCTGTGGTTAAACTGCTGGCATCGTTGACATTGAATGGGTAGGGGACTGGGTGGGTTTGAAGGTTCTACCCTATGGTGCGACAAGTAGATGTGGACTCCATGTTCGAGCATGAAATCGATGTCCCTCTGACTGTTCGAGAGGACTCGAATCATGGGGCCAAAATTTCCTGTCTTACGGGATTTAATTCTCCATGCGTTTAGAATTGGGATTCCCTGGCGTTGGAGTTCGGCTTTGACATCTTCAGGAAGAATGTCGAAGCCGACATCCTTGATTACTGCGCTGACTGTGGGGTTTTTCGGTTGGTGTGGGGGGGCCGCGGTTTCCCTAACGGATTTTCTCTCCACTGTCACCCTGGAGTTCAGGAGTTTCCTGAGTTCTTGCTGCAGTTGATTCGGGTCCATATCTTTGTATGATGTTAGCTTGGCCGTCCTGCCATCTCTGAAAACATTGAGGGAGCCATTGAAATTCCGGAATGAGGGAAGGTGTTCTCTGAGGGTGAGGGATAGGGTCTTGTTGGTGGAATTGTCTGGGAGGTTCTTTAGGAAGTATATGGAGGGGACAGAGGGTTTTAAGGGTTCTTGGATTGGGGAGTGGGTGGGGGATGATGTTGTGTTGAGTAGGTGATAGGGACGGAGGGCGATAGGAGAGGGGATGGGGGGAGTGGGGAGGCTGTTACGTCGGAGTCTGGGATCTCCCAGCATGGAGTCGTTGATGGGGGGGGAGGAGGGGGTGAGGGATATGTCTTCCAGGGAGGTATGCTTTCTGGAGAACTTTTTTCTGCGGTGAACTGTTTGCCAACCTACCTCTTCTGGTAGTTGGCTTTCTTGGGTGGAGTCAATTTGCAGTGCGGGGTCGAGATGAAGTGTGAGGGATAGTCTTTGGGGGTTTGAGGATGTGGTAGGAGTGGGGTCGGTTGGGGTTGGTGGTGTTGCGCTGCTTGAAGGATCCATGTTGGCATCTGGGGGGTTGCCTTTGTCCTTGGGTTGACGAGGTTGGTATTTCGCCATGTAGGGTGTGGGAGAGGGAAGGACGGATTGGGGTGTGGTCGCAGTAGAGTGGGTTAGACCTTCTCCCGCTTCGTTAGCACCTCCTGTGACCCTTGGGGGGATCGAGGATCTCCACGGGAGAGAGGGTCTTCTACACTTGCTCCGCGTGCGCGGGAGACGGGTGCTGGCCGCCTCGGATCTGTTTAGTTCGAGGGGGCAAGCCACCGGGCCCTGGCACGGTAAATGCCCTAGTTGTTTTTAAGGGGAGGTGCGACACTGTGTTGAGGCTGAGACAGAACTCAGAGCTTCGGGTGTCGAGTGAGTGATCACTCGGCGGTGGCGGCTCGTCGTTGAGTCACGACAGAGCGAGTCCAGAAGAGAGGCTGAACCCTGGGTGTGAACGCGACATTGCTTTTTTTGATACGACAGATTTTGCTACACCCCGGGTGACACCGCCGTTTCAGTGGGTTGTGTGAGGTGGTAGGTGCCGGTCTGCCGCCGTTAGTCGCCGGTGGAGAGACGTGTTTCACTGTAGCGCCGCGACTGCAGGCGCTGCGCCACGTGTGACCCTCCGCCAGATGGTGGGTGCCGCGCCGCGGAGTAGCTCCGCACCCTACGGCTGCTGCCCGCCGACTGAGCGCGCTGCGCTGCTCGGCGCCGCGCTGCTGGGTGGAGGGGAGAGCGCGCTGGACGACGTCCGCACGCTACAGCCGCTGCCCGTTGACTGTGGGCGCTGCTCCGCTGGTCTCGGCGCGGAGTGGAGGGGGTGGCGGGGCAGACTGGCCCGCTTCGTCTGCGCTCTGCTAGCATAAGCGCAGCACGGAGGCGCGCGGGCCCGTTGTCAAGGCAGCACCGGACGCCGCGCCGCACCTAACCTCCACGCACGCCGCTCCGCTACCGCTACCGCTACCGCCATGGCCCGCACAAAGCAAACGGCCCGCAAGTCCACCGGCGGAAAGGCGCCGCGCAAACAGCTCGCCACCAAGGCGGCGAGGAAGAGCGCGCCCGCCACCGGAGGCGTCAAGAAGCCCCACCGCTACAGGCCGGGCACCGTCGCCCTGCGAGAAATCAGGCGCTACCAGAAGAGCACAGAGCTGCTCATCCGCAAGCTGCCATTCCAGCGCCTAGTGCGCGAGATCGCCCAGGACTTCAAGACCGACCTGCGCTTCCAGAGCTCCGCAGTCATGGCCCTGCAGGAGGCCAGCGAGGCCTACCTCGTCGGCCTCTTCGAAGACACCAACCTGTGCGCAATCCACGCCAAGCGCGTCACCATCATGCCCAAGGACATCCAGCTCGCGCGCCGCATCCGCGGCGAGCGCGCCTAAACCGCGCCGCGGCACCGCACCGCACAAACAAAAACGGCCCTTTTCAGGGCCACTAACATCTCTCCGTCGCGAGCAAACTTTGTCGGTCGCCTGCCTCTCGCCCCGCAACCCAAAAACAAAAACCACCACTTCCCGTCCGTCCGCCACACCCGCTCACTCTGCCTGCCTGCTAGCAGCGCGCAACAATCACACATCATCCCTCCCCGGCGCTCAAAGCGCACAATACCCAACGGCCGACGTCACACCGCACGGGTGGCTGGCCGGCCGCCGCTTTCGTTTCGAAAACAAAACAACCCGCACTCCACTCCGACGGCCAACGGCCAGGCAGGCGCGCTCGCTCGCTCTACACGCCACCGAAATCCCCGCCGACTCCTTCCGCATCTCAACGTGCCCCCCGTTGCAAAACATAACACACACACACACACACACACACACACACACACACACACACACACAAAGGAACAAAACAAAACAAAGACCAGACACGACTCGACAAGACAGACATCCGAGAAGAACGAACGCAGGCAAGCCAACCAACGTATTCAAACAAAACAACGTGACAGAAAACCAACCGTCGGCCGCCGCCACAAACACGGCGACAATCAACCACGACAACAACAACAACAACAACAACAACAACAACACCGCTTACCGCTACCGCCGCCCACACCCGCCACCGACCCCCGCAATCCAACCACCACGGCACGCAAACAGCATCCCCACGGGCATACAGAAACGCCAGACAGACACCCACACCAAACGCAACACGACAATCAAAACCTTCCCCGGCGTGCTTTGATGGCCCTGAGAAGGGCCGTTTTGGGCCGCGCGTCTCTTGCGCGCCACTAGACGACGACGGGGGGTGGGGACGACGGAGTCAAGCGCCAAACCCTTCCATTCCCATCTCTTTCTCCTCTACTCTACTTCTTCTTCTTGGGCGAAGCCTTCGCCTTAGACGGCGTCGTCGCCTTCTTCGGGCGCGGCGCCTTCGGCTTCTTCGTCGGAACCTTGGCGGCCTTCTTCGCCTTCGACGGCGACTTGGCCTTGGCCGGCTTGGCCGCAGCCGCCTTCTTCGCACCCGCGGGAGCGGCCGACGCCGCAGACGCCTTCTTGGCGGCGCCCGCCTTCCGACCGGTCGCCGCCTTCACGCCACCAGCCTTCTTTGCGCCGGCCGCACGGGCGCCCTTCTTCTCCTTGCTGGCCGGAGCGGCGCGCTTCTTCTTGGCACCGCCGGCACGAGCCTTGCCGCCCTCGGCCGCCCCCCCGCCGCCGGCGCCGGCAAGCTTGAACGAGCCGGACGCGCCCTTCCCCTTCGTCTGCACCAGCTCGCCCGCCACGACGGCCGACTTGAGGTACTTCTTGATAAACGGCGCCAGCTTCTCCGCGTCCAGCTTGTAGTGCGCGGCTATGTACTTCTTGATCGCCTGCAGCGACGACCCGCCGCGCTCCTTCAGACTCTTGATGGCGGCCGTCACCATCTCAGAGGTGCGCGGGTGCGCAGGCTTGGCGCGCGGCTTCTTCGCAGACGACGCAGACTTGGCCTTCTTCGTAGTGCCGGTGGCGGCGGGTGCCGCAGCAGTCTCGTTCGTAGCCGCCTGATCTGCCATTTCGACGACGCGCGTAACACACAGCGAGAGCGAGCGGGACGGCAGGCACGCAAGCACAGCACAGCAGCAGAGCAGAGAATCACAAGGCCCAGCCAGTGTCGCGGGCGGGCGCGGACGGCCGAGAGAGCGGCCGCCACTCTGCGCGCCGCCGCGCCGCGCCTCCCGCGCTTGCTACCGCCCAACGTCCGACAGCCTGTGCGGAGCAGCCCCAAACCTGCGCCACAACCGCCCGCGCCTTTCAAACCACCGAGGATGGGGCTACACACAGCCACACCACAGTCGCCAACCAGTCGCCACGGCAGCGCCGCAAACCACGGCCAAACTGCAGCTACCGCGCGCTACAGCCTGGGTCGGCCCGCCGAGAATCGCCGCCCCCGCCCAAATGCCGCCCCCACAGCCCCAGCCGACGACCCGCCACAATGGCCAAACCTTCGGCAAAACTCCCACACCGTCGCCGCGGCAGCCCGGCCAGCGCGGCCGGCGCCACAGCCACACAAGCCGAGGCGTGCGGCGATGACGGCCGTGCAAACGCGCCTCCGCCGCCCCATCGCCTTCCGTCGCCCTCCCGCCGTTTCCCGATCGGCCCGCAGCCGTCGGGCCACATCGCGCGCCGTCCTCCTCCTCTCGCCCGCCAACATTCACAGCCGTTTCTCAACAATTGCCCGCCGCAAACGGACGCCGCCTGCGCAACAGGCGCCGCCGCCCCTCGCCGCTTCCGACCCAACCCCTCGACCGAGGCAAACCGCAATCCGAATCTACAGACCAACCCAATCTGCCGTCAAGCACACACGACAGCCGACCTTACACGTTACGCGTTACACATTACGTTTACACGTCTACGTTAGGTTAGGTTAGGTGGACGTGGGTTAGGTTAAGGGGACTTGGGTTAGGTTAAGCGTCAAACTTAGGTTAAGCATTCAAACACGTCAGGCGTCAGGGGTTAGGTTAGGTTGGGTTAGGTTAGGTTAGGTTAGGTTAGGTTAGGTTAGGTTAGGTTAGGTTACACGTTAGGTTAAGGGGTCAGTGCTAGGTTAAGAAGCGTCAAACGTAGGTTAAAAAAGCGTTCAAACGTGAGGCGTGAGCCGGACAGCTTACCTTACGTAGACGTTAGGGGCTCACAGGCTGAGCTCACCTCGCCACACCACAGGTTAGGTTCGGTTCGGTTCGGTTCGGTTCGCTCGGCTCAGCGTAAAGCGCCGAGGTCAGGGTTACGTTCGTTCACCTTCGGGCGCCACACTTTCGGTTGAAAGGTCGCGACGGGACGACGTCGGCAGGCACGCCGCAAACGAACAAAAACGTACAGACGACGTCGGAAACCGCCGACAGACGGGGGAGCAGCACGACCACGACCAGACACCGAGCGCGAACGAGACACACGCGAACCACCCCCACCGGCCAAAGGGCACCACACAACAACCCAGAGCACCACGTGTCGACACCAGAGCAACCCGCCGCTCACGCGACATGGCTGGCACCGAAGGGCAACCGCCCGCAACTGCGCTTTCCGCGCCGGCCCGGATGCACGTCGTGCTACAACAACACCACTACCGTACACAGCCGCTGTTCACAACATCACTATCAATGGCGCGCCCGCGGCTCGCCGCCGTCGCAGTCGCAGCCCCAACGCCAGCACTTTTGCACCACCATTCACACGCACCGCAACACAGCTCGCCGACACAGCCGAACAAAACAAACACCACACAACAACAGCAACAGCAACAACGCCGCCGCCTCTACTTGTGCCGGCGACCCACCCCGCCGATGGCGCACCTTTCGCCAGCCGGCAATCGACACACACGCACCCACCCACCGGGGCCCAGTGCAAAAAAAAAAAAAAAAAACACACAAAAACAAAAAAACCAAACAACACAAACGACACGGGAAGCGCACACCGCCACTTCGCGCGCACGCCACCAACCAGTCGTCGTCTCAAAATAACAAACACAAACAAAATAAACTAACAACTAGGGCAACACAAAACAAAAACGCCTCGCACGAACCGCCCACAAAAAGGACAAGCACACGCACAGCCTCTGCTGACGACCACGACGCAGCGGCACGCTGCTCCTGTCCCGCGCCCCGCGCCCCACTCGATTCACAACTCACGCGACACCGTCAACGACGGGCTCGCTTCCCGCAACCTACCACCTTTCCGCCACGACGCACAGCCCCAGCCCCACCCGACGACGCCCGTGGCAACGACTGCACTTTCACCACCGCCTCCCCCTTCCCCCCCAAAACACACACACACACACAGCCAGCCAAAAACGCACTCGCGACCCACACATGCACGTGCATCGGCACACGCCAACCAGTCAACGTCGACAACCACACGCAAGGCTCGAAACGAAACCGGCGTCCTTCCACGTTGCCATCAAGCTACGCGACACAAGACACAAGGAACCAACACAACAGCCGGCCCCACTAATTCCCACTCTCACGCCGCAAAAAGCACACCGAAACCGCCAAACGCACGCACATTCCCCTTCGCACTGACACCACCGACCGGCTCGCTACCACGCACCTCTCGGCAGCCGTTTCACGCCAATTCGCCACACCGCCCACACAGTCGACAAGCGCCCGCCCTGTACGGCACACGCAACGACGCAGCGCAGCAAAGGGCGCCCGCAACACATACCTCTCCGCCGCCCGACGCGCCAACCGCCACACCACACCGCCAGCCACTCGCAAATTGTGCACTGCCACCAGCCACACGTCCAACACGCCGCGCCGCCTCCGGCCACCCGCCAGGGGGCGCTCACGTCCGCGACAACAGCGCGGCCCGCCGGGCCGGGCCGAACCGAACCGAGCCGCCGCTGCTCTGCACTCGGCACGGCCACACCCTGCTGCAGACCGGGCTCGTCCCTCTGTACGCGTCTGCCTGCGCATCAACACAACACGACCTTTTTTTTTTTTTTTTTTCTCTCTACCGCCATCCCTCCTTCTCGCGTTTTACTCGTTGTTGCAGCAGCGGCGCACACCTACACATCCACAGCCCCAGCCGAGCCGGCCTCACCTCAGGGCCCGCCGCCAGCGTCTCCTCCTCGGGCACAGGTGCGGTGCTGTGGCCGCCCATCCAACCGCATTGCTGGCCGTCCAGCCACCAGGCGTTCCCACTGCCGCGAGCCACGCCGCGCACCGACCCTGCTGCAGAAAACGAAGCATAGCCAGAGACCGACCGATACACAAAGCAAGCCGTCGCCTCGCCTCTTGTCCTTCCTGCCTTCCTTCCGCCCCCGCCCTTCTCACACCACCGCCTCTCCACTTTCGCCCCCCCCCCCCTCCTTTTTTTTTTTTTTTTTTTTTGTTTTCTTCTTTCTTTCTTTCTTTCTTTCTTTCTTTGGCCCTCTCTCCTTCCCGCCATGGCGGTTACGGCACCGCCTGCAGCGGCAGATTTTTTGCGCCCACACGCCTACTCCTACCACCATTAACCTTGCCCTGCCCTGCCCATCAACGTCGCAGTCGAACCGACGCTTGCCAACACACTGCCCACGTTCCTTTCTCTTTTCGGCCTACGCCCATTACGCGCCGCCGCCACAGCACCTTCCCTTCCCACAACACACCGACGTCATCACACGCACCCAAAACAGGGGCCACGACCGTGTTCCTCGCCCACTCCCATCCCGCACGGTACGCACATTCCCAACTACTACCGCGCACCCTCCCTTTCCAATCTGTGTGTCTCTGTGTCTGTGTCCTGTCCGCGCGTGACGCCTCTCAACATCCGCCGTCCCCCGTCCCGTTTTCGCCCCCATGCCGTCGTCGCGCCGCCTCCTCCCCGTCCACCGCCGCCCCTGTCCGCCCCGCACCACACCATACACCGCTGCTTGTCCCGGCCGTTGCCACCAAAGGCGCCGACCGCAAACGCGCCACGCCGCAGCCCCCGTGCGTCTCGCGCTCGCTTGCATCTCCGTGCCGACGCTGCCTCTCTTCCCACTCGCACTCGACCTCGACAACACAGTCTTTGGCTCCGCCACTGCGTGTTCCGGTGGTACGCACGCTGCAACACGTATGTATTCATTACCAGAGCGATGGCGAGGCATGACAGCATCTCTGTCTGACCAGAGAGTTCTTTATCGCTGCTAGTCGGCGCTTGGACCGCGCCAGACGACAGTAGTGGCACGCACCGGGTCGCCAGGAACAGTTGTTATATATATTGTAGCGCGAGTCGGGAGAGGTAGTAGTCGGTCGACAGTAGTAGCGGGTGGACGGTTGTACTGAGCGGGCGTCGGCGGCGTGCTCTGCTCGTCTCGCGACTCTGGTCACGGTTCGGGACGATGTATAGTATATT
Source organism: Schistocerca americana (assembly GCF_021461395.2). NCBI lineage: Eukaryota > Metazoa > Arthropoda > Insecta > Orthoptera > Acrididae > Schistocerca > Schistocerca americana. The sequence continues at coordinate 74,537,761 of NC_060126.1, read as the reverse complement.
GTGTTATAATCAAAAAGGTGGTGTGACGCTGCATTGCGCAAATCTGATAACGTATGTTCATTGTACTTCTTTTGTTCAACAACAAAAGCCCCACTATTACTTTTTTTCTAAAGTAACTTTTGTCTCTTAACGAAAAACATTCACTTTTTAAAGACTACTTCCTATGGCATTTCCCTCCAAGGAGTGCAATTAATTACCAGCCAGCACTCATTCATTGCACACAGCTGTGTAAGGGGTATCTACAATTGAGGAGCGGATATAAATGCAATTTTTTTGTTTTTTTTTTGTGTGTGTGTTGTAACCTCCCAGCAAAATTTAAAATAATGGACAATGTTATTTACGGATGCTAATGGACATTGCGCTAATTGTAACCTCGCCCACAATGAGAGGTATTGAAAATGGCAACAAAAATGTGAAATTCGCAATCTGACTCAAATATAAAGTCTTCACACAACATTTACAAAAGTCCGTTCAGTGACAAGAAACTTCAATTAAACCGAAATATCGGTCTTTGGCCCTGTGCAAAACAATCAGAATTAAAGTCTTACCTCCGAATAAATGGATGTCACATTTCTGCTCTGGTTGTTGCGCAGCGCTTGGAGGAACTGCATTGCAAATAATAATATTCTCTTTTTTTGTGATTTTAGTGACATTTTTCTTCAAAGAAGTGGAATGAAATGTGAAGTGCAACGAACTCTTTAGTTCAATAAAAAATTAAATGTTTGAAAAATGCTTTTGAAATAAAAATTATTATTGGGGAACTTGTTGGAGAATAATTACAATTTTTCATTATCTAATGATTATATTAATTAACAGTATACCTTATTCACCATCTTGACCAGTGTTGCCGACCGCCTACATCACACAACCGCACTCGGCTGCTACTACTGACCGACCGCTCTGCATGACGACTATTAGCGTACTGCACGCGACGACTACTGACAGAGTACAGCCCTCAACTACACAGAGCTACGGACTCGCAACGACTACTGACAGACTGACTGACTGAGAACCGCTCGCAACACTCGCGCAGTCCAGCGCAAACTCTCTGGTCACAGATGCTACAATGTCTCGCCATCGCTACTATGTTACATACGTGTTTCAGTGTCTTTTTCATTGGGGTAACGATCTTTGGCTCTTTTTATTCTGAATACAGGGCCAAAGGTCAACGCTGCTGCCCTTATACAATTTATCAGGTTTCATTATGTCTGTTGCAATGTTACATACGGTTCACTCTTTCATTAATATTATCGTTGGGTTTGTTTTGTAGGGACGTTAACATTCTGGCACATTTTTATTATCATCGGACTCTCTGCTATTTGTGCAGGGAGGTTATACCTGGGTCCATTTCCATTTCCATTTACATTTTAATATTGATAGACTTTTTGTTTTCTTTTTTGTTTCTTGTTGTTTTTCCTTCTTTTTTTTTTGTTTTGTTTTTCCCGCTCTCACCACCACCGCCGCATCACGCCTTCCGTTTTCTTGGTTTCTTTTCTGTTCTTCAACATCACCGCGCCCCATTTCCACACCACAGCCATCAGCCTCCAAGACGGGCGGGCGCAGTGTGCCATTTCCGGCGCACAAGCACACCCGTACGGTACTCTCCTCGCCCCCACGCCACCAACAACACAGCGACCACGCGGCTTTCAGGCATGGCACGGCACGGCACGGCACCGGCGAAATGCGCCGCCCCCGCCCCTCCGCGCATCCGTCCGTCTCGCCACGTTCACTGACAGCCGCGTCTGCGGCTACACCACGACAACCACAACACAACACCGCTCCCCTCCCTGGCAACTCACATTGTTTTTCTCCTCCTCTTTTGCACAAACCACAACGCCGAGCACAGGCGCAAGCCACCCACACCGCGCCCCTCCCCGTCCCGTCTTTGGCCGCCGCTCCTCGTTTCCTCGTTTGCCCCCTCCCATCTCCCGAAATGCCATGCCAGCAGCGTTACGCATGCCCCTCCCCTGTCCACACAACACTACCGCCTAACGAACAGCCTTTTCCGGGCCACATGCAGGGCACGCCCACCTCCAAACACTGCCAATTCACGGACGCACACACACACTTTCCCGACACCTTTCTGTACGGAGGGTGCGTCATCTCGACCGTGACAGAGTGACGGCAACTATCGACGATCCATTTCCCCCCACTGGTAAAACATGTCCACTAACACCTACATACATCATTCAAGTACACAGACAATAGCATACACACAATGGGAGGGCACACGAACATGGACGGCACGGCACTGTCATACACTCTTCCTCAGAACCATATCAACAAACGTTACGTACATCCGGGAAAGCGAAAGCGAACGCGAAAGCGAAAGCAAAAGCAAAGGCAAAGCCTAATGCAGCCGTCAAAGGTAACGTTCACCACGGCAGACACTTGCAGCCGCGCCGCCGTTAAACGCATTTCAGTGCGGCTCCAATACGCCTCCGACACGGGAACGTTCCGTTGCTCTACGAATGCGTTTCCTCCCCTTTTTCCCTTCCTCTCTCTTTTGCCCCCCCCTCCTTGCACTCTTGCCTCATTCCTCACGTTCTGCCCAGACATTCGACCGATCAAAGTCAACCTTTCGTTACCGTTCTCAGCGCGACGGTGTACAACAGTATGACGGGTGTGCCCAAGACTTCGGTTCAGTTGCGTGACGCCGGTCTATCGCGCCGATCGACAGTTACTCAGGGGGCGACGGATCGGACCACGTCACCGACACACAAAACACTTTCAAACAAACAAATACATACCGGATGGACACAGACAAACACGTGTACAGACATTCGCCAAACAAACGACCGCCGCCGCCGCCGTCGTCGTCTAGCGTGCATCTTGAATGACGACATCGGTGTGCGTGCGTCGTACGCAATCAGTCAGACACGGCTATCAAACATCAGAGTCGAATGGTACATCATCGTGCGTGTCGCCGTACACGTACAGTACAATACAACAACAAAACAATGCGTCTTAATGGCACGTTCATTTCAACGTCACTCACACACCTCCACGCTGCAGTTACGTCGCACCATTGTCAAACTCGGCGTACAGCAAAGGGAATAGTGGGCGGCAAAAAAAACCAAACAAAAACATTTCACATTTCACCCTCGCCATGTATGATGTGCAAAAAAACAAACCCGCAAACGGCCGTCGTTACGGTGACACAAAAGTCGCCGATCACACTGTCCCCCCTCGCAGACGGGTAACACACACACACACACACACACACCAACAACACCAATGGGTCAAAAACCACGCCAACGAGGCGTGCCACCATTCCACGCCACGGCGACCAACCTCGTGGCCGTACCCCGCGCAACACGCTTTGACGCGCCCCCCCACCCACAATCAAAATGCACACATACATCACAGCCGTCCACACAAACAACAACAACAATTCCGCCCTTCCCGCAAAAGGCAAGTTGGTGGCCCTGAAAAGGGCCGTTTTGCCGCTCTCGCAACGGAGGAGCCTTCTCCATCCTTCCTTCCATTCCAGAGCCACCTCCTTACTTGGAGCTCGTGTACTTGGTCACCGCCTTCGTGCCCTCGCTCACGGCGTGCTTGGCCAGCTCGCCAGGCAGCAACAGCCGCACAGCGGTCTGGATCTCGCGGGACGTGATGGTCGAGCGCTTGTTGTAGTGCGCCAGGCGAGAAGCCTCGGCCGCAATGCGCTCGAAAATGTCGTTCACGAAGCTGTTCATGATGCTCATCGCCTTCGACGAGATGCCCGTGTCAGGGTGCACCTGCTTCAGCACCTTGTAGATGTAGATGGCATAGCTCTCCTTCCTCTTGCGCTTCTTCTTCTTGTCGCCCTTCGAAATGTTCTTCTGCGCCTTGCCAGCCTTCTTGGCGGCCTTCCCGCTAGTCTTGGGCGGCATCTCGAACGAACGTACGGCAGCAGCAACACCAGTAGCAAGCGCTCCACTCTAGTCAGCGTCTCCCCACACAGTGGCACCCGCCGCCAGCCGCCGCCGCACCTTTACCAGCTCGCCCTGTTGCGGCCGCCGACCAATGGGGCGCGCGCGCAACCGGCCGCCGCACCCGAGCCCATAAAGCACCCCCACCCCGGCTGCGCCGGCGACTCGCCGAGCGGCAGTCGAACGTTGAGCTAGTCTCCGTGCGTCTGTTACGCAAAGCCATAGGCCCCCGCTTGCACGGGTGACAATCCAGGTGCTTCTTCGGCTTCGCTTTTATTAAAGCGTTGACGGGTGCACACGTCGAAGCGCAGCACGGTCAGGCTGCACGATGAGCAAATTGTCGTGTGCGGTTTCAATCTGCGGTGACGATTCGGGGTCCCAGCAGCTCGCTGCTGGCGGCGTCGATGTCGTCTCCTCGATGTCGCGGGCCGCTTTTCCGGGCGGTTCGGGTACTTCTGCTGCCGCAGAGCCATGCTCTGCTCCCCCGAGTGTTAGGGACTCTGCAGGTCAGGGCCTGGTCACTGGCCAGTGTCCCGCGCCTGCCAGTTTGTTAGGGCCAAGCACAGCCGCCGGAAACCTAACGGTGTCGGCAACGAAGGCGGCGTCTGGCATACCCAAGGCAGCCCTCGACTTTGCTTCCACTTCCGCCCCCAACGAGATCAATAGGGCGCCTAACGCCGTCAAACAACAAACCAGCACTACGTCTTTCATTGTCAGTATGAGCAGCGCCACTAATTCCCCAAATCCAGACGTTGACAGACTACTACTAGAAAACGCACAGAATAACCTCCTCCCTTATCTTGCGTCCCGCAGGCGTGAAAAAGGGAATCGTCTCCCAGTAAAAATTCTCCCGAAACCCTCCTCCAAAGCCCAACCCAAACCTACCCGCAAAACCACTCCCAACCTCAAATCCACCCTCCCACCGTCCCCTAAAGTTAAACTTTCCAGGACCCAGAAAAAGAACCGAGGCAGGCGTAAAAACCTCGTAAAGCGACTCAAAGCTTCCAGCCAATCTCCGGAAGCTGAGAACAAACAAAAGGAACACGATTCCGAATCAGATAGCCCTCTGGTTATCGATGAGTCCAGGCAGGAGCAGGAAAACGAGATAGGGGAAACCGCTACTAGCGGTGAAGGCGACGGCTTCCAACTAGCCAGAAAAACCATCCGCCAACCCACACCCCCGCCGGCCACGGAGGCTGCACCAACATCTAACCGTTTTTCCGCCATAGACGACGAACCCACGACCAATGAAGCGCCACCCCAACAACCAGTGGGCTCGCAGAAACGAGCATACCTCCCCCCAATCGTCGCTGAATTTGACAAGGATTACAAGGAGCTCTATGATCTAGTGAAGAGCTCAGTAGGTGATAGATTCAAAGCCAAACCGGCAGGGGGCGATAAAATAAAGCTCACCCTCCACTCCATGGATGAATACATGGCGGTAAAACAACTCCTGAGAGATAAGAAAATACCGCACTACACTTTCCCGACCGAAAGGATCAGGAACCTAAATATAGTTATCCGCGACCTACCGCGCAAACTATCGCCCTCAGCGATAAAGGAAGACCTGATCCGCCAAAATTTCGATGTTAAAACAGTCACACAAATGAAACCACCCGGTTCAAATAACAAGTGGCCCCTCTACCTCGCCGTAATGCCAGACATACCGATAAACAAAAAGCCTATGAGGAGTGTCCTGCAGATACCCATAACCACCGAGTTGCTAAAAAAGAAAAATCGGTCTCAACAATGCTTTAGGTGCCAGGGACTGGGACACGTGGCCTCACACTGCGACATGCCTGTACGATGCAGGAAGTGTGCGGAGGGACACGACTCCAGGACCTGTCAAATTAAAATAGAAGACCCAAGAATAAAGTGTGCGCTATGCGGCGAAGGGCACACCGCCAGCTACCTGGGATGCAGGGTTCATAAGAACTACGCCCAACGCTGGCGAGGCTCGAATGCACCCCCAAACAAACCCCAAGCTAAACCCCCAAACCGACCTGAAATCACAAGACGAGATAGGCCGCCCTACAGAGGCAAATCGCGTGAGGTGACGGCCGCAGCGACGTTCGCAAACACCGCGGCCGACACTGAGGCGCGCAGTAGCGCCCCTCTGCCGGCCGAGATGGGACCGGAATCTTGCGGCCGACGCTCCCCGGAAACAACCCAGGACACTCCTCTCCTTGACCAGATCCCTGACGACGGAGAATGCCCTAGGGAAGTCCTAACCCCTGCCCCAAAGACCAGTCTGCGGCGGGCAGAGGGCGCGGACCGTCAGACCGCTGGCAGACATCCTGTCACTCAAAGTCTGAGCGAAGCTGCGCCCTCGCCCTCCACAGACGATCCTGTGCTGGGAGTCATGTCCCAAACTCTGAATCTTCTCGCGCAGATGATGCGGGAGATTCAGCAGCAAAATGCACAGATCCTCGCCGCCCTACAAGCAGCAGTTAAGCAGTCGCATCCCTCAGCGACTTCCCAAGCAACAACAACAGCCAAACATGGATAGACGCCCCCATATCCAAGGTCTGAAAATGTGCGTCTTTAACGCAGACGGCATCTTCAACCAAGTCATGGAGTTCCGAGAGCTCATGAAGGAGCTTAATATCGACGTTTGCATGATGTCAGAAACACACCTAAAACCGGGAGTAAAAGCGGCAGTCCCAAACTATAACAGTTACAGACGAGACAGGCCAACCGCAGGAGGCGGGGTGGCCATATACGTAAAGAGAGGGATCCCCCATCACCAGATATTCCCCCCAGCTACCCGCTCGTTAGAAACGGTAGCTGTGGAAATAGCCACAGTTACAGGCCCCCTCACAGTCGTTGCAGCTTACCGCCAACCGACCCCAACCTTAGATGAGGACGACATTCCCGCACTAGCACAAATCAGAGGCAAGCTCCTAATAGGAGGAGACCTCAATGCAAAACACGCAGACTGGCATTCTAGACTCACGACCAGAGCCGGTCGTCAACTGCAGCGACTCGCGCGAGACCACCAGTTCGACGTCTGGGGCCCAGAAGAGCCGACACACTTCCCTAAAAACGGAGGCCGGCCAGACGTCCTTGACATAGCTCTCACAAGGAGAATAACAGGCTTCGTGACTGCGAGAACAATAAATAGAATGTCCTCCGATCACAACCCAGTTATAATCGAGGTCGACGTGGGAGAAAGGGTAGCTCTCCCACAACACCAGGTGTCGTATAAGCACACGAACTGGGAGCACTTTCAGGTAAATGTCGCTTCTGAAATAGCTCGCGCCCCGCCTCCAACTGCAGATACTGCAGAACAGGCGCTTAAAGACCTTACCAACACGATCCTGCAGGCTGCTGAGGAGGCCACACCCTGGCAGCGGGAAGGCCCTCCTCCTCAAATACAACTCCCGGAGCACCTGCTTGCGCAAATTAGGCACAAAAACAGGGTCGCAAAAGAATGGAAAATAACAAGAAATCCGGCAACTAGGAGGCTGCTCAACCGTCTACAGAGAGAGTTGAAAGTAGCACTCAATGAGCACCGCAACCAGCAATGGTCTGCCCGCCTATCAGCCCTCAAAGTAGACGACAACAGCCTATGGCAAGCTACCAAGCAATTCACACGTACACGCGCGCGTATGCCACCTCTGCACGGCGAGCGTGGAAGCCTTGTCTTCAGCCCTGTCGACAAGGCCAACGCGCTCGCCGACTCGTTCGAACAACAGTTTCAACCAGCAGAGGCGCAGGACGAGGACCACGAAATCATAGTCCGTCAGCAGCTTGCAGTATTCCTTGCAGCTGAAGACGACGAGAATGAACACACTCCACTTTTCGCCCCAGAAGACGTGGCAAAAGTCATTAGGTCCCTGCCCAACAAAAAGGCCCCAGGCCACGACCGGCTCACAAACCAGTTAGTTAAGAACCTCCCGCCACTGGCAATCACACACATCGCGAACGTCTTCAACGAGATTACTCGATCCCGCGAGTTTCCAGCGTGCTGGAAACACGCGGAGGTGGTCGCGATAGCTAAACCCGGTAAGGACCCATTATTCCCACAGCACTACAGACCGATTAGTCTTCTGCCCACTCTCAGTAAAATCTACGAGCGCCTCCTAATCACACCTATTGAGCAACACATCTCCAGAGAGCAAGTTCTGCCTGATTTCCAGTTTGGATTCAGGCAGAAACACTCCGCCCCCCAACAGATCATGAGAGTCGTTGAAGCAGCCACCGAGGCCTTCAACCGCAGAAGCTACTGTGGGATAGTGCTACTTGATGTAGCCAAGGCCTTCGATTCCGTATGGCACAATGGGTTATTGTACAAACTATACACACAAGGCTTCCCCGGGACGATAGTAAAGCTGCTGAAAAGCTATCTCTCGAATAGGACATTTTCCGTCAGGGTTGACAACTCCCTGTCAACAAAAAGACGCATACGTGCAGGGGTGCCCCAGGGATCGGTGCTAGGGCCTGTCCTGTACAGCCTGTACACGGCAGACACACCCACCTCACCCCTGGTGCACACTGCACAATATGCAGATGATACAGCATTTTTCACCCGCAACCCAAACAGGGATCTGGTCACAAGACGCCTCCAAAGAGTTCTCAACGCCACAGAGGAATGGTCCAAAAGGTGGCGCATCACAATAAACAGCGGGAAAACGCAGGCAATTGTGATTACGCGCCGATTAGGACCGCGAGGACCACGCAGGCGACCACCCTTAAATCTAAGATTAAACGGCCAAGAACTCCCTTGGCGAAACACCGCAAAGTATCTAGGGGTGACCTTAGATAAGAGGCTGACATGGCAGGCGCACATCGATGACCTGCGCCGCCGAGCCAGCGCTCGCTTGAGCGTACTATACCCAGTCCTTAATACCAGTAGTGCGCTAACAGCAGACCTAGGAGTACGCGTCTACTGCACCCTCATACGCCCCATAATGGAATACGCGTGCCCAGTATGGGGCTATGCGGCCAAGACGCACGTACTCAAACTCCAAAGGGTTCAAAATAGGGCCCTCAAACGAGCCTTACACCTCCCCTCCCGATTCCCCACAGACGACCTACACGCGTCTGCGGACGTAATTCGACTACAACAGCGCTTTGCTGACCTGGCTAAAGCGTTCTACGAAACAGCCAGCAGGTCAACAAACCCCCTCATCAATTCACTGGGTCAATATGACCCCACCATCAAGCGTCACAAAACTCCCAGGTCAATATTCTATGACTGAACACACACTCGCCCACCATCACATCACCCTCTCTCAGCCCCCATCAACTCGCCAACATCATCACCCAAAAACCGCCATAGATCAGGCAGTACAAGTTAAGTAGCAAATACGCACATAAACACACAAGACATACCGCAAAAGTAAAGACACAACACAACAATCACACATTCCCAATTCGAAGTAAATGTCCAAGGACAAAAACTTCACCACTAGTCACCCTGAAGGCCAGGGTACAAAAGGTGCCAGCGCGGCTGCGCCGGCACGCACTCCGCTGCTCGACTCGCTGCCGCTCGCACCGGTCGTTTTCGTTTCCGTTTCGTGTGCACCGTCGCTAGCCCATCGCCATGTCCGGACGCGGAAAGGGAGGCAAAGTCAAGGGCAAGTCAAAGTCCCGCTCAAGCAGGGCTGGGCTCCAGTTCCCGGTCGGCAGAATCCACCGCCTCCTGCGCAAGGGAAACTACGCAGAGCGCGTCGGCGCCGGGGCGCCCGTCTACCTTGCCGCCGTCATGGAGTACCTCGCGGCTGAGGTGCTCGAGCTGGCCGGAAACGCGGCCCGCGACAACAAGAAGACGCGCATCATCCCGCGCCACCTGCAGCTTGCCATCCGCAACGACGAGGAGCTCAACAAGCTCCTGTCGGGCGTCACCATCGCACAGGGTGGTGTCCTGCCCAACATCCAGGCCGTCCTGCTGCCAAAGAAGACCGAGAAGAAGGCCTAAAGGAGGCCAGGCAATCGCAGCGCCGCGTGCTCCCCTGCACGCAACGCGCTTTGCCGGCTCGGCCCACAACAATCGGCCCTTTTCAGGGCCACCACACACACCTACGTCCAAAGCAAAATTTCAGTCGTCCTCGCCGCACCTTGTTTTGTTTTAACTTTGCACTGTCACAGCACAGCCGCCGCCGGCGCACGTCCGCCATCTTGTCGTCCACACAGCCCGTGTGGCCCAACACACACACACACACACACACACACACACACACACACACACATTTTGCACGGTCGCAGTCGCCTTCCAAACCGACAACGGCAGCAATAATGACCATTGTTAAAGGGAGGCGTGTCGACACACCGCCCTCCACTCCCGCGCGCAACGGCCGTCGACACGAACGAAACAGCTGATCCGGCCGCCTATGCCCACACGCCTTGCCTCGGAAACCCCAACGCCGCCGCAAACAAACACACAGAGACAAACCACGCAAGCAAATAATCACCGCCTCTCGCACAACAACACACAGCCCGCCATCTCCGTCGCGATCGATACAAAGACACACAATAACAAACACACAAACGAAGCAGCTCCACACACAGCCAGCCACATGACACGTTTCCTTTCCTTCTCCCCTCCCAGTCACATCACGTCGCTCAAACGGAAAGAAAGAAAGAAACAAACAAACAAACAACACAGCGCACACACGCAGCAACAACACAGACTCTTTCGCACTTTTCAACTTCCGAACAGTGTGGTGGCCCTGAAAAGGGCCGTTTTCTAGTCTCTCCCACCCACAAGCACGGCCGCGGGAAGGCCAGCGCCCGCTGCGACGCAGCCTAACCGCCGAAACCGTACAGGGTGCGCCCCTGCCTCTTCAGGGCGTACACCACGTCCATGGCCGTCACAGTCTTGCGCTTGGCGTGCTCAGTGTACGTCACCGCGTCGCGGATCACGTTCTCCAGGAACACCTTCAGCACCCCGCGGGTCTCCTCGTAGATCAGACCAGAGATGCGCTTCACGCCGCCCCTGCGAGCCAGGCGGCGGATGGCGGGCTTCGTGATGCCCTGGATGTTGTCGCGCAACACCTTGCGGTGCCGCTTGGCGCCACCCTTGCCGAGCCCCTTTCCTCCCTTGCCGCGGCCTGTCATCCTTCCTTCCTCGGGCAAAGCAAAACGTGCACAAACAGCAGCTGCAGCGGCTGGCGAGTCGGCTACGGTCTGCGCCCAGCGCGCCCGCCGCCCCCCTATATAGACTCTGGCCCGCCCTCCCCCCACCACGCGCAACCGAGGGCATATAAGCGCAGCACGGAGGCGCGAGGGCCCGTTGTCAAGGCAGCACCGGACGCCGCGCCGCACCTAACCTCCACGCACGCCGCTCCGCTACCGCTACCGCTACCGCCATGGCCCGCACAAAGCAAACGGCCCGCAAGTCCACCGGCGGAAAGGCGCCGCGCAAACAGCTCGCCACCAAGGCGGCGAGGAAGAGCGCGCCCGCCACCGGAGGCGTCAAGAAGCCCCACCGCTACAGGCCGGGCACCGTCGCCCTGCGAGAAATCAGGCGCTACCAGAAGAGCACAGAGCTGCTCATCCGCAAGCTGCCATTCCAGCGCCTAGTGCGCGAGATCGCCCAGGACTTCAAGACCGACCTGCGCTTCCAGAGCTCCGCAGTCATGGCCCTGCAGGAGGCCAGCGAGGCCTACCTCGTCGGCCTCTTCGAAGACACCAACCTGTGCGCAATCCACGCCAAGCGCGTCACCATCATGCCCAAGGACATCCAGCTCGCGCGCCGCATCCGCGGCGAGCGCGCCTAAACCGCGCCGCGGCACCGCACCGCACAAACAAAAACGGCCCTTTTCAGGGCCACTAACATCTCTCCGTCGCGAGCAAACTTTGTCGGTCGCCTGCCTCTCGCCCCGCAACCCAAAAACAAAAACCACCACTTCCCGTCCGTCCGCCACACCCGCTCACTCTGCCTGCCTGCTAGCAGCGCGCAACAATCACACATCATCCCTCCCCGGCGCTCAAAGCGCACAATACCCAACGGCCGACGTCACACCGCACGGGTGGCTGGCCGGCCGCCGCTTTCGTTTCGAAAACAAAACAACCCGCACTCCACTCCGACGGCCAACGGCCAGGCAGGCGCGCTCGCTCGCTCTACACGCCACCGAAATCCCCGCCGACTCCTTCCGCATCTCAACGTGCCCCCCGTTGCAAAACATAACACACACACACACACACACACACACACACACACACACACACAAAGGAACAAAACAAAACAAAGACCAGACACGACTCGACAAGACAGACATCCGAGAAGAACGAACGCAGGCAAGCCAACCAACGTATTCAAACAAAACAACGTGACAGAAAACCAACCGTCGGCCGCCGCCACAAACACGGCGACAATCAACCACGACAACAACAACAACAACAACAACAACAACACCGCTTACCGCTACCGCTGCCCACACCCGCCACCGACCCCCGCAATCCAACCACCACGGCACGCAAACAGCATCCCCACGGGCATACAGAAACGCCAGACAGACACCCACACCAAACGCAACACGACAATCAAAACCTTCCCCGACGTGCTTTGATGGCCCTGAGAAGGGCCGTTTTGGGCCGCGCGTCTCTTGCGCGCCACTAGACGACGACGGGGGGTGGGGACGACGGAGTCAAGCGCCAAACCCTTCCATTCCCATCTCTTTCTCCTCTACTCTACTTCTTCTTCTTGGGCGAAGCCTTCGCCTTAGACGGCGTCGTCGCCTTCTTCGGGCGCGGCGCCTTCGGCTTCTTCGTCGGAACCTTGGCGGCCTTCTTCGCCTTCGACGGCGACTTGGCCTTGGCCAGCTTGGCCGCAGCCGCCTTCTTCGCACCCGCGGGAGCGGCCGACGCCGCAGACGCCTTCTTGGCGGCGCCCGCCTTCCGACCGGTCGCCGCCTTCACGCCACCAGCCTTCTTTGCGCCGGCCGCACGGGCGCCCTTCTTCTCCTTGCTGGCCGGAGCGGCGCGCTTCTTCTTGGCACCGCCGGCACGAGCCTTGCCGCCCTCGGCCGCCCCCCCGCCGCCGGCGCCGGCAAGCTTGAACGAGCCGGACGCGCCCTTCCCCTTCGTCTGCACCAGCTCGCCCGCCACGACGGCCGACTTGAGGTACTTCTTGATAAACGGCGCCAGCTTCTCCGCGTCCAGCTTGTAGTGCGCGGCTATGTACTTCTTGATCGCCTGCAGCGACGACCCGCCGCGCTCCTTCAGACTCTTGATGGCGGCCGTCACCATCTCAGAGGTGCGCGGGTGCGCAGGCTTGGCGCGCGGCTTCTTCGCAGACGACGCAGACTTGGCCTTCTTCGTAGTGCCGGTGGCGGCGGGTGCCGCAGCAGTCTCGTTCGTAGCCGCCTGATCTGCCATTTCGACGACGCGCGTAACACACAGCGAGAGCGAGCGGGACGGCAGGCACGCAAGCACAGCACAGCAGCAGAGCAGAGAATCACAAGGCCCAGCCAGTGTCGCGGGCGGGCGCGGACGGCCGAGAGAGCGGCCGCCACTCTGCGCGCCGCCGCGCCGCGCCTCCCGCGCTTGCTACCGCCCAACGTCCGACAGCCTGTGCGGAGCAGCCCCAAACCTGCGCCACAACCGCCCGCGCCTTTCAAACCACCGAGGATGGGGCTACACACAGCCACACCACAGTCGCCAACCAGTCGCCACGGCAGCGCCGCAAACCACGGCCAAACTGCAGCTACCGCGCGCTACAGCCTGGGTCGGCCCGCCGAGAATCGCCGCCCCCGCCCAAATGCCGCCCCCACAGCCCCAGCCGACGACCCGCCACAATGGCCAAACCTTCAGCAAAACTCCCACACCGTCGCCGCGGCAGCCCGGCCAGCGCGGCCGGCGCCACAGCCACACAAGCCGAGGCGTGCGGCGATGACGGCCGTGCAAACGCGCCTCCGCCGCCCCATCGCCTTCCGTCGCCCTCCCGCCGTTTCCCGATCGGCCCGCAGCCGTCGGGCCACATCGCGCGCCGTCCTCCTCCTCTCGCCCGCCAACATTCACAGCCGTTTCTCAACAATTGCCCGCCGCAAACGGACGCCGCCTGCGCAACAGGCGCCGCCGCCCCTCGCCGCTTCCGACCCAACCCCTCGACCGAGGCAAACCGCAATCCGAATCTACAGACCAACCCAATCTGCCGTCAAGCACACACGACAGCCGACCTTACACGTTACGCGTTACACATTACGTTTACACGTCTACGTTAGGTTAGGTTAGGTGGACGTGGGTTAGGTTAAGGGGACTTGGGTTAGGTTAAGCGTCAAACTTAGGTTAAGCATTCAAACACGTCAGGCGTCAGAGGTTAGGTTAGGTTGGGTTAGGTTAGGTTAGGTTAGGTTAGGTTAGGTTAGGTTAGGTTAGGTTACACGTTAGGTTAAGGGGTCAGTGCTAGGTTAAGAAGCGTCAAACGTAGGTTAAAAAAGCGTTCAAACGTGAGGCGTGAGCCGGACAGCTTACCTTACGTAGACGTTAGGGGCTCACAGGCTGAGCTCACCTCGCCACACCACAGGTTAGGTTCGGTTCGGTTCGGTTCGGTTCGCTCGGCTCAGCGTAAAGCGCCGAGGTCAGGGTTACGTTCGTTCACCTTCGGGCGCCACACTTTCGGTTGAAAGGTCGTGACGGGACGACGTCGGCAGGCACGCCGCAAACGAACAAAAACGTACAGACGACGTCGGAAACCGCCGACAGACGGGGGAGCAGCACGACCACGACCAGACACCGAGCGCGAACGAGACACACGCGAACCACCCCCACCGGCCAAAGGGCACCACACAACAACCCAGAGCACCACGTGTCGACACCAGAGCAACCCGCCGCTCACGCGACATGGCTGGCACCGAAGGGCAACCGCCCGCAACTGCGCTTTCCGCGCCGGCCCGGATGCACGTCGTGCTACAACAACACCACTACCGTACACAGCCGCTGTTCACAACATCACTATCAATGGCGCGCCCGCGGCTCGCCGCCGTCGCAGTCGCAGCCCCAACGCCAGCACTTTTGCACCACCATTCACACGCACCGCAACACAGCTCGCCGACACAGCCGAACAAAACAAACACCACACAACAACAGCAACAGCAACAACGCCGCCGCCTCTACTTGTGCCGGCGACCCACCCCGCCGATGGCGCACCTTTCGCCAGCCGGCAATCGACACACACGCACCCACCCACCGGGGCCCAGTGCAAAAAAAAAAAAAAAAAACACACAAAAACAAAAAAACCAAACAACACAAACGACACGGGAAGCGCACACCGCCACTTCGCGCGCACGCCACCAACCAGTTGTCGTCTCAAAATAACAAACACAAACAAAATAAACTAACAACTAGGGCAACACAAAACAAAAACGCCTCGCACGAACCGCCCACAAAAAGGACAAGCACACGCACAGCCTCTGCTGACGACCACGACGCAGCGGCACGCTGCTCCTGTCCCGCGCCCCGCGCCCCACTCGATTCACAACTCACGCGACACCGTCAACGACGGGCTCGCTTCCCGCAACCTACCACCTTTCCGCCACGACGCACAGCCCCAGCCCCACCCGACGACGCCCGTGGCAACGACTGCACTTTCACCACCGCCTCCCCCTTCCCCCCCAAAACACACACACACACACAGCCAGCCAAAAACGCACTCGCGACCCACACATGCACGTGCATCGGCACACGCCAACCAGTCAACGTCGACAACCACACGCAAGGCTCGAAACGAAACCGGCGTCCTTCCACGTTGCCATCAAGCTACGCGACACAAGACACAAGGAACCAACACAACAGCCGGCCCCACTAATTCCCACTCTCACGCCGCAAAAAGCACACCGAAACCGCCAAACGCACGCACATTCCCCTTCGCACTGACACCACCGACCGGCTCGCTACCACACACCTCTCGGCAGCCGTTTCACGCCAATTCGCCACACCGCCCACACAGTCGACAAGCGCCCGCCCTGTACGGCACACGCAACGACGCAGCGCAGCAAAGGGCGCCCGCAACACATACCTCTCCGCCGCCCGACGCGCCAACCGCCACACCACACCGCCAGCCACTCGCAAATTGTGCACTGCCACCAGCCACACGTCCAACACGCCGCGCCGCCTCCGGCCACCCGCCAGGGGGCGCTCACGTCCGCGACAACAGCGCGGCCCGCCGGGCCGGGCCGAACCGAACCGAGCCGCCGCTGCTCTGCACTCGGCACGGCCACACCCTGCTGCAGACCGGGCTCGTCCCTCTGTACGCGTCTGCCTGCGCATCAACACAACACGACCTTTTTTTTTTTTTTTTTCTCTCTACCGCCATCCCTCCTTCTCGCGTTTTACTCGTTGTTGCAGCAGCGGCGCACACCTACACATCCACAGCCCCAGCCGAGCCGGCCTCACCTCAGGGCCCGCCGCCAGCGTCTCCTCCTCGGGCACAGGTGCGGTGCTGTGGCCGCCCATCCAACCGCATTGCTGGCCGTCCAGCCACCAGGCGTTCCCACTGCCGCGAGCCACGCCGCGCACCGACCCTGCTGCAGAAAACGAAGCATAGCCAGAGACCGACCGATACACAAAGCAAGCCGTCGCCTCGCCTCTTGTCCTTCCTGCCTTCCTTCCGCCCCCGCCCTTCTCACACCACCGCCTCTCCACTTTCGCCCCCCCCCCCTCCTTTTTTTTTTTTTTTTTTTGTTTTCTTCTTTCTTTCTTTCTTTCTTTCTTTCTTTGGCCCTCTCTCCTTCCCGCCATGGCGGTTACGGCACCGCCTGCAGCGGCAGATTTTTTGCGCCCACACGCCTACTCCTACCACCATTAACCTTGCCCTGCCCTGCCCATCAACGTCGCAGTCGAACCGACGCTTGCCAACACACTGCCCACGTTCCTTTCTCTTTTCGGCCTACGCCCATTACGCGCCGCCGCCACAGCACCTTCCCTTCCCACAACACAACGACGTCATCACACGCACCCAAAACAGGGGCCACGACCGTGTTCCTCGCCCACTCCCATCCCGCACGGTACGCACATTCCCAACTACTACCGCGCACCCTCCCTTTCCAATCTGTGTGTCTCTGTGTCTGTGTCCTGTCCGCGCGTGACGCCTCTCAACATCCGCCGTCCCCCGTCCCGTTTTCGCCCCCATGCCGTCGTCGCGCCGCCTCCTCCCCGTCCACCGCCGCCCCTGTCCGCCCCGCACCACACCATACACCGCTGCTTGTCCCGGCCGTTGCCACCAAAGGCGCCGACCGCAAACGCGCCACGCCGCAGCCCCCGTGCGTCTCGCGCTCGCTTGCATCTCCGTGCCGACGCTGCCTCTCTTCCCACTCGCACTCGACCTCGACAACACAGTCTTTGGCTCCGCCACTGCGTGTTCCGGTGGTACGCACGCTGCAACACGTATGTATTCATTACCAGAGCGATGGCGAGGCATGACAGCATCTCTGTCTGACCAGAGAGTTCTTTATCGCTGCTAGTCGGCGCTTGGACCGCGCCAGACGACAGTAGTGGCACGCACCGGGTCGCCAGGAACAGTTGTTATATATATTGTAGCGCGAGTCGGGAGAGGTAGTAGTCGGTCGACAGTAGTAGCGGGTGGACGGTTGTACTGAGCGGGCGTCGGCGGCGTGCTCTGCTCGTCTCGCGACTCTGATCACGGTTCGGGACGATGTATAGTATATTGTGTTATAATCAAAAAGGTGGTGTGACGCTGCATTGCGCAAATCTGATAACGTATGTTCATTGTACTTCTTTTGTTCAACAACAAAAGCCCCACTATTACTTTTTTTCTAAAGTAACTTTTGTCTCTTAACGAAAAACATTCACTTTTTAAAGACTACTTCCTATGGCATTTCCCTCCAAGGAGTGCAATTAATTACCAGCCAGCACTCATTCATTGCACACAGCTGTGTAAGGGGTATCTACAATTGAGGAGCGGATATAAATGCAATTTTTTTGTTTTTTTTTTGTGTGTGTGTTGTAACCTCCCAGCAAAATTTAAAATAATGGACAATGTTATTTACGGATGCTAATGGACATTGCGCTAATTGTAACCTCGCCCACAATGAGAGGTATTGAAAATGGCAACAAAAATGTGAAATTCGCAATCTGACTCAAATATAAAGTCTTCACACAACATTTACAAAAGTCCGTTCAGTGACAAGAAACTTCAATTAAACCGAAATATCGGTCTTTGGCCCTGTGCAAAACAATCAGAATTAAAGTCTTACCTCCGAATAAATGGATGTCACATTTCTGCTCTGGTTGTTGCGCAGCGCTTGGAGGAACTGCATTGCAAATAATAATATTCTCTTTTTTTGTGATTTTAGTGACATTTTTCTTCAAAGAAGTGGAATGAAATGTGAAGTGCAACGAACTCTTTAGTTCAATAAAAAATTAAATGTTTGAAAAATGCTTTTGAAATAAAAATTATTATTGGGGAACTTGTTGGAGAATAATTACAATTTTTCATTATCTAATGATTATATTAATTAACAGTATACCTTATTCACCATCTTGACCAGTGTTGCCGACCGCCTACATCACACAACCGCACTCGGCTGCTACTACTGACCGACCGCTCTGCATGACGACTATTAGCGTACTGCACGCGACGACTACTGACAGAGTACAGCCCTCAACTACACAGAGCTACGGACTCGCAACGACTACTGACAGACTGACTGACTGAGAACCGCTCGCAACACTCGCGCAGTCCAGCGCAAACTCTCTGGTCACAGATGCTACAATGTCTCGCCATCGCTACTATGTTACATACGTGTTTCAGTGTCTTTTTCATTGGGGTAACGATCTTTGGCTCTTTTTATTCTGAATACAGGGCCAAAGGTCAACGCTGCTGCCCTTATACAATTTATCAGGTTTCATTATGTCTGTTGCAATGTTACATACGGTTCACTCTTTCATTAATATTATCGTTGGGTTTGTTTTGTAGGGACGTTAACATTCTGGCACATTTTTATTATCATCGGACTCTCTGCTATTTGTGCAGGGAGGTTATACCTGGGTCCATTTCCATTTCCATTTACATTTTAATATTGATAGACTTTTTGTTTTCTTTTTTGTTTCTTGTTGTTTTTTTTTTCTTTGTTTTGTTTTTCCCGCTCTCACCACCACCGCCGCATCACGCCTTCCGTTTTCTTGGTTTCTTTTCTGTTCTTCAACATCACCGCGCCCCATTTCCACACCACAGCCATCAGCCTCCAAGACGGGCGGGCGCAGTGTGCCATTTCCGGCGCACAAGCACACCCGTACGGTACTCTCCTCGCCCCCACGCCACCAACAACACAGCGACCACGCGGCTTTCAGGCATGGCACGGCACGGCACGGCACCGGCGAAATGCGCCGCCCCCGCCCCTCCGCGCATCCGTCCGTCTCGCCACGTTCACTGACAGCCGCGTCTGCGGCTACACCACGACAACCACAACACAACACCGCTCCCCTCCCTGGCAACTCACATTGTTTTTCTCCTCCTCTTTTGCACAAACCACAACGCCGAGCACAGGCGCAAGCCACCCACACCGCGCCCCTCCCCGTCCCGTCTTTGGCCGCCGCTCCTCGTTTCCTCGTTTGCCCCCTCCCATCTCCCGAAATGCCATGCCAGCAGCGTTACGCATGCCCCTCCCCTGTCCACACAACACTACCGCCTAACGAACAGCCTTTTCCGGGCCACATGCAGGGCACGCCCACCTCCAAACACTGCCAATTCACGGACGCACACACACACTTTCCCGACACCTTTCTGTACGGAGGGTGCGTCATCTCGACCGTGACAGAGTGACGGCAACTATCGACGATCCATTTCCCCCCACTGGTAAAACATGTCCACTAACACCTACATACATCATTCAAGTACACAGACAATAGCATACACACAATGGGAGGGCACACGAACATGGACGGCACGGCACTGTCATACACTCTTCCTCAGAACCATATCAACAAACGTTACGTACATCCGGGAAAGCGAAAGCGAACGCGAAAGCGAAAGCAAAAGCAAAGGCAAAGCCCAATGCAGCCGTCAAAGGTAACGTTCACCACGGCAGACACTTGCAGCCGCTCCGCCGTTAAACGCATTTCAGTGCGGCTCCAATACGCCTCCGACACGGGAACGTTCCGTTGCTCTACGAATGCGTTTCCTCCCCTTTTTCCCTTCCTCTCTCTTTTGCCCCCCCTCCTTGCACTCTTGCCTCATTCCTCACGTTCTGCCCAGACATTCGACCGATCAAAGTCAACCTTTCGTTACCGTTCTCAGCGCGACGGTGTACAACAGTATGACGGGTGTGCCCAAGACTTCGGTTCAGTTGCGTGACGCCAGTCTATCGCGCCGATCGACAGTTACTCAGGGGGCGACGGATCGGACCACGTCACCGACACACAAAACACTTTCAAACAAACAAATACATACCGGATGGACACAGACAAACACGTGTACAGACATTCGCCAAACAAACGACCGCCGCCGCCGCCGTCGTCGTCTAGCGTGCATCTTGAATGACGACATCGGTGTGCGTGCGTCGTACGCAATCAGTCAGACACGGCTATCAAACATCAGAGTCGAATGGTACATCATCGTGCGTGTCGCCGTACACGTACAGTACAATACAACAACAAAACAATGCGTCTTAATGGCACGTTCATTTCAACGTCACTCACACACCTCCACGCTGCAGTTACGTCGCACCATTGTCAAACTCGGCGTACAGCAAAGGGAATAGTGGGCGGCAAAAAAAACCAAACAAAAACATTTCACATTTCACCCTCGCCATGTATGATGTGCAAAAAAACAAACCCGCAAACGGCCGTCGTTACGGTGACACAAAAGTCGCCGATCACACTGTCCCCCCTCGCAGACGGGTAACACACACACACACACACACACACCAACAACACCAATGGGTCAAAAACCACGCCAACGAGGCGTGCCACCATTCCACGCCACGGCGACCAACCTCGTGGCCGTACCCCGCGCAACACGCTTTGACGCGCCCCCCCACCCACAATCAAAATGCACACATACATCACAGCCGTCCACACAAACAACAACAACAATTCCGCCCTTCCCGCAAAAGGCAAGTTGGTGGCCCTGAAAAGGGCCGTTTTGCCGCTCTCGCAACGGAGGAGCCTTCTCCATCCTTCCTTCCATTCCAGAGCCACCTCCTTACTTGGAGCTCGTGTACTTGGTCACCGCCTTCGTGCCCTCGCTCACGGCGTGCTTGGCCAGCTCGCCAGGCAGCAACAGCCGCACAGCGGTCTGGATCTCGCGGGACGTGATGGTCGAGCGCTTGTTGTAGTGCGCCAGGCGAGAAGCCTCGGCCGCAATGCGCTCGAAAATGTCGTTCACGAAGCTGTTCATGATGCTCATCGCCTTCGACGAGATGCCCGTGTCAGGGTGCACCTGCTTCAGCACCTTGTAGATGTAGATGGCATAGCTCTCCTTCCTCTTGCGCTTCTTCTTCCTGTCGCCCTTCGAAATGTTCTTCTGCGCCTTGCCAGCCTTCTTGGCGGCCTTCCCGCTAGTCTTGGGCGGCATCTCGAACCAACGTACGGCAGCAGCAACACCAGTAGCAAGCGCTCCGCTCTAGTCAGCGTCTCCCCACACAGTGGCACCCGCCGCCAGCCGCCGCCGCACCTTTACCAGCTCGCCCTGTTGCGGCCGCCGACCAATGGGGCGCGCGCGCAACCGGCCGCCGCACCCGAGCCCATAAAGCACCCCCACCCCGGCTGCGCCGGCACGCACTCCGCTGCTCGACTCGCTGCCGCTCGCACCGGTCGTTTTCGTTTCCGTTTCGTGTGCACCGTCGCTAGCCCATCGCCATGTCCGGACGCGGAAAGGGAGGCAAAGTCAAGGGCAAGTCAAAGTCCCGCTCAAGCAGGGCTGGGCTCCAGTTCCCGGTCGGCAGAATCCACCGCCTCCCGCGCAAGGGAAACTACGCAGAGCGCGTCGGCGCCGGGGCGCCCGTCTACCTCGCCGCCGTCATGGAGTACCTCGCGGCTGAGGTGCTCGAGCTGGCCGGAAACGCGGCCCGCGACAACAAGAAGACGCGCATCATCCCGCGCCACCTGCAGCTTGCCATCCGCAACGACGAGGAGCTCAACAAGCTCCTGTCGGGCGTCACCATCGCACAGGGTGGTGTCCTGCCCAACATCCAGGCCGTCCTGCTGCCAAAGAAGACCGAGAAGAAGGCCTAAAGGAGGCCAGGCAATCGCAGCGCCGCGTGCTCCCCTGCACGCAACGCGCTTTGCCGGCTCGGCCCACAACAATCGGCCCTTTTCAGGGCCACCACACACACCTACGTCCAGAGCAAAATTTCAGTCGTCCTCGCCGCACCTTGTTTTGTTTTAACTTTGCACTGTCACAGCACAGCCGCCGCCGGCGCACGTCCGCCATCTTGTCGTCCACACAGCCCGTGTGGCCCAACACACACACACACACACACACACACACACATTTTGCACGGTCGCAGTCGCCTTCCAAACCGACAACGGCAGCAATAATGACCATTGTTAAAGGGAGGCGTGTCGACACACCGCCCTCCACTCCCGCGCGCAACGGCCGTCGACACGAACGAAACAGCTGATCCGGCCGCCTATGCCCACACGCCTTGCCTCGGAAACCCCAACGCCGCCGCAAACAAACACACAGAGACAAACCACGCAAGCAAATAATCACCGCCTCTCGCACAACAACACACAGCCCGCCATCTCCGTCGCGATCGATACAAAGACACACAATAACAAACACACAAACGAAGCAGCTCCACACACAGCCAGCCACATGACACGTTTCCTTTCCTTCTCCCCTCCCAGTCACATCACGTCGCTCAAACGGAAAGAAAGAAAGAAACAAACAAACAAACAACACAGCGCACACACGCAGCAACAACACAGACTCTTTCGCACTTTTCAACTTCCGAACAGTGTGGTGGCCCTGAAAAGGGCCGTTTTCTAGTCTCTCCCACCCACAAGCACGGCCGCGGGAAGGCCAGCGCCCGCTGCGACGCAGCCTAACCGCCGAAACCGTACAGGGTGCGCCCCTGCCTCTTCAGGGCGTACACCACGTCCATGGCCGTCACAGTCTTGCGCTTGGCGTGCTCAGTGTACGTCACCGCGTCGCGGATCACGTTCTCCAGGAACACCTTCAGCACCCCGCGGGTCTCCTCGTAGATCAGACCAGAGATGCGCTTCACGCCGCCCCTGCGAGCCAGGCGGCGGATGGCGGGCTTCGTGATGCCCTGGATGTTGTCGCGCAACACCTTGCGGTGCCGCTTGGCGCCACCCTTGCCGAGCCCCTTTCCTCCCTTGCCGCGGCCTGTCATCCTTCCTTCCTCGGGCAAAGCAAAACGTGCACAAACAGCAGCTGCAGCGGCTGGCGAGTCGGCTACGGTCTGCGCCCAGCGCGCCCGCCGCCCCCCTATATAGACTCTGGCCCGCCCTCCCCCCACCACGCGCAACCGAGGGCATATAAGCGCAGCACGGAGGCGCGCTGGCCCGTTGTCAAGGCAGCACCGGACGCCGCGCCGCACCTAACCTCCACGCACGCCGCTCCGCTACCGCTACCGCTACCGCCATGGCCCGCACAAAGCAAACGGCCCGCAAGTCCACCGGCGGAAAGGCGCCGCGCAAACAGCTCGCCACCAAGGCGGCGAGGAAGAGCGCGCCCGCCACCGGAGGCGTCAAGAAGCCCCACCGCTACAGGCCGGGCACCGTCGCCCTGCGAGAAATCAGGCGCTACCAGAAGAGCACAGAGCTGCTCATCCGCAAGCTGCCATTCCAGCGCCTAGTGCGCGAGATCGCCCAGGACTTCAAGACCGACCTGCGCTTCCAGAGCTCCGCAGTCATGGCCCTGCAGGAGGCCAGCGAGGCCTACCTCGTCGGCCTCTTCGAAGACACCAACCTGTGCGCAATCCACGCCAAGCGCGTCACCATCATGCCCAAGGACATCCAGCTCGCGCGCCGCATCCGCGGCGAGCGCGCCTAAACCGCGCCGCGGCACCGCACCGCACAAACAAAAACGGCCCTTTTCAGGGCCACTAACATCTCTCCGTCGCGAGCAAACTTTGTCGGTCGCCTGCCTCTCGCCCCGCAACCCAAAAACAAAAACCACCACTTCCCGTCCGTCCGCCACACCCGCTCACTCTGCCTGCCTGCTAGCAGCGCGCAACAATCACACATCATCCCTCCCCGGCGCTCAAAGCGCACAATACCCAACGGCCGACGTCACACCGCACGGGTGGCTGGCCGGCCGCCGCTTTCGTTTCGAAAACAAAACAACCCGCACTCCACTCCGACGGCCAACGGCCAGGCAGGCGCGCTCGCTCGCTCTACACGCCACCGAAATCCCCGCCGACTCCTTCCGCATCTCAACGTGCCCCCCGTTGCAAAACATAACACACACACACACACACACACACACACACACACACACACACACAAAGGAACAAAACAAAACAAAGACCAGACACGACTCGACAAGACAGACATCCGAGAAGAACGAACGCAGGCAAGCCAACCAACGTATTCAAACAAAACAACGTGACAGAAAACCAACCGTCGGCCGCCGCCACAAACACGGCGACAATCAACCACGACGACAACAACAACAACAACAACAACAACACCGCTTACCGCTACCGCCGCCCACACCCGCCACCGACCCCCGCAATCCAACCACCACGGCACGCAAACAGCATCCCCACGGGCATACAGAAACGCCAGACAGACACCCACACCAAACGCAACACGACAATCAAAACCTTCCCCGACGTGCTTTGATGGCCCTGAGAAGGGCCGTTTTGGGCCGCGCGTCTCTTGCGCGCCACTAGACGACGACGGGGGGTGGGGACGACGGAGTCAAGCGCCAAACCCTTCCATTCCCATCTCTTTCTCCTCTACTCTACTTCTTCTTCTTGGGCGAAGCCTTCGCCTTAGACGGCGTCGTCGCCTTCTTCGGGCGCGGCGCCTTCGGCTTCTTCGTCGGAACCTTGGCGGCCTTCTTCGCCTTCGACGGCGACTTGGCCTTGGCCGGCTTGGCCGCAGCCGCCTTCTTCGCACCCGCGGGAGCGGCCGACGCCGCAGACGCCTTCTTGGCGGCGCCCGCCTTCCGACCGGTCGCCGCCTTCACGCCACCAGCCTTCTTTGCGCCGGCCGCACGGGCGCCCTTCTTCTCCTTGCTGGCCGGAGCGGCGCGCTTCTTCTTGGCACCGCCGGCACGAGCCTTGCCGCCCTCGGCCGCCCCCCCGCCGCCGGCGCCGGCAAGCTTGAACGAGCCGGACGCGCCCTTCCCCTTCGTCTGCACCAGCTCGCCCGCCACGACGGCCGACTTGAGGTACTTCTTGATAAACGGCGCCAGCTTCTCCGCGTCCAGCTTGTAGTGCGCGGCTATGTACTTCTTGATCGCCTGCAGCGACGACCCGCCGCGCTCCTTCAGACTCTTGATGGCGGCCGTCACCATCTCAGAGGTGCGCGGGTGCGCAGGCTTGGCGCGCGGCTTCTTCGCAGACGACGCAGACTTGGCCTTCTTCGTAGTGCCGGTGGCGGCGGGTGCCGCAGCAGTCTCGTTCGTAGCCGCCTGATCTGCCATTTCGACGACGCGCGTAACACACAGCGAGAGCGAGCGGGACGGCAGGCACGCAAGCACAGCACAGCAGCAGAGCAGAGAATCACAAGGCCCAGCCAGTGTCGCGGGCGGGCGCGGACGGCCGAGAGAGCGGCCGCCACTCTGCGCGCCGCCGCGCCGCGCCTCCCGCGCTTGCTACCGCCCAACGTCCGACAGCCTGTGCGGAGCAGCCCCAAACCTGCGCCACAACCGCCCGCGCCTTTCAAACCACCGAGGATGGGGCTACACACAGCCACACCACAGTCGCCAACCAGTCGCCACGGCAGCGCCGCAAACCACGGCCAAACTGCAGCTACCGCGCGCTACAGCCTGGGTCGGCCCGCCGAGAATCGCCGCCCCCGCCCAAATGCCGCCCCCACAGCCCCAGCCGACGACCCGCCACAATGGCCAAACCTTCGGCAAAACTCCCACACCGTCGCCGCGGCAGCCCGGCCAGCGCGGCCGGCGCCACAGCCACACAAGCCGAGGCGTGCGGCGATGACGGCCGTGCAAACGCGCCTCCGCCGCCCCATCGCCTTCCGTCGCCCTCCCGCCGTTTCCCGATCGGCCCGCAGCCGTCGGGCCACATCGCGCGCCGTCCTCCTCCTCTCGCCCGCCAACATTCACAGCCGTTTCTCAACAATTGCCCGCCGCAAACGGACGCCGCCTGCGCAACAGGCGCCGCCGCCCCTCGCCGCTTCCGACCCAACCCCTCGACCGAGGCAAACCGCAATCCGAATCTACAGACCAACCCAATCTGCCGTCAAGCACACACGACAGCCGACCTTACACGTTACGCGTTACACATTACGTTTACACGTCTACGTTAGGTTAGGTTAGGTGGACGTGGGTTAGGTTAAGGGGACTTGGGTTAGGTTAAGCGTCAAACTTAGGTTAAGCATTCAAACACGTCAGGCGTCAGAGGTTAGGTTAGGTTGGGTTAGGTTAGGTTAGGTTAGGTTAGGTTAGGTTAGGTTAGGTTAGGTTACACGTTAGGTTAAGGGGTCAGTGCTAGGTTAAGAAGCGTCAAACGTAGGTTAAAAAAGCGTTCAAACGTGAGGCGTGAGCCGGACAGCTTACCTTACGTAGACGTTAGGGGCTCACAGGCTGAGCTCACCTCGCCACACCACAGGTTAGGTTCGGTTCGGTTCGGTTCGGTTCGCTCGGCTCAGCGTAAAGCGCCGAGGTCAGGGTTACGTTCGTTCACCTTCGGGCGCCACACTTTCGGTTGAAAGGTCGCGACGGGACGACGTCGGCAGGCACGCCGCAAACGAACAAAAACGTACAGACGACGTCGGAAACCGCCGACAGACGGGGGAGCAGCACGACCACGACCAGACACCGAGCGCGAACGAGACACACGCGAACCACCCCCACCGGCCAAAGGGCACCACACAACAACCCAGAGCACCACGTGTCGACACCAGAGCAACCCGCCGCTCACGCGACATGGCTGGCACCGAAGGGCAACCGCCCGCAACTGCGCTTTCCGCGCCGGCCCGGATGCACGTCGTGCTACAACAACACCACTACCGTACACAGCCGCTGTTCACAACATCACTATCAATGGCGCGCCCGCGGCTCGCCGCCGTCGCAGTCGCAGCCCCAACGCCAGCACTTTTGCACCACCATTCACACGCACCGCAACACAGCTCGCCGACACAGCCGAACAAAACAAACACCACACAACAACAGCAACAGCAACAACGCCGCCGCCTCTACTTGTGCCGGCGACCCACCCCGCCGATGGCGCACCTTTCGCCAGCCGGCAATCGACACACACGCACCCACCCACCGGGGCCCAGTGCAAAAAAAAAAAAAAAAAACACACAAAAACAAAAAAACCAAACAACACAAACGACACGGGAAGCGCACACCGCCACTTCGCGCGCACGCCACCAACCAGTCGTCGTCTCAAAATAACAAACACAAACAAAATAAACTAACAACTAGGGCAACACAAAACAAAAACGCCTCGCACGAACCGCCCACAAAAAGGACAAGCACACGCACAGCCTCTGCTGACGACCACGACGCAGCGGCACGCTGCTCCTGTCCCGCGCCCCGCGCCCCACTCGATTCACAACTCACGCGACACCGTCAACGACGGGCTCGCTTCCCGCAACCTACCACCTTTCCGCCACGACGCACAGCCCCAGCCCCACCCGACGACGCCCGTGGCAACGACTGCACTTTCACCACCGCCTCCCCCTTCCCCCCCAAAACACACACACACACACAGCCAGCCAAAAACGCACTCGCGACCCACACATGCACGTGCATCGGCACACGCCAACCAGTCAACGTCGACAACCACACGCAAGGCTCGAAACGAAACCGGCGTCCTTCCACGTTGCCATCAAGCTACGCGACACAAGACACAAGGAACCAACACAACAGCCGGCCCCACTAATTCCCACTCTCACGCCGCAAAAAGCACACCGAAACCGCCAAACGCACGCACATTCCCCTTCGCACTGACACCACCGACCGGCTCGCTACCACACACCTCTCGGCAGCCGTTTCACGCCAATTCGCCACACCGCCCACACAGTCGACAAGCGCCCGCCCTGTACGGCACACGCAACGACGCAGCGCAGCAAAGGGCGCCCGCAACACATACCTCTCCGCCGCCCGACGCGCCAACCGCCACACCACACCGCCAGCCACTCGCAAATTGTGCACTGCCACCAGCCACACGTCCAACACGCCGCGCCGCCTCCGGCCACCCGCCAGGGGGCGCTCACGTCCGCGACAACAGCGCGGCCCGCCGGGCCGGGCCGAACCGAACCGAGCCGCCGCTGCTCTGCACTCGGCACGGCCACACCCTGCTGCAGACCGGGCTCGTCCCTCTGTACGCGTCTGCCTGCGCATCAACACAACACGACCTTTTTTTTTTTTTTTTTTCTCTCTACCGCCATCCCTCCTTCTCGCGTTTTACTCGTTGTTGCAGCAGCGGCGCACACCTACACATCCACAGCCCCAGCCGAGCCGGCCTCACCTCAGGGCCCGCCGCCAGCGTCTCCTCCTCGGGCACAGGTGCGGTGCTGTGGCCGCCCATCCAACCGCATTGCTGGCCGTCCAGCCACCAGGCGTTCCCACTGCCGCGAGCCACGCCGCGCACCGACCCTGCTGCAGAAAACGAAGCATAGCCAGAGACCGACCGATACACAAAGCAAGCCGTCGCCTCGCCTCTTGTCCTTCCTGCCTTCCTTCCGCCCCCGCCCTTCTCACACCACCGCCTCTCCACTTTCGCCCCCCCCCCCCTC
The DNA here is from genome assembly GCF_021461395.2 of Schistocerca americana. Taxonomy (NCBI): domain Eukaryota; kingdom Metazoa; phylum Arthropoda; class Insecta; order Orthoptera; family Acrididae; genus Schistocerca; species Schistocerca americana. The sequence continues at coordinate 74,509,034 of NC_060126.1, read as the reverse complement.
CTTTTTTTTTTTTTTTTTTTTTGTTTTCTTCTTTCTTTCTTTCTTTCTTTCTTTCTTTGGCCCTCTCTCCTTCCCGCCATGGCGGTTACGGCACCGCCTGCAGCGGCAGATTTTTTGCGCCCACACGCCTACTCCTACCACCATTAACCTTGCCCTGCCCTGCCCATCAACGTCGCAGTCGAACCGACGCTTGCCAACACACTGCCCACGTTCCTTTCTCTTTTCGGCCTACGCCCATTACGCGCCGCCGCCACAGCACCTTCCCTTCCCACAACACACCGACGTCATCACACGCACCCAAAACAGGGGCCACGACCGTGTTCCTCGCCCACTCCCATCCCGCACGGTACGCACATTCCCAACTACTACCGCGCACCCTCCCTTTCCAATCTGTGTGTCTCTGTGTCTGTGTCCTGTCCGCGCGTGACGCCTCTCAACATCCGCCGTCCCCCGTCCCGTTTTCGCCCCCATGCCGTCGTCGCGCCGCCTCCTCCCCGTCCACCGCCGCCCCTGTCCGCCCCGCACCACACCATACACCGCTGCTTGTCCCGGCCGTTGCCACCAAAGGCGCCGACCGCAAACGCGCCACGCCGCAGCCCCCGTGCGTCTCGCGCTCGCTTGCATCTCCGTGCCGACGCTGCCTCTCTTCCCACTCGCACTCGACCTCGACAACACAGTCTTTGGCTCCGCCACTGCGTGTTCCGGTGGTACGCACGCTGCAACACGTATGTATTCATTACCAGAGCGATGGCGAGGCATGACAGCATCTCTGTCTGACCAGAGAGTTCTTTATCGCTGCTAGTCGGCGCTTGGACCGCGCCAGACGACAGTAGTGGCACGCACCGGGTCGCCAGGAACAGTTGTTATATATATTGTAGCGCGAGTCGGGAGAGGTAGTAGTCGGTCGACAGTAGTAGCGGGTGGACGGTTGTACTGAGCGGGCGTCGGCGGCGTGCTCTGCTCGTCTCGCGACTCTGGTCACGGTTCGGGACGATGTATAGTATATTGTGTTATAATCAAAAAGGTGGTGTGACGCTGCATTGCGCAAATCTGATAACGTATGTTCATTGTACTTCTTTTGTTCAACAACAAAAGCCCCACTATTACTTTTTTTCTAAAGTAACTTTTGTCTCTTAACGAAAAACATTCACTTTTTAAAGACTACTTCCTATGGCATTTCCCTCCAAGGAGTGCAATTAATTACCAGCCAGCACTCATTCATTGCACACAGCTGTGTAAGGGGTATCTACAATTGAGGAGCGGATATAAATGCAATTTTTTTGTTTTTTTTTTGTGTGTGTGTTGTAACCTCCCAGCAAAATTTAAAATAATGGACAATGTTATTTACGGATGCTAATGGACATTGCGCTAATTGTAACCTCGCCCACAATGAGAGGTATTGAAAATGGCAACAAAAATGTGAAATTCGCAATCTGACTCAAATATAAAGTCTTCACACAACATTTACAAAAGTCCGTTCAGTGACAAGAAACTTCAATTAAACCGAAATATCGGTCTTTGGCCCTGTGCAAAACAATCAGAATTAAAGTCTTACCTCCGAATAAATGGATGTCACATTTCTGCTCTGGTTGTTGCGCAGCGCTTGGAGGAACTGCATTGCAAATAATAATATTCTCTTTTTTTGTGATTTTAGTGACATTTTTCTTCAAAGAAGTGGAATGAAATGTGAAGTGCAACGAACTCTTTAGTTCAATAAAAAATTAAATGTTTGAAAAATGCTTTTGAAATAAAAATTATTATTGGGGAACTTGTTGGAGAATAATTACAATTTTTCATTATCTAATGATTATATTAATTAACAGTATACCTTATTCACCATCTTGACCAGTGTTGCCGACCGCCTACATCACACAACCGCACTCGGCTGCTACTACTGACCGACCGCTCTGCATGACGACTATTAGCGTACTGCACGCGACGACTACTGACAGAGTACAGCCCTCAACTACACAGAGCTACGGACTCGCAACGACTACTGACAGACTGACTGACTGAGAACCGCTCGCAACACTCGCGCAGTCCAGCGCAAACTCTCTGGTCACAGATGCTACAATGTCTCGCCATCGCTACTATGTTACATACGTGTTTCAGTGTCTTTTTCATTGGGGTAACGATCTTTGGCTCTTTTTATTCTGAATACAGGGCCAAAGGTCAACGCTGCTGCCCTTATACAATTTATCAGGTTTCATTATGTCTGTTGCAATGTTACATACGGTTCACTCTTTCATTAATATTATCGTTGGGTTTGTTTTGTAGGGACGTTAACATTCTGGCACATTTTTATTATCATCGGACTCTCTGCTATTTGTGCAGGGATGTTATACCTGGGTCCATTTCCATTTCCATTTACATTTTAATATTGATAGACTTTTTGTTTTCTTTTTTGTTTCTTGTTGTTTTTTTTTTTTTTTTTGTTTTGTTTTTCCCGCTCTCACCACCACCGCCGCATCACGCCTTCCGTTTTCTTGGTTTCTTTTCTGTTCTTCAACATCACCGCGCCCCATTTCCACACCACAGCCATCAGCCTCCAAGACGGGCGGGCGCAGTGTGCCATTTCCGGCGCACAAGCACACCCGTACGGTACTCTCCTCGCCCCCACGCCACCAACAACACAGCGACCACGCGGCTTTCAGGCATGGCACGGCACGGCACGGCACCGGCGAAATGCGCCGCCCCCGCCCCTCCGCGCATCCGTCCGTCTCGCCACGTTCACTGACAGCCGCGTCTGCGGCTACACCACGACAACCACAACACAACACCGCTCCCCTCCCTGGCAACTCACATTGTTTTTCTCCTCCTCTTTTGCACAAACCACAACGCCGAGCACAGGCGCAAGCCACCCACACCGCGCCCCTCCCCGTCCCGTCTTTGGCCGCCGCTCCTCGTTTCCTCGTTTGCCCCCTCCCATCTCCCGAAATGCCATGCCAGCAGCGTTACGCATGCCCCTCCCCTGTCCACACAACACTACCGCCTAACGAACAGCCTTTTCCGGGCCACATGCAGGGCACGCCCACCTCCAAACACTGCCAATTCACGGACGCACACACACACTTTCCCGACACCTTTCTGTACGGAGGGTGCGTCATCTCGACCGTGACAGAGTGACGGCAACTATCGACGATCCATTTCCCCCCACTGGTAAAACATGTCCACTAACACCTACATACATCATTCAAGTACACAGACAATAGCATACACACAATGGGAGGGCACACGAACATGGACGGCACGGCACTGTCATACACTCTTCCTCAGAACCATATCAACAAACGTTACGTACATCCGGGAAAGCGAAAGCGAACGCGAAAGCGAAAGCAAAAGCAAAGGCAAAGCCCAATGCAGCCGTCAAAGGTAACGTTCACCACGGCAGACACTTGCAGCCGCGCCGCCGTTAAACGCATTTCAGTGCGGCTCCAATACGCCTCCGACACGGGAACGTTCCGTTGCTCTACGAATGCGTTTCCTCCCCTTTTTCCCTTCCTCTCTCTTTTGCCCCCCCTCCTTGCACTCTTGCCTCATTCCTCACGTTCTGCCCAGACATTCGACCGATCAAAGTCAACCTTTCGTTACCGTTCTCAGCGCGACGGTGTACAACAGTATGACGGGTGTGCCCAAGACTTCGGTTCAGTTGCGTGACGCCGGTCTATCGCGCCGATCGACAGTTACTCAGGGGGCGACGGATCGGACCACGTCACCGACACACAAAACACTTTCAAACAAACAAATACATACCGGATGGACACAGACAAACACGTGTACAGACATTCGCCAAACAAACGACCGCCGCCGCCGCCGTCGTCGTCTAGCGTGCATCTTGAATGACGACATCGGTGTGCGTGCGTCGTACGCAATCAGTCAGACACGGCTATCAAACATCAGAGTCGAATGGTACATCATCGTGCGTGTCGCCGTACACGTACAGTACAATACAACAACAAAACAATGCGTCTTAATGGCACGTTCATTTCAACGTCACTCACACACCTCCACGCTGCAGTTACGTCGCACCATTGTCAAACTCGGCGTACAGCAAAGGGAATAGTGGGCGGCAAAAAAAACCAAACAAAAACATTTCACATTTCACCCTCGCCATGTATGATGTGCAAAAAAACAAACCCGCAAACGGCCGTCGTTACGGTGACACAAAAGTCGCCGATCACACTGTCCCCCCTCGCAGACGGGTAACACACACACACACACACACACACCAACAACACCAATGGGTCAAAAACCACGCCAACGAGGCGTGCCACCATTCCACGCCACGGCGACCAACCTCGTGGCCGTACCCCGCGCAACACGCTTTGACGCGCCCCCCCCACCCACAATCAAAATGCACACATACATCACAGCCGTCCACACAAACAACAACAACAATTCCGCCCTTCCCGCAAAAGGCAAGTTGGTGGCCCTGAAAAGGGCCGTTTTGCCGCTCTCGCAACGGAGGAGCCTTCTCCATCCTTCCTTCCATTCCAGAGCCACCTCCTTACTTGGAGCTCGTGTACTTGGTCACCGCCTTCGTGCCCTCGCTCACGGCGTGCTTGGCCAGCTCGCCAGGCAGCAACAGCCGCACAGCGGTCTGGATCTCGCGGGACGTGATGGTCGAGCGCTTGTTGTAGTGCGCCAGGCGAGAAGCCTCGGCCGCAATGCGCTCGAAAATGTCGTTCACGAAGCTGTTCATGATGCTCATCGCCTTCGACGAGATGCCCGTGTCAGGGTGCACCTGCTTCAGCACCTTGTAGATGTAGATGGCATAGCTCTCCTTCCTCTTGCGCTTCTTCTTCTTGTCGCCCTTCGAAATGTTCTTCTGCGCCTTGCCAGCCTTCTTGGCGGCCTTCCCGCTAGTCTTGGGCGGCATCTCGAACCAACGTACGGCAGCAGCAACACCAGTAGCAAGCGCTCCGCTCTAGTCAGCGTCTCCCCACACAGTGGCACCCGCCGCCAGCCGCCGCCGCACCTTTACCAGCTCGCCCTGTTGCGGCCGCCGACCAATGGGGCGCGCGCGCAACCGGCCGCCGCACCCGAGCCCATAAAGCACCCCCACCCCGGCTGCGCCGGCACGCACGCCACGCACGCACTCGTACGCACGCGACTCGTGTTCGAGATGGCGAGCGAGCAAGACGTTTGTGACGCGCGCGCGGTCGCGGCAGCTGCCGCCGCCGCGCCGGAGCTGTCTGATCGCCGTCCGGCGGCGCCTGCGCCGTCGGCGGCCCCATCGGACGCTCCACTTATGACGACCCGGCAACCCCAGGAGGACCGAGAGTATATGACGACTACGCGCGACCAGGACGATGAGATGGACTACTCTACCGACCCTCCCCGTGAGGACTGCGCTGCCGGCGCCCCGCAGAGGGTGCTTCAGCGCAAGCGATCGGCTGTCACGTCCGCCAGTGACGACCCACACACTTCTGGTACGAGTGACGCTGGATTCAAGAAACCGCCACCTAAGAAGAGGGCGGCTCCACGACGGCGCCCGGCCGTTGTCCCTGTGCCTACTGCCAATCAGTACGACGCCCTACAGGATGGCGCCGACTCTGAAGATCCTGACGAGCCTCCACCGGCGGCCGCCGACGATGCTACACCTCGATCCGGCCCCAAGCTGCCGCCGATTGTTATCGACTACCCTGACGATTATCTGACGCTTCGGGACTGGCTCCAGGCCAACCTCAAGAACGCTTTTACCGCCAAACACTGCGGCGAAGACCGCCTGAAGCTGACAGTCGCCACTACTGAAGATTACGTGGCTGTCATGGACATGGTTGGTGCACGTGGGATCCCAAACTACACCTTCCCCACTGTACGACCCAAAGTTCTCAAGGTTGCCATGCGAGGCATACCGCTGAAGATGAAGGCGGACGCCTTTAAGGACGGCCTCATCACTATGGGTTTCGCGCCCACTGCAGTCACCCGGATGAAGATGCCTGGTACCCAGCGCCCCATCCCTTTGATGGAGATCGTGTTGCCTGATACGCCTGATAACAGGCAAATCTACCAAGTCACCAGGTTTTATGACCTCTCGGTGACAGTGGAGAAGTTACGCGCACGGAAGGGCCTCGTCCAATGCTACAATTGTCAGGAGCCGGGCCACACTTCCCGCCTCTGTCGCATGAGGCCACGATGTGTCAAGTGTGGCGAGGGTCACCTCAGCCAGCAGTGTACCCGGTCTCGGGACGAACCAGCCACCTGTGCCCTGTGCAAGCGGGCTCATCCTGCGAGCTACCGCGGTTGCGCTGTCCACAAGGCAGCCAGCCGCCGCCAGCGTGGACTACCTCCCTTGCGGCAGACGTCCCGCTCCGATGGCCAACAGCAGCGGCGCCGAGCTGCGCCACCACCTGCTCCACCTGCTACTCCTCCGCGACAACCCGCCCAGCGGCGCCTGCTTGCTGCTCGGGCGGACCTTGGTTACGCCGACGTCCTCCAGGGCCAGACGACGCCTCCTTCTGCCCCTGCTGTCCAGCCTCTGCGACGCTCTGAAGATGGGCCTGCTCCACCTGCTGCAGCTGCTGATTTCATCGCGGTCTTGCAAGAAGTCCAGGCCACCCTCGTGGCTGTCTCTGCCGCTCTGGCCCAGCTGCCGACCGCCATCACTGCTGCAGTCCATGCAGCCCTCCGAAGTTTCCCCGCTGCCACGGCGATCGCATCCACTGGCCATGGCTCACAACCTTAGGCGCCACCAGACCTTCACGGCTTTAACGTGGAACGCGAATGGCCTCTTCCCTGCGCTTCTCGAATTCCGGCAGTTCCTCCAGGATTACAGCGTGGATGTGTGTCTCCTTACCGAGACGCACCTCAAACCTGGACTTCGAGCGAACGCCCCGAATTACGTCTGCTATCGCGACGACAGGCTGACGGCTGGCGGTGGGACAGCCATCTATGTCAAGCGGACACTCCGGCACTATCGTGTCCCTCTGCCGAGGTTGGACTCCTGTGAAGCTACGGCCGTCGCAGTGGAGACGTCCCTTGGAACGGTCATCTTTCTCTCCGTGTACCGGCCGCCACGAGGCCACCTCACCGTCCATGATGCTGACACTCTCCTTCGTGCTGGGGTCAAGCTCTTCCTCGCTGGAGACCTGAATGCCAAGCACCAGCTCTGGAATTCTCGGACGCTGAACGTCAGTGGGAGGCGGCTCTATCATGCTGCAGAGAGGGCTCGAGCTTCTGTGTATGGCCCTGCTGAGCCGACGCACTACCCTTCGAACGGCTCTGCTCCCGACGTTTTGGACATTTGTCTCGTCAAGGGTGTCGACTGGTTTGTCACCCCCGACGTTCTCCACGCCTTGAGCTCCGACCACTTGCCGGTGCTCTTTCGACTACATGTCACTCCGCTTCCACCAGCGGCGAAGCTCGACACCCGGAAGACCGACTGGCCGCGCTTCCGGCAGCTTGTTCTGCAACGCCTCCCGGATGAGCCACCTCCACTGGACACGGATGTCAATGCTGCTCTTCACACGCTGACTGCGGCTCTCACCACGGCTGTTGCTGACTCCACTACGCCTCCACGGGTTTCTTCAGTGGCAGCTCCAGCACTCCCTGCAGACTTACGGGACCTTATCCGAGAACGAAACCGTCTGAACAGAGTTTGGCATGAAACACGCCAGCCCGTGCTGAAGCGGCGCATCAATCATCTCCGCCGCGTCATCAAGGCTGCCCTTGCTGCTCACCGTATCCGCCGGTGGGAGGAGAAGCTTGCCTCAGTTGATCCTGGGGCCGACACGTGGGAGTTGGTCCGTTCCCTCACACGGCACCGCCCACACATGCCGCCGCTCACAACTACCGATGGACCTGCTTACACGCCCGCCGCTAAAGCCGAGGCCCTGGCGTCGACTTTTGAGGCCAACTTCCGGCCCCTTGCGGCTCCGGTCGACAACGAGAACGTCCGCACAGTGGAGACCAGACTTGCTGCCTTCCTCCACGGCGATCACGGTGACGCCACCATTGTCCCAACATCGGAAAGGGAGGTCACTGACCATCTTCGCCGACTTCCCCAGACGAAGGCCCCGGGGCACGACAACGTTGACGGGAGAGTCCTCCGCATGCTGCCCAGGATTGCCATCCTGTATGTGGTCGCTCTCTTCAACGCCATCTTTCACCAGCTGCAGTACCCCGACGCTTGGAAGAAGGCTGTCGTTGTGGCGGTCCCGAAGCCGGGCAAAAACAGGACAGTACCAGAGCATTATCGCCCCATCAGTCTCCTCCCGACGTTGAGTAAAGTTTTCGAGAGAATCCTCCTCTCTAGGTTCGGCCGGCTGCTCCACCAGGACAATATCATTCCTCGGGAACAGTTTGGCTTCCGCCAGCACCACTCCACCACTCAACAGTTGCTCCGCGTCGTCGAGGAGGCGACACTGGCGTTCAACAATCGGGAGTTTTGCGGCCTTGTCCTGCTCGATGTGTCCAAGGCCTTTGACACCGTCTGGCACCACGGCCTGCTCTTCAAGTTGTTCCATCTCGGCATCCCTTCGTGCTTCGTCCGCCTACTCGGCAACTACCTTGAGGGCCGCACTTTTGTCGTCCGAGTTGGCAGCACGTCTTCCTCTGTTCGCCCAGTCCTTGCTGGAGTGCCCCAAGGGAGCGTTCTGGGCCCGATATTGTATGCTGTCTACACCTCTGACCTGCCGATTTCCCCGAGGGTTGGTCGTGCCATCTATGCTGATGACACGGCCCTCTTCTCGCGCCATCGCAACATCGACGCCGTCCTCCGACGTCTGCAAGCTGCTCTGCAGGACCTCGAGCGCTGGGCTGCCGACTGGCGGATCGGCTTCAACGCCACCAAATCTCAGGCGATGCTCCTCACTCGCCGTCTCCCACCTGAAGTGCCACCACTGGTGCTTTGTAATCAGGCCATCACCTGGACCACGACTGCCACCTACCTCGGGGTCATTCTCGATCGCACCCTGACATGGAAGGCTCACGTCACCGCTGTACACCGGAAGACATCTCAGAGGGCTGGGGCGTTGTACCCCATGCTCAACGAAACTTCCTCGCTCCCTGTCGCCAACGGACTGCATATCTATCGTACGTGCATTCGTCCGGTCATGGACTATGCCTGTGAAGTCTGGGGCAATGCTGCCCCCTCTCACATTCAGAGGCTCCAGCAACTACAAAACAAGCTCTTGCGCCGAGTTTACCATGTTCCGCGTGATTTCCCTCATCGCCCCCTCCATCAGGCGGCTGAGGAACCCCTCGTCCGGGAGAGATTTCAAGACGCAGCGCGCCGGTTTTATAATGCCACCCGCACTTCAGACAATCCCCTCGTCCGGAGGTTAGGACAACATAATGACCATCACGACCACTACAGGCGGCCCGTTGCCCTGATCGAATAATCAGGTCAGCCAGAAGACTCACCACCACTTCTTCCTCTCAGCGATTTCCAGTTATCATACGCGCTGACCACCGCCAACCACACCCTGCAGCCTTGGTAGGAAATGCCTCTCGGTAAACCCTACATTCACGATAGCCTGGGATGTTCCACACCCAGTCCCGATGAAAGGAGGCCGCGCGCGCCGGCACGCACTCCGCTGCTCGACTCGCTGCCGCTCGCACCGGTCGTTTTCGTTTCCGTTTCGTGTGCACCGTCGCTAGCCCATCGCCATGTCCGGACGCGGAAAGGGAGGCAAAGTCAAGGGCAAGTCAAAGTCCCGCTCAAGCAGGGCTGGGCTCCAGTTCCCGGTCGGCAGAATCCACCGCCTCCTGCGCAAGGGAAACTACGCAGAGCGCGTCGGCGCCGGGGCGCCCGTCTACCTCGCCGCCGTCATGGAGTACCTCGCGGCTGAGGTGCTCGAGCTGGCCGGAAACGCGGCCCGCGACAACAAGAAGACGCGCATCATCCCGCGCCACCTGCAGCTTGCCATCCGCAACGACGAGGAGCTCAACAAGCTCCTGTCGGGCGTCACCATCGCACAGGGTGGTGTCCTGCCCAACATCCAGGCCGTCCTGCTGCCAAAGAAGACCGAGAAGAAGGCCTAAAGGAGGCCAGGCAATCGCAGCGCCGCGTGCTCCCCTGCACGCAACGCGCTTTGCCGGCTCGGCCCACAACAATCGGCCCTTTTCAGGGCCACCACACACACCTACGTCCAAAGCAAAATTTCAGTCGTCCTCGCCGCACCTTGTTTTGTTTTAACTTTGCACTGTCACAGCACAGCCGCCGCCGGCGCACGTCCGCCATCTTGTCGTCCACACAGCCCGTGTGGCCCAACACACACACACACACACACACACACACACACACACACACACACATTTTGCACGGTCGCAGTCGCCTTCCAAACCGACAACGGCAGCAATAATGACCATTGTTAAAGGGAGGCGTGTCGACACACCGCCCTCCACTCCCGCGCGCAACGGCCGTCGACACGAACGAAACAGCTGATCCGGCCGCCTATGCCCACACGCCTTGCCTCGGAAACCCCAACGCCGCCGCAAACAAACACACAGAGACAAACCACGCAAGCAAATAATCACCGCCTCTCGCACAACAACACACAGCCCGCCATCTCCGTCGCGATCGATACAAAGACACACAATAACACACACACAAACGAAGCAGCTCCACACACAGCCAGCCACATGACACGTTTCCTTTCCTTCTCCCCTCCCAGTCACATCACGTCGCTCAAACGGAAAGAAAGAAAGAAACAAACAAACAAACAACACAGCGCACACACGCAGCAACAACACAGACTCTTTCGCACTTTTCAACTTCCGAACAGTGTGGTGGCCCTGAAAAGGGCCGTTTTCTAGTCTCTCCCACCCACAAGCACGGCCGCGGGAAGGCCAGCGCCCGCTGCGACGCAGCCTAACCGCCGAAACCGTACAGGGTGCGCCCCTGCCTCTTCAGGGCGTACACCACGTCCATGGCCGTCACAGTCTTGCGCTTGGCGTGCTCAGTGTACGTCACCGCGTCGCGGATCACGTTCTCCAGGAACACCTTCAGCACCCCGCGGGTCTCCTCGTAGATCAGACCAGAGATGCGCTTCACGCCGCCCCTGCGAGCCAGGCGGCGGATGGCGGGCTTCGTGATGCCCTGGATGTTGTCGCGCAACACCTTGCGGTGCCGCTTGGCGCCACCCTTGCCGAGCCCCTTTCCTCCCTTGCCGCGGCCTGTCATCCTTCCTTCCTCGGGCAAAGCAAAACGTTCACAAACAGCAGCTGCAGCGGCTGGCGAGTCGGCTACGGTCTGCGCCCAGCGCGCCCGCCGCCCCCCTATATAGACTCTGGCCCGCCCTCCCCCCACCACGCGCAACCGAGGGCATATAAGCGCAGCACGGAGGCGCGCGGGCCCGTTGTCAAGGCAGCACCGGACGCCGCGCCGCACCTAACCTCCACGCACGCCGCTCCGCTACCGCTACCGCTACCGCCATGGCCCGCACAAAGCAAACGGCCCGCAAGTCCACCGGCGGAAAGGCGCCGCGCAAACAGCTCGCCACCAAGGCGGCGAGGAAGAGCGCGCCCGCCACCGGAGGCGTCAAGAAGCCCCACCGCTACAGGCCGGGCACCGTCGCCCTGCGAGAAATCAGGCGCTACCAGAAGAGCACAGAGCTGCTCATCCGCAAGCTGCCATTCCAGCGCCTAGTGCGCGAGATCGCCCAGGACTTCAAGACCGACCTGCGCTTCCAGAGCTCCGCAGTCATGGCCCTGCAGGAGGCCAGCGAGGCCTACCTCGTCGGCCTCTTCGAAGACACCAACCTGTGCGCAATCCACGCCAAGCGCGTCACCATCATGCCCAAGGACATCCAGCTCGCGCGCCGCATCCGCGGCGAGCGCGCCTAAACCGCGCCGCGGCACCGCACCGCACAAACAAAAACGGCCCTTTTCAGGGCCACTAACATCTCTCCGTCGCGAGCAAACTTTGTCGGTCGCCTGCCTCTCGCCCCGCAACCCAAAAACAAAAACCACCACTTCCCGTCCGTCCGCCACACCCGCTCACTCTGCCTGCCTGCTAGCAGCGCGCAACAATCACACATCATCCCTCCCCGGCGCTCAAAGCGCACAATACCCAACGGCCGACGTCACACCGCACGGGTGGCTGGCCGGCCGCCGCTTTCGTTTCGAAAACAAAACAACCCGCACTCCACTCCGACGGCCAACGGCCAGGCAGGCGCGCTCGCTCGCTCTACACGCCACCGAAATCCCCGCCGACTCCTTCCGCATCTCAACGTGCCCCCCGTTGCAAAACATAACACACACACACACACACACACACACACACACAAAGGAACAAAACAAAACAAAGACCAGACACGACTCGACAAGACAGACATCCGAGAAGAACGAACGCAGGCAAGCCAACCAACGTATTCAAACAAAACAACGTGACAGAAAACCAACCGTCGGCCGCCGCCACAAACACGGCGACAATCAACCACGACAACAACAACAACAACAACAACAACAACACCGCTTACCGCTACCGCCGCCCACACCCGCCACCGACCCCCGCAATCCAACCACCACGGCACGCAAACAGCATCCCCACGGGCATACAGAAACGCCAGACAGACACCCACACCAAACGCAACACGACAATCAAAACCTTCCCCGACGTGCTTTGATGGCCCTGAGAAGGGCCGTTTTGGGCCGCGCGTCTCTTGCGCGCCACTAGACGACGACGGGGGGTGGGGACGACGGAGTCAAGCGCCAAACCCTTCCATTCCCATCTCTTTCTCCTCTACTCTACTTCTTCTTCTTGGGCGAAGCCTTCGCCTTAGACGGCGTCGTCGCCTTCTTCGGGCGCGGCGCCTTCGGCTTCTTCGTCGGAACCTTGGCGGCCTTCTTCGCCTTCGACGGCGACTTGGCCTTGGCCGGCTTGGCCGCAGCCGCCTTCTTCGCACCCGCGGGAGCGGCCGACGCCGCAGACGCCTTCTTGGCGGCGCCCGCCTTCCGACCGGTCGCCGCCTTCACGCCACCAGCCTTCTTTGCGCCGGCCGCACGGGCGCCCTTCTTCTCCTTGCTGGCCGGAGCGGCGCGCTTCTTCTTGGCACCGCCGGCACGAGCCTTGCCGCCCTCGGCCGCCCCCCCGCCGCCGGCGCCGGCAAGCTTGAACGAGCCGGACGCGCCCTTCCCCTTCGTCTGCACCAGCTCGCCCGCCACGACGGCCGACTTGAGGTACTTCTTGATAAACGGCGCCAGCTTCTCCGCGTCCAGCTTGTAGTGCGCGGCTATGTACTTCTTGATCGCCTGCAGCGACGACCCGCCGCGCTCCTTCAGACTCTTGATGGCGGCCGTCACCATCTCAGAGGTGCGCGGGTGCGCAGGCTTGGCGCGCGGCTTCTTCGCAGACGACGCAGACTTGGCCTTCTTCGTAGTGCCGGTGGCGGCGGGTGCCGCAGCAGTCTCGTTCGTAGCCGCCTGATCTGCCATTTCGACGACGCGCGTAACACACAGCGAGAGCGAGCGGGACGGCAGGCACGCAAGCACAGCACAGCAGCAGAGCAGAGAATCACTTTTTTTTTTTTTTTTTTTTTTTTTTTTTTTTTTTTTTTTTTTTTTTTTTTTTTTGTGTGTTGAAGGCAAGGGTGCTATCGCCTGAGGCGATTGGTCCCTCTTGTGTGCTGGTAGGGTTACTTAGTTGGGGTCGCTATTTATTTATAAATAGGGGCACCATTTTTGAATCTTTGGAGGTCCCTTTGGGCACTGATTTGGTCCTTTAGGGCCTCGTTAGTGGTCTTCCTCTGGTCATGGCCTACTTCTTTTATACCTTTTTTTTTGTGGTTTCATAGTCTATCCTAACATTCTTGATGTTTCTATGCTAATTTAGTGACTAATTTTTGCGTTTTCATACCTAGAACGTGTTGATGTTTCTATCCTATGTGCTAATACATTTTCTTGCTGTTTCTAGCCTATTTACTACCTACACTTTCTTGATGTTTCTAACCTATGTACTAACTATCCTTACTTGATGTTTCTAACCTATGTACTACCTACGCTTGCTTGATGTTTCCACCTAGACCTCGGTCTGGCTCTCTTGATGTTTCCATTATATTCTACAATAGTTATCCTAGTCTCTTAGTTGCGAATGATGGTCAATGGCACCCTGATTTTGTGCCAGGGTGCCGGTTCGTACGTGGCGATCTCCTCTAACTGGTTAAGGTCAGGTCTGAGTCTGTTTACCTTGTCCACTAGTCTCGTTGTTGCCTCCTTTACGAGTTCGGCCATGCGTGGCATCTCCAGTTCCCTGTGGATTCTGTCGGTACTTGTCCATGGTGGGGCCTTCAATATCAATTTCAGGCACCTGTTTTGCAGCGTCTGGAGCTTTGCGAGATTGGTTCTGCATGTGATGCCCCAGGAGGAACATCCATATAGCATGGCCGGTAGTACTATCGCCTTGTATATTTTTAGTTTCGTTGTTGGTAGCATGTCCTTGCTAGCCAAGATGGGATAGAGGGCATGGATGGCTTTTGTGGTTTTCATTCTCTTGTCTTCCAGGTGCCACTTGAAGGTCATTTTGCTGTCTAGGGTGACACCTAGATAGCGGACTGTTTGTTTCCACGGAACTCGCTCTCCGTTAATTTCTAATCGGTCATGGAGTTCCGGGCGTCGTCTGGTAAATAGGATGGCCTCGGTTTTTGATGCATTTATTTTTATCCGGTTGAGTCTAGCCCATGTTTCAGTTAGGTCGACTTGTTCTTGCAGCTTCCGGATCGTGGTGTCCAACCTTCTGTTGCTGGCCAGTAGGGCCGTGTCATCGGCGAACTGGGCCAGTACTGTGTCCTGGGTTGTTGGCATGTCGTTTACATACACTGTGAACAGTGTGGGGGAGATGACTGACCCTTGTGGGATGCCCTCGTGGAGGGTTTTTATTTCTGACCTTTTTCCATTTATGGCCACAAAGCATCTTCTATTTGTCAGGTAGTCGTCAATGAGTTTGAGGTAGCAGCGGGGGAGATCCGTGTCCTCGTATAATTTCACTAGGAGGTTATCTCTCCATACTTTGTCGTAGGCTTTCTCCACGTCCAGAAGGATTGCCGCCGTGAATCTGGAGAGGTTCATGTTTTTCGTAATGTATTCTGTGATCCTGAGGAGTTGCAGTTCCGCTGACAGGGTTTCCTGATAGGCAAACTGTTCCCTGCGTATGACGTGGTTTTCAAGGAGAGGTTGCCTGATTCGCGGGAGTATTACCCGTTCCAGCACTTTCGACATTGTTGGTAGCAGACTTATGGGGCGGTGGTTTTCTGGTTTTGTGAGGTCTTTGCCTTTCTTCGGGATGGGGACGATTTTGCACACTTTCCACACGTCGGGGAAGTGACTTTTTTGAAGGCATGCATTGATTATGCGGGTGAGTAGTACAAGCGGTTTGCGCGGTAGGTGTTTCAGTTGTTCGTTGGACACCTTGTCTGGTCCAGGCGCAGAGTTGTTGTTTAGTCGCCGTATAATCGTGCGGACTTCACCTGTGGTTGCTAATTCTGCTGTGTCGTTAATTGGATTTTCCCTTATTTGCTGAATTGTTGTTTGGATTCTTCTGTTGAATTCTTCTTCATCAGGTAGTTGTGCTGCTCTCTGCTCTACTCTGTTTTGTGATTCGTATGTTGATGCAAATAGTTCAGCCTGCCTGAGATCATCAAAAATTATGTTGTTTTCGTCCTTGAGGGCCGGTTTTCGTTGTTTTGGTGTTCGTAGGTTCTTTATGAGCTTCCAGTCGTCCCGCAGGCGCAGTTGAAGTGTCGACATCCTGTCCTCCCAGACCTCTGCCTTCCACTCTTTTGCACGTTTGTGGATTTCCCGTGTGAGCCTGTTGACTTCCCTCCTTGCTTGAGGGTCTCTGGTGCGGATCCATCTGCGGCGTTCCTGGTTTTTCAGGTATTTTAGGTCCTGAATTAGTGGCGGAAGTGTGTTGTGTTTGACCTCTAGGAATGTTGTTTTGCTGGACGCTCGTTTGTAGGCTGTAGTTATCTTGTCTGTGATGGTGGTGATGGCTTCTTCTATTTGTTGTTCTGTGTTTAGCGCTACTGTGGGCGTGACATTGTTGTTTAGCCACCGTTCATATTGTGCCCAGTCGATGTTGATGGTTTGTCGTGGTCGTGGGGGTTCCATTGCGTCACCGATGTGGCCTATTACTGGAAGGTGGTCTGATGTTAGTGTATTTCGTACTTGTAGGTTCAGTTCCGGATCTAGGTTTTTAGTCATGCAGATGTCGAGTACATCTGGCCGGTGGAGGCTATTGAAAGGAATGTATGTGATGTCCTTTGGGGCTGTTGTTGCTGCGTTAAGGCGACCTTGTAGATCATGGAGTCTGTCACCTCTTGCATTGCTCCTTCTGCAGTTCCAGGCTTCACTTTTGGCATTAAGGTCTCCACATAGGAGGACCCGTTCATGGTTGTCAAATATCCACGTGAGGTCTTGTTCATTGAGCTCTGCTCTGGGGCTGAGGTACGCAGCTACCAGGGCTATTTTGCCTTGCGCCGTTTCTATTTGCACAACTGTGGCCTCAAGTGAGTGCATCGGTGGCGTGGTCTCAGGGTGATGGGTGATGTGCGGGCGGATGTATATGGCAGTGCCTCCTCCCCTCCTGTTGACTCTATCTGTCCTGTGACATATCATGTTTCGGAGGTTTAGGTTTGCGTTTTGCTGTAGGTGGGTTTCAGTGACGAAGAGGACGTCTATCTTCTGCTCTTCGATGAATTCGTTGAGTAGTTCTCTTTTGTTGGCAATTCCATTTGCATTGAAATTGCAGAATCGGAGGTGTTTCTTCTTTGGTGGCCTAAAATCCATTGAAAGTGCCGAAGATAGTCATCATTCCTCCAATGACGGTTGTGATCTTGGACATTATGTCCGGTGCCTGAGTAAAGTCGTTCATGAGCGTTGTTAGTTGTTGTAATATGTTTGAGGATTGGACTTTGTCCCATAGTGCTTTTAGCTTGTTGACAAAGCTGAGGATTGCTTCTAGGCCGTTGTTGTTGGCAGTGGCTGTGGCGTTGTTTGTTTGTGGGGGCAGAGTTGCCCAGTTTCTTCTTCCTGATCGGCTGGCTTCTGCTGGTGTGGGCATTGCCGTTGGTCGAATTGTTGGTCTGGGTTCAGGCGCTTGTCTTTGCGGTCGCTGTTTATTGTATGCTTCGATGGCCTTTTGGTATTCTTCACAGCCTCTGAATGAAGCTGGGTGACCATCTTTGTTGCAGTTTACACAGTGAAGAGTTCCCTCTTTCGGTAATGGGCACTGGAATGCTCTGTGGTCTCCACCACATCGGACGCAGCGCGTCGGCATGTTGCAATAATTCGCTGTGTGGAAGAACCCCTGGCACTTTTTACATTGTGGGGGGCCTTCTTTGCTTTTGTATGATTCTACCGTAATTTTGGTGTCAAGTAGGTATCTCGTATTATATATTGCCTCGTTTTCAGGTTTTTTCTCTAGTGTTACACAGAAGACATCCATTGGACGTAACTCTTTCGTGTTTTCATCCCTCTTTTTGTATTGGTGTATGTTGGACGTTTCGAAGTTGTGTAGTTGTAGTTCTTCTTCTATTTCTTGCTCTTTGACGGTGTTTGGTAGGCCCTTTATGACCACTTTCAGTTGTCTGTCGGCTTGCGGTTGATGGGTGAAGTTTCCGATTCGGTGGTGGTTGAAAAATTCCAGCGCTGTGCGTTGGTCTTTTATCGAATCAAAATGGTATTTGATAGATTTTCCTTTATGGATGGCTTTGATGGGGCCTTCCATGTATTGCTTTAGGGTTTTGTTCAGGGTTAGATAATGCCCTGGATATTCAATTGTAGTCGGCGGGACGCGTGGTCTTTTTGGGACCGCTCGTTGCGCCGGTGCGGTTGTGGTCTGCTGTTGAGGTGGGGGGCCCGCTGTTGTGTTATTAGCGGCCTCCAGGTTGGTGGTGGTGTCGTTCAGCGCGTCGTATCTGTTCGCCGTTGGGACGGTGAACTTGTTCGGCGCATCTGTTTCTGACGAGTTTTTTCTTTTTAGAGTTTTTCTGGCTCGTTGGAATTCTCCCTGGCCATCGTCGAATTCCATTTCCTCGTCACTTGAGAACTTGGGATTGCCTGTGTTCGTTGCAGCGTCGTCGCTGTCTGAATTGTATGGAACATTGTTTTCCGTAATGTTGTGGCGCGCTAGCTCCTGCCGGTGCTTGGCGGCCATCTTGTCGTCTCTGCTTCTGGTGGACTTGGCGAGCTGTGTCTCGCTGGCCGGAAGTGTCATGTTGTCGTGGCCTTCCAGTGACGTATGTGGATGGTCTTGTCTCGTCGAATCTGGATTTCGACGGGAAGAGTGGGGTTTTACAGACTCAGACCTAGCCCTAGCCCTGTCCGCGGAAACTGAGTATGCCCTGCGGTTCGAATCTTTCCTGGAGGCGCGCGGACGTACCCCGCCCAGGGGGATGTCCATTGGTTGGACTTCCGCCTGGGGAGGAGGCCCTGGTGCCTCTTCATTCCCTATGCTAAACATCCCTAGCCCATCCGGCTATTCCGGTGGATCTCGCCTATCACTAGTAAGACGGCCCTATCAGGACACTATTGCTTGTTTAACACGCAGTGGGAGCACTTCAAACTTAAAAGTTCGCAGCGCACCCTCCCGCGCGTGCACACAGCTCGGCTGCTCGGAGACCGATGAGAGAATCACAAGGCCCAGCCAGTGTCGCGGGCGGGCGCGGACGGCCGAGAGAGCGGCCGCCACTCTGCGCGCCGCCGCGCCGCGCCTCCCGCGCTTGCTACCGCCCAACGTCCGACAGCCTGTGCGGAGCAGCCCCAAACCTGCGCCACAACCGCCCGCGCCTTTCAAACCACCGAGGATGGGGCTACACACAGCCACACCACAGTCGCCAACCAGTCGCCACGGCAGCGCCGCAAACCACGGCCAAACTGCAGCTACCGCGCGCTACAGCCTGGGTCGGCCCGCCGAGAATCGCCGCCCCCGCCCAAATGCCGCCCCCACAGCCCCAGCCGACGACCCGCCACAATGGCCAAACCTTCGGCAAAACTCCCACACCGTCGCCGCGGCAGCCCGGCCAGCGCGGCCGGCGCCACAGCCACACAAGCCGAGGCGTGCGGCGATGACGGCCGTGCAAACGCGCCTCCGCCGCCCCATCGCCTTCCGTCGCCCTCCCGCCGTTTCCCGATCGGCCCGCAGCCGTCGGGCCACATCGCGCGCCGTCCTCCTCCTCTCGCCCGCCAACATTCACAGCCGTTTCTCAACAATTGCCCGCCGCAAACGGACGCCGCCTGCGCAACAGGCGCCGCCGCCCCTCGCCGCTTCCGACCCAACCCCTCGACCGAGGCAAACCGCAATCCGAATCTACAGACCAACCCAATCTGCCGTCAAGCACACACGACAGCCGACCTTACACGTTACGCGTTACACATTACGTTTACACGTCTACGTTAGGTTAGGTTAGGTGGACGTGGGTTAGGTTAAGGGGACTTGGGTTAGGTTAAGCGTCAAACTTAGGTTAAGCATTCAAACACGTCAGGCGTCAGAGGTTAGGTTAGGTTGGGTTAGGTTAGGTTAGGTTAGGTTAGGTTAGGTTAGGTTAGGTTAGGTTACACGTTAGGTTAAGGGGTCAGTGCTAGGTTAAGAAGCGTCAAACGTAGGTTAAAAAAGCGTTCAAACGTGAGGCGTGAGCCGGACAGCTTACCTTACGTAGACGTTAGGGGCTCACAGGCTGAGCTCACCTCGCCACACCACAGGTTAGGTTCGGTTCGGTTCGGTTCGGTTCGCTCGGCTCAGCGTAAAGCGCCGAGGTCAGGGTTACGTTCGTTCACCTTCGGGCGCCACACTTTCGGTTGAAAGGTCGCGACGGGACGACGTCGGCAGGCACGCCGCAAACGAACAAAAACGTACAGACGACGTCGGAAACCGCCGACAGACGGGGGAGCAGCACGACCACGACCAGACACCGAGCGCGAACGAGACACACGCGAACCACCCCCACCGGCCAAAGGGCACCACACAACAACCCAGAGCACCACGTGTCGACACCAGAGCAACCCGCCGCTCACGCGACATGGCTGGCACCGAAGGGCAACCGCCCGCAACTGCGCTTTCCGCGCCGGCCCGGATGCACGTCGTGCTACAACAACACCACTACCGTACACAGCCGCTGTTCACAACATCACTATCAATGGCGCGCCCGCGGCTCGCCGCCGTCGCAGTCGCAGCCCCAACGCCAGCACTTTTGCACCACCATTCACACGCACCGCAACACAGCTCGCCGACACAGCCGAACAAAACAAACACCACACAACAACAGCAACAGCAACAACGCCGCCGCCTCTACTTGTGCCGGCGACCCACCCCGCCGATGGCGCACCTTTCGCCAGCCGGCAATCGACACACACGCACCCACCCACCGGGGCCCAGTGCAAAAAAAAAAAAAAAAAACACACAAAAACAAAAAAACCAAACAACACAAACGACACGGGAAGCGCACACCGCCACTTCGCGCGCACGCCACCAACCAGTCGTCGTCTCAAAATAACAAACACAAACAAAATAAACTAACAACTAGGGCAACACAAAACAAAAACGCCTCGCACGAACCGCCCACAAAAAGGACAAGCACACGCACAGCCTCTGCTGACGACCACGACGCAGCGGCACGCTGCTCCTGTCCCGCGCCCCGCGCCCCACTCGATTCACAACTCACGCGACACCGTCAACGACGGGCTCGCTTCCCGCAACCTACCACCTTTCCGCCACGACGCACAGCCCCAGCCCCACCCGACGACGCCCGTGGCAACGACTGCACTTTCACCACCGCCTCCCCCTTCCCCCCCAAAACACACACACACACACAGCCAGCCAAAAACGCACTCGCGACCCACACATGCACGTGCATCGGCACACGCCAACCAGTCAACGTCGACAACCACACGCAAGGCTCGAAACGAAACCGGCGTCCTTCCACGTTGCCATCAAGCTACGCGACACAAGACACAAGGAACCAACACAACAGCCGGCCCCACTAATTCCCACTCTCACGCCGCAAAAAGCACACCGAAACCGCCAAACGCACGCACATTCCCCTTCGCACTGACACCACCGACCGGCTCGCTACCACACACCTCTCGGCAGCCGTTTCACGCCAATTCGCCACACCGCCCACACAGTCGACAAGCGCCCGCCCTGTACGGCACACGCAACGACGCAGCGCAGCAAAGGGCGCCCGCAACACATACCTCTCCGCCGCCCGACGCGCCAACCGCCACACCACACCGCCAGCCACTCGCAAATTGTGCACTGCCACCAGCCACACGTCCAACACGCCGCGCCGCCTCCGGCCACCCGCCAGGGGGCGCTCACGTCCGCGACAACAGCGCGGCCCGCCGGGCCGGGCCGAACCGAACCGAGCCGCCGCTGCTCTGCACTCGGCACGGCCACACCCTGCTGCAGACCGGGCTCGTCCCTCTGTACGCGTCTGCCTGCGCATCAACACAACACGACCTTTTTTTTTTTTTTTTTCTCTCTACCGCCATCCCTCCTTCTCGCGTTTTACTCGTTGTTGCAGCAGCGGCGCACACCTACACATCCACAGCCCCAGCCGAGCCGGCCTCACCTCAGGGCCCGCCGCCAGCGTCTCCTCCTCGGGCACAGGTGCGGTGCTGTGGCCGCCCATCCAACCGCATTGCTGGCCGTCCAGCCACCAGGCGTTCCCACTGCCGCGAGCCACGCCGCGCACCGACCCTGCTGCAGAAAACGAAGCATAGCCAGAGACCGACCGATACACAAAGCAAGCCGTCGCCTCGCCTCTTGTCCTTCCTGCCTTCCTTCCGCCCCCGCCCTTCTCACACCACCGCCTCTCCACTTTCGCCCCCCCCCCCCCTCCTTTTTTTTTTTTTTTTTTTTTGTTTTCTTCTTTCTTTCTTTCTTTCTTTCTTTCTTTGGCCCTCTCTCCTTCCCGCCATGGCGGTTACGGCACCGCCTGCAGCGGCAGATTTTTTGCGCCCACACGCCTACTCCTACCACCATTAACCTTGCCCTGCCCTGCCCATCAACGTCGCAGTCGAACCGACGCTTGCCAACACACTGCCCACGTTCCTTTCTCTTTTCGGCCTACGCCCATTACGCGCCGCCGCCACAGCACCTTCCCTTCCCACAACACACCGACGTCATCACACGCACCCAAAACAGGGGCCACGACCGTGTTCCTCGCCCACTCCCATCCCGCACGGTACGCACATTCCCAACTACTACCGCGCACCCTCCCTTTCCAATCTGTGTGTCTCTGTGTCTGTGTCCTGTCCGCGCGTGACGCCTCTCAACATCCGCCGTCCCCCGTCCCGTTTTCGCCCCCATGCCGTCGTCGCGCCGCCTCCTCCCCGTCCACCGCCGCCCCTGTCCGCCCCGCACCACACCATACACCGCTGCTTGTCCCGGCCGTTGCCACCAAAGGCGCCGACCGCAAACGCGCCACGCCGCAGCCCCCGTGCGTCTCGCGCTCGCTTGCATCTCCGTGCCGACGCTGCCTCTCTTCCCACTCGCACTCGACCTCGACAACACAGTCTTTGGCTCCGCCACTGCGTGTTCCGGTGGTACGCACGCTGCAACACGTATGTATTCATTACCAGAGCGATGGCGAGGCATGACAGCATCTCTGTCTGACCAGAGAGTTCTTTATCGCTGCTAGTCGGCGCTTGGACCGCGCCAGACGACAGTAGTGGCACGCACCGGGTCGCCAGGAACAGTTGTTATATATATTGTAGTGCGAGTCGGGAGAGGTAGTAGTCGGTCGACAGTAGTAGCGGGTGGACGGTTGTACTGAGCGGGCGTCGGCGGCGTGCTCTGCTCGTCTCGCGACTCTGGTCACGGTTCGGGACGATGTATAGTATATTGTGTTATAATCAAAAAGGTGGTGTGACGCTGCATTGCGCAAATCTGATAACGTATGTTCATTGTACTTCTTTTGTTCAACAACAAAAGCCCCACTATTACTTTTTTTCTAAAGTAACTTTTGTCTCTTAACGAAAAACATTCACTTTTTAAAGACTACTTCCTATGGCATTTCCCTCCAAGGAGTGCAATTAATTACCAGCCAGCACTCATTCATTGCACACAGCTGTGTAAGGGGTATCTACAATTGAGGAGCGGATATAAATGCAATTTTTTTGTTTTTTTTTTGTGTGTGTGTTGTAACCTCCCAGCAAAATTTAAAATAATGGACAATGTTATTTACGGATGCTAATGGACATTGCGCTAATTGTAACCTCGCCCACAATGAGAGGTATTGAAAATGGCAACAAAAATGTGAAATTCGCAATCTGACTCAAATATAAAGTCTTCACACAACATTTACAAAAGTCCGTTCAGTGACAAGAAACTTCAATTAAACCGAAATATCGGTCTTTGGCCCTGTGCAAAACAATCAGAATTAAAGTCTTACCTCCGAATAAATGGATGTCACATTTCTGCTCTGGTTGTTGCGCAGCGCTTGGAGGAACTGCATTGCAAATAATAATATTCTCTTTTTTTGTGATTTTAGTGACATTTTTCTTCAAAGAAGTGGAATGAAATGTGAAGTGCAACGAACTCTTTAGTTCAATAAAAAATTAAATGTTTGAAAAATGCTTTTGAAATAAAAATTATTATTGGGGAACTTGTTGGAGAATAATTACAATTTTTCATTATCTAATGATTATATTAATTAACAGTATACCTTATTCACCATCTTGACCAGTGTTGCCGACCGCCTACATCACACAACCGCACTCGGCTGCTACTACTGACCGACCGCTCTGCATGACGACTATTAGCGTACTGCACGCGACGACTACTGACAGAGTACAGCCCTCAACTACACAGAGCTACGGACTCGCAACGACTACTGACAGACTGACTGACTGAGAACCGCTCGCAACACTCGCGCAGTCCAGCGCAAACTCTCTGGTCACAGATGCTACAATGTCTCGCCATCGCTACTATGTTACATACGTGTTTCAGTGTCTTTTTCATTGGGGTAACGATCTTTGGCTCTTTTTATTCTGAATACAGGGCCAAAGGTCAACGCTGCTGCCCTTATACAATTTATCAGGTTTCATTATGTCTGTTGCAATGTTACATACGGTTCACTCTTTCATTAATATTATCGTTGGGTTTGTTTTGTAGGGACGTTAACATTCTGGCACATTTTTATTATCATCGGACTCTCTGCTATTTGTGCAGGGAGGTTATACCTGGGTCTATTTCCATTTCCATTTACATTTTAATATTGATAGACTTTTTGTTTTCTTTTTTGTTTCTTGTTGTTTTTTTTTTTTTGTTTTGTTTTTCCCGCTCTCACCACCACCGCCGCATCACGCCTTCCGTTTTCTTGGTTTCTTTTCTGTTCTTCAACATCACCGCGCCCCATTTCCACACCACAGCCATCAGCCTCCAAGACGGGCGGGCGCAGTGTGCCATTTCCGGCGCACAAGCACACCCGTACGGTACTCTCCTCGCCCCCACGCCACCAACAACACAGCGACCACGCGGCTTTCAGGCATGGCACGGCACGGCACGGCACCGGCGAAATGCGCCGCCCCCGCCCCTCCGCGCATCCGTCCGTCTCGCCACGTTCACTGACAGCCGCGTCTGCGGCTACACCACGACAACCACAACACAACACCGCTCCCCTCCCTGGCAACTCACATTGTTTTTCTCCTCCTCTTTTGCACAAACCACAACGCCGAGC
This sequence comes from Schistocerca americana, assembly GCF_021461395.2. Taxonomy (NCBI): domain Eukaryota; kingdom Metazoa; phylum Arthropoda; class Insecta; order Orthoptera; family Acrididae; genus Schistocerca; species Schistocerca americana. The sequence continues at coordinate 74,484,414 of NC_060126.1, read as the reverse complement.
ACAGGCGCAAGCCACCCACACCGCGCCCCTCCCCGTCCCGTCTTTGGCCGCCGCTCCTCGTTTCCTCGTTTGCCCCCTCCCATCTCCCGAAATGCCATGCCAGCAGCGTTACGCATGCCCCTCCCCTGTCCACACAACACTACCGCCTAACGAACAGCCTTTTCCGGGCCACATGCAGGGCACGCCCACCTCCAAACACTGCCAATTCACGGACGCACACACACACTTTCCCGACACCTTTCTGTACGGAGGGTGCGTCATCTCGACCGTGACAGAGTGACGGCAACTATCGACGATCCATTTCCCCCCACTGGTAAAACATGTCCACTAACACCTACATACATCATTCAAGTACACAGACAATAGCATACACACAATGGGAGGGCACACGAACATGGACGGCACGGCACTGTCATACACTCTTCCTCAGAACCATATCAACAAACGTTACGTACATCCGGGAAAGCGAAAGCGAACGCGAAAGCGAAAGCAAAAGCAAAGGCAAAGCCCAATGCAGCCGTCAAAGGTAACGTTCACCACGGCAGACACTTGCAGCCGCGCCGCCGTTAAACGCATTTCAGTGCGGCTCCAATACGCCTCCGACACGGGAACGTTCCGTTGCTCTACGAATGCGTTTCCTCCCCTTTTTCCCTTCCTCTCTCTTTTGCCCCCCCTCCTTGCACTCTTGCCTCATTCCTCACGTTCTGCCCAGACATTCGACCGATCAAAGTCAACCTTTCGTTACCGTTCTCAGCGCGACGGTGTACAACAGTATGACGGGTGTGCCCAAGACTTCGGTTCAGTTGCGTGACGCCGGTCTATCGCGCCGATCGACAGTTACTCAGGGGGCGACGGATCGGACCACGTCACCGACACACAAAACACTTTCAAACAAACAAATACATACCGGATGGACACAGACAAACACGTGTACAGACATTCGCCAAACAAACGACCGCCGCCGCCGCCGTCGTCGTCTAGCGTGCATCTTGAATGACGACATCGGTGTGCATGCGTCGTACGCAATCAGTCAGACACGGCTATCAAACATCAGAGTCGAATGGTACATCATCGTGCGTGTCGCCGTACACGTACAGTACAATACAACAACAAAACAATGCGTCTTAATGGCACGTTCATTTCAACGTCACTCACACACCTCCACGCTGCAGTTACGTCGCACCATTGTCAAACTCGGCGTACAGCAAAGGGAATAGTGGGCGGCAAAAAAAACCAAACAAAAACATTTCACATTTCACCCTCGCCATGTATGATGTGCAAAAAAACAAACCCGCAAACGGCCGTCGTTACGGTGACACAAAAGTCGCCGATCACACTGTCCCCCCTCGCAGACGGGTAACACACACACACACACACACACACCAACAACACCAATGGGTCAAAAACCACGCCAACGAGGCGTGCCACCATTCCACGCCACGGCGACCAACCTCGTGGCCGTACCCCGCGCAACACGCTTTGACGCGCCCCCCCACCCACAATCAAAATGCACACATACATCACAGCCGTCCACACAAACAACAACAACAATTCCGCCCTTCCCGCAAAAGGCAAGTTGGTGGCCCTGAAAAGGGCCGTTTTGCCGCTCTCGCAACGGAGGAGCCTTCTCCATCCTTCCTTCCATTCCAGAGCCACCTCCTTACTTGGAGCTCGTGTACTTGGTCACCGCCTTCGTGCCCTCGCTCACGGCGTGCTTGGCCAGCTCGCCAGGCAGCAACAGCCGCACAGCGGTCTGGATCTCGCGGGACGTGATGGTCGAGCGCTTGTTGTAGTGCGCCAGGCGAGAAGCCTCGGCCGCAATGCGCTCGAAAATGTCGTTCACGAAGCTGTTCATGATGCTCATCGCCTTCGACGAGATGCCCGTGTCAGGGTGCACCTGCTTCAGCACCTTGTAGATGTAGATGGCATAGCTCTCCTTCCTCTTGCGCTTCTTCTTCTTGTCGCCCTTCGAAATGTTCTTCTGCGCCTTGCCAGCCTTCTTGGCGGCCTTCCCGCTAGTCTTGGGCGGCATCTCGAACCAACGTACGGCAGCAGCAACACCAGTAGCAAGCGCTCCGCTCTAGTCAGCGTCTCCCCACACAGTGGCACCCGCCGCCAGCCGCCGCCGCACCTTTACCAGCTCGCCCTGTTGCGGCCGCCGACCAATGGGGCGCGCGCGCAACCGGCCGCCGCACCCGAGCCCATAAAGCACCCCCACCCCGGCTGCGCCGGCACTCGCTGAGTGGCAGTCAAGGGTTGAGCTTGCTCCTCTGACTCGCGCACTGTCAGTCATAGGCCCCCGCTTGTACGGGTGACACACCAGGGGAATCCACGGCTTTGCTTTTATTAAAGCATCGGCGGGACCCAGTCAAGGTCTGCAGTAAGGACTTACGGCGGGCAGGATATTTTTGGAGACGCCCGACAGCAGAATTGTCGTGTTTCCTCTCTCAACTGCGGGATGTCGAGCTCCAGTGGTGCTTTGGGGTCGAAGCGGTCAACCGCTGTCGACAAAAAGCGCGTCTTGTTGTTGCCGCGGGCCGCGTCGTCGGCCGTCTCGAGCGCCCCAGCTGCCGCAGAGCCAGGCTCTGCCCCCCCCAAGGCTAGGGAAAATGTGGGCCAGGACCTGGGAGCCGGCCGCGGAACCGCAGAGAAGGTTTCCGCCGCCGCCGATCAGACCTCCGCGTCCACTAGGAAAGTAGGGCCAGCAATGCAGCCGGGCCACCTAACGGTGACAACGAAGGCTGTAACTGGCACCCCCCTGGCAGCAGCCCCACTTCCCGCCCCGGACATGGCAAGAAACACAGCAGTCATACACAACACACCAACATCAAAATATATAGTCAGTACTTGCAATCCTGCCCCTCCTAACCTCGTCCTATCTCCGCTCCTGCTTGCCCACGCCACCGGCACACTTCCCGAATTCCTCACATCCATGAAGGATGGCAAGCAGATGCCCCGTCTGCCGACCAAAATCCTCCCCAAACCCACCCCCTCGTCTCAGTCCTCCACCCGTTCCAAATACCTTAAATCCCCCCCACACAAGTCCACCACAACAAAGCAGCGGCGTGTTAAGAAGGATAGGAAGGAGAAGCACTCCAAGGGGAAGAAGCAATCCACCACCCCCACCCTAACCACGTCCACACCCTCCGAGGAGCCTGCGCCCCCGACAGCACCTGTCGTCGTTCTGGGAGGGGACCAGGAAACACCGGAACTGGAAGGGAACCGTGTAACTGGGCAGGATTCGGATGGTTTCGTGCTGGCGAGGAAAACGTTTCGCCAGCCGAGGCTTCCGCCAGCCCGGGGAGTGGAACCCACCCCAAACAGATTCCAGGTGATTGCTGAGGAGCCAGCGTTAACAGAAAACACAACGCAAACACAAAATCAAGTCGCCCACCACCTCCCCCCGATTGTCGCAGAGTTTCCTCAAAACTACGAGGAGCTCTTTGAGTTGCTCAAGACAGAAATCGGGGGAGGCAGCTTCCAGGCAAAACCCGCCGGAGGAGACAAAATAAAAATCACAGTACACACACTCGAACACTACAACACAGTCAAAGCACTGTTCAGCACAAGAAGCATACCTCACTACACCTTCCCAACAACAAAGACACGAAACAGAAACATAGTAATCAGAGACCTACCAAGACGAGTATCCCCCCAGGCAATCAAAACAGACTTGACTGCCCGGGGGTATGTCGTCAAGGTAGTACAGCAAATGGGCAGCATAAACAGTAAGTGGCCGCTGTACCAGGTAACACTCCCTGACGTACCTCAAAACAAGAGGGAGATCACGATGGTCCTGGCAGTCCCTGTCACCACGGAGCCGCTGCGCCGTAAAAACAAGACGGTGCAGTGCTTCAGGTGTCAGGGCCTGAACCACATCGCTGCGCACTGCAACATGCCAGTGAGATGCAGGAAGTGCGCTGAGGCCCACGACACCAGGACATGCACACTCCAGCACACGGACCCACAAATAAGGTGCGCGCTGTGTGGCAAAAACCACACAGCGGGTTACCAAGGTTGTGAGGTCCACAAAAGACACTCACAGCAGGCAAAGGGCGCAAAGGCCGCCCCCCACACACGCAAACAGAACACCACAAACCCAACCACTCACACAAGAAAACAAAATACAACAACACACACAGACAAGGCCTGGGTAAAACCAAGGCCGGACACACCGAGGGCGACATATGCGGAAGTGGTTTCTCCCCTGAGGAACCATGAAAGCGTGGCCCAATCACCACAACACCAGACACAACAAACAGAACAACACCGGGATATACACAGCACCAACGGCCAGGTCCACCACGACGGAGGAAGCTCTAGGGAACCCCACACACACTCCCCCCCCATGGATCAGTTGTTAGGCGTAATGGTGCAGACCATGAACCTCGTCATGGAAATGATGAAGGAATTCAGGGAAGCCCAGAAGCAGAACACACAGATCCTCGTTGCCCTCCAGGCAACAGTCCAGCAGTCGCTCCCCTCTGCGACTTCCTCAGTAGTTTCAAAACCCCATCATGGATAGACGACCAAACATCCATGGCCTGACAATGTGCGTCTTTAACGCAGACGGCATTGTTAACCAAGAGGTCGAGTTCAGAGAACTTATGAAGGAGTTCTCCATCGACATATGCATGATGGGGGAAACCCACTTAAAACCGGGAATAAAAGCGACAGTCCCCAACTATGTTACCTATCGCAAAGACAGGCCAACCCAAGGCGGAGGAGTGGCCATATACATAAAAAGAGGGATCCCCCACCACCAGGTATTCTTACCAGCTACCAATAAAATCGAAGCAGTGGCGGTGGAAGTAGCCACTGCCACTGGACCCCTAACAATCGTTGCAATCTACCGACCCCCACAAGACCAGATAGATGAGGGAGACATAGCTACTCTAGGGCAAATTGAAGGCAAACTCATAATAGGGGGCGACTTCAATGCCAAACATCCTGATTGGAATTCTAGAGTAACCTCCAGAGCAGGCGCCAGATTGCAACAACTAGCGCGCAACCACCACTTCGAAACCTGGGGTCCAGTCGAGCCCACACATTTTCCAAAAAATGGAAGCAGGCCCGACGTGTTGGACATAGCTCTCACTAGGAGGATTACGGGGTTTGTAACCGCGAGGACGATCAACAGAATGTCCTCCGACCACAACCCAGTGATCCTAGAGGTCGACATGGGAGAATGGGTAGCACTCCCACGGTACCAGACGTCTTACAAACGTACAAACTGGGAGCGATACCGAGAAACTGTCGCCTCTGATATCGCTCGCGCCCCGCCACCTACTGCCGAAACAGTAGAACAAGCGCTACAAGACCTAACAGGCACCATCTTGCAGGCAGCGGAAGAAGCCACCCCTCCACAAAGGGATGGCCCGCCGCCGCAAATACAGCTCCCGGAACACTTGCTAGCTCAAATTCGACATAAGAACAGAGTGGCAAAAGAGTGGAAGATAACCAGAAACCAGGCCACAAGGAGGCTGCTCAATCGTCTACAGAGAGAATTGAAGGTAGCGCTCAATGAGCACAGAAACCAGCAATGGCAAAACCGCCTCTCAGCCCTCAAAGTAGACGATCACACACTTTGGCAAGCAACCAAACAATTCACAAGAAGACGCGCTAGGATGCCGCCACTGCATGGCGAGCGGGGTATGGCCTACAGCCATGCTGAAAAGGCCAACGCCCTCGCCGACACTTTCGAGAAGCAGTTCCAAGCGGCTGAACCCCAGGATGATGAGCATGAAAGAGTGGTCCGTCGACAACTGGCTGTCTTCCTCAATGCTGAGGAGGACCCAGAAGACGAACCCACAGTTTTTGCCCCCGAAGACGTGGCAAAAGTAATTAGGTACCTCCCCTCCAAAAAGGCGCCAGGACATGACAATGTCACCAACCAGTTGGTCAAAAACCTCCCACCCACGGCGATCGAACACCTCGCGAACGTCTTCAACGAGATTACTCGTACCCGCGAGTTCCCAGCTTGCTGGAAACACGCGGAAGTGGTCGCAATACACAAACCAGGGAAAGACCCTCTGTTCCCGCAGCACTACAGGCCGATTAGCCTCTTGCCAACTCTCAGCAAGATCTACGAGCGCCTCCTGCTAAGACCCATACAAGAACACATCACCAGAGAGCAAATTCTGCCGGATTTCCAATTCGGATTCCGGCAGAACCACTCTGCCCCACAACAGATCATGAGAGTGGTTGAAGCAGCCACAGAGGGCTTCAACCACAGAGGCTACTGCGGGATAGTGCTACTTGACGTAGCCAAGGCCTTTGACTCAGTATGGCATAGAGGGCTACTCTACAAGTTGTACACCCAAGGGTTCCCCGGGAGTATAGTTAAACAGATTAAAAGCTATCTCTCGAACAGAACTTTCTCTGTCAAAGTAGAAACGTCCACCTCCACCAGAAGGCGTATTCGTGCTGGGGTGCCACAGGGATCGGTCCTGGGGCCCGTTTTGTACAGTCTGTACACTGCGGACACTCCAACGGCCCCCCTGGTGCACACTGCACAGTACGCTGACGATACAGCCTTCTACACAAGAAACGCGAACAAGGACCTGGTCATCCGTAGGCTACAAAGGGTTTTAGATGACACAGAAACTTGGGCCCGTCGCTGGCGAATCACCATCAATTCTGAAAAGACGCAGGCGATGCTGATCACCCGTAGGCTCGGAAGGCGCGAACCTCCTCAACGGCCCCCCCTCCACCTTCACCTAAACGGAACCCAACTCCCCTGGCGCAGAACCGCCAAGTACCTTGGCGTAACCTTGGACTCTCGTCTTACGTGGAAACCCCACATAGACGAGGTCCATAGGAAGGTCTGCGCCAGAATGTCCATCCTGTACCCAATCCTCAACTCATCCAGCTCCCTTTCCTGCTCAGTAGGAGTGAACGTGTACCAGGCCCTGATCCGGCCAGTCATGGAATACGCGTGTCCTGTCTGGGGATACGCGGCGAAGCAGCACCTGGACAAACTCCAGAGGCTGCAGAACCGCGCCCTCAGGAGGGCACTGCGTTTACCCCTTGGATTCCCTATCGACGATTTGCATGCCGCTGCGGAAATCCCACTACTGAGAGAGCGTTTTCAAGACCTGGCAAGGGCCTTCTATGAAGGTACTTCCAGGTCGGGAAATGCTCTCATCCACTCCCTAGGTCGGTATGACATGTCCAGCGATAAACACAATCGCCCCATGACGATCTTCGACGACTAAGTCGAAGAGAAAAATCCCAATACCCATTCCCAAATCCTACTCCTACCCAAAATGCTACAATTATCTCGCCAAACCTCAGGCAAGTACCAGACCCACACAGAACAAACATCACAAATCACAGACATCAAAAAAGTACAGAAATAATCACACACACAAGTACACAGGGGAGTAAAAGCCGAAAGGCTACAAACTCCCCCTCACACTTCCCCAAAGAGGGGAAAGTATTAGATGTAAGCAGCAGGCTGCGCCGGCACGCACTCCGCTGCTCGACTCGCTGCCGCTCGCACCGGTCGTTTTCGTTTCCGTTTCGTGTGCACCGTCGCTAGCCCATCGCCATGTCCGGACGCGGAAAGGGAGGCAAAGTCAAGGGCAAGTCAAAGTCCCGCTCAAGCAGGGCTGGGCTCCAGTTCCCGGTCGGCAGAATCCACCGCCTCCTGCGCAAGGGAAACTACGCAGAGCGCGTCGGCGCCGGGGCGCCCGTCTACCTCGCCGCCGTCATGGAGTACCTCGCGGCTGAGGTGCTCGAGCTGGCCGGAAACGCGGCCCGCGACAACAAGAAGACGCGCATCATCCCGCGCCACCTGCAGCTTGCCATCCGCAACGACGAGGAGCTCAACAAGCTCCTGTCGGGCGTCACCATCGCACAGGGTGGTGTCCTGCCCAACATCCAGGCCGTCCTGCTGCCAAAGAAGACCGAGAAGAAGGCCTAAAGGAGGCCAGGCAATCGCAGCGCCGCGTGCTCCCCTGCACGCAACGCGCTTTGCCGGCTCGGCCCACAACAATCGGCCCTTTTCAGGGCCACCACACACACCTACGTCCAAAGCAAAATTTCAGTCGTCCTCGCCGCACCTTGTTTTGTTTTAACTTTGCACTGTCACAGCACAGCCGCCGCCGGCGCACGTCCGCCATCTTGTCGTCCACACAGCCCGTGTGGCCCAACACACACACACACACACACACACACACACACACACACACATTTTGCACGGTCGCAGTCGCCTTCCAAACCGACAACGGCAGCAATAATGACCATTGTTAAAGGGAGGCGTGTCGACACACCGCCCTCCACTCCCGCGCGCAACGGCCGTCGACACGAACGAAACAGCTGATCCGGCCGCCTATGCCCACACGCCTTGCCTCGGAAACCCCAACGCCGCCGCAAACAAACACACAGAGACAAACCACGCAAGCAAATAATCACCGCCTCTCGCACAACAACACACAGCCCGCCATCTCCGTCGCGATCGATACAAAGACACACAATAACAAACACACAAACGAAGCAGCTCCACACACAGCCAGCCACATGACACGTTTCCTTTCCTTCTCCCCTCCCAGTCACATCACGTCGCTCAAACGGAAAGAAAGAAAGAAACAAACAAACAAACAACACAGCGCACACACGCAGCAACAACACAGACTCTTTCGCACTTTTCAACTTCCGAACAGTGTGGTGGCCCTGAAAAGGGCCGTTTTCTAGTCTCTCCCACCCACAAGCACGGCCGCGGGAAGGCCAGCGCCCGCTGCGACGCAGCCTAACCGCCGAAACCGTACAGGGTGCGCCCCTGCCTCTTCAGGGCGTACACCACGTCCATGGCCGTCACAGTCTTGCGCTTGGCGTGCTCAGTGTACGTCACCGCGTCGCGGATCACGTTCTCCAGGAACACCTTCAGCACCCCGCGGGTCTCCTCGTAGATCAGACCAGAGATGCGCTTCACGCCGCCCCTGCGAGCCAGGCGGCGGATGGCGGGCTTCGTGATGCCCTGGATGTTGTCGCGCAACACCTTGCGGTGCCGCTTGGCGCCACCCTTGCCGAGCCCCTTTCCTCCCTTGCCGCGGCCTGTCATCCTTCCTTCCTCGGGCAAAGCAAAACGTTCACAAACAGCAGCTGCAGCGGCTGGCGAGTCGGCTACGGTCTGCGCCCAGCGCGCCCGCCGCCCCCCTATATAGACTCTGGCCCGCCCTCCCCCCACCACGCGCAACCGAGGGCATATAAGCGCAGCACGGAGGCGCGCGGGCCCGTTGTCAAGGCAGCACCGGACGCCGCGCCGCACCTAACCTCCACGCACGCCGCTCCGCTACCGCTACCGCTACCGCCATGGCCCGCACAAAGCAAACGGCCCGCAAGTCCACCGGCGGAAAGGCGCCGCGCAAACAGCTCGCCACCAAGGCGGCGAGGAAGAGCGCGCCCGCCACCGGAGGCGTCAAGAAGCCCCACCGCTACAGGCCGGGCACCGTCGCCCTGCGAGAAATCAGGCGCTACCAGAAGAGCACAGAGCTGCTCATCCGCAAGCTGCCATTCCAGCGCCTAGTGCGCGAGATCGCCCAGGACTTCAAGACCGACCTGCGCTTCCAGAGCTCCGCAGTCATGGCCCTGCAGGAGGCCAGCGAGGCCTACCTCGTCGGCCTCTTCGAAGACACCAACCTGTGCGCAATCCACGCCAAGCGCGTCACCATCATGCCCAAGGACATCCAGCTCGCGCGCCGCATCCGCGGCGAGCGCGCCTAAACCGCGCCGCGGCACCGCACCGCACAAACAAAAACGGCCCTTTTCAGGGCCACTAACATCTCTCCGTCGCGAGCAAACTTTGTCGGTCGCCTGCCTCTCGCCCCGCAACCCAAAAACAAAAACCACCACTTCCCGTCCGTCCGCCACACCCGCTCACTCTGCCTGCCTGCTAGCAGCGCGCAACAATCACACATCATCCCTCCCCGGCGCTCAAAGCGCACAATACCCAACGGCCGACGTCACACCGCACGGGTGGCTGGCCGGCCGCCGCTTTCGTTTCGAAAACAAAACAACCCGCACTCCACTCCGACGGCCAACGGCCAGGCAGGCGCGCTCGCTCGCTCTACACGCCACCGAAATCCCCGCCGACTCCTTCCGCATCTCAACGTGCCCCCCGTTGCAAAACATAACACACACACACACACACACACACACACACAAAGGAACAAAACAAAACAAAGACCAGACACGACTCGACAAGACAGACATCCGAGAAGAACGAACGCAGGCAAGCCAACCAACGTATTCAAACAAAACAACGTGACAGAAAACCAACCGTCGGCCGCCGCCACAAACACGGCGACAATCAACCACGACAACAACAACAACAACAACAACAACAACACCGCTTACCGCTACCGCCGCCCACACCCGCCACCGACCCCCGCAATCCAACCACCACGGCACGCAAACAGCATCCCCACGGGCATACAGAAACGCCAGACAGACACCCACACCAAACGCAACACGACAATCAAAACCTTCCCCGACGTGCTTTGATGGCCCTGAGAAGGGCCGTTTTGGGCCGCGCGTCTCTTGCGCGCCACTAGACGACGACGGGGGGTGGGGACGACGGAGTCAAGCGCCAAACCCTTCCATTCCCATCTCTTTCTCCTCTACTCTACTTCTTCTTCTTGGGCGAAGCCTTCGCCTTAGACGGCGTCGTCGCCTTCTTCGGGCGCGGCGCCTTCGGCTTCTTCGTCGGAACCTTGGCGGCCTTCTTCGCCTTCGACGGCGACTTGGCCTTGGCCGGCTTGGCCGCAGCCGCCTTCTTCGCACCCGCGGGAGCGGCCGACGCCGCAGACGCCTTCTTGGCGGCGCCCGCCTTCCGACCGGTCGCCGCCTTCACGCCACCAGCCTTCTTTGCGCCGGCCGCACGGGCGCCCTTCTTCTCCTTGCTGGCCGGAGCGGCGCGCTTCTTCTTGGCACCGCCGGCACGAGCCTTGCCGCCCTCGGCCGCCCCCCCGCCGCCGGCGCCGGCAAGCTTGAACGAGCCGGACGCGCCCTTCCCCTTCGTCTGCACCAGCTCGCCCGCCACGACGGCCGACTTGAGGTACTTCTTGATAAACGGCGCCAGCTTCTCCGCGTCCAGCTTGTAGTGCGCGGCTATGTACTTCTTGATCGCCTGCAGCGACGACCCGCCGCGCTCCTTCAGACTCTTGATGGCGGCCGTCACCATCTCAGAGGTGCGCGGGTGCGCAGGCTTGGCGCGCGGCTTCTTCGCAGACGACGCAGACTTGGCCTTCTTCGTAGTGCCGGTGGCGGCGGGTGCCGCAGCAGTCTCGTTCGTAGCCGCCTGATCTGCCATTTCGACGACGCGCGTAACACACAGCGAGAGCGAGCGGGACGGCAGGCACGCAAGCACAGCACAGCAGCAGAGCAGAGAATCACTTTTTTTTTTTTTTTTTTTTTTTTTTTTTTTTTTTTTTTTTTTTTTTTTTGTGTGTTGAAGGCAAGGGTGCTATCGCCTGAGGCGATTGGTCCCTCTTGTGTGCTGGTAGGGTTACTTAGTTGGGGTCGCTATTTATTTATAAATAGGGGCACCATTTTTGAATCTTTGGAGGTCCCTTTGGGCACTGATTTGGTCCTTTAGGGCCTCGTTAGTGGTCTTCCTCTGGTCATGGCCTACTTCTTTTATACCTTTTTTTTTGTGGTTTCATAGTCTATCCTAACATTCTTGATGTTTCTATGCTAATTTAGTGACTAATTTTTGCGTTTTCATACCTAGAACGTGTTGATGTTTCTATCCTATGTGCTAATACATTTTCTTGCTGTTTCTAGCCTATTTACTACCTACACTTTCTTGATGTTTCTAACCTATGTACTAACTATCCTTACTTGATGTTTCTAACCTATGTACTACCTACGCTTGCTTGATGTTTCCACCTAGACCTCGGTCTGGCTCTCTTGATGTTTCCATTATATTCTACAATAGTTATCCTAGTCTCTTAGTTGCGAATGATGGTCAATGGCACCCTGATTTTGTGCCAGGGTGCCGGTTCGTACGTGGCGATCTCCTCTAACTGGTTAAGGTCAGGTCTGAGTCTGTTTACCTTGTCCACTAGTCTCGTTGTTGCCTCCTTTACGAGTTCGGCCATGCGTGGCATCTCCAGTTCCCTGTGGATTCTGTCGGTACTTGTCCATGGTGGGGCCTTCAATATCAATTTCAGGCACCTGTTTTGCAGCGTCTGGAGCTTTGCGAGATTGGTTCTGCATGTGATGCCCCAGGAGGAACATCCATATAGCATGGCCGGTAGTACTATCGCCTTGTATATTTTTAGTTTCGTTGTTGGTAGCATGTCCTTGCTAGCCAAGATGGGATAGAGGGCATGGATGGCTTTTGTGGTTTTCATTCTCTTGTCTTCCAGGTGCCACTTGAAGGTCATTTTGCTGTCTAGGGTGACACCTAGATAGCGGACTGTTTGTTTCCACGGAACTCGCTCTCCGTTAATTTCTAATCGGTCATGGAGTTCCGGGCGTCGTCTGGTAAATAGGATGGCCTCGGTTTTTGATGCATTTATTTTTATCCGGTTGAGTCTAGCCCATGTTTCAGTTAGGTCGACTTGTTCTTGCAGCTTCCGGATCGTGGTGTCCAACCTTCTGTTGCTGGCCAGTAGGGCCGTGTCATCGGCGAACTGGGCCAGTACTGTGTCCTGGGTTGTTGGCATGTCGTTTACATACACTGTGAACAGTGTGGGGGAGATGACTGACCCTTGTGGGATGCCCTCGTGGAGGGTTTTTATTTCTGACCTTTTTCCATTTATGGCCACAAAGCATCTTCTATTTGTCAGGTAGTCGTCAATGAGTTTGAGGTAGCAGCGGGGGAGATCCGTGTCCTCGTATAATTTCACTAGGAGGTTATCTCTCCATACTTTGTCGTAGGCTTTCTCCACGTCCAGAAGGATTGCCGCCGTGAATCTGGAGAGGTTCATGTTTTTCGTAATGTATTCTGTGATCCTGAGGAGTTGCAGTTCCGCTGACAGGGTTTCCTGATAGGCAAACTGTTCCCTGCGTATGACGTGGTTTTCAAGGAGAGGTTGCCTGATTCGCGGGAGTATTACCCGTTCCAGCACTTTCGACATTGTTGGTAGCAGACTTATGGGGCGGTGGTTTTCTGGTTTTGTGAGGTCTTTGCCTTTCTTCGGGATGGGGACGATTTTGCACACTTTCCACACGTCGGGGAAGTGACTTTTTTGAAGGCATGCATTGATTATGCGGGTGAGTAGTACAAGCGGTTTGCGCGGTAGGTGTTTCAGTTGTTCGTTGGACACCTTGTCTGGTCCAGGCGCAGAGTTGTTGTTTAGTCGCCGTATAATCGTGCGGACTTCACCTGTGGTTGCTAATTCTGCTGTGTCGTTAATTGGATTTTCCCTTATTTGCTGAATTGTTGTTTGGATTCTTCTGTTGAATTCTTCTTCATCAGGTAGTTGTGCTGCTCTCTGCTCTACTCTGTTTTGTGATTCGTATGTTGATGCAAATAGTTCAGCCTGCCTGAGATCATCAAAAATTATGTTGTTTTCGTCCTTGAGGGCCGGTTTTCGTTGTTTTGGTGTTCGTAGGTTCTTTATGAGCTTCCAGTCGTCCCGCAGGCGCAGTTGAAGTGTCGACATCCTGTCCTCCCAGACCTCTGCCTTCCACTCTTTTGCACGTTTGTGGATTTCCCGTGTGAGCCTGTTGACTTCCCTCCTTGCTTGAGGGTCTCTGGTGCGGATCCATCTGCGGCGTTCCTGGTTTTTCAGGTATTTTAGGTCCTGAATTAGTGGCGGAAGTGTGTTGTGTTTGACCTCTAGGAATGTTGTTTTGCTGGACGCTCGTTTGTAGGCTGTAGTTATCTTGTCTGTGATGGTGGTGATGGCTTCTTCTATTTGTTGTTCTGTGTTTAGCGCTACTGTGGGCGTGACATTGTTGTTTAGCCACCGTTCATATTGTGCCCAGTCGATGTTGATGGTTTGTCGTGGTCGTGGGGGTTCCATTGCGTCACCGATGTGGCCTATTACTGGAAGGTGGTCTGATGTTAGTGTATTTCGTACTTGTAGGTTCAGTTCCGGATCTAGGTTTTTAGTCATGCAGATGTCGAGTACATCTGGCCGGTGGAGGCTATTGAAAGGAATGTATGTGATGTCCTTTGGGGCTGTTGTTGCTGCGTTAAGGCGACCTTGTAGATCATGGAGTCTGTCACCTCTTGCATTGCTCCTTCTGCAGTTCCAGGCTTCACTTTTGGCATTAAGGTCTCCACATAGGAGGACCCGTTCATGGTTGTCAAATATCCACGTGAGGTCTTGTTCATTGAGCTCTGCTCTGGGGCTGAGGTACGCAGCTACCAGGGCTATTTTGCCTTGCGCCGTTTCTATTTGCACAACTGTGGCCTCAAGTGAGTGCATCGGTGGCGTGGTCTCAGGGTGATGGGTGATGTGCGGGCGGATGTATATGGCAGTGCCTCCTCCCCTCCTGTTGACTCTATCTGTCCTGTGACATATCATGTTTCGGAGGTTTAGGTTTGCGTTTTGCTGTAGGTGGGTTTCAGTGACGAAGAGGACGTCTATCTTCTGCTCTTCGATGAATTCGTTGAGTAGTTCTCTTTTGTTGGCAATTCCATTTGCATTGAAATTGCAGAATCGGAGGTGTTTCTTCTTTGGTGGCCTAAAATCCATTGAAAGTGCCGAAGATAGTCATCATTCCTCCAATGACGGTTGTGATCTTGGACATTATGTCCGGTGCCTGAGTAAAGTCGTTCATGAGCGTTGTTAGTTGTTGTAATATGTTTGAGGATTGGACTTTGTCCCATAGTGCTTTTAGCTTGTTGACAAAGCTGAGGATTGCTTCTAGGCCGTTGTTGTTGGCAGTGGCTGTGGCGTTGTTTGTTTGTGGGGGCAGAGTTGCCCAGTTTCTTCTTCCTGATCGGCTGGCTTCTGCTGGTGTGGGCATTGCCGTTGGTCGAATTGTTGGTCTGGGTTCAGGCGCTTGTCTTTGCGGTCGCTGTTTATTGTATGCTTCGATGGCCTTTTGGTATTCTTCACAGCCTCTGAATGAAGCTGGGTGACCATCTTTGTTGCAGTTTACACAGTGAAGAGTTCCCTCTTTCGGTAATGGGCACTGGAATGCTCTGTGGTCTCCACCACATCGGACGCAGCGCGTCGGCATGTTGCAATAATTCGCTGTGTGGAAGAACCCCTGGCACTTTTTACATTGTGGGGGGCCTTCTTTGCTTTTGTATGATTCTACCGTAATTTTGGTGTCAAGTAGGTATCTCGTATTATATATTGCCTCGTTTTCAGGTTTTTTCTCTAGTGTTACACAGAAGACATCCATTGGACGTAACTCTTTCGTGTTTTCATCCCTCTTTTTGTATTGGTGTATGTTGGACGTTTCGAAGTTGTGTAGTTGTAGTTCTTCTTCTATTTCTTGCTCTTTGACGGTGTTTGGTAGGCCCTTTATGACCACTTTCAGTTGTCTGTCGGCTTGCGGTTGATGGGTGAAGTTTCCGATTCGGTGGTGGTTGAAAAATTCCAGCGCTGTGCGTTGGTCTTTTATCGAATCAAAATGGTATTTGATAGATTTTCCTTTATGGATGGCTTTGATGGGGCCTTCCATGTATTGCTTTAGGGTTTTGTTCAGGGTTAGATAATGCCCTGGATATTCAATTGTAGTCGGCGGGACGCGTGGTCTTTTTGGGACCGCTCGTTGCGCCGGTGCGGTTGTGGTCTGCTGTTGAGGTGGGGGGCCCGCTGTTGTGTTATTAGCGGCCTCCAGGTTGGTGGTGGTGTCGTTCAGCGCGTCGTATCTGTTCGCCGTTGGGACGGTGAACTTGTTCGGCGCATCTGTTTCTGACGAGTTTTTTCTTTTTAGAGTTTTTCTGGCTCGTTGGAATTCTCCCTGGCCATCGTCGAATTCCATTTCCTCGTCACTTGAGAACTTGGGATTGCCTGTGTTCGTTGCAGCGTCGTCGCTGTCTGAATTGTATGGAACATTGTTTTCCGTAATGTTGTGGCGCGCTAGCTCCTGCCGGTGCTTGGCGGCCATCTTGTCGTCTCTGCTTCTGGTGGACTTGGCGAGCTGTGTCTCGCTGGCCGGAAGTGTCATGTTGTCGTGGCCTTCCAGTGACGTATGTGGATGGTCTTGTCTCGTCGAATCTGGATTTCGACGGGAAGAGTGGGGTTTTACAGACTCAGACCTAGCCCTAGCCCTGTCCGCGGAAACTGAGTATGCCCTGCGGTTCGAATCTTTCCTGGAGGCGCGCGGACGTACCCCGCCCAGGGGGATGTCCATTGGTTGGACTTCCGCCTGGGGAGGAGGCCCTGGTGCCTCTTCATTCCCTATGCTAAACATCCCTAGCCCATCCGGCTATTCCGGTGGATCTCGCCTATCACTAGTAAGACGGCCCTATCAGGACACTATTGCTTGTTTAACACGCAGTGGGAGCACTTCAAACTTAAAAGTTCGCAGCGCACCCTCCCGCGCGTGCACACAGCTCGGCTGCTCGGAGACCGATGAGAGAATCACAAGGCCCAGCCAGTGTCGCGGGCGGGCGCGGACGGCCGAGAGAGCGGCCGCCACTCTGCGCGCCGCCGCGCCGCGCCTCCCGCGCTTGCTACCGCCCAACGTCCGACAGCCTGTGCGGAGCAGCCCCAAACCTGCGCCACAACCGCCCGCGCCTTTCAAACCACCGAGGATGGGGCTACACACAGCCACACCACAGTCGCCAACCAGTCGCCACGGCAGCGCCGCAAACCACGGCCAAACTGCAGCTACCGCGCGCTACAGCCTGGGTCGGCCCGCCGAGAATCGCCGCCCCCGCCCAAATGCCGCCCCCACAGCCCCAGCCGACGACCCGCCACAATGGCCAAACCTTCGGCAAAACTCCCACACCGTCGCCGCGGCAGCCCGGCCAGCGCGGCCGGCGCCACAGCCACACAAGCCGAGGCGTGCGGCGATGACGGCCGTGCAAACGCGCCTCCGCCGCCCCATCGCCTTCCGTCGCCCTCCCGCCGTTTCCCGATCGGCCCGCAGCCGTCGGGCCACATCGCGCGCCGTCCTCCTCCTCTCGCCCGCCAACATTCACAGCCGTTTCTCAACAATTGCCCGCCGCAAACGGACGCCGCCTGCGCAACAGGCGCCGCCGCCCCTCGCCGCTTCCGACCCAACCCCTCGACCGAGGCAAACCGCAATCCGAATCTACAGACCAACCCAATCTGCCGTCAAGCACACACGACAGCCGACCTTACACGTTACGCGTTACACATTACGTTTACACGTCTACGTTAGGTTAGGTTAGGTGGACGTGGGTTAGGTTAAGGGGACTTGGGTTAGGTTAAGCGTCAAACTTAGGTTAAGCATTCAAACACGTCAGGCGTCAGAGGTTAGGTTAGGTTGGGTTAGGTTAGGTTAGGTTAGGTTAGGTTAGGTTAGGTTAGGTTAGGTTACACGTTAGGTTAAGGGGTCAGTGCTAGGTTAAGAAGCGTCAAACGTAGGTTAAAAAAGCGTTCAAACGTGAGGCGTGAGCCGGACAGCTTACCTTACGTAGACGTTAGGGGCTCACAGGCTGAGCTCACCTCGCCACACCACAGGTTAGGTTCGGTTCGGTTCGGTTCGGTTCGCTCGGCTCAGCGTAAAGCGCCGAGGTCAGGGTTACGTTCGTTCACCTTCGGGCGCCACACTTTCGGTTGAAAGGTCGCGACGGGACGACGTCGGCAGGCACGCCGCAAACGAACAAAAACGTACAGACGACGTCGGAAACCGCCGACAGACGGGGGAGCAGCACGACCACGACCAGACACCGAGCGCGAACGAGACACACGCGAACCACCCCCACCGGCCAAAGGGCACCACACAACAACCCAGAGCACCACGTGTCGACACCAGAGCAACCCGCCGCTCACGCGACATGGCTGGCACCGAAGGGCAACCGCCCGCAACTGCGCTTTCCGCGCCGGCCCGGATGCACGTCGTGCTACAACAACACCACTACCGTACACAGCCGCTGTTCACAACATCACTATCAATGGCGCGCCCGCGGCTCGCCGCCGTCGCAGTCGCAGCCCCAACGCCAGCACTTTTGCACCACCATTCACACGCACCGCAACACAGCTCGCCGACACAGCCGAACAAAACAAACACCACACAACAACAGCAACAGCAACAACGCCGCCGCCTCTACTTGTGCCGGCGACCCACCCCGCCGATGGCGCACCTTTCGCCAGCCGGCAATCGACACACACGCACCCACCCACCGGGGCCCAGTGCAAAAAAAAAAAAAAAAACACACAAAAACAAAAAAACCAAACAACACAAACGACACGGGAAGCGCACACCGCCACTTCGCGCGCACGCCACCAACCAGTCGTCGTCTCAAAATAACAAACACAAACAAAATAAACTAACAACTAGGGCAACACAAAACAAAAACGCCTCGCACGAACCGCCCACAAAAAGGACAAGCACACGCACAGCCTCTGCTGACGACCACGACGCAGCGGCACGCTGCTCCTGTCCCGCGCCCCGCGCCCCACTCGATTCACAACTCACGCGACACCGTCAACGACGGGCTCGCTTCCCGCAACCTACCACCTTTCCGCCACGACGCACAGCCCCAGCCCCACCCGACGACGCCCGTGGCAACGACTGCACTTTCACCACCGCCTCCCCCTTCCCCCCCAAAACACACACACACACACAGCCAGCCAAAAACGCACTCGCGACCCACACATGCACGTGCATCGGCACACGCCAACCAGTCAACGTCGACAACCACACGCAAGGCTCGAAACGAAACCGGCGTCCTTCCACGTTGCCATCAAGCTACGCGACACAAGACACAAGGAACCAACACAACAGCCGGCCCCACTAATTCCCACTCTCACGCCGCAAAAAGCACACCGAAACCGCCAAACGCACGCACATTCCCC
Source organism: Schistocerca americana (assembly GCF_021461395.2). Taxonomy (NCBI): domain Eukaryota; kingdom Metazoa; phylum Arthropoda; class Insecta; order Orthoptera; family Acrididae; genus Schistocerca; species Schistocerca americana. Next base: position 74,465,506 of record NC_060126.1, on the reverse strand, counting down.
TTCGCACTGACACCACCGACCGGCTCGCTACCACACACCTCTCGGCAGCCGTTTCACGCCAATTCGCCACACCGCCCACACAGTCGACAAGCGCCCGCCCTGTACGGCACACGCAACGACGCAGCGCAGCAAAGGGCGCCCGCAACACATACCTCTCCGCCGCCCGACGCGCCAACCGCCACACCACACCGCCAGCCACTCGCAAATTGTGCACTGCCACCAGCCACACGTCCAACACGCCGCGCCGCCTCCGGCCACCCGCCAGGGGGCGCTCACGTCCGCGACAACAGCGCGGCCCGCCGGGCCGGGCCGAACCGAACCGAGCCGCCGCTGCTCTGCACTCGGCACGGCCACACCCTGCTGCAGACCGGGCTCGTCCCTCTGTACGCGTCTGCCTGCGCATCAACACAACACGACCTTTTTTTTTTTTTTTTTCTCTCTACCGCCATCCCTCCTTCTCGCGTTTTACTCGTTGTTGCAGCAGCGGCGCACACCTACACATCCACAGCCCCAGCCGAGCCGGCCTCACCTCAGGGCCCGCCGCCAGCGTCTCCTCCTCGGGCACAGGTGCGGTGCTGTGGCCGCCCATCCAACCGCATTGCTGGCCGTCCAGCCACCAGGCGTTCCCACTGCCGCGAGCCACGCCGCGCACCGACCCTGCTGCAGAAAACGAAGCATAGCCAGAGACCGACCGATACACAAAGCAAGCCGTCGCCTCGCCTCTTGTCCTTCCTGCCTTCCTTCCGCCCCCGCCCTTCTCACACCACCGCCTCTCCACTTTCGCCCCCCCCCCCCCTCCTTTTTTTTTTTTTTTTTTTTTGTTTTCTTCTTTCTTTCTTTCTTTCTTTCTTTCTTTGGCCCTCTCTCCTTCCCGCCATGGCGGTTACGGCACCGCCTGCAGCGGCAGATTTTTTGCGCCCACACGCCTACTCCTACCACCATTAACCTTGCCCTGCCCTGCCCATCAACGTCGCAGTCGAACCGACGCTTGCCAACACACTGCCCACGTTCCTTTCTCTTTTCGGCCTACGCCCATTACGCGCCGCCGCCACAGCACCTTCCCTTCCCACAACACACCGACGTCATCACACGCACCCAAAACAGGGGCCACGACCGTGTTCCTCGCCCACTCCCATCCCGCACGGTACGCACATTCCGAACTACTACCGCGCACCCTCCCTTTCCAATCTGTGTGTCTCTGTGTCTGTGTCCTGTCCGCGCGTGACGCCTCTCAACATCCGCCGTCCCCCGTCCCGTTTTCGCCCCCATGCCGTCGTCGCGCCGCCTCCTCCCCGTCCACCGCCGCCCCTGTCCGCCCCGCACCACACCATACACCGCTGCTTGTCCCGGCCGTTGCCACCAAAGGCGCCGACCGCAAACGCGCCACGCCGCAGCCCCCGTGCGTCTCGCGCTCGCTTGCATCTCCGTGCCGACGCTGCCTCTCTTCCCACTCGCACTCGACCTCGACAACACAGTCTTTGGCTCCGCCACTGCGTGTTCCGGTGGTACGCACGCTGCAACACGTATGTATTCATTACCAGAGCGATGGCGAGGCATGACAGCATCTCTGTCTGACCAGAGAGTTCTTTATCGCTGCTAGTCGGCGCTTGGACCGCGCCAGACGACAGTAGTGGCACGCACCGGGTCGCCAGGAACAGTTGTTATATATATTGTAGCGCGAGTCGGGAGAGGTAGTAGTCGGTCGACAGTAGTAGCGGGTGGACGGTTGTACTGAGCGGGCGTCGGCGGCGTGCTCTGCTCGTCTCGCGACTCTGGTCACGGTTCGGGACGATGTATAGTATATTGTGTTATAATCAAAAAGGTGGTGTGACGCTGCATTGCGCAAATCTGATAACGTATGTTCATTGTACTTCTTTTGTTCAACAACAAAAGCCCCACTATTACTTTTTTTCTAAAGTAACTTTTGTCTCTTAACGAAAAACATTCACTTTTTAAAGACTACTTCCTATGGCATTTCCCTCCAAGGAGTGTAATTAATTACCAGCCAGCACTCATTCATTGCACACAGCTGTGTAAGGGGTATCTACAATTGAGGAGCGGATATAAATGCAATTTTTTTGTTTTTTTTTGTGTGTGTGTTGTAACCTCCCAGCAAAATTTAAAATAATGGACAATGTTATTTACGGATGCTAATGGACATTGCGCTAATTGTAACCTCGCCCACAATGAGAGGTATTGAAAATGGCAACAAAAATGTGAAATTCGCAATCTGACTCAAATATAAAGTCTTCACACAACATTTACAAAAGTCCGTTCAGTGACAAGAAACTTCAATTAAACCGAAATATCGGTCTTTGGCCCTGTGCAAAACAATCAGAATTAAAGTCTTACCTCCGAATAAATGGATGTCACATTTCTGCTCTGGTTGTTGCGCAGCGCTTGGAGGAATTGCATTGCAAATAATAATATTCTCTTTTTTTGTGATTTTAGTGACATTTTTCTTCAAAGAAGTGGAATGAAATGTGAAGTGCAACGAACTCTTTAGTTCAATAAAAAATTAAATGTTTGAAAAATGCTTTTGAAATAAAAATTATTATTGGGGAACTTGTTGGAGAATAATTACAATTTTTCATTATCTAATGATTATATTAATTAACAGTATACCTTATTCACCATCTTGACCAGTGTTGCCGACCGCCTACATCACACAACCGCACTCGGCTGCTACTACTGACCGACCGCTCTGCATGACGACTATTAGCGTACTGCACGCGACGACTACTGACAGAGTACAGCCCTCAACTACACAGAGCTACGGACTCGCAACGACTACTGACAGACTGACTGACTGAGAACCGCTCGCAACACTCGCGCAGTCCAGCGCAAACTCTCTGGTCACAGATGCTACAATGTCTCGCCATCGCTACTATGTTACATACGTGTTTCAGTGTCTTTTTCATTGGGGTAACGATCTTTGGCTCTTTTTATTCTGAATACAGGGCCAAAGGTCAACGCTGCTGCCCTTATACAATTTATCAGGTTTCATTATGTCTGTTGCAATGTTACATACGGTTCACTCTTTCATTAATATTATCGTTGGGTTTGTTTTGTAGGGACGTTAACATTCTGGCACATTTTTATTATCATCGGACTCTCTGCTATTTGTGCAGGGAGGTTATACCTGGGTCCATTTCCATTTCCATTTACATTTTAATATTGATAGACTTTTTGTTTTCTTTTTTGTTTCTTGTTGTTTTTTTTTTTTTGTTTTGTTTTTCCCGCTCTCACCACCACCGCCGCATCACGCCTTCCGTTTTCTTGGTTTCTTTTCTGTTCTTCAACTGCTTCAACATCACCGCGCCCCATTTCCACACCACAGCCATCAGCCTCCAAGACGGGCGGGCGCAGTGTGCCATTTCCGGCGCACAAGCACACCCGTACGGTACTCTCCTCGCCCCCACGCCACCAACAACACAGCGACCACGCGGCTTTCAGGCATGGCACGGCACGGCACGGCACCGGCGAAATGCGCCGCCCCCGCCCCTCCGCGCATCCGTCCGTCTCGCCACGTTCACTGACAGCCGCGTCTGCGGCTACACCACGACAACCACAACACAACACCGCTCCCCTCCCTGGCAACTCACATTGTTTTTCTCCTCCTCTTTTGCACAAACCACAACGCCGAGCACAGGCGCAAGCCACCCACACCGCGCCCCTCCCCGTCCCGTCTTTGGCCGCCGCTCCTCGTTTCCTCGTTTGCCCCCTCCCATCTCCCGAAATGCCATGCCAGCAGCGTTACGCATGCCCCTCCCCTGTCCACACAACACTACCGCCTAACGAACAGCCTTTTCCGGGCCACATGCAGGGCACGCCCACCTCCAAACACTGCCAATTCACGGACGCACACACACACTTTCCCGACACCTTTCTGTACGGAGGGTGCGTCATCTCGACCGTGACAGAGTGACGGCAACTATCGACGATCCATTTCCCCCCACTGGTAAAACATGTCCACTAACACCTACATACATCATTCAAGTACACAGACAATAGCATACACACAATGGGAGGGCACACGAACATGGACGGCACGGCACTGTCATACACTCTTCCTCAGAACCATATCAACAAACGTTACGTACATCCGGGAAAGCGAAAGCGAAAGCGAAAGCAAAAGCAAAGGCAAAGCCCAATGCAGCCGTCAAAGGTAACGTTCACCACGGCAGACACTTGCAGCCGCGCCGCCGTTAAACGCATTTCAGTGCGGCTCCAATACGCCTCCGACACGGGAACGTTCCGTTGCTCTACGAATGCGTTTCCTCCCCTTTTTCCCTTCCTCTCTCTTTTGCCCCCCCTCCTTGCACTCTTGCCTCATTCCTCACGTTCTGCCCAGACATTCGACCGATCAAAGTCAACCTTTCGTTACCGTTCTCAGCGCGACGGTGTACAACAGTATGACGGGTGTGCCCAAGACTTCGGTTCAGTTGCGTGACGCCGGTCTATCGCGCCGATCGACAGTTACTCAGGGGGCGACGGATCGGACCACGTCACCGACACACAAAACACTTTCAAACAAACAAATACATACCGGATGGACACAGACAAACACGTGTACAGACATTCGCCAAACAAACGACCGCCGCCGCCGCCGTCGTCGTCTAGCGTGCATCTTGAATGACGACATCGGTGTGCGTGCGTCGTACGCAATCAGTCAGACACGGCTATCAAACATCAGAGTCGAATGGTACATCATCGTGCGTGTCGCCGTACACGTACAGTACAATACAACAACAAAACAATGCGTCTTAATGGCACGTTCATTTCAACGTCACTCACACACCTCCACGCTGCAGTTACGTCGCACCATTGTCAAACTCGGCGTACAGCAAAGGGAATAGTGGGCGGCAAAAAAAACCAAACAAAAACATTTCACATTTCACCCTCGCCATGTATGATGTGCAAAAAAACAAACCCGCAAACGGCCGTCGTTACGGTGACACAAAAGTCGCCGATCACACTGTCCCCCCTCGCAGACGGGTAACACACACACACACACACACACACCAACAACACCAATGGGTCAAAAACCACGCCAACGAGGCGTGCCACCATTCCACGCCACGGCGACCAACCTCGTGGCCGTACCCCGCGCAACACGCTTTGACGCGCCCCCCCACCCACAATCAAAATGCACACATACATCACAGCCGTCCACACAAACAACAACAACAATTCCGCCCTTCCCGCAAAAGGCAAGTTGGTGGCCCTGAAAAGGGCCGTTTTGCCGCTCTCGCAACGGAGGAGCCTTCTCCATCCTTCCTTCCATTCCAGAGCCACCTCCTTACTTGGAGCTCGTGTACTTGGTCACCGCCTTCGTGCCCTCGCTCACGGCGTGCTTGGCCAGCTCGCCAGGCAGCAACAGCCGCACAGCGGTCTGGATCTCGCGGGACGTGATGGTCGAGCGCTTGTTGTAGTGCGCCAGGCGAGAAGCCTCGGCCGCAATGCGCTCGAAAATGTCGTTCACGAAGCTGTTCATGATGCTCATCGCCTTCGACGAGATGCCCGTGTCAGGGTGCACCTGCTTCAGCACCTTGTAGATGTAGATGGCATAGCTCTCCTTCCTCTTGCGCTTCTTCTTCTTGTCGCCCTTCGAAATGTTCTTCTGCGCCTTGCCAGCCTTCTTGGCGGCCTTCCCGCTAGTCTTGGGCGGCATCTCGAACCAACGTACGGCAGCAGCAACACCAGTAGCAAGCGCTCCGCTCTAGTCAGCGTCTCCCCACACAGTGGCACCCGCCGCCAGCCGCCGCCGCACCTTTACCAGCTCGCCCTGTTGCGGCCGCCGACCAATGGGGCGCGCGCGCAACCGGCCGCCGCACCCGAGCCCATAAAGCACCCCCACCCCGGCCGCGCGTGCGCCGGCATTCGCTGAGTAGCTTCTGGAGAGTGCGGACGCGTGTGCAGGGCTGCGCTAGCACTTTCCCTCTTCGTTGCTACTCAGCCATAGGAACCTGCTTGCGGGTTTAGTCGCTGATTGTCCTAGCGCATTAGCTGGACGGTTCGGCACTAAGGCTTCCGAGCTCCTGATTTTTTCAAATTTGGAGCGGAGTAGCGAGAAGATTACGGCGCGGGCGGCTGATTTGACAGCTGCTTGTGAGCATAATTGTCGTTGCGGGTTGCGGGCTGTGGGCTGGCGCGCGTTGGTGCGCGTCCTCTTGCTGCCGCTGGCCGCTTTTCCGGCTACGTCGAGCACCTCAGTCGTCACAAGAACTCTTGCTGCCGCAGAGGCTAGCTCTGCCCCCCCTAGCTTAGGGAAATCTGCACGCCAGGGCCTGGTCGCTGGCCAGTTACCCGCGCGTGATAGGCCGATTAGGGTCGGACTCGCCTGCTTGAGACCTAACGGTGCCAACCAAGGCAGCGACCGACACTCCCTTGGCAGCCACTCTCACCGTTTCGGACATGGCACTACCACCGGTCTTACTAACAATAACGAGGCAAGAAAATTCCCCTGGGAGTTACGAGGTTCACAGGACTGACCAGACGGACAGCCAAGGTGAAATAAGCCCCAAATCTCGCCTCTTACTAGCGAACGCGATAGCGGGATTAACGGGGAAAGATAGAAAAAAGTACGAGCGACGTCTCGAGAGGGCACTCAAACCACGCCCAGAGAGCGAAACTACACCAACTCGTCCACGCCCACTAAAAGCGAGCCCCAAGTCGAAACAGAAAAAGACCCCCATGAAAAAGCGAAAGTCGCCGCTGAGGAAAACTTCGTCAAAGACGAGTAAAACTCAGCGCGCGGAAAGACCGGCTAGCCCGAACGAGGCACAGCCGACCGAGTCAGCGCAGGACGCGCCCGAGCAGACAAAGGCCACCACGCGCCCAGGTAACGGAGCGGGCGGCCCCGCGCAGGTACAATGCGCCGAGGCGCGAGGCGAACACAATGGCCCGGCCGCGTCACCCGGCCCGTCGCGGGAACAAAGCCGCGACGCAGGTACCTCGCCAGCACCCGCTGCCGCCGTGCAGCGCGCTGCTGCGGGCACGCCGCGGCATGAGAATGCAACGGCGGGCGGGCAGCAGTGCGCGGACTTGGCTGACGCCGAAGCTACCACACCACACGACGATGACGGTTTCCAGAGGGCCAAAAGAACCGCCGGCCGCTCCCCTGTGCTGCACACAACCTCCCCGGTAGCAACAAGTAACAGGTTCTCCCCCATAGAAGACCCCCCTCACACACAGGACAACACCATACAGCCAACCGACACAGACGGAGACACGGAGGAGAGACGATATAGGATCCCTCCTCTTATTATCCACTACAATAAATCGTACTCGGAGTTGTATAACGACATCAATGAAACTCTCGGCGAAAACAAATTCACGGCCAAAACAACCGGGGAGGACCAACTAAAGATCACACTAAAGACCGTCGACGATTACAAAGCGGTGAAGGCCATGCTAAAAGAAAAGCAAACTCACTTCTATACCTTCCCCATAGCGGCCAAAAAGCCAATAAAAATAGTGTTCAGGGGCATGCCGCACAAGACGGACACAGAGGAAATAAAACATTACTTGGAAAGGGAAGGTTTCGAAGTGAGCTCGGTCGTCAAGACAAACCCTAGACGACCGTGGCCGCTACACACAGTCACCCTACCAGACTCCGCCCAGAATCGAAAGATATGGGAAGTGACAATGATCATGCGAGTAACAGTCACGCCGGAGAAACTGAAGAAAAGATCGGGCCCAGGGCGATGTTTTAATTGCCAAAAAGTGGGGCACATGGCTAGGGACTGCGACATGCCTATGAGGTGTGTCAGGTGCGGTGAAAAGCACAAGTATGAGGAATGCCCGGTACCGCAGGGGGAGGGCAAGGAGAAGTGCTGCAATTGTGCAGGCGCGCATCCTGCCAGCTACCTGGGGTGCCCGGAATTCCGCAAAGCTAGGGACCGCCTAAGGGGAAAGCACCCACAGACAGCAGGGGCAAAGCATCGCACCGCACCTCCACCACCACCACCACCACCAAGCCGAAATCCAAGATCCACAGCGACAAGGGTATTCCAATCCAGGACATACTCGTCAACTGTCAGTGCCCCAACTCGCCATCCACCACACAACCAGGTTCCTGTCAACGGAGAATCGCCTAGGGAAGCCCCCCCCTATCCACTAGAGCCCAGTCTGCGTGACACGACACCGAACGTCTCAGTGGAACAACTAGCAGCAACCATAAAGGCCCTTCAGGCTCAGGTGAATCAACTGGCAAACATCTTGGCCACAATGACTCAACACCCCGCCGAACACTCATCGGCAGCAAAGCAGGCGCCCTCATCGGCGATGACATCAGGAAACCCCACCCCTCGACATGGATAGACGACCTAACATACAAGGTCTAAAAATGTGCGTCTTCAACGCAAACGGTCTATTCCAGCAAGCCCTCGAATTCAGGGAATTCATAAAAGAGGAAGACATTGACATATGCTTAGTGGCCGAAACACACCTGAAGCCAGGTGTAAGAGCATCTGTAGCTAACTACAACTGCTACAGACGCGATCGGCCTACCGCTGGAGGCGGGGTTGCAGTATATGTCAAACGAGGTATTAGACACCATCAAGTGTACCCACCAGCAACTCGCCAAATTGAAACAGTCGCAATAGAAATTGCCACTGTAACAGGGCCTCTCACAGTCGTTGCAGCCTACCGCCCCCCTTCCCAAACGTTAGAAGAAGAGGACATAGCTGCACTAGGGAGAATAAGAGGCAAACTCCTAATAGGAGGAGACCTCAATGCCAAGCACGCAGACTGGCACTCACGAGTAAGCAACAGAGCTGGTCGACAACTGCAACGACTCGCGCGCACCCACCAGTTTCAGGTATGGGGCCCCGAGGAGCCCACCCACTTCCCAAACAACGGAAACAGGGCGGACGTCCTCGACATCGCACTCACGAAACACGTCACGGGTTTCGTGTCTGCCAGTTCGATAAACAGGATGTCGTCGGACCACAATCCAGTTATCCTAGAGGTCGACATGGGAGAATGGCTCTCGCTCCCACAGCGCACCACAAATTACAAACGAACAAACTGGGAACAGTTTAGCAACGAAATAGCTGCTGAACTTGCCCAAGCCCCGCCTCCAACAGCAGAGACTGCTGAACAAGCGCTGGACGACTTCACTAAAGCGATCCTGCAAGCAGCTGAGGAAGCAACGCCTGCGCCAGCGGGAGCCCCCCGCTCCAGGCAGCTCCCACAGCACCTGCTTGCCCAAATAAGACACAAAAATAGGATCGCCAAAGAATGGAAACTTACTAGGAACAAAACCACAAGGAGGCTGCTCAACAGACTACAAAGAGAGTTGAAAGTTACACTCACTGAGTATCGCAACCAGCAATGGTCAGAACGACTATCAACTCTCAAACTAGATGACCACAGCTTGTGGCAAGCCACAAAGCAGTTCACGAGAAGACGCGCAAAAATGCCCCCTCTGCATGGTGAACGTGGACTGCAATTCAGCACTGAAGACAAAGCAAATGCGCTAGCAGACGTGTTCGAAAAACAATTTACGCCAGCAGAGGTACAAGACAGAGAACACGTCGCAATCGTCCGCAGACAACTGGCCACCTTTTTAGAGGCAGACGACGATGAGGAATACACGCCGATCTTCAGTTCCGAAGACGTGGCGAGTGTCATCAAATCGCTGCCAACAAAAAAGGCACCAGGCCACGACCAGCTCACCAACGAACTATTAAAACATATCCCGCCCATGGCAATAACACACTTAACAGATATACTTAACGAAATTACGCGATCGCTAAAATTCCCGACACAGTGGAAACACGCTGAAGTAGTCTCGATCGCAAAACCTGGAAAAGACCCGGTGTTTCCGCAACACTACAGACCAATTAGTCTACTGCCTACCCTCAGTAAACTATATGTGCGCCTCCTCTTAGTACCGATACAGGATCACATCAGTAGAGAGCAAATCCTGCCCAAATTCCAGTTTGGGTTTCGCCCACATCATTCGGCCCCCCAACAAATAATGAGGGTGGTTGAAGCAGCCACAGAAAGCTTCAACCGCAAAGGCTACTGCGGGATAGTCTTACTAGACGTGGCAAAAGCCTTTGATTCTGTTTGGCACACCGGGCTACTCCACAAAATGTACACCCAGGGCTTCCCCGGAAAGATTGTGAAACTTATAAAAAGCTATCTCTCCGGTAGGACATTCTCCGTAAAAGTAGAAACATCACTGTCAAGCAGGAGAAGAATACAAGCAGGGGTACCACAGGGTTCGGTTCTTGGACCAACCCTGTACAGTCTCTACACCGCAGACATACCAACCACACAACACGTACAAACAGCACAGTATGCTGATGACACTGCATTCTTCTCCTGCTCAACAAACAGGAACCTGGTCACGAGACGTCTTCAAACCGCCCTGAACAAGACAGACGAATGGGCCAAACAATGGCGAATCTCACTTAACTCCGAGAAAACACAAGCCATGCTGATGACTAGACGTCTCGGTAAACGCCGCCCCCCCAGAAGACCCTACCAAATGCTGCACCTGCAGGGCCAAAACCTCCCCTGGAGAAACTCTGCGAGGTACCTCGGTGTGACACTAGACAAGCGTCTGACTTGGAAGTGCCACATCGAGGAGGTTCGCAAAAAGGCCCTAGGCAGGATGCAGATCCTTTACCCAATACTCAACAGTACAAGTTCCCTTGACCCGAGCACAGGAGTAGCCGTATATCGAAGTCTAATTAGACCGATACTGGAGTATGCGTGCCCAGTATGGGGTTACGCTGCTAGATCGACGGTAGAACGGCTACAAAAAATTCAAAACAGAGCGCTCAGAAGAGCCCTACACACACCGCCGCGCTTCCCGACGGAAGAACTCCACATAGCGGCCGACATTGTAAAATTAAACACGCGATTCCGTACCCTGGCGGAGCAGTTCTACGCCAACGCGGAAAGGTCGCCAAACGACTTAATAAACTCACTTGGTCGGTACAATAACGTACCAGACCGATACAAAAGACCAAAGGCATTACTCGTAGCTTAAAATAAAAAAAAAAAAAAAAAAAAAAAAAACATAAATAAATAAATAGAAAACAAAAAAGCCGTCACCACTAGAGTGACAGAAGAGAAACACATAATACTCTAAAGAACAGAATTAACAAAAGATAGGCACATCCAAAAACTAACCAAAAATTGAAGGAAATGTCCGAATAGGACAAAAACCTTCGCAGTAAACAACCTCTCTCTAAAGACAGAGGAAGAAATTAGAGTGTGCTGCTGCGCCGGCACGCACTCCGCTGCTCGACTCGCTGCCGCTCGCACCGGTCGTTTTCGTTTCCGTTTCGTGTGCACCGTCGCTAGCCCATCGCCATGTCCGGACGCGGAAAGGGAGGCAAAGTCAAGGGCAAGTCAAAGTCCCGCTCAAGCAGGGCTGGGCTCCAGTTCCCGGTCGGCAGAATCCACCGCCTCCTGCGCAAGGGAAACTACGCAGAGCGCGTCGGCGCCGGGGCGCCCGTCTACCTCGCCGCCGTCATGGAGTACCTCGCGGCTGAGGTGCTCGAGCTGGCCGGAAACGCGGCCCGCGACAACAAGAAGACGCGCATCATCCCGCGCCACCTGCAGCTTGCCATCCGCAACGACGAGGAGCTCAACAAGCTCCTGTCGGGCGTCACCATCGCACAGGGTGGTGTCCTGCCCAACATCCAGGCCGTCCTGCTGCCAAAGAAGACCGAGAAGAAGGCCTAAAGGAGGCCAGGCAATCGCAGCGCCGCGTGCTCCCCTGCACGCAACGCGCTTTGCCGGCTCGGCCCACAACAATCGGCCCTTTTCAGGGCCACCACACACACCTACGTCCAAAGCAAAATTTCAGTCGTCCTCGCCGCACCTTGTTTTGTTTTAACTTTGCACTGTCACAGCACAGCCGCCGCCGGCGCACGTCCGCCATCTTGTCGTCCACACAGCCCGTGTGGCCCAACACACACACACACACACACACACACACACACACACACACATTTTGCACGGTCGCAGTCGCCTTCCAAACCGACAACGGCAGCAATAATGACCATTGTTAAAGGGAGGCGTGTCGACACACCGCCCTCCACTCCCGCGCGCAACGGCCGTCGACACGAACGAAACAGCTGATCCGGCCGCCTATGCCCACACGCCTTGCCTCGGAAACCCCAACGCCGCCGCAAACAAACACACAGAGACAAACCACGCAAGCAAATAATCACCGCCTCTCGCACAACAACACACAGCCCGCCATCTCCGTCGCGATCGATACAAAGACACACAATAACAAACACACAAACGAAGCAGCTCCACACACAGCCAGCCACATGACACGTTTCCTTTCCTTCTCCCCTCCCAGTCACATCACGTCGCTCAAACGGAAAGAAAGAAAGAAACAAACAAACAAACAACACAGCGCACACACGCAGCAACAACACAGACTCTTTCGCACTTTTCAACTTCCGAACAGTGTGGTGGCCCTGAAAAGGGCCGTTTTCTAGTCTCTCCCACCCACAAGCACGGCCGCGGGAAGGCCAGCGCCCGCTGCGACGCAGCCTAACCGCCGAAACCGTACAGGGTGCGCCCCTGCCTCTTCAGGGCGTACACCACGTCCATGGCCGTCACAGTCTTGCGCTTGGCGTGCTCAGTGTACGTCACCGCGTCGCGGATCACGTTCTCCAGGAACACCTTCAGCACCCCGCGGGTCTCCTCGTAGATCAGACCAGAGATGCGCTTCACGCCGCCCCTGCGAGCCAGGCGGCGGATGGCGGGCTTCGTGATGCCCTGGATGTTGTCGCGCAACACCTTGCGGTGCCGCTTGGCGCCACCCTTGCCGAGCCCCTTTCCTCCCTTGCCGCGGCCTGTCATCCTTCCTTCCTCGGGCAAAGCAAAACGTGCACAAACAGCAGCTGCAGCGGCTGGCGAGTCGGCTACGGTCTGCGCCCAGCGCGCCCGCCGCCCCCCTATATAGACTCTGGCCCGCCCTCCCCCCACCACGCGCAACCGAGGGCATATAAGCGCAGCACGGAGGCGCGCGGGCCATTCCGAGCTGCGATGTCTCTTGCGAATGTTGTGTGTTCTGGAGCTGAGGGTGTGGCGGATCGCCGCCTGGCGGAGCTAGCTTCGTCGGCGGCCCCATCCGGCCCCCCATCTACGACAACCCGGCAACTTGACCCGGACCCTGAGATGGCTCATTCTTTGGATTCTACGCCTGGACGTACTGTCTCCTCCGCGGGCGGCTTACCGCCGACGCCGTCCTTTTCTGCAGATTCTTCAGGGCGATGTGGTATCGATTCAGAAATCGATACCGCCGCCCTTAGGCGGTTAGATAGGGCACATGGCGCGTCAGGGCCCCCTTCACGTGGGACCAGCCCGCGCGCGCCGAGGCAAAGTCAGGATTTCCTTCGTCCCTCGTCCGCCCTCGACATGCCGGACATTTCTGATGCGGTCAATGTCCCTGAGGAGTCGGACTGCGATTCCCTTGGCTGCTTCATGGATGACAGTGACATCGCGGAGGGCCTGGAGGAACACCTCACCGCTCTCCGTGACGCTGCAGAGGAAGAGGGCCAACAGGTCGACCCTGTCCGGCGTCAGACCGCCCTCTACCCCAACATGACTGCCGCGGCCGCCGACAGCGATACCGGGGGCGGGATGGAGTTCGACGACGACCATCGGCGCCCGGTCGCTGAGCGCCGGAAGCGGCAGTTAGCCTCCTCATCGGACTCTGAGGCCCCTCCGCCCGCTGACCGCGGGCACACCAAGAAGAAGAAGGCCGTTATTGACGCGGAGGGCTTCCAGGTGCCGCGCAAAACGGCACCTCGTCGCCAGATCACCACGTCCTTGTCGGACGTGCCCGTCAGCAACGCGTTCGCGGCTATTGATGGTGCCGCGGACGCCCCACCCCCTCCCCCGCCCCCACCACCGTCGGCCACCCCTCCTGCCCCCCCACCCATATCCATCCAACACAAGGGGCCCTTCAAGGTGCTTTTAGATCTCCTCACTACTCACACTGACTTCCCCTTCCGTATAAAATGGGTGGGTAATGATGACTATCGCCTGTTTGTACAGTCCCCCGCTGACCTTGCTAAGTCCCTTATTATCCTAAGCAAGTTCAACGTCGGTTTCTCCACCCCTCCTAAACGGGCCCGCCGCATCAGGGTTGTTGTCAGGGGGCTCCCTATGGAGTATTCTGATGATGACCTGCGGACGGCGCTTGCGTCTTTGAACATTACCCCTACAGTTATATCCCGGATCATCTCCCCTCGAACCCGACGCCCCACCCCTCTCTTTTTCGTCTCCGCTCCTGACACGCCGGAGAACCACCCCCTCCTCACCCTCTCGCTCCTCGATCACGTTAGCGTGACGATGGAGAAGCCGCGCTCCAGGAGGATGACCCTGGTCTGCTACCGCTGCCAGGGATTGGCGCACTTCGCGGGTGACTGCACCCGCGAGGTGCGTTGCGTAAAGTGTGCTGGAGGTCACGCCTCCTCGGAGTGCTCTAAACCCCGAGACGTCCCCCCCACCTGCGCCCGCTGTGGCGGGAATCACACTGGCAGTTATATGGGCTGTCCCAGAATTAAGTCTTTCAAGGCAAGCCAGAAACGGTTTGCAGGGACATCGGCGGCGGCCCGCCCGGGCACCAGTTACTCTGGTGCGCTGGTCGGCTCGGCGTCGCGGGCCCACCCCCACCTTGCGTCTCGTTCCCATCCCGCCCCTCTGGGCTCCTACCCGCCCCCGCTCCTCTCCCTCCCCATTGTACCCCCTCCAACAGCCTTCCCTCCCCTCCCCACCCAGCAGGTGTCAAGCACTGCTTCCCCCTCCTCCCAGCGGGTGTCACGCTCCGCTGTTCCTTCCCCATCCCCCCGGCAGGCGTTAAGCACTGCCTCCCCCTCTCCCACCCCGGTACACTCTCAACAGCACCCTGTCCCCACCCCTTCCTCTGTTCCCACCCCCCTTGGTGACCTCATCGCCACTGTTGTTGAGGCACTGACCTCAGCCATTTCCGCCACCTTCACCTCCCTCCTCCAATCCCTCCCACACCAACTTGCCACCGCCCTCTCCCAATCCATGTCCCCCATCGCCCCTCCCGCTCCCATTCCAACCAGTCATGGCTGTTAGACATCACGGATTGACAACCATGATCTGGAATGCCAACGGTCTCCACAAACAACAGGGCGAGTTCCGACAGTTCCTCCTGGATGAGAGGGTTGATGTTTGCCTTGTTGCTGAGACGCACCTCAAACCCGGTGTTTTTGTCCGTGTAGCAAACTACTCCTGCTACCGGACAGACAGGCCCACCGCCTATGGTGGCACGGCGGTGTACGTGCGTAACTCCCTCCGCCACCACCCTATTCCCCTCCCCCCACTTCACACTGTGGAAGCCACTGGCATTGTCGTCCACACGGTGAGGGGTCCCATTACGTTCGTGGCTCTCTACAGGCCACCACGAGGCCTTCTCGAAACACCGGACTATGAAGCATTGCTGTCGCTCGGCAACGACGTCTTCGTTGGCGGTGACTTCAATGCCAAACATGCTGCCTGGAACAGTAGGTTAACCAACACATCAGGTCGTCGACTCCTCCGGGTCGCAGAGCGGCATCATGCCCGCACCATCGGCCCGCACGACCCCACCATTTACCCCTCTGGTGGACGTGCCCCAGATGTCCTAGACATCGCAGTGGTGAAGGGTCTACCCCACCCCATCACTGCAGCCACCTGCATCGCTCTAGCCTCCGATCACCGACCGGTCATCTGTTCCATCGATCTCGCTGGAACCTCGACCGTGCCGAGGGAGGGCCTAGACATCCGCGGTATTGACTGGCAGTCCTACCAGAGACGGGTCGAAGCAGCCCTACCCACACTACCTGCTGCCGATCACACGGACGCAGATCGTACCCTCATCCACCTCACCACTGTTGTGCTAGATGCTGCAACAGCAGCGACCCCTCCCCGTCCGCACCGGCCCCCGGATCATCTGCGTCCGCTCCCCCCCCACATCCTTGCTCTCATCACAGAGAAAAACCGGACCACCCGTGAATGGCAGCTCACTCGGAATCCGGCAACCAAGCGCCTCATCAATAGATTACAGCGCCAAATCAAGGCTGCGGTGCAAGACCACCGCAATCAGGCTTGGGAGAACAAAATCTCTGCCATTGACCTGCGTGACCCGTCTGCTTGGCGGCTCACAAAAAGCCTTCTGCGACGAGGGCAACGGATCCCCCCCCTACAGGTCGGCGATGACTTTGTGTCCGAACCAGACGCCAAGGCTAACGCCTTGGCTGATGTCTTCGCGCGCAACTTCACCCCGGTCAATGACCCCATTGACCCCGGCCATATTCGCCTGGTCACGGCACGTCTCCCTCAATTCCTTGCCGTCCAGGACCCTGAGGATGAAATCACCCCCATTAACGAAGAGGAGGTTGCACTGCAATTGCGGTACCTCAAATCCAAGAAAGCTGGCGGCCCCGATAATGTGACGAATGCCTTCCTCAAGCAATTACCCCCAGCTTCTATTCCCATCCTGACGGCCACATTCAACAACATCCTCACAACCAGGCAATATCCCTCTGCCTGGAAACACGCTGAAGTGGTCGCCATACCCAAGGCTGGGAAGGATCTTCGTTCCCCTGCCAGCTACCGCCCCATCAGCCTCTTGCCCGCCATCTCCAAGGTGTTCGAGAGGCTGTACCTTAAACGACTGCTCATCCACATTGCCCGAGAACGAGTCCTCCCTGATGAGCAGTTTGGCTTCAGGCAGGGCCACGCCACCACTCACCAACTCCTGCGCCTAGTAGAAGAGGCACTGGACGCCATTGAACGTAGGGAGTACTTCGGGGCCATACTCCTCAACGTGTCCAGGGCGTTTGACTCGGTCTGGCACGAAGGGCTGCTCTACAAATTATTCTCCCTTGGCTTCCCAGTGTCCCATGTACGGCTAATAGCCACATACCTGGAAGGTCGCACCTTCCATGTTAGGATCCCTGACGGGAAATCCACGCGACGACGCATCAGGGCAGGAGTACCACAGGGCAGCGTACTTGGGCCGCTACTCTACTCCCTCTTCACAGCTGATCTGCCCTCTGCGCCGAGGGTACATTTAGCTCTCTACGCAGATGACACTGCACTCTTCTCTCGTTCTCGGAGTGCGGCAGTTCTTCAACAGCGGCTCCAGGGGGCTACAGATTCCCTAACCGACTGGGCTAGGACCTGGCGTCTGGCATTTAATCCCTCCAAGACCCAAGCCCTTATCATCTGCCGACGCCGTATTCCCGTTCGGCTCCCTCAGGTGGCGGTCCTTGGTACCCCAGTCCCCTGGACTCGTACTGCAAAGTACTTGGGTGTTACCCTGGACCAACGCCTAACCTGGCGCCCCCACATCGACGAGGTGCGTCGTAAGGCAATGGGGCGGCTATGCCTGCTCTACCCTCTCATCAACCCAACCTCTTCCCTCCCCACGCACCTTGCTGTTAGACTGTACACCTCCCTTGTTCGCCCCATCCTTGAATACGCGGTGGTGGTGTGGGGCAATGCTGCCCCCACCCACCTCCGCCGACTCCAAACCGTCCAGAACCGGGCTCTCCGGCGTGCCCTCCGCCTCCCCTTCGACTTCCCAACCCGCGAGCTCCACCTCCTGGCTGAAGTGCCGCTCCTTCGTACCCGCATCCTCTCCGCCGCCCACTCCTTTTACCACAAAACTCGTCACTCTCCTAATCCCTTAATCCTTTCCCTGGGCACCCGTGTTCACCGACTAGCCACCACTCGATGGCCCGACCTTTTATTTCGCCCCCCGTGACCTCGCCTGCACCAGGCCCCTCATCTCATGCCGACTACCTCCCTCACGTCATAGATTATTCCCCCCCACATGCCATGTCATTCGCTCCCCCAACACGCCTCCCCCTTCCCCCCACACTACCCCCAATGTTGGCCTAATCATGATAGGCCCTTCTTTTTTCCACTTCTTCAACTGTCACCCTCTGACTTCTTTCTCTTTCCCCCTCCCCCCAATTCGCCATGTCAAGAATGCCTGCCGCCGCCATCGCGTCGCCGCTACGAAGCAGAAGAGGCCAGGATAATGGCCGTTCGCTTTCACTCACTCTCACTATTCCTCCTTCTGTCCTTTCTTCTGTAACTAATCGTAATTCCCGGCCAGTCAATTGGGCCGTTCGTTTTCCTTTTCTCTCACTGTCTCTCTTACTATCCTTTCCTCTTTCTTTTAATTTAAAAAAAAAAAAAAAAAAAAAAAAAAAAAAAAAAAATATTGCACAAAGAATCAAGCAGAACAATAACGCCATGAAATTTCGATAGCCAAACCGTCATGCCAGAAGGTGAAGCGCCTTGTTGCGCTAGTACTTCGCCCTCAGTCGAGGATATCTTCCTCAGTCCATTGTGCAGGTTCGTTCGTTCGCGCGGGCCCGTTGTCAAGGCAGCACCGGACGCCGCGCCGCACCTAACCTCCACGCACGCCGCTCCGCTACCGCTACCGCTACCGCCATGGCCCGCACAAAGCAAACGGCCCGCAAGTCCACCGGCGGAAAGGCGCCGCGCAAACAGCTCGCCACCAAGGCGGCGAGGAAGAGCGCGCCCGCCACCGGAGGCGTCAAGAAGCCCCACCGCTACAGGCCGGGCACCGTCGCCCTGCGAGAAATCAGGCGCTACCAGAAGAGCACAGAGCTGCTCATCCGCAAGCTGCCATTCCAGCGCCTAGTGCGCGAGATCGCCCAGGACTTCAAGACCGACCTGCGCTTCCAGAGCTCCGCAGTCATGGCCCTGCAGGAGGCCAGCGAGGCCTACCTCGTCGGCCTCTTCGAAGACACCAACCTGTGCGCAATCCACGCCAAGCGCGTCACCATCATGCCCAAGGACATCCAGCTCGCGCGCCGCATCCGCGGCGAGCGCGCCTAAACCGCGCCGCGGCACCGCACCGCACAAACAAAAACGGCCCTTTTCAGGGCCACTAACATCTCTCCGTCGCGAGCAAACTTTGTCGGTCGCCTGCCTCTCGCCCCGCAACCCAAAAACAAAAACCACCACTTCCCGTCCGTCCGCCACACCCGCTCACTCTGCCTGCCTGCTAGCAGCGCGCAACAATCACACATCATCCCTCCCCGGCGCTCAAAGCGCACAATACCCAACGGCCGACGTCACACCGCACGGGTGGCTGGCCGGCCGCCGCTTTCGTTTCGAAAACAAAACAACCCGCACTCCACTCCGACGGCCAACGGCCAGGCAGGCGCGCTCGCTCGCTCTACACGCCACCGAAATCCCCGCCGACTCCTTCCGCATCTCAACGTGCCCCCCGTTGCAAAACATAACACACACACACACACACACACACACACACAAAGGAACAAAACAAAACAAAGACCAGACACGACTCGACAAGACAGACATCCGAGAAGAACGAACGCAGGCAAGCCAACCAACGTATTCAAACAAAACAACGTGACAGAAAACCAACCGTCGGCCGCCGCCACAAACACGGCGACAATCAACCACGACAACAACAACAACAACAACAACAACAACACCGCTTACCGCTACCGCCGCCCACACCCGCCACCGACCCCCGCAATCCAACCACCACGGCACGCAAACAGCATCCCCACGGGCATACAGAAACGCCAGACAGACACCCACACCAAACGCAACACGACAATCAAAACCTTCCCCGACGTGCTTTGATGGCCCTGAGAAGGGCCGTTTTGGGCCGCGCGTCTCTTGCGCGCCACTAGACGACGACGGGGGGTGGGGACGACGGAGTCAAGCGCCAAACCCTTCCATTCCCATCTCTTTCTCCTCTACTCTACTTCTTCTTCTTGGGCGAAGCCTTCGCCTTAGACGGCGTCGTCGCCTTCTTCGGGCGCGGCGCCTTCGGCTTCTTCGTCGGAACCTTGGCGGCCTTCTTCGCCTTCGACGGCGACTTGGCCTTGGCCGGCTTGGCCGCAGCCGCCTTCTTCGCACCCGCGGGAGCGGCCGACGCCGCAGACGCCTTCTTGGCGGCGCCCGCCTTCCGACCGGTCGCCGCCTTCACGCCACCAGCCTTCTTTGCGCCGGCCGCACGGGCGCCCTTCTTCTCCTTGCTGGCCGGAGCGGCGCGCTTCTTCTTGGCACCGCCGGCACGAGCCTTGCCGCCCTCGGCCGCCCCCCCGCCGCCGGCGCCGGCAAGCTTGAACGAGCCGGACGCGCCCTTCCCCTTCGTCTGCACCAGCTCGCCCGCCACGACGGCCGACTTGAGGTACTTCTTGATAAACGGCGCCAGCTTCTCCGCGTCCAGCTTGTAGTGCGCGGCTATGTACTTCTTGATCGCCTGCAGCGACGACACGCCGCGCTCCTTCAGACTCTTGATGGCGGCCGTCACCATCTCAGAGGTGCGCGGGTGCGCAGGCTTGGCGCGCGGCTTCTTCGCAGACGACGCAGACTTGGCCTTCTTCGTAGTGCCGGTGGCGGCGGGTGCCGCAGCAGTCTCGTTCGTAGCCGCCTGATCTGCCATTTCGACGACGCGCGTAACACACAGCGAGAGCGAGCGGGACGGCAGGCACGCAAGCACAGCACAGCAGCAGAGCAGAGAATCACAAGGCCCAGCCAGTGTCGCGGGCGGGCGCGGACGGCCGAGAGAGCGGCCGCCACTCTGCGCGCCGCCGCGCCGCGCCTCCCGCGCTTGCTACCGCCCAACGTCCGACAGCCTGTGCGGAGCAGCCCCAAACCTGCGCCACAACCGCCCGCGCCTTTCAAACCACCGAGGATGGGGCTACACACAGCCACACCACAGTCGCCAACCAGTCGCCACGGCAGCGCCGCAAACCACGGCCAAACTGCAGCTACCGCGCGCTACAGCCTGGGTCGGCCCGCCGAGAATCGCCGCCCCCGCCCAAATGCCGCCCCCACAGCCCCAGCCGACGACCCGCCACAATGGCCAAACCTTCGGCAAAACTCCCACACCGTCGCCGCGGCAGCCCGGCCAGCGCGGCCGGCGCCACAGCCACACAAGCCGAGGCGTGCGGCGATGACGGCCGTGCAAACGCGCCTCCGCCGCCCCATCGCCTTCCGTCGCCCTCCCGCCGTTTCCCGATCGGCCCGCAGCCGTCGGGCCACATCGCGCGCCGTCCTCCTCCTCTCGCCCGCCAACATTCACAGCCGTTTCTCAACAATTGCCCGCCGCAAACGGACGCCGCCTGCGCAACAGGCGCCGCCGCCCCTCGCCGCTTCCGACCCAACCCCTCGACCGAGGCAAACCGCAATCCGAATCTACAGACCAACCCAATCTGCCGTCAAGCACACACGACAGCCGACCTTACACGTTACGCGTTACACATTACGTTTACACGTCTACGTTAGGTTAGGTTAGGTGGACGTGGGTTAGGTTAAGGGGACTTGGGTTAGGTTAAGCGTCAAACTTAGGTTAAGCATTCAAACACGTCAGGCGTCAGAGGTTAGGTTAGGTTGGGTTAGGTTAGGTTAGGTTAGGTTAGGTTAGGTTAGGTTAGGTTAGGTTACACGTTAGGTTAAGGGGTCAGTGCTAGGTTAAGAAGCGTCAAACGTAGGTTAAAAAAGCGTTCAAACGTGAGGCGTGAGCCGGACAGCTTACCTTACGTAGACGTTAGGGGCTCACAGGCTGAGCTCACCTCGCCACACCACAGGTTAGGTTCGGTTCGGTTCGGTTCGGTTCGCTCGGCTCAGCGTAAAGCGCCGAGGTCAGGGTTACGTTCGTTCACCTTCGGGCGCCACACTTTCGGTTGAAAGGTCGCGACGGGACGACGTCGGCAGGCACGCCGCAAACGAACAAAAACGTACAGACGACGTCGGAAACCGCCGACAGACGGGGGAGCAGCACGACCACGACCAGACACCGAGCGCGAACGAGACACACGCGAACCACCCCCACCGGCCAAAGGGCACCACACAACAACCCAGAGCACCACGTGTCGACACCAGAGCAACCCGCCGCTCACGCGACATGGCTGACACCGAAGGGCAACCGCCCGCAACTGCGCTTTCCGCGCCGGCCCGGATGCACGTCGTGCTACAACAACACCACTACCGTACACAGCCGCTGTTCACAACATCACTATCAATGGCGCGCCCGCGGCTCGCCGCCGTCGCAGTCGCAGCCCCAACGCCAGCACTTTTGCACCACCATTCACACGCACCGCAACACAGCTCGCCGACACAGCCGAACAAAACAAACACCACACAACAACAGCAACAGCAACAACGCCGCCGCCTCTACTTGTGCCGGCGACCCACCCCGCCGATGGCGCACCTTTCGCCAGCCGGCAATCGACACACACGCACCCACCCACCGGGGCCCAGTGCAAAAAAAAAAAAAAAAAACACACAAAAACAAAAAAACCAAACAACACAAACGACACGGGAAGCGCACACCGCCACTTCGCGCGCACGCCACCAACCAGTCGTCGTCTCAAAATAACAAACACAAACAAAATAAACTAACAACTAGGGCAACACAAAACAAAAACGCCTCGCACGAACCGCCCACAAAAAGGACAAGCACACGCACAGCCTCTGCTGACGACCACGACGCAGCGGCACGCTGCTCCTGTCCCGCGCCCCGCGCCCCACTCGATTCACAACTCACGCGACACCGTCAACGACGGGCTCGCTTCCCGCAACCTACCACCTTTCCGCCACGACGCACAGCCCCAGCCCCACCCGACGACGCCCGTGGCAACGACTGCACTTTCACCACCGCCTCCCCCTTCCCCCCCAAAACACACACACACACACAGCCAGCCAAAAACGCACTCGCGACCCACACATGCACGTGCATCGGCACACGCCAACCAGTCAACGTCGACAACCACACGCAAGGCTCGAAACGAAACCGGCGTCCTTCCACGTTGCCATCAAGCTACGCGACACAAGACACAAGGAACCAACACAACAGCCGGCCCCACTAATTCCCACTCTCACGCCGCAAAAAGCACACCGAAACCGCCAAACGCACGCACATTCCCCTTCGCACTGACACCACCGACCGGCTCGCTACCACACACCTCTCGGCAGCCGTTTCACGCCAATTCGCCACACCGCCCACACAGTCGACAAGCGCCCGCCCTGTACG
Source organism: Schistocerca americana (assembly GCF_021461395.2). Lineage (NCBI taxonomy): Eukaryota > Metazoa > Arthropoda > Insecta > Orthoptera > Acrididae > Schistocerca > Schistocerca americana. Next base: position 74,442,444 of record NC_060126.1, on the reverse strand, counting down.
GCACACGCAACGACGCAGCGCAGCAAAGGGCGCCCGCAACACATACCTCTCCGCCGCCCGACGCGCCAACCGCCACACCACACCGCCAGCCACTCGCAAATTGTGCACTGCCACCAGCCACACGTCCAACACGCCGCGCCGCCTCCGGCCACCCGCCAGGGGGCGCTCACGTCCGCGACAACAGCGCGGCCCGCCGGGCCGGGCCGAACCGAACCGAGCCGCCGCTGCTCTGCACTCGGCACGGCCACACCCTGCTGCAGACCGGGCTCGTCCCTCTGTACGCGTCTGCCTGCGCATCAACACAACACGACCTTTTTTTTTTTTTTTTTCTCTCTACCGCCATCCCTCCTTCTCGCGTTTTACTCGTTGTTGCAGCAGCGGCGCACACCTACACATCCACAGCCCCAGCCGAGCCGGCCTCACCTCAGGGCCCGCCGCCAGCGTCTCCTCCTCGGGCACAGGTGCGGTGCTGTGGCCGCCCATCCAACCGCATTGCTGGCCGTCCAGCCACCAGGCGTTCCCACTGCCGCGAGCCACGCCGCGCACCGACCCTGCTGCAGAAAACGAAGCATAGCCAGAGACCGACCGATACACAAAGCAAGCCGTCGCCTCGCCTCTTGTCCTTCCTGCCTTCCTTCCGCCCCCGCCCTTCTCACACCACCGCCTCTCCACTTTCGCCCCCCCCCCTCCTTTTTTTTTTTTTTTTTTGTTTTCTTCTTTCTTTCTTTCTTTCTTTCTTTCTTTCTTTCTTTGGCCCTCTCTCCTTCCCGCCATGGCGGTTACGGCACCGCCTGCAGCGGCAGATTTTTTGCGCCCACACGCCTACTCCTACCACCATTAACCTTGCCCTGCCCTGCCCATCAACGTCGCAGTCGAACCGACGCTTGCCAACACACTGCCCACGTTCCTTTCTCTTTTCGGCCTACGCCCATTACGCGCCGCCGCCACAGCACCTTCCCTTCCCACAACACACCGACGTCATCACACGCACCCAAAACAGGGGCCACGACCGTGTTCCTCGCCCACTCCCATCCCGCACGGTACGCACATTCCCAACTACTACCGCGCACCCTCCCTTTCCAATCTGTGTGTCTCTGTGTCTGTGTCCTGTCCGCGCGTGACGCCTCTCAACATCCGCCGTCCCCCGTCCCGTTTTCGCCCCCATGCCGTCGTCGCGCCGCCTCCTCCCCGTCCACCGCCGCCCCTGTCCGCCCCGCACCACACCATACACCGCTGCTTGTCCCGGCCGTTGCCACCAAAGGCGCCGACCGCAAACGCGCCACGCCGCAGCCCCCGTGCGTCTCGCGCTCGCTTGCATCTCCGTGCCGACGCTGCCTCTCTTCCCACTCGCACTCGACCTCGACAACACAGTCTTTGGCTCCGCCACTGCGTGTTCCGGTGGTACGCACGCTGCAACACGTATGTATTCATTACCAGAGCGATGGCGAGGCATGACAGCATCTCTGTCTGACCAGAGAGTTCTTTATCGCTGCTAGTCGGCGCTTGGACCGCGCCAGACGACAGTAGTGGCACGCACCGGGTCGCCAGGAACAGTTGTTATATATATTGTAGCGCGAGTCGGGAGAGGTAGTAGTCGGTCGACAGTAGTAGCGGGTGGACGGTTGTACTGAGCGGGCGTCGGCGGCGTGCTCTGCTCGTCTCGCGACTCTGGTCACGGTTCGGGACGATGTATAGTATATTGTGTTATAATCAAAAAGGTGGTGTGACGCTGCATTGCGCAAATCTGATAACGTATGTTCATTGTACTTCTTTTGTTCAACAACAAAAGCCCCACTATTACTTTTTTTCTAAAGTAACTTTTGTCTCTTAACGAAAAACATTCACTTTTTAAAGACTACTTCCTATGGCATTTCCCTCCAAGAAGTGCAATTAATTACCAGCCAGCACTCATTCATTGCACACAGCTGTGTAAGGGGTATCTACAATTGAGGAGCGGATATAAATGCAATTTTTTTGTTTTTTTTTTGTGTGTGTGTTGTAACCTCCCAGCAAAATTTAAAATAATGGACAATGTTATTTACGGATGCTAATGGACATTGCGCTAATTGTAACCTCGCCCACAATGAGAGGTATTGAAAATGGCAACAAAAATGTGAAATTCGCAATCTGACTCAAATATAAAGTCTTCACACAACATTTACAAAAGTCCGTTCAGTGACAAGAAACTTCAATTAAACCGAAATATCGGTCTTTGGCCCTGTGCAAAACAATCAGAATTAAAGTCTTACCTCCGAATAAATGGATGTCACATTTCTGCTCTGGTTGTTGCGCAGCGCTTGGAGGAACTGCATTGCAAATAATAATATTCTCTTTTTTTGTGATTTTAGTGACATTTTTCTTCAAAGAAGTGGAATGAAATGTGAAGTGCAACGAACTCTTTAGTTCAATAAAAAATTAAATGTTTGAAAAATGCTTTTGAAATAAAAATTATTATTGGGGAACTTGTTGGAGAATAATTACAATTTTTCATTATCTAATGATTATATTAATTAACAGTATACCTTATTCACCATCTTGACCAGTGTTGCCGACCGCCTACATCACACAACCGCACTCGGCTGCTACTACTGACCGACCGCTCTGCATGACGACTATTAGCGTACTGCACGCGACGACTACTGACAGAGTACAGCCCTCAACTACACAGAGCTACGGACTCGCAACGACTACTGACAGACTGACTGACTGAGAACCGCTCGCAACACTCGCGCAGTCCAGCGCAAACTCTCTGGTCACAGATGCTACAATGTCTCGCCATCGCTACTATGTTACATACGTGTTTCAGTGTCTTTTTCATTGGGGTAACGATCTTTGGCTCTTTTTATTCTGAATACAGGGCCAAAGGTCAACGCTGCTGCCCTTATACAATTTATCAGGTTTCATTATGTCTGTTGCAATGTTACATACGGTTCACTCTTTCATTAATATTATCGTTGGGTTTGTTTTGTAGGGACGTTAACATTCTGGCACATTTTTATTATCATCGGACTCTCTGCTATTTGTGCAGGGAGGTTATACCTGGGTCCATTTCCATTTCCATTTACATTTTAATATTGATAGACTTTTTGTTTTCTTTTTTGTTTCTTGTTGTTTTTTTTTTTTTTTGTTTTGTTTTTCCCGCTCTCACCACCACCGCCGCATCACGCCTTCCGTTTTCTTGGTTTCTTTTCTGTTCTTCAACATCACCGCGCCCCATTTCCACACCACAGCCATCAGCCTCCAAGACGGGCGGGCGCAGTGTGCCATTTCCGGCGCACAAGCACACCCGTACGGTACTCTCCTCGCCCCCACGCCACCAACAACACAGCGACCACGCGGCTTTCAGGCATGGCACGGCACGGCACGGCACCGGCGAAATGCGCCGCCCCCGCCCCTCCGCGCATCCGTCCGTCTCGCCACGTTCACTGACAGCCGCGTCTGCGGCTACACCACGACAACCACAACACAACACCGCTCCCCTCCCTGGCAACTCACATTGTTTTTCTCCTCCTCTTTTGCACAAACCACAACGCCGAGCACAGGCGCAAGCCACCCACACCGCGCCCCTCCCCGTCCCGTCTTTGGCCGCCACTCCTCGTTTCCTCGTTTGCCCCCTCCCATCTCCTGAAATGCCATGCCAGCAGCGTTACGCATGCCCCTCCCCTGTCCACACAACACTACCGCCTAACGAACAGCCTTTTCCGGGCCACATGCAGGGCACGCCCACCTCCAAACACTGCCAATTCACGGACGCACACACACACTTTCCCGACACCTTTCTGTACGGAGGGTGCGTCATCTCGACCGTGACAGAGTGACGGCAACTATCGACGATCCATTTCCCCCCACTGGTAAAACATGTCCACTAACACCTACATACATCATTCAAGTACACAGACAATAGCATACACACAATGGGAGGGCACACGAACATGGACGGCACGGCACTGTCATACACTCTTCCTCAGAACCATATCAACAAACGTTACGTACATCCGGGAAAGCGAAAGCGAACGCGAAAGCGAAAGCAAAAGCAAAGGCAAAGCCCAATGCAGCCGTCAAAGGTAACGTTCACCACGGCAGACACTTGCAGCCGCGCCGCCGTTAAACGCATTTCAGTGCGGCTCCAATACGCCTCCGACACGGGAACGTTCCGTTGCTCTACGAATGCGTTTCCTCCCCTTTTTCCCTTCCTCTCTCTTTTGCCCCCCCTCCTTGCACTCTTGCCTCATTCCTCACGTTCTGCCCAGACATTCGACCGATCAAAGTCAACCTTTCGTTACCGTTCTCAGCGCGACGGTGTACAACAGTATGACGGGTGTGCCCAAGACTTCGGTTCAGTTGCGTGACGCCGGTCTATCGCGCCGATCGACAGTTACTCAGGGGGCGACGGATCGGACCACGTCACCGACACACAAAACACTTTCAAACAAACAAATACATACCGGATGGACACAGACAAACATGTGTACAGACATTCGCCAAACAAACGACCGCCGCCGCCGCCGTCGTCGTCTAGCGTGCATCTTGAATGACGACATCGGTGTGCGTGCGTCGTACGCAATCAGTCAGACACGGCTATCAAACATCAGAGTCGAATGGTACATCATCGTGCGTGTCGCCGTACACGTACAGTACAATACAACAACAAAACAATGCGTCTTAATGGCACGTTCATTTCAACGTCACTCACACACCTCCACGCTGCAGTTACGTCGCACCATTGTCAAACTCGGCGTACAGCAAAGGGAATAGTGGGCGGCAAAAAAAACCAAACAAAAACATTTCACATTTCACCCTCGCCATGTATGATGTGCAAAAAAACAAACCCGCAAACGGCCGTCGTTACGGTGACACAAAAGTCGCCGATCACACTGTCCCCCCGTCGCAGACGGGTAACACACACACACACACACACACACCAACAACACCAATGGGTCAAAAACCACGCCAACGAGGCGTGCCACCATTCCACGCCACGGCGACCAACCTCGTGGCCGTACCCCGCGCAACACGCTTTGACGCGCCCCCCCACCCACAATCAAAATGCACACATACATCACAGCCGTCCACACAAACAACAACAACAATTCCGCCCTTCCCGCAAAAGGCAAGTTGGTGGCCCTGAAAAGGGCCGTTTTGCCGCTCTCGCAACGGAGGAGCCTTCTCCATCCTTCCTTCCATTCCAGAGCCACCTCCTTACTTGGAGCTCGTGTACTTGGTCACCGCCTTCGTGCCCTCGCTCACGGCGTGCTTGGCCAGCTCGCCAGGCAGCAACAGCCGCACAGCGGTCTGGATCTCGCGGGACGTGATGGTCGAGCGCTTGTTGTAGTGCGCCAGGCGAGAAGCCTCGGCCGCAATGCGCTCGAAAATGTCGTTCACGAAGCTGTTCATGATGCTCATCGCCTTCGACGAGATGCCCGTGTCAGGGTGCACCTGCTTCAGCACCTTGTAGATGTAGATGGCATAGCTCTCCTTCCTCTTGCGCTTCTTCTTCTTGTCGCCCTTCGAAATGTTCTTCTGCGCCTTGCCAGCCTTCTTGGCGGCCTTCCCGCTAGTCTTGGGCGGCATCTCGAACCAACGTACGGCAGCAGCAACACCAGTAGCAAGCGCTCCGCTCTAGTCAGCGTCTCCCCACACAGTGGCACCCGCCGCCAGCCGCCGCCGCACCTTTACCAGCTCGCCCTGTTGCGGCCGCCGACCAATGGGGCGCGCGCGCAACCGGCCGCCGCACCCGAGCCCATAAAGCACCCCCACCCCGGCTGCGCCGGCACGCACGCGACGCCGCACGTCATGGCTGGACGTAGGAAGGGCAGCAAGATTGTGGCCGCGCTGGAACTCCTGGCCGATGCCATCGGCAACGACAGCGGACGCAGACGGCGCCCGAAGAGGAAACAGCGCACCGAGCAACAATGCTTTAAGTGCCAAAGAATGGGGCACATCGCTAAAGTGTGCAGGGGCACATTAGCGTGTCTGAAGTGTGCTGAGGCGCATGATACACGTAACTGCACCAAGCCCCGCGACGCGGCTGCCAAGTGCGTGAATTGCGGCGGTGCCCACGCCGCAAACTCGCGCAGCTGCGCCTACGTGCGGGGCTACAGACGCAAGATGGCCGCCCCACGCCCTGCAACGGCACGTGGCGTCGAGACGGACGCCCCACCCCCCCGCTCCCGCGAGGGTGGTGGATCGTGCCGCCGCGAAGCCGCCACGGACGACGCACTAGCCGCCTTCCACACCGCGCTCGCGGCCGAGAGGGCCGCCATGAGGGAGGAACTCGCGGCTGTTCACCGCCAGCTGCAACAGCTGCGTGAGGAGCTGCGGGTCCTTAGGAAGACGGCTACTCCCACCGCCAGCTCCACTGCGAGTCGGTCAGCGGGGGTTGACGCCTCCACTCAAACGGAGCTACCAGCGCCGCCAGTCAACGTGACGGGCGGACCGGAAGCACCCATGGACATTGAAGTGGAGCAGCCTGCTCTCCCTCCCGACGGGGAGGTCGAGCCGCGGGCACACGACGAAGAGACGCACACTGTGACAGCACCACTTGCTGAGACGGTGACTGAATGCCTGCCGCTCCCCACGGAGCACAGCGTTCGGCCTGTGCTGCAGAAGATCGCCGCGTCTCTTCGGGACGGCACCTACCCGCACCTTGACAACCCCTACCCATTTACTCCGCCCGACAGGACGAAACCGGCCCTTCCTCACCAGCCTTACGGACCAGTGAGGAACAACAAGGGTCTTAGGGGACTGGTATCGAGGAAGGACCTGGCCATCATCAATCAACACCCCGTCTTCACGCCCGCGGACTGGGAACACATCTTTGTGGTCTCAGCCTGGGGCGCGGCGGCTGGGGATGTTCGCCCAGAAATACAACAGCATCCAGCATACCAGCAATTCCAAGAGCTCGAGAAGAACTTCACTATGGAAGGAATGAACCGATTCATTGAACAGAATCCAGACTTCATGCATGTATTATGCCAGAAACCGTCTACTTCGCCAGTCAAACCAGCGAAGTAGCAAGAGGCCCACCCCATCGAGAGGCCATCCTGACAACACCTGAGCAGTTTAAGGAGGAACAGCAGCATCGCTGCTTAGCCTCCGTCACCACCGGACCGAGGAAGTCCGTGATCTCGAAGACTGTGTGCGAGACTGCGCCGGCACGCACTCCGCTGCTCGACTCGCTGCCGCTCGCACCGGTCGTTTTCGTTTCCGTTTCGTGTGCACCGTCGCTAGCCCATCGCCATGTCCGGACGCGGAAAGGGAGGCAAAGTCAAGGGCAAGTCAAAGTCCCGCTCAAGCAGGGCTGGGCTCCAGTTCCCGGTCGGCAGAATCCACCGCCTCCTGCGCAAGGGAAACTACGCAGAGCGCGTCGGCGCCGGGGCGCCCGTCTACCTCGCCGCCGTCATGGAGTACCTCGCGGCTGAGGTGCTCGAGCTGGCCGGAAACGCGGCCCGCGACAACAAGAAGACGCGCATCATCCCGCGCCACCTGCAGCTTGCCATCCGCAACGACGA